>NW_028227257.1:106919099-108119099 GCF_978045245.1 Mus caroli | reverse complement strand
AAGAAATCTTTTTAAAGGGGGAAAAACGGGGCTTTTTTTTTTATAGGTAGCTTCATCTTAAATAACAGTCTAACTTTTACACAGCTGCATAAGAATACTATCAGATTGATTTCAGGGGTACTATTTTCCTTCCTAAAACTGAAATATTAAAGGCACTTGGAAAGATGAGTTCTCTGTGCATAAATAGAAATAAGACTTATTTCTAATTATTGCTGTGGCTCGCTGTAAAAAAAAATTAGAGATAAACTCTTATTTAAGAAATATTTATGGATCTCTTTAGACCCTAACATAATGTGAGAAAAGACCTTGGCAGTAATAAAATAAATAAGCAACAAAGGGTTTCTGTCCATTGAAAAACCAATTTGAGAATGTGGGAAGGGAATAAATGGAGCCTTAGAGAGTGAGGCCCTGCCCCACCAGTAAGGATCTGAAGCTGGCCAGGTGGACCACAGGACCTTGATTCTGAGCCCAAAATGCCAAAATTCTTCTCTAATAGAATGAGCTGGCTTTTGAGAATTTATCTCCGCCAAGCAGTGGTGGCACACGCCTTTAATCCCAGCACTAGGGAGGCAGAGGCAGATGGATCTCAGAGATCGAGGTCAGCTTGGTCTACAGAACAAGTTCCGGGACAGCCTGGCCTACATAAAGAAACCCTGTCTCAAATAAAAACTAAATGAAATGAAAACTTATCTCCATCAGTAACATAAATTAGGAAATTGGGCCATCAAGATGGTTCTGTCACTAGAAGCACTTGCCAAACAAGCCTGATCACCTGAGTGCCAAAAACCTAAAGAGGCAGGAGAGAACCAATTCCCAAAAGTTGTCCTCTGAGGGCTACACACACGCCTGTGGCATGCATGTGCCTGCAACAATAATAGATATGGGGATTTTTTAATCTTAAGATTAAAAAAACCCTAGTAAGTATCCTGTACCTTCACAGCCAGCATGCAGAGTTCATCTGAGAGTTATGACCACTGTGACAACATGAGAAAGACCGCGTAGGCCAGTTCCACTGGAAGGAGACTCGGGTGTCGGGGGCTGCAGCAAGGAGACAGGCTAAGAGCCGTCTCCCACAGTCTCCACAGGTTCACCATAACTGACTTAAAGACGGGATCTCGAATTTACTCCCAAGTGAATTATATAATAACATGAATAAATTAAACAGTGCTGGATCTGGCCCGAGTCAGTAACAAATGGAAGCAAGTAACGTCCTCTTCAGAGTGTGCTCAAAGCACTGTCCCAGCTGCATGCACGCGCACACACACTCACACGTGCACACACACACCTGCAGCCAAACTGCTTTTATCCTTCCTCTGCGCTCTTCCTTGGAATGGGGTTTCTGATTTTTTTTTTTTACTTGAGATTTAATCTTTGCTTCATTTCTTCCTTTTTTAAATTAATATAATGGTCAATCAAATGTTTCTGTCTGGAAATGAAATTGGGAAAAATTAAGAGACACCCTCAAAACTACGTTATTTTAAGCAAAGCAAGGACTTAACACTGGCACCTTCCTGATCATCTGCAATCGGGCTCAGTGTGGTGCTTTGCGAGATCTCCGTTATGATTTACCCTGTCACTTATAAATTACCGCCAATACACTGGTGCCAGGTCCACTGTTAAAACGTCCTCGTCACTCACCTGCTGCGTGGTACCAACTAATTTTGTGGTATCTGTCCCATGACTGAAATTGGTATTAATTTCTCTTTTCACTTCTGTCCTTTCTTCCCTTTGATAGCTTCTCTTGCCTCTCTCTGCAAGAATGTCTGAGGAGTCTTACTTTGAATCTAAAACAGAGGAGTCAAACAGTGCAGAGATGTCATGCCAGATCACTGCAGCAAGTAACGGGGAGGGCCATGGCATGAACCCAGGCCTGCAGGCCATGATGCTCATGGGCTTTGGGGATGTCTTCTCAATGAACAAAGCAGGAGCTGTGCTGCATTCTGGGATGCAGATAAACATGCAAGCCAAGCAGAATTCATCCAAAACCACATGTAAGAGGAGAGGGAAGAAAGTCAACATGGCCCTGGGGTTCAGTGACTTTGACCTGTCAGAAGGTGACGATGATGACCATGATGGTGACGATGCTGAGAATGATGTGGATAATAGTGAATGACACCAGAAAGGAATAAGCGTGAAAATGCTTTATTTCGTTGTTTTGTTTTGTTTTGTTTAGAAGAACAGAAGAAATGTGTTATCTCAGTCTATGCCAAAGAGCAGCATAGGGAGGCAGAGCCCCCAGCACTGCGCCTGTGCCTTAGGCCGAGTTTGTTCAGGGCGTTTCCCTCATCAGTGTGACTTTGCTTTTGCGCTCAGAAACGGGCGGGGAAATAAGTTAAAGGCATATTTATCAGCGAGTGTGGTGCCTGGTTATAGAAATACGTGATTACACACATATCATGTTCTAGAGCTAGTGACATTTGGGCTTTTTCTTTTTAAAGTGCATGCTCTGTAGTTTGTATCTGACTGTACTTAATCCTTTCACTCAGTTGGTTAAGAAATGTCCATTTCAAGCAAGCACTCTGCTGCCGACTCCACTCTGACACTTGATCCTTCCCCAGCATACCAAGGTTCCTTCCTTGTACAGCACATTCTAATGGCAGAGGTGATTGGCAACTATAAAATCCAGGAAAACAAAACAAAACAAAACGAAACGAAAACCTGAGGTGAAATGAAAGAAGAGTATAACAAAATACCTCTTCAAAAATACCTAAATGCCAAGAATCTTCAATGCTAGATAACACACAGTTCCTCGAATTAAAGCCCAAGTGGTGTTCTCAGTAGTTCCATTTGAAGGAGAAACACTCTGGTTTGAAGTGGGCTGCAGACAACATTACACGCCTGCATCCCCGTGCTGGCCGGAAGCATCCTAACAAGAGCACACTGTCACCCTAGGCTTAGCTTGTCCCTTACACAGAAGCACATGGTCCCAAAGGGACGTGTCTAGTCATGAACAGGATGAGCGCAAGCCCGCTCTTTACATGCAATAACGACACTGTTTCTTTGTTTTCCAGAGGTGCATAATAACACTATTAGATTTTAATCTATGTAGAGGAAAAAAAAAACCCACTCTAAATAGGAAAGATAAATTATCCTTCTTAGACACAAGTGCATCCTGAAGGGGTCTTTTTGTTACATGTAGCCTCCCCGAACACACCCACTTTCTTTTCTTTTTACTGTTCTCTGTTCTGCTGGTTAGAGAAATAGATTCAGGTATCACTTACTGTGAAGGCCAGGCTTCCCAGAGACACTCTAAGAAGGCTAGCACTAGCAGCCAAAATTTATTTAAACTATAAACGCATATAAAAATTACAACTAGATAAAGTTAAAGCAAAAGTTTTTAATCAATCTAACTCAGAAATTGGTATCATTCATTTGACAATGTAAGTTAAATATTTTTGGTGGGCTTTTTTATATAGAAGCTGTAACATGAAGTGGGCATGGCAGCTCACGTTCATAGTCCTGGCCCTCAGAGGCTGAGGCAGGACAGTAGTGGGTTTAGTATTAGCTAAGTCGCAAGACTATGTATGAGCAACATTGCAAGACTCTATCTCACGAAAGGACTAGGTATCACTAATGATGTTTCTAAGTATGTTTGGTCATGAAGTCTTTTGGAATTTGAGATAGGACAGGCCTTTAATCCTCGGTGAGGACTGAAAGGTAGCATCAAAGATGGAAAGCATGCATTACAACTTTATCTGGGAAGAAATAACTAGTGGGCTCTTCTTGGTATCTGTTTGCTGTGCAGTCTCAGGTAGACTATTTAATCTCTGAGGCTGTTTACCCTTTGTTACCATGACAGTACATAACAAGAAAAAACTTCAGAAGGAAAGTATGTAACCACGTAGCCTAGCACCAGGCCATGCCAGGGGCCAGGTAACACCAGCTATGGCTAGTTGCCACGTAAAGGAGACACTGAGAAGTAAGTCGGTTCTGTAACCCACTGGACCACTACACTATCTATTGCAAGTGACACTGGCTCAGAAGTATGAAGTTAAAAGTAGATAGCTTTCATGAAAAATAAAGAGAGCAAAAATGAGGAATGTAAAATGCACAGAGTTTAATTCAGTTGCTCTTGGAAGCTTTGTGCCATGCCAGATCCACATGCGCTGGGTGTTTACAGACAGGTAAAGGCTGCCTAAGCAGTCAGGGTTCCCCCTCACCCCACATCCTGCTGGAATCCTCTGCACATGTGTACTCTAGACATGCAGCCAGGCTGCTCAAACAGAAAATCTTGAAGGGAGCAGAAGGCATGCCTAGCATTTTCTTTTTCCAGCGTGCTGTGAACACACGAAGGACATAGTGGGAGCCAGTGGGTTCAGGAGCCTCCTGCACAACTGCCCAGGCCAAAAGAAAGCCTCCCGTTCAACAAGCCTTCGCTGGGACCCACTGTGAACCAAACTCTAGAGAACAGCTAGGTGAAAACCTTTGCACTCCTGGAGCATGCACGCTACTGAGCATCACAGAAAGGCAGGATTCACTAAGTGTGTGCTGGAAATTGAGCAAGGAAGGAAGATGGGGCTAGAGGGAGGAGTCTTGAAAGCATGCTCAGGAAAGACTCTTTGTTGCATGATGATGCTACAGAGCCCGAGAAGGTACAGGGACCTCTGAGAGTGGTGAGTTCTGCCCTGTATGTAAGAAGATAAACCTCACCACCCACTAATCAAGAGTTGGCTCAGAACTCATATAGAGCATGGAAATAATCTATTTCTTAAATTAATATCTAATTCATATTCTATATAAAAATTGTAGTGCCAGTAAGGGAAACTTACTGGGTTCTATACCCAGCCTAGGATGAGCACCACCCCAGCACATCCCTCCCATCTCCTAACTGCTGCCTTCTTCTCCACCAACATTGCAGTCATGTTCACGACTCAGTACTGTCATGAAGAAATCACAGGGTTTAGCACAGAGCACAGTGAGCCCCCGGGAAGAGCTTCCAACCACTCTGTCTAGAACCACGGAATACGCCACTGGGCGCTTTACTTCTGCTAAAATCAAGTGTTCATCTAGTGGTGTTAAAATGTGCAAACATACCTGAAACCTGACTCATATAAACAGGACCCATAGAATTCTCGCACCTTCTGTAAAAACTACTACAAATCTTTAGTTAATTTTATAAGAGATGCCTATTCGCTACATGAAGAATTTCTAATGATGCTAGTGTAGACAGTCTAATTCACTTCTCGGATCAGTTTTTGAAATGGCCAATTATCAGTGTTTGATTTTGTTCCAGTGTCCTGACTTACAAAAGAACACAATTCAGAAGTTAAAGAAATCCTGAAACATGCAAAGTTCAGAATGAGAATTAGAGCTACAGGCTGTGGTGATGAATGTCGGTCGGACACCCTAAAACATTTCCCTCTTTACTTGTAAAGCTAACATGTTGAATTTGAGGACATCTATTAGTGGTACTCAGCTAAGAGGTAATGCGCCTTGGCCAGCCAGCATTTACTGTAGACTGGTGGCATCCTGTTTGCCAGGGACACACCCCCCCCCAAGAAGTTTCCATCCTCGATCTCCACAGCATTGTCCTGTCCCCACGGTGGTGAAGCTCCTTAAACCTGACACATCTGCTGGTCCATCTCTAGATTTTCCCCCCAAACAAAATCACCCACGCCTTTTCAGAATAATAAGGACACTTTCTGCATGTTAGGAAACTGTAGCTTTTTCTCAAACCACTGTCTGTGAAAATGATTTCTTCTCTCCCCACCCCCCCCCCCCAAGGTTGCTAGTCAGAACACTGTGACAGGATTGCATTACGGTAACTCCAACACAATACAGCCCTGGCAGACTTGCTGTCATTCTGCAGTCATTTAAAGGGAATTTTTCCTAACTTTTTTTTTTTTTTAAGCAAAATCACATTTGAATGTTTCACAAATAGGCAGTGGGATAAGGTCAGAGACACCTGGCACACTGCTTTTGATGCTCTGAAAATATTGAAGACTGTTTGTGGTTTTTAACCAGTGGACTTTTTGTTTTGTTTAACATGCAGTGAATTTGTTAGACTTTGAACACCAGCTGAGGTAGCCACACTTGGCCGCCTTTGAAATCAAAGGGACTAGGGAAGGGGTGGCGTCTAGGAGAGACTCGGACCCATTTCCCTGCCAGTTCCCATGCGTGTATTTAACTTTAGTTTTCTTTTTTTCTTTTTTCCTTTTTTTTTTGTTTTGTTTTGTTTTGTTTTTTTTCAAGACAGGGTTTCTCTGTGTAGCCCTGGCTGTCCTGGAACTCACTTTGTAGACCAGGCTGGCCTTGAACTCAGAAATCTGTCTGCCTCTGCCTCCCAAGTGCTGGGATTAAATGTGTGTGCCACCACTGCCTGGCTTTTTAAAAATTTTTTTAATACATTAGTTTTCATCAGTGTGCCAAAAACTTTATGAAAGATGGTCTTTAGACCTAGTCTGAGTTAAATACCGACATTTTAAAAACGATTTTTGTCACACTAGACTTGGGCAGCCTTGTGAGACTGGTTGAGGTTCACTGTACCACAGCACACGGTGAGGCGTAATTCTTTCTATAATCAGGCACCTTCTGCTGCTTCCGAGTAAGGTGGTTTTCCTGTGTAGACCATAACACTGCAGCAGAGGCCCCACCCTGCTATACGCAGCACGGCCCGACAGCTGTCCACACAGCATTCTGTGGTTGAAAAATGGGTGTCTACCAGGACATCCAGGACAGGCCATGTTTTCTCAGACCCCAACTTTGTGGGCACTCTGTTGCTTGTGTGAGAAACTTTCTGGCATGTGGATAATCATTTCAAACTACAGTTCAGGCACCGATGCAACTGTTTCATAGCGTGTGCAGAACACTCTTAGTTCCAACAGGACACTTTGCTTCTGCACTCTGAAAACCTGCTATCAGAAACCATTTCTATCCTTGGAGTGTGAGCTTTCAGTAGGAGGCTTCATCACTGTGTCTGCCTTACAGTCTTCTCCCCTCCACTCTGTTGCCATGTTACTCTGAGCAAGTCTTATGCCAAATGCCATGTACAATGTCTGTATGGAAGATTAAACTGCTCTCCTGCGTGGTAAGGCTGTTTAGTTGCCGACTTCATAGTTGGGATCTGATATTCCCACACCGAGTCCGCGATGTATCCGGAAATCCAGGTTGGCGTCATACATTTCATTCTGATGTGAACTTTTCTCGGCTTTCCTTTGTTCTAAGACTCCATTTTGCAATAAACGTTTTGACAGTAAATCCCTTTGTTATGTGTCGCTGTGTACATAAGATCTTTGTTAGACTGGATTCCCAGCATCCTTTGACGAAATCAGTGTCACACACATGCACACAAGTGCTTTTCTCTCCTCGAGTCTGGTGGCGTATAAATAATAGATTACTAAAGTGAAGGGGCAGTCACGAGGGGTTGGCTTTTTTTTTCCCCTTATCCCCAAAGAAAACAGAAAGGCTTAGAAGTCACCTGCAGCAGATGCACTGATATGTTAACAAGGTACAGAAAACATGAAGGAGACGGGAGGCCCTCTGCGTGGCTGCAGATCATTAAGTCTTCTCCCCTGTCTTGCCAAATTCAAACCGTCTTGCTGCAGCGCCCGGTTCCAGCCCCCCACTCAGTGATCTTTGTGAGCGTCTGCAGACTCCTGCTGGAGTGAGCATGAGGCGGAGTTCAGGCTCTTCCCTGTGGCACAATTGTGAGGAGCCAGCCCTGGCAGCAAGAACTCCGCTCTCCTTTGCACATTAAAGCTGGAGGTGTTGGTTCTTTCATTTGCAGTCTTGATTCAAGAAATACTTATTTCTCAATTATGTGTAGCAAAACATTTGGAAATTATATAGAAGTCAAAACGACACACTCGCAGACATGCACACACATGCGCGAGACACACACACACACCACACCACACCACATTCACACATGCACTGACATCCTATAAAGACCAGCTATACTAGTGTCCGGCTGTCTCTCATTCCACATTTGTGTCTGTAATGGGCAAAGATGATGGCATGTTTCTGCAGCTGGACACAGCTGCCCTTTGAAGAAGTAGAGCTTGCCATGTGTTTTCTTTGATGGCGATCAACTTTAGATGTTCCTCCTCCAGTCACCCATCCACGTTATTAAAGCAGGTGAGTGTGCTTAGTGATGCCGTCGCAGCTCGGGTGCTCCAGAGAAAGCACAGGAGCAGCAGAGTATGGGGAGAATATCATTGACTCGAATACACGGTTTATGTCCTTGCAGCCTAGATGTAGCACTCAAGGTCTGCACGCCCATGTTGGTGTTTTAGCAAGAGGGTCTACCATAATAAAATATGTTCACCACACCCAGAATCAGCTTCTTTCTCTTTTTCCTCCAACACAAGCTCACTCCATCCTCTAGTCTAAGTGAACATGCCACACCCACTTCATCCCCCATGGCCAGTGTCTCACCTACTCCCTCTTCCTTGCCTTTTCTTCTACCACAACCCCACCCCACCCTACCCCACCTCACCCCTGGGTCTGCAATCCCCAGCTCAGCCCACTTGCCTTCCATTCCCCTGCCGTATGCTATGGAACATGGGTCTTTGTGCCTGTCACACTGAGAAGACTGAATACATGCATCCTACAATTGTATTCATTCTGTAAGGTAGTACAGTAAAGGTTAAGCCCGCAGGGCGAGATAGAGAATGTGGTTGGTAAAATCCTCGCTTTGCATAGAAGAGGACCTGAGTCCAGCACCAGAATGTACACAAGAAGCCCATTGCTGTGGCATGCACTTATACCCTATGCTAGGGGCAGACAGGCACATAGGTCTCTGAAGCTCAGAACCAGCCCAGCCTAGTTGGTGAGTTCCAGCCCAGTGAGTAGTACCCGAGGAATGACACCCAAGTTGTCCTTTAGCTTTTGTGTACAATGCATGTACCTGTGTGTGTGTGTGTGTGTGTGTGTGTGTGTGTGTGTGTGTGCCCATGCAGACATACCAAGTATTGTGAGTTAGGAACTTAAAGAAAAAAAAATGATAAAGGTGGCTTCTCTCAAATATAATCCACACACATTTCACTCAGTTCTAGTAAAATTCCTTATAGGGACTCTGCCTCTCCTAGCAGTTGAGCCTGTGGGTATACAGTAAGTGCTGTTTGTAACAGAGATTGGGTGGTACTTTTGCATAGTCTCTCATGAATCATTTTGACAACTCAAGCTAGTTGAAGCTAATGGCTATACCACACCCTAGCCCACAGGACATGGGCCTTTTCAAGTTATGGGAGCATTTGCTATTTAGCCCGTAACTGTGGGATGTACTGATGTGAAAATTTCTCCAGCACAGGCTAAAGTTCTCTTCAAATCCCCATCTCCCTGATAGGGATACATGTTTTAGTCTGTGTTAGAGTAACCGGATGCCTGTGAACAGTTCCAGCCTCACATATCCTGTTTCCTCTATGCAAGTCAGATGTTTAAGCCCTGGAATCCCCCTGTGAGAACAGGCAAAATAAGTCACCTGGCTACTTAGGGTTGCTTGGATAGTAAATTATTGCATTATCCTACTGCTGGCTGAGAATTCTAAGGCTGCTCTGATAGCTGATGATGTTGTGGGCTGTAAAGCCATTCCTGCCAAAGAAGACTACACCAACTTGTACCACGTCCCTCTAAAACAGCTGCTCACAAGGTGGAATGGGTTGTTGCTGCTGGGCTCAGCATCCCATGGACTGGCTCTGAGAAGTGAGGGAACTGTTTTCCTCTCGAGCCTAACATGCAAGCAGAAGCAGGAAGCAGGGCAGAGCGGCAGGGGAGCTGAGAAGACAAACCAAATGCAAGGATAATCTTGCTTCCCTCTTTTCATTTCCTTCATATCTCCCACGCAGCTGCTGCCTTCCTTTGAGATTGGTGCGTGGACTGAAGATGATGTGGTAAGCCGCTTCTGTTAATGCCTCTTTAGATCTGGGTAGGAAGCTGACAGATTTGCCACAAGTTTAGAAATGCGGTTAGAAAGATCTGGGCCTATCTAGCAGAAATCAACAAACTCCTCTTTTTGCATAACTAATCTAATAGAGATTGAAAATAAGGACTCCGTGGTAAAAGCGACTATGTCTTCCAGCCTTAGGAGGCCTATCCTCCTCACTGGCTGTGGAAATACTCCAGAATGCAGTACACCACCAACAAGATAAAAGCCGTGATCCTCAGTGTCAAATACACATACTTGAAAAGATGCTTAAACTTCCCTACATTGCCAGCTGACGACTTGCGCATGGAGGAGAGAGACAAGGACAGCCTGGAGCTTTCTGCACAGGTTCCCTCTCCCACCTCAGGCCTGCTCTTTAAATGACAAAATGCTTAACTGCCCTCCTTGCTCAGGCCTACCCCAAGAGGAATGGACAGAGCATTCCCCATAATCTGACATTGCAGGAGGCAGGATACTTAAGTCCGAAAGAAGGGCTACATGCAGCTCTGGTAGACTCCCTGAAGAACAATCCCATGTAGCCAATTCTGTCTCCAGATCTGCTTCCTTAATGGGAAATGGTTTTGAGGAGTGCTGATGAGAGAGAGAGAGAGATCCCTCAGAGCCTGTGCCTGTCCAGGTCCATTTTACAAGCTCAAGGGCATCATTAAATGAAGAGGAATGTGAAGATGGAGTGCTAGGTAGGGCTGCCAAGAACGGGCTCCACCCTAGGGAGACAGCCACCCCAAGCAAGCTATCTCAAGAAAAAGGCTCATCAGTAGAAATTCCAGATCTGTTCTCCAGCTCAGCCTGGTGTGGGGTTGGGGCATGCCTCTCTGCCCTTTGGATCTTCCTTTAGCATTTGGCAGCAGCATAGACTCCACAAAGTAAAGAAGCCGGGTGCCAGCTTCCTGTTTCTCGTTCCCAGAACCCTAGAAGCCAAGCCTCTTGCCAGCCCTGTACATAATTGCTTCCCCCCCCAGCTACAGGGATGGCCCATCACCTCCTTTGGAAAGAGGTAGATTTGAAAGATCTGGGTTCTAGAGCCAGTCTCAGTTTGTGCTGCCAGGTCGAGTGGCTCCCATGCCATTTGGCTAAAAGTCCATTGTCAAGGGACCCAGGGAATCAGAATGACTGCATCCAGCCTCTCCTCTGTGTATCTTCACCAAGGCAATGTTAGGCCACCAGTAAACAGGGGCCCAGTGATATTCAAGGCCAAGAGATCTCTGGGTGTAACCACCTCAGTGGACACAGAAAGAACTATGTTTTGCCTGTCACCCCATGTGGCTGCCATGACCTGACAGGCCTAGCAGGGGACATCATTTGTCCCATCTCTCTGTCCACTGCTGTGTGGTCCTTGTTGCTTATACAGTTCCTGAAAAAAAAAAATACCATGGCAATCCCCACCTGCACGAGTGAGTGAAAAAGTCATTATAGCGGCACCTCTAGGAAAGATGTAAACTCTCACCCTCAGACGTGTCCCAGCTGCCCAATCCCCCTACGGGAGGAATATCTCCAATTGGAAAGCTTGAGGCTTTAAAACTACCAAGAGAGCGCTTCCATCTTTCCTCTGTGGTTCAGTTAGAAACATCAGAATCTATGGGAGACTGTAATCGTTAAGAATGTCTACTGCCTGTGTGTGAACTTCCCAAACCATGTGTGTCCTCTCTCCACAGTATTTTTGGGTTCAACAGCTCGTCAGAAAAGGCAAGTAGAATAAGCCCTCCCCCCTCCCCACTTTGTATCTGTGGAGCTAACTTTGTTGCGGCTGTGCTTGAGTCTCATTCCCTGCCCTCTGCCCTTCTCCCCCAGGCGAGTCTTCAGTAGAGATGAGTGGATATGCAAGTTTGTTTAAGGAGAACAACATCACAGGCAAGCGGTTGCTGCTTCTGGAAGAGGAAGATCTGAAAGACATGGGCATTGTCTCCAAGGGACACATCATTCACTTTAAGGTACGTGGTAGGAGAACATCAATAAGTCAACTGAGCATGTGATGGATGCTGGCCCACGTGTTAACACATAGAGAGGAGAGCATCATGCTGTAGGATGTGAGGTGCTGAGATACCTTCAGGCTTGGCCCTAACTAGCTGTCGCACCCAGGCTGCCCCTGTTCCCACCTCAAAAGCCCACAGCAAACAGGTTAGCCTAGCACAGCAGCCGTTACCTGGGTTAAATGGTGTGACACTGGTGTAATGCCAGGAAGCCTCTAGTCTAGGGGGAAAGTGAAATATACTATTCTGTACAATGACACCTGAGAGAGATGCCACAAAGGAGAGGGACCCAGGATGTGGGCAGACCCCAGGAGAAGGATTTGCACTGGAGGTGTGTAGGAAGAAGCTTCGCTGGGGGTTGGGCTTTGGGGGAAACCAGAACAAGGAGGGAGCTTAGTGGCCCAGACAACTGGAACTAAGGTAGGGTGAGACCTAGAGCAACCGCCATACCCAGGACTAGCAGGAGGCCACTCAGCCCACTGAGAGCTGGGGAGGCAGACATTCTCAAGGAATCCACAAGGAGCCTGGAACTTGTGTACAGCCCAAATTAACTCAAAGGCACTGCCAGCACCCAAGTCACAGGAGAGTATATGCCACATGTGTAATCTCTGTCATACGACAAACACTATGCATACTTCTGAAGTCTGAAAACACTCCAGAAAACCCTAACATCCCTCCAGACGTTAGTCTGGAAAGTTTTCAGACTAACCCTGTTTTCATTGCTGTTGCTTTACTTCCACAATTTAGCCCAGAGCAGAGCTGGGGCTGGACCCCAGTGGAACAGCACTGAGGTAGTGTACACAGTTTTGTACCCAGGAACCAGAGCCCTTTGTTTGGCTTTCTAGATAACTACTCTAATGTTGTAACAAATACAGACATCTATAGGATAATTTTATTAGAAATATGTTTCAAAAGAGACCTTATAGGATGTAAGATAGACTTTATGCCTACAGTCCTGGCAGGAGAATTGCAAGTTCAAGGCCAGCCTGAGCTGTGTAGTAAGCTATGTCCCCTATCTCTCCTGCAAAATCAAATTGCTCCTCAAATCCCAATCCTAGGATGGATGGACAGATGGATGGATGGATGGATGGATGGATGGATGGATGGATGGATGGATGGATGGACATATGAATGGTTGGATGGATGATGGATGAATGGATGGAGGAATGTATACAGATTAGATGGGACAGGAGGTAAAAGGAACACAGCTCTTCCAAATCCATACCTCCCCCAAAGCCATGTCAACAAATCCCCCTTTACTTGGAGCACCTCACTCTATGGCTGCCCCAGTTAAGTCCAGAGAGAACCATTCATTCACATTGTTCCAGAGAGCCCAGGCCCATGTAAGAACATGTCTATAGTCCCCTGGCAACAGTCTCTTGGGACAATGGCTGAACACTAACCCACCATCCGCAAGACAAAGCAGGACCATGCTGTCTTCCCCTACAAGGGGGACAAGAAGACACATGCATAAACATCAATTGGTGGGGGCAGGGGGCTGTGAGGGAGACTCTCAGTACAGAGGTATCTGAGCTCCCAAAGACAAAACTTTGTAAATCTTGTCCTGTGTAGCAGATGCTAAGATACTCCCACTTGCCCTTACCCTCTTCCGCCTTTACCAACTTTCTTCGAGAATCAGCCAGAGGGGAAAGCAGTTGTAAGCTGTGATACTTTACCAAGCCAGAAGTGATTAAATATTCCTGGCATAGCCAGGATAACAAAAGTGCCCCATCTATGCTGGTTGGTGTTACTGGACAAGTAATATCCCAGCTAACCATGTATGGCTCATCAAATTCAGTGCATGTCTGCTTGCAAGGCTGGGTCTGTGGAAGTTCAAAGAATCACCCTGCCCTTAAGGAATTTACATCCCAGAGAAGAGATAAAACACAGTCATACTTCTTACAGGCAGTTGGAAGAAAAGGGACAGTCTGTTATCTTGACCAGTGGACAGAGATGGAGAGGTGAGGTCCCCTGATAGGGATGAGGGGTACGTGGAGCTGGAGCTGGGAACAAGGAAGCATCAGAAGGGGAGTGGTGGAGCACAGAGAGCTACAGAAGTGGGCTGCCTGTGTTCAGAGGAGTTGTGGGTGGCTTGCTGGTCTGGTGGAAGTGTGAGGCTGGAGCAGACCTGGGGTTAGCAGAGGTGGAGTGAGGTGGCCCAGCCCCTGAACTACTTCCAGCTTCGGGCTGGACGTCTGGGATGTGACCAGAGCTGGAGAGAGCCTTGAGAGCTGACTTGGCTTCTGGGAGTTTTACCGTGGAGTAGGGAGGAGAAGCTGGGTTTAAAACTCCAGGGAGGCCGTTAAAACAGGCAAGAAATGGGGCCTGCCTGGCTCCTTAGCAGAAATGGGGACAGAGAATAAAGGAGGTCGGCGAAGCTGTTGGTGAAGGAGGACACAGTAAGATTCGAGCATGTGCTGTTGCATGGATGAGCCTGGCAGTGGTGCTCACTTGAAAGACAGACGTGGAGGGCCACAGTGATATTCTGTGGCTATGCATATCCAGAATAACATATCTTAGAGGTGGCAGTTGCCAGTGAGTGGGACAAGGAGGGAAGGGGTAGTGGTTGTTTAATGAGTGTCACAGTCCCTGGAGGGTGATGTTTGGAAAACACTGGAGAAGAAAGGACTGCACAACCCTGTGAAGGCAGTAGATGCAGCTGGAGGAAACACTTGGAAACGGCTGCTTTTATGGTACTCAATTTCACCCCATTAAAAAATAATACAGGCTGGAAGAAACAGCCCCGAAGGTAACGTGCTTACCATACAAGCATAAGGACCTGGGTTCAATTCCCATAGCCTGAGTAAAACTCTGCAAAAATCCAGGCATGTTGCTATGTGTGTGTAACCCTAGTGTAGGGAAGCAGAGACCAGCAGGTGCCTGAGGCCCCAGAACCAACCAGCCTAGCCTACTGGGTGAGCACTGGGCAGGGAGAGACTCTGACCCAAGAAAATAAATTTCCGTGAGAGGGAGAGATGGAGGGATGGAGGGTGTTGTAACTGGTTCTGTGTGCAGATGGTTCCGGTGTGAATGGGCTTTGGAATGAGAGCACGATGGGCATTCCAGACCAGAGGCGTTCCTCCTGGTCACTGCTTGCATGCACACGCTGCCTGTGAGAAGCTATCCCCTGTCCCTGTTCTGTCACTGAAAGGTACAGTCATCATGTGACCGAGTCTGTCACCTAAGAGGAGGTGATAAAACTGCGGGCTGGCACAGGGTATCCACCATCCCTTTGCCCAGGATCCCTCCCGCTGAACCTGTCTCCCCTGAGCTTCCTGTGAAGGAGCAGGGTACCAAGACAAAAGCTAAGCATCCCAGAAGTGTTCGATACATTGTTAGAAGATTTGTTTTGCTTTAGGAGAAAAAATAATAATAAGATACATCCACTTTTCCTGGGCTGGCGCTCTTTTCTACATGATCAGTTCCCTGAGAAGCTGAGTAAGAGCCAGTAAATACTCCCAGCCTTGTCATCTAAAGCAGTGATTCTCAACCTTCCTAACTCTGAGACCCTTTAATACAGCTCCCCATGCTGTGGTGACCTCCCCCGCCCAACCATAAAATTATTTCACTGCTATTTCATAACTATAATTTTGCTATGGTTATGGATCGTAATGTAAATATCTAAAATGCGGGGTATCTGATATGCATTCCTTCTGAAAGAGTTGTTTGACACCCACCACCCCTTTCCACAAAGGGGTCACTGCCCAAGGGTTGAGAACTGCTGATCTAAAGTGTCCTCTCTATGAGTCTCGGTGCCCCCTAGCGGTGAACTGGTGCATGATGAGGCCACAGCCTCGCTGATGGCTTTGCTCCTAAGTTCCCCTTCTGTCCATATGGTAAATGCTGGAGCACTAACTTGCCCTACCCAGCTCAGGTCTGAAGGACAGCTTTATTTATTGCATACCCTGAGGTCTAACATCCCTGTCTGGCAGCTTTATTTATTGCATACCCTGAGGTCTAACATCCCTGTCTGGCAGCTTTATTTATTGCATACCCTGAGGTCTAACATCCCTGACTGGCTTAGTGGAGGTTTCACTTCCAGCGTCATTTCAGCTTGGCTTTTTCTCATCCATTGTTTTAAAACTGAATTCTATTTTCGTAGCTTATATTGGCCTTGTTACTTCATTCGTCTCTCGCCTTTTATCTTGAGTTGTCTGAACATAGTTTTAATCCTATTCTTGAATTCTTTGCTAGGAGTTCTTTGGGGTCATTTCCCTAGAGTCTCTTACTATGTGATAAGGAATTTGGGGAGGAGACAGGCTGTTCTGAATTTTCACTTTGTCTCTCTTTTGCACAGATTTGTGCATTTGGAATCACTTCCTTAAGTAGGAGTGTAGACTCAGGTCTGATGGTCAGGAGACTGCTTGCCTGCTAGCGCCTAGAGTCAGGACAACGGGAGAAGTGTGGGCAGGGACTTCAGGGCCAAGGATCCCTTAACAGTTGGAACTAGGAGCTAGGTTGACTAAGAAGTGAGCACAAACAGTAGGGGCCTGGAGGGCCTTACCTGTGGAGGAGCCGAATGGGCTGTGGTTTAATAGCTCTAAAGTAGCCACGCCTGTTCCTTTAAATGATGACAAACTGCTATCATGACTTTGACAATCAGACATATGCTCAACCAATGGTTGATGTTACCATCCCCAAGATAGTCTATAAACTACATAAAGAATCATGTTTTTCTATATGTGCAATAATTTTACTCCTCTTTGCTATCATCAAAGCATTAATAAAGTCACGTGATTTTTCCTCCTTGCAGTCAGCTATTGAGAAGCTAACCCACGATTACCTGAACCTGTTTCACTTCCCACCACTGATTAAGGTAAGAGAGGTTCCCTTCCTGAAGGCTGCTTTTATTGCCATAGGCACCTGCCATTGTCCGCACCCAAATTTGCTGATGTCTGGAACTGTTGTTTGAAGTGAAATTTAATGACATCTGTCCAACAAAAGACCCTTTGAAGACTTCGTGTGTATAAATGACATGCATTTGTTCCCCACACTTTGAAATATTAACAACACATTCCAGATAAGAATAGCACTCCTCACTAACATCGTAGGTGAAGGCCTTTGGCCTCATGCCTGATTCTGGAGTCCTTTCTCTACCTTTTAAGTTACTAAAGGAAGTCACGCAGCAGAGGCCTGGGTTGCCCTGGAGGTGGAGGGTTATTACTTGTAGAACATTAAACAGCAGTCCCCCTCCTTGTCCTTAGCAATGCATCCCTGCACCCCTGCAGATGCCTGTGGCTGAGATCAGCACCCAACCCCATATATACTGCTTTCTCTTGTGCAAACATGCCCGTGATAGAGTTTAATATATAAACTGGGCACAGTGAGAGATTAACAATAACGAGTAGTAAAATAACAGTTTACTTATTAAAAGTTATTTTAAGACTTGTGAATTGTTTCTATTTACAACTTTTATATCATATTTTTGGACCAGAGTTGACTGCAGATCACTGAAACTGTGGGAAACACAATGAGAGAGCGCTGTGCTTACTGTGCTGTTGTGAGTTTAGCCTCAGGGTACATGACACACTTCATTATAAAATGACTACTTACAGTCAGTACCCAGAGCTGTGCTAATTCATCCACAGCCTCGGCTTCTCATCTCTCAGCCCTTGGGTCTCTCAGTCCACGGACAGTGGAGAAGCTGCAGTGTTCCTGTCTGGGAAGAGTATACAAGCACCTTGAGTATTTTAAAATTCTCAGCCCAAAGTCTCATCCCAGATCTAGTGCAAAATGCACTTCAGAATAAAGTGCACAATGCCAGGTGCATCCAGGAAGCCACGTCAGCGACACTGCTTGGAAAAGCCTAAGATAAACCATTCAGCAAAGGTCTTAAAGCTCTGTGTTTTCTCTTGCTTTCAGCTTTGAGTTACAGCATGTATCTTAATCTAATAGAAGCTTGATGATAGAGTAGACTGGGAAAACCCCATTAACACCAGGATCTAGGGAAGAGCTGCAGAAATGTGGGCAGGGGTTTCAGGACCAGGGACCCATGAACAGTCAGAACCTGGAGCTGCACTAACCAGGAAGTGTGGACTGAGCAGGAGGGGCCTGGTGGGCCCTTTCCTGTGCTAGGGGTAAAAGGAAAACTACCTACGTTATATGGAAACTCAGAGGGAAAAATACCATCTCTAATAATGATATCTGCTTTTCTATTTCAGGATTCAGGAGGGGAACCTGAAGAAAATGAGGAAAAAATAGTGAACCTTGAACTTGTTTTTGGTTTTCATTTGAAGCCAGGAACTGGCCCCCAGGTAACGTGTTGCAAGTCCTTTGGGCATTTTCGATCTGTAACTCTGTGGTTTTATACACGAGCCCCAACCACCTGGTAACATGATTGTGACTAGAAGTGTAGACCTGAACTGAAATGGGCTGACAGGCTGCTACCGGCCTCTGGAATCCAACCCAAGAAATGTATAATCTCCATCAGAAAGAGAATACTGGGGGAGACAGCCCAAACTCTCAGGGTTGCACAGAGTCACGCACGGGCAGTATGAGTCTTGGCCATTGCTTATTCTGCTTTCTGGCTCCTGACTCTTGAGGAAAAGGAGAATAAAGCCACATTGAGAATGGAAGTGGAGATCTGGGTTATCAGATCTAAACAGGGCAGCAGGACGTTTGGCCTGTACTCATCCAGTGAGGCCTACACTGTCAGCCTGGAGGGCTGGGGGCGGGCGCTGCCTAGGTGGCATGTGAGCTGAACTCTCCATGAGCGTATGTTACTTCAGATCCCTGTAAATCACTAATAGCTTCTTAACTGTCTATGCTCTACTATGTGTCACATTGCTACAAGGGAACCCTGACAGAAGTGATTTAAGGAAGAAGGATTATCTGGACTCGTGGTTTAGGAAGGGACATAGCTCATCACGGTGGGAATAAGTGGTGGCGAGACACGGTGCGAGCTAGCTACACTGCAGCCACACTCAAAAGCAGAGAGAGAATGTGTGCTAACACTGGGATATTTTAATTCAGTCTGGGAGCTCTCCCTTGACAATGCAGTTCACATCAGGGTGGGTCTTCCATCCATGGTTAAATCTCTCTGGAAATGCCTTCATAAACATACCCGGAGACACAGACCAATGTCTCTTAAGGGGATTCCAAATCTAGTCAAGTTGACAATGAAGATGAGTCATGGCAGTGCTGACATGTGAATGTGTCTCTTCCCCAGTTTGCAAATGTGGCCACTGAGCCTGTGAGGGGATAATTACCTTGCCTTCCAAGAGCTACATAGCCAGAAAATGGAGAATTAAGAATTGGTTTGGGGTTTTGGTGTGTGTGTGTGTGTGTGTGTGTCTGTGTCTGTGTCTGTGTCTGTGTCTGTCTACATGTGCTTTAGAGTCTACAAGAGGGTATTAGAACCCTGGAGCTAAAGTTAGAGAAGGTTGTGAACCACCTGATGTGGATGCTGAGAATTGAACTCAGGTCCTCTGGAAAAATAGCAAATGCTGATAACCTCTGGGCCATTTCTCTAGCCCCAGCTTTTTACTACATAACTTGTACTTTTGCTTTGCTAACGGACTTATATTCTAACTTCTTGAACCTGTAGCTTGTGGCTGGGGAAGGGTTGGACAGGCCTGGCTGGTTTCCAGGCCATCGCTTAATAAAACCCAACTTCTCTCAAGCCAGTTGTGGGTTCTTGTGCTCGGGAACTGGGAATGACTCTAAGTCCTGAGTGTCGGGTTTCACCTGAGACTTCAGGAAATGTTCTGCCTGCAGCACTGCAGGCGTGTTGATGCACTGATGCTTAGGAAAGGGGACCCTTTATGTCCTCGATTTTGGCCATAACATATCACTAAAGGAAAGCTTCTCCTGTACATTGGTCACTAGACACTCATTCTTGTTAGAAACAAGAAGAATAAGGACAAAAGATGAAGTTCCCCTCTTACTAGCAACAGTGAGAACCCTGTTTTAACCCTGCCACACACTCAAGTCTGCCCAGTAGCAACCAAGTTGTATGTTACAATCTAGCCTCAATTCTGTGACAAGCTTATAAGCTTATAAGCTTATAGCTTTCCTCACAATACAGTAACTTTTTATGATTTATAGGTAGGTAGAGAGAGAGAGAGAGAACTTCCTTGAGAGAGACTTGTCAAGAGAGATTTCAAATAAAGAAATATTTTCCGGACACTCGCCAACTGCCCACAACACCCGCCACAGGATCTTAAGACTTCTGGTGAGGGGAGCACAGCTTCTGCTCCAATCCAATTGCGCGGGACCTGAGACTGCATTAGTTAGGGAAGCAGAAACCAGCCTGAGTAGGGCCACAGGCCTCACCCGGCCGGATCAGCGCCAGGGTAGCGGGGAGCGCAGGGTTGCCTGACACCCTCCAGCTACCCACGACCCCCGCCGCAGGATTTTGGGACTGCTGGTGAGTGGAACACAGCTTCTGCTCCAGTCCAATCACGCGGGACCTGAGACTGCTCTGGTTGGGGAGAGAGAAATCCGGCCCACACAGGGCCACAAGCCTCTTCCGGTCAGAAAAGCACCTGAGCAGCTGGGGCGCAGGGTCTGCTGACACTCGCCAACTGCCCACAACACCCGCCACAGGATCTTAAGACTTCTGGTGAGGGGAGCACAGCTTCTGCTCCAATCCAATTGCGCGGGACCTGAGACTGCATTAGTTAGGGAAGCAGAAACCGGCCTGAGTAGGACCACAGGCCTCATCCGGCTGGATCAGCGCCGGGGTAGCGGGAGCTCAGGGTTGCCTGACACCCGCCAGCTACCCACGACCCCCGCCGCAGGATTTTGGGACTGCTGGTGAGTGGAACACAGCTTCTACTCCAATCCAATTGCGCGGGACCTGAGACTGCATTAGTTAGGGAAGCAGAAACCAGCCTGAGTAGGGCCACAGGCCTCACCCGGCCGGATCAGCGCCAGGGTAGCGGGAGCGCAGGGTTGCCTGACACCCGCCAGCTACCCACGACCCCCGCCACAGGATTTTGGGACTGCTGGTGAGTGGAACACAGCTTCTGCTCCAGTCCAATCACGCGGGACCTGAGACTGCTCTGGTTGGGGAGAGAGAAATCCGGCCCACACAGGGCCACAAGCCTCTTCCGGTCAGAAAAGCACCTGAGCAGCTGGGGCGCAGGGTCTGCTGACACTCGCCAACTGCCCACAACACCCGCCACAGGATCTTAAGACTTCTGGTGAGGGGAGCACAGCTTCTGCTCCAATCCAATTGCGCGGGACCTGAGACTGCATTAGTTAGGGAAGCAGAAACCAGCCTGAGTAGGGCCACAGGCCTCACCCGGCCGGATCAGCGCCAGGGTAGCGGGAGCGCAGGGTTGCCTGACACCCGCCAGCTACCCACGACCCCCGCCGCAGGATTTTGGGACTGCTGGTGAGTGGAACACAGCTTCTGCTCCAATCTTTAAATAGTGACAACGATAACAACTAACCCCAGAGATTACCAGATGGCGAAAGGTAAACGTAATAATCTTACTAACAGAAACCAAGACCACTCACCATCATCAGAACCCAGCACCCCCACTTCACCCAGTCCAGGGCACCCCAACACACCGGAAAAGCTAGACACGGATTTAAAAGCATATCTCCTGATGATGATAGAGGACTTCAAGAAGGACGTTAATAACACACTTAAAGAAATGCAGGAGAACACTGCTAAAAAGGAAGAAGACAATAAAGAGGAAGCACAAAAATCCCTTAAAGAATTGCAGGAGAACACTGCTAAAGAGTTACAAATCCTTAAAGAAAAACATGATAACATAATCAAACAGGTAGAAGTCCTTACAGAAAAACAGGAAAACACATCCAAACAGATGATGGAAATGAACAAAACCATACTAGACCTAAAAAGGGAAGTAGACACAATAAAGAAAACCCAAAATGAGGCAACACTGGAGATAGAAACCCTAGGAAAGAAATCTGGAACCATAGATGCAAGCATCAGCAACAGAATACAAGAGATGGAAGAGAGAATCTCAGGTGCAGAAGATTCCATAGAGAACATCGGCACAACAATCAAGGAAAATGGAAAATGCAAAAAGATCCTAACTCAAAACATCCAAGAAATACAGGACATAATGAGAAGACCAAACCTACGGATAATAGGAGTGGATGAGAATGAAGATTTTCAACTCAAAGGACCAGCAAACATCTTCAACAAAATTATAGAAGAAAACTTCCCAAATCTAAAGAAAGAGATGCCCATGAACATACAAGAAGCCTACAGAACTCCAAATAGACTGGATCAGAAAAGAAATACCTCCCGACACATAATAATCAGAGCAACAAATGCTCTAAATAAAGATAGAATACTAAAAGCAGTAAGAGAAAAAGGCCAAGTAACATATAAAGGCAAGCCTATCAGAATTACACCAGATTTTTCACCAGAGACTATGAAAGCCAGAAGATCCTGGACAGATGTTATACAGACACTAAAAGAACACAAATTCCAGCCCAGGCTACTATACCCAGCCAAACTCTCAATTAACATAGATGGAGAAACCAAAGTATTCCACGACAAAACCAAATTCACACATTATCTCTCCACGAATCCAGCCCTTCAAAGGATAATAACAGAAAAAAACCAATACAAGGACAGGAACCACGCCCTAGAAACAACAAGAAGGTAATCCCTCAACAAACCTAAAAGAAGACAGCCACAAGAACAAAATGCCAACTTTAACATCAAAAATAACAGGAAACACCAATTTCTTTTCCTTAATATCTCTTAATATCAATGGACTCAACTCCCCGATAAAAAGACATAGACTAACAAACTGGCTACACAAACAAGACCCAACATTTTGCTGCTTACAGGAAACTCATCTCAGAGAAAAGGATAGACACTACCTCAGAATGAAAGGCTGGAAAACAATTCTCCAAGCAAATGGCATGAAGAAACAAGCTGGAGTAGCCATTCTAATATCTGATAAGATTGACTTCCAACCCAAAGTCATTAAAAAAGACAGGGAGGGACACTTCATACTCATCAAAGGTAAAATCCTCCAAGAGGAACTATCAATCCTGAATATCTATGCTCCAAATACAAAGGCAGCCACATTCATTAAAGAAACTTTAGTAAATCTCAAAGCACACATTGCACCTCATACAATAATAGTGGGAGACTTCAACACACCACTTTCACCAATGGACAGATCATGGAAACAGAAACTAAACAGGGACACAGTGAAACTAAGAGAAATTATGAATCAAATGGATCTGGCAGATATCTACAGAACATTCTATCCTAAAACAAAAGGATATACCTTCTTCTCAGCACCTCATGGTACCTTCTCCAAAATTGACCACATAATTGGTCACAAAACAGGCCTCAACAGATATAAAAATATTGAAATTGTCCCATGCATCCTATCAGATCACCATGGACTAAGGCTGATCTTCAATAACAAAATAAATAATAGAAAGCCAACCTTCACGTGGAAACTGAACAACACTCTTCTCAATGATACCTTGGTCAAGGAAGGAATAAAGAAAGAAATTAAGGACTTTTTAGAGTTCAATGAAAATGAAGCCACAACATACCCAAACTTATGGGACGCAATGAAAGCATTTTTAAGAGGAAAACTCATAGCTCTGAGTGCCTCCAAAAGGAAACTAGAGAGAGCACACATTAGCAGCTTGACAACACACCTAAAAGCACTAGAACAAAAGGAAGCAAATTCACCCAAGAGGAGTAGACGGCAGGAAATAATCAAACTCAGGGGTGAAATCAACCAAGTAGAAACAAGAAAAACTATTCAAAGAATCAACCAATCAAGGAGCTGGTTCTTTGAGAAAATCAACAAGATAGATAAACCCTTAGCCAGACTCACTAGAGGGCACAGGGAAAGCATCCTAATTAACAAAATCAGAAATGAAAAAGGAGACATAACAACAGATCCTGAAGACATCCAAAACACCATCAGATCCTTCTACCAAAGGCTATACTCAACAAAACTGGAGAACCTGGATGAAATGGACAAGTTCCTAGACAGATACCAGGTACCAAAGTTGAATCAAGATCAGGTTAATGATCTAAACAGCCCTATATCCCCCAAAGAAATAGAAGCAGTCATTAATAGTCTCCCAACTAAAAAAAGCCCAGGACCAGATGGGTTTAGTGCAGAGTTCTATCAGACCTTCAAAGAAGATCTAATCCCAGTTCTTCACAAACTATTCCACAAAATAGAAACAGAAGGTACTCTACCCAACTCATTCTATGAAGCCACAATTACTCTGATACCTAAACCACAAAAAGACCCAACAAAGATAGAAAACCTCAGACCAATATCCCTTATGAATATTGATGCAAAAATCCTCAATAAAGTTCTTGCTAACCGAATCCAAGAACACATCAAAACAATCATCCATCCTGACCAAGTAGGTTTCATCCCAGGGATGCAGGGATGGTTCAATATACGGAAATCCATCAACGTAATCCAGTATATAAACAAACTCAAAGATAAAAACCACATGGTCATCTCCTTAGATGCGGAAAAAGCATTTGACAAGATCCAACACCCATTCATGATAAAAGTCTTGGAAAGATCAGGAATTCAAGGCCCATACCTAAACATGATAAAAGCAATCTACAGCAAACCAGTAGCCAACATCAAGGTAAATGGTGAGAAGCTTGAAGCAATCCCTCTAAAATCAGGGACTAGACAAGGCTGTCCACTTTCTCCATACCTATTCAACATTGTACTTGAAGTCCTAGCCAGAGCAATTCGACAACAAAAGGAGATCAAAGGGATACAAATTGGAAAAGAGGAAGTCAAAATATCACTTTTTGCAGATGATATGATAGTATATATAAGTGACCCTAAAAATTCCACCAGAGAACTCCTAAGCCTGATAAACAGCTTCGGTGAAGTAGCTGGATATAAAATTAACTCAAACAAATCAATGGCCTTTCTCTACACAAAGAATAAACAGGCTGAGAAAGAAATTAGGGAAACAACACCCTTCTCAATAGTCACAAATAATATAAAATATCTTGGCGTGACTCTAACTAAGGAAGTGAAAGATCTGTATAATAAAAACTTCAAGTCTCTGAAGAAAGAAATTATAGAAGATCTCAGAAGATGGAAAGATCTCCCATGCTCATGGATTGGCAGGATCAACATTGTAAAAATGGCTATCTTACCAAAAGCAATCTACAGATTCAATGCAATCCCCATCAAAATTCCAAATCAATTCTTCAACGAATTAGAAAGTGCAATCTGCAAATTCATCTGGAATAACAAAAAACCTAGGATAGCAAAAACTCTTCTCAAGGATAAAAGAACCTCTGGTGGAATCACCATGCCGGACCTAAAGCTCTACTACAGAGCAATTGTGATAAAAACTGCATGGTACTGGTATAGTGACAGACAAATAGACCAATGGAATAGAATTGAAGACCCAGAAATGAACCCACACACCTATGGTCACTTGATCTTCGACAAGGGAGCTAAAAACATCCAGTGGAAGAAAGACAGCATTTTCAACAAATGGTGCTGGCACAACTGGTTGTTAACATGTAGAAGAATGCGAATAGATCCATTCCTATCTCCTTGTACTAAGGTCAAGTCTAAGTGGATCAAGGAACTTCACATAAAACCAGAGACACTGAAACTTATAGAGGAGAAAGTGGGGAAAAGCCTTGAAGATATGGGCACAGGGGAAAAATTCCTGAATAGAACAGTAATGGCTTGTGCTGTAAGATCGAGAATTGACAAGTGGGACCTCATGAAACTACAAAGCTTCTGCAAGGCTAAAGACACCATCAATAAGACAAAAAAACCACCAACAGATTGGGAAAGGATCTTCACCTATCCTAAATCAGATAAGGGACTAATATCCAATATATATAAAGAACTCAAGAAGGTGGACTCCAGAAAGTCAAACAACCCCATTAAAAAATGGGGCTCAGAACTGAACAAAGAATTCTCACCTGAGGAATACCGAATGGCAGAGAAGCACCTGAAAAAATGTTCAACATCCTTAATCATCAGGGAAATGCAAATCAAAACAACCCTGAGATTCCACCTCACACCAGTCAGAATGGCTAAGATCAAAAATTCAGGTGACAGCAGATGCTGGCGAGGATGTGGAGAAAGAGGAACACTCCTCCATTGTTGGTGGGATTGCAAGCTTGTACAACCACTCTGGAAATCAGTCTGGCGGTTCCTCAGAAAATTGGACATAGTACTACCGGAGGATCCAGCAATACCTCTCCTGGGCATATATCCAGAAGATGTCCCAACCGGTAAGAAGGACACATGCTCCACTATGTTCATAGCAGCCCTATTTATAATAGCCAGAAGCTGGAAAGAACCCAGATGTCCCTCAACAGAGGAATGGATACAGAAATTATGGTACATTTACACAATGGAGTACTACTCAGCTATTAAAAAGAATGAATTTATGAAATTCCTAGCCAAATGGATGGACCTGGAGGGCATCATCTTGAGTGAAGTAACACAATCACAAAAGAACTCACACAATATGTATTCATTGATAAGTGGATATTAGCCCAAAACTTAGGATACCCAAGATATAAGATACAATTTGCTAAACGCATGAAACTCAAGAAGAATGAAGACCAAAGTGTGGACACTGTGCACCTTCTTAGAATTGGGAACAAAACACCCAGGGAAGGAGCTACAGAGACAAAGTTCGTAGATGTGATGAAAGGATGGTCCATTTAGAGACTGCTGTATCCAGGGATCCGTCCCATAATCAGCTTCTAAACGCTGACACCATTGCATACACTAGCAAGATCTTGCTGAAAGGACCCAAATATAGCTGTCTCTTGTGAGACGATGCCGGGGCCTAGCAAACACAGGAGTGGATGTTCACAGTCAGCTATTGGATGTATCACAGTGCTCCCAATGGAGAAGCTAGAGAAAGTACCCAAGGAGCTAAAGGGATCTGCAACCCTATTGTTGGAACAACATGATGTACTAACCGGAACCCTGGAGCTCTTGTCTCTAGCTGCTTATGTATCGAAAGATGGCCTAGTCGGCCATCAATGGAAAGAGAGGCCCATTGGACTTGCAAACTTTATATGCCCCAATATAGGGGAATGCCAGGGCCAAAAGAATGGGAATGGGTGGGTAGGGAAGTGGGGGGCGCTATGGGGGACTTTTGGGATAGTATTGGAAATGTAATTGAGGAAATTATGTAATAAAAATATTAAAAAAAAAAAAAAAGAAAAAAAAAAAGAAATAAATCGGTAGAAACAGAAAAAAAAAAAAAAAAAAAAAGAAATATTTTCCATTTTTATTATTCAATTATTTTATTATTTCAATTACTAACAAGCAAAAATATGTACTCGTTAATGTGGAAATCTGAAAAATGTTTTTTAGTAAAGCTTTGAAGCTATGAAGATATTTGAGAATAAATACAATGACCTATATCTTACCATAATAATACGGATGTCTTAAGTATTGGGTTACACATCAGCTCCTATAACTTGATAGTCTGCTGTCCATGGGTCACCTACCCAGAATTCTCTCACCCATTCACTCAGCAGACATTTATTGAGGGCCTACTGTGTGACTGGCTTTGTGCTGGATGCTCAGAACACAAGTCAGAAAGTACAGTCGTAGCTTACAAGGAACCCAGAGCATCTTGGGAGAAATAGGCAGGACCAGTGAGTGGCTGTGGTTCAGAATGATGAAACTTTCCGATGTCACAGTCCATGCACACACACTGCATAGATGTCTGCTTGTCGATGAGAGAGGGGTGGGGATGGTCTTAAAGTCTCCCTGGTAGAATGAGGCTAAAATTCACATTTTAGAACCATTCGATTTGTTCAGTAGGAAGAAGGTGTGGGAGGCAGAGGGACCAGTGTATATGAAGCCCGGCAAACACAGGAAGCTCCTCTTGGGCTCACTTCCATGGACCTGACTCAAGCATTTCCCCCTCTGGGAAGACTTAACAGAGAGCAGGGCCAGAGATGGGGCTGGTGACCACAAAAAGAATCACCTGCGGTGCCACGCTAAGGATCTGGAAGGTGTCACACAGAGCCAGTCAGATCTGGTTTCTGTGTTTAAAACATTGCTCAGAAGCAGAGGAGGGTGACTTGGGAAAGGGCCAGGCCAGTGTGGGAAGAAGTGTGAGTCAAGTAGAGAAGCAAGTTATCGGTGATGAGGACAGGCCGGGGAAGTGCTCTGAGTCCCGGGACACATGACGTAACCTCACATTCCCTAGAGATGGGATGGGAGAGAAGAGAGGTAGGAATGGGACAAAGGGTTCTAACTGGGCTGCTGGAGAGATGGTGTTGGAAAACAACAGATTGAAAGGAAACCTTAGCCAGGCGTGGTGGTGCACGCCTTTAATCCCAGCACTTGGGAGGCAGAGGCAGGTGGATCTCTGAGTTCGAGGCCTGCCTGGTCTACAAAGTGAGTTCCAGGACAGCCAGGGCTATACAGAGAAACCCTGTCTCAAAAAAAAAAAAAAAAAGAAAGGAAACCTTAGTGTGTGGGTGTAGTGCCCAGGTGCCAAGTATCAGGAAGTGACTCACATGGGGCTAGTCAGGAAATGTTTTTTGAAAGGGATGAGTTTGAAATGGCTGATGGGCCACTGCCAAATAATTACCTGAATGTAATGAACACGACCCATCTTTGTGACTTTCTGAACATCTTAAGCATTTTGGGAATGTTTACCTAAGTCCCTGGAATTTATGTCAGATGCATGAGACACGATATTGTCGTCATTGATTAAGAAACAGAGAACAAGACAAAGTGTGTGACTCGTCTTAGATGAGGTGACAACAGCCAGGGCCAGAAATGATGGCTTGCTTTTGCTTGTTTGTTGTTTGTTTGGTTTTGGTTTTGTTGTATATGCACTAACTCATTTACTCTGTCCCTAAACTTGAACAAAACAGTCAGCCAGAATGGATTGCTGTCTAGTTCTCACATGCCCCATTATGTCACCCTATACTCTAAATAAAAAGATACTTCTTCATAAGCATGCTCTGAGTGCAAATTACAGTATATACAGTCTTATTACCTCGACCCTTAAAGGTAGAACCTATTTAAAAAAATAGATTAAAAACCCTCAAAATGCCAGTTAGCTGAATTCTCATACACCTTCCTTTGCAAGCTTTCTCTATAACTAGAGAAAGCTCACAAGCAACATTGACGTCTTGAACTCTCCCCAAACCCTTTGCTTGATGTGAGCTTCTCTTTCACAAATAAAATGAAAAGGATGGTCTAACAGGCACCAGTGGGAATAATCTATGCCAGGGATTCTTTTCTCGAAAATAGTAGCAACTTTTTCTCTTTGCCTTTGAGAAGGACTATTGGGCAAGTATACGCTAAAAGTGGTATTGGTCACCTCCACTGCTGTAACAAAGCGCCTGACAGATGACGTAAGGGAAGAGAGGTGCATTCTGGACTGTGGTTTCAGGGGGTTTTAATTCCATGATGAGGGACTAAATCAACAATCATCAGTTCAATTCCTAACAGGGAGCTTGTGATAGAGGCTGCTCAGGTCCTGGTAGACCAGGAAGCAAGGGGTATCATGGGAACAAGAGGCCAAATAGAACCTTCCAAGGCCTATATCTAGTGACTTCCTTCCAACAGTTAGAACCCACATTCTAAACATTCCACAGCTTTCAAAAAAAATAATAAATAAATAAAACCACGACCAACTAAGGATAAAATGTTCAAAACATGAGTCTTTGGAGGTCATTCCAAATGCTCTGCCATCTCAAAAACTCGAAACCTACCAAGAACAGAGATGAAAAGGTGATTTATCTACGAACAACTGCAGAGGAAAGACCCTCTCTCACTGTGAGAAGTCAACCTCCGTCCTAAGAATTCAGATGAAATTACTTTGCTTTGCTTCGCTTCCCAACCAAATGGTTTATGCTATGAAACTGATTCAAAGAGCCTTCAGCAACCATCCATATCTGCATGGGTGTCTTTTCTCCAGGATCCAAAGTGGCCTCGTAACACCTGGTCCAGGAGCTTTGTCTTTATTGCTGCTCCCTCCTGGACACCCAGGATCTGTCAGGCTCCAGCACTGTGCACACCCCAGGCCTTCTCCCACAAGCAAAACGTCCATTTTCATTTCCTATCCTGAAATAACCTAGCAGGAAGGGGGAAAAGTATGTTTGTGCCAATGAAGATACTGGCAATTTAATAAAATGAGAATGGGGGTCGTTCTATTTGACTATTTCTAAAGATCAAAGTTAATTTTTTATTTAAATAACACACACATATACATATATAGAGAAACATAAATGTATATATATATATATATATGTTTGTGTATGTGTGTATGTGTGTGTGTAAGTATTTGTATATATATAGAAGTTATGACAATCAAATTGGGAGACATCAGGTCTTCCTAAGCTCGTTTGTCTCCCATGGGAGAGGCAGGAGATGTCGCTAATGCCTCTGGTAAGCATTCCGCCATCATCAGTCACTTTGCAAACATTTCAGTGCCATGTTTTCAACTGAGCATGGTAGGGAACAGCAGCCCTGAATTAGCCTTCCCAGGAGGCAACCAAGGAGAGAGATGAAGTGTCTTGTCCAGAACCCCCACTTGGTAAGGGGCAGCTCCAGTCATTGCCTCCTTCTGGAAAGCAACATCACCCCCTCCGAGTGCGTGCATTGGTGACCGGTTGGGTTTTGATCAGTTAATGCTGTACCCCAGCAGTTCTTGTTTTGTGTGAAAACTGCTCTGTGTGCTGTGCTGTGAAGCCTTTGGCTTGGTATAAAGGAAAGCAGCTTCATGAAACTCATGCACTCCCCAGGGCAGTAACCATTGCTTTTTATTGAAATATTCGGCTGCATAGAGTTTATTATTATTTCTCTTATCAGCTCACCAGTCAGGAATATTGATGCTCAATTTGCCAAGGGATAAACTATCAAATCACCCAGTACTTTTCTCACCAAGCTCTTCTGAGACTCTGTGTCATAAAAATTCAAAAGCAGAGTGAAGCAGGGACTACTGGGAAGTCATCCATTGCTTTGGTGCCAAACCGTCAGACCTCACCCCAGAGACCTTATCTGTCGCTGTCCCCAGTAAGACAGAAGAAATGGGATAGAGGCTGTGCTCCTACAGGCCTGAACTCATCACCTGCTGTGGCAGCACCACCCCCTCCCCCTCCCACCAGTTCTCAACAGGGACCTGGGTCCAGGTCTAGGAACCCTTTTCAAATGGCCATTGCTTCGGATCTCCTTTTGGGATGCAGGAGAAAGTAAGGAGAACTTTGGAGAAGGTTGGCAATGTCCCTCGGGAGGCTGGGGGTCTCAGGAGGATTCTCCCTGCATGTTTTATTCTCTTCTTGCCTACGCCTTGTCCTGTGAGCACCTGGCTGCATCCTTGCCACCCAGAGGCAGGTCAGTCTCTTCCTGCTCTGGCTGTTAGACTACCTTTACCGCTACCTCTCGCTTGTGTTGTCCTGAGGCCTTTATTTAATTAAAACGTTGCGTTTAATACGTGGAATTGAGTCACCAGGCTCTTCCTTGGAGGACTATAAATAGAAACTATCAAATAGGGATTTTTTTAAAACTATTGTATAGTTTTTGTAAATGGATAGACAAAATGGCTAAAATAACAGGGTCTCAAGAAAAGGATTCTGTGTGCACACATATACCCATTGCATTCTGCCAATTCCAGAACAGCTGAGAGCAGAGCTTTTCTCCACTCTGATGGATATTGGATTTATTATAAATTCAGTATAGGGGCGTCCTTGCCCCATCATGGGGGAGGGGCTGTGCACACCCGCCTGTCTTTGTACATGTAACTAAATACTGAAGCTTGCAAGGGTAGAAACATACAGGTTTTAGGGAGGAAGAAACAGAGAAAGATTAGCCAAACCCTACAAGACTTGATTTGCAAAGAGAGCAAATGCTAGAGAGCCACAGCATAGCACAGCATCTATCGCTAACACTACTGGATTGGGGACTTAAAATTTCACAAGCAAGGGAAATCTAAGTTAAATGTTAGCATCACAAAATTAACAAGAAGAAAGCAGGAGGGGACTTGGTAGCCACAGACTGTGGTGACAGCTTTCAGTTTGACCCAGCCATTCACTTTCAGCATGTCCAGCTTTGACATGTCAACCATACATCCATAAAGTCATCTTTTAAAAAGAGAAAGAAATGTGAGTTTTAACCAACGGGACAGAAGCAAATGCAGTTTACAGTAGTATAACTCACTGCTGACTTCCAGTTACAGAGTGGAGCAGTGCCCTGTCCAGTGTTGGGTAGCCACCTATAGTGCCAGAGCTGAGCTGGGCGATGTGCCTGCTGATGGACTGACAGCCACTCGTACATGCCCAAGTGCCAGGGATTACCGAACAACCAGAGGAAACAGACACACCATGTGGCATTTCCAGATTTTGGTGGAGTGAATATTTCTGCCACAACTGATTTCAAGTTGTCAGCCTGAGGTCACTGAATTTTTTTGTGAAAAGATTTCATCTGGTGTGTGTGTGTGTGTATGTGTGTGGGTAGGAGTGTGTAGAGAGATGACTCAGCAGTTAAAAACACTTGCTGTTTTTTTCAGAGAACCAGGGTTCAATTTCTGACATCCATATGACAATTCACTCTGTCTGTAACTAAAGTTCCAGGGATGGCGGACTTTTGGGATAGCATTTGAAATGTAAATGAAGAAAATAACTAATTTAAAAAAAAAAAGTTCCAGGGCATCTGACACCCTCACAAAGACACACTCAGACAAAACACCAGTGCACATAAAATAAAAATAAATTAATTACCTTTAAAAAAAATTTAAAAAAGAAAAAACAATCTGCTTGGGAGAGCTGCCTCTAGCACACGATTGGGTCATTCTTAGTCTTCCTCGGGAATATGTATCCCTTTAAAAATAGCCCACAGTGATGTATGCCGCACATGTGAGCAAACACAGGCTTAATACAGACATGTTAGTGCTGGTTTTCAGGATACCAGAGCTCAGGGACCGCTCTAGCCTTTTAATGAAGCCATGGTCGCCTGACTTCTGAATCAACACTGACTTATATTGTCTCACGCTGACCATATTGTATGAATCAAAAGGCAGGACTTAGATTTGTGAGCAGTGAAAATAGACTTCTGGAGACAGGGAAATGAAAATCTAAATTCGTGCCTGCCTTCTGAAAACCCTCTGAGGTTACTCTAGTTGACGATTCCTAGACAGCAGGCGCAGTTTTGGATATGGACAGAGGCACGGTTTTGGATATGGACAGAGGTCTTTGCTTTTAGAAGTTTCTGGGCACCATTGTAAGCTTTGTACTGAGAAGGTCACTTACAGGTTTTGAGAATAACAAACTCCGAAACAGACACATTCGTTACATTAAAATTAAAAGCACCGGAACGCAAGGACACACGACAGCTCTCCCAATCCTGCATGTTAGAATCTGGATTGAAAATGGTTCAAATGGTGAACAGTGCATATCTCCACCCCCAAGTCAGGGCTTTTTCATAAATCTACTGCTCATCCCCACCCAGAGAGTCATGGGATAGGAGGACAACTTTACAAGTAGCTGCTTTTATAGCCTGAGAATCTTGAGTAAAAGTTTAGAGGCAGCAAATGTCTCAGTATTGAAAGGATCGGATGAGCACTTAGGTAAACCAGGCCACTGTCTATATTCATTTAGGAACCCAGTCCGACACAGAATATTCTTAATTAATGGGAAATCAATAGCAAAACTAATTATTCACTTTTTTTTACAAGATAACTATCTTCCAATTTCAAATGCAAAATTTGTAAAGCCCTTTCTAAGCTGTTAACTAACATCTGAACCACCTTAGATACTTGAGCCTAGTGTGTCCTGTGAAAGTGTGTCTCGCTCGGTGTGTCTCACTTCCCATCATCCCTACGGCCCCTTTTCATACGTAACTCCAATAACAACCCCCCAAAAGGCGATATAACAACCTTATCTCCACTGGTGTCTCCTTGGCACCAGTCTGCCCTGACCTTAGACACCAGCCATTGTTAAGGGTATAACACATTTACATATTTTGCAATAAAACATCAGTTATTTGCATTACTGTGTCAAGTTTTATTTGATTCTTTCACCTAAAAATGACTCATTTTCCTTTCTTGTATTTTAAAAACCAACTACTCTAAGCTTGTTTGAGAATAATCAAAAATTGCCCATTTAGCTAGAAGTCATTTTCTTTTCAAAAGGCAAATGTTATTTAATCTTTCAGCTGCTCATTGTGCCATCATAAATACTTTCTTTTCAGCACAGTTGTGGAGACTGAAATGAGCCCACTAATTGCCTCCCATTTCGACTGACATGTGGTGGTTTAGTGGAAAGAGAACACAGCAGGGAGAAGGAAATAGGAGGCTGAGAAAATGAGAGCTAATTATTTTCACTGCCTCATGTCAGGCTCTGTGTCAGCCTTGTTTTTACAAACTGGAAGGTTTAGCACTAAATAAAACAAACTGGCGTCATGTTTTTATATACTGGCAGTGTCACGGAAGCAGCTGCACATCTCAAAGACAATATAATGCCTGCGTTCGCATGGACACCATCTGACAGACACTGTGAGCCGCGGCTAATGAGGCTATCACAGTGGTGCCAGAGGGAAAGGTGCTGAATTATGTATGATTCTTCATCAGGGCGGCAGTAGTCCTGTACATCATTATGAGACATTGTTTTGCTGAAGAGATTAAAACATTCTTAGTTCCAGACCCTGCAACCTATGCGCGCTGAAAGGAGGTTATTAATGGAATTTTTAGGGAGACTTTCTTGTGGATTTCTTTTGGGTTGGAAAAAACCAATTTCGTGGGACAAAGCCGTGATGGGTCACGACACCGTATAGATAAAGAAGAGAAGCAAATTAGCCATACTTGTATTCTCTTCCTTCTAAAGACGGCATAATAAAATACAGCGTGGCGGGGTTATACTTAATGGTAAATAACCCAGGTGCTACCGCAGGACGCGCCACTTGCCTGCCTTTGACACAGCAGGTTCTGGCAGCTGAGCTGGATAATGGTGACACATGTAAAGGAGCCTTCAGAGACCTCCATCAGTAGCATCTCCCTGCTTTGTATACAGCTGTGGCCAATATTATTTTTGTGGGTTTTGTTTTTAATCCGGGATTGCTTCGCAAAAGCCAGTCAGCTGCTATGGCTGCATCTTTCTCTCCCGGCTCTGCTTTTTCAGAAAGTTTATTCTGACCGCTCTAGTTTATATTTTAAAGTACTCCCACAGTTGGTGGTTTTTATATTTCTCCATTTATGGGAAGAGAGGAGCAGGTGGGGGTTGGAGAAGCTAGTGCCTCTAAGACTGAACTTGATGTATCTAGGGCATGAATTCCAGTCCCATGAGGCTGGCTGTATGATATCTAAGCCTCAGTTTCTTTATCCATAAAATGGGAACCGTGCTCTCTAGAACAGAGTAAGACTATAGGGGTTAGATAACATAAATAGATCTCAAAACCCTGAGGCTGGGCGTATACACGTGACATCGTGAAGTTTAGTCTGTGTGAAGTGAAAGAGAACAGGGGCAGCCTTTGATTGCTATGAAGAGGGCTTGCCTGGGGAAGGGGCTTCTGAAGGACTATAGATGTCTTGCCTGCTTGGTTGGCTACACAGGTATAGACACTAGTCAAGCTCAGTGACCTGTGCAGTTAAAAGATCTGTGCTTTTATTACATGCAGATCGTTCCTCAATGAGAAAGCCCTTAAAAAAAATCCATATTCTTCAGTAAAACTAATCTAGAAAAGCTCATTTGAGGGTCACTTTCCTACTGAAGGATCCTGAGGTGTTGATGGCTCCAGTTAATTTGGTAGGGAAAAAACTGGATATTAAAGAAGAGGAAGGGGGGGGAAGAATTCCCAGAATTCTTCTGAATTCCCAGAATTTTACAGTTTGATATATTTTGTGCTTTTTAATATGTGGAGTTTTGTTCCTCCTGTTTGGGAAATCTACCACTATCTCAACTATTCTCTTAATTCTCTTCTCTTCCACTTCTTCTTCCCGCCCTCTTTTTATGTAGAGAAAAGGATGTCTGTGTGTCCTGTCATTTCAGCTATTTTGGAACTCCAGGGAACTGTGAGCAAAAAGCATGTAATAGTAAGCTCTCACAAAGAGATACTTAACTTAGCATTAACTGAGTGTTGTTCAGGATTTTACCTCCACAGGGCAAGAATTCCCGTTCTAGTTGGCTCATAATCTTAATTCATAAAATGCTTTCACGCAATTGGTAATCCCAGAACAGTTAGTTGAGATACTCTGTCTTCCTCCGCCTTTGCTCCTAGAACTGTCCAGTTTATCTCGGCGGCTAATCAGCCAGTAGGATTCTTCTATTTTCCCCATTCCAAATGCAAAACTTGTCCTCTTCCCCCAACAAAATGTCATGTGTCTCCTGCAGACTTCAGAGTGGTGCATCTGCTAGTTAACGGACAGTTTCAAGCATTATGTTTGCTGCCCCCCAAATCCCAGCAGAAACAGCCCCTATGCTCAGCCCTTTTGCTAAGCTCAGCCTTACCCCCACCCCCACCCCCATAGGTTAGCAGGTGTAGGTGATGCTCTCTGCAGAAGTACATCAGGATAATTCTTGCAGCCATGTGCACGTCACCATGGATGAGAACCAAGCTTTGAAATTAAAATCCAGGGTAATCGGGACCTGCCTTGCCTTTGTATGTTCGACAAGACCTAAGCTGTTGTTTCTGGTTTGGGTAGCACACGCCAGCTGGGCTGGAGCTAGTGATCCCAGTGGTACTGTAGGTACCTCCAACAATGACCTGTTGCTGTAATGGAAGAAAAAAATTGGCTATGTTGAACCTCATGGAGATGGGATTTTAGTCTGTATCTTGGATCTTTACATATGGATTCAACGGGAGAATCTGGACTGTTTGCAGGTGTTGCCTCCCTGTTGCTCTTTGTAAAGGGAGACTTCTGGTACTGTGCATCCTTCGTTAACCTGTAGCAAGGAAAAGCTCAAGGATCGACCCTCATCTTAGACCTATTGGGAGGAGGTAGGACCTTTATAGAGCTGGCGTAGTGTGAGAATTTCAAGTCGTCAGAGGAATACCCTCAAAGAGGACTCTTGGGTCCCAATCTCTCTTGTACTTCCTGGCCATGACATAACAGGTTCCACTATGCCATAGCTCCCAATATGAATGGCCCCAAGGTAATGGCCAAATGTTCACTAGCAGCGTGAAACTCCAATTCTGTGGGCCCAAATAAGCCTTCTCTCTTTATAAGTTGATTATACTGAATATTTATTATGCTGATGGAAAGCAAACACAGGAAACCTGCTTTTCACAGCATCATAAGAACCTATGCTGATTCAAATCTAAACTCAACTCACCACTTGCTACCTGTGTGATCTCTGTCAAATTGCCTCATCTGTCCGTGCATCAATTACCTTGACCAAAATAAGGCGCTTTGGCTGTCAATCACATTTAATAGCCACCATACTTCCAGGCATCTGGCTCTTATTAGCAAGGCAGTATTGGGATATGTTGAAGCAGAAGAAGACCAAATTAGTTTTATAGTTCCATTTGTGAAAGAAGATAAAAATGTATTCCTTCTGTTTAATAAAACCAGTCATTGTGATGGCTACCAGCACTGGGTTTGAGGTCAGCCTGCGATACGTGAATCCTTTTCTTGAAAATAATAATAATAGTAGTAATAATAATAATAATGTTTGTTGGGCTAAACATCGTGGTATACACCTGTAATACCAGCACTCCAGGCGCAGGGGCAAGAATTGCCACAAGTTCAAGGCCGGCCTGTTCTACATAGTGAGTGCAATGCCAACCGGGGCTACATAATGAGATTTGGTTCTAAAACCGGAATCAAATAAAGGCGCAGTAAGACTCAGAAAGATTACATCCGTTGGCATTGATTAGATGGGGAAAATAGTAAAGATGAGAAGTCAGTGTGAGGAGGTGAAGCCGTAAACTCACACTCTTCTACGTCTCCCCTTCCTCCATTTCTCCATAGCAACGACTTAATTTATTTATTTTTTATTTTTTTATTTTTTCTCTTCTTTTTTTTTTATTAGACATTTTCTTTATTCACATTTCAAATGCTATCCTGAAACTTCCCTGTTACCCCCCACCCCCGCCCTGCTCCCCTACCCACTCCCACTTCTTGGCCCTGGCATTCCCCTGTACTGAGGCATATAAAGTTTGCAAAACCAAGGGGCCTCTCTTCCCAATGATGGCCGACTAGGCCATCTTCTGCTACATATGCAGCTAGAGACATGAGCTCTGGGGGTACTGGTTAGTTCATATTGTTGTTCCACCTATCGGGTTGCAGACCCCTTCAGCTCCTTGGGAACTTTCTCTAGCTCCTCCATTGGGGGTCCTGTGTTCCATCCAATAGATGACTATGAGCATCCACTTCTGTATTTGCCAGGCACTGGCATAGCCTCACAAGAGATAGTTATATCAGGGTCCTTTCAGCGAAATCTTGATGGCATATGCAATAGTGTCTGGGTTTGGTGGCCGATTATGGGATGGATCCCTGGGTGGGGTAGTCTCTGGATGGTCCATCCTTTTGTCTTAGCTCCAAACTTTGTCTCTGTTACTCCTTCCATAGGTATTTTGTTCCCTATTCTAAGGAAGAATGAAGTATCCACACATTGGTCTTCCTTCTTGATTTTCTTGTGTTTTGCAAATTGTATCTTGGGTATTCTAAGTTTCTGGGCTAATATCCATTTATCAGTGAGTGCATATCAAGTGAGTTCTTTTGTGATTGGGTTACCTCACTCAAGATGATATCCTCCAGATACATCCATTTGCCCAAGAATTTCATAAATTCATTAATAGCTGAGTAGTACTCCATTGTGTAAATGAACCACATTTTCTGTATCTATTCCTCTGATGAGGAACATCTGGGTTCTTTCCAGCTTCTGGATATTATAAATAAGGCTGCTATGAACATAGTGGAGCATGTGTCCTTATTACCAGTTGGGACATCTTCTGGATATATGCCCAGGAGAGGTATTGCTGGATCCTCCGGTAGTACTATGTCCAATTTTCTGAGGCACCACCAGACTGATTTCCAGAGTGGTTGTACAAGCTTGCAATCCCACCAGCAATGGAGGAGTATTCCTCTTTCTCCACATCCTCGCCAGCATCTACTGTCACCTGAATTTTTGATCTTAGTCATTTTGACTGGTGTGAGGTGGAATCTCAGGGTTGTTTTGATTTGCATTTCCCTGATGACTAAGGATGTTGAACATTTTTTCAGGTGCTTCCCAGCCATTCAGTATTCCTCAGTTGAGAAGTCTTTGTTTAGCTCTGTACCCCATTGTATACGTATGTAATGTTTTATTACTAAATTCTTTCTACAGCAGTGTTTTTTGTATTCAAACCCCATATGCCCACTTTGATCTAACCATTAACATTTTACTCTGCTTATTTTCTTTGTCATCTATCTATCTCTCCAGCCACCTAAGCAATAATTATTTCATAATACACTTCAAAGTAGTTTATAGACACCAGAATCCTTCTTCCTAAGCATGCCAATACTCTAGGAGTCAGTAAGAAATGTATAGACCTTGTGTATACAGTCACTGGTTTTGACAAGTGCATACATACCCTCATGTTACCCTAAGCTCTGTCAATAGAGCCCTACCACTTCAGGAAAGTTCTCTCATATTCTTTCCATCAAAGAGGCAATCAATCTTCTGAAATTTTTTCCAGAAGATTATTATTGAGTGTCAGAAAAACACACTCATTAGTGAGTTCTTTCTTTCTGCCTGATACTTCTTTCTCGCTGATCTTCAGATGCACACGTGTTTCTGGATCAGTAACTTTTGGACTGTTCTGTGAACATATAGAAATTCTGTTCCCTTTTTTAAATTAGTATTTATCATTTTATTAAGTTAAGGCTTCTAAAAACATACCCAAATAATTTTTTTCCATTTCTTCTGTCTAAATGCTTATACAAGTAGAATTTCTTAGTCATGGGTGTATGTTTTAGTTCTGTAAAAAAAATTGCTAAAGGTTTTTTGAAGTAATTATACCATTTGTATTTCTGCAACAGAGCATGGGAGTTCCAGTAGCTTCAAATTCTAACCAACATTTGATGCTATCAGCCTCAGGCACTCTGCTGGTGTATAATAACTCCCTGTGGTTTGAATTAGCATTCCCCCAGTGATCAATAATATACAGAACTATGTAGTAGTATTGCTGTGGATTTAATATACCAGTATTAAAATTTAAGTGGGTTTTACAAAAGAATCTAAATTTCTAGCTTTCATGAAACATTGAAGGCCCTAGCAAAACTAGACTCATATTCATACATGGGAACAGTCAGTAGAAGCTGGCCCAACTTTCCAGGTTGCCCATGCCTTCCATAACTGCCCAGCTCTTCAGGATTCCTTTGCCTTTCATAGCTGCTCAGCTGTCAGTTGTCATCACATCTGCAGTGATGCTCTCCTCCTTGTAAAGAAGACAGCAGGCTTCATCTTTAACCCATGGCACCGCTAGTTCTGGGAAAATGCCAGTAGGTAGATCAAGAACACTAATTGCTTAAAAGAATAGGAAATGGAGAAATATGACTCTTTTTGTGCCAATGATGAAATATCCTTATGGTGTTTAATATGTATGCACATTAAATGGATCTGTTGCAAACAGTTCCACCCTAAGGCTGCACTGAGTGGGGTTTATTAGATATAAAAAGGGATCTAATTTCATGTATTCTTTCAGAAAAGGAAAAATAAGGCACTCCCACATGACTTCATTTAGAATGCTTTTTGTGTTATAAAACACTGAAATGGAAAAAAAAAAATCGGTTCGCTCTCTCAGTGCTGTGATTCTGCTTTTAATTCCAGGATTGCAAATGGAAAATGTATATGGAGATGGATGGGGACGAAGTTGCAATCACCTACATAAAAGATGTGACTTTCAACACTAGCCTCCCTGATGCAGAGATTTTAAAGATGACAAAGGTAAGGTTCTATTTACAGCTTAAAAGCTTCTTCTGAATTCACAGATATCAAACAAAGACATTAGAATACCGCAGCAGTGGGCTTTTGTGCTCCTGGATGCTCACATCAGCTCGGTCTCAAGCTGCCTGTTGAAAGGCACATTTTATTTAGCAGATTGAGAGGATAATTTTTTTGTTAAAATTCCACTTATGCTGTGTGAAATAAAAAGCACTGCAAACAAAAAAAAAAGTATCATTTAAGATTCTTTTTAATCCTACATCTCCTCATACTTACTCTATCATTTATTAAAGTAAAAAAAAAATGTTATCAATGAAAATATTTACTTGAAACTGCATTGACTTAAACTTTGAATAAACTTGTGATGATGAATACTTCATTTTTGCTCTTCACTGCTGGTGATGAGTGCAGGGCCTGTGCGCTGGACAGTGTTCTACCCCTAAGCCGCACCCCCAGTCTGAGCTATTCAGTGTCAGAAGGATTGAGATAAGGCCACTTGGGGGACAGGTTACTACTTTGTAGCCTCTGTAAATTCACACTGAAGATTTCTACAGTGATTGGAGAGCCTGGTAGTAATACAGAGTCAATAGAAACCCTGAAGAAAATCTGATAGAAAATGCTTAACTTGATCCTCAGAATGGGGAAAAAAAAATCAGTTGTTTTCCCTAACTGTACTAGGAAAAAAAAAAAACAAAACCCATGGTAGAAGACCTAGTGCTTCAGACAAAGCACAGTACGGCTGGTCATCCTGACCTCAAGTTATCATCAACCCTGGTACATGAGTAACTTAACTGTGTGTTGAGTTTTAGTGAAGAAAATGGAGCTTTTTGGAAAGAGTCAGAGCGCAGACACAAGTAGGAAACAGAATGAGTCAACAGAGCCATGGCATTTAACTTGTGTGTTCTCCACATAGACATAAGATGGCTGAATGACCAAGTCCTTGTAATCAAGCAGATTCATTGAAAGGCTGGTTTGGTATTTGTGTTGGAGCCTCTATATAACTGGAATTCACTTCCATGGCATTCCTTACCCTGGGAGACTATGGTTTGGTTTAATGTTTCCTTACTTTGTGGGGACACACTATGTTTTGATGTCTGGGGAACTAGAAAGGACCACAATGTCTTTATTGGTACAAGCCTCTTGGCATGATAGCCTGACAGACTGGAAAGCTGAGTGATTATCAAATCCTCTACACTAGTCACTGCTCACCCTCTAGGAAGACACTAAAAGGGCCTCTCATATTATCATGGCTTTTATCTTAATATTGAGAAAGCTTTGGGCTACAGCTTCAAACAGCATGAATTAATAACTTGCCGATAGGATTGAATGGCATGTCATGTGTCACCCCAGACAGGATTGAGAACCTTCATGGTGGTACATCTGTGATACTAATACTTGGGAGGCTGAGGCAGGAGGATCATCGACCAGTTCTAAGCCAGGACTACACAGCCAGACCCTCGCTCACAGAAACATAGAAGACCGTGGGAGATCGGGACTACTGTCTCCCCTCAGTAGGACATGCACACAATTCAGCCATCCAAAGATTATTTTTGCAAAAACAAGTATATATATGCATATATATACAAAAATGTATATATATATATGTATATATATATATATATACATATATATATAAAACAAAGCCCCAATATACACATATGTTATAAGCCAACAATGTTTTATGGTCATCTGATATTCTGTCCCTGTCTGAAAATTGCTTATGGCACAACTAACTGGCCTCAACCACACGAGGCAGCACAAGGCTGTGCTCTGATACTAAGCCGTCCTAACTTCCGTGTTTCAGCCACCATTTGTAATGGAGAAGTGGATCGTGGGAATAGCGGAGGATCAGACTGTGGAGTGCACGGTCACATATGAGGTAAGCTCCTGAAAACAGGATGAGAGTTTCAGCCCCTGTTCGTGAGCAGGGATTGGTCGGGTCTCCGTAATTACTCACAGGTTAGTACGTGGATTTCCTGGAAAAGACATTACATACCAGCATGCATGTTCGAAGATGAACACAATTTCTCTAGCAAAATGTGAAGAAGGAAAGAGAGCACAATAGAATTTAGGGTGATGCCTAGTCTATACTGTCCTTAGATATTGATTGAGTATTGTGTATGCCCAACCTAATGTAAAAAGTGAGTAGCACTCACTTGGAAATAGGAGTTTAGGAGAGGAGACGAGTGCGTGTTCAAAATACCATACCACATACCTCTACCACTACCTCGGGAGCCTTTGTTATGGCCAAATCAAAAGATTCCATAAATTTCTACTTGAAAAAGATGTAAAAACATGCTATTAAAAATGTACATGCTTAGCTAAGTATAGTGGTGCATGTCTTTAATCCCAGCCCACAGGGGCAGAGACAGACAAATCTCTGTGAGTTCGAGGCCAGCCTGGTCCACAAAGAGAATCCCGGACAACCAGGGCTCTATTACACAGAGAAACCCTAAATACATTTAGCATTCCCTGCTGACTGGTTAGAGAATAACCCAGTTACAACTAACCAGTCACTATCATGTCAGGTAGCGACAGAAAAAAAAAAAAAAACAACGCCTTGGGGTGGTAGATTGTGTAGTCAAAGATCAGAGAACTGCCGTATGAACACCAAGTGCAAGTCTCTAGGACACAGAGCACAATGATGAAGCCAGACAGGTGGGCACAGTCAGGTCTGGGGACGCCAGTAAGGCCTCACTGTAAGCATAGCAGAAAGTCTGTGGAATCATTTTAAGCTTCAGAGACACACTGATTCTGTGGTGAAAATGCACAAGATCTTTCTACGATACATAAGTCACCAATACCTTACACTTAAAATGTTGTTTAAAAAGAAGATTTAAAGTTTCATGTCTTTTACCATTTTAAAAAAATTCATAGTTACCATTATAAAAACATCTCTCTGAAAGTATACTTCAATTCTGTATTCAAACATTAATGCGAATAACATTGTAAAAAATCAACAAGGTCTCCGTGGTTGGTGGAACACTAACCCTAGCAAGGTAGGAATCCCAGGTGGCACAGGCTGGAGGGGCACAGTCATAGCACAGAGACCGGGGACGGGTGAAGATACAAGGATGTATCTTCCACTGCTAGGGCACACACACCTTCCATCCATTCTCAACAGTTTTAGCAAGGGTTCACCATAAGCCAAGTTAAGAGCCAAGTACACCTGCCCTGTCTCACAAGCCTCAGGTAAATACTGAAAGGTGGATAATGGTTTTCTCCATTTAGCAGGAGAGAAGAAAGCCCCCACCACTACCCCCGGGGCTCTGGGTACTCTGACAGAATTAATATGCTCACAACCCTTGTTTCTCTCTGGGAACAGTGTCTCTTTCCTGCCTCCAGCCCTGACCTGTGAGCCTCACAGTGACTGTAGTACACTGCAGGAAGTTCCCTCAGACTGGGCTTTGCATGCTGCTCCAATGAGATTTCCTGAGCTATCACAATCTAGCATTTTAGAATCAGAGGCCCAAACCTTGTACACCTCACCCCAGCAGCCTGCAAGGCAATACATGTGTCAGCAATCCTGATACCTGTTAACCGGTCCCTCCCTGCATCCGCCCAGGAAAAGCCACCTTTAACTGATTCCGGCTTTGCTTCGCCTACTGCAGACAACTCATTAAACACACCATGCCTGCTGCTTGCCCTTCTTCAACCTCCTTCCTCCCTCAGTTTCTTCTTTCCTTCCTCTTCCTCTTCATGGGCTCCATGATGATGATGAGCCACTTTTTCACTCTCTAGTTTTTAAAGAGTTCTTTTTCTTTTTCTTCCTTTCTTCCTTCCTTTCCTCTTATTCTCTCCTTTTTTGAAACAAGATATTTTCTATGTAGCCCTAGCTGGTCTCCCACTTGCTATTAGACCCAGGGCCAGCCTTGAACTGGCAGTGATCCACCTACTTCGACCTCTTGAGTTCTGAGATAAAGGTTGTGTATACCACACCCTACTGTATTGAATCCTAGAGATCCCTTTTTGTAGGGACCCAAGGCCACTTACAGGCCAAGCCAGTGTCCCACTGAGCTACACCCAGTGCCCTAAAGAAACTGTAATCTGTAGGTGTATCTGGTGATGGGGAAAGTTTCAGGACAAGAACTGTTGTCTTGGTCCGGTATCCTCTTTTGATACCAGATTTCTTCTCTCTCTATCCTGTCTCCCTGTGCGCCTGCTCACCTTCACTCCCCCGGGAGCAGCCTTACGCCATTCTCCTCCCTATGTGTATCTAGCACCCTTGGACTGACCAAAGGTGCTCTTAAGGAAAACAGTGGTCAATGTTCATTTATTCAATAAGGTATTTTTTTTTTCAAATATGAAAGACATTCCTTATCGATGAGGTAAATTAAGCTCTATCAAATGTTATAAATTCTGGGAGAAGACAACTCTATTTTTTAAAAGATTTCTTTATTTATTTATCTATTTGAGTATGGTATTGCTGACACACCAGAGGAGGGTATCAGATCCCATTACAGATGGTTGTGAGTCACCATGTAGTTGCTGGGAATCAAACTCACAGCCTGTTGAAGAGCACTCAGTGTTCTTAACTGCTGAGCCATCTCTCCAGCCCGACAACCCTATTTTTAAGTATTATAATCTGATAAGTAGAAAAGGGCATAGAATGAGAGAAGAGAGGGAGAAGGGAGAAGAAAGGATACTGAGTCCATTATGAGAAAGGGGGTTGAAGTGTTCCTCTTATTCAAATTCACTAATTTGGGCAAATGGCATAATAACATGTGTTTCCCCTTCTCATTCTATAAATGTATATACGCATGATTATGGGGTTTTGATTTTTTTTTAACAGAGTGATGTCAGAACACCAAAACTCACTAAGCACGTGCACTCCATACAGTGGAACAGAATGAAGCCTCAGGATGAGGTGAAGGCGGTCCAGCTTGCCATTCAGACTCTGTTCTCCAGCTCAGAGGGCAACCCTGGCAGCAGATCCGACTCCAGTAAGTTAGTGTCCCTAACTCAGCCCGCACACCTGAGTCCAGGATGTTAGTTATGACATTCCCATTACAGAGGAGAGTGCCAGGCAGAGGGTGGCTTGGATGCCTAACTCAGAGAACCAGCGATGATGCCTGTCGCTGATGATGGAGGAAGGGTCGGGGGAGGGAGGAGAAGATGGACAAACGAGAGTGGAGTGGGCAGGACAGGATGGAGAGGCTCGGTGTGATGGCTCGGTGTATGTGAGAACTGACTCTTGTATGTTGTCCTCTAATCACGCAAACATCATGGCATGAGCTGTTCTACACACACACACACACACACACACACACACACACCACGCATACACACAAATTGAAGAGAGACAGTAAAGAGAAAAAACTCCAACGCATATGCTGGATACTGGTGATAGTAATTTAAAAAATGTAGAAAAGCGTTCAAGGCCGGCTGACAGGCTATGAAATCGGTCATTATCTGGTGAACTCAAGCAAAAGTTCTGATTCCCTACTTGTGGGCTCAGAAACTCTAGGACTGTAGGACTGAGGCACGCTCGCCGCTGTGCTGAAGGTGAATTTGTACAAAGCCGCATGCAGTCCCCTCATAACCGTGAGCCGTATACACTAAGCACACAGAAACCCGTGCTTTCTCAGCAGCACTGCTTTTCCCCCCAAGAGAAAAGTATTTCTGTGACAGTGACAAGAAGGCTGTCTGTCAGGCACGGAGACAAAAGTGGGACTCTAACTTACTGCCCTCAAGTGTCACTGAGTCATGGCAGTCTGGCTCCTACATTGGCCACTGTTACGTCTGACATGCCAAGCAGAACAAACATTCTTAAATGACCACCAGCCAGGGTAGCCAGAATCCTGAAGAACATCCAAAAGCCATCAACAAATTATTTGACATCATGCCTTCACCTTTGTCAACAGTTGGTTTGCTCCCTTTTGCAGATAACCATCAGGGAACACCGTGACCACCATGACTAGGCTTAGGATTTCGTGTGGCTATTTCTAAACTCCTTTATGTTGGTTAAGTCTGTGTGCCTTGTCTAATATGTCTGCCATAATCCTTCAAGTTCTTCTTTTAGCTGGGTGTGTTAGCTCACAACTGTGATCTCAGCACCCTGGGGGCTAAAGCAGGAGGACCATTCAAGTTCCAGGCCATCTAAGCTATACAGGAGTTTCGGAGACAAAAAAAAAAAAGATTTCTTTATAATAAGTGATGTTTACAGGGCACATTTTACTTCTATAGGGCTTTCATAGTCATGACCCTGGTTAACCCCTATAGCCCCGCCCCCGTAAAGCCTGTGGGATTCTTCTATGATTCTGCTGCATTGTCTCTTCTGAGAGGCCAGTTTCCCCATTTCCACAAGGGCTGCCCATGGCTTCTAAGTTTTACATAGTTCAATTCCTACCATGTTGAGAGTCACCAAACAAACATTTTTGTTGTTGTTGTTGTTGTTGTTGTTGTTCTTAAATCAGTCTGAGTTCCAGATTCCCTCTGGTAACACTTACTGGGCTAGTTTCTCTACACACACCCCCATAGTCAGTGGACTGTATCATCAGATGTGATGGATGGTGGTGAATGGCAGAAAACAAGGTGGGGTTGGGGGAAGGTCTTAAGGTCACCTACATTGTGACCATGGTTCTTCCCCAGGACACTGCCCAGACCCCAAATTGGTGTCCCTTACATCTCCTAAGCATCATCTCTTAGGAAACAGTAACTTAATCTTTCCTTAAGAGTGTATACGGGGAAAATCAGCACCCTACCCTCCACCTTCTAGGATTGCTCCCAACAGTTTCTCTCTGGAGAGCTCCTGTCTTCCTCTAGTTTTTAGCTTGGCGCCTCCCTTCTGCCCTTTCTCACCGCCTTTCACTCACCGTTCCAATGTGATATGAAGACTCAGGCTCACCTGTTAGATCAGGCACATCCCTTGTCACCTACAGGTAGCAGAAAACCCCGATTCCGCCTGGTTTACCTCAGTGGGCCTCAAAGTTTGGTCCTGCAGGATCCTCTGTGGACTTGTCAGACATGCATATTCTCTGGCCCATCTCCAGCAGTCGGCATTTTAAGAAACCCTCCAAAGTCCCGCAAACACTGATTTAAATGAATAAAATATATTGTGTTCCATTACTAGAAGTCTAAAGGTGGCCAAGGTTCTGGATACAGTACGACAAATACGTTTGACTATGGTATCTTAAGAGATGGCCTCTTCCTTCCCTCACTGCCATACACACTGTACTGGCTCCGCCCACGGCTTTGCTGTGGTGTCTGGCTACCCTGTAAACACAGCGATGCCCTGAAGTCACCAGGCATCAGTCCTGATCTGTCCTCATATTTAGGAGAAAAGCCTTCTGGAAATCCAACAGACTACCCCACACCAATTCTGCTTTGGGCAGGAGAGTCCTTTGCTGGCGTCAGCATATCTGTCATGGGCCAGAAGAGGCTGTTTCCCTTGGCACACATCAAACAGGACTTCAAACTCAGGCCTCTTGGTAGAAGCTAAAACTGTATGGAATTAGCAGTTTAGAAAGATAATGCTGTGATACTATACTGTTCCATGTATGTGAAGTTTCTAATACAGACAGACCATGGCTGCAAAAATAGAAAAAAAAATGCTAACCATATTACATCCTTAATGACAATGTACCTTTCCCACTAGGGGTTCGTGGTAGTAAAGAAAAAGGTCCCCGTGTACCTACCTAGAACTTCCATGAATGGCAATGCTTGGCACGCCCCCAAGCAGCCTTGAGATTGATTGCCTGAGCCAGGCTTATGAATTAGGCATGCAGCTTTGTGGCATGAAAGATGCTCATTTCCATTTTCCCCTGCAGGTGCGGACTGCCAATGGTTAGACACTCTGCGCATGCGGCAGATTGCATCCCACACTTCTCTACAGCGTTCCCAAAGCAACCCTATCTTGGGGTCTCCTTTCTTTCCTTACTTTGCCAACCAGGATTCCTATGCTGCTGCGGTGAGGAGGACCCAGACTCCGGTGAAGTACCAGCAGATTATACCAAGCATCAACCCTTCCCGGAGCTCCTCCCCCACGCAGTATGGGCTGACCAAAAACTTCTCCTCCCTGAACCTCAGCTCCAGGGACAGCGGCTTCTCCAGCCTCAATGACAGCTCCTCCGAGAGGGGCCGCTACTCAGACCGAAGCAGAAACAAGTACTATCGTGGTAGTGTATCCCTCAATTCTTCCCCGAAAGGAAGATATGGTGGGAAAAGTCAGCATTCCACACCTTCAAGAGAAAGATCTGGAAAGTTCTACAGGCTACCCCAGTCTGCGCTGAACACTCATCAGTCCCCTGACTTCAAGAGGAGCCCAAATGACCATGACCGCCGTGTGCCCAGGACCATCCCCGGGATGCCTCTGCACCCTGAGACTGCCTCCAAAGCAGGGGAAGAGGAGAGCAGGGTGAGCGAAGGGGGCTGGACTAAAGTGGAATATCGGAAGAAGACACACAGGCAACTTTCGGCCAAGACTAGCAAGGAGAGAACCCGAGGCAACTACCGTGGGCGGCGGAACTTTTGAGGGATTGAACCAAATGCGCTTTTCCAAGCGGGTTATGTAGTGGTTTGTGCAATGGATTTTTGGTAATAAGGTATCTTGAGGTTCTGGGGACCAAAAAAGACTAGTTCTGGGCTTGGGAAACACCTTTTAACTGAAAGGACAACCAAAGCAGGGCCTCAATTATGGCTGTTAGTCAGTCAACTAGAGGTGGCAATTAAACTTGACAATAACTGCCAATGTTTTGTCCCCTGAATTACTATTGAAGTGGGGAGGGCTATGACATTCCCTGGTGGGAACATTTGAGCAGGCTTGGGGCCAGGATAAAGCTAGTGAGAATCACAGAAAAATCATATTTCTGGACAAAACAGGATTCGTCTTATTTTCTCTTTCATCTAAGGTTCCAAGATGGCTCTGCAAAGCACTGTGGATGATCCTTGAGTTAAAATTTGGTTTTTGAAAAAAAAAAAATTGGTTTTTGGTTTTTGGGGTTTTTTTGGTTTTTTTACCTACTGGGATGAAATACCATTTATCTTGATTGCTGAGGGACTTTTAAAAAATGCCTCCCTAAATGTTGTGCCCAAGGCAAGTGCCTCACTCATCTCCACTGTGTTAGTATTTATTTTAGTGAAATATTTGTGTTTTCTGCCATGGTCAGAATTGAACTGATTTGGCTTGTCATTTTTAGGTAATAAAAAAAAAAGATTATTGAAGTTAATGTTGATTGTATGGTAACTATTTCATTCATTAAGGTTCAACAGACAAAAGATCTAAATGGCCTGGAGGTTTGTGGCTGGTTCCTTTTCTGAGCCCCCAGGATGCTTTCCACCATCACAACAGAGAGAGCAGAGAGGTGGGTGGGGAGACAGTCCACACGGCATCCTTGGGATGTCAGAACTCTAAAAGAAAACAGATGGAGCAGGGTAGCACCATCTCAAGCTAAAAGCGGGAGAAATTAAATTACCATTAGCCTTGTTAGAGCAAGGCAGTAAATACCAGCAAGTCGGTGTGCTGCAGCTGGGAGAGAAGAGGGGGCTGCTTGTAGTCTAGAGCAGGAAGCTCATGGCACGCAAGGATATGAAGCATTGTGAAATACTTCCTATTTTGCAAGTCAGAGAGTCAGGTGGCAACAAACCTGTTACACATCAGACAGATATTACACATCACACATTACTCTCAGTATGCTGAGATCCTGCATCCACTAATACTAAATACTATGTGCCCTTTGATCTGTGCAGGATTCTCAATGCTCTATAGGAAATCACATGATTCCTGGGTGTTGAATTCATGTGGTTAAATTATCTTTCTATATTATAGAAAGAAGGCTTCACTGTATGCATGCATGCCCCAATGCAATACTCGGGGTCTGCTGGGATCATCAAGGATTTTTGTAGCCTTAAAAGTCAAGATGGTAGGAAATGACTTCCTTTACAAGGGAAACTTGTCATGGCCTAAATGTTGGCTCGACAACTTGATTTTATTTACCATTTGCACTTATTAACAAGCAAAGCAATGGGGATGTAAATCAAGATGAGTTTGGTGGGTATGAGGTACCCATTTTCATCATGGCTGACCAACTTAGAAAGCTCCTAGGCCTTTGTCTTCCCCACTGGAATCTGTTTCCAGGCATCCCCCTTCCCTTTGGCTTTTCTTCCATGTTAAACAATAGCAAACAAGCAGAAAGGTCTGTGCAAAGTTTGCTGTCTTGCTATGCTGTTTCCAAATAGGCAGCACGTTCTTTGAGAATGTTTGGATAAATGACAGTTTTGAATCAGTCACTCCGAAGGGAATACAGAGGACGGTGTGAGCCAGAACAACAGAGGCATGGCTTCAGGTTGAAAGGTGTTGTGCAGATGAATGTTGTGTCGTGATTCTGGCCACCATCTTGCTTTTGTGGATTCCTGAGTTAGATAATCCAAACTGGCATTCAAGCGACTGACTGCCCGTGGTCTCAGCCTTCTTTTGTATAGTGATTGGTCACTAAAAAAGTTGCTGCAACAGCCCACAAAACTGACCACTTTGTAAAGTCTCGTGGAAAAGTACTTGTCAGCATTGATGCTTCCAGTCAAAATCAAAACAAGAACAGCTGCAGTCTGGTTTTGGGTTGTAAAGAAGTAATAAGAATTGGCCGTGCTTTTTTGCTTGTTTCTTTTCTCTCTCTCTCTCTCTCTCTCTCTCTCTCTCTCTCTCTCTCTCTCTCTCTCTCTCTCTCTCCAATACTTAGTCATCAGACATTTGTAAGGTTTTAACAAGACATGCTCCAGCAAAATAGCCAAATACCAAAACAGAAATTAAAAACATAGTAGCCTCGGTTTAGTTATCTACTTAGCACACATAAGGCTTTGGGTTCAATTCTCAACCCTAGAAGACAACGTAAAACATTTCCAGGAAGTATATTAGTTGTAAGAGGATGGGGATAAGACTGACAGAGAGAAAAGGAGGAAATTTTTAGGTAAGACTGAAGAGTGTGGCTCACTAGCAGGGCACAGGACATATGTGCATGAATGCACCCACAAGTGAGCGGAATTGTTAAGAATTGCTTTCATCTGGTTTTTCCATGAATATAGCTTTATAGAGAAAAATTAAACTACAATATACTTAAAATGATTGACAGTGAAACGAGATCAGTGGAATGTGCCTGGGAACTCTCTTCCTTGGGCCTTCTCCAGTGCAGCGGTACGAAGGCAGTGCCTACGCTTCCTGAGACTTTTCTCTGCAATAGATACTACCTGAGTGTGCTGGCTGGCTTTGTGTGTTATCACAGAAAGGAGCCTCCCTTGAGGAAATGCCTCCATGAGATCCAGCTGTAAGGCATTTTCTCAATTAGTGATCAAGGGGGAAAGGCCCCTTGTAGGTGGGACCATCTCTGGGCTGGTAGTCTTGGGGTCTATAAGAGAGCAAGCTGAGCAAGCCAGGGGAAGCAAGCCAGTAAGTAACATCCCGCCATGGCCTCTGCATCAGTTCCTGCTTTCTGTCCTGTGTGAGTTTTAGTCCTGACTTCCTTTAGTGATGAACAGCAATGTGGAAGTGTAAGGTGAATAAAGCCTTTCCTCCCCAACTTACTTCTTGGTCATGATGTTTGTGCAGGAATAGAAACCCTGACTGGGACACTGAGCAAGCTCGAACAGGTGTGGGACCCTTCTGAGAGAAGCTAGGAACATCCTGCAAAAGCTAGTTCACAGTGATAACAAGTTGTGGTTGGGCAAAATAGAAGCTGAACTATGAATGAAAAGAAATTCTATGATATATAAAATATTCCTTGTAAACTTTAAATGATATATTAAGCCCATAGGAGAGACCACTTTGGGGGAACTTACTAGAAAAGAGCCACAGGAAGGGCCCAGTGGATAAGGCACTTGCTGCTGAAGCTTAAGAAGCAGCATTTAGATCCCTAGAGCCCATACCAAAAGCCAATTATGACAGCACTGTCAACTTGGTGTTCCTAGGTGAAGTGGGAAGCAGAGAGTGGCCCAGAAGCTGGAGAGCTGGCCAGCCTAGAGTACAAAGGGAAGCAAAGAAACAAGAGAGACTTGTCTTCAAAATAAGGTGGAAGGTGAGGACTAACACTTAAATGTTGTCCTCTGACCTCCACACTCAGACCATGTGTCCTAGTTAGGGTTTCCATTGCTGTGAAGAGACACCAGGACCAAGGCAACTCTTATAAAGGACAACATTTAATTGGGGCTGGCTTCCAGCTTCAGAGGTTCAGTCCAGTATCATCATGGCAGGAAGTAAGGCAGCATCCAGGAGGGGATGGTGTTGGAGGAGCTGAGAGTTCTACAACAAGTCAAACGGAAGACTGGCTGTCACATGGCTAGAGGGAGGGTTTCAAAGCCCACCCCCATAGTGACACACTTCCTCCAACAAGGCCATACCTACTCCAACAAGGCCACACCTCCAGATAGTGCCACTCTCTAAGCCAAACACATACAAACCACCATACTGGGTCTTGTTGGTTTTTTCTTTTTAAGATTTATTTATTTTTATTTTATACATATGGATGTTTTGCTGTCACTCAAATACACATAGTCAGACAGACACACACCATACACACCACACACAGCACATACACACACACATATACATGATTAATATAAAAATGGTAAATGTTACATACATAGAAAATTAATTAGCTAAAAAAAATTTACTCTGTGTATTGCCAAGAATCACTTCTCAATACTTATATAGCTGGTCTAATTGTTTATCTATAAATACAGAATCAAAATATCCTGGGGTCTTCTGAGAGTGGTCAAAATATCCAGTAGTTCAACATACCAAGGTCAAAACATCCTAGAGTAGCTCAAGGCGCTCCGACTCCACTGCAGCTCTTGCAATGCAGAGTCCCGAGATAGTTTACAAGCTTTCCAGGACCCATCTCTATAAGAATCCTTCCTCCTTGACAAGTTAGTACAGGTGTGGTATGCTCTGTAGCTCTGGTTCCAGAAGCTGCTGTCAGGAGGCATCATGATCTAGTTGTGTGAACTTGTCCAGGATGCAGCATGACTTAATTCTGAGATAACAAACTGCACTTCAGGAGCCTTTGAACAATCGCTTGCCATTGTTGAATTGGAGAACTACCTTGTAGCCTGGCTGGCCTGAGGAGAAGAGAGCACAAGACAGGGCCTAGCTCTTCCCATCTACCTGCCTTTTCTGCCTTATGAGGTGACTGGAGTGGCCAAATCAACGGAGAGTTTCCAAACATTCATTGCTCATACCAGTAGCTTCTTTTGCAGTCTCTTGCCTATTGCCTAACCAGTGGCCATGTCCGTCCAAGTCAACACAATAAAAACTGGAGACTTCTCTGACCTTACAGTTCATTCACAATTAAAATGAAGACTAGATGCTGATAACTGGTGTTTCTCTTACTCAACGCTACTGGAGAAGTCCCTTCCCTACCAACAGCTGTGTTTCTCTCAGTTCTGGCTGAGAGAAAAAAAATGAGCAAAACCTTCACATGGGCTATCCTCTGCCCAAGTTCACATTAACAACAGGATTAACCAGCAGGGCTCTCCCAAAGTGACAGGGGTATCCACTTGGTCTGCAAAGTACACAGCTGTGGTGGTGATGATCATGTGACCAAACTCGTGAACCTTTTCTGTATCGAACTTCCTCAGGCCATTGAGCCATGCAAATTAGTCATCCTTTTGTCTGCTAACTGAAACTTTGTATACCCCCAACCTGCTTCCACAGTCAACCTTCAGCCCAGAGCTAAAATGCTGCTCACGGTAGGGAATTCCATGATCTCCAGCTGCCACTGTCCTGCCCTGTGCACAGAACTACTTGACTACTCAGTCATGTTTATCAACCACTCTAATGGAATTATCCCCAAGTTTGTCTACATTTGCTTGCTTGCTTGGCTAAGCTATTAGCTGCATGGAGCAGGAATTACATTTGGTTATAATATTATATATGTTATATATAATATATCATGTCATATTTATTATATTACAATATATTACATTATATTATTATATCTTGGGCACCAGTATAGCTTTTAAGTGGTACTCAACTTATTTATTAATGAATGGGACAGCTAATTAATCAGACTACCAAGCCTTCAAATCTTCAAATTCTTCTTCAGTTGCGCACTCATTGTCATTAATAGGCACCTCCAAACCAAAAAAAATAGGTCTAGTGTTAAAATAGTTACCTTTCTGAGATTGTCTGTCTATCTCTTGTGAGCTTGCAATGTGAGTCGCTCCCTGAGCGCAACTCCGAGAAGAGACAACAGTTATGTTCTGAAGCCAATTCTGGGTATCCTGAGACCCTTCTAGGGAATGGCCAGCCTGGTTTTCCCAGGATGCTTCTCCTTGCCTTGTAGGAAATTGGATTCATTTTCCATTTTGAGTTTGTACACTTAGCATAGGACTCTGAATGCAGACCTTCAGTTACTGCCTGTCACAGGAATAACAAAGAAGAGATGCAGTGTGAATTGGTGCACAGAGCTGTGCACAAAATGTGCTTAAATAAAGAATAACTATTTATGATCCCAGATGATGTCTAAGGTTAAGAATTCAGGAGTGACCTTTATGGCTGGTTCTATTTTTTCAGACAAGATCTTGTTGTTTCTCACACTCCTGGAACTTACTATTTAGCCAAGGGTATCCTTGAACTTGTGATCCTGTTGCCTCTGCCTCAGGAGTGCTGACCTTCCACGTGGGTCTCATGATGCCAGGCTGGTCTGAGTTTTTAATGAAATGCCAATCATTAAAAGTGGTTGGTTGGGCGGCTTTCTAGGAGGAGGTAAGAGGGCCTGAGTTCAAGATTCTCCACCTAATGGAACTGGTTGTCAGCAAAATGCCTCAGTTTCTCCCTATGTGTGTCTTTCCACACATTATAAAACCCTTGTGCCAGGGTAGCTGGATTCCTCAGAGAGACTTATCCAAGAGAACACAGAAAGCCACACTATCTTTTGTTTGGCTTCAGAACTCTTGCCCATTCTTTCCTGGGACATCTCAGTGCTTGTACCAGTTAACCCTGCTCAGTCTGAAAGGAAGAAAGCACCAGGCCATGCAACCCTTCGGAGGGCCATCTTGTAAGCCGGCCACCACGGACACCCACAGTCTCTCTGCTCCCCTTTGTAATTTAGAATCTTTTCTGGGTTTTGCCTCTTCTGCTTGTTTTATATTCGCCCACAATCTAGAATTTAGATGTGAGCATCGTTCAGCTGAACACAGAGCAGGAAGAGCTGGCACCCTGGGCTTGGACTTCGCAGCCTCCAGAACTGAGAGAAACTGAAGAACCAGCCTGCCTCCATCTTAGGCTTAAAGGCCATCTTATGGTAAAGACAAACGAGGCTCATTCCTGTTTGTGGTTAAATCTGTTTCCCAAGATTTGGGCTATGCCCCACCTAGAACCTTAACTACCAATGGTTCTGTACTGCCTATTCCGGGAATGGCAATTGTGTCTCAAAAAGCTAATAACCACCCTGCACCCCCACCTTTGTTTTGAATGGGTTGCTATGGCTACCTTGGACCGAGCACCTGTGGTTACATCCATCCTGCACCTATCATGGCTTTGTTTCTGGAGGTCATTATGACTAACTTGCTATGCTTATGGTCAGCTCCTATAACCCAGCCAAATCCCCCATTTGGAAACATTTTACTGCTGAGCTATAAAAAAACCTTGTGTTCCTCTCCTCCAATGCTGACCCCTCAAACTCCACCTTAGGGGGAGGTAGCCCATGTACACAAATTAAAAAAAAACTTGCTTTAATTGCTTTCTTCAATGAATTTGGCCATGATGATTTGGGTCAGTGGTCTTTCTCCTCCCATCTCTGGGATTAACAAATGAATGTTTCTTTATAGCAACCCAATCTATGACAATTCAAAAGAAATAGCCCCACCCACACCCACCCCACCACTACTCCCATCCCATCCTCCATCCTACCAAAGGGTTTGCCCAGAGTCTTCACTGTAAGAAGCGGCTAAGGAATGCTAACAAGAGGCTTATGGGCCTCAGCTCTTTACTTTCAGATTATTGAGACAATGGGCCACGAAAGAATAAAATCTCCCCAGGAACCTCACGCTCCAGAAGGAAAGAAAGCTGAATCTCCGGTACCAGCTAGACAAAGAACTTGTCCCTCAAGAAGAACGTCTTAGACAACATGCTAACTTGTCAGACCACCTCAAAGAGCAGACCAGAGCTAAGACACAGTTGATGACTGGGAGTGCTTAGCTATGGATACTTTGTGGCCTCTGTTTATTTGTGTATATTGTTTTCTAAGTGTTAGGACCAACAGTACACACGTGGAGGTCAGAGAACAACTTTGGAAGCAGGTTCTGTTCTTCCCCTATGTGGATTCTTGGTATCAAACCCAGCTCACCAAGCTTGGCAGTGATTTACCCACTGAGTCATTTCACCAGCACGTGTGCTCTTTTTAAACCCAGACTTCAAGACTGTACCCCAAAAAAATAGACTTGGGAGGGAGGGGTCTTCATTTGTTGCTCATCCAAATATAGCCACACTGAATAAATCTCTTTTTTTTTCTACTTCTCACTATTATTAATCTCTTTAATTGGTTTGTATCAGATGTCCCAGCCTAGTTTGTTGGTGCTCCTGGGGTCCAAAGTTTTACCCTAAAAACCCCTTTGACACTGGAGTGAGGTGTGACTTAGTGGTAAAGTATTTGCCTAGCATGAGCTGGGGCCTGAGCTGCACCATTGGCAGTGAAAGAGACTCCATATCATTCTGGCCTGTTCAAATTCATGAAGCTGTTAGCATTTACTCAGTGTGTCCATGCCAGGCCTGGTTCTAAATTCCTTCCTTGTTTAGGCACCACCCAACCTTGTCTGGCAGATGCAACCGTTGTCTCCATGTTTCACGCAGTGGTTAGTTATTTGCCCAAGATAATAGAAAGGAAATTGGAACCATAAGAGGGTAGGACCACAAACATGGGTGGGTACTAGAGGATGCCTCAGAATTTGAGGTGGCTGGGATACAGGCTTTTGCTTGGTGTCCCTCTGTTAATGTGATTGAGTTGTCAGTGGTGGCCCAGAAGAGAAAGAACAAGATAGTAATTAATTAATTAATTAAAAAATTGTTAGTCTCTGCTGTTTAATTTGTTACAAGGGTACATTTAAACAAGTTATAGTTTAATAGGTGTATTTCTATACAGAATTTAGAAGACCCGTACCAGGAAAGTGGTGTAGATAAAAATCTGTGTGATGTTTTTATTTGAGAGTTCATTGCAATATATTGATTTAATTCTTAAACACAGAAAAAGAGAAAAGGTCAGCCTGATCTACATAGCAAGTTCCAGGCTAGCAACGGCTACATGAAAATTTGTGTAAAATCTACATAGCAAGTTCCAGGCTAGCAATGGCTACATGAAAATTTGTGTAAAATCTACATAGCAAGTTCCAGGCTAGCAATGGCTACATGAAAATTTGTGTAAAAAAAAAAAAATAGGTAGATGATAGAAACTTAAAATTTTTTAATTCTTCTTTTTTGTTTTGTTTTTTGTGTTTTTGGTTTTTTTGAGACAGGGTTTCTCTGTGTAGCCCTGGCTGTCCTGGAACTCACTCTGTAGACCAGGCAGGCCTTGAATTCAGAAATCTGCCTGCTTCTGCCTCCCAAGTGCTGGGATTAAAGGCATGTGCCACCACTGTCTGACAAATTTTTTTAATTCTTACAAAACAAGTAATAGGTTGCAAAATTTTATAAATCATTTAAATCTTTTTAACACCTACTGTGTAAAGTCCTGTCAAAGACAGACTTTCTGAAAACATGGCTGGAAAGATTTGGGAATCAACAGGTCATTACCCTCCTATTGGGGTCAGATACATACTAAAGGCCATATCGTCTTTAAGATGTTTTCTTAAATTACCAGATATGGTGATACATGACTGTAATCTCAGCCCTGAGCCTGAGACAGAAGGATCTCAAGTTCAAAATGAGCTCAAGACCAGCCTGGGCTACGCTATATGTAAGACCTTTTCTAAGGCATAATGAAATGAGATTGATTCTGTTTACATTTAGTGTATAAATTCATTGGGGTGGTATAAATACATTGAAAGTCAACTGTAAACTAAGAAATGTATGGTTTTCTCTGTGGTAGTGTTTAAGTAACATTATAATCAGATTATTTGGAGAATATAATCGTCCCTTCCCTCTATATACTCTTAAATTTTTTATTTCATTTATTAATTTGTTTCTATGAAGGTAGGGGCAGCTTGTGCATGCTATGGCAAGTCTCGCCTTCCAGCAAGTGGGTCCTGGGATTGAACTCAGGTCATGAGATCTGACTGTAAACACCTTTCCCTGCTGAGCCATCTTGCTAGTCCTTCCTTTTATAAGAAGACTACAGTAAATTGTTTGACTTTGGACAATAGTGATTTAGCTCAACCCTACTAATTTTCAGATGGTGGACAGGACCCTGAGATGTAAAGAATGTAATGAATTACTTAAGACTCAAACTATTGGATTTATCTACCTGCTGGGCACTTGAGTCCCTGTGAACTCAGTGTCACAGGAAGATGGTAGCAGAAGAGGGCTAGGTTGTTTAGACCTGTATTGTTTTAGAGACCTGGCCTCAGGAACTATTTCTCTCTGCCTACCTGGATCACCTCTAGCTGAAGTTGCTTTCTGAGGTTTCTGCTTTTATTCTCTTCCAGCTCAGAAGCAGCGGTACTCAGAGCCAGTCACCATGTGTCAAGTGCTTTATAAGTGTGTCATCTGACCTCACAAATCCTGCATTATTTTCAGTTCTGTGTTGTTGACCGTTTTGTTTTTCTGCGTCTTTGTCTGGCTGAAGTTTCTCTAGCAGGGCAGCTTTTTCATGCTCAATAGCTGCTGAGTGCCCCTGTGGGGTGGCCCCATAGCGGACCATTGTGCCCGATACAGAAATCAAGAATTAATGATACTTGTCCGGTTATTATCTTGAGAGCTTGTTGTCCTTAAGGAGAGACAGTTCATTTTCCTTGGTATATGACTGTGGTGATTTGGTTCTCAATAAAAGCTAGTTTGCATGCTCGTGAAGCCATTGTAGTTTACAGCGTTCCGCTGTGAGCTGAACTTTTCTCTGCCAGGTTCTCTAAAAGAAAACATCCTGCCCCCTGTCCCTTCATCCTTAGCTTTTACACAAACAGGTTTCTCAGACAGATGGGAAAACTGTCTGAAGGAATGATGCCTGGCCTTCACCAGGTACTCTACAGATGCTGGGAGCCTTCACCAGGTACCCTACAGATGCTGGGGTTCCCAGTAGCTGCCTGTGTTAACACCTTACCTCTGCAGAGGAACCTGACTTCAGTCTTTTGTTCCATCACTGTGTTCTTGTTCATCATTCACTGCACAGTCACTGCAAGCCAAGGCTGAGTCCAGCCTTAGCTTTAGAAATACAACCTGAAGGAACTTTGTCAGGCAGTGGCTGACCTCTGGTGCTAAAAAAAAAAAAAAAAAAAAAAAGAGAGAGAAGGCTCATGGCTTCCCCCAGGGAGAACTGGGCTGGGGCGGGGGTGGGGGTGGGGTAGGTAAGCGGTCCAGATCTTGCCTAACATGTACCAGCACTACAAAACCAACAGAAGATTAAGAACATAAAACCACTGGAAAAGAGTCACTACAACACATGCTCTCTCATTCTAAGCTCTAAGAAGAACACTGAGATGTCCTTCCTAAATGAAGTTAGGTTAGCCAGAAGAGGAAAGAAAGGAGAAGATAAAATAAGTTTATTTAATTGCTACTAAAGCTTTGGACTAAAAGAACAAAGGAGGAAAGGAGACCTGTGCCCCAGTTTCCTTCCGAGACACTGGAGATTAGCCATGAGGGCGACTGTGTTCTGCTTGCAGACTCAGCCAGCCTGAGAAGAACAAACACTTCTTCCTAGGGACTGTCGCCTTGTCTCAGGACTTCACCCAGTTTGCTGTGTCCCACCCCTCTTCTCCATAGCCAGGGTAGGTTCAATGTAAGCAATTTATTCTTTCTCCCCAAAGTTTCTTTATAAAATGCTCTGGCTTCTTAATCAAGTGGACATTTCCCTACTGCTCTGGAATCTTAGGTAAATTAATCCCAGAACCCACCTCTTTTCCCTTTTGGCTGGCATCTGTCACTACTCAATTAAAAAAAATCCTTTTGTCTCAGAGGTTTCTTCGTTGCTATCATGTTAATGGTTTCCTGACTGCAGCATTTCCTGGAAGCCAAAACACTGCCACTACCTGGCAAGGGAAGGGGAGAAGACGAATAAAGACTTTATGAACTTTCAGATCGAGCTTGGCCTGTGACGTCTGGCTTGGAACTGGCCACCCTTACTGTCGGCGAGAGTCAGCAGGTTTTTCCAGAGACCTTCAGACTGGTTTGCAGAGGCTGACAGGCAAAGTAAAGATCTCTGGAAAACAGAGTCCTCAGTCCATATTCCACTAAGATGTGCTCCCAAATGAACAGGAGGAGATAAGTGTCTTCACGAGAGAAACATCTGGGCTGATGTGTCTAGCTCAGTGGTGGAACTCTTGACTAACACATGTGGGCCCTGAGATAGACCCCAGAACCAATTAAAAAAATAAAAGATCAAAGGTACACATAAAAGCTCAGTTCATACCTGGGCTCCGCATGAGCACTGTAAGACACAGCTGTCAGCACCATGGCTGTTATGATTCTGTCCTAAAATCCAAATGAAAGTAGCTAAGGCTGAGATAGAAAACCAGGGTCACCCAGCTAAATACAGAGGCACCTACTTAGGGCTTTAATTTGTTTCATGTGCTGAAATGATTCTTTCGTTTTTCTTGGTGTCTTAGTTTAGGTTTCCATTGCTGTGAAGAGACACCATGACCGAGGTAACTCTTATAAAGGACATTTAATTGGGGCTGGCTTACATTTTCAGAGGTTCAGTCCCTTATCATCATGGCTAAAGCAAGCCATACACACACACACACACACACAGAGAGAGAGAGAGAGAGAGAGAGAGAGAGAGAGAGAGAGAACAATAAATAAACTTTAAAAACCAGCAAACATGGAATTGAGAATGTAGCTTCCTGGGAGAGCTCTTACTAAGCACATGTGTGGCCCTAAATCAATGGTTCTCAACCTGTGGGTTATGATCCCTGGGGGCCTAATCAAATACCCTGTATATCAGATATGTATATTACAATTCATAACAGTAGAAAATGACATTTATGGAGTAGCAATGAAATAATTTTATGGTTGCGGGAGTCGCCACAACATAAGGGCAGCATTAGAAAGGTTGAGAACCACCACCCTAAACTCAATCTTCAGGCCCCAAAAACAAAATGACAAGACTCCCTGAGCATCAGTCACTGAGAGTCCTTAAGACCTTAGAAGGTTTCTAGGTTGTTTGTTCAAAGGCTCTGTTTAAGATTCCCAAGGACTGGGGTGACTGCCCAGTGGAGAAACTGTTCTGCAATGTGAGGACTTGAGTTTGAATCCCCAGAACCTACATAAGGCCAGGGCTGGTGGAACACATCTGTAACCCTGGTGTTCCCCGGGTGAGATGCGGGGCAGAAACAGGACTCTCCATAAGTTCAGGCCAACTAGCCCAGAGTGCACAGCACCAATCAACATCAAAGAGAAAGTTTGTCCCAAACAAGGTGGGCAGCAAGTGCAGACAGCAGAGCTTGTCTTACACACATATACAGAAAGAGATAAACTCTTGGGCTGGCAGTGTAGCTCAGTGTCAGTGTGTGCTTTGTACGCACAGGGCTCTCAGTTTGATTCCCATCACCACATAGAAAGAAAACTCTCAAGATGAAAGTTGAGAGGGTGTGAGGGAAGGGAGTGTCACAGGTTTGAGGGCAAACCAGATTGCCTGAGCTCTGGCTCCTTCTTGCCACTTTCAAAATGTGATCAGTTACTTACCTGAGCTGTGTTTCAGCTTCCACAAGAGCATAATAAGATAATAATAGTTCCTACCTCATCTCATAAGCCAAATTGCTTAGAACAGTGAGAGCCCTGAGGACAAGTAGCTGTTAGGATATATGATCAATATTATAAAAGTGAGCTACACTCCAGCATCCACAAGCCTTTCGGTCCATCAGAATCGCTCACTGCCTCCATGCATGACCCTGCCTCATGAAAACCACTTTCAGAAAATCAGTAACACACACACACACACACACACACACACTCACAGTTGTCATAATGAAGGGAATTGGCCTTACCCCATCTCCAAAGTGACTTCTGCTGGCCAGTAGGCCATTATCAAGAAGTTGCCCCCCCTGTGGACAAACTTGAATGGCTTCCCAATAAATTTGAGTGCTAGCACCTGAGTTCCAAGGCCAGAAAGTCTTGTCAGGTGCAGGAATGCAGACTCCACTATTTCTCAACCCAGAGTTTCACCACCTTCATTCCAGTCTTTCCCAGTAGATGTCCCCACATATATGGACGTTGTTAAAACAAACGGACAGACAAAAAACCTAACAACTCAACTTGTTGAAACTCATGCTCCAGAAAGAGACATGGCAAAGTTACTCTCTCTTAACTAGGGACTTGTGCAAACTTTTCTCTACTTCATTCTTGTTCCTCTTCTTCCTGTGCACAATCAATCTCAAACAAAGATGCCTGCATATTACCAGCATATATGAGTATTGGAGAGATATGGCTGAAAACCAAACCCATGTCTGTTTTCCACCAGCCAGAATCCCACATAGACTGAGAGGACAGGCCTTAAAACATGCTTAAATTTTACTTCCATAATGAAATGTCTTGGGATCTAATTGCTGGTATTTTGAGCCAGAAACCACAAAGCTGCCTCATTTAGTCACGGAGAGGAAAAGAACTTGAGCCAGAAGGACCTCCCGATACTTTGTGTCAACAAATCAGAAGAAAATGATCTCATTTCCCAAGATGGTGGAGGTGAGCACTCTTTGTCAAAGGCTGCATCTGAAAATGGAGCATTGTCCTTGGATTTTCTATCCTATTAAAGTTCCAGAATCACATCCTTGCCCCTTCCAGGCTGGAGACTGCAATAGGCATTTTATAGATCTAAAATTAATAATAGCCTGAGGAGATTATATTTAAACATGTGTAAACATCTTGTGTGAAGAAAACCTAATAGAAGCAACGTTAAGACAAGCTGGGGAGTGCCAGAGAGTTTGGGAAGCCTCTAAGCAGGCTCCCCAGCAGAGCAGAAGAGATACAACGTAGACAGCCACGTTTGGAATAAACCATGATTCTCAAGATTGGCTTGCCCAACAGGGTCTAGGTAGTCCAACAGTAGCTGGAGAGGCTGGGGACCTGGTTGCAGCTCAGTCTGAGAAGCTGGATGTCTTTGCATTCTCAGTTTAGTGAAAGAGCCTGGAAGATTCCTGGAGAGGTGCTACCCTTCATTCACATTGGAAGGCTGAAAAACTTGGCATCTAATGTCAGTAGAGAATGTTGGCACAGCAGCGAGGGGCACAGACTCACCAGCGAGAAGCGAAGACAGGCAAGCAAGGAGTGCTGTTAGTCTTCACTCTTCATCCTATTGAGGCCACATGGTACTGCAACTCTGCAGGAGGGTCTTCTCCACTCACTAATTCTTTCTGAAAGTCTCCTTCCAGATCCTCCCAGTATGGCGCCCTTAGTTGATTCCAGATTCCATCAAGCCGACAATCAAGATTAACCATGACAGTAGTCAAGTGTTAGATGCTTTAAATGACCCAGCTATTTCTATTCTCACTACGTAGTAGTAGGCCCAGGCAAAATAGAGTACACACCTTTAATCTCAGGAAACTAAGGCAAGGAGATCTCTGAGTTCAAGGTCATCCTGGGACAAAACAAGTCCTAGATCCAGGCATGGTGGTACACATCTTTAATCTGGGCCACACCTTCTGTTGAAGACCTATATAAGAACACTGGAAGAAGGAATAATTGATCTTCTTCGCCTGCTTGCATTTACTTGCCAGCACATCTGTTGGAGCCAACTTCTACAGAAGACCAGCTGAAACAACTAGCCTCGTGGGACTGAGTAACTACTAGATTCCTTAGACTTTCATTCACAGCTGACCATTGTTGGGGAGTTGGTCTACAGACTGTAAGTCATCATAACAAATTCCCTTACTATATAGAGACTATCCATAAGTTCGTGACTCGGGGCTGGAGAGGTAGTTCAGAGGTTAAGAGCACTGACAGCTCTTGCAAAGGTCCTGAGTTCAAATCCCAGCAACCACATGGTGGTTCACAACCATCTGTAATGGAATCTGATGTAATGTGTCTGAAGACAGCTACAGTGTACTCACATACATAAAATAAGTAATTCTTTTAAAAAAAAAAAAAAGTTCTGTGACTCTAGAGAACACTGACTAATACAGAAGTTGGTACCAGGAATGGTTCTAAAGTAACCAAAGTATAAGGATCAATCTTTTAAGAATATGGAGTCTGTTTAATAATTAACCAGCCCCTTCAACTACTGAAACCTCTCCAGATACTCTCTCTCCTGGGAGCTCAGAGAATATTGAAGGCCCGTAGTGGAAACTATATTTCAAACAAAGAATCTAATGCCTTTGATTATCTTGATCCATCAATTGTAACTGGCAATGAATTAGGTGATCCAGTGTATCAAATTTTCTACAATTTGTGTGGGGGGGGGAGGGGGGATCGGAAAATGATTTTGTTGGCTTGTTGCTCTTGGTGTCTCTGAAAAAAAATTGATGGAGAAGAATAAGCTGTATGATAAAAATCAAACGCCTCCAGATGCAAATAAACAATGTAAAGGTTTCTAAGTGTGCCCTTGAAGAGGATCTTCTCTCCAGCAGCCATTGAGCTCGAGCTGCAGAAAACCAAACTGAAGCCTTCATTATAAGGTTGGCTGAATTACAGTGAAAATTCAAGTCTCAGCCTCAGAGGGTGTCAGCAGTTAAAATAAGGGCATCGACTGGCAAAGAATGGGGTCCTATAACTTGGTCCTATAACTGTTAGAGCTGAGAACTTTGAATCTTCAGATTCTAAAGGGTTTACCTCAACTGGGGAAGTAGTACCCTCAGCCCCACCCCTTGAAATATACCTTTTTCACATGAGGAAATTGATCCCTAAGCGTCTGATAAGCCGGCAGTGACTTTCTCTGTAGAAAATGCTGGGCAAGGCAATACTGATGTTCCTCAAGGCCCATCAATAGTTTCTTCTAGACCTATAACCAGACTCAAGGCAAAGCAGGCCCCTAGAGGGGAGGTAGAAAGTGTAGTCCATGAGGAAATTCACTACACTACTAAGGAGCTTAATGAGTTTGATAATTCATTCAAGCAGAAGTCTGGGGAATGTGTGTGGGAATGGATTTTAATGGTGTGGGATAATGGTGGAAGGAACATAAAACTAGAGCAGGCTGAGTTTATTGACACGAGTGGAGATTCTAGGTTTAATATGGAAGCTCACCCAGTTTAAAAAGGTGTTAGAGGTTTGTTTGAATGGTTGGCTGAAGTGTTTATCAAAAGATGGTCTACTGAAAAGGAGTTGGAGATGCCTGATATCCCTTGGCTTAGTGTTGAGGAAGGGATTTTAAGGCTTAGGGAAACTGCAATGCTAGAGTGCCTGTGTTGCATAAAACCTAATCCTCCACAATGGGAAGGCCCAGAAGATATGCCCTTCATGAATCCTATAAGATGCAATCTGGTGAGAGGGACACCAGCATTTGAAGAGTTTTGTTTTTGCCCTTTTTTTTTTTTTTTTTTTTTTTTTGTGCCAGACCTTAGGGTTGGAGATGCTGCTGCTCAATTAGATGAATTAAACACAATGGGTTTAATTGGGCCCCAAGGTAGCCAGGGCCAGGTGGCACCATTGAATTGCCAGAGACAAGGTGATTGTAGTTATTATAATGGGCATTATAAATAACATTTATAATGTCCTAGCCCATAATGGTCAGCATAGGAGAGGTGAAATTTATAATGGTATGACACATTCGGACCTTTGGTACTGGCTAATCAGTCATGGTGTTTCCAGGCATGAAACAGATAGGAAGCCTACTGCATATCTGTTTAATCTGCATAAGCAGAAAAATTCTCAAACAAAAGAAAGGCCACATTGATCGTGGCAAAAAAAAAAAAAAAAAAATCTTGGCCAGTGAATCAATTTCTAGACTTGAGCCAGTTTGCAGACCCAGAACCCCTTGAATAAAGGGGTGGCCAGGCTCCCCTGAGGAAGGATCTTGATAAGACACCTAAAAGTTTTGCTGTTACCCTTTCTCCAGATCTTTCCCAGAGGGACCTATGTCCATTTACAAGGGTAAGTGTACACTGGGGGAAAGGAAATAATCAGACTTTCTGGGGTCTGTTGGATACTGGTTCTGAGTTGACACTGATCCCAGGAGATCTCAAGAAACAATGCGGCCCTCCAGTTAAAGTAGGGGCTTATGGAGGGCAGGTGATTAATGGCGTTTTGACTGATGTCTGACTCACAGTAGGTCCTGTGGTCATTTCCCTAGTTCCAGAATGTATAACTGGGATGGATATACTCAGAAATTGGCAGAATTCTCACATTGGTTCCCTGATCTGTGGACCGAGGGTTATTATGGTTGGGAAGGCTAAATGAAAGCCTTTAGAGTTGCCGCTGACAAAGAAAATAGTGAATCAGAAACAGTATCACATTCCTGGAGGAATTGCAGAGATTAGTACCACCATCACAGACTTGAAAGATGCAGGGGTGGCGGTTCCCATTTACCAAGTGACCCAGAAGGCTGCTAGCTTTGTGTGGGGCCTGGAACAAGAGAAGGCCCTTCAACAAGTCCAGGCTACTGTACAGGCTGCTCTACCACTTGGACCATATGATCCAGCAGACCTGATGGTATTTGAGGTGTCAGTGGCAGATAGAGATGCTGTTTGGAGCCTCTGGCAGGCCCCTGTAAGGTGAATCACAGAAGAGAACTTTGGGATTTTGGAGCAAAGCTCTACCATCATCTGCAGACAACTATTCTCCTTTTGCAAAACAGCACTTGGCCTGCTATTGGGACTCAGTGAAAACTGAACGTTTAACAATAGGACACCCAAGTTACCATGGGACCTAAACTGCCCATCATGAGCTGGGTGTTATCAGACCCTCCCAGTCATAAAGTAGGATGTGCACAGCAGCAGTCTATTATCAAATGGAAGTGGTATATATGTGATTGGGCCTGAGCAGGTCCTGAAGGCACAAGCAAGTTACATGAAGAAGTTGCTCAAATGCCTATGGTTTCTACTCCTGTTACAATGCCATCTGCTGCCAAGCATGCGCCTATAGCCTCATGGGGCATTCCCTATGATCGGCTGACTGAAGAGGAGAAGACTTAAGACCCGGTTTACTAACAGCTCTGCACGTTATACAGGCACCACCCAGAAGTGGACAGCTGCAACATTACAACCCACTCCTGGTACCAAATTCTGTATTAGGGTTCTCTAGAGTCACAGAACTTATGGATAGTCTCTATATACTTAGATAATTTGTTATGATGACTTACAGTCTGTAGTCCAACTTTCCAGCAATGGTCAACTGTGAATAGAAGTCCAAGGATCTAGCAGTTGCTCAGTCCCTCGAGGCTAGATGTTTTAGCTGGTCTTCTGTAGAAGTAGATTCCAACAGATGTGTCATGGTATTCCACACAGTATTGCTGTTGACCAAGGAACTCATTTCACAGCTCACAATCATGGAATCTACTGGCTTTACTATGTTCCCCACTATCCTGAAGCAGCTGGCCTGATAGAAAGATGGAATGGCCTTTTGAAGACATAGTTATAGCATCAATTAGGTGGCAGCAGTATGGAGGGCTGGGGCAGAGTTCTTCAGAAGGCAGTGTATGCTTTGAATCAGTGTCTGATATATGGTACAGTTTCTCCCATAGCCAGGATCCACAAGTCCAGGAATCAAGGGGTGCAAAAGGGAATAGTTCCACTCACTATCATTCCTAGTGACCCTCTAGGAAAAATTTTGCTTCCTGTTTCCACAACCATAGGTTCTGCTGGCCTAGAAGTTTTGATTCCAGACGGGGGAGTGCTCCTACCAGGAGCCACAACAAGCATTCCATTGAACTGGAAGCTCAGACTTCCCCCTGGTCATTTTGGGCTTCTAATGCCCTTAAACCAACAGGCTAAGACCTTCCAGTTTAGAATTCCCAGTGTATTCTTTCTTACAGGCTCATTTCTCTGCTGAGACATCCCCCCCCATTTGCTCACTGTGACTCTCTTTTGTGTTCTTGAGATCCACATGACAACTTTCTTGATATCTAACTCTAGCATGTGCCATCTCTAAGTGTGTGTCTAGACTTTTTCTTGACTGTAAGGTTAAATTCTCCTCCGTTTCCATATGCTAGTTACTTCCTGTTTATACTGAGCACTGTTCAGTGTGTGGGGACTCTGGCTTTCATGAGGTTTCTCTGAAGATTTCGATTCTTCAAGAAAATCACTGGCTAATCACCTTAAGTTTATAAGGTCTTGATGTAATATTTTTCCCCAAGGTGGGCCTATTTAAAACCCAAAGTGTTTACTCAGCCTCTTTAACTTGGCAGCCTCCAGACACCAAACTCTCCTCTGCAATGGATAGCAGCTGATGTGTCTGCTTAGTTCTTCCAACTACCACTTCCCACTGGACATTTTGGGATCCATCGGAATAAATGGCAACCAGAGGTGAACTAAGTATTTGACAGTTTAGGTGCAGACATGGGGTCTCCCTACTCTGTGACTCCTTTTCTGAGATTTCACCCCAGATTTTTAGTCACTCATGCAGCTACAAGAGCTCAGCCTTTAACAGCTCAAAATGGGTTTCTAGTGGCTTCTATGTGGCCTGCCCGGTACACATGAGAAGAGTCTGTATAAATGCAGCAGTCACCTGGCAAGTGTGGTTCCTGCTTCCGAGGCTTGAAGCCTTGTTCCCTCTCTGGGTTCGTTAAAGAGCGGTAAGATTTTTGTCTAGAACTGATTATTGTTTTCTGTGGGAGAATTAGTGTAGTTAACAACACTCACATTATCAATGACAGAACTCTCTGGTCTCCTCCACCAACAGACGTGTGTTTTTCCTCTTCCCCCACTCCTGGTCTTCCTCCTGTCTTCTTTTCTCTCTGAAGCATCGCTTTATTTTACATCTCTGATGAAAGACAAAAGACCTTCATAAAATAACTTTTGGATTTTATTATTGTTGCTGTTGCTGTTTCAGTTTCCTGACAGTGCATCACACTGTAGCCTAGGCTGACCTCCTCAGACTTAAATCAACCCTCCTGCCTCAGCCTCCCTAGTGCTGGGGTCACAGACTTGAGCCACTGTGCCCAGTGGTCTTTAAAGTTAAAAACAGCTCAAAGTTCATTCTAAAGAAACTGTGCATTTGATTTTTGTTTAAGACAGGCACACTGGTGTGTGCTGGTAATGGCAGTGCTTAGAAGACTGAAATAGGCTGAGAATTTGTGGCATATGCCTTTAACCACAGTACTCGAGGCACAGGCAGAGGCAGAGGCAGAGGCAGAGGCAGAGGCAGAGGCAGAGGCAGAGGCAGAGGCAGAGGCAGAGGCAGAGGCAGAGGCAGAGGCAGAGGCAATCTCTGAGTTTGAGGCTAGCCAGGTCTACAGAGTGATTTCTAGGACAGTCCACTCCACACAGAGAAACCCTGTCTTGAAGGAGGAGGAAGAAGAGGGAAAGGAGGAGAGGAGGAGGAAGGTGAAGAAGAAGAGGAGGAGGAAGAGGAGGAGGGAGAGGAGGAGAAGGAGGACCAGGACAAGGTAGGATGAAATAAGAGGCTTGTGCTGCAAGATTAAGGCTAGGCTAGGCTATACAATAAGATACTGCCTTGACCCCACCCCCAAATATAACAAACAAACAAAAACCAGAAAATTAAAAGTTACCAATCATTCAGAGAACACTTGCCAGCAGGTGTTAGTGTAAGCTTCAGCCTCAAGTCTACCAGGCACAGACCCTGAAGAGACTCTGGCCAGCTGTTAGATTACATTTCTAAAGCTAGCCATCAAGATCCATTCCCTTATTTGGCACTGCCAAGGTACAGCTATCAAAGTATTGAAGTCCAGCAATCAAAGCTTCTTTGGTTCACCTAATTAACATGCCCAATTAAAATTAAACACCTTGTCCTAACAGGAGGTTTCTCCTTTTACCTTAGTAAACTGCCATTTACCTATGGGCTGTGCCTGCCTCCTCTCCATCCAGCGTCAGTCCTTTGTCTTCTCTCTCCCTTCTGTTCTTCTCCCGCCTCCTCTATCTCCTGTCTTATTCCCTGCCCTCTGTCCTATTGAGAGCTTTTAGTGCAGCTTCTAGGAATTTGGCATTTGTCACTGGGCTTGGACAAGGAAGTAGGCTCAGATAAGAATTTTAGAAAGAGGAACCATGGGGCTTGCTTACTCCTTTGCTGAATTACTGCCTTGTGTGACCCTTTGCTTACCACTTTACTTGATTACTTCCTTGTGCGATCTTCTTGTTTACTACTTCCCTTGATTACATCGTCTTTGATCTAAGAACTGACCATGCTTTTTGATATACCTGGAATGCTATAAAAGCAGGCTGGAGAGCAATAAAGCTGTCTCAGCTTCAGTATGGGCTCAGCTGCAGTCATGTTATAATTTTGTCTAACTTCCTTTTTCAATCCTCACTCCCTCGATTCGGACCCTGTTGACTGACTGAGCTGCCTTGGTCACTGTCCCCTGGGACAAATAAATCTCCTTTTTGCTGAGAAGGTGGTCTTGGGGCGGCGGGGTCCTCAGCCCTGCTCAGAAATAAAAGAAACCATCAAACTTGTCTTGCCTCGAGTAAGATGAACATTAGATTTGGTAGATCATGGGTCAAATTTACAAAATGAAAATTACCCAAGAGTGTCTTCTACATAGGAATCTTTTTTGATTGTTTCTCCCTGATTTTATATCATCACTGTCTCGACAATAGCGATATCCTTCCTACCTTCCTATTGACAATGCCAAATATACTTTCTGTCCAGAGCACTCAAAGGTAACAGGAGATCAAGACATTGTGATTCATGAGAAGGCTTGTCCTTTAACTACTAGATCTTGTCATATCTCCATTTCTTTAATATTACATTTGGTTGATGTTTATGTATACAAATCTGGGATTTTCCTCATTTTTATACTGTTAAAAGTACCTTTTTTTTTTTTTTGGTTAGGGTTTCTATTGCTATGGTGAAACACCATGACCAAAAAGCAAGTTGGGGAGGGAGGAAAAGGTTTATTTGACTTACTCGTCCACATCATTGTTCGTCATCAAAGGAAGTCAGGACAGGAACTCAAATGGGACAGGAACTTGGAGGCAGGAGCTGATGCAGAGGCCGTGGAGGGGTGCTGCTTACTGGCTTGCTCCCTATGGCTTGCTTAGCCTCCTTTCTTATAGAACCCAAGACCACCAGCCCAAGGATGGCCCCACCCACAATGGGCTGCACACTCCCCCATCAATCACCAATTAAGAAAATGCCCTACAACCTAATCTTACAGAGGTTTTTTTCTCAACTGAGGTTCCTTCCTATCAAACGACTTTAGCTTAGGGTCAAGTTGATATAAAACTATCCACCTTAATTTCTCTTCTCATCCTACAGAAGTCTTTCTAAGTGTGTTTTTTAAAGTCTCAATCTGATGTTAATGTAATTTATCACTGGGTATGTTTTTGTGCTTCAAAAACAGGACAGGTGTTGGACTTTAGCATTATCTAATTAACCCGTAATCATGTTTTATGCATTTACCCACCATTTTATTTACTGGAAAATTATATAGAGTTTAAAATTTTAGCTCCAACCTCAAGAATTTATATATGCAAAATATAGGCCAACCAACACTAATGGCACACTAGCCTAAGGTTTTATGGTTATAGCAAGGCATGAGTGAATGAGAAAATCCATAAAAACAACATTCAATACCATTCTTCCCCGACCCCTCCAACAGTGGTGAATGGCAATCCAGAGTTCGGAAGAGAAGTCAGGCCAAGAAATGTGGACTTGAGAATTCAAAGGCTTAAGACCTTCAGTCCAGCATCATTGTTAGAATCAGGTCTTATAGCTTTAATGTAAAGGTTGTTGAGAATGTAGCCATTCTAAGAGGCTCTATCTTTGGTCCCCTGAGATATTTTTCATCCTTACAAGGTTGTTACATTTTTGTAAGAATCAGTATAAAATGCTCAATCCCACTTCTGATTTATGTTTTTTATTTGATTCTTGCTTTGTATTTCTGACCATTGTGAGGATAACTTTCAAATACCTCTCTAAGTTCATTTGTATGAATGTCTCTGATGAAAACTTCTTCAATTTTAGAAGTAGCCATTGTTATCTTTCTCTCTTTTTTTTTTTTTCCTACATTGATCTTGAGCCTGAAAGAGTTGTAAAATTTTCTTTTAAGCCATTTGACTCTAGTCCTGGATCAGGTCAATATCACCTGAAAAATGAACACTTCTGTTAGCCGAAGAATATAAAGAAAATAAACCCCTAGAGAGACAGCATTGACTGGAGATTAGAAGGAGCTCTCAGGATGATAATCCAATTTAATCAGCTGTATTTTTTTTTCTGATCTCTCTGTTACCTGTCTTCCCTACCCTGGCTTTTCAAGGGTTGATATGACAACCTACCGCTAATATTTATTCAACAAAGGCACACCTTTATTTTCTTAAGCAACTAGGTTTTTGTTAGTCTCCATGGAGCGACGGGTTCTTTGATCTATTTCGGAGGATGGGATGACGGAGAAAAAGAATCCTGCTAAGGGCCTGCTATCATGCATACATGCACAACTGCCTTTTCTGGCTGGCGGCAAGCTAAAGTTGAATAACATCTAGAACATGGACCTTCAGAATAGTTAAGTGACAAGACATTTTAAGAAGTTAGTAGTCATTTGTATTGTAGCCTCTGGTTATGCAATGTATTTGTTCATGAAATTTGCCTTTAAGACTTCAATTTTTGTTCCCATCCATTTTCCTGAAACTCAGATGGCCAGGTTTCTCTATATTTATCTTGCTTGGGGTTCAATAAGCCTCCTCCATCTGTATGTTTGGGAAACTGTTAGTTATTATTTCCTCAAGTATGCTCTTTGTCCCATTCACTTGGCTATCTTCTTGGGACACTAATTACTCCTACGTTTCTGTGGTCAAAGGGGACACAAAGCCACTGTGACATCCTGCTTTCTTTCCTGCAGTCCTAAATTCTTGCCCTCTGGTCTCCAGGGTGGATAATTTCTGACCATTTGCTTTCTGAATCCTTTTCCTTTGCATCCTCTCCAGGCATCTGATGAATGTTTCTGTTAAATGTTCTTTCTGTTTTAGCTATTTTATGTTTTCAGTTATAGAATTTCCACGTGTTTCTTTTTTTAAACTTTTGGTCTCTGTGCTGATGGCTCATGTTTACCATAAGGTATTTTCCTTTCTTCTCTTAAGCATGGTTCTAATGGCTGTTTTAAAATCCTTTGTTCTTACTTTCATCATCTAGAGAGACTTCAAGTCAGTTTGCATTGACTGCTTTAAGTTAGATTTTCTTTTTCTTTTTTTCTATATCTAGGGATTTTGAGGTTTCACTTAAGATACTTCAGAGACTCTGGGGTGTATTCTGTTCTCCTAAAGAGTCTCAGCTGTTTGCTTTAACAGGAAGTTAACTTGGCCTGGCTCAAACTCAAACATCCCTGTTATTGGTAACAGCTAGACTCACTGCTTATTCTGCACTGCTCTGATCTGTTGTAGTTTATATATCCGCTAGAGATCTGGGCCAACACTGTGATGGCTTTTTCTTTAGACTTGAATTGTATATTAGCTTCATTTTAAAAGACAGTAATGGGGCTGAAGAAGTAACTCAGTAGTTAAGAGCACACGTTGGTCTTGTAGAGAACCCAGGTTCTGGTCCCAACACCAATGTTGGTGGTTCATAACAGCCTCTACCTCCAACTCCAGGGGATTCGATGCATTCTTCTTGTCTCTGTAGACTCCTTCACTCACAGGCACAAACAAACACAGACGTGTATGCATATGCATAATTTAACTAGATAGGTAGGTAGCCAGGGAATGGATGTAGCAGGCAAACACTTTACCACTGAACTATGTATCTTCCAACTTGCTTAATTTTTAAAAATTAAACTTTTTCATTTTGACATAGATGTAGTTGCTTTATGCAGTTGGATGCAACGATACAGATCCCACTACTGTTTACTAATTTCGCACAATCTTAAAATATTCCAAACATAGAATAATAGCACCACATGATGTTGACATTGACAGTGTCCCTTGAGTTTTGTTTTTATAGTTGCATCTACTTTCCTTCTGCCTGGACCAACTCCTGCGATGGATATTCCTGGTTGTCAACTTGACTACATCTGGAATGAACTGCAAACCAGAAGTGGAGGATACACCTGTGATCTTGAGGCTGTAAGATACAGGCTTCTGACCCGGATCTTGACGTGGAGATCTTGTGGCATAGTGGCCATGAAAAGTTTAGGCCTAGGCAAACCTTTAATCCCAAGAGACTGAGGCAAGCAGATCTCTGAGTTCAAAGTCAGCCTGGGACAAAGTAAATTCCAGATCCAGGCATAGTGATCTACACCTTTAATCTGGGCCACACCTTCTGCTGGAGGCTTACATAAGGACATTGGAAGAAGGAAGATTCACTTTTCTTTACCTGCTTGCATTTACTTACCAGCACATCTGTTGGAGCCAACTTCTACAGAAGACCAGCTGAAACAATTAGCCTTGTGAACTGAGCAACCACTAGATTCTTGGACTTCCCATTAACAGCTGACCATTGTTGGGTTAGTTGGACTACAGGCTGTAAGTCGTTCCAATAAATTCCCTAAATATATATAGAAAGAGACATTGCATAAGTTCTGTGACTCTAGAGAACCCTGACTAATACACTTAGCAGCCATTAGTTTCTCTCCTCTAACTCTATTATTTTGTTATTGCAAAAATGTTACATGTAGAGTCATATAGACTATATAGTCTTGGGGTTTGATTTTTAAGATAGTTTCACTGGTAAGCTAAGGCTGGAGTTAAGTACAACATCCTCCTATGTCCATCTTGCCTAGGCTTTGGTATTCTACCACAGTCAGTTGTATCTGGCTGTTTTACTTGTCATAATTTTAATATATTGTTGTGAGACAGACATATCACACACACACACACACACACACACACAGACACACACGAGTTTACTCAAACCAGAGTGGGAGCCCATGACAAAACAAAATACAGATACCACTAAAGTCCAACTTAGTAAACCAATGAGTTTTACTAGGAGTACTGACAGGAATATGGGTGAAGGGTTACTTACAGAAACAGAAATACTCAAGGACAGCTGTATCACCAAAGCCCACCCCAGCGTAGTGGCAACTTATAAAAACTGAGAGCCTGGACCATGCTGCACAGCATGTAGGCAGCTCAACAGGTAGGATGGTGTTCTTTCCAGGTGCCTCAGTTGGTCTTAGCCTCTTCCAGGCAGCGTGGTGAACTGCTTCTTGAGGAGAGCTAGTCTGGTTTCAGTCTTCTTTGCAACCTTGACAGTTGAGAGTGACTCTCAGCCGTGTTTTACTGTTTACTTTTGGGAGAGAGGGGCCCAGTGAATCTGCTCAGTTTTAGGGACTTCCTGAAACTATTTTTGGGTTATTCACTTTCTGTCTTAGAAAGGGCAGGAGGGAATGTTTCAATCTGGGAGGAAATTGTTACACAACACATACCCAGGTTGAGATATATGTATAGTTAATTCAAGAGTTTTTCTTACTTTGTCAAAAAGCTGGTGAAGATGTGGGCTAATAGTGGAGCACACCTTTAATCCCAGTCCTCAGGAGGCAGAGACAGGCAAATCTCTGGGTTTGAGGCCAGCCTGGTCTACAGAGTGAGTTCCAGGACAACCAGGGCTACACAGAGAAACCTTTTCTCAAAAAACAAACAAATAAAACAAAACAAAAACAAAAAACAAAAATACAAAAACCAGGCCTGAGTTGCCTTTTAAGACAAAGCTGTCATTAGGTTGCCTGTGGTGCTGATGGACTGGGAGGGTGAGCGGTCTGTGCCTTTTTCTCTTGAAAGAAAAGGCCCCTAGAGCAAAGACTGGGAGTTACCCTGAGCAGCCTCAGTGGTGCCAATGTCAGACTCTTCTCTCCCACTAAACTGGAAGAACAAAGATAAGATTTCTAAACCTTTGTGCATGAACTGAGTTATTCTGTGGGATTAGGAGGTTGTTTGTCTGGTCCACAAAGGAGGAAGCAGGAAGGAAGGCATTATTGTTCCTTAACAAGCCTGCCAGGTTAGCCATGGGGCAGTTTGGCAGCATACAAGCCATTGTGCTCTATGAGGCTGATTTTAAGAAGCATTCCACTAAAGTTTGAGGTTCTGTTGTTGCTAGCCCTTGCTAACACTGAAAGAGTGGGTCCATGAAGTAAAGATAAAACAACAACAACAACAAAATGGCTAAGTGCAAGAAAGAAAGGAAGGAAGGAAAAGAAAAAAAGGAAAGAAAAGGAAAAAAGGAATAGAGGCGGGTTAGGGTGTGGTGGAGCACACACCTTCTTTGATCCCAGACCTCTGTGAGTTTGAGGCCAGCCTGATCTACATTGTAAAATAGAGGCTAGCTAGGGTTACACAGTGAAATGCTGTCTTAAAAGACAAAACAAGCCGGGTGGTGGCGGCACATGCCTTAAATCCTAGCACTTGGGAGGCAGAGACAGGCTGATTTCTGAGTTTGAGGCCAGCCTGGTCTACAGAGTGAGTTCCAGGACAGCCAAGGCTATACAGAGAAACCCTGTCTTGAAAACAAACAAGCAAACAAACAAACAAAACAAACAAAGGACAAAACAGGCAAACCGGATTTTCTTTCTTTCAATTCTCTTTCTCTGACAGTCAGGGTTAAGTTTGAGATGTACTTAAGGTTCCATAATGTGGAAGATGACGTGATGGAGCTGCCCAGAGCTTAACATATCAACTTTTTGTTTGTTTGGTTTGGTTTTTTGGTTTTTCGAGACAGGGTTTTTCTGTATAGCCCTGACTGTCCTGGAACTCACTGTGTAGACCAGGCTGGCCTCGAACTCAGAAATCTGCCTGCCTCTGCCTCCCAAGTGCTGGGATTAAAGGCATGTGCCACCATACCGGGCTATATCAACTTTTTGATAAGAATGTTCACACACACACACACACAAACACACACACACACATCTTTTCATTCATTTCTTCAGTTTTCTGTAATCAGGTGTTCAGTGTCATCAAACTGACCTACTAAGATAATGTTGACAAAGACTGACTAACATGCATTGCAGTAAGGTTGGAGTGGAGAATTTGGGGTGGTGAGAGCTTCTGGGTGGCAAGGGGTGGGGCCCTGCGTTATCCCTCCAGAGGCAGAAGGTCTATTTGGGGTTTTTCCCTTTATGCATCCTGGAAGCAGACACAGGGGAGGTAAATATATAATTAAAAGGTTATTGAACATGGAGCTTTGTGACCCGAGGTACTCACCAACACAGGAAAACCTGCTGGGCCCTTTGTCTCCAGGTGTGTCTGCTCTGCTGAAAGCTCTGCTTGCTGGTGCCGCCTGGGTTCATGTTACTGTCCCGGGGGCTGGGTAGGTAGACCCAGTCTCTGTTCAGACTTCAGCACTATTTTGAAATCTCATCTGAAAATGATATGTTTTACTCCTTGTTGTAGTCTTTGTTCAAAATCCAACCACCGTAAGCCGAAGTCTGACTTGGGTTGACCTCATTGTAAAAGTAACCAAATGCTTAGAATCCCAGTATCAAGTTTCAAACAAGAAGCAATGGAATTCTTGGTGCAGGATGACTACAAGCCACAGGACACGCCCAGCAGGCCTTAATGATCATAATAACCCAAGGAATTCAAGGCCCTGTACTGGAGGCTGGTTGTTTGGAAGGCTTCACCGGTTTAAAGTCTACTTCTAATCGTTTTGGTTGATACTGAGTATTTACTGAATGTCTGCTGTTTTTTCGATCCTCTGATGATGACTTCATACACCAGGCTTAGGAAATGTCATTCCTCTCTTCTGCTGTGGCAGCAAGTCCTCATCTTTCTCTCCACGCTGGATTTCCACACTTGTTCTTTTGTGTCTTCCATTCAAAATGAAAACATACCAGTGTGTGATTTACTCAGCGACTGAGTTTCCATTTATCAGACCCTGTACAGGAAATGCATATTTAAGTCTATCCATATCTATATGGATGTATAGTACATACATTTTTTGAAACTCAAAAATTTAATATTGTGAAATGTTTTTATATTATGAAATGTTTTTATATTATAAAATGTTATACTATTTTATAATTTAAATTATTAAATTATAATTTAACTTATTAAATTATAACATAGTATAAAATAATTTTTTAGAAGTGTAAGAGTCAATTGCTGAAGGAAAATCCCAGACTTAGATGGTATATAAAAACAAAGAGCATTTATTCTATAGAAACAAACAGCATGCGAGGGGCAACCATTTTCTAAAATGGCGACCCCAAACAAAGGCACGAAGGCCTTCTTATAGGGAACTGGGGGAACTCTCTAGAAGAACTAGGTAATCCAAAATTTCATTGGTGGCTGCTAGGGGTCACAGGTGGTCAGAGGTCTGCATCCCTATGTCATAAACGTTTAACCGTAGGACTGTCCAGTGCAGATGGTTCATCCTGAGATAAGATATTTCCCCATTTTTATGGTTATCCCCAGGCTGCTCTTTGGTAGGGGGTTTTATAATCTTGTTCTAGATTTTATGGTCTCACCTAGAGCTGGTGTCTTATGATTTAGTTTCTGAGACTCATGGTCTAGTCCTGAACCTGGTGTCTTACAGCCTTTTTTGAAATCAAGCCTAGTCCTTAAATGGAGACAAACGGGGTTTATGGTGTCCTTTCAAAAGGCACAGTGACTAAGCATATAAGGCTACTCCAATGCCTTTACTCATCATGGACTAGTCAGCCATATTTGTATCCCTTTACTGTGACCGTGGCACACCTTGAACTGTGGATCCTCTGGCCTCTTCTTCCCTACTGCTGGGATAACAAGCGTCTGCTACCCTGTCTGATAAGATGCCTCCTCCTCCTCCTCCTCCTTCCCTCTTCTTAGAAAGCACTGTGACACTGCAGTCCCAGTCTTTCCCGACTCCTCCCTCCTTCCTCCCTTTCTCTCTTGAGGGCTAACGGCTATCTTCTTCCACCTGTTCACATTTTCTTCTTCCACAGTTCTTCTGTTTTTGTGCTTTTCCATTTTGTTAGGGGTTAGCCTTCTCAGAGGCATTTGCCATTTGCTTTCCCCCTCAACCTTGTGTGAGGAGCTAGCTTCACCGATGCAAGAGAGCCGCTCTGAACAGTTGTTTAAATCCTGTTACATGCCTGTGCCACTGTTCTTTTCCTGTAGTCATATCCGTTTTTTTTTTTTTTTTTTTTTGAGGGGGGGTGATAGCTAATCTTGTCAACTTGGTAACACTGAGAAGTGCCTAGGGGATTATTGAAGTGTGCCCCTGAGTGAGTCTTCAGGGTGTTTCCAGAGAGGATTAACTGGGGTTTGGGGTGGGGGTCTGGGAGAAGGAAAGGGCAGTGTATGTAAAGTGAATAAATAAATGAACGGGGAAGAATTCATCCCGAGCATGCAGTGTGTCATTCCGCATACTAAGGGCTTTAATGGAACAGAAAAGAGGACACAATAACACAGGCACTCTGCTTTCTGTTTGGTTTTCCCTACACCTTCTTGTCATGATAGACTAGACTTTATGAAAGCCTGAGCCAAATAAATTTCTCCTTCATCTCCCTTACCTCCATGTTTGTGTCAGACTTTTGTGCCAATGACGGAACAGAAGCACAAGTGTGACTTCGCTGTTTTGCAATATTTCGCCCTGATATACTATTCTGACAGGAATGAGCCAACTACTCCTCCTCTGGTCTAGTTAGCTTCAACTTCAAAACAAAGTCTCAATCTGAACACTCTCCATGCGCTACAATGACATCAGTATCTTAGCATCCCCAGTTTTCATCCCCTCCTGGATGGCTGCTCCCCCCAGACTATACCATCCATGGGGCAGACAGGGGCACCCCAGCCTGTCAAATCCTCCACTGTCTGTCTATCAGGCCTGGAATAAATGCAGAGATCTTTTATAGCTAGGAAGCTCCAAATGTCTACTTTCTCTTCCTCTTTTCCTGACTTTCAGTAGTAGAGACCGGGACTCTTGGCTGCTGCGTACTGTTCTGGAACCAGATGCCAGTCTGCCTGAAACTAGTACTTTCTTCCTGTCGCTTCCTTTCTGACCACTCAGATTCCTGGCTGTATATCACCAGCTTGTATAACTATTGTAGAAGTATGCATTGTTCCTTTCCTGTCTTCAGCTTTTCACTGTCCTTTCTTCCTCCTCCTCTTCTTCCTCTTCTTCCTCTTCCTCCTCCTCCAAAGTATCATACCCGAAATTCTCTTTTGTATCTCTGCTCCTCCATCAGAGTGTACACTCTCTGGACCTTGTATCCTCAGTACTCAGAATAGCACCTGCTTACAACCTTGCACACAGTTAGGGGCAGGACCTTGAACAGCCCTGATGGTGAAGCCCAGAGGATATACATTGTCTGCAGCACACACACAAGCACAGAAGTGAAAACTTTAAGGAAACAACATGCACACATCCTGGGCTCACATTGGATTTCGTTGAAAAAGAAATGCAGGAGCACAGAGAGACAAGCCTGTTCCAAGAAGAGAAAAAATGCCCAGTTTAGAACATTAAATGCCCGGATGCCCCCTTCGTTCTGTGACCTCACATGGTCAGTTCTACTTGCACAAACCGTATTCACAAGAACATTGTACTAAGGACAATTTTAGGTCTCCATCCACATACTTATTCACCCAACAAGTGTTGGTTGAACTCCTGGCTGCTACCAGGAATTTTGCCAAACAAATCAATAGCTGCTTCTCTTGATGCCTACTTTGGAGACTGGAGTTCCTTGTCTCTAGCACAGAGGGAGGGTGACCCCTGGGCAGCTCCTTCCAATCCATTGTCTTCGTCGGTTATTTATGTCTTTATGGTCAATACCTAGAGAGGTGTGTGTGAGTGTGTGTGTGTGTGTGTGTGTGTGTGTGTGTGTTGCGCATGCTCTCTTCACAGAAAAGGACTGTGGCAACATCAATACTAAGAGAAAAGTTTTGAAATAAGGGGGAATGCTTACACTTCAAGAAATGTTTTAAATCTATGATTATAATTAAAGCTCTTTTTAAAAATGCACCCAAGGTTTTTCGGTCGTTGCTGTTTTTTTTTTTGTTTTGTTTTTTTTCTGTGTTTTTACTCTTTAAAAACAGGAGAGCCTCGTTTCATCCCTGTGCCGGTCTGAGTGAGAAGGGCTATTAAGAAAGAAAGGAAGAAAGAAAGAAAGAAAGAAAGAAAGAAAGAAAGAAAGAAAGAAAGAAAGAGAGAAAAGTCTTTTTTCTAACTAGCTCTGGTTGTTCCCAATTTTGCCTGGAGAAAAATGGACAATCCACAGTGTAATCGCCTGCAGCTTTTATCTACGAAAGATAAAGCTCTAAAGACTTTTACCCTTCGGAGAAGGTTTTACTCAACTGAAGGGCTATTTTTAAACCCACGCCCGAATCTTTCTTGAAGCAACAGGACTTAACTGGTCTATTGACTTCATATAGATAGTGGTGTGGTTGCTAGATAAGAGGTGCTACGCTCTCAGCTATTTGTGGGTGATATCTCTGCTCTGTTCTTTAACATTTTTAAGAGATTAAACTACAGCGAAAGTGTGAACGCAAAGAGAGGCTTTACCAGCCTTACAGCCCCCGTTTTGTATGCAAATCAGACGGCCAGTCCCAGGACCTTGGCAGCCACTTTCGCGCCACTTCCCAGGACCGCGCAGCTTCATAAAAAGCCAGTGGCACCAAGTTCCCACAATGCCACTGTTTCATAGAACATTCAGCAGTTTCCGAGGATACTCAAGGTTATTATAACCACTAGAACCGCTTCTATTTTTTTCCAGAGCTGGGACGCTTCGGGTACTGCTGGAGAGGTCATCTTAGCTGGCAGGACCTGCGTCCCGGCGCGGGAAAGCCGGTGGCCCCGCCCCTCCGGCGGCGGAGTGCGCGCCCCGCCTCTGTCCCGGAGCTCGGGTTGTTCGGGCTCTGAGTGCTGGTGTGTTCCGACGAACTGTCCCCGTTCCGAGTGCCTTGGGTGCCCGCCGCCAGCATGAAGGCTCGCCGCGCGCGGGTGAGGCCCGGCCGGGTGCACCGGGGCGGGGTTGGTGGGTGCTAGACACGGGCGGGTCCGGACCACTTCCCTCCGACTCCGCGGGTTAGCTCCGCTCACTTGTCCCACGCGCTCCTGATTGTCGCCAGGTTGGGGGAAATCACAGATCGATTTTCTTATAATCTTTGCACCTAGGATAACTCAAGGCCAAGGTGACGCGCCCACCGGCGCGCACGGAGTTGCCAGCGCTCCGGGAACCTGCGGCACGGGCGCTCGTGCTCCACGTGCGCGCGGAGGCCTGGGACTCGCTGCTGGCCATCGTGTCTGGCGGTCGTATCCCAGCCTCCCACCTTCTGGGACCTCACCCTGCACGACCCGCTGGCGGCGGGTGCGTTGTTACCTATGCGTGCACTAGTGGCCCTGGGATCGATCCTCTTTTGCTCTGCGTCCCCTTCTAACCACTCTGGATCTGCGGGTTTAGCGTAGATGGCCTTGTGAGCATTTCTTGAGAACTTGGATTGTGCACGTGGGGGGAGGTATTGTTTTAGTCCTAGGCTGTGGTCAGGCGCAATTTTGGGGTCCAGCGATGCAAGTCGTGTGCCGCAACCGTTTAGTGAGCTTCCCTGCGTCCCCCAACTCCCCACCCGTCCCACCCTTTTCTACCCGGCTTGCAGCTGCGAGCTGCTGGAACGTTACTCTTTTTGCTCCAACGGAAGCCAGAACTTATGTCCTGCCCTGGAGTGGGTTGAAGAGTGGGGGGATGGGCGGAAAGGAAGACAGTGACGTGCTTCAAATAAATACCGGGTTCGGGGGCCCTTGTGGCGAGGTCTGAGTGGGTAGACGGAGTCGTGGTCTCATAGCGGATCTCCGCGCGTGGGGAAATGGGCTTTGGAGTTTGGCTCGCCTTGGTGCATATTTGGGCACCTGACTGGAGGAATCGACTTCACCTCTCCGCACTTCAGTTTTCTTACTTATTTAAGTGATGGTAACGTCGATGCAAAGAATTAAGCGAACATCAGTACCAAATCTGCCGTCAAAGAACACTCACCATAAATAGAATAAAGAGTTACCTCTGCCAAAAAAGTTCACCCCAGGCACGACCTTTGGCTCTCATTTTTTGTGTCTTTTCCGTCGAAGACATACTTGCCTGGTGAACGACTGACTGTTGGCCTGTCCTGGCTTGTTAAAGATTAGCCTCTTTTCCTGATGGCTTTTGATTGACTGCCTCCCCTGAGGCTGACATGGAGTTAAGTTGATTAGTAGAGTGTAGAGAATTAAAGTCATTTAAGGAGCTGTTTTGGGGATTTCTTAGTTCTTTGCATTGTGTTGCACCTTGGTGCCTTGGACTTCCTCTACCAGAAACCTGGGCAGACTTGAATCCCTTTTAACTCCTAACACTCCACCCACCGCCTCGAACATCTATTGTAAATACAATATTTGGTAGCTCTCTCGAATACCACACATTGCTACCATTAGGATATCAGAAGCATACACAAATGGTTGATTGGTGTCTACTTAGGAACATGATGTGGAGGCTGGATCACCAACATCTTGGAAATCATTTTATTGTATCCAGAGACTGAAATGTAATGTGTTAGGTGCGGAAGGAAGTCTTTCCCAACATCTAGGCATTTTCTGTTCCCTGTGAACACCCTTGGGCACTCTGGTGGGGCTGGCCCAACTTGGGTCAAAAAGAACTGGCCAAATAGGCTGTCCTGGTTACATTTTCTAGTGGACAGTGCAGGGCTGTAAGCTAAAATGAATGGAGCTTTTTCATAATTCTGATTAACTTGACCTTTATTTGCTAGAAATGCTTACCGCTGACTTCTACCACAGGTCTTAAAATTCCCAAGTCTTTTGGGGGCCACGAGAAAGCTGTATGGAGCCCATGGTCAGAGAGTTCCTATGGAATCCAGTCTTCAACCTGGCCTAGGAGTGTTAGTTGACCTCTGACTTGGCTTCTTGTACTATGTATTTTCGGGCTGATAACCCTTGATTTGTAAAGACTGCAAAGCCTCCATACCCCTCTCCTTGGAGCGAGCGGCGCCCATTTGGGTGACTGCCATCTTAAAACACAGGACCTGCCCAATTTTTGTAGTTTAGGAAATTAACATCACAGTGCAGAGCCCAAGGCTTACATAAAAAGACCTCATTAGCTTGATTTTTGGCTGAGGGAGAAAAATTGCTCCTCCATTTTGTACTTTTGAAATCTCCTTTTAGAAGTACAGTTCAATGAGAAAAAATGAGGCTGGGTTTTAGGAGCTGGCGTTAAGCTCTGTGGAGTTCTGTAATGCTAAATGCTTCGGAGTTTAAGGTGGGAGAAGTAACTGCAGATATTCGGCTAAGTTGATAAGTGCCATTAAAATGACCTCCAGAAGAGATCCTTCCTTAGAATTTGACCCAAGTTGATTACATTTTTTAAATTTTTTATTTATTTTTTTTGGTGGCAATTGCCAATCATTTTTCTCTGTAAGGTCTGAAAAAGTTTCTGTCCGTCTGTCTGCTCTGCTGTGTAAACTTCCCAGACTGAGGGCTGATGTGTTGAGTAGTCCTGTCTGGCCAGAAGCACCCTGTCCAATGGTGTTGCCATTTCTCTCCGCAGCAAAAGGCTCTCAAAGTAAAGAACTTAAAGAATGTCAGGTATATGAAGTTGATTTCCATGGAGACGCCGTCCTCCTCCGATGACAGTTGTGACAGCTTTGCTTCTGATAATTTTGCAAACACAGTAAGTGCTGCCTGAGAATAAACAGGATCGAGTCTGCCGTGCTCCAAATGCCCCCAAACACTTTGTGCACGATTTAAAAACCGCTTGCTTTTTCGCCTGCATTTCTATACAGCCGTTAGGAAACTGCACCATGCGCTGTCATTTCGCCTCACTCTTTGCTGTGGTTCTAGGTGGTAATTGTTGAAGGCAGATTAGCTGCTTATTGTGTCCTTTTGAAGTGTCGCCTCACCTAACGCGACTGATGACTTGCTATAACAACTCAGAAATCATTTGTAAACCTCTGAACCATTTTTCTTTGTAACAAAAGCCATTCTCCTGTAGTGAGTGCACTTGTAAATGTGATTTGCTCTCTGCACAGTTTATGGAAAATTGGTTCTTGAAAACGGAAAAAAAATCCACATGCACATTTATTTATTTATTTTACAGAAACCTAAATTCAGGTCAGATATCAGTGAAGAACTGGGCTCATGTTTTTGGTGTTTTTTTCTTTCTTTCTTTTTTGTAATGAGGACTCTGAGAATGAATCTTTCTGCAGCTTTTCGAAAGGTGAGGTGCAGGATGTATTAAGTCACTGTGGATTTTTACAGAAACCAAGGCCAGATGCCACTAAGGAATTGGCCAGCATTTTTCATGCCGACTCTGATGAGGAATCATTTTGCGGTTTTTCATAGAGTGAGATACAAGATGGAATGGTGAGTGTGAGAATTCCACCAGTATCAAGCAGGGAGGTACACCGAGAGGCAGGAGACATTGGCTTTTTGAGCTGATAACTCTCCATCCATCTAGGAGATTTTGATGACCTGATTATAAATATTTTCTTCATGTCTTAAAGCCATTCTTATACTAATGTCCTGCTTGTAGATCTTAAACATTTTTTTAGGTTTTGGGAAAGTGCTAAGTAAAGTTGGCTAGCCTCCAAATTACCATTAGCTACAGAGCTGACCTGATCACAGGAAGCACTATGTCCTATGTAAGCTACCTTTGGCGCTTACACGTGTAGGTGCCCAACCCAGTGCTAGCATGGAGCTGAAAGAGCCGGGTCCCATGGTTCTAGTTGTTCCTGTGTCTAAGAATCTCTTAGGACAGTGTAGCTCATAGCAGGTAGGGCCCTTCTTGCTTCTGTGTCTGCTTTCCCTGGGTGTGCTGCCCTTCCCTCAGCTCTGTCACCTGCTGTGCCTGTGCCTGCGCCTTACTCCCTACTCCCTGAGCATAGCATGCTTTCTATAGACTTTCTCCCAAAGAAGTGCACTTGTTACAAATCACCCGCATGTTATTTATGTTGTTGTCCCTGACCACATTCCCTACAGGCCACCACTTGACTGGCTCTGCTGTGACAGCACTTGGCTCTAGAACTATTTTATTACCATCTATACCTACGCATATTTTCTCTAATAAGAGACTTTGGTCCAAATTGGTGTTGATTTGCATTTGTGAGCTGGGGCCAGTCTACAGGTCTGGGTGTGACCCATTGTTTGTGGCTTGACTACTCTAGGCAGGCTCTTAGCTCTTTGTAGGTATTACTTGTGCTGAATCAAATGCCTGTTGATTGAAAGAGCTAAGAATCCATAAAAGTTTTGATTTATGATCTCCATCTATGAATACAAAATGTACATGAAGTACTAAGAGCTACCCGTAAGATCCTTACTTATTCGTGCTAGGGATCAAACCCAGGGTCTTAGATATGCTAAACATAGATTCTTCCATTGAACTAAGTCCTCGCCCCACTCTGTTTTGGAGGTGCTAGGGAGATGGTTCAGCTTGCCCTGCAAGTACAAGAACTCAAGAAACCTATGTAAATGCCTAGGGGACGCAATTCATGTACATACATGTAAAAATGAGAGCAGCTTTCCTGAACATACATGTACAAAGCTTTTATGTGGACATATATTCTTGTGTCTATACCTAAGAGTAGATGGCTGGGATACATAGAAACTGTTTAGTTTTTGAGCAAGCTTACAGATTTGGCTATACGAGTTGGTATGAAGTCTGTAATTGCAGCTTCTCAGAAGGCAGAGCTAGGATCCCTAGAGCAAGCTGACTAGTAAGATGAGATACATCAGTGAGCTCGGAGTTTGATTGAGAGACCCTGTCTCAATTAGTAATGTTAAGGATGCCTCCTGATCTTAAGCTCAGGCCTCCATGTGTACACTCACACGTACATACATGTAAAAATGAGAGCAGCTTTCCTGAACATACATGTACAAAGCTTTTATGTGGACATATATTCTTGCGTCTATACCTAAGAGTAGATGGCTGGGATACATAGAAACTGTTTAGTTTTTGAGCAAGCTTACAGATTTGGCTATACGAGTTGGTATGAAGTGATGTCTCACTAGGTCTTGACTTCCAAAATGTTAATTTGAGTGGTACCTAGACTAGTCAGGTTCAAAGACAGAAAGGTGGTGTTTGCCAGGGGCTGGGGCGGGAGAGATTGGCAATATTATGTGTATTTTAATCGCAGTTAAAACTGAACTGGAAGTTGATAATTTAGGCTATTATTTCATACCGTCATAGGCATTTAAACCATGTTTATGCATGAACTGAGTTATCCCTAGAGGGTTTTTTGAAAATAGGGATTATTTTTAAGGAAATGAGAAGGGGGCAGGAATTTATTAAAAAATCATTTAGACATGTAGGTCTCAGGACAGTAAGGGTGGCTCAGACACTGTCTTACACCAGTAACAGAGTATTCATTTGCAAGACTTGATTTTTTTACCCACCATCCTTGCTGACTGGTTAAGACTGATTTTGCTCATGTCCTTTACTCCAAAAGGATTTTGTGGTGCCACTTGTCTGCCACTCGGCAGATTTTAATAACGCCTTCTCTCTGGTTAACTAGAGACTGCAGTTCAACAGGGAAGGCTGCAGGACCCGAAGTCAGTGCCGGCACTCTAGGCCTCTTAGGGTAGCAATGAAGTTTCCAGCACGAAATACCCGGAGGGCGGCCAGCAAAAAAGCAGCGCCCCCAAAGCCCTCTGAGAGCTCTGTGAACGATTCCCCCTCTGACTCTGAAGAAGAAGATGGCATGAACTTTCTGGAGAAGAGGGCCTTAAATATAAAGCAGAACAAAGCAATGGTGGGTATTTGAATGGATCCAAACCCTTCCTCGCTTTCTTCTAAGCAGTTCCTTTCTTCTCTCTCCTAAGAACTGTTTGTAAGCTGTGAGATTTGACGATGTGTTTGTTTCAAAGATTTATACTTATTTACGTGGAGTAGAGGGTGAGACTGTGCAGCTGCTCTTGGAGGCCATAAGAGGGCGTTTTGCATCCCCTGGAACTGGGGTTCGGGGTGGTTGGGAGATCTCATGTGGCTGCTGGGCACTGAACCCGGGTCCTCTGCAAGGGCAACAAGTGCCTTTTACAGCTGCGCCAGCCCTCCAGTCCCCATCCGCTCTTTACACCCTGTAAAGAGTTAGAATAAGCCTAGTAGGGAAATGAGAAACTTGACTATGTCAACTTATTAAGCAGAAAGTTGAGGGGTAGGCTAGCCTTCTTTCTACAAATTGCCCGTTGTCACCAGTTCTAATTTCTGTTTACTGTCTTCCCCTTTTTAGCTTGCAAAACTCATGTCAGAATTAGAAAGCTTCCCTGGCTTGTTCTCTGGAAGACATTCCCTCCCAGGCCACAGAACCAAAGATGTAAGTGCTTCTTTCTATCCTGTTGTGACCAAGGCCAGAGCAGATCTCTGAGTGAGACTTTACAATCTTGTTTTTATATGGGGACGGGGCTGGAAATGTGTCCTTGAAGCTCTCGCTGCTCTCTGCATTTTGGACACATTAGCTCTGCTCTCCTACGGCCATGCTCCTGATCAGCTCTCTGCTCCCCATTAGCAGCCAACAAAATAGATGACTTATTTCTGTTCCCTCAAGTAGCACATTTTGCCCCCCACATGCTAGATACAAAGTAGGTATTTTTAAGAAGAGATTGAGGGAAAAGGAAGTATATACAATCTCTTTGTCAAGTCATATCTTAATAATGACTTAATAATCTTAATAATTATTTGATTTTATCCCAAGGGTCAAAGCTGGTGTGACTGGGGATGGGTGGTTTGTTGTGCTGTCCATAGCAGAAAAGCAAAGCCAGCGTTCCTTGCTTCTCCCTTGGAAGGCAGGCTGGAAGCCAGCGAGAAATGGGGAGAAGAAATGGACATTCTTTGCTTATATGTAGATAGCATAAGTGTTCCAGGAGTGTAGAGATGTTACAGGAAAGGTTTTTGGGTCAGGAGCTTAGGTGTTAACATATTCAGTATCTGGAGTAGAAGAGTAAATGGTAGAAAAATTAAATAGAAGAATAAATAAAATTTTCAGTGGCTATATGGCATTGGGGTTTGTTTTGTACACATAACGAAAAAGGCAAAGAAAATGGGAAAAACGGGGGCCTCTTCTTATACTAAAACTACTTAGGGGATGATGCAGGCTCTTCAGAGTGCTGGTTCTCTCTGTTACAGAGTAAGTGGATCTATCTTGTGTGTTTCATTTGCCAGTCAAAGTCGCCTAGACGACGCACATTCCCAGGTGTGGCTGCCAGAAGGAACCCGGAACGGAGAACTCGACCTCTTACCAGGTCAAGGTCCCGGATCCTGGGCTCCTTGGGTGCCCTGCCCACCAAGGAAGAGGTGGAGGAAGAGGAGGAGGAAGAGGATAAGTACATGCTGGTGAGACAGAGGAAGTCCATGGACAGCTACATGAACGTGAGTCCTCACTGAAGGGTGTTGTCCATCTCCAGGAAGCTTGGCGTCACCAACACAGTCTCAGACCATTCCTAAGTCATCAGTGCTACACACACACACACTTAGTTTTGTTAGTGGGCAAGAGTCAGACTCAATATTGTAGGAATTATGTTTATACTTTTGGCTAGTTATTCTTACAGTAAACGTAGGGCCCGCCCCCTCTCTCCATAAGCAAGAAAGATTTCCCAGATTGACTTTCCTGTCAAACTCTAAATGAAGCATCTTGAGATTTGGGGATGCAGAGAGCCGGAGAGGAACTCGGTTCATGATTCTTCTTCAGGACGATGATGTGCCCAGAAGTCGGAGGCCTGGATCCATGACCCTTCCGCATATAATCCGACCCGTAGAAGACGTCACAGAGGAAGAGATTAGGAACATCTGCAGCAACTCGAGAGAGAAGATTTATAACCGCTCTCTGGTGAGTGCCTTGAGGTTACATCTAGAAACCGAAACACCCTGCAGAGGGCAGATAGTATCTTTCCTGAGGGTGCTGCAGGGCGTTATGGTCTGGGCATTCTTACATTTCTTTTTCATAAAAAAGAAAGAGTTTTACAGCATGTCTGGGATCGAATTATCTGTATAGGAGGTCTACAGTAGGGTTATATACATTTTTTTGTTTTAATTTAGAAGTTGATTCATTCAACTGGAATTTACTGAGTATTGTTAGGGTGAACTTATTGATATTTGCTGAGACTGTAGTAGAGAGCCAAAGATGAAAAATGGATTTGGATGGGATTTTCTTTTTCCCACGCTGAAAATCAAACTCAGGGTCTTGAGTGGGTTGGGCAGGTATTCTGGCACTGAGCACTGAGTGATAGTTTTGACGACGCTGTTGCACCCCCGATGGAATGGGGGCCTTGCTTGGGCTGCTTCTCATCCTTACACACGTAGGCGTCAGATGACCTTCAAAGGCCTTTTTGACCAGTGTGGGTGCTCTCTGTTTCCCTCTACAAAGGGCAGCGTTTGCTCCTTCCTTCATCTGGTCCTCCTTTTAGGGTTCTACATGTCATCAGTGTCGCCAGAAAACCACTGACACCAAAACCAACTGCCGAAACCCAGACTGCTGGGGCATCCGGGGCCAATTCTGTGGTCCCTGCCTTCGAAACCGCTATGGCGAGGAGGTCAAGGATGCTCTGCTGGATCCGGTACGTGGCTGCAATATTTGGGGAGGGGCTTGAGCTCTTGGTGTCAGGAGACCACAGTGTGATGCTGCATGAAATAATGAAATAACTGTGCAGAGAGCACAGGGCTGCTGCCCAGAGGAGCTGATTCCTTTTTCCTCGGTGATGGTTGTGTAACTTTCTTGAACCGATTTTATGGGGTCTGTGTGTGTGTGTGTGTGTGTGTCTTGCTAGGGTTCAAACCAAGGCCAAGAGCCTTACATATGCTAGGCAAATGCTCTCATACTAGACCCAAAACTCCTACTTTATGATTTATTTTATTTAAATCACGGGTTAAATAGATTAATACTAAGTTCTTTAATGACTAAAAACCTTAAACAAACGAGTGGATGGCGCATGAAGCCTAGCCTCAGGGTGCTTTCCCACAACTCTTCAGAACTGGCACTGCCCGCCTTGTCGAGGAATTTGCAACTGCAGCTTCTGCCGCCAGCGTGATGGGCGCTGTGCCACCGGAGTCCTGGTGTACCTAGCAAAGTATCACGGCTTCGGGAATGTCCATGCTTACTTGAAAAGGTAATGGCCTTTTTCTTTCTCTTTCACATCTGAGTCTTCAGTTCATTTATGTGCCTTGATAAAAGACGATAGAAGTCTGAGCAGGGAAATGTTAGTGGAAATGCGTCTTTCTCAGGGTAGGCAGTGTATGTAAAATTCAGTGTGTGTGTGTCTAAGATGTGCACTGACGATATATGTTAGGGGTCCATAAGGACATTTTTCAAAAGAAAGAATTTGACTTTCCAAAGAGAATTCATGGTTGAAAACCGTTTTGACGTCTTCCCCTTTGTCTTTCACAGTCTGAAGCAGGAATTTGAAATGCAAGCGTAGAGCCTGAAGATTATCTGCTCGCCTTCAGCCTCTGAAGGCTCGCTTGTTCTCGACGTTGTGTTGATGGGAACCCGAGTAAGAATCTCGGCCATCAGTCTGCCTTAGAACTTGGTCGCGTTGATCTCATAGCTCACACTTGTTTCTGAAGCATCATGAAAGGCATTCTGCTCCTTACATTTCAGCTATATGTAGTGTCTCAGAGCTTGCCCCGGCCCCACCTTGTAGCCTCCCTGGTCTTTTGCCACCACTTAGATTCTGAGCTATCTTTAACTGGCAGCTTGAGAATTTGTGTGATCAGGACATACCCAAGCACTTTGGGGTACAGTAGTATTGTGAAGCAACGGTTGTGATGAATCGCAAAGAGCCCCTTAACTTGTTTACACAGAATCAACGCACATAGTTTAGTGTCTAGTGATTATATTGGCTGATGTTTTAAATGGAAAGGGCCAAGGCACAAAGGGCCGGAAACCATGAGGAAGAATTAGGTAGTTGTTGTAAACTGGAGTATGGCCACATTGGATGGCTTTCTTCTGGAGGAATACATCTCTGGGGTGCTGTGCTCAGTGTATGTCTTGTCACAGCTGACACCGTTGCTGCTGTCATCTGGCTTACCTAGTCACCCAAAGGTTTGTGGGAACTTGGTACCATAATTACTAAAATTGCTGTAGAAAAGGCGTTCTGGGAAAAATAAAGATGATAGCTCTGCAGCGGGTTGATCTGAAACCTTGGTGTTCTGCTTCCAGAACTTAACCTTAATGTCACTTTAGATCCTGGCAGTTTCCTAAAGAGGTAACCCTGGGGGTTGTGTCCAGGGTTTCTATATATTTAGGTTTGAAACACTTTTGGAATGATGGGAAGTGACCTTTTAGAGATGGGTAGCTTTGAACCTCTCTACCAGTGTAGTTTATGGGCGGGTGCCTGAAGTCACCCTCCCGCCCCTTTCCCTACAGGTGGGTCATTCAGTACTGGTGACTAAGTGACTGAGTCCCTCACCTGTGTAGCCTGTCAGCTGTGCCTACTCTGTACTCTGTCTGTGGTGCTCAGTTGGATCTTGAATCGTTCAGTGTAAATACAGCTTTTTGCTCTGTAATGCTTTTATACAAAGGTTTTTATTTTAATAATAAAACATTTTGTTCTAACTTGGGTGTTTATTTTTGTTTTTAAAAAAAGTTTCAATGTTACTTTCCCCCCTGTGCTTTGAAAGGGCATTTCTGCGTCTTCTAAAACTTGCTTTGGATTAAGTTTCTGAGGCCCACAGCCAGCTCTTTTATAAAGGGTCTCATTTGTTGATATGACTCTTAGCTGGAATCTCAAAGTGGACAAGACAACCACGTTGACTGACTGTACAACATGAACCCGGGGAAGTTTTATGTTATTTCTCCTTTATTGTTTGCAGTACTTGAACACTTTAATCTACTTTTCAAATACTTATTACTGAATGTGTGCCATGCTCTGAGGCTTCAAGACCAAACTAGAAGACACAAAACAACAACTTTTTAGAGCCAGATGTAACATGGAATCACAGAACCACCATACTGAAGCAGGAGGATTGCAAGCTTGAAGAAACCCTCAAAAATTCCGTTTTTTAAAACGATATTATTTTCATGTATATGTGCATGGCTGTAGTTATTCACATGTATGTGCAGGTGCCCTCAGGAGGCCAGAAGAGAGTGTTAGGGCCTGTGGATCTCAAGTTATAGGCAGTTGTGAACCACCAGATGTGGGTACTGGGAATTGAACTCAGTCCTGGGAGATCAGCAAGGACTCCTAGTTGCTGAGCCATATGGACCCCCTGTTACTCTTAGAACTAAATTTCTCACCAGGACTGGCTAACTACAGTCTGCTTCTTACATCCAACTGCATATACCTTTTTACATTTGTAAAGGAGTTTTTTTTTGTTTCCTTTTTAAAGTGTAACCAGGCTGGAGAGATGGCTCAGTAATTAAGAGTACTTACTGCACTTGGGAAGATCCAGCACCCATTGGTTTAGTTCACAACCATCTATAACCAGATACAACACCCTCTTGAACTTGGGCACCAGGTGTACGTGTGGTGTACTTACATCAATAAACACTCAAGTATGCAACCGTATGGCACTGTAAGCCACACACCTAAGGTATGTCTAGCCTGGTACTTTATAGGAAGAAAATATGCCAGTATCCTGTTTATACCATACTTTGATGGGAAGCCATGGTTCTCTGCTCCACACTTAGGAAGGACCAAGCTGAAAGTTGCTTACTTGGTACCTGGATTCAAAAGAAGTCAGTTGTTAAGAGATCAAATCTTAGGATCTTAAGAATCCAAACTAGGACTGAAGAGATAGCTCAGCGGTTAAGAGCACTTGACTGCTCTTCTGAAGGTCCTGAGTTCAAATCTCAGCAACCACATGGTGGCTCACAACCATCCGTAATGAGATCTGAGTTCCCCTTCTGGGATGTCTGAAGGCAGCTACAATGCACTTACATATAATAAATAAATAAATCTTAAAAAAAAAAGGAACCCAAACTAATGCAACCCTGTTGTGTATGAAAGTGAGCTTAAATGCTAGAGTTCACATTAATTGGTTTGTTTGACATCGGGGCAGGTAATTGGTTGAACCCAGGGTCTTCCATGTGCTCTTCTGAGCTATACCTCCCAAGTGATCTGCATAATTTTTGACATCAATTTAAGTGATATGGTTTTCCTTTAAAATAATTAACTGGAATAGTTCGTTGTGACACCTTATCCTTAAAGGAGCCATGTAATCTAGCAGAGGAACTATTGAAAAAAACCCTGCAAATAATGTGGGGAATGAAAAGAGGAAGACAGTAGTAGTTTTTTCATGCCCAGGCAATTTTAGTCATAGATGCCCCTCTGCTTTTTGAGACGGGGGCTTGCTATGCTGTCCAGGTGGTAGAACCCTGGGAGAGGGCTTTAAGTTTTATATAAGCCGATGAGCTCACCTTAGGAACAAGAAAGCCTCGGAGGGTGACTAGGCTCCACCTGGAGAGGAAGACTGGGTGCCAGGTTAAGTCCAGCTGAGCATGCTGGGAAGGTGGAGGCTCATTAGGATCAGGGGCTTTATTGGACAGAAAGGCTCAAGAGAACGAGGGTGCCGGGTGATGGAAACCCAGGGTGTTGGAGCATCAATGTCAGAATCTGGAAGCTTTAGCTGCAGATTCGGTAAATAAAGAGAAGCCTATAGAAGAAATGGGGAAAGAGGAAACCAAAGACACCAGGTAGGTACTGCCTGAGTCAGGCTTGGGGACTTGAAGGGAGACAGTAGGGATGGGGGTAATGGGCAGAGAATCGGCAGGTTTTAGGGACAGGCTTTTCTCTTCAAACAGTATCAAGGTGCAGAAAGATATTGGAGGGAACGAACAAGGAACAAAGGCCACAAAGCTAAAGCCACTCTTATTCAGTCCCCTTGGAAATTTGGGGTTTTCCAACACTGGGGTGTCAAATTGAGGGCTTTCAAACATCCGGCAGGAACTGCCTTGAGTTGAGGCAGTCAACTTGAACTCCCAATCGAGCTGTCCAAGGGTGAGTTTCCAGTGTCCAGTTTCCCAGTCCCGCTCCAGGCCTTCTTAGTCCGCAGGATAAACAGAATTCACATTGCTGGACATGGCTCATTGTCTAACCATTTTCAAGGATACACTTCGGTAAGCAATTTTAATTTTGCTGGGCAGTGGTGGCACATGCCTTTAATCCCAGGACTCTGGGAGGCAGACAGGTGAATCCCAGCCTGGTCTACAGAGTGAGTTCCAGGACAGCCAGGGCTACACAGAGAAACCTCACCTTGAAGAACCTTTTAGAAAAAAAAAGGATTTGTTTTTATTTCACTTTGTAGGGGGTGGGGGCTGTAGAGAGGGCTCAGCAGCTAAGAGCACATGTTGTTCTCTAAAGGATCTGCTCCTCCGTAGTGGACTGTAACCTGGGACTATGAGCTAAAATAAACCCTTTCTCCTCTAAGTGGTCTTTGTCAGGATATTTTATCATAGCAAGTGTGTAAGTATTCATGCATCTGTGTCTACATTAGCACTTAAATATATTAATAACTGACATTGCTACATAATATTTTCAGAATACTGAAATAAATAATATTGTGACAGAAAATAATTTAATTTTGTTGTTTCCTAGAAGTAGTAAGTCAGCTACTATGTTTAGTATATTTGTTTGCTTGGCTTTGCTTTTCAAAACCAGGTTGGTCTTAAACTCCTGCTCCTTCTGCTCCTTCCTGGGGTTACAGGTGTTCACTGCCTTGCCTGCCTAGATCTCGGTTTCTGTAGCCTCTTGCCTCCCAGATACATAGTAGCATGTAGTACTCACCCTGCCTTTCTCTCACTGTACCTTCCTCATTTAACTATATAGATGAGATGAGTGTAATTTCTATTACTCAAAGAATATTATTGGAGGCTGGAAAAAAGGCTCAGGTAATAAAGGTGCTTACCACCAAAGCTGACAACCTGATTTTGAGTCATGGTAGAAAGGCCCCTCCAAGTTGTCCTCTGAACCTCCATACATGTGTTGTGGCATACATTCACACACACACACACACACACACACACTACAGAAAATTGTAGACTTCTGTAATGCTTCAGTGTATGACCATGTAATTAAATAGTAAGTTCTAGAGAAATACAACATGGAGAATGCTTTCCTCATCCACCTAGAAGACTTACGTATGAGTTTGCGATAAACAAGCCAAGCCCCCTTTCCCTGATTGCTTACAATGACAGAAATTCATATTTCTGCTTTCTTGTTTTTGTTTGGTTGCCCATATTTTAATAGGCCTCAAGTTCATCTTTCAAGCTGAGTAGCTGTAATTCTTTCTTCTTCTTTTCTTCTTTCTTCTTTCTTCTTTCTTCTTCTTCTTCTTCTTCTTCTTCTTCTTCTTCTTCTTCTTCTTCTTCTTCTTCTTCTCCTCCTTCTCCTTCTTCTCCTCCTCTCCCTCCTCCTCTTTCTCCTCCTGCTCCTCCTCTTCTTCCTTCTCCTCCTCTTCCTCCTTCTCCTCTTCCTCCTCCCCTTCCTCCTCTTCCTCCTCCTCTTCTTCCTTCTCCTTCTCCTCCTCTTCCTCCTCCTCTTCTTCCTTCTCCTTCTCCTCCTCTTCCTCCTCCTCTTCTTCCTTCTCCTTCTCCTCCTCTTCTTCCTCCTCTTCTTCCTTCTCCTTCTCCTCCTCTTCCTCCTTCTACTCCTCCTTCTCCTCCTCCTCCCCTTCCTCCTCTTCCTCCTCCTCTTCTTCCTTCTCCTTCTTTTTCTCCTCCTCTTCCTCCTCCTCCTCCCCTTCCTCCTCTTCCTCCTCCTCCTCTTCTTCCTCTTCTTCCTCCTCCATCCAGTATGGCTTTCAAGAAGTAATGACTGACTGTCTCTGGTTCTTGCCTGGGCTCCCCAGACAGGACCATTTTAAGTATTGTGGTGCTTAAGGAGGAAAATATGTAAATAAAATTCCTTTATGCAAATGCTTTCAGCAAATCTCATTGCCAGCCAAATTCTTGTAAATCACGATAAACAGATGCTACTGAATGAAATGACTAAGTGAAATTAGGAAGATAGATCTATTTATCTTATTTTTCAGTGTTGGGGAGGGAGAAAAAGATATTGACTAAATTTCCTTTGCCTGCATGATGATTAGGGCAGACACCAAGAACACTATTAATTGATTTCAGCAGGCGCAATGAGAGGACCAGTTGGAGAGCTACCCCAGAGAGCAAGGTTTCTGTGGCAATTTAGTTTTGTTTTTTACGATAGAACCAGGCTTCAGAAGCCATCTAACTAGCATCAAGGTGACTGGGTCTCTGGTTTGTGCCTAGCATTTTGCTACTCTTTTTTCTTAAGTTAAAAAACAAAAACAAAAAAAACTTGAAATAAAATTTACCATTTCAAAATGTAGAATTTGTTGGCTTCCAGTGTGTTCAGGGTGCTGTACGTGTAACCGCTCTGGCTGTAACTGCAGACCATCCTTACCTCACTCCCAGAAGTCTCTCACTCTAAAGACTGACCCCTTCCCTGCCTCCCTCCACCCACCCCACCTCTGTCCTCCCTCTCCAAGCTCCTGAGCCCATGTGCTTTCTAGACTTGCCAGTTCTGGATGTTTGAAATGCATATTCGGTAGTGTTCCGCTTGAGTTTCTGTTGCTGGGGTCGGCATCATGATTAAAAGGACCTTGGGGCAGAAAGGGTTTATTTTGTTTACATGTCCTGCTCCATTACAGTCCAACCTTGAGGAAAATAAAGCCAGGAACCAAGGAGGAGAGACGAGCTTACTGGTTTGCCCCAGGGGCTTGTACAACTCACTTTCCTGTCCAATACAGGAATACCTGCTAGGGGGTTGTGTCACTGCCTGCAGTGGGCTGGGCCCTGGGCCCTCCCACCTCAGTCATTAACCAGAACTTGCCCTGCAGACGTGCTCACAAGCCAATCAGAAAGTGCCCTGCCGCAGGCTCATCAGCTAATCCGCTGGAAGCAGTTCCACAGTTAAATTCCTGCTTCCCCCAAGGCTAGCACAAGGGGGTTGTGTTTGTTTCTATCACCTAGTGTCTGCCGGGTTTCTCAGGCTTACCGGTGCTGTAGAACGCATCACGTCTCCTACTTCGGCTTAAATGATGTTCTTGGCCTGGTGTGCTGGCGCATGCCTTTAATCCCAGCACTCTGGAAACGGAGGCAAGCAGATCTCTGAGTTCAAGTCCAGCTTGGTCTACAGAGCAAGTTCCAGGACAGCCAGGACTACACAGAGAAACCCTGTCTCAAAAAACAAAATCAAAACAAAAAGAAACAAAGATGTTATTTCAAAGATGTTTAAATTTTATGTATGAGTGTTTGCCTACATATATGTAAGTTCATTGTATGTATACAATGTTCATAACAGAAACCCAATTAGGACATAAGCCTCGCTTCATATGCAAGTTACATTTTTAAATTTTTATTTTATTTTTTTTGTTTCATTTATTTTGAAGGCTATAAATGTCTCTTAACTCCTTATTATAGGAAAATGGGACTTCATAATTGAAGTCACCCATAAGCCTACCACTCGCCAATTGCTACAGTTAGAGTTTGGTTTCTTGGGCTGAAGATAATGTTTACTACTGTATTAAGTGACATAATTACATTGACTTTCCTTCTGTTAGGCATCTCAGCCTTTAGCCTCAAAGGAGAGTATCACCATCGATGGTATTCTCTATTTAAGATAAAAATGATTTATTCAGGGCTGGTGAGATGGCTCAGTGGGTAAGAGCACCTGACTGCTCTTCCGAAGGTCCAGAGTTCAAATCCCAGCAACCACATGGTGGCTCACAACCATCCGTAACGAGATCTAGCGCCCTCTTCTGGAGTGTCTGAAGACAGCTACAGTGTACTTACATATAATAAATAAATAAATCTTTTTAAAAATGATTTATTTATATTATTTTATGTTTGAGTGCCTGTATACATTTAAGTGCAACTGTAAATATATTATTTCTGCTTTACCTACACAGATGTATGGATACAGGAATGGGTGGGGAGACCAGAGGACAACTTGTGGGAACTGGTTCTCTCCTACGCACGGGTCCTTAGGTTTGAAGTCGAGTTGTCAGGTTTTGTGGCAAAGTGCCTTTACCCACTGAGCCATCTCACTGGCTCAATTTTCTATTTGAACAGTACAGTGATTATTCAAAACTGTATCACTCTTTATGTGTGTGATAGTTGGGAACAAACCCACTGTTTCTTATAAGCTAGGTAGGTGTTTTCTCACTGAGCTACACCAGAGACTTGTGAATTAAAGTTTTCTTCTCCCGTCTTAGAAACTTCAGCTCTTCTCCCAGGCTTACAGTTCACCCTTCCCTCCTAACATTTTACCCTCTTGCCAGGTCTCTCATCTGTGTATCGCTTCTCGGTCATTCCACTTTGCCTGGAATCCTCTTCACGAGAAGGCACAGAGTCATCCCTGTTTTGTGCTGCACACTTGTCTTGCCGGGGTGACGTGATGGTTAGTATTCTTTGTCAACCTGATAAGATCTAGCGTCACAGAGGAGACGTTCACCCGCTGGGCATGCGCAAACACTGATCAGGATGGCTGACCAGGTGCCTCAGTTTCCTGCGGCCATCCTCTCCCTGCCGTGATGAACTACCCGGAACTGTGAGCTTCCTTAAGCTGCTGTTGTTAGGGTCTTTTGTGATAGCCACAGGAAAGATAACTAATAACCTTCGTTCTCTAATGTTCATTTCCCTTCTGCTGGTTTCCTCTCTCGTTTTACTGAAGACTTCCTCCGGCCCGCAGTTTCCCCAGAAAGAGTAGGAGAGACATCCTTGCATGCATTGGAAAGTATTTTGTTTACAAACCTGATTAGTAGCTTGGATGGAATGAGGATTTGAAGTAGAATTGTTTCTCTTGGTTTTCCTGGTTGGGTTCTTCGCCACCCAGAATCTATTCTGGGTGGCCAAAGAAAGATGTTTCTGGCATCAGCCTGTATTTTTCTCTTGATGCTTTTGAGATTTGATTTTTCTGAGTACTGAAACTGCACAATGAAGCATCTTGGTGACTTTTGCTTTGCTGGCCCCCTCCCCCGTTTATTCTGACCAACACTCTTCAGTTAAAATTATCCTATTCCGGCCAGGCATGATGGTACCTGCCTTTAATCCCAGCGCTGGGAAGCAGGTGGATCTCTGCGAGTTTGGGGAGTGGGTTCCAGGATATCCAGAGCTGCACAGAGAAACCCTGTTTTGAAAAACCAAAACCAAATCCTATTTTTCTAGGGAAAATTTTCTATTATTAAATATAACTTACTTCCCTCAATTTTGTTGTTACTTATGTGTGTGTGTGTGTGGTTTTATTCTCTCTTTCCTATGTTCCAGATCTTCTGTATGGATTCTGTGTTTTCATCTTTTTCATTCATGTAGACTCCTACATCTAGTGAGGTTGCAAATCCTTAACCTAGGTTCAATCATGTAGAATTGCTATTTATGTACAACAACATGATCAAATATCAGGAATTTCATACAATTCAATTAACATTGTTTTTTAGTAATATTTTTAACATTCAAGAGTCCATTCTTGTCCTGTCATTATTCATTTTCCATAGAATCTATTTTAAATTTCTTTAAGAATACTCTTTAAAAAAAAAAAAAAGAATACTCTTTTCAGGCTGGCGAGATGGCTCAGCAGGTAAGAGCACTGACTGCTCTACCAAAGGTCCTGAGTTCAAATCCCAGCAACCATATGGTGGCTCACAACCACCTGTATTGAGATCTGATGCCCTCTTCTGGTGCGTCTGAAGACAGCTACAATGTACTTGTGTATAGTAATAAATAAATCTTTGGGCCCGAGTGAGCAGAGTTAACCGGAGTGAGCAGGGTTGACTGGAGCAAACAGAGGTCCTAAAAAAATTCCATGAAGGCTCACAACCATCTGAACCATCTGTATAGCTACAGTGTACTCATATTACATAACATTAAGTAAAAAAAAATTACTCTTTTCTTAGGTCCCTTCAATTCAGTTCATTTTTATCCTTTTGTGAACTACAGCTTTCCTTTCTGCATCTGCTGGTTTCTCAGAATCAGCATGTCTTTAGGAATGGGGCCACCAGAAGGCTGCCCCTGGTTAGCTGACCAGGCTTGGTGTGGGGCGAACTTGACCTCAGGTAAAGGCTGGGAACTAAGTCTGTCTTCAAGAGACCTGACCTCCAAGTTCTAGATTTACCAGAAGTTTCCAGAACACATGTGACTTCACCTAGTTCTCCATGGACAGTTGACTTCTACTCCTCAGCAGTGAGGGAGGGGAACCAAACAGACTTTCCATCTGTCTGCGGGAGACGTCTAGGCCGAGTTGCATTGCACCCACAGGTTGGGGGCATTCCCCCATATCACAGTGGCTTTGCTCTGTCTTGCTGGGTCCCAACACTCATGTACTGAACTTCCCTAATCTGCTTAAAATTCAATTCTCCAAGAATGTGCCCTGTTAATGATGCAGCCACAAATATATGCACAGAACACGCCACGCTCCAGCATGAGAAATGAGTACTAAGTGGTCAACCATGTTGAAAGAGAGAGCTCTTTAAAGCATTCTTATTTTTCAAACACAGGAGAAGTAATGTGATCATATGTCAGTGATCTTAAGGGAGTCACTCTAAGAGGAGACCAAGTGTCTACCTTGGTCTCTTGCTGTACCACAGCATCAGTCCTGCCGTCTGTTACTCTGTGGGAATGAGCATCCTTACAAAATCCAATACGTCAATGTGGGTTTAGTTGGTGTTCTGACTACAATGTTAATCTGTATTGTAAGGAATGTGGGATGTTAAAGCACAAAGGAGAACTCTGATCTCATCACCCTGAGGTAAACATTCTTAAAACTCAACATTTAAAACTCTCTGTATCTGGGTATATATGTGTTTTATCTATCTTTCATCTATCTATCTATCTATCTATCTATCTATCTATCTATCTATCTATCTATCTTATTAACAAGATATCGGGGATACTGTTTTGCAATGTACTTTTTCAAGTTAGGCTTTTGTCCAAACATGATGGATCAATTTTTCTCAGACTAAGCAGTTTTCTCTGATCATTTCAAGCAAATGCCCCTGAGAGGGCTTAGACAAGAGAGAACTGGATTAATTAATGGCTACTGTGGGGTCCCAACTCTATTCCTGAATGAGTGCTGTGGAGATAATTTGGTTGAGAGATGGAGGAGGCTGGGTTTTTTGTTTTTGTTTTTGTTTTGTTATTGTTACTGGTTTGGTTTTTTCCTTTAAAAAATTGGTTATTTTATTTACTTACATTTCAAATGTTGGCTCCCAATGGAAGAGTTAGAGGAAGGACTGAAGAAGCTGAAGGGGATTGCAACCCCATAGGAAGAACAACAATATCAACTAATGGGACTTCCCCAGAGCTCCCAGGGACTAAACCACCAAGCAAGGAGGCTGGGTTTGAGCAAGGAGGCTCACTGCCTGTGAATGGAGAGGGTCAAGGACTAGGGGGAAGCTCCTGGCTCTGGGTAGGTGGGATCAGCCTCAGGTTTTGCTCATCCCTCTAGGCAGGTCTAGAATAAAGAGCTTGGTCCCAAATAAGAGTAACTAGGCATCCATGCTGGGCGGTGGTGGTGCACGTCTTTAATCCCAGCACTTGGGAGGCAGAGACGGCTGATTTTTGAGTTCAAGGCTAGCCTGGTCTACAGAGTGAGTTCCAGGACAGCCAGGGCTACACAGAGAAACCCTGTCTTGGGGAATAACTAGGCTTTCCTAAGTCCTTGCTGGGCACAGGGTGCTGTGCTCTGGAACTGCTACTTTAACCCTTTCAACAACCAAACAGGTTGAGTTTGCATATTCCACTTTAAGAACAAGGAAACAGGACTGAAATTTTGTCCAAGAGAGGCGGATGGCGTTTTCCAAGAAATTGCCCTAACATCATATTCCTGGGTTCATCTCCTTTCCCCAGTGTCACTCATTCCCTTTGCCCTGTAGTCTGATGCACCCGTACTTGCCCCGCCCCCCAAGGTGGTTGTTCTTTCATTTCTGTTGTTGTGATGCCATATCCTGACAAAAAGGAACTTGGGGGAGAAAGGGTGCATTTTAGTCCCAGGCTACAGTTCATCTTAGCAGGAAAGGTAGGTTGGGAAGACCTGAAAACAGTGGGACCAAGTCCCATAGGTTAGTGGAGAAAATGAACGCATGCGCACTAGCACACAACTAGCTTTGTCTAGTACAACTTAGGGCCCCCAAAGCAGGCATGGTGTTGCTGGCTTTCATGATGGGTCCTATCACTTTAGTTAAGACCATCAAGATAATCCTCCAGCCAGCCAGGCACGGTGCCACACAGCTTCTAATCCTAGCACTTGGGAAGCTGAGGAGGAGAGAGCTTTGTGAGTTCAAGGTAAGTCTGGGTCTCCAATTGTGAGTTCCAGGACAGACAGAGCTAAGTAGTGAGACTCTGTTTCCAAAACGAAACAAACAAAAAACAAAAACAAAAACAAAAACAAAACAAAACAAAACAAAACAAAACAAAAACCAAAATATATAAATCTCCCAGGGTGAGCTGAGCTAAACTCCTCCTCACTGCAAACCTCTCCCCAGTTAAGCCTGCGGTTGTGTCATGTTGACTATAAAAGCTAATCTGCCAAGCAAGCATTTGTCTTGATGAATAGAACATTGGGAAATGTCAGTGTTGGCCTTGCAAGGTTTGGTTCAGAAGGCCTGAACGGCATCTTACTCTCTCCCTGCTCTTAGAACCCAGCCACCATGTAGTTAGGAAACCCATACTTCTAAGACACCACATATTAGTGGGCACAGATTTATTCTAGCCAACGGCTGCCCACACACTATGAGTGGGAGAGGTCAGGCCTTGTGATGATACTGGACCTTAGCTGCTGCACCCGCCACGCTCCCTCCCTGCCCTCCCCAGCCTTCCTGCTTCTCGGTGAGGTCTCAAGCATTGTAGAGGAGAGATGATTGTCTAATCCCTGCTCAGTCCCTGGCCTTCAGCATCTCTGAGTGAGAGAAGAGTGGCCTTGTGCTGCTGTTGCTGCTGTTCTGAGATCTTCTGATCATATCGCTGTTGTCTTCTTCTTGACTCTCTGCTCTTAGCCTTTGGGCTCATCTGGCCAGTCTGTGAAGACTGTTGTACAAGTTTCCTGGGGCATCTGTGAAGACCCTGATTTCACCACTCCATATAAAACACACATGTATCAATGTACAATTCTGTCTGAGTTAAAATATGCAAATGGATGCAAAACATACTGATGGTTTAAACAGATTTTTTTTTAAAATCACCATTCTGAACGCTGGACGTTTCAGACAGGGGTTGGTTGCTCCAGGGACCTGCCCTTGGCTTGTAAGTGGATGTCTCTGCTGTTGTCAGATGACTTTTCTCTGTATTGTGTCCACATTTCCTCTTTCTAAGAGCACCACTCCAATTGATTGGAGTCTATCCATATGACCTCATTTTACCTAAACTGTACCTTAAAGGCCAGAAAGCAATGACCGTCTACAGCAGCAGATCTCTGCTTTGGTTAGAAGGTGAGACTAAAACCCCAGAGAATCCCAGCACATGTCATGGTGGTTATATTAAAAGGACGGTGTTAAGGGGAATAGACATTAAAAGAGGTAGGAAAACGGGGATTGTGGTGATAAACTGTGAAAGATTGCTAACACAACATTACAAAAGGAAAAGAAAGAAAGGAATTAAGTAAGAAATAGAAGAGCAGAAAGCACAAAATAGCCAGGTGTGGTAGCGCATTTAATCCCATTACACTGGAGGCAGAGGCAAGCGGATCTCTGAGTTCAAGGCCAGCCTGGTCTACAAATCATAGCTAGGACAGTCAGGGCTACACGGAGAAACCCTGTCTCAAAAACAAAAACAAACAAAAGGTACAACATAGTCACTGGAGGAAGCATATACATAAATACTGGGGGGCGGGGGAGGGGTGCGGGGGTTGACAATGAGCCTCCCATTACGCCCTGGTGGTAGTTTTTTACTTTGGAAATTTTCAAGTGAGGTCACAGACACTGGGCTCTCCTCTCGCTGTATTTTCTTTTCCTTCTTCCTGGCAACCCTTTCGAATCACTGCTTTTGGGGCTGGGAGTTGCTTGTGAATTGATACAGAGATGGTGCCTATTTCTGAAATCATTTATACTGGTATATTACCACAGTAAATTCTTTATGAAATAAAAATCAATAGTCACCAACATCCTGAGTACTGAGGAAAATAATTGTTTATGGCACTCAGCTTAAGCTGTTCTGGTAATCACGTTGAAAAATACAATATTTATTCATTAGATCAAATTTAATGAGGCCTCCTGGCAGTAATTATAAAAATTACTGTAGCAGTAAATTACTAATGAGTTGTGATGTGCTCCTACCTGTGAGGAAGGACTGGGGGTTGTAAAAGCCTGCTACCAGATGAGGATGGAGGGAGGGAGCCCCGCGGCCGCGCCACTCAGTTCTTTCACCCGGGCAAGAAAGGATCAGAGTAGCCAGGCACGGAAAAAAGACTGGGGCCACACAACCAGGACCATTCTTGCAGCAATGGGAACAGGATCAAGATTAGAGCCTTCTTTTGCGCAAAGGTGAGCCTCCTCGCAGCAACCCCGCATGGCCGCGTGTGCTGGGGTCACAGAGGGGCACTCTCATCTGCTTCTGATTAAGCCTGGGACTTGATTCCAGACACACGCAGCCCCGCAAGTGTAAGGCCTTGACTCTGACCGCTGAGGTGTGAGTTCTGCTCTGCTCTTTCAAAGCCAGCTGCGGAGCGTGGCGCCACCGGCACAAACGCAAACGCAGTGGAGGATTTTTTTCCCCTCCTTTTTTCCCCCATTAAGCATCTTGGGGGCTTTTCCTCTTCTGAAGGATCAGTACTGGCTAGAGTTTTTCTCTTTCGTTTATTCCACGAACTAAGTTTCTTAAGAATGCGAGCTTGATTTTGATTGAAAGTCTGCATGTTTAAAAAAGAAAAAACCGGGCAGGGGCAAAAACCACTGAACTGAGGGCAGGAGTATTCAATGGAACCGTGAAATCTTAGGGAGGAGTGAGTGTACACAGCTTTGATGTGCAGTTTTCTGGATTAATGCGCCCTTACCACATGACCTGCCTCTGTCAGTTCATCCCCTGAGTGAGGCCTTTGTTTTTCTGAGGCAGAATGGTGGCCTGAGATGAGTGACCTCCCCACCCCACCAAACTACCCAACACACAAGCCAGGTGAAGATTTCCCACCCGGAATGTGGTACCCAGGGACAACACCTTCTCTAGCTCCATCTTTAGTACTTCTCAAAAGAAAGCTCTCTGAGTTGCCGGCAGGCTGTCTTCTAGAGTGACAGCTATCTATTCAGGCAGTGGCTGCTATTGTCTTCCCACTTGTAACACCAAGAGGGTTTTTGTTTAATTTTAAGAATTCTGACAGCATTTCAGCATGTCGTACTCCAAGTGGGTCCAACCCCTCCTCTTTTGGGGAGGGCACAATGACATTAGAGTGTACATTTTTTTCCCTTCAAATTGCAGATGCCTTAAAATGAGATTGTCAGGTTTGTTGGCTTGTCAGACGAAAGTATCAAGATTGTCACAGTGTATTATATCACTATAATATGATCATTGTACATGAAACTAACGAGTAATATTGTACTTAGTGGTGGGACCGAGTCACAGGAACATGAAAAGCAGTGAGCAGCCCTGTGTTCTACTCAGAGAAGCCTCAGCAAGATGTCTACCTTGTAGGATGGGAGGTCCAAATCCCACCCTTCAGTAAACGGTCATGGGGCTTTTTGCAGAAGAAGAAGAGAAGGTGGCTCACTAAGAGGAGTGACCCCCTCACCCCTACCCACCCACCCAGGATGGGCAGTGCTGAAAGGAGTCTGGAGGCTCCACAGTGTGTGTGTGTGTGGGGGGGTGACTGAGGTATTGAAACCCTAACAGGCACACAGAACATCATTCTGAAGAGGCACAAATGCAGATTGTGAGTTTGCTTTATTCCTAGCATCCTAAGGGTTGGAGGCAAGAAGCAATTTCACGACACCACAATGCAAGTCACAGTCGCCTTATTCTGGTCCTCACTATTAGTTCATTCATTCATTCATTCATTCATTCATTCATTCATTCATTTAATCCACCATCCAATCAGACACTCCCAAGCTCAACTGTATGCTAGGCAGTAGGTAGCCGGTGGTCAAGGCTCATGGTGCTTCTGTGTGGATGCTGAACTAGGACATGTATAACACAAGGCACAGAGCCATAACAAGAAGGGGAACAGAGCAAGGGAGATCCAGTCTAGTGGGAGGAAGTATTAAAAACCTGAGAACTCAAAGGAGGAGGTGCCAGGCTGGGAAGACATCTCAGTCGTTAGAAATGCTTGTCTTGTGAACATGAGGACCTAAGTCTGATCTCTAGAGCACATGCTATGAAAAAGCCAGGGGTGGTGGTGTGTGCTCATGATCCCAGCTCGGGGCAGGGAGGGGTTCTGGGGGCCCGTATCCAACTAGCCTAGCCTATGTGATGTGTTCCAGGCTAGCAAGAGGTTCTGTCTTAAGAAAAAGAAGGAAAAGGACAGAAAAGAAAGAAAGGAAGAGAAAAGAGAAGACAAAGAAAAAAAGAAAAGAAAGCAGAGGCAGAGGCAGAGGCAGAGGCAGAGGCAGAGGCAGAGAGGCAGAGAGGCAGAGAGGCAGAGAGGCAGAGAGGCAGAGAGGCAGAGAGGCAGAGAGGCAGAGAGGCAGAGAGGCAGAGAGGCAGAGAGGCAGAGAGGCAGAGAGGCAGAGAGGCAGAGAGGCAGAGAGGCAGAGAGGCAGAGAGGCAGAGAGGCAGAGAGGCAGAGAGGCAGAGAGGCAGAGAGGCAGAGAGGCAGAGAGGCAGAGAGGCAGAGAGGCAGAGAGGCAGAGAGGCAGAGAGGCAGAGAGGCAGAGAGGCAGAGAGGCAGAGAGGCAGAGAGGCAGAGAGGCAGAGAGGCAGAGAGGCAGAGAGGCAGAGAGGCAGAGAGGCAGAGAGGCAGAGAGGCAGAGAGGCAGAGAGGCAGAGAGGCAGAGAGGCAGAGAGGCAGAGAGGCAGAGAGGCAGAGAGGCAGAGAGGCAGAGAGGCAGAGAGGCAGAGAGGCAGAGAGGCAGAGAGGCAGAGAGGCAGAGAGGCAGAGAGGCAGAGAGGCAGAGAGGCAGAGAGGCAGAGAGGCAGAGAGGCAGAGAGGCAGAGGCAGAGAGGCAGAGGCAGAGGCAGAGGCAGAGGCAGAGGCAGAGGGAGAGGCAGAGAGGCAGAGAGGCAGAGAGGCAGAGGCAGAGGCAGAGGCAGAGGCAGAGGCGACAGAGCTCTGTGAGTTCAAGGCAGCCAGAACTAAACAAAGAATCCCTGTCTCTAAAAGTCAGAAGAAGAAAAGAAAAAGAAAGAAAGAAAAAAAGAAAAATGAGTAGTGTCTGAGTAATGACACCTGAGATGGTACACAGTCTCTCTCTCTCTCTCTCTCTCTCTCTCTCTCTCTCTCTCTCTCTCTCTCTCTCTCTCTCCTCTACCTCCTTCTCCCTTTCTCACAAGAAACAGTTCAGATGAAGTAACAAAACAGCCAAAGATCAGACAGAGTTCCTGGGGACCGAATGCAGGTCAGAGAGCCTGGCCAGAAGTGGTGATCCCTGGCCTCAGGCCCAGCTGAGTTTGTCAACAGGTCCGTTTACCTCAGTGAATGGGAAGAGGTTAAATAATACTATTGGTCAGAGCCTGGTTCATAGTAGAAATTTAAAACATGGGCAATTGTTATTGAAGATAGGCTAGTAAGCTTATGGCTAGATGGCCACGCAAAGTCCCTCACATCCTTGTTAGGTGATAGAGAGGCTTTGGGGGATAGCATGTGTGAGCCTGGCACTGCTGTGTTACGTGAGTGACCATGTGGCCATGGGCAGAAGGACATGGATTCAGGTAGTATTCCACCACACCCCTGCATATGCCTTGGCTGCACCCAGAACACACCCTCATACTTCACTAACTGAAGTCAACGTGCCTTCTCACTGCCCACTGACACCTACGTGAGAATTTCCCCCAGATGGTTTCAGAACATAAACTGTATGGAGGCCTTAGGTCCAATACAACACTCTTGTTTTGGCATGGCTGATTTTTTTTTTTTAAGTGCTACATTTACAGTCTACATTTTTTTCTAAGACAGAAATCTTTCCTTAAGATTCCATAAAGTCTGCTTCCTTAAATGGACAGAATTCGGAATGTTTATCTTTTCAGGAAGATGCAAGTACACTCCACTCACCGATGTTAGTGCCAAGTGCACTTTTATTTGAAGATGTGCCCCAGGAACGACGAGGGAAGTTAAACATCAGATCAGCACTTAGCCACTGAAGAGTTGGCTGTGTGCCGTGCAGGGAGGGCTCTGTTGCTCCAAACTCTGTAACAGCATAAATCGAGGCTCTGAGTCCCCAGCCCTCTTAGCCTGCATAGATCATGGAAGGCTGGTTCAGATTCATTCGCTGTGAACATCTTTTTTTTTTTTTGGTTTTTCGAGACAGGGTTTCTCTGTATAGCTCTGGCTGTCCTGGAACTCACTTTGTAGACCAGGCTGGCCTCGAACTCAGAAATCCGCCTGCCTCTGCCTCCCGAGTGCTGGGATTAAAGGCGTGCGCCACCACGCCCGGCTCCGCTGTGAACATCTTATTGCTTGTATGTTCTTATGTTTTCAAGACAGGCTTCTCTGTGTAGCCTTGGCTGTCCAGGAACTCACTCTACAGACCAGGCTGGCTTCGAACTTGCAGAGATCTGACTGCTTCTGCCTCCTGAGCACTGGACCACCACCTACCTGGCTGTTGTGAACATCTTGAGAAGGGATGATAGATCTGGGCCTGGTATGCAGGGAAATGACTGGGTTAAATTATATGTTCACTCTATCTTTCATCAATATATCTTCCCTTCTCTAATTGTGTGTGCATGTGTGTGTGTGGTCACATGTTGATGTTGGATCTCTTCTTCAGTCACTCTCCACCTCTCACTGACCCTAGAGCTCACCGACTAGGCTAGACTGGCTGATGAACCAACCTCTGGAATCCCCATGTCTCTGTCACCACAGTCCAGAGATTACAGGTGTGAGCCACTATACCCACCAGCTTTACAAATGTGCCTTTATGGACTGAGTCAACTCCCTAGCTTCTTTCTCTAGCCAGTCCTAATATTAGTCATTGGCACCAGGGATATGATGTATGTTACAGGGTCTTGGTAGGTAGGGCGCAGCCTTTTCCTACATGGTCTTCCAGGTCACAGCCCCTGTTTTCTGAAAACTTTCATTGAGAGGAGAAGCATGGGTTGAGGAAGCTTTGTTACCAAAATGGCTGAACAAATGAGATGTGGGAATTCTAAACTGGCTTATCACTTCAAAATGCATAAACCAGGGAGTGCTGGGCAGGCCAGAAGAGGAAGACGAAGAAGAGAGCAGGAGCAGGCTGGAGGCTCACCAGTCCTGCCAGGTGAGGCTTTGTTTGGCCTACACTGTCTGTGGTACATGAGGGCACACGCACATTCTCACGCAGCTCCACGCTCCCTTGCCTGCAAGCCTGCTGCCCCCAAACTCTTTTTAGAGTGCCAGCTCTGAGTGGGGCTTAAAGAGCCATCTGCGGTGCCTGCTTCATGCACATGGTCAGCGCTTTGTGGAGGCTGCTTACGGGAGTGCTTTAGAACTCAGCCTCTTTGTCCGGCAGGCCTCACACTTCTGTTAGTTTTTTTTTCCCCCTAAATTGAACCACTCCTGTCCCTAATTGTATCACTCCTGCTGGCCCCTCTAGCCATCAGAGCCGGTGGCATGGTTCTGATTGTGTTGCAATGCGTCCTTGAAGCATCCTTTTTGTTTGTGTTCAATGGCTCTCCTTCAGCTCACAACACAGTGGTAGCTGTGGTTTCCTAGGGTCAGCCATTCTCCTCTGAGGACCAGCCCAGAAAAGCCCCGTCGTAATGAACGGGGCTTCAGACGGATGGACACACACGCGGGCTTGATAGCCCTCCTGGCTTCGTCCACTCTAACAAGATTTTGTCATTTGTGGCTTTTGCACGTTGGGGAAACTTTCATCTCTGAGTTTCTATGGGCTATAAATACTTGGTAGGTTAAAAAGGAATCATTCAGAACATGAAATAAACAGAGCCTGGTAAGTACACAGCAACAAACCTCAACGGAGCCCTTCAACTTCTGGGCCAGAGCGGCAGGAATCTGAGACAGACCTTCCTTCATCCCTTGTCCCATTCACTTCCCTCCAGGGCTGGACAGTGCTCTGTTGTGTGACCTCTTTGGGCTGGGAATTTTCCTAATGAGGCAGGAGGATTAGGTCTCCATGTTCCTTACACCTTTAACCACAGAGGGAAAACTTCATTTCATTTGGGAATGGGGGATATTTTTAGAAAGTGTGGAAAACACACATGGGTGTTGAATATCTTCTACAAATTCAGAACAGAGCCCCCGAGGTGAGATTTTGTCTCAATCTTGAAAAGTCGTCTTGGTTCTGATCTTTGTGGCTTGATTTATTTTTCCAAATAAATGTTTGTTTTCAGATTATAAAAGATTATATATACATATGATCATATATATATATTAAAATTAAAAAATAAAAATAGCCATAATCTCAGATATTTTGTCATATAATTTTTTTAAAAAATTGAAGTATAATATGGGCATGGAAAATGATATAGATCACAAGGAGATATTTCAACATTTAAAATAGCTTTACAAGTCATACAAAGCATAGCATGACTGCCCAGAGCTAATGCTCCTGGAATCCTAACAAACTGCCTTCTCCGTGTTACTACCACCCTAGCAAAAATCTCTCTCCAAGTGGTGACAATTTCTGATCTCACACTCAGTATACCTTAGGATGATAAACAGATATTCTAAAATAGCTGACATATAAGATTTATTAATTTTACTTTGTTTTATGTTTGTCACACATTTTTATAAGAATGGGTCACATTATCATATGATAATCACATTTGATTTTGATATCACATATGATATCACATTTTAATTATTATAGCCATATACATTTTAGTTATGTAAGATCTAAATATCACTAAATCCCTTTATATTACTGTAGGTATATGTTTATTGATTTATATGACACCTTTTTATGAGTAAAACTAAATTAGTGTGCGTGTATGTGTGCATGAGTGTGTGTGTGTGTGTGTGTGTGTGTGTGTGTGACTGATGCTAGGGAACTGATCTCATGGCCTATGCAGACTAGGCAAGTATTTCATCTCTGAGCTTCATCCCCAAACCTTCTTCACTTGTCATGGCTGTCTGTATCTCACTGTTAGGTATAGCATAATTTGTAAGTGACTTTAACTAATGATAACCATTTAGCATTGTTCTGTCATAATTATATTTAAAAATAGCCCTTAAGATACACATTCCAAGATCTTGTAGCCATATCTTAATCTAACTATCACCAATTATGAGGGGTTTTCTGGCTGTTTTTTCTAATTCTGCCTTTTTTTTTTTTTTTTTAATTGAAATGGAGCCTTACAAATTGCTAGGTGGCTTTGAACACTTTGCCTCAAGGAACAGCTTTCCTAGTAGCTAGGATTATAGATATATACTACCTTGCAAGTTAATTATATTCATGGAGTGTGCATGTATGTGGGGTGTATATGTGTGTGTGTTTACTGGAGTTTAAGAATGGGGCCTAATGCATACTAGGTAAATGTTCTGTAAACAATTGAGCTAAGTCCCCAATCTCCAATTATAAGTATTCTTAAGTACTGTATTTTATACTGTGGATTTTTCTTCTTTTTTTTTTTCAGCACATAACCATATCATAGTGCATGCTAAAGGACAGTGTGTGTGTGTGTGTGTTCATAGTAGTCTTAGTCAAGCCCAAACTCAGAGCAGGAGACACAAAGCATATTTAAGTTCAAATACTGTGTATCTGCTTAAGACAATATATATGTCCCATAATTTCAAAAGTCATTCAGAAATTCTCACCAGGTTTTATTTCTAGTTGCTGGAGAATTTTTTCACAGACCATTCAATTCCTGCAAGCCATAGAAGTGGCAGAAAGAAGGAGAAGAAAAAAATAAAAACCTACCTCCACCAAAAAACAAAAGAGAGAGTGGTGGGCTCTTGGGCTGCGGCTGAGTGGGGTTCCTGTAACGTGGTCTCTTCCACTCGACTGGAAAGCTCCCCGTGAACACGCATGGTGCATTTCCTCCCGCTCTAATCCATAAATATCACTGCCCTTGTTCCCCCGGCCCAGCCCCAGGCGTTTTGTGTACCAGTGCATGTTTCTTCATAGGAGTGAGACTCCTCCAGCCCTCGCTGCTGTGGCTGGTGTGTTGGCTGAATTTTCATTCGGGCTTTATTTTCCTGGTCAGTTATTTAATTTATTATATTTTAAAAGGGCTTAAAAAATGTAGCGGTCAAAAAGGTCACTAAAAATAACTCTCAGAGGCGCATGCTGACGGGTTTTTGTTAGGACACTTGTTCACATCAAGTGATTCGTTTTAGTTGGGAAGCCATGAGGGATGACTACGTCTTTGTCATGGAATCCCTAAACCTTTGTGGGAGGTGTAGAGGCACTATTTTCTCTTCCTTTTTTTTTTTTTTTTTTAAGTCAGTTCAATTCTCTTGCATTGGCTGGGCACACCAAAAATCTGAATTTTCTCAGCCAAAAAGAGCTAAGTTGGCCTAGTAGCTTTTTGGAGGTAGCTTCCCTACCTCTTAACACTTCCTCTTCACAAATTCACTCTCTCTCTCTCTCTCTCTCTCTCTCTCTCTCTCTCTCTCTCTCTCTCTCTCTCTCTCTCTCTCGACATAGCCCTCTTTCTCTAAAGCAATGAAGGCATATGAAACTCTCTTTCACCAGGAACTCACGTGTGAAAGTAAGTAAATGATCCTTATTGTCTTAAAAAGGTAGCCAGGCGAACACCTGTTTGCTTTTAAATTTTCAAATTAACACTTGAAAAAACCTGGAAAATGCATGTGTCTTTCATGGTACCATCACCTAAACATCCATCAGGAGCAGGTGGCATTTCTCTCAGCCTTTAGACACACAAGATGGGCTGCAGGATGCATGTGTCATAGCCCAGCAAGCTGGTCATCGCCACGTGGTGGACGCTTCCCCTAGGCAAAGATTTATCTGGTTTGAGTGGCTGCAGGCAGTGTCAATGCAGTCAGAGTCCCTGTTACTTATTAACCCTTTCTACCACGGGGCGACGTCAAAGCTTAGATACAGGATGTAAATGTGTCATGGGTCTCCAGTCACTACACAAGCCACAAACCTTAGGCTGCAGAATAGTCCTAATTGGTGTTGGGTGGCTACCTGCCCCATCACTGTTTCCAGAGAAGGACGGAGAGGGCTAGCAAGAGCTGGTGACCGGCCTGCCTACCTAACACACATAGTTTCATTTTCGCTCTAAATTCCAGCCCTGGGAGGATGAGGGAGGATTGTGAGTTTGAAGCAGGCTTGGGCTACACAGCAAGCTCTGGAAGAGCCATGACATTGTCTCAAAATAAATAAATACATACATAAAATTAAAATTAAATTTTTTTTTTGAAAAAAAAAAAGAAAGAAAAAAAAATGAGTAAATTCTCTTCTTCACTTTCTCATACCTTACCCCCATCTCCAAAATAAACCTCTTCCCTTTGAGTTGCAGAATTCTTCTGAGAGGGGTTTCCAAGACCTGGACTAGGCTGACTTCCACAAGGCAGCCTAAATGATTTTCTTATATTTTTCTGGCTCTGTATGCCTAGTTCTCTTCTATGGGTTCTTTGGATCTTTCACAACCGAAATGTGAGGGCTATTGGCAATGGGAAGACACTACCCCCCCTCCCCCCAGCCTGGCTGATGAGATTGAGAAACAGTTTCACCTCAAATCCAGCATTCCTAATTCCAACAGGGACTCTGAACTTGCAGCATTCTGAGCCTCCATGTTTGTGCCCCCAGCCCCCGCCCCTTTATCACGGAAAACAACAGAGTACATCGGCATATTGAAGACTGCACAAAGGACGGCTTTCAGAATTGCGTGTTGAAAGGGCACGGCCCTGTGTGATGTGTTTGTACCGTCAGTCCTCGGAACACAGACAAGGTTTAGGAAGGAAGGCAGGCTATTTACTTGAACAAAATACATGATAGTTCACATTACATATTTTCTTGATGGACACAAAGTGACATCCACACTGATTGACTGTCTGTTGGGCTTGTTTCCTCTCCCCGGGAGTGGGGCTCCCGTGTGATGGATAAACCAGTCTCCCGAAAGTGTCAGGGAGATTATCAGAAGAAAGAGCTGTCTGTAGTTGTTCTCTCTCTGAGGAGATTGACAACTCACCCTAACAAAAGGAAACATTAGTGTGCTATTTGCGTCTCCCAAAGAGACTGTGATAAGATGACGTGATAAACGGTGTGGTGCGGTGGGGGTGGGAGGGAGGATGCTGGTAAAAACACATAAGGTAGCTGAATCGTGAAAGGCAAAGAAAACCTCAGGCAGGCAGCACTATTGATGAAGCTTGTTTATTTTAGAAAGGTGAGCTGGTTTGAACTGGTTTGAACAACACAAGTGCCTGGAAAGACAGGGTACTTCTTTTTAAGCCAGCCTCCTAAAGGCCCTCAAGATACATCAGAAATACTGGATTTGCCCCCTTGGTCCTGCCTCGTTGCTTTGACATGACAGTTTGTACAAGAGACACAGTCCAGCCAGGAACAAATAAGCAGGAGGCAAATCTCTCTCCTTTGACATTCGGTCCAGAGTGTGGTGTGCACTTGGCAGCGGCCCCATAAGAGTTTGTGGGCCGTAGTCACTGTGGGTGTTTATTAAGATGTGGAAAGAAACAGAATGAACTTGAACATATCCAAATAGTAAATTGTCCCCCAGAGAGGCTTTACTCATGATTGCAGCCACTGTCACCCCTTCATAACTGTAGAGAAGGCAGCAATTTCAAGTGATCTCGGGTCATCTTGGCAGACCTGTGTCCTAGACTGTGTCATACATGGCTAAAGTTCATGTGGATCCCGAGGGAGTCCCTGCTTCTCTCCTCAACAGCAACATTCCCAGTCACTGGATGCTACTGGGGAGCTTGGCCAGGTGAGGAGGCTCCTGCAACCTGAAATGAAGTGATGCAGGACCTCAAGGCTCTCTCGCACCTGCACCTAGCCTTCAGGCAAGCTGTCTCTCCTGCATATTTCTGTGGTTTGACTTAGAATCTCCCCCGCCCCCATTACCTCAGTGAGTCCTCACTGCCCTTTACTGGTTCAAGGCTGTGTTGAGCTTCCAGCGGCAGCTTTCCTTTAACTGTGATCTCCAGAACAGGATGCGGATGGAGTCTGCCTCTTTTCTACATGCTCAGTCAGGGATCTTAACCATTTACCCTCATTGACTTAAGCTGAGCGCTTGGGAGAGTACCGAGATGTCTTTGGATACATTAAGTGTAGCGGGTATAGCATTGCTGTGACAAACGCCTGAGAAAAATGACTTAGGGTGAGGGATTATTCTGGCTCCTGGTTTCCAAGGTTCCACTCTGTAGACTTGGGGGTGGAGGTTTACTATTTTGGGGCACTGTGCTGAGGCATCGTTGTGGTAATGAGAACATGTGGTAGAGGCTACTTGCTTCATGGAGGACAGGAAGGTGGGGGCAGGAGACAGAGAGGGGTGGAGACAAACAGATAGGGACACACACACACACAGAGACAGACAGAGAGAGAGACACAGAGATAGAGACAGAGAGAGACTACACTAGTAGGCATCCTCCTTCCTTTTGTGTCCCACCTAGGTACCTAACTACCTGATGTTACCACCCATCACATCCTAATCTTAATCTTCCCCTTAGCTAACCCTATCTGGAAACAACGCCACAGGTCCATTTTATTAATCTTCCAGGCATCTCTCCAACAAAATCAAGCTGACAAATAAGATTAACCACCATCCATGCATTTTCCAACACACATAGAAGAGCTAGTCTCTGCCCTCCCCCACTCCCAAGACAGGGTTTTTCTGTGTAGCCCCAGCTGTCCTGAAACTCGCTCTGTACACCAGACTGGCCTCGAACTCACAGAGATCTGCCTGTGTCTGCCTCCTGAATACTAGGATTAAAGGCATGCACTACATCACCCAATACAGAGGTTGGTCTTAAATTAAGCCCTTATTCAGGTCTTCTGGATTGGCCAAGTTCAACATGTATTAGTTGAGAGCAGATGCTTGGTTCTACTCTGGGAATTTCCAGAAGGATCAATTCAACCTAAGACTCCATCAAGATCTGTTGAGTTCCAGGATCACCTTGGCTCGAGCCCTAAGAGCCCTCCCACCTACAAGCATGAAGACAGATTCTTACATGTGTCAGGGAAAGCCAGCTTCTAGGGAAGTGGACAAGAATTAATTAAGTTTTTTGAAAATACTGAGCAGGTGGAGAATCTCATGTCTTGACTGCCCTTAAGAGTTGGTAGAAAATGTGGTCAACAAAGCTCTTGAGTTGTGTTCCTTCCTTCTCTGTGGATATCAGGTTCTTCTGTGACCTCCTTTAGATGGGCAACTTGAGCATTGTTTTTGAAATGCGTTACTTTCTACTGAGAGGTAAAACACTTTGAATCTTCATGTGCTTAGTCTCTAACTCCCTGGTGCTTTGCATTTTATTTGAAAGCAGCTCACTTAAGGGTGGCTGGATGGGAAGATGCAGTGACCTTCCCTGTCATTTATACCGGTGATGAATCACCATGCTGAGCAATAAGACAAGCCTCACTGGCCAAAGGGAATGATATAATCAAGTGATTCCAGCCACTAAGGTAGATAAGTGCCTTCAAAGACTGCATGAAGTCCTTCCTGATCCGTGGGAGGAGGCCACGTTCATTTAGGTGCACACCACAAGAGAAATAGACTTTCTCTTTGGGGCCAATCTTTATCTTTTGATGGCATCTTAGACAGCCTCGAGTTCCTAGGGAACCAAGATCAGAGACAAAAGTCTTCTCTTGATCTTCTTCCTTTTCATGTGCATGAGCAACCATGTTCTTTAAATAAGACAAGTCAGAGAGGTGGGGTGGTGTCAGTGGTAGAGTAGTTGCCCAGCGTGCATAGAACCTCAGTTCCATCCCTAGCACCGGAAAAAAAGAAGACAAAGAAGGGGGAAACAGGCCAGGCGTTGGTGGCGCACGCCTTTAATCCCAGCACTCGGGAGGCAGAGGCAGGCGGATTTCTGAGTTCGAGGCCAGCCTGATCTACAGAGTGAGTTCCAGGACAGCCAGGGCTACACAGAGAAACCCTGTCTCGAAAAACCAAAAAAAAAAAAAAAAAAAAAGAAGGGGGAAACAGGAAGAAGGAAGAGGAGGAAGAGGAGGAGGAAGAGAAGGAAAAGGAAGAGGAAAAGAAAGAGGGGGAGGAGATTCCCTTGCAGATCTTGGAGCCCTCATTTTCAGGAACATAGAAGCAAACTCAAATATGTTTGTGTGTTTGTTTGTTTGTTTGTTGATATTTTTGAGACAGGGTCTCACTAGTAGCCTTTGCTGGTCTAGAACTCACTGTAGACCAGGCTGGCCTCAAACTTATAGCAATCCCTCTGCCTCCAGAGTTCTGGGACTAAAAGTGTGCAGCACCATGCTTGACCAAGCTCAACTTTAAAGGAGGCTTAGGTGTAAAAAGCTTAGAAACAAATAATTGAGAGGAACAGCAAAATGAGGTAGAGGAACGAGGGCCAGAGAATGGCAGGAAGAGCGACTGTAGGTATGCCCTGGGGAGTAGAGAGGGAAGAGAGAGAAGAAAGATGGAAGCCAGTGAGAAGTCAGAGGGCTTGAGTCCTGAACACAAACAAGAGCCAAAAGACTAAGATGCTGAGAACCTGATCCTGCCTCATCTCTCTAAGTCTCAAAACATCTGCTGGGTGATCTGAAGGTGATGCCAACCAGGTGGTTCATGAAGCCATGATGTCATTTAATCCCCCAAACCCAAGCTTCATTTTCTAAGCCAAGCTTAAGACAGAGTCCCAGTTGATTCACTCCAGAGGCCATGCTTTCTGGCTTCTTTATTCTTCAGTTAAGGACACTACACTCTTTTTTTTGTTGTTGTTGTTTTTGAGATAGGGTTTCTCTGTGTAGCCCTTGATGTTGTAGATCTCACGATGGAAACCAGGCTGGCCTCGAACTCAGAAATCCGCCTGCCTCTGCCTCCCAAGTGCTGGAATTAAAGGCATGTGCCACCACTGCCCTGCAACACTACACTCTCAAGGTTGAAACACTGGTGGACCTACCTAGCAACCAACCTACTCGTAAGCCAAACGAAACACACCAGAGAACACAGGCATAGCCCTTCATTTTATCCAACTCCACAACCCCAGCTTTGTGTCTAATCTTTAAAAACAAAGTATACCTTTGAATTAGTTGCTTCTTGGAGTCATCTGTCTATGATGGGCAACTAATATTAGAAAATGCACGCTGTAATGGTAGGGGCATTGTACGTGATTAATCAGATGTTCCTCAGCAATCACTACAGAAACCTAATCATGGGGATACAATGGCTATAGCAACCTGTTTACTTCAAATAGATTATTGAAGAGACAGTGTAATTTGAGCAGCACCATCCTTTCTCCATGTTCTTGAAAGCATAACAAAAACCACAGGGAACCATTTACTATTATAGGATTAATAGCGGATACACACCAGACGTTTTGTCAGTTTCTAAGGCGAATCAGGCAACAGGAGCATCGTGTGTAAGCAACAGTCAAGGACTTTTTGGTGTTTTATACAGTAAAGTAAAATGCAGGCATCCGTTTCCTCTAGTTAGGTCTGAAGCTAAGTGATATGCCCAAAGAAGTCTTCGAATTAAGAAAACAATTCAATATTAGTATGTGAATCAGCAAATTCTGAGCATGAGAAATATTATCTTAGGTCTTGGAAAGGGAAAAAAAATCTTATAGGGAGCAGAATGAAATGAAAATATTGAGATTTTAGAATTTTTAACTAGATGATGGCATCCTATGATCTGAGAGTCCAGCTTAACCAGTCATCTCTCTAGTCACCTTGCCTGGAAACAAGGGGTGAAGCTTATGATTGCAGAGTGCTTTAAGTAACTTGACTTATCTTATTGAGTAACTATTTTTGTTTAAACACCATACAACCATTTCCTGCTTTGCCTCTGTTAAATTAAAAGGAAGGGAAAGATTAATAAAACAAAAAATAACGATGTTAAACGAATTGGTGACTGTCCAGGAGCACATACACGCTTGCCACTTTTAGGAACAGTTTTCTTCCTCTGTATATAACGACCAGAATTCTCCCTTTGAGCACCTCAGGGTGTGTTGTCTACTCACCATTGCTGATGTCCTAGTCTTTGGTGACAAGTACTCAGGCTGCTCAGAATTGCAGACTGTAAATTACATACTTAATTTATGGTCTTCAGGATGGGAGGCACATGGAGGCCGACATTTGGGTACCATCTTTCAACCGTGTACCTAGGTCAGCCCTGAAAACCAGAGTGCACGGCTTGCCAGCACTCCTGATAAAACCCAAGTTATTTACTTTTTTTTTTTTTAACCATCACTCACTGCTGGTACTCACTCAAATATGCAAAGAAATGATTCCATTTTGTGTTTAAATGACTCAATATTTGCAATGTATTCACACAGAACCACAGAACTGCCTGTAGAGGCATAAGCACAGGTCCTCTGCTGACAAACAGTCGAAAGCGCTGGTACTGTCTCAGAAGAGTCTTCTGGCTAAGTCATGAATTAAACATATCCTTTTAGGAGCACATGTTCTCTCTCTAATCTTTGAGGTGTACTCTCCTGGGGAAATATTATTATTCTATTTGTTCCATTATTAAACAATTTAATAATTTGGGAAAATACTTTTTCTTATTCAAATGAAAACGAGTATTGTAGTTTGCAAAGTGAAAGGCAGGGTTTAATTTTTAGACAAAAAAAAAAAAGGAATGAAAAGACAGAGGCAGAAAGTCATGTATTGTCTATGGAATAATCAAAGTGTTAAAATAAAATAAAATAAAATAATGGTATGTAATGAGTTCTCTTTCAAATGGTTTCTTTAAACTGAATTGTCTTCTTTATGTGATAGAATGACGAATCATTTAATTTGGCATCAAATATTCATGAGCTGTGAGTGTGCTGTTTCACCAGAACGGGTGTGAGATCACAAACCAACAAGCTAAGTATGGGAGCTCCGGGGAGTGGTGGACAGTGGACAGCAGCTTTTCAAAGCTTGTTGCGCCTTTGAATCTGTGATACTTCCTTCTCTGGTGTCTCAAAATGCTGCTTTGAGTGTGTGTTGGGAAAGGGGTCAAGGATAAAGGGTAAGAAAGGAACCTGGATGCAGGTTCTCAAAGCTTCTGCTCTCTGCACTTCAGGAGACTCAAAGCAACCCAGAAGTTAAAGCACAACTCTATGACGGACATCCCCAGACACTTCAAAATGGTGCAGGGTACGACTTCTTTATCAGAAGAGCGTATATATCACACACACACACACACACACACACACACACACACACAATTTTCTTCTTTCAAGTTATGATGGCTATATTTTATAATAAATTTGATTTATATGAGACTATATTTTATAATAAAGTTCATTGTGGCCATTGGAGGAGAGCAACATAAGTTACCATATACATTGCCTATATGATTGCTTGCTGTGTACGCGGCAGAGCTTTAAATTCTGGAAAGAGTAGAAATTGCAACCAGAAGCCAGTTCAATAACTTGCTCCATAGTGCAGGCTCTGAGAACCTCCTTGAATCCCTTGGAGTGAACACATTAATTCTGTGCGAGCTCTTCCTTCCTTTAGTCTCAGACAAATGCTCTCTTGCCACCTAGGGCTGCCCCTGTTTCTTTCTCCTCATGGCCTCACACTAGTGGCTATCGAAGCTGTGTCTTTCTGGGTGCCTTTTTCCTATAGGAAGCAGACCTGACCACTTTTCCAACTGTGATGCTCTGCTTCATTGGCAAGTTCATGAAGGTTGAACAGCATCTATTTCCTGAAGCGTCCCTTGTTCCAATACTACCCCTGTAAGCAGTCATTAGGCCTCACTCAAGACATCTCTAGGGAGGGAACTGACACCAGCTGAAGAGGGGTTGGCTAGTAACTCTCCTACAGCCCATCAGTGAGCCCCAGAGGGGCTCCTATTGCATCTAATCACACCTAATCTTTCTGCAAAGATGTTTAAAAAAAAAACCTGTGTAAATCAAGTTTTTGTAAATCTAATCATATGTTTTATGCATCAGGTGAACTTGGTATGTAAAGGTATCCCATAGTGCAGCCTGCTGTAAAATGAAGATCGGCTCCTTTTAGTATTCATTTCTGTAAATGTGAATAATTATTCATGGGGTTGAAAGAGGGTTCGCCTTCATTTAGGGTTTTGAATTTGCTGTCTTTACATTTCTTCTTCTGAAAAGGTCTCCTGTATCCTAGGTAGCCTCTATGAGCGGCTCACTAAGGATGACCTTGAACTTCTCTTCCTCCTCCTCCTCCTCTTCCACCTTTTCCTCCTCCTTCCACCTCCCAAGTGTTGCAATCACAGGCCTGTGCCACCAGGACACCTAGTTTATGAGGCACCAATGATCAAACCTAGGGGTGTGTTTACCAACTGAGCTATGCTCCCAGCCCTCCCAGCCCTCCCAGCCCTCCCAGCCCTCCTAGTCCTCAGTGTCTTATTTGCAGTGAGCCCCAAGTGGGTATGTGCTCCACTACTGGAGAGCACAGCTAACCGGCCCTGACTTCCCGGGTCTTAAGGAGCCCCAGCCCCTACAGCGTGTCCTAATGGGTCATCACCTAACAGAGAACCAGCAGAAACCTTGCTGCCCTCTGCACGAGAAAACCAGATTTCCATTTCAATGTGGTTCAGCCTTCCTCTTTGACAAATGAAAAGATACAGACTTCTCAATTACAAATAGTGGCGTCCTTGGGGGTGAGTGTGTGGGGGTGGGGCTGGGAGGGGAGAATTCTCTAGATGTTGGGCCGTGCCATTTCTCAGCCATCAGGAATTCTGAGACTCAAGTCTCAGAAGCTAGAGGAAGATAGACGCTGGCAAGATTTTTATGGCACGATGCTTATTTTCCTACTAAACAGTGGCAGGGTTTTAAGGTAAGAAGGGGGTTAGCTTAGCGACCAGAGCAGAGTAAAACTAGGCTACTTCCCAGGTTTATGCTGCCGACCTTACTCCAGAAGAGGGAGCATCCCGGAGGGGTTTCTCATCTCCCACCCTCTGGGTGTACAATACACCCCCAGATGTGCAATACAAAGGATCCGGTATTCAAAAATTTGAAAAATGTAATTCTTGTTGTGGAGAACGTGTCCTAACAAAAAGGTCGGCTTTTGGGGAAAGTTGGGAAATCCCCCAGTCTGAAATCCCCAGCATTTGACTTGGGCACAGAGAGCTCGATCATCCTTTAGGAAGTAGAGCACAGACGAAGAGAGGGGAGACTCACAGATGGCTGGATAGAGAAGCCAGTTTAGTCTGTGGGAGAAGCCTTGATTGAATGTGAAGCAGCTGGCTGAAGGCAGGCTCAATCAGGATTTCTGGGGAAGAAAAATACACTCGGTCTTGGCTCTGGATTCCAGCAGGGGGAGCCCTAACTCTGGGAACCCGACATTGCTCTCTGACCGCTCGTTATCCCTGCTTAGCCCTTTCTGAGTTCAGCATCCGTGGTCACCGAGCTTGGCAACATGGTCTACAGATGATGTCGCTGAACCAGAATCAGAGGTCTCGGTCCGCGCGTCCTTGGATGAGCAAAGTGGTTAATACCTTATAGAAACACAGCGGAACAGGCAATTCAGAAACAGGTGATGAGCAGCAAAGAAGGAAAAAACACAAGGAAATAAAGGATACACTTCCCTCCTCTACACACCTCTGCTCTCCACAGGGAATGCGCTCTGATGCTTCCTCTGTACGGGTGTGCTGAGCTGGGTGAGCACTTCCGGGGGTGTGGGAGCTAGGTGGATGGACCAGGCTTCCAGTTAGTGATGGGTTCCTGCTGCTCTCTGGGTTGTAGAACGAGAAACAACAACAAGGAAACCCTCATATTGTAACTATAAGGAGTTAAGGGATTCCACTTGTTATGTCTTCTGAGTTCCACTCTTGGGGATAAGCAGGGAGATGTAGGAAGCCTAATAAAACGTGGAAATGGCCTGTGGAAAAAACCAGCCCAGCCCACCGTGTACCTAAGAAGTAGCACGCTTGGGGCAGAGTTCAAAGCTGTGCTGTGTGTAGTATTGCTGTCTGTGGGAGTCCTCAACACCTTCTGTAATCATGGGTAAGGGCAAGGGGAGGTTTAACACACCCCACAGATGCCCTTGTCCCCAGTTTTGTGGAAAGAACACTAGCTGCAGCTAGAAGTTGTGTTGTTCAAATAAACTAATGAAAACCCCCAACTCCATTTTGTCTAATCTGAAATTTCTGAAATGTATGTGATCCTCACCAGACCCCCTTTTCCATAGAGTGCCTATATTCAAGATATGGGTGTTCTGTGTAGCCCACTTCGAGAAATTTTAAGAGAGCAACCTCCCTGAGTTTCTGGTTTCACCTCTGTACCGTGTCATCGTTCATTCTGAGTACCCTGGTAATTCCTGATGAAGGAACTGGTAGTGCCCAAAACACACTCAGAACTCCTAGAACATGTTCTTGTGAATATACAGAGACTGGTCTTGTGATATACAGTGAATATCATGCTCACGCTCAAAGTAGATGGTGGGCTTGGGTACACACAGAGACACAGTCAGGGGACAAGATGCTTTCTCTGTGTTCAGAGTATAAACCACAGGGCACACAAGTCCGGAGGCAAGTTTTGAACCTTACTTTACTTTCTGTGTGGAATGGTGCTGGGGTGCACGGTTCTTGGCCTTTACATACAAGGCCACACGAGTTTTTGTTTTCACTTAAGCAAAGAGTGAGTGTTATTGCTAGGAGACTTATTCAGGACCTCGGCAGATTGCAGGCACCTACTGTGTCCTCTAAAGAACAGCAAAGCCATACTGCATGAGTAAGGACTGCCAGCAATGACATGGCACAAATCATCTAGCGGCACCTAACACTCTAGGTTACGATGGACAGAAGCAGGCGTGGTCAGGTGTTCTGTAGCAGCCAGACAAACTGGCTCTCTCCTTCGAATGGAATGGAAACAGTGATGGGAGATGAAATCTGTGGATCTCTTTCCCCGGGGGATATTGATTAAGCTGTGGCAGAAGGAAGACAGGGGATGGGTATTCCTTGTATGATGCAGGCCATCCACAGTGCTCACTTCCACTGGATGTCCCTGTTCAATGATGTTTACCCAGCAAGTACTGGACTACACACCTGTGTGCCAGACGCTTACTCCAACCCAGTGGAAAGCCATTGTCCCAAACTCTTGCTCGAGTTCTGCGCTAATAAAGGGTTTTCCCTTCTGTTTCTAACTGTGGCCTATGATCTGTCACATTCCGAAACATTGTTCTAGCTGGGGTTACACACGTTAGCACTCCTTATACCTTGCCCTGTCGCTGTGGTTCCTATGAGTGCATAGCTAGGATGCAGGCTTTAGGAGAGCAAAGGCTGCATCCTTGTAATCTTGCCTCTAGAAATAAAGTCACCCAATAAGAGCAAATGACCGAAGTGTCTGGGGACTCCTTCAGGCTCAGACCTCTGCACTTTGAAATAATGCTGTTTTTGAGTGTGTAGTCTGTGCTATGTTGAATGCATCTTTCGGCTCTCTCAGAAGTCCACAGTCTTGTTTTTAGATGTTTCCTAACTGCTTCAGAATTAGAGGCTCTGATTTTGGGTTTACATCTATTTTGTTATTGATAATGTTGCATCTGAAGATTAGCTGAACTTGGCAGAATTAAGTGCCCCTTTTGGGGTGGTCTGAATTCATCTCAGCTTCCACTGATGTGGTCTTTCCCCCCCTGGCTTTCTGTCTCACCACTTTGGATAATTATGAGGGCTTTGGTCCATTGCTGCAGCCACAGACGGCACCAACAGCCCAGGTGGCCCAGGGAAGATCTGTGGGTTGTGGTGTCTGGGACCTTAAGAGGAGCCCATGGGAAAAATGAATGGCAGTTGTGGACTTCATCTCTGCCACTCTCCCAGCTCTCCTGCGGGCGTCCTTCCACCTCTGCATGCTTCACCTCCACTTCTCATGGAATCTCATCTTGGGGATCTCAGCCACAAGCGATGTATATCCGGGAAAAGAGAAGAAAAAAATATCCATGTCTACTTCACAATGCTGAATCCCGCTGCTCCCTCCCAGCTCCCTCAGACCGTGCACGACTCTGTGCAGGACTTTCATCTCCAAGTCATTCATAAGATGTCAAAGGATGTATACTAAACCACCCAGGAAGTAGAGACATTTGAGAGGCAAGGATCCAGGACTTGCATCAAGTGTGGAAGATGTGGCAGGGCTGGAGCTCACTGGGTTCTTCTGATTTTTCCCTTTGCTTTGACTTGAAGCATAAGGATTTATAGGTCATAACCATGCAGCAGAACAGTAGTCTAAAGATCTGGCGTTAGAGGTAGGTCTCCCTCTTGCTGGCAAGCTGGCTCCCAGCTTAGCTTATTCTCCCGTGTCCTGCTCATTGTTTCTGCTTCTGTGCAACTTAACTTGTCTTGTCCTCTGATTTCATGTGAGCCTGCTCCATCCTTGTAGCACTTCCACAGTTCCGATGGAAGAGAAGCTGCTTGCCTGGCCCACCTTGCTGGCCAGACCACAACTCTGGTTGCTCACCAGCATCTGGATAGGCAATCCTTTGGTTGAGAGCACACTGATCTATTCTGCTAGTGATGGCTAAGGGTAGGACCTAGGACTGCCTTTCTCAAGACAGTTTCACTGACTCTAATGTCCTATGCTAAATAAAACCATCTGGTTGTATGATATAATCTCATTCATATGAAATGCCCAGAACAGGCAAGTCTATACACAGAGAAAATCTGAGTGGTTGCCCAGGGCTAAGGGTGGCTATGGGGGATGGCGGGGGGGGGGGGGAATGGAGTGTAGAATCTCTTTTGGGAGTGACAGAAATGTCTTAAAGCCAACTGTACTGGCTATTTTTGTGTCAACTTGACACAGCTGGAGTTATCACAGAGAAAGGAGCTTCAGTTGAGGAAATGCCTCCATGAGATCCAACTGTAAGGCATTTTCTCAATTAGTGATCAAGGGGGAAAGGCCCCTTGTGGGTGGGACCATCCCTGGGCTGGTAGTCTTGGGTTCTATAAGAGAGTAGGCTGAGCAAGCCAGGGGAGGCAAGCCAGTAAAGAACATCCCTCCATGGCTTCTGCATCAGCTCCTGCTCCCTGACTGGTTTGAGTTCCAGTCCTGACTTCCTTTGGTGATGAACAGCAGCATGGAAGTGTAAGCCGAATAAACCCTTTCCTCCCCAACTTGCTTCTTGGTCATGATGTTTGTGCAGGAATAGAAACCCTGACTAAGACACCAACTATAGCAATAATTATAGAACTCTGTGGACATATTACAAGCCATTGAGTTGTACAGTTAGAGGCAGTGAATTGTATCTCAATAAAGCTCTTTTAAGAAAATTTTATAGGAACAAATGCCTTTGCTTCTGAGCCAGTTTCTAAACAAATCTCCCTGAATTCATTCTCATAGCCTCTGACTTTCTATTTAATGGTCACCCCCCTCCATGATGCTAACCACCAGTGAACCAGTTTGCATCAGCTGTCTCTTCTCTGTGTTCTCATACATCTGTCACCTGAGCCTAGTACTCTGCATTATAGTTGGTGTTATTGGCAAGTGTCTGCTCCTTGGACGCTAAACCATGTAGAGGCCTGGCTTGGAATATCTGCCTGCCATTAAAAGGACCTAAGAATATTACTGGTGTGGCTGGAGTGAATGACTGGCTGGTGATGGACTGGATAGAAGGAAAAGGCCAGTTATTGTCTGTGTTTGTGCCTACTCCCTGCTCTTAGAAACTTTAACAACTGGATAAAAGTATGTGTTCAGGGCATAGTGAATGAGGACTGGATGGCAGGTATAGCTCCACCCTTATCCTTAGAGAATCCCAAGCCATACTCTGCCAATAGACTTTAGCACATGGATGTTGGAACAGTTATGTGACAGGCAGCTAGTAAACTCCCAAGGCCAGAGCCCTCAGTCATCATGATTCACATTGTTTCTGATGTGCTCCTGAGGGTTAAAAAAACAAAACAAAACAAAACAAAACAAAACAAAACAAAACAAAACAAAACACAGACCCCCTTGCTCATCAACCTTCATAGACTTTTTTCCAGCTATTTCTGTTCCCTGTCAAGTCCTTTGGCTACAAGACACAGGTTGGACAGAAGGGTAGAAGGAGGAGACACAGAACAGCCTTCTCATCTCTGAACAACGGTTTATCTGGACTACAAAACATGCGACTGATAAAAAGCAGAGCCCTGACAGGAGGAAGCAGTTTGATATGGCACACTGTGTACCTGTTGAGCACTGTCCCCAGTGTAATGACAGCCATCTTCCCTATTGCCATCTATTCATCTGATTATGCAGAGTGACAGTTCTTTTAGTCACACATCTATTTACCCAGGGAGTTTTTAATGGATAGTAAGTTAGTAAATCAGATAGCCTGTGTTAGGGATAATACTTCAGTAAACTGTCTACCTTATAAGGTAGTTATCACTCACATTTCCATCAACACACACAGCTCCACGTGGAGCTGGGAGCTGTTCTTCATGAAGAAAAAGGCAAATTTTAATGATTATTTAATACTGTTTGATCTAGGCACATATTATGGAGAGAAGCAAGATTTCAGCCCTGTAATGTACCACAGATATAATGAGGACTGTGCAGTTCTTTGAGGTAGAATCCAGTGTCCTTTGGGTGCGGTTGCTGCAGCTATTTGTGTTGAAGGTCACTTTCTACTCATGGTGCTTCGGATCAAACTTGGGGTCTTCTGCATTCTCAGCAAGCAATTTACCGCTGAGCTAAATTCCTAGCCTATGCCTCTTCGGCTTGGACCCCAGGATGGACACACACACACACACACACACACACACACACACACACACACACTACACACACATACATGCACACATACATACACACACATACACACAAACACACACATCCACATCCACACACATCCACACACATGTTTATTACTTTGGCATAAATATGTACATACACACATATAAATATATAAACACACATGTGTGTATATATATAGTTATGACAAAGTAATAAACACTAAGGAATGTATTCAGCTTAGATATGACAAAATATAAATAATTCTATCCCTCCTTCTACAATACAGCTAGAAGTTAACAAAATTTCTGATCCTTCTTGGACTACTAAGTGGGTCAGGAAGTCTTTTGGTTCAAGACCTGTGGGGAAGATGGGAGAAGAGCCCTGCTGTGGGGAAGGTTCAATATTGTGTAACTTCTCACGCTGCTGGCTTAAGCTATGGGGAGTTCACCTGCTGCTATGCATGGCTACCGTGTGTACCAGCAGTCTGTACTTCGTCCAGCAGTGCTGGCCATCAACACGTCCTTGGTGCCTCCTGAGAAAACTTCTAGGGCTTATCATTAAGGTGAGATCTGCTGTGGTCTCAAGATGACTTTGTGGAGCTTATTTTAAGGAAAACATCTATGTCAGGTTCCTATTACATGCCTTGTCTGTGGGGTACTATGAGAGGAAAATGTCAACTCTGTATTTATTTGTTTGAGAAAAGGACTTGTGTATCTCAGACTGGCCAGGAATTTGCCAGGTGTCTGAGGGTGACCTTGAACTTCTAATTTTCCTGCCTCCATCTCCCAAGTGCTGTGGTTACAGGTTCAAGTCACCCTCCTCTTGCACCACCCCCTCCCCCCGAGGGGGATGTAGTGCTGGGGTGAAATCCAGGGCTTTATGTAGGCTAGTCTAATGTCCGCAGCTCATCTCTTTGGTGAATTATGCTGTGGGCTGCTTCAAGGGTAGAATTAGATCAGACACAGACAACCGGCAGGACTTTCCACTCTTCTTGTGGTGAGAGACAGACTGCAGTGGTATTGATGGGGACTCACTGCTATCTGAGTCTGTGTTCACACTTGGTTTGTGCTTGAGCAAAGCTACCAGACATCCGCTAAGCCAGACTCCACAGTTTTTGGAAAGTCAATTCTTTGGGATGGAATGAAAAGACATTGGTGATTTGGGTAACTTTCCTAAAATGGTTTAGTAAAATTAGATTTGTTTCAGAGTACAAAAAATTAAGGAATAAAGGGAAGGAAACCAGACTTAATATCTATGATTATGAATGTTTTCCATGTATTTTTTTCCTCCTAATGGTTACAATTATCCTCCCTCACCCCCCACCTCCCCGAGACAGGGTTTCTCTATGTAGCCCTGGCTGTTCTGCAACTCACTCTGTAGACAAGGCTGGTCTTGAGCTTAGAGATTTGCCTTCCTCTGCCTCCTAAGTGCTGTAATTACTATTATCTTTTAAAGGAAGAATTGACATCTTCTTTTCCCAGACAAGACAGCAAGACTCAGGCTTGTGCAATTGAAATCCAACAGAGCTGTGATCTGAACCCAATGTTAGGAGACTCTAAAGACGGCGTTGTTTGTACCAGAGCACCTCCAATTGCACAGGGCCATGCCCACAGGAAAAGCACATCACTGCCCTTGTTCCAGATCAGAGATTCTGCTGCAGCTGGTTTGGACTGCATCAAGGTGCTGCGGTTAGAAGCCTACTCAGTGATACCAACAAAGAAGCTGTTGAACACACCCTGGGGACAACACCCATCTGCAGTTTCAAATCTCTTACTTACAATGATTTCATACAGATTTTTAGACTCCACAATGGGGGAAAAACCAATATGCAGTCAGTGGAAATGGTTCCCCCTCAGGCTAGTAATAAACGGTAAATAGTACAATAATCTCTCATGATGCTGGGCAGTAACAGTAAGCCAGTGTTTTCAGTTAGCCAGGCAGTCAGGGGAAGTGGGGTGGAGTGGGGTGGGGGTGAGGAGGAGTGTGTGTGTATGTGTGTGTGAGTGTGGTGTGGAAACAATGTTGTTCTGTAGAGGACTTTGTTGCCAAGCTGAGATGGCCAGCAGGTTAGGTGCACTGTTGTATTTTGTCTTTTTATATTTGTATTTTTGTATACTTTGTATATTTGTATATTTTGTATTTTGTATATATTGTATTCTTATATTTTCAGTTTCCTGGAGGTTTACCAGGATTGGCTTCAATTCATGTTGAGGACTATGTGTATAAGTCTCAACTGAGCTTGTGTTGTGTCACAGGGCCTACAATAAAAAGTGGATGTCCCTGAGTACTGCTTCTCTTCCCTCCCCTCCTAAGTTTTCCAAGCTGACCTTGAACTTGCTACCTTCCTGCCTTAGTCTCCCAAGAAGGACTATAGGCATGTAGCCCATGCCTGGATCCAATTATCCATTCCTTTCTGTGGCGTACTTCTGGTGCTTTGGCCGCAGCGCCTGCCCTGGCCTCCTTTTGTCCTCTCACCTTATCTTCAGATGTTTCATTCTATTACTATTGTTCATCTTTAGATGCTTTTTTTTTTTTTAAAGCTCACTGAGTTCTATCCGGGAGTGGCTATCTATGCCGAGCACATTAAAGGGATTCGGGAGAGGAAATGCTCAGCTGGCACTGTGTCTCCACAGGGTCAAACCCTGGGTTAAGTGTGTAAAATGTGGCCGCTTCCCATGGTTAATTTCCTTTGCTTGCTTTCATGATCGTAAAACTCTTTTATTCCACGGGGTTGTTGTTTGGTTTCATAGCCAGGATCTAGGTCTTTGCCGGGCAACTTGTTCTGATGCCTCAGAGGCCTAAGGCAGGAAGAGACATTGTGAAACCCTAGCTATTAACAGGGACTTCAATAAGCACTAACTTCTTCAAGAGACTTTCTCTTTGGATCTTTGGATACCATGTGTGTTCTCTTTCAGCAAAGTTTTTTTTTTTTTTTTTTGTCGTTTTTACATATTAATGCAATCGCTTTGCTCTACAGTATGGGGGACATTTCCTTCCTTTTCTTCTCTCTCTCTCTCCTCTTCTTCCTTCCCTCCTTTTTCTTCCCTTCCCTTCCCTCCCTCCTCCCTTCTCCCTTTACTTCTTGCCACCTTCTCTCCCCCTATCAGCTAGCATGCTTCATCTCTAGATTCAACTCCTCTATCGGCTTTGCCCACTGCGGGGTGTTTGTTAGGTACAAGATCCTAAATCTAAAGTAGCAGCAACTGCCCCCTCCTGCATCTCTAGTCTAAGAGTTAAGTGGTCCAAGCTCTATGGTTGGGTACACTGATACTCAGGGCAGGTCAGACATTCAAGTAATGTTATAGCAATGGCTCTCACTGGTCATGAGAGGCCCGTGTAGAAAAGACCAAGCTAGACCTAAACCTTCCACTGATTTCAAAACAAAACAAAACAAAACAAAACAAAAAACCCAAAACAACCCCAAACCCTGATGCTTCTGTGTCCTGTTTGTTGTTCTCGTCCAGGACAATGGCTCTGGGTCATTTTCAGGACTCTGTCTTTTTATACAAATCATTCAGTGCCTTGCTTTAGTAAAAGCCTTTTATTCTAAACATATGGGGTAGAGATTGAAAACATCAGCATTCTTCTGGTTAAAAAAAAATTCAAAATGAACAAATATGTTTCTAGCACTTTCTCAAACTTGAATTTCTTTGAACTACCATGTCCTTCTTTCTTTGTACACACACACAGAGAGAGAGAGAGAGAGAGAGAGAGAGACAGAGACAGAGACAGAGACAGAGACAGAGACAGAGACAGAGACAGACAGAGACAGACAGAGTTTTCCCTTTTAAACCATTTTCTAATTTTACATGGAAGAAGATATGCTAAAATAAAGAAGTGTCGTTCTAGCAACTTGCTTTCATCATTGTGAAGGTTGTTAAAGGCTAAAGGTTAAAGGCTAAGAAGAGGTGGCTCAGGGGGTAAGGGGCTTGCTGTTCCTAGTTGGGATTTCTAGCACCCAAGTAAAATGATGACATGGTGGCACTTGCCTGGACCCCAGATGCTGAGGGTCACAGACAGGAGGATCATCAAGGCTTGCAAATGCCAAAGATGGGAGGAGAAAGACCACCAACCCAAACCATCACAGCCAAATTAATCAAACCAAGCAATTGATTAAAGCAAGCATTTTTTTTTAATGTGTATACAGGGGCTGCCCCTTCCTAAGGCAGGGTTTAAGAGATGAAAACAAGGTTTTTATAGCTCAGGGGTAGGAGGTTTCCAAATGTGGGATATGGTGGGCCAAATGGGCAGAGTCACAGGAGCAGAACATAAGCATAGCAAGCTAGTTTAGTCCCAAGGAGCTCCCCAGACAAAGACGTGAAGGAAAGACGTCCTGTCAAGGTGGTCACAACAACCTTCTCTGACAAAGGTAGGCTTGCAAGATGGTTTATGAACAAGGCTTTGAAACAAAGGTATGGTTGCCAGTCCTGGAATAGGCAATACAGAGCCATTTGCAGCTAAGGTTACCGGTGGAACATAACCCGATCCTTGAAAAACAGATTGAATCATAAACAAGAATGAACCTGGTTTGTCTTTACTATAAGATGGCTCCTAAGACAGAGACAGGCTGGTGCATCAGGCTCACTAGCCAGTCAGCCTGTCTGGTTGAAATTAGAAGGTCTAGGTTCATTGAGAGACCCGGCCTCAAAAGTAAGGTTGAGAGCAATAGAGTGTGACCGCCAAGTACACGCACGTGCAGAGTTATACACACTCACTTAAAAAGTGAAACACAGCAACACGTTGGAGCTAGAATACTTGTGGTCGATGTGGGTCATGTGGCCTAGGTAGGCCATTCAGTCTCTTTGCTTTATTTGAAAAAAAGTAGGGCTAATGACAACTTCCTAATTGATTATTATGAAGATTGAGTAACTCAACCTACGTGGAGTGCTTAGATCACTGCCTGAAGGTGTTCAATCCGTAGCAGCTGGTACTCTCGCTGGAAAAGATGTTTAGCTCTGTGGCAGAGCCAGGACAGCTGTGTGTCTAATGTGAATAGCCTGTATTTTTTCTTTTCTTTTCTTTTTTTTAAGATTCTTTCTTTCTACTGAATTTTCTTTTTTTTTTTTTTTTTTTTTTTTGTTTTTTTTCCTAAGCACCAAGAGGATGCATGAGGCCGTGGTGAGGGGAAACAGAACCCTCATTCCTGTTAGACTTCAATTCCAATTCATCTGCTGGGCTTTGCTCCGTTCAGGGATGCTGCACTAGGAACTTCAGCAGATGCCGCAGTTAACCGAGGGCCAGCAGTTAACTCACTCGGCCAGGAGCCGGAGAGACTGCATTTCCAAAAATATAAAGACCTCACAGAGGATTTCAGAGCACATATTCTCTCTTTCTCTCCATTCCTTCTTCCTTTTCAATTTTTCTTTCATCCTCAAGTACACCCCCCACTTCCCCACCCCACCCCTCTTCTTTTTCTGAGACAATATCTCACTAGGCCTGCTCTGGAGCCCACTCTGTAAATCACACTGGCTTTGAGCTTTCTGACATCTTTTTGCCTTGGCCTCCTAAATTCTGAGATTGAAGGTGTGTATCACTATACCAGATCTCTTCTAATTGTTAAAGGGATCAGTTCTTGAAGAAATGACCCCTCTGAGGCTAGAGAAATGGCTCAGTGGATAAGATTTCCGTAAATGCTCTTCTAGAGGACCCAGGTTTGATTCCCAGCCCTCAAGTCCTGGGTTCACAACTGCCTGTAACTCTAGCTCTAGAGGATCTTTTGCCTCTGGCTTCTGCTGATGTTTCATATCTACACAGACTCACATGCATACACATTATTAAAAATAATAAAATACATGTTAAAAAAGAAAGAATTCCTTTGTTATATAAACTTATTTTCCTGCCAAGTAACCAAGAAAAAGCAGTGTAGAAAAATATAATCAGATTAGCAGGGCAGTAGTAACCCAGGAGGTAGAGGCAGGCAGATCTCTAAATTCAAGGCCAGCCTGGTCTACAGAGGAAATTCAAGGACAGCCAGGGCTACACAGAGAAATCTGTCCAAAACAAAACAAAACAAAACAAAATCAGATAATGAGAGCAATTCAAAGATCATCTGTGTTACTAATGTGCTGCCTGATTCTAGCATCTTCCACCTTCATTGCTGAAAGCTGCTCCTCTTCTCATTTCCCAGACTCCCTTTCTCCTCTTCAGCCTCTTGGGAGCTCTTCTTAAGCCTCCTCGGGCTGTGGTGTGTTACTGGTAGCTTTTGCTTAGGGCTTCTCACTTTTCCCTCAACTTTTTTTCTGATCTCAAGAACTCTAGATATATTTTTTAAATTATTCATCTAAGTTTTAAAAGATTTTATTTATTTTATGTATATGAGTACACTGTAGCTGTCTTCAGACACACCAGAAGAGGGCATCAGATCCCATTACAGGTGGTTGTGAGCCACCATGTGGTTGCTGGGAATTGAACTCAGGATCTCTGGAAGGGGAGTCAGTGCTCTTAACTGCTGAGCCATCTCTCCAACTCATTTTTTTTAATCTATTTTAAAGCAGTGTCTCATGCCCAGGATGGCCTGGAACTCCGTGTGTAGTCAAGGTTACCTTAAATTTCTGATATTCCTACCTTTACATACTCAGTTCTGAAATTATAGATGCATACGACCATGCCTGGGTTGTACGATGCCTGAGGCTTGCTCAGGTAAGCTCTCTACCAACCAAGCCACAGCTCTGTCTAGTCTAAGAGGCATGTTTCTTGTATCTCTGTCAGCTTTTACTTAACTGTGGCTTGGTATAGTAATACCCTTTCTGGCAAAATTAAATATGAGACTCAAAGACGTTTTCCGCAGCTCTCCTTCTGTCCTCTAAGCTGGACCACATTTTGAATGAATACGCAGGCGGTCAAGTACAAGGAGTTCTTTCCGTAACTCCGGGTCCACGTCTTTTTTTCATTATAGAACAGCCCCGTGCAGGACCTAAGTCCCTCACATTTCACTTTCATGTTTTTGTTCACTTAATCTTTTATTCTTAAATCGTTTATTCGAATTCTTAACTAAATTTCATGTAATCCTAGCCTCTTGTGCCTTGGGATCCCTCTCCTAAGATTAATAAGTCTTTCTCCAGAAAAGGGAATGCAATAGGGCCTAAAAGCTTCAGTGCCTTGGGTGATTTCTACAGGCCGGCTGCCTAATAGGGTAGAAACATTTAGGTTCTGTAACCTGTATTTGCTAGGTGGAGTGGTCCAACCTGAGCAGACACAACTGAGTCATTGACCGGGAGTCTGGGAAAGGGAGATAAAGCATTGAATGGAGCGGTCTCTTATTACAAGATACATTTTGGGATCTAGATGCATCTCAGAAATAAGTTCTTTAAAAATGGGGGGAGAGGGAGGCGGTGGCACATGTCTTTAATGCCAGCACTTGGGAGGCAGGCCTAAGTGGATCTCTGTGAGTTTAAGGGCAGCTTGGGACAACACAGGGACCAACATATGGAAAGAGATCCTGTCTCACAAACAAACAAACAAACAAACAAACAAACAAACAACAAGTAGAGTTGTCTGGATGTTTTGTGGATGAAAAAGCCAAGGCCGAGGGGCTGACTTTGCTTCGTCAGGTAGTGGAGAATTTGAAACTAAAGTCTTGACATCTGACTGCCCACCTTAGGCTCCGCTCCCCCCTCCTCTTCCCTCTGCTCCATATTTATGCATGTCTACTTCTCTCTGCTCACTTCACAATAAACAAGGGACCTTTACTGATTTATTTTGGGCTTCAAAAACACGGGTGACATATGGCCCGACGACGAGAAGGCGTGGACTAGTAGACCTCTATAGAAACAGAACTCCTCTGGAAAATGTAATGCGTGTGTTCCTTGTCACCATAGCTCACGGTGGACATTATGACACCCTGCACATGACTTCTGCTCTAAGGCTGTAGAGTCCTGATTCCAAACAAGGCAGGCAGGACCAAGGGACAACATGAGAGGCCAAATATACTTCCCACCTCAGCCCTACGTAGAGGTGGAGCCGCCTCAGATGTGATTGAGCAGACAAGCAGAACACTGACGCTTTTTGGCAACATTTCCAGGCATTTCCATAAATCCCTTTTAGATTCCCCTTCCCTTCAGCTCAGCAAGACAGTTACATTTCCCTGGGCCTCTGACAAACAATAGCATCCAAATGATATTTAAAACCAACCCCCCAGCATGACAACTGAGGCTCAACCCATCAGAGAAAGAAGGGTCACCATATGCCCCGTGCTCTTTGTGTCCGCCCCCGCTGCCATTTTACAGCTGCCCTGGGCCTCTTTATTTGACTTGAAGAGACAAGAGCTCTACTAAAGCGCACAAAGGGGATTTAGGATTAAGCGTTGTCTTCTACTTCTCCAACCTACAGCATCTTTCATCCCCACAAAGGTGGGAGGGGTTGAGGAGAAAGACCAGGCTCACAGGAGGAGGTTGGGGAGGAAGCCAGGCGATGAGGCGGGCAGAGGAAGAGAGCGATCTTTTTAAAAAGCGCTGTCCTTCTCACCCCCATTTTGTCTCCATCACACAGAAGCGCCATCTGTCCTCAGACTTGATGTGTTTGCCGTTCAACAACAGCTTATGGAGGAAGCAGATTATGAAGCGAGAAAATATGCTGCCGACTGCATCGGCAACTGTACTTTGTCCAGCCTGAAAACTTTGTGGCTCATCTTAGCCAGCCCTGCTAGGTCCTACCCACTTGGCGTGCCAGCGGGAGGTACACCTGCGCCTGTAGCCCTAGGCCACCACACTTCTGGTGTCTGCACTATACAGGTTCATGATCCAGGAAAACAAAAACAACAAACAAACAAACAAACAAACAAACACGTTAAGTATTTTAGCATGCCAGCCTGGCCAGATGTACTTGAGTTACGGATGACAAATTTACTGTCTCTTGCTTGGGCTTACCCTTTTCCTCGGCCAGCCACAGAGTCAGTTTAATAACGTGCTGACATGCACACAGAGCATACAGGCATTCTCTTAAATACATAGAACGGTTTGACCATACCTCCTCCAGTTAATCAGAGTAATGGGTTTCATTGTACTAATTTTAAAAGAGCTGTTTATTCTATTTTCTGTGCATGAGTGTTTTTGCCTGCAGGTGTTTATGTACACCTCGGGAGTTCCTTTTTGTCAGAAGAGGGTGACAGAGCCCCAGTTCACCCTTTGGTGTGAGCCATCTTGTGAATCCTGGGAACAGAACCCTGGTCCTTTGCAAGAGCAGCAAGTGCTCCTAACGGCTAAGACATCTCTCCAGCTCCATCTTTTTTTCTTTTTTCTTTTTTTAAAGGGGTTAATTCATGTTTTAAATGTATAACTATAGAATTAAGTTCAGGAGATTGATTATAAACCTTTAAAAAGATTCATCTTTTGCTCAGAGAGCGCCTGACTGTTTGAGACCCCCATGAACATAAGAGGCGACATGGTAACCTTTGCACTGGCTTCCTGTCACTCTGCAGTGTAGAGGTGCACTGTACATTCCTGGTTTGCTACCATTGGTCACTCTGGCTACTTTAAGTTCTCAGTGATAAGCAATATTGACACCAGCATCTTTGAACATAAAGGTGTTTTTTCCCCCCGTAGCCTTCCAATTGCTTTCTTAGATTATATTTTGACAATTAGGGTAATGGAATAAAGTTAGCAAAAATTTGAATTTAATTTTAAACATTGCCATTTAAGAAAAGCTTACTGTTTTGGGTAGGATTTAAAAGGTTTGCCATGCACGTGTCATGAAATAAACCACCAGTGTCACTTAATATGCGCTTTCATCAATGGAACAGAAAGCTTGTGGGTTGGTTTTTGTGTTTGGTGCTGGAGAGCTGAGCCAGAAGCTTTGTGCGTACCAAGCAAGCCTTCTACCACTGGCTCGTGCTCAGCCCAGACAGAAACTTTAATGTTTATATCCAAAGTACTTCTAAGATCTAGGAACGTAAGTCATTATTAGACATCTGCAGTCTTTTCCTTAGGGACTCAGTGAACTTGTGATCCTCTAGTATAGAGCATGAGTGGTTAAAATCAGACAGTTAGACTTGAAATTTGGCTTTATCATTCTGGGATGGTAATGTTTTATACATTGCCTAAATAGCCTATGCATTCAATTACAGAAGAGTAACAAACACCAATTTTTAAGTTCTAAATGTCAAGGATTAAAAATTATATATGGATTTTGTAGACAGCCAAATTTAAGTCTAATATAATTTTTTTAAACCCATTTCATACTTTCCTTGGGGAATTTTACTGTTTTAAAATCTTACATTGAGGTTGAATATGGCTGTTTACATCTGTAATCCTAGAACTTGGAAGCTGCCTTAAGAGAGTTACTGTGAGTTTGGAGTCAGCATGGGCTACACAGAGAGAGTCCATCTCAGAAAAATAAAAAATAAGTTAGTAGAGGAAAAGCTCTCAGAATGTCTGGAATAACCCAGGTTCTGTGTGTGTGTGTGTATGTGTGTGTGTGTGTGCACTGTACCTGTGAAACTGAAATTGTCATGCTGATTTTAAACCATATTATGAATTGAAGTTCTTGGACTATTCAAACATTTTGTTTAGTTACCTCCATTCCTTAATTCATCTTTCCTCTTTATTATTATCAAGCACAAACATAAACTTCTTGTGTTTGATTGATCAGAGCTTTTGATTTTTTTCCACTCAAAATTATTTGTATCCCAAAACATGGGGCTAGAGAGACGACTCAACAGTTAAGAGTACTTGTTGCTTCTGCAGAAGACCTGAGTTCAATTTCAGAATCCACATGGTGGTTCCCAACTGTCTGTAACTCCAATCCCAGAAGATCTTCAGGCCTCTTTGGCCACTATGCACACATGTGATACACATACATACATGCAAGCAAATGTGTGTGTGATGTGTGCACCACAAGCATGCTGCAGTGTCACTGCATCTGAATTCTGAGTGTGTTGTTGGCTTAGCCAATGTAAAGCTCACACCCACAACTGCAAGGCAGTGGCTACCATTTATCAGACTTAAGCTGCACTCTGGCAAAGGGCAAACCTTCATTAACCTTTGTAGTTTGCACAACTTAATTGTTCTTGGATGTGCTCTAATTTCTTTGAACCCAAGTCCACATTAGTACTCGTGACTGAGAACTGGTTCTCCTTATGGAGCTGGATGGGCTGCGGGAAGGTGGCTTCGGAGTGTTGTCTGCCTGGGGGAGGGGAATTAAAGAGGTTTCTTTAACTGCATTTAAGCCCAGGAGGGCTCATTGTTCCCTAAATTAAGGCGGTGGCCTCAGCAGAACACTAGGATGACAGGTACCTCTTCTTCTAGGTGTGCTCACGAATGCCTGAGCAGAACACCGTCCTCCTAACTGTTCTCTCTCCTTGTGAGAGTTAAAGGCCGGAGCTAAGATGACTCACCAGGGAGTTCAAGGTGTCCATGCGGCAACATACCCCGTGAGTGGGTGTCTGAGAGACTCCTGGAAAAGTGGAACCCCCTTCCAAGGAAGGCCTGGAGCTATTGTCTGTGCAAAGCTCCCAAGTCCCTTTCATTGTCTACGACTTTTGAGTGGTCCCAGGTACATCTCAGTCCTCCCCATATGGAACCTGGGTCATTCCAGGTGAATATATTGGTAAAAGAAGAGTCAGAATATCTCCATCATTGCTGATTTGTAGTTACCAGTGTAATTTCACTGACATGGGATGAGAAAGAAATTTCTTACTGCCTTTTTCTATTTATTGATTGTTTGTGCTTATATCCTGGCATGCATGTAGAATCAGAAGAGAACTTGTGGGAGTTGGTGGTCTCCTTTTTCCATGTGGGTCTATCCTGGTTAGTTTTCTGTCTCTTGACACAGCTAGAGTCATCAGGGTAGTGGAGAATCTCTGAGTTCAAGGCTAGTCTGGGCTACAGAGAGAGTTCCATGCTAACCTGATGTATACAGAGAAACCCTGTTTCAGGAAAACAAAACAAAACAACACACACACACACACACACACACACACACAGAGAGAGAGAGAGAGAGAGAGAGAGAGAGAATATTCAGCTACATAGTGAGAATCTGTCCCGAAAAAGACAAAAACAAAAAGCAAAAAGAACCCTCAAAACCTTAGAATCATTGGAGAGGAGGGAGCCTCAATTGAGAAAACGCCTTTATACGATCAAGCTGTGGGCAAACCTGTGAGGCATTTTCTTCACTAGAGCTTGATGGTGAAGGCCCCAGCCCAACGTGGGCGAGGCCATCCTGGGCTGGTGGTTCTGGGTTCTATAAGAAAGCAGGCTGAGCAAGGTATGAGGAGCAAGCAAGTCAGTGAGCAGCCCCCATCCATGGCCTCTGTATCAGCTCCTGCCTCCAGGTTCCTGCCCTGACTTTCTTCAATGATGGACTAAGATGTGGAAGTGTAAGCCAAGACCACCCTTTCCCCTCCAACTTGCTTTTTGGTTATGGTATTTTGTCACAATGGTGGTAACCTTAACTAAGACAAGGTCCCAGTGACAGCACACAGATCACCAGGCACCTTTACCTCCTGAGCCATCTCATCAGCCCAAAATGTATACTTTTTGTGAGTTGTTAGTGGGCTCTAATATAGCTGTAATGTCACTGGGACATTAAACTTTGGTCAGTCTGCTGCTTTCTCTTGGCCTTTCTTCATCCCCACACATTTATCATATCTTTGTCACAAGTCAAAGAGTTCAAGCCATACCGCGTTACCTGTCACTTGAGACAAGGTCCTTTTCTCAAAAGACTCTCCTGCCTAGTGGGAACACAGATCAGCAACCTGGCTAGCCAGGGACTCGGGTTCAGTATGAGTACCTCAAGCAAGCCCAGGATGGTTGGAAACGGAGAATCACAAACCCAGACTTTCGAAGCTCTTAAAGCAGGCCTCACCATTCAGTACCTCGACCTGGCTCGATCAGCATAGAGTTTGGTTGACAGCAGGAGCATCTCCGTAGGCAGAAGCATCTCCACAGGCTTAGAGGCACGGCATCTCTGGGCCTGTTGCCACTGCCTTGCAGAGGAGATTCTCCTCCTTAACCTGGGATAGGGTTCACTCAGTTCTCTACTCCATCCGATCTCCCCAGTAGGTCCCACGTTAGCCACACCCATGCCCTCATCCCGGAAGGGAAGTCTTCCCTCTCTACCACCTCAACCTCACAGTCTCTTCCACCTTCCTCTTCCGCTGTCAATTCTTCCCTTTATCTTCCTAATCCTCTCCTTCCATGCTCTCTCTCCCTAGTTCTCAATACTTACAAGTCGCCCCGCTTCTTGCCCCTTGCCTCCATTCTGCATGCGCACCATGTCTCCTGGCTGACCAAGAGCACAAACACCTCAGCTATCTCTCTTAGTTTTGGTTGTCCTGTCTGTAAAGTGCCAGGGCCCAACAATACAGTAGTAGCCGAGATAAAAGACAATAATCAGATGAGAGCATCCACTGCTGATCCTTTACTCAAAGTTCTTGAATGATTGTGTAGAGGACCGAACTGCTATAGATGCCTTTTTCTTGTTTGTTTGTTTGTTTGTTTGTTTGTTTCCCGTCTCATATACTCAGCATTGGTGTCTTGCTGATACCAAGTCCCCCTGAGTCTTTAGTGTTTTCTCCTGTGACGAACACCATTTTCCTTTTCTTTATTTGGCTTCCTGGTAGTGGTGAATTCCCAGAAGACAATGCTTGCTCTATAGGGGCCATCCCACCTTCATTTTCTAGAAGGACCACCTAAACACTTAAACTTCTATACAAAGGGCTTATAATTCATACCTTGCCTGCCCAGGGTGACCAATTCACCCAGTTTGTTTTCCTAGGGTGGACTTTAGGACATAACACGCAGTCCCCAGGAATCTGGCCAGCCTGACCTTCACCTTGGGCTTTTAAAAAGGTCATTGACTGTGTGTGGCCATCTGGGTCACCTGTCATTGGCAAGCCAAGGAATGTAAAATGAAACTCATTAGACTTTTCCTTCTGTCTCTTCAGCTTCATCCCGTCTCACTTGGTATTTATCATACGGGCAACTCTTTTGTGGCTTGGTTACCTTCCTCTAGAAAAGAGGGCTCACAGCAGCTTCCAATGTTCTGGGTTTGGGTTTTGGATGGGTAATGATTGTGTGGCATTAGGACAGTGCTGCCAGGGGTGATGTATTGATGACACTGTTTACGGTGATGCCCTAGAACAGTCATAGGAACCAAGAATGCCTTTGGAAAGTTGGAGAAATCTTACTCATGTTACATGAGAAGTAAAAAATTTTTAACTCACTTCAATCCACCCTATCATTCCCCCGTTTTGATGCCCTTATATTTATATAAGGTGTCAATTTTGAGTTTTTTTTTTCTTTCTTCCTCAAAGCAACCTCATAGGTTGCTAAACTTAATTCTCCATAGAAAGGTTGAAAATGATGATGGGGTGATAAACAGATTAGTAACAATGAATGACAGACATGCACCCTATAAAGGGGACAAAAGAGTGTGAGCAGACAGCTCCCATTTCAAACAGCTGGGACTGTGGCAGAGACTAGGGAACACTACAACCCTGTGTGGTTAGTGGTCTCATTCACAGAAACACTAACAGCGCTCAAACAATCACGTGGGTGAGCAGAGTCCTTCATCTCTCTGACCATTTCTGGACCCTGGCTGAGCCACATGGCTGGCTGCCAGTTAGTGCTGAAAGGGAAGGCTGCCTCTTCTAGGCCCTTGTCCTGGAACTGTTAGAGATCCCCAAACGTTTCTCATGCTTTATGTTCCCACGTTTGGAGCTGTCCTTCCCATAGCCAATCACACTGGTCTTCCTACAGAACTCTTTTCTTCACATGGGGAAACAGGCAGGAGGGCACTTCATCTACAGTTTCAGCCTCCTCAGTTTTGTCTGACGGCTTTTCCACCGGATGGAGAATTTAGCCACCATGTCCTGCACATGTAGCCCACCAGGCTCTAACTTCCTCACCTTTTTTTATTTCCTCCAGCTGTTTCCCAGAAATAACCCTCTTCTCCAGCGAAGCTGGTGCCCTCCTGGTCAGTTGCCTTTTTCTGACCTTGTGACCTGGGAAAATAACAGAATGAAATAGATGCTTGTTTGGCTTATGGTTTCAGAGATTTCAGGCGACAGCTGCCTGCATCTGTGATTCTGGGGCCATAGTGGGAGAGGAAAGAGTCTCATTTGGTGACAGCCAGGAACCAGAGAGACGGGCATAGAGGAACTGGCTGGAGGCAAAACATGTCCCCAGTGGCCTTCTTCCTATAACCCGACACAATTCCCAATAGTCCACTTAGCTCTGGATTCATCAGCGATGGTATCCACTGATGAAGATCTTCATGACTCAGTCACACTCATTAGCAGCACCAGCTGGGAGCCAAGCCCTCAAATCAGGAGCCTCTGAGAACCATCATTTTATATCCAAACAAGGACACCTGCTATGTTACCAGCGGCCTTTGGCTTGTAGGATTGTCCTCTCTGAAGGCCCTCAGACTCAAGCAAAGTTCCAGTTGTAGCAGAAAACTCACCATCTCGTTGATTCAACGCTACTGTCTCCTCAACTCCACCAGAGTGGCTCACTTGGGGATCGTGTGTGCCTTGGCCCTGGTCGCTTCTTTCTATAACAAACTTCCAATGTAATAGCATGCGTGAAAATTAGGGTACGGAAAAGGAGTTCATGTGAAACATCACTGTATCTTGTACCGTGTATACATATCATTGTGGCTTGAGGGGCATCAATCATTGGGGGCCAGTCCTTCCTATGTAGACTGGTTACTGTGTTGCTCCTTTCTGCTGAGTTCTAACAGGTCTTTGAGTCATTGTAGCAAGCCAGAAGTGCTGGTATACTGAGGTCCATCGGAATATGCTGTGTTTGCCATCTTTTTCGGTGATATACCCAATTACCTAAAACGAAGCAACTTAAGGGAGGAAGTGATATGGCCCAGATAACCCTGACTAGGGGGGACACACAGACAGATTTACGGAAAAGTTGGGGTCAGGTGGGGTACAGCAACCAGGAACCTCTGCATGTGCAGCACAGGAGGGGTTGGTCTCCCCTAGTCTTAGTGGGAGGTTTCTGTAGGTGAGCAGGCCAGGCTGTAAACTGGAAGAGAGATCTGCAGAGGACCCTGATTCTGCTCCCAGCACCCACAGGGCAGCTTATAACTGTCTGTAACCTACTACCAGGGAATCTAACACCCTCTTCTGGCCTCTATAGGCAATGCACACATGTGGTGGTCATACATAATGCAGGCAGACACTCATATACATAAAGTAAAAATAACTAATTTTTTTTAAAAAAATTATTTTTCCATCCTTCCAGGTTTGACCATTTAAATATTTTAGTTCATATAATTTTACTTTTTAAAAATCTTCTTTTAATACATGTGTTAAATAATTCAAATAATACTGATTATATATTCTGATTTGTAGCATCTATTTTTCTCTTAAAATATACCATGATTCGCTATTTATTGCCAATAAAGTCATTTTCTACCACCTACTTTCTCCCTGAAGAATGATGAACTCATTTTGGCTCCTGCTTTGAGAGGTTACAGTCCATTGTGGTAGAGAAAGTGTGGCAAGGGGAAGCTTCACCTTGGTGGAATCATGGAGCAATTTGCTTACATTTCAACAGACCAGGAGCAGAGAGCGAGCTTGGATTAGATCCCCCCTCAGCCCCACCTCTGTGTCTCTCCATCTGCCAATTAGGCCCCCTATCCTGGAAGATCTACAACCTCCAAAAATGATAGCACTAACTGGGAAGAACATGCTTAATCACTTGAGCCCAAAGGAGACATTTCATATTCAAACTGTAGCATTCTATTGTTGGCAGACATAGGCCCAGGGCCATCTCAAAGCACATTCCAACTGTAAAAGTCCCCACAGTAGGAAAGTTCCAATATGACTTAAAAGTCCATAGTTTAAAGTTGACTCTAAGACTCAAGGGGATCTCTTAACCGGGAGCCTCTTTTTGTTTTCAAGCAAAGAAAACATAACCCAAACCAGTTATATGCTTCCAACATAAAATGATGAGAGCGAACACTCCCAGTCTAAAAGACTGGCATAGCAAGAAACTCAGCAGGGAGACAGACAGCCCCGAAGCTCCATGCCTAGCACCTAGCGCTGTGATAACATCACTGTACCTGGACAGTTTGAGGCAGCTGCTACCCTCTAGCTTTGCTGCCTGTGGCACATACGTTATTTCCTTTGGGTCATCTGTACTTGGTGCCTGCAGCTCTTCTCAGTGTATGTTTACATACCTGTCATCTCCATAGCGACTTAGACTCAGCTTCATTGTCTCACACGGAGACCCCTCAGGAGCTCTCTTCAGGGAATCTGACCCTATCACACACCTCCTGGCCTCAGAGGACTTCAGAAGACCACACTGCAACCGGACTCCAACACTCTCACATCCTGTATACCTGCAAACATGCGTTGTCACACGGCTAAGCTCTGCTGTCTTCTAGAGCTATAGCTTGGGCTCCATTAGACCACAGCTATGGTGGCTTCTGAGTGTCTTCCTGACTCAATCTGGGATAGCAATTTCCTGGGAGGCTGTTCTTGAGTAGGAATGTCTGGCCTAATACTCTCTGTGCAAGCATTCTTCCTTTTAAGTGAATTTTCATCTTTAAAATCTGGCATTCTTGGTGAGTTGAGTATTTTTCCCAAGGCACCCTCCCTATTGTCCCAGTACATGCTACTCAGTTTTCCTTTGTTGGCACCAGACAACTATCACCCATTTGTCTGCGTCCATTTGTCGGCTACTTTGCCAGGACTCACATTCTGGTGAACGTGCCAGCCTCTGTTGTCCATATTTTCCTGCTCTTTATTTTGATCTTAATTCTCACTGTAAACCTCATTAAACTCGGCAAACAATAACCATGCCACAACCCGAATGTTTTGCCACCTTGAAACATCTTCCAACAAATTAGTTTGAATTCAGCCTCGCTCGGGTTTCCGGGATGAACAGAGCACAGCTTAGAAGCTTTCCTGAAATGGAACATAAATGACTTCTTACCTCTGCTTTCCTCTGAGGCCTTAGGAACTTGTTCTTCCTTGCATTTCTAAGGATGCTCTGCTCTTTCATGGCCCCTTTAAGTCTGGTCCACTAAGCTCCATTTAAGGCATTTTAGGACTTTGCTAACCAGGAGCTTCAAACTCACCCCTCAGGTTTCTCACAAACCTAATTTTATGGTAGAAGAAGAATATATTGTCTCAGGTTTCTTATGTAACAAATGCCCTGTTGTTGTTGTTGTTGTTGTTGTTGTTGTTCCTATCTTCTGTCTTAGTTGCTTTTCTCACTACTGCTGACAAGAAGCAGCTTGCGGGAGAAAGGATTCATTTGGGGTTATAGTTTGATGAGATACTGCCTATCATGGTAGGGATAAAGGGATGTTGAGAAAGAGAGGGGGGAGGAGAAGGGACAGGGAGGGAGGGAGGGAGGGAGGAAGGGAGGGAGGGAGGGAGGGAGGGAGGGAGGGAGGGAGGGAGAATGATGTGCACATGTTTGACCATGGAGACCAGAAGAGGTATCAGATCCCCCAGAGATGGAGCCACAGGTGCAGTGAGCCACTGGACATAGATATTGAGAACCTAACTCAGACCCTGTGAAAGAACAGTAAATGCTCTTAAGCACCGAGCCATCTTTCAGGCCCTTACACCATCTACAATGTTGAGCATTTTTAACAGTGCCCTAGCGAACCCTCTCAGATCTGCACAGCCCATCATTGCTTCTTGCAATAAAACTGTGGAGCAGAGTGTGTGCATCTCCAAATCTCCTGCTACCCATTGACAAGTGTCCGTCACCAGAGTCTTCGGTTCGGGTTTCTTTTAACGCTTTCCCCATGGCCGTTATTCAGTCAATAGATACATACCACTGATAGACTTTGGCAGATAAAGCAGTTTTGTACCCTGATTTTCCTTCAGTGTTGCATGCCTTCTATTTTAAGGGCCCCTTAAAAATGGTAAATGTACAAAGACCTAGACAAGTTAAAGCCAAGAAGGGAAAAACAAAAACAAATAAAAATCACAGAGGTCCTCACGAGGATACCATAGGATAGATGAAGTTGACCTACCATGGCTCTTTAAATGCTACGTTTTAAATGTTCCTTATTATTACTACTTAAGATGTAAATAAGTCATTCTTGGTCAAATACTGCATGGTTACTGGGGCTCAAGCAGCATGCCCTGTGTCCAGCTTTGAAGTACTGGGCACTGTCGCTATTCACTTAGTTGTGTTTGAAGTGACAGCGTGGCAAGAAGCCAACTGCAGGCGGTCCTCCACAGGGGCTTCTATGGCCCGATGGTGGAAGCCAAGGCCAGGACACAAAGTCCTGATGCTCAGGTGACTCACAGCTCCACTTATCTCTATGTGAGGTCCAAACACAAGTGCCAGAATTTCACTTTCTGCAGTTTTCTATTTTTGCTAATTACATTCACCGTGTAGCCTTTCTTTATATCCTACACACATTTGACATTTAAAAAAGGTGTTTTAACCTCTGGATTTAAGCAAATTGGTTCCCCGAACTCCCCATCAAACCACATGCTCTGAGTTAATATTCACGGTGTCCTCGGTGTTAACACAGCTTGGTTTTGCCACACTGCCCTTGCTTGATCTAGCTAATCTTAATTTGTATTTACAAAGTGGATTACCTTTTTCCCAATAACGAGTCAATATCCAATTCAGCTGAATTTTGCTCTTACATTGATTGCTGCCGTTTACTTGTGAGAAATTATAAAGCCGGTTTTAAAAACAGAATCCAGAATAGGTTTGCATCTGGAAAGTTTAATTTCTGCCCAAGTGAAGTTCTCCTGGGCCTTGTATTCTAAAATGCTTACTTAGCAACAATGGGTACATCTCCAGAGGTATGGGGAATACCCTGTTTTTTTTTTTAATTTTTAATATTTTTATTACATATTTTCCTCAATTACATTTCCAATGCTATCCCAAAAGTCCCCCATAGCGCCCCCCACTTCCCTACCCACCCATTCCCATTCTTTTGGCCCTGGCATTCCCCTATATTGGGGCATATAAAGTTTGCAAGTCCAATGGGCCTCTCTTTCCATTGATGGCCGACTAGGTCATCTTTCGATACATATGCAGCTAGAGACAAGAGCTCCGGGGTTCTGGTTAGTACATCATGTTGTTCCAACAATAGGGTTGCAGATCCCTTTAGCTCCTTGGGTACTTTCTCTAGCTTCTCCATTGGGAGCCCTGTGATACATCCAATAGCTGACTGTGAACATCCACTCCTGTGTTTGCTAGGCCCCGGCATCGTCTCACAAGAGACAGCTATATGTGGGTCCTTTCAGCAAAATCTTGCTAGTGTATGCAATGGTGTCAGCGTTTAGAAGCTGATTATGGGATGGATCCCTGGATACGGCAGTCTCTAAATGGTCCATCCTTTCATCACAGCTACGAACTTTGTCTCTGTAACTCCTTCCCTGGGTGTTTTGTTCCCAATTCTAAGAAGGTGCACAGTGTCCACACTTTGGTCTTCATTCTTCTTGAGTTTCATGCGTTTAGCAAATTGTATCTTATATCTTGGGTATCCTAAGTTTTGGGCTAATATCCACTTATCAGTGAATACATATTGTGTGAGTTCTTTTGTGATTGTGTTACTTCACTCAAGATGATGCCCTCCAGGTCCATCCATTTGGCTAGGAATTTCATAAATTCATTCTTTTTAATAGCTGAGTAGTACTCCATTGTGTAAATGTACCATAATTTCTGTATCCATTCCTCTGTTGAGGGACATCTGGGTTCTTTCCAGCTTCTGGCTATTATAAATAGGGCTGCTATGAACATAGTGGAGCATGTGTCCTTTTTACCGGTTGGGACATCTTCTGGATATATGCCCAGGAGAGGTATTGCTGGATCCTCCGGTAGTACTATGTCCAATTTTCTGAGGAACCGCCAGACTGATTTCCAGAGTGGTTGTACAAGCTTGCAATCCCACCAACAATGGAGGAGTGTTCCTCTTTCTCCACATCCTCGCCAGCATCTGCTGTCACCTGAATTTTTGATCTTAGCCATTCTGACTGGTGTGAGGTGGAATCTCAGGGTTGTTTTGATTTGCATTTCCCTGATGATTAAGGATGTTGAACATTTTTTCAGGTGCTTCTCTGCCATTCGGTATTCCTCAGGTGAGAATTCTTTGTTCAGTTCTGAGCCCCATTTTTTAATGGGGTTATTTGACTTTCTGGAGTCCACCTTCTTGAGTTCTTTATATATATTGGATATTAGTCCCTTATCTGATTTAGGATAGGTGAAGATCCTTTCCCAATCTGTTGGTGGTTTTTTTGTCTTATTGATGGTGTCTTTAGCCTTGCAGAAGCTTTGTAGTTTCATGAGGTCCCACTTGTCAATTCTCGATCTTACAGCACAAGTCATTACTGTTCTATTCAGGAATTTTTCCCCTGTGCCCATATCTTCAAGGCTTTTCCCCACTTTCTCCTCTATAAGTTTCAGTGTCTCTGGTTTTTTTTTTTTAATTTATTTATTCATTCATTTATTATGAATATGTTCTTTTCATTGAAAGTAATTATTACAAAGTTATAGCTGACCTTTTATTTTTTTTCTAACCCCTATTTCTAATCCTATGTTTTATGGTGACTTTTTTTTTTTATTGAGTATTGAGGAAAATATGTAATAAAAAAAAATACTCAGTGTCTCTGGTTTTATGTGAAGTTCCTTGATCCACTTAGACTTGACCTTAGTACAAGGAGATAGGAATGGATCAATTCGCATTCTTCTACATGTTAACAACCAGTTGTGCCAGCACCATTTGTTGAAAATGCTGTCTTTCTTCCACTGGATGTTTTTAGCTTCCTTGTCGAAGATCAAGTGACCGTAGGTGTGTGGGTTCATTTCTGGGTCTTCAATTCTATTCCATTGGTCTATTTGTCTGTCACTATACCAGTACCATGCAGTTTTTATCACAATTGCTCTGTAGTAGAGCTTTAGGTCCGGCATGGTGATTCCACCAGAGGTTCTTTTATCCTTGAGAAGAGTTTTTGCTATCCTAGGTTTTTTGTTATTCCAGATGAATTTGCAGATTGCACTTTCTAATTCGTTGAAGAATTGATTTGGAATTTTGATGGGGATTGCATTGAATCTGTAGATTGCTTTTGGCAAGATAGCCATTTTTACAATGTTGATCCTGCCAATCCATGAGCATGGGAGATCTTTCCATCTTCTGAGATCTTCTATAATTTCTTTCTTCAGAGACTTGAAGTTTTTATTATACAGATCTTTCACTTCCTTAGTTAGAGTCACGCCAAGATATTTTATATTATTTTTGACTATTGAGAAGGGTGTTGTTTCCTTAATTTCTTTCTCAGCCTGTTTATTCTTTGTGTAGAGAAAGGCCATTGATTTGTTTGAGTTAATTTTATATCCAGCTACTTCACCGAAGCTGTTTATCAGGCTTAGGAGTTCTCTGGTGGAATTTTTAGGGTCACTTATATATACTATCATATCATCTGCAAAGAGTGATATTTTGACTTCATCTTTTCCAATTTGTATCCCTTTGATCTCCTTTTGTTGTCGAATTGCTCTGGCTAGGACTTCAAGTACAATGTTGAATAGGTATGGAGAAAGTGGACAGCCTTGTCTAGTCCCTGATTTTAGAGGGATGCTTCAAACTTCTCACCATTTACTTTGATGTTGGCTACTGGTTTGCTGTAGATTGCTTTTATCATGTTTAGGTATGGGCCTTGAATTCCTGATCTTTCCAAGAATTTTATCATGAATGGGTGTTGGATCTTGTCAAATGCTTTTTCCGCATCTAACGAGATGACCATGTGGTTTTTGTCTTTGAGTTTGTTTATATACTGGATTACGTTGATGGATTTCCGTATATTGAACCATCCCTGCATCCCTGGGATGAAACCTACTTGGTCAGGATGGATGATTGTTTTGATGTGTTCTTGGATTCGGTTAGCAAGAACTTTATTGAGGATTTTTGCATCAATATTCATAAGGGATATTGGTCTGAAGTTTTCTATCTTTGTTGGGTCTTTTTGTGGTTTAGGTATCAGAGTAATTGTGGCTTCATAGAATGAGTTGGGTAGAGTACCTTCTGTTTCTATTTTGTGGAATAGTTTGTGAAGAACTGGGATTAGATCTTCTTTGAAGGTCTGATAGAACTCTGCACTAAACCCATCTGGTCCTGGGCTTTTTTTAGTTGGGAGACTATTAATGACTGCTTCTATTTCTTTGGGGGATATAGGGCTGTTTAGATCATTAACCTGATCTTGATTCAACTTTGGTACCTGGTATCTGTCTAGGAACTTCTCCATTTCATCCAGGTTCTCCAGTTTTGTTGAGTATAGCCTTTGGTAGAAGGATCTGATGGTGTTTTAGATGTCTTCAGGATCTGTTGTTATGTCTCCTTTTTCATTTCTGATTTTGTTAATTAGGATGCTTTCCCTGTGCCCTCTAGTGAGTCTGGCTAAGGGTTTATCTATCTTGTTGATTTTCTCAAAGAACCAGCTCCTTGATTGGTTGATTCTTTGAATAGTTTTTCTTGTTTCCACTTGGTTGATTTCGCCCCTGAGTTTGATTATTTCCTGCCGTCTACTCCTCTTGGGTGAATTTGCTTCCTTTTGTTCTAGTGCTTTTAGGTATGTTGTCAAGCTGCTAATGTGTGCTCTCTCTAGTTTCCTTTTGGAGGCACTCAGAGCTATGAGTTTTCCTCTTAGAAATGCTTTCATTGCGTCCCATAAGTTTGGGTATGTTGTGGCTTCATTTTCATTGAACTCTAAAAAGTCCTTAATTTCTTTCTTTATTCCTTCCTTGACCAAGGTATCATTGAGAAGAGTGTTGTTCAGTTTCCACGTGAAGGTTGGCTTTCTATTATTTATTTTGTTATTGAAGATCAGCCTTAGTCCATGGTGATCTGATAGGGTGCATGGGACAATTTCAATATTTTTGATTCTGTTGAGGCCTGTTTTGTGACCAATTATGTGGTCAATTTTGGAGAAGGTACCATGAGGTGCTGAGAAGAAGGTATATCCTTTTGTTTTAGGGTAAAATGTTCTGTAGATATCTGCCAGATCCATTTGATCCATAACTTCTGTTAGTTTCACTGTGTCCCTGTTTAGTTTCTGTTTCCATGATCTGTCCATTGGTGAAAGTGGTGTGTTGAAGTCTCCCACTATTATTGTATGAGGTGCAATGTGTGCTTTGAGATTTACTAAAGTTTCTTTAATGAATGAGGCTGCCTTTGTATTTGGAGCATAGATATTCAGGATTGATAGTTCCTCTTGGAGGATTTTACCTTTGATGAGTATGAAGTGTCCCTCCCTGTCTTTTTTAATGACTTTGGGTTGGAAGTCAATCTTATCAGATATTAGAATGGCTACTCCAGCTTGTTTCTTCATACCATTTGCTTGGAAAATTGTTTTCCAGCCTTTTATTCTGAGGTAGTGTCTATCTTTTTCTCTGAGATGAGTTTCCTGTAAGCAGCAAAATGTTGGGTCTTGTTTGTGTAGCCAGTTTGTTAGTCTATGTCTTTTTATCGGGGAGTTGAGTCCATTGATATTAAGAGATATTAAGGAAAAGTAATTGTTGTTTCCTGTTATTTTTGTTGTTAAAGTTGGCATTCTGTTCTTGTGGCTGTCTTCTTTTAGGTTTGTTGAGGGATTACCTTCTTGTTGTTTCTAGGGCGTGGTTCCTGTCCTTGTATTGGTTTTTTTCTGTTATTATCCTTTGAAGGGCTGGATTCGTGGAGAGATAATGTGTGAATTTGGTTTTGTCGTGGAATACTTTGGTTTCTCCATCTATGTTAATTGAGAGTTTGGCTGGGTATAGTAGCCTGGGCTGGAATTTGTGTTCTTTTAGTGTCTGTATAACATCCATCCAGGATCTTCTGGCTTTCATAGTCTCAGGTGAAAAATCTGGTGTAATTCTGATAGGCTTGCCTTTATATGTTACTTGGCCTTTTTCTCTTACTGCTTTTAGTATTCTATCTTTATTTAGAGCATTTGTTGTTCTGATTATTATGTGTCGGGAGGTATTTCTTTTCTGGTCCAGTCTATTTGGAGTTCTGTAGGCTTCTTGTATGTTCATGGGCATCTCTTTCTTTAGATTTGGGAAGTTTTCTTCTATAATTTTGTTGAAGATGTTTGCTGGTCCTTTGAGTTGAAAATCTTCATTCTCATCCACTCCTATTATCCGTAGGTTTGGTCTTCTCATTGTGTCCTGTATTTCTTGGATGTTTTGAGTTAGGATCTTTTTGCATTTTACATTTTCCTTGATTGTTGTGCCGATGTTCTCTATGGAATCTTCTGCACCTGAGATTCTCTCTTCCATCTCTTGTATTCTGTTGCTGATGCTGGTATCTATGGTTCCAGATTTCTTTCCTAGGGTTTCTATCTCCAGTGTTGCCTCATTTTGGGTTTTCTTTATTGTGTCTACTTCCCTTTTTAGGTCTAGTATGGTTTTGTTCATTTCCATCATCTGTTTGGATGTGTTTTCCTGTTTTTCATTAAGGACTTCTACCTGTTTGATTAGGTTATCCTGTTTTTCTTTAAGGATTTGTAACTCTTTAGCAGTGTTCTCCTGCAATTCTTTAAGGGATTTTTGTGCTTCCTCTTTAATGTCTTCTACCTGTTTACCAGTGTTCCTTTGTATTTCTTTAAGTGTGTTATTAAAGTCCTTCTTGAAGTCCTCTACCATCATCAGGAGATATGCTTTTAGATCCGTGTCTAGCTTTTCCGGTGTGTTGGGGTGCCCTGGACTGGGCGAAGTGGGAGTGCTGGGTTCTGATGATGGTGAGTGGTCTTGGTTTCTGTTAGTAAGATTATTACGTTTACCTTTCGCCATCTGGTAATCTCTGGGGTTAGTTGTTGTCGTTGTCACTGTTTAAAGATTGGAGCAGAAGCTGTGTTCCACTCACCAGCAGTCTCAAAATCCTGTGGCAGGGGTCGTGGGTAGCTGGTGGTACCCCGGTGCTGGTCCAGCCGGAAGAGGCCTGTGGTCCTACTCAGGCCGGTTTTCTGCTTCCCTAGCTAATGCAGTCTCAGGTCCCGCGCGCAATTGGATTGGAGCAGAAGCTGTGTTCCACTCTCCAGAAGTCTTAAGATCCTGTGGCGGGTGTTGTGGGTAGCTGGCGAGGGTCAGCCGACCCTGCGCCCTAGCTACCCTGGTGCTTTTCTGACCGGAAGAGGCTTGTGGCCCTACGTCGGCCGGATTTCTGCCTCCCCAACCAAAGCAGTCTCAGGTCCTGCGTGATTGGACTGGAGCAGAAGCTGTGTTCCACTCACCAGCAGTCTCAAAATCCTGTGGCGGGGGTCATGGGTAGCTGGCGGGTGTCAGCCGACCCTGCGCTCTAGCTACCCCGGTGCTGATCCGGCCGGATGAGGCCTGTGGCCCTACTCAGGCCGGTTTCTGCTTCCCTAACTAATGCAGTCTCAGGTCCCGCGCGCAATTGGATTGGAGCAGAAGCTGTGTTCCACTCACCAGAAGTCTTAAGATCCTGTGGCGGGTGCTGTGGGTAGCTGGCAAGTGTCAGCCGACCCTGCGCCCTAGCTCTTTTTTTTTTTTTTTCAAACACTTTGCTCCATGTCAGGAGATGGCCTAGAAGATGACCAACAGATGGTTGGTCACAAGGAGATGATGGGCCCTAAAGCACATAGCCTACCACTGATATTTAAGTGATTCTGGAAAGCAAGGTCTAAAAGTGACTATTTATGTGGTTGTGACCAAACCCATGACACAAGTAACCTAAGAAAGGAAGCGTTTATTTTGGCTCTTGATTTTTGTCTTTGTTTTTTTTTTTTTTTAAGACATTGTGTAGTTTCATCTGTTCTGGAACTTGCTTGTAGGCTGGCCTCAAACTCCCAGAGATCCCCCTGCCTCTGTCTTTCAAGTGCTGGGATTAAAGGCATGTATTACCACTCTCTGGTTTTGGCTCTTGATTCAAGGCTACAGTCCCTCATAGTGGAGAAAACTTTGTGGGGGAAACATTGCTATCTGTAGCTAGAGATGAACCATCTAGACTGAGTCCAGCCCATGGACTGGCATCACCCACATTTAGATTGGGTCTTCCCACTATCACTATACTCCTCTGAAAAGGCTCTCACAGATAGGCAGGGGCAAAGATTTTTCTCTTAGGTGATTCTAAATTTTTGTCAAGTAGACAATTAAGATTAACCATCACACAAGGCAAACCTTCTCATTGAGACGAAAACCACACAGACAGGTGTCTTCAAGGATGGGTGGGGTTAAAAAACAAACCAACCAGTGTTCCACATTAATGCTTCCCTTGCTCCTGATCCTCCCTTTGGGATTTCTTCATTACACTCAGAAGTAATCACATTTATCCCATCATCATTGATCATGAAGAATAATGATACTTTCACCAGATGTTATTTTCATCAGCACCATTATTATAAAAATACATATGAGCACTATCTTATATTCAGGATGCTTGCAGCTTGCCCAGATTAATCAATCTATGTTCAAATGAACATTATCTAGGACCCATTTTGACTAGTGTCTTAGTCAGGGTTTCTATTCCTGCACAAACATCATGACCAAGAAGCAAGTTGGGGAGGAAAGGGTTTATTCAGCTTACATTTCCACATTGCTGTTCATCACTGAAAGAAGTCAGGACTGGAACTCAAGCAGGTCAGGGAGCAGGAGCTGATGCAGAGGCCATGGAGGGATGTTCCTTACTGGCTTGCTTCCCCTGGCTTGCTCAGCTTGCTCTCTTATAGAACCAAGACTACCAGCCCAGAGATGGTCCCACCCACAAGGGGCCTTTCCCCCTTGATCACTAATTGAGAAAATGCCTTACAGTTGTATCTCACAGAGGCATTTCCTCAACTGAAGCTCCTTTCTCTGTGATAACTCCAGCTGTGTCAAGTTGACACAAAACTAGTCAGTACAACTAGTTAGTCTTGTAAATTTCTTCTGGTTGGTTGGTAACTGACCCCAACCACTGCTCTCCCCAAAGATTTGATTAGTGTCTACTCTGCATTTCTCTCTGACCTACTTCATCCTGAAGGTGGACACAACTGCTTCCTGTAATCCCGATGGAAGCCAAAAGGCTGGAGCTTTTGAATCTTGGTGAGAACAGGCGGTGCATTTAATTTGGGGGGCAGGAACTCTTGGCAGCCTTGACTCCTCCTGGGTGCCCTTCTTTTTAGGTTTTGGCAGCAGCTGTGTTACAAGGCCTACTAATCTTCATTAAGTGGGAGGCATCCTTCTCCCCTCAATGAATGTGGTTATTTTTCCCTCCCTGGAGGACCCAGTCTCACAGCCCGAGAGAGAGCAAAAGGTTCTTTCTTCAACTTGATTCACTTCCTTCTTCCCTTGAATAAAGGTAGCTCTCCTCCCTAGATTATGGTCACGATAGCACATTCCTTTCTTCCCTTCTCCATGACGTTGCCCTTTGCCTTACAAAAGACTTCAGAATCTACTGGTTTCATATCATATATTTCTCAAGTATGGGCAAGATGCTCGCGTCTTATTTTTATTTTCCCATAGTTGGATCAATGTTGGCTTTAGCAGTTCCCGTCCTGTAATATGTGGGTACTTCCTACACATACGTGGAACTATCATGTCCAAATACATTTTAAGCAAGAAAATTCTATATGCAGAAATATGCGTACCGTTAAAATAGGTTCCACAAAATGAGTACCAAAGAAATAGGTCCCACTTCCAACACACACTTCTGAGAAAGACAGGTTCCCACTCCTGGCCTGATCCTTCCACCCTTGGCCTTTCAAAGCACTAGGGCTTGCTTTATAGTTGCATGTCTCTGACAAGGGCTTTTGAAGTATGTAGAACCCAAGCTTTTCCTCCTATCATTCTCGAGGAACATTTTCCCCAAACCAACCTTAGAACAGTTCTGGGATTCAAATAAACGTGAGAAATATTTCATCCCCTCAAATTGATTACACTTCAAGGTCTTCAAATTACCTTTCATATTGCACATCTCTTGAAGAGGGATAGCCCAATGCTTTGCTCACATCATTGGACCCCATTGATGAAGATTTATTCATCTAGAATGTTAGTTAAGACTGAATGGATGAAACGAGGCCCTTTCACATTCTTTAGTTAAGAATGCACAGTTTACATCCCAAAGATAACAATGATTGCTAGGATTATGCTTTATTAAAATTGTATTTCTGGCCCAATGGCCCAAGGGAACAGAGGAAAGTCCCAGGAATCCTGTGACCTGCCATGGTTTGTAGCCCGAGACCATCTGTTGTGTTCCAGATGGTTTTTGTCCATTGCATCTATATGCTGCATCATCATGCTCTCCGCCTCCCTATCTTCTTCCCCAGTCCTTCCTCTTCCTTCATCTTAAAAGTTTAGGCACTGTACTGGCTAGTTTTGTGTCAACTTGACACAGGCTGGAGTTATCACAGAGAAAGGAGCTTCAGTTGAGGAAATGCCTCCATGAGATCCAGCTGTAAGCTCAATTAGTCATCAAGGGGGAAGGGCCCCTTGTGGGTGGGACCATCTCTGGGCTGGTAGTCTTGGATTCTATAAGAGAGCAGGCTGAGCAAGCCAGGAGAAGCAAGCCAGTAAGAAACATCCCTCCATGACAGCATCAGCTCCTGTTTCCTGACCTGCTTGAGTTCCAGTCCTGACATCCTTTGGTGATCAACAGCAATGTGGAAAGCGTAAGCTGAATAAACCCTTTCCTCCCCAACTGCTTCTTGGTCATGATGTTTGTGCAGGAATAGAAACCCCAACTAAGACAGGCATGGTGCCTTGGATTCTGTACTTATCCATGTGAGGGGTCTCCCCTTTGCCCATTACTTTACAATTCTTTATTGCTTCGAAACTACTTTTTTTCCTCCAGGAAATTGGTTAGGGATAGACAACTGTGCTACTATTCAACAGGCATAACAAGGAGATTTGAATTTTTAAAATTGATTAAATTTGTTCTATGACAATTTCATACACATGATTTGTTTACGGCAAAAATGTATAATGTCTAGTTTCCGGCACAAAACACTCACAGGAATTTGTTAATAGTTAAATGGTCCATTCATGAAAAAGATTAAAAATATAGACATTGTCATATTATAAATGACAATACTCTCTTTGCTGACTGTCACCATCATGGGTGGCATGCATGCTCTCAGAAATAGCCTAACTTGGAGCTACCTTACCTCAGTAGCATCCCCACCTGGCTGAAGTTGACATGGAAAGAAGCAAAGGAGCAGATTTACAAACTGGCCAAGAAAAATCTGACTCGCACCCAAGAGGCACAGCTCCGTGTTGTGACTAGTAATAAAAATATTGAGAATCTTTAAGTCCAAAGGTTTTGCCCTTGAGCTCCCTGAGGTTCTCTGCCATTTGATTAGGAAAGCAGTTGCTATCCACAAGCATCTTGAGAGGAACAGAAAGGATAAGAATGCTAACTGCCTTCACGTTCTGATAGAGAGAGCAGAATTCACTGACTGGCTCATCCTTATAGGACTGAGTCTTCCCACCCAATTGGAAATATGAGTCGCCCATGGCCTCTCTTCTAGTGGCATACACTCTAGTGTGTACATGAGCACTTAAATCACTGTAAATAGATAAGAAATGCTAGTACATAATAGAGCTTGCCTCAACCCTTCCTCAATTATCCGCACCTTTGGATGGTGACTCTGTACTATCGTTCTTTGTGATGAACAAGAGGCTTGCCACACAGTTCAAGGTAACTCTGTCTCAAGTGGTATTCCTAATTACAGATGCCTTGAAGACCTGTGAAGCAACTGTCTTTAAGACCTGTGAATCAAGGAGCAATAAAAGAACGTGCTAGTCAAAGTGTTGCTGTGGGACAATTTACTCTAGAGCACGGGCTCCTAAGATGAGCTCACACCCACCCACAAGTGTTTTATCTCAAGATATAAGGAAACAGGATGCCTTCCAGAAAAATGGAGGGAGATGTACTTGCCTCTAGAGACCATGATGGGCACAAATGAAAGTGAAATAGATAAGACACCACTCAGATTATTGATGGCCCCCGTGACAGTGTTGTAGAGTCCCAGCTCTGGTAGAAGACTAAGGAGGAAGAGCTGTGAGAAAGGTTGTGGGGAAAGGCAGGTGTGGTTGTGTATATATATATGGTTATACATACATACATACGTACATACATACATATATACATGTACCTATATATGGTTTTTGTGGTTTAATTAACAAAACGTTCATGAAGAAATAATATGATTCAGATTGTGGTTTTTTGTTTGTTTGTTTGTTTGTTTGGTTTGGTTTGTTGTGGTTTTTTTTTTGTTTTTGTTTTTTTGTTTTTTGTTTTTTTGAGACAGGGTTTCTCTGTGTAGCCCTGGCTGTCCTGGAACTCACTTTGTAGACCAGGCTGGCCTTGAACTCAGAAATCCGCCTGCCTCCGCCTCCCAAGTGCTGGGATTAAAGGTGTGCGCCACGATGCCCGGCTTCAGATTGTGTTTTATTTGTTTATTATTTCCTCAGAGGTTTTGTTTCCTAAACCTGGCGTAATGGGGACCCAAGGAGCAGCAAGTAGAGCCTGGATTGTTGGAAGGAAACAGGAAGAGGCAGGAGAGAGAGAATAGTGAGTGGGCTGGATGGAGTGGTGCCAGTGTAAATTTCCTGTTGCCAAGAATAGAACATACAACATACTTAGCATTCTTAGTATTAGTAGTGGCAATTCTGTGTGTGCACATGCACACGAGCATCTGTGTTTCTTCAATACAGCACATTAACGCAATGCAATAAAGAAATTTATTTACACTCTTCAGATGTGTTTGTGACTAAGTCATACCAGAAGACTTAGTGCAAAAATTTTGCAGTTTGAAAGCCTCGTTTCTTCTCACACAACTAAAAGTCTCTCCATATTTTGCAGAGACGCATTGGTGGCAAGGGGACAGTGAAAAGAATGTGACTGCTCAATTTGTTAGGACGCTTCTGGTTCCCAATAACAACAGCAACAAAATTCCAACAAGTGGTGATTTATCTCACTGGGGACTTGCTTTTTTTCAAATAACTGGAACCCTGGCTCTGGATGTTTGTTTAGCACGGACAATGTGTATGCTCAGCCTTTCCTTCACAGTATCAACACATCTCTGCACCACCAGCCATCACACCTACACTGACAGCAGTTCCAGGCTTTGTTTGTGATTCTTGCTTCTAGTACGTGCTCACACATACACTCAATCACACTTGAAGTATGATCTGCTTGCCTGCTGTGTGCCAGATTCTAAACTTGGCACCGAAGGTAGACAGATGCTTAAGACAAATAGCAGATAAAGGGACACCAGGTGTTCCTGCTTTTCTTAGGAAAGGAAAGCCATCCTAGGAGTCTTCCCTCTCATGAAGAAGCAGGGATGCATGTTTCTTTCTAGTTCAGTAACGGTAATCAGAGGATTTCAAGTTCAGTCCAGTCTCAGCGCTTGATGATGCTAGCTCTGGGCTGCTCTTAGAGAATGCATGGCACCCATCCTTCCTGGATGGTACATGCAATAGCTGCCTCTGGCACATATTCATCTATCTATAATAACATATATTACCAGGCATGGCGGTACACACCGTTAATCCTAGTACTCAAAAGACAGAGACCAGAGGAGCTTTGTGGTTTCAAGACCAGCCTGATCTACATGGTGATTTATGAGACAGCCAGGGCTACATAGAGAAACTCCATCTCAGTAAACAAACAAACAAACAAAAATATATGAAACACCTTTTAGTCAGTATAAATTGGACAATGGGAAAAACATAAAGGCAAGGATTTTCCCAGCTTCTGAAAAATAAAAACAATACAACTACGCAATGTTAATACAATGCAATAAGAGATTAGGCGACCCTTGGGGACAGAGTGGGGAATTAGTCAAGTAGAGAATAAGGGATGGACCTGTATGAAAAAGATTTCCTAGAAAGGGGCCTGCAGGCAAAGTGGGAGCCACAGAGCATAGCCAACTTGAAGGTGGCAGAGGACACAGGAGGCTCTGAGCTAGTTGAAGTGATCACACGACGCTCAGAGTACACGTCACTGCACAGAATTTAGCGTTTTCTGTAGGTTTGTATGTCAACTACTCAAGTCATTGATTAAAGGGGAAGGACGAAGGAGCAGTGGGAAAAGACAAAGGCCCAGTCTACAGCGGCATCTTCCCCTTGAATACAAAAACTGCTCGGAATTGTCATCTCTCCACCCTGTCCGTTCTGATGAAGAGATAGGGGGTTAACATTTCCCATTTAGCTCAGAAAGCTCCCCTCTCACTGCTCCTTTCTAACTCTCACTTCAGTGACTCTGTTGGCATGGCAAGGCACATCAGGAGCACAGTCTTTTCACACAGTGCACACTCTAGCTGCAGCACCACCACTCGCAAGAAGGGCAAGATCCATTGTGCCCCATGGGATCGGTGAGTGGGTTCAGCGAAAGATCCCTGTCCTGGCAGTGACAGAGAAGGCAGACGTCCTCTGCTCCCCAAATGCTGGTCCCAGACCTGACTGGTCTACTTTGTAAGTTTAATCCTTTGGTTCACAGTAGTGAAGGACCAGTACACATGACTTCTAAACACTGGCTCCTATGAGTCCTTTTTGTTTGTTTGTTTTGGGTTGTTCTGACTTTCAGGAGTGGGTCCTCAAGCCTCTGGCAAACTAGGCAAGAGCTGGACCACTCACTGAGCTTCAGCTCATCCCTACTCTTTCTGAATGAGTTCACAAACCAGTATACAGAAGCCCTTTTAGAAATCATAGAGTGTGACATCGGACCATAGACAAATGAAGTGACATAATCCAGCCTTACACAGCTCTATTCTGAGTATGATAAACCAAAACTTACTGCTCTGGGAGAAGTATCTATAGCTTTAGGGTATTCCCAATAAGATACAGCATGATATCTCTGACAATTTTATTTTGACCTAAAGATGCTATAGCATAATATTATAGCATTATGTATATAGTATATATACTACATCGTGTGTGTGTGTGTGTGTAAAAGAGGGACAGAGAAGAGTTTTGACATAGGACCTTACTGTTATACCCAAGCTGACCACATCTTTGCAATCCCCCAGCCTCAGCTTTATAAAGCAAGCTGATTGTGAGTTTGAGAGAAGTATCTACCACCATTTGCATTAAATGTTGGCTCATAAAGCCTGTTGGGAACTAGGGTTCCCATAGGCATTTTTAGGTAGGAGCTCCACCACTTAGCTACATCCTCAGTGCTACATCTACACGCTCTTTCTGAAAAAAGGAAATCAAGTTCACCAGCAATGGTCCTCGGCACGGAGGCAGTACATGCCTGCTAGTCAGGTGCCAGAGAAAAATACAATCTTATGGAATCTCCCCCTATTTATAGACTTTGTTTCTCCAGAGTTCCTTTCCCCCTCTTTTCCCCCTCTCTCTCCCTCTTTCTTCCCTCCCTCTCTCCCCTCTCTCTTCTTCCCTCCCTTCCCCTCTCTTTTCCTCTCTCCATCTCTTCCATACTTTCCTCTTTCCCTCCTTTTCTCCCTTCTTCCTCCCCCATCTCTCTTTCCCTCTCTTCCTGTCTCTCTCCCTTCCTTCCTCTCTCCTTCCCTTCCATTCTCCCTCCCTCCTTTCCCCTCTCCCTCCCTTTCCTTCTCCCTCCTTTACTCTCTTCCCCTCTCCCTCTCTTTCTCTCTCCCTCTCTTTCCCTCTCTCTCTATCTCTTCCTCTCTCCCTCCATTCCTCCCTTTTTCCCTCTCTCTATCTCTCTTTGCCCACAGGATCTTACTGTGTAGCTTGGCTGGCCTAGACCTCACTATGTAGCCTAGGCTGCCTGCCTTGCTTCCAGAGCACTGGGATTAAAGGCATGCAGGACCACACCTAGCATCCTTAGGCTCTTCTGAACGAGACTTTCTTCTTTGATGACAATGACAATCATGAGCAGATCTAGTCCAGTGTCAAGTAGGATAACCCTCAATCTTAAAAAAGTTTACTTTTCATATGATAAGACTGAGATAAGTTTTTGGAGGACAAAGAACCAGAGAACAAAGAACCATTGTCATCAAGCCATGTCAAGGTCACATGCTGCCAGTATGACCTATCCTTGTGAAAGTCAGCCTTGACCACAGGGCAGAGGAGGTGTTTGCTCATATTTCTCTGCTGAAAAGTTACACACTTGTCTACCTGTGGGCAGGATTCTGTCCTCACAGGCTCTCCTTGCCTCTCAGCTCCTGGCAGTATAGCTTGAGTAGGGATTACTATTCAGTGCCAGAATGAAAGAAATGTCTGCAGTCCATGCTTGCCTTCTTACATATTATAAAACAATGGAGAGAAGATTTTGGTCACTTTCTAAAACATTCGTTCTCAAACTGTGGGTCACAACTCCCTGGGGGTAGAATGGCCCTTTCACAGGGGTCGCCTAAGACCATCAGAAAAACCACAGATATTTAAAGTACAATTCCTAACAGTAGCAAAATGACAGTTATGAAGTAGCAGCAAAAATAATGTTATGGCTGGGGTCACCACAACATGGGGAGCTGTACTGTGGGGTCACAGGGTTAGGAAGGCTGAGAACCACTGTTCTAAAAGATAATACCTATAGCGCGCCTTTGAAGAGCATGCATGAGAAAGGTTCTAGAGTTTTTTTTTTTTTTTTAACGTGTGTGCATAAGTAAAAGAACACCCGGATTTTCTACACAGCAGTCTGGATTCCCAAGAGGAGAGAGAGTTCAGTGAAAGTGACAAATGGCCATGAGGAAGTCATTACTATCTCTATAAGAATTAGGCCCTGACAACTGTGTTAGAATGGTGTTGTTTTTGTATTTTCTTACTTTGTGGCCTCTATAAACCTACTCTGCCACCTCATTGGCCAGGGACTGACCTCACAACCTTGGGTCCAACCCTTTCATCTTTGAGTCTGTCAGTTCCTAAGGCTGGATGGAGATGTCATTACCAGTCCTTACCGATCTAACCACGTGACTGGCACTAGAGTGTGTTGTATCAGAGAGAGAATAGGTATGCAGCTGCTTAGCTGTAACTCTGAACTTTTAAAAATTAAAATCTGAGCGCTGGAAGTTATTTTGTAATTCCCTTGGCAGGAAAACACAATGTGGTCAGGTAAGAGGCCACTGATTATTTTTATTTATCCTGTTCAGTACAAACATTTATATATTTAGCTTACAGACTGCTGCCCAGATTCTGGTAGGGATATTTTATGTACATGACCTATGCACTAAATTATAACTCTGAATTCATAACATTGCTCAATGCTGAAACCCATCCGGCGCAAAGGATATTGTTTATTTCTCGACATCATTATCAGTTCCCTGGATAGGGTTTCTCTCAAAGCTTCCTAAAACCATAGCCACTTCCTTCCTTCCTTCTCCCACATTCTAGATTGTTCCAGCAAGATGGCTTCATGTTTCCACTTACAATATGGTCTCAAAGCCCTTCAGTATCAAAAGCAAGAGATGTATGGCAAATGTTCCAGACTGCCAAAGGCATGAACTGGGTCTCACCACACACACAGGATGTTGTCACTGACAAAGAGCTGTCTGGGTGACTATTAAAAAGTCACATGACTACCCCTTCACTTTCTATCTTGTGCAGTTCATGGCCCCAGTTCCTAGCTGGCAATCTCTTCCCTGTGATTAAATCCATTTGGTGGTACGTTTTAAATCAGCTTTAATTGAAAGCTTGCCGTGTTTTAAAAATACTACACTTCCTTGTGTATGCGATTTTTCTTCCCACCCTGTCACTAATTCTAAGTACGAGAGTTGTGTGTCTGGATGGGAAGACAGTTTGTAAAATTTTGTGTGCCCCATTGTTGTCTGGAGGCAATTTCCCCTCGAGTTATTGCATCCCCTGTTGATAACCTGGGAAATATTCTAAATATTTTAAATACTAAGAATTGTCTTCAGTAGATGCCCCATGTCTCTTAGAACTGCAGTGAGCTGTAAAAACAGCTTTTCCCCTCCAGAAAGCTAATGTCACAGGATATGCTAGCAGCAGGCAGCTATAGAATTGAAATGTGAGCAGAGTCCTAGAAGTTTTGCATTGCCTTCCCTTCTCTCTCTCCATACATGGCAAACTTGGCATCATTTGACCTCTTGAGTTCTAGATGGTTTTGGGTACACATAACTGAAACCTCAGTGAGGATGTTCTGATGAACAAGTTGTAGTTTCTAGTGAGCTTATGCATCAAAATATAAATGAAAATTTAGGGGCCACAACAGACCTATTAGTACAATAAGTTCACGGGGGGGGGTCTTGCCTGAGTACTGTACTGTACTGGTAGAACATTACCTTTGAAAACAGTTATAAATATAATCTGAGGGTATTGAGAGATGGCACAGCGGTTAAGCACAGCTTGTTCTTCCAGAAGACCCGGGTTCAATCCCTAGCACCCACATGGCAGCTTACAACTGTCTGTAGCTCCAGTTCTAAGGGATCTGACACTCTCACACAGATGTGCGTGCAGGTAAAACACCAATGCACATACATTATTAAAAATTATTAAATTATTAAAAAATGCAAACAAAACGACCTGAATGCCATGCTTTCTAAATTTTTATTAGCCCTTCATCCTACTTAGGAGACAAGAAGAACTTGTTCTTTGTTAGGGAACATTAGCTATTTCAATTTGTCTGGATGAATCATAAAACTGGGAAATATACAGTGCTGTATTTGTCTGGATTTTAACATATACGATAGCATTCAGTGACAGGGTGTCCAGAGGCAGTATATTCAGAAATTCCCTAATAGGGTTGTAAAGGTGAGATTAGCCAATGGTTTCAGGTAAGTCTTCACTTAACCATACCGAGCTGGGAGCAAACATTTCCAGCCAATATCTAAAAGAAGAGGGGAATCTGGCCCAAACTAGGATGGCTTATTGCTCTCGTTTTTTGTTTGTTTGTTTCATTGTTGTTTGTAAGGCTTATTCCACTTTCCAGAGATTTAAGAAAAAGCCGTTCCTTTCCTGCCTTCCAAAATCCAACTTGAGTGTTCTACCCCGAGTTGCCTTTGAAGGTACAGTGCACTGTGTGCCATCTGTAAACAAACATGAGCACTCCTGGAAGGGATGCCTCTCAGGCAGCTGCAGGAAAGGAGTCCCTTCAGTTGGTCCAGATCTCTCTCTGTCTCTGAGCTACACGAGGAAGACGAAGGACATGAAATGTCACTGGGGTTTCTTGAAGAATTTTTGGTAGCCCAGGCTGTCCTGGAACTCACTCTGTAGACCAGGCTAGCCTCAAACTCAGAGACCTGCCTGCCTTTTCGCCTCTCAAGTGCTAGGATTAAAGGTGCACACTACCACATCCAGGACCCTTGAGTGACTCTTAAGAAATAATAGGGGCTGGAGAGATGGCTCAGCAGCTAAGAGCACTGGCTGTTCTTTCAGAGGTCCTGAGTTCAATTCCCAGCAACCACATGGTGGCTTACAAGCATCTGTAATGGGATCTGATGCCCTCTTCTGGTGTGTCTGAAGACAGTGACAGTGTACTCATATTACAGTAAATTTATACATCTTAAAAAAAAAGAAATAACAGAATATGTAGGGAAGAACAATCTAGAAGAAACTGAGTTTGGAAAAAAGCTGCCCAATGACGTGTAAGAATTACTCCTAACTTCGTTTCTCTTCCAAGTGTTGGGAATTGTTATATAACTTAAACCCATTCTTTATCAGTTTTATACTGTAAAGGTTCTTGTCCTGTGAAGGTCCCCCTCCGAATTTTGATGAAGGCACCCCCTCACTTTTACTTCATATATTTATCATTCCTTTACATAGAAAATTGGATGATGAAGCCAATGGGTTTAGTTTAAGCAAGAGTCTGAAGAGTCTAAGATCTTTTTGCTGTGGCCACATAACTTTAATGGTCATATGGTCTTCTTTGTACATTGTGAGGAATTTAATTTCCCTTTGAATATGGTCACATGGAACAAACAGCTTTCTCCCATTGTGCCCTCAAGTCTTATGTAATTACATCCGGAACACTGTCATTGTAAGTCAGCTCGATCATTTTGTATCTTATAAATTTGACAAATTTAACAGTCTACTTGAGAAGGGTTATCTTAAAACAACAACAACCTGGTAGTAGTTAGATTTACTCTTCATCCATAAATATCTACAGTGGTGGGCTGGAGAGATGGCTTCTCGGTTAAGAGCACTGGCTGTTCTTCCAGAGGAACCAGTCCTAATTCCCAGCAACCATATGGCAGCTCACAACTGTCTCTAACTCCAGTTCCAGGCATCCAACATGCTCACACAGACATACATGTAGGCAAAAACCCCAAGACACAGCAAAACAAAACAAAACCAAAGACAGACAAACAAACAATGGAATAAAAAAGGCTCAGAAGGAAAATCATGGTTAAATAAGAAAGAAGAAGAGAGAGAACAGAAGGCAGGGATACTGAAAAGGATGAGGCAAGGCTTGGCCTCAGTGGGAGAATGGTTAGCCTGGATAAGGCCCTGGGTTCAATGCCCAGAAAACCACGAGACACAAAGGACAGAATGTTTGGGAAAAGAAGGCCAAGAGGAAGGAGAGAAAAGTGGACAGAGGCAAAAGAGGGCACAGAGACATTTTAAAGCAAACCATGTCTTCAGAAGGGTAACGTATCAAAATATTTTTAAGTACAAGGAATAAACAAGTTAAGAAAGACATCCTCACAGGAAATCAGCCTTAATTGCTCAATTCCCCAGAGCAGCCGAGATGGCAGTGTTCTGTGACACTGAGATGGCTGGGTCCTGTCACCAAGAAAGTGCATCAGCGTGTGCTACACGGTCTTTTTGACACTTCCATTTGCTATGAACTTTCTCAGAATAAACGGCACATGTATTTTAGTAAAGACAGAGACTATGCATTTCCAAGGGGTGGAGTGGAGGTACTTGCCGGTGGCTTACTAAGAACAGCATAGGTTCTCACCCAACCAGAACCTGGGTGGCAAAGGAACCAGTGTTCTAGGTCCAAAACTATCAAGGAGAGATGGCCTCCCTTCAGAGTCCTCAGAGACTGGTTTCCATTACGACTGGTTCAATCTGCCAGAAAGGCAGGAACCATAGGGACGGTTGGGAGAACCCCACCCTCTCTGGGCTTAGGGTGTGCTAGCTCTGGAGAAGTTCTTACAAGTTATTTGGTTTGGGTCTTTCACCTTAGGAGTTCCTTTTAGCTAATGAAAGACAGCTAGGCGTGGGCAAGGCATCTCTAGTCTACTCTCTTGAAAGAATGAAGCCCACTGCTGTCCCTCTGCTGTTTCTTCCTGGTCTGTTTGGAAGCTGGCAAATGGATTTGATAAAAGTGGCAGGTTTATCAGGTTAAGATAGTAATTTTCTGCCATTGCTTTGAGAGGCACCAGTGACTAGCAGTAAGAAGAAATATATCTACCCTGGTGGACACATTTCAATTCATTAGGTTTCCCCGGCTTTCATCCAAGACAGACTTTTTCTTCTTAGCCGATAAATCTGTTTGGTTTTTACTTCACATGGCACTAAACAAGCACACATCCATTTATACTCTAACAATATCCAGTCTGATTAATCTGTTTAATTAGCAGTGGGTTGATGCTTTCTTGGCCCACTGCAAGTCCAGTTATCAAAAAAAAAAAAAAAAAAAAGAAAAAGAAAAAAGCAAAGCAACCAAGAGGGGCTGTTTGCAAAAACACATGCCTGCAACAACTGCAGGGGACCAGGGAGAGACATTCTCCCAACAAATGTTAGCCCAGGGCAAAAAAAAAATTTTTTTTTGAGTACACACAAAAGATTAAATTAACAATAGATGAATGGCAGATAGGAGCTGCCAGTGACCAGACTTTCTTAGGAGCCAACCTTTAACAACACGGATTATTTCGGATAATTCATGGTTTGCCATTTTTTATTCTTTGTCTCCTCTGTAATATCCAGGGCACATCTTAGACAGATAATTAGGGCATTATCATATTCCTTAACTAAGTCAGACAAAATGCACCATGCTTTGCTGCAAACCAACCTACAGTTCCCCATTAGCATTGTCTAATTGTTCCAAATAAAGTCCTCGCCTTTTTCCCCCCTATTGCATCAACTTTATTTGTCAATAATACTCAGGCGAGAGTGAGCATTCCCTTTTGTGGAGGATTTTCTTGAATGTGCTAGCCACTAGGTAATCTTACAGTTAATACAGGCCACAGCATGGTAAAATGGGAGAAAATATAAAGGTCAAAACCAGGTTTCTAGCATGAAAAAAAGTGAATGATAATGACATAATTTTTTCAGCTCATCAGGCTCTTGGCTAAGTGCTGCTGTTATTGCCAGATCAGTAGTGTCTGACAAAGAAAGGCTTTCTGCAGGCTGCTTCATTAGTCTGCCCTGTCGGACCTCACCTCCAGACCTTTTACTAATCTGTTGGCCAGCTCAATGGTCTTGTTAGTTTTATTCACTTGTTCCTGACAGCGGCTTGTCTCAGCTGTAGCCCTCCCAGAGGCCGGTGGTGAGAACAGCCAGGTTTGTGTCTAGTACCTTTAAATAAAAACAGTGAGAGACAACTTTGGATATTGTCAGAACAAGTAAAAAAAAAATCGCTGCTGACTTATTTTATGTTGTGGAAAGTTAAATTATACCGTGGGCCCAGAAGTAAACGGGACTGCATTGGGAGACTGTGCCAATTCACACAATGAGAAGGTGCAGGAGGGAAAATGGAGGCAAAGGAGATTCGACAGTTTATGTAATTTTTGTTGTTTGTTCAAAACAGCACCAAGGGGCTGGGGGTGGGGGGTGGGAAGAGAAAGAACACAGAGACAAATTCAAAATCCTACGGGGAAATTGAGAATGTCATTTTCCCAGACCAATTACCTGAAGTCATGATGATTTAATACAATTGATTCGTGCGTACCATTAGTGCCAATAACACACTTAATACAAAGTGTCCCAAAACATTTTGCATTGAGAGCTGACAGCAAGATAAAACTTAGGGGGTGGGAAGCTTTTAAGGTGAGATTTGAAGAGCCTGGGTGATGGATGAATCACTAAGCCCAGAGGGAGGGAGCCAGGGTGGGAGCTGGGCTTGGGCCAGCCAGGGCAGAATTTCCAGCTGTGGAAGTAATGGAGAAAGCAAGCCAAGGAGATTGGGGGCTCCCTGAGCTGGCTGCAATGACAGAGGAACTAAGGGTAAGTGGAAGGAACGGGCAGGAAAATGAAGGCCTCGCTCCTGCAGACATGCTGGAGACTTAGCTGTTTGTCAGAGGAATGAGGAGCGGGGAGAAGACAGAGATTCGGAGCAGCATTCAAGAACAATCATCGTTCGAGCAGTCTCTGTATGTGTGTGTTTCTGATTTGCTGTTCTTTTTCAACAAATCATCTGCTCATTTAATGCTCATAAAGAACTTCCTCAAAGAAAGAAAAGTGTTTACGCTTCTACTGCACACTGGGACGGCGCTGGCAGATTCGGCATTATGTAGAATTTTGCTCATGATGTATTTATGGAAAAACATTAGCACTGAAGTAATTAGATACGTAAGTTATGTGAGACTCTCAAAGTCTCTCTGGGGATGACTAAGCTAGCAGCAGCCTGTTTTATACGTAGGGAAACTGAGGTCAGGGTCTTAGGAGGAGACAGGAGCACAAATGGGATGCAGGCCTTTAGGAGAGCCCTCATGAACTAAGGGGAAAACTTCTTAGACTGGCTGTAACTCGCCACTCAAAATTCCTCAAACCAGTAACAGCCAACCCGAGCCTTCCTCTGAGGTTTTTACAGCTTACCCATCCCCTTCATGCAAACAGCTGGCTTCCAGTTGTGCCTTGCAAAGCCAATCTGGATTGTTAAAGCGAATTAGGAGGCTAGGTCCAATACTGCACAGTATATCAGATTTCATACAGGGTAACACAGCGGGCAAGGTCTCTCCTTCAAGGAGACCATAAGCTCTTCTCTTCTAGACCTTTCTGACTAAATAATTTATTGGGCAAATTAAACTACTCTATCAGTTTACTAAGGCTGTTGTATGTAGCAAGGTGACATAACTCAGTGGCTTGTACATCCGACATTTATTGCCTCATTGTTCTGGAGTTACATGGACACTAATAGCCATTGGTACAGTTGGCTCCTTCTGGGGATCGTGAGAAGAATGTTTGTCTGTGCCTCTCTCTTAGCACCTTATGACTGCTGATACTCTTGGCTGTTTCTTAGTGGATTGGAATACCTCCCTCATCTCTGCCTTCTCACAATCTTCTTGCTATTTTCTAGGCTGTCTCCAACTCCCACCTCCCTTCTTATGTATATATTGGGTTAGGGTCCTTTGTAACAATTGCCTAGTAACTTCTTCTAAAATGCAAAACTCTATATAAGCCTTATCTTTAAACACAGTCAAAGATTGAGATATAAAGTTCAGGATTTCAGTACAGTATTTTGGAGGAACACAATCCAACACATAATCGTTACCGGGGGGGGGGGGGTAGACATTGCTACAAAATGGAAAAGGATGGGCAGTTCAGAGATAAATGGGGTGTGGCCCCGGACCACTTGCACTTAAGTGAGAGAGATGGGCCAGCCTGCAAATGAATGCAAGTTTGTTTGCTTGTTTGTTTGTTTTAAAGGGAATTTAGAGCCAAAGTTGGCCATGCTGAATTCAAGGGACTGAACAACCCAGAGCATGTGTTCTGTGGAGAGGCTGGAGACCCAGGTTTTCTTTGAAGGTCTCCCTGCTTGCCAATACGAGAGGGAAATTCTGACATGTTGCAAAAGTTGTTGTAGTGGGCTTCTGCGCAGAGGGTGTTTTGGGAGCTCAATGTCTCTTGTCAGCTATGGAGAGTGACAGACAGGTTCTGTGACTAAGCTAAGTTCCAATGCAGAGACTCTACAGTTTGGAGGTCAGAAAGAAGGGAGAGTATGTGTGTGGAAGGGAGGGGCGGGTGGGGGTGGCAGAGGTGGAAGTGTGTGTAGGGGGCTCGTTTCAGGAGCTTTGGGAATCCACGGGCAACCAGTGCTAAGGGCTGGGAGATGGTCCTTTGAGCGCTCACCGTGTTTCTAAAGCTCGGTGGGAAGAACTGGTCCCAGTTGTTTCTTCATCTCTGCTAGCTGAAGCAATGCCCTTATCCTCTGCTTTGTACCTGTAGAAGGGGACAAAAACAAACAAACAAACAAACAAACAAAAAACAAAAACTACTGTAGCAGAGTGTCACTGCCTCAAATCTCAATCTCTTTTTTTTTTTTTTTTTTTTCGAGACAGGGTTTCTCTGTGTAGCCCTGGCTGTCCTGGCACTCACTTTGTAGACCAGGCTGGCCTCGAACTCAGAAATCCGCCTGCCTCTGCCTCCCGAGTGCTGGGATTAAAGGCGTGCGCCACCACGCCCGGCTTCAATCTCTTTTCAACCCTTAAAACCATTACTAGACTCCAAGGCTTTGAATCTCAGTAACTTTAAAAGATCCCTTGAGTTCCCTTTGGAAGAAAAGCAAGTAGGCAGGAACTAAAAGGGGGAAAAACAGGAAGATGAAGGGAGAGAGGAAATCTTGGGAAAGAGTGGAGGAGAAACAAGGGGACTGTACCCTCTTCCTCTCTTTTTCACCCATTTCACACCCAGGCTCAGTTCCAGGTCTAAAACTCAGGCCTGTTCTCCACTAAACATTCCTTGCATCTCCCACCTCCAAGTTTAGATGCAGTCTCTTTGTTTGGCTCATCTGTATCTGCTTTAGCGCCGCCTACTTGACAAACTTTGCTGGTACCCTGTCTATTTTGCAGTAATATTTTCTAGACCTAAGATAAGCCAAGCTATTTCCCATCCTGGGGTCTTGTAAGTGCTGTTTTATCTGCTCAGTCTTCCAGGGCTTCCAAACTAATTTCTCACTAAAATGTATTGGCTAGCTTCTTTACAAAATCTCCCTTCGATCCCCAGCCAAAGGAGCCACACTCTCTCCAATCTGTCAGCACGACTGTGTTGTGCATCACAGTATAATACAGATAACAGTACATTAGAATTACATGTTCCTCATCCATCTTCCCCACCAGAGGGCCTCTTGGATGCCCTGGTGCCTAGCTCCTGGCTTGACATTAGTTCTAGGAAATGAACAGATCTCTTCCAGGTTGGGCACGGAAAAGGAAGAAGAAAAAAGAAAAAGGGAGGAAGAAAAGCCAGCAATGCAGGATAGATGGAGGAAAGGTAGGGAAGGAACATAGTTCCTAGAGTTTTCATTCTAGTCCCATTCCTGTTCAATCAATAGTACTGATTAACAAGGTTGTCTCAGAGACTCAAGTCTAGGCATTTGCATTTATTCTGTTCTCCAGAAACCCCTAATTTGGGAAATACTGGAGGTGGTGTGAAGAGGAGATGAGAAGTATGATAAGAACCAATGAACGGATCAATGCTCATCAATAGCATTATCAGTGCTCATCAGTAGCATCAGTGCTCATCAGTAGCATCAGTGCTCATCAATAGCATCAGTGCTCATCAGTAGCAAACACACTCACCAAGCCTGCAGGAGCTGAGGCACTTCACTGACCAGAGCGATGGCCAGAAAGCTAAAGGGAAGTAGCAAGGGAGCCAGCCATGTTTGCTCTATGGAGGGAAAGTCTTTGCAATTATTATTCACCTTCCTGTCTGAAACTAAAAGAACTTGCATAATGTGTCTTGAGGCATAGAGCCAGTTCTTTCTAGAATATTCACAGAGACAGCTGTAGCAGGTTGGGGGGAGGATTTAACCTTCAGGGCAGTTTGTTTAGCTTCAAAAATATATGCTATCATGTATGCACACGTGGACACCTGTGACACACACACACACACACACACACACACACACGGAGGAGGGGCTTTAGTCAGAAATACAAAAGTGCCAGCCCTATCTTCTGTTGCCCCCTTGACCCAGGAAGTAGTCCCCGACGTCCACCAATAGGACTGTGGTGGACAAAGACACCTCCTCTCCTCTTTGCTCCACACCTTTGCCTACACCATTTCTTCCAGGTCTTTCCTCCCCAGTCTGTTTTGCTTAACTTAGTCTTTTCTGACATGCTGTAAAGAGATGTGCTAAACAGATAAAAGATAATGTCATTATTTCTCCATTTTCCATGTGGCTGATAGCAAGACATACCCCTTCCCTTACAGAATGTACACGTCACTATGATTAATATGCAAGGAATTGCCTAAGCCCCTTTCTCTCCCAAACTCTCTTTCTCTTCCCCTCTTACATGTCTTTTTCTTTTCCTTTCCCTCTTCCTTTCTTCATAAAAAAAAAAAAGGAAGAAGAAGAAGAAGAAGCCTTGGCCTTTTTAAAACAAGGGGAGATTCAGTATAGTTTCTGTGCCCCAGCCATCCCGGAGTGTCACGTCACTATGGCAATTGCTGCCCAGGGCAGGATCGCAGAGCAGCAGTAATTGTGCTACGCCTTATTGCTGGTGCATGTCAATCAGAACCTATGAATTGAGAAAAATTTGCTCTGTTCATTCTGTTAAATGATGTATCCAATTAAACCTGTTAGAATTCATGATCTTCAGTCAAGGTTAAATGAAAGTAGTTACTCCTGTCAGCGAGGTGATTAAACGCTGCCTACATCAGGCACATTTATGTGCAAAATTAAAATTTTGGTATAAAGCATGAATCTTTATGCATGCCAGTTAATTATCTTGTGGTTCCTCCACTTATTAAATGCCCACTGCATTTCTTCTTAATCATCAGCTTCCTTTCAAAACTTATTTCATACTTCACATTACACCACGTTTCGATGTTTAAATGAAATGCCTTACCAATAAAACCTTACTCTTTTTGAGGGCTTGGCTGTCCTAGGCACCTGAAAATAATCACTATTAATATTTTATCTCATTATTATGTACAAGCATTTGTAGAAGCCAGCTTGACTAATGTCAAGGCATTTTGGAAGCAATTTCTATTCGGGTTCTATCAGGGCTTATTTTTATCCAGGATTCAGAATCTTTTTTTTTTTTTTAAAGATTTATTTATTACATATAAGTACACTGTAGCTGTCTTCAGACACACCAGAAGAAGGAGTCAGATCTTGTTAGGATGGTTGTGAGCCACCATGTGGTTGCTGGGATTTGAACTAAGGACCTTTGGAAGAGCAGTCGGGTGCTCTTACCTGCTGAGCCATCTCACCAGCCCAGGATTCAGAATCTTGCAAGCCCTTTCAAGCCAACCACTCAGGATCTCCATGGGCAAAGAATTCCCATGATTGTAAGGTATTTTCTCTTTTTTCCTTCTTGCTACATACCGAGTAGTAAATACAACAGGAGCCCAGAGGCCATCATGAAGTGACATACAATGGGTCATAAAATGTGTTAAGAATAAATGGGCAAAAATATTGTTTCTTTCTTAAAATAACCCAGAAACCTAACTACATCAGGTCCTAGACCTGAACAGAATTGTCTTGGCTGTTGGTTTTTAAGCTGACCACAACGTACTAAGTAGAAATGACATGGCCCCACAGCTTGCAAATGCCATAGGGACCATGGGCACCACAAGTGCATGCTGCTGTAAACCACCCTATTAAACTCTTCTCTCAGAAGCATTTCACACTGTGGAATGACATTTTCTGACCTTTTATTTTTAAGACAATAACAACAACAACAATTCCAACAATGACCCAACCCCCCCCACCAAAAAAAATCAATCAACAACAAAACCCTTCTCAGCAATATAATTAATAGAATTAAAATTTTACAACAACCTTTCCCCCCACTGATGTCATTTCAGACATTTATTTCTTCCCTCAGCAGCATGCAATAACCTTATATGTTATTAAACATGATGATAAAAAATCTTATCTGGTTTATTTATAATAAAATATGAATAGAACCAATGCCATTGAAATACATTTCCAATGTATATAAGTCTGGGCCATTTTATAGTGCTACACAATCTTTTATAACCAAAGGAATTATAGGTGGAGCTACAAGAAAAACATCTCTGATGATAAAATGTTCTCAACTTAGCTGTTACAGATAATAAAACACACACACACACACACACACACACACACTTCTTACACTAGAAAGTTATGAGATGTTCCTCTTAAATTAACTCGAAAAGAATTGATTTCCATGAAAATTAAACAGAGTTAGTAAGAAAGGAAAGGGGTGAATATTTTTCACTGGATAATATTAGCGAATTAGACAGTGTTTGGAGACATTGAGCAGACTCCCGTTGGGGAAGGTGTTAGAACTGACTTTCACCTCGGTGTGCCACAGACACAGGTCTCCACGGTACCCTTTGTGGCTCTGTTGTTCTCCAGACACGACAAGACTCAAACGCCAACCTACTTTTTTTTTTTTTTTTAAAGTGGAACTCTTAGCGCAATGGATCCAAGAAATGAAACTTGAACTCACGCGCCACCCTTTCACTTTGTTTGCAGATCACATTTGCTCACACAGATGGGGGCAGGGCTTGATGCTAGAGATGGGAAGTAGGCCCCATTTCCATGTGGTCTGTGGTGAGGCAGTTCTGGAGCCTCGGGGTACAAGCGTCAGGTGTCCTGAGGGTTTACAATGATTATCTCAGCTTTCTGTGGGGTACAAGAGGAGATAGAGTATGCACACTCACTTATCCTCTCTACCTCTGTTATGCCCTTGCATAGTCCCTGCTCCTCACCAACTGTAGTGGCTTGGATCCTTCAGTCCCTCTGCTGACTTACTGTTTGGTTAGGTCTCAGATATACTCAAGGAGAGGCAGATAAATGGTGATGGTGTTGGGAACCAGAGTTGAGCAAGCAGAGGGGATTGCAAACACCCACTTCCAAGGCTTCTTCACACGCAATGGCTGGAAGGATAGAGGTCCTTGTGCTTCAGCTGCGTTTTACAGAGAATAACGCATCCAACAGGAAGGAATCTTTGGTAAGTCCCTGAGGTGGGGGTGGAGGTGGGGGGTCGGTGGGGACCTCTCCAAGAGCCTCCCGCAGTGGGGAGGGCTGGCTGCGCTTAAGGCTTTGGTGCCACGCAGGGGGACTGGCACTTGTGTCAGTGAACAACTTCTTTCCCCTAAGTGATTCTGAGTGATTATTTAAGGAACCCCAATTTCAAGTGTACCCAAATGATTTCTCACACAGTCTGTCAGGCTCCAAGAAGGTGGATTAGGTGGGGTTCTGGCATAAGTGGGGAGCGAGAACGATCGGGCTAGCGGGTGGGAGAGAGTGGGCAGATGGACACAAGGTGTGAAGATGAAGACTCAGCAGGTGACGGACAGAGCAAACAAATATGCCTTTGAGTTAATTCTTACAAACCCTTTGGCTGTGTCTGTATACTACAGGTTAGATGTCAGAAAAGCAACATCTTTCTCTCTCTCTCTTTTTTATCCCCCCTAAATCATTTAGAAACAGGAACAATTTTCTGTTCAAATGATCTCTGTCCCCAAGTGGCTTAAAAACTCTCAGTGGGAAGGACAACAGCCTACTTGGAGGCAGAGTGGCCTCTGTCTGTGAGAAATGTCCACCCGCGGGTATCCTTTACCGACTCACTTTATCATTGCTTTGCTCTGTGGAGATGTAACATGGCTTGAAATCAGCCGTATGTTTAGCTCTGCTTTGTCAGCCCACCTGACAGCCCACCCATCGGGCTGTTTTGTGGTCCTGTGGCTTTCCCCCCAGTCACACAATGCGGTGGCAAGTAGAAGGAGTGGGTCAGATTTAATCAAAGGCTTTTGATTGTACAAAGCTGCGAGCCTTGTTCCAACAGGGAGGCCTCTTCTGGGACGGAGGGAAGAAAGGGTTTGGTGGGCAGCGCACACTGGTTTAAAGCTCCACACGGACATCGATGCCTCTGAATCTGCAGGCTGCCACATCTGCAGGCCACGGCTGCCACCGATGGCTCACCCTGGGATGGAGGGAAACCAGAGGAAGGGTTTCTATTTCCCTTCAGGGACCAGTGGTCCGGAGGTGGCTGTTTGCAAGATCTCATTGCTCTGGTTAACCTCTAGGTGGGGTGAATTAAGCAAGAGCAAGTGGTATTTATTGTTCCTTGGGGTTGGTACCAGGTGGGCAGAGATGTGGTGCTGTGATGGATTCCATTGTAAGATGGGGGAGAAGCTACTGCAGAGGCAGCTATGGAAATATGGACAATTTTATCCTGACAGGTCACTGGCCTGTGGTTGGAAAGGACACTCCAACAGCCTTCTTCTGGTGAAAATATCAATGAGCATATACTTTCTTCATTTACTCTCAGGGTACAAACAGGATGGCTTATGTAATGTCTCTAACACAAGGCATCCATAGGCCAAAAGCTTTTAACTGATTCATGGTTTGTAACTTTCCAGTTGGAGTAGGGACACCAAGGCATGCACAGAGCCGTGGCATTGTGATGTTCTCTCTGAAGCTTTCTCTGGTGGCCTTAGATCCCTCTCATGAGCTGCAGTGCACATAATATGGTTTCGAAGGCACATACTCTGTGCATGTGTGAGAATTTTGTAGTCCTTGAACTGTCTCTATGGGGTAGGGGGTGTCCTAGCTATATAGTAATAGAACAAGTTGAATGCAGATTTCATTCACAATAATTTATGTTTACCTCAAAGATATTTACTCAAATATCTCATTTTATTAAAAATGTATACAATGGGACAAAATAACACCTTAAAAAAAAAAAAAAAAAAAGGAAAACAGCATAGATTGCTTCAGCCTCAGGGATTAGGGTAAAGGCACTTCCTACTGGGTTTACGCTCCTCTGGCCAGGTGTGAAGGGAAGGAAAATACTTCATGTTATTTCCATGTATTTAGACAACGTTGTGCATTGGGGAGCTTTTCAGAAAATAAAGCAAGTAAAGAGAAAAAGATAGAGGATGGCTTCTCCGGAGGGGTAGGCCACTCAAGCACAATGGTAGTTCGTATATCTTAGAAAGCAGGACTGCCAGCACCGGGACTGTCAGCTCCGGGGATCACCAGGTCCGGGGATCACCAGCTCCAGGGATCACCAGCTCTAGGGATCACCAGCTCCGGGGATCACTAGCTTCAGGGGCCAGCTCCAGGGATCGCCAGCTCCAGGGATCACCAGCTCCTGGTATTGCCCCCTCTGAGGATCACCAGCTGTGGGTTATGCTGGGGAACGAGAGGTCACCTTGGTTGGCTTAGTGGCTTATCCACTATCCGGACGGACGGCTGATCTCCGTGTGGTGCTGAGGAAGGGATCCCTCCTTTGGAAGCTTTCCCACCTCCACTACTCCTCCATTAGGGAGGAGGCATTGTTTGGCCCCATAGGGTGTGGGGTCAGGACTGTGTGGTAGAGGTCATGGTTTGTGAGAGATGCCAGGGATGGTTGGGTGGCAAACCACACCATAATGGAAGGAGCTTCTCTGCCACCACCTGCTATGCTGAAGAAGTTGCCGGAGAGAAAGAGTTCAAGAGAATCGTCCTACACGAGTCAGAACATAAACCGGGCGTGGTGATTCATGCCTTTAATCCCAGCACTCGGGAGGCAGAGGCAGGCGGATTTCTGAGTTCGAGGCCAGCCTGGTCTACAAAGTGAATTCCAGGACAGCCAGGGCTATACAGAGAAACCCTGTCTCGAAAAACCAAAAAGAAAAAAAAAAAGAGTCCAAGCATAACAGGATTTCATAATCCAGATGATGCAGTTCAGGGTTTTATGCGTGCTAGGTAAACACTCTACCAACAGAGCTATCTCTCCAGCTCCAAACCCTAAAATTTAAAATCACATGAATCTGCAAATTACTTATGGAACACTTAGTTTTCACAGGTATTTTGTCTGGATGCAGGGAGCACAGTCACTTAAAATGTCTTTTCTCAACTTGAGGAGATTGAAGTCTGTTGCTTTACAAATGTATAGACATTTCCCCCAATACATTTGTGCCACCAGAATAAAGCCAAAAGTTATGGTAACACGATTTTGAATGTAAACCCTCAGCTTAGAGCTAATGTATATTTACACCCAGCTGCTGAACCCCTTCCCCCTGCTCAATAGCTGTGTGGCTTTGGGCAAGTTACTCAACCTCTCTGTCTCTCTGTAAAAGGACTTATGTCTAAAGGATTGTTGTGAAGGTTATATAAGAGCTCATATATAATATGCTATTTACAGAGTTTGGTAAAGGGAACACTAGATGTTTAGATGTGGTTTTGCATCTGTGTAACCCATGACAAAGCATAAAATTTTGGGAAAAAAAAAAGCCTTTTCTTTCTTGTATCTTAGGAAGCAGTTCTTAACTGTCTTCAGTGTCCACATCCCTGTATGAGCATGCCATGGCCTCTGACACCTGTTAGGAGCTCAGAGACTGAGGGGAGATAGATTCTTAATTGCTTTTTCCATTGATACTGTATTTAGAACATCTTTTAAGTCTTTTTCCTTTGAAGCAGAGTTAGAGCTTATCAAAAAGAGATTTGAAACAGATTTGAGCATGCAGTTAGTACAAAAGCACTCAGTAGAAGAATAATGTGTACTCGAGTGTGGGCGTGGGCTTCTCAAGGGGGCATTCACCTTCTGTAGGTGTGTGTGTGTGTGTGTGTGTGTGTGTGTGTAGAGCCCAGAGGGTTGATGAGGGTGGATATCTTCCTCAGTAGTCACTCTCTACCTTATGTTTTGAAACATGGCTTCTCACTCAACTCACCAACTGCAAAAGACCAACTTTGCAGTGAGCTCCAGGGGGTCACCTGTCCCCACTTTCCGTCCTACCCTCACCCGCACTGGGGTTACCCATGTACACTGTTGTCTGGCTTTCACATGGGTCTTAGGTTCTGAACGTGGGACCTCATGCTTGTATGGTGAACACCTTGTCTAGTGAATTATATTCATCTCCTCGGTTAAAAGAAAGGTGAGATGACAGGGTCTCCTCTTTCTGTACTTGTCCCCGAGTGTGAACCCCCACAGCACAGGGAGTGCTACGACCGTTAAGGATCATATGTGGACAAAGTATTTTAAACATGGAGCATCAGATTTGGTTAAAAAGTCTTTTTGAATTATCTGAGAGTAAGAGGGAGCCAGTTGATAAAGGACAAGGGAAATGCTAAATATGCATCGTGCCAAACAGTGAAAAATTAAAGACGGAAACTAACATTAATTACATTCCCGTAAGATGAATAGGCCGCTCACCGTTAATGAGAATGTACACCTTTGTCCAAGTTTCACATCCACCTGTGATGAATGTGCTAATGGGGACAAGATACATCACAGCCACGTTTGAATTAACAGCACACTAATAGATTGACATATGAGTGTGGATGAAGCATTTAATCACGGAAGCCAGACCACACCCAACAGAAAATTTTCATATTGCCTACATGGAATCCAAGTGAGTACAGAAAACAACAGAGTATATTTTGAATACTACATCCAGGGTGTTGTTCATATTGTACAGTGTTCTAAAAAAACAAAAAAAACCAAAACAGTTTACAGTTTGTATGCAGTAAACCTAACTAAGGATAATCAAAGGGAATACAGGGGATTCAAATACTCAAGCTAGAGCACTGTGGCTAACCGGTCAACTCCAGCCCCTACCATGTGTGTTGCTGGTAACATGTCTTGGAAACCATACTGAATGTGAGGTGGACAGAGCAGGAATCAGGCTGCGTTGTGGCAGTGTTCTATGAAAGTTATACACATCCTTTTGTACATACCTGATTTTGTTCTTACAGTGTGAGAACACTGTCTCATAAATAAGGCAGCACCTTGCTATTTTGATGGATGCTGGATTCCTGATATACAAAGTAATATTATTTAAAGCTGCATTTACGGTGATTAAGTATTCTTGGAAGAGAGCAATTATGCATATATCACAACAATGGGGGATAACAAGCGTATGTTTATAATCTAGATCCATGCCGTGGAAGAAAATATATGTGCTGTTCAGTATTTCCAAGCAACCTTGAGATCTTATATAAATCAATGTAGTCCTTATATTTCATGAAAAAGTGGGAGCTAGAACCATTTGATTACAGGATAATAAGCGCTCGAAGTCTTTGGAAGAGGGTGTGAGCCATCAATCATTCATTTGCTCTTGGAGTCTCTAACAGCTGCATGGGCACTGAAGACAACGACCCAATGTACCCATTGTGGAGAGGCCAGCACGAGTGCAGAAGGGCTCAGTTACAGGCTCCACAGTGGGTAGCATGCTGGGTAGAGACTCTATCAGGAACTGGCACATGCTTTTGCGCTGGTCACCCTGTGGCTGAATCACTTCTCCATATCCTGGATGCTCAACTCCAGTACCATTGCAGGCAAATTTCTTCTTAAACACCTTCACTAGTTTCTTTCTATTGTAATCATCAGCGATCCCTTGGACAGTTGTTGTAAGGGTCTTCCTGCCGTTTCTCTGTTGAATTCTTATATGGATATAATCCTCAGTGCCAGCAGGATGCAGGTCATCACCCTTACTTGCATCAGCAAAGGGGTAGAAAGAGTAGAGATTCTGAATAGCGGACATATGATACAATTCCTTTTCCTCAGTGGAAACGGCCTGTGGAAGGTGGCTGCGGGAGAAGGTGGGCGGGGGTGGGGGGGATGGAGCATCGGGAAGCAAGGGGGCTCAAGGAGGAGGCAGCTGAGTCCTTGATGGTGGCTCAGTGACTGGGCATGTGCCTTCTTTGGGGGAAATGTCTATCTAGGCCTATTTGCCATGTTAAGACTGGATTCTTATGATTTTGATCCTGAAGCCTGCAGCTCCTTAAAAGCACCACCCCATGTCAAATGTGTCACTTGTAAATATTTTCTCCCATTTTGTAAGTTGTCTTTTCACTCTGCTGATTGACTGTGTCTTTTGAGCTCTAGAAGAAGCCTATTAGTTTGATAAAGTCTTGTCTACTTTAGCTGTTCCTACCTATGCAGTTGGTGTGATATTAAAAAATATCCTTATCCAGATCAGTGCTGGGGGGCTTTTCTAGAAGGGGAGCATTTAGTATCACCCAGCTCTACTTTCTTGCCAGCACACGCATGCCCAAGGTGGTGGAAAAACAGATATTCAAAGTCATTTCCTGAAAGAGCTTGACCCATAGGAGCAGGACTGTTTGAGCAAAGCTACACAAGTTACTTCAGTGATTATTCTATAGAAGCCGAGTTCAAGCAAAAGGCCAGATGCTGCTGGAAAGAGAACCCTGCTATGAAAGACAAGCGTGTGAACATGATGGGATCAGGGTGTGTGTGTGTGTGTGTGTGTGTGTGCAGACACAGGAAGGAAAGCGTATAGCACAGAGAGCTGCGAGTTGAAATGGCTTACCCCGGATTACATCTATATTTCTCTATGAAATATATGACAGGAATTTCAGTTGAGAGTTGGGTGGGAGGGGATGAGAGAGATTTGAGGACTGAGGAGAAAGCACGTAATAGGCACTGTGGGAGCAGGCTAATGAATTTACAAGTGGAGTTGACATGTCAGAATGTTGAGTGCTCACTGAAGATTCGTGGCCGTAAATCTGAAGGAAACCCTGACAGGGTGGTTGTATCATTTTTTTCTCTAGCATCACTGAATGGCTTCAGTAAAGGCGTATGGTATGCAGCTAGTTGAGTTTGGTGTTTGGAGTCAGCAAGGAGTAGGGGATGGGTCAGAGTAGGGAGTTGTTTTCCACCTATAGAGGATGATTAAATTCTGGCTCATCTGTTAGTCAACAATGCTCTTGGAGTTAATGCTATTATATCACACTCCAAAAATGTGTCTACAGGGTATAACTTACGTTAAATAGTCTTACCACAACAAAAGAAAGACAGGCTCTACATAACATCAAACAGCATTAGAGTTGGATGCAGGGCTCCGGGTAAAGTCACAGCCAAATTCGTAGCTCTGGTTATGTATACTAGAAATATAGGGAATAAAAATGAATGTCCAAATAAGGAGACAAGGAAAGAATAATAAAGAGAGCTCTGGATATCTGGATATTAGAAAAAGGAATCAGCTTGGACGAGTAGACTTCACAAGTTAAGAAATAGATGAAAACGTGGATTTGACAACTCCAGAACAGCAGAAGAACAAAGTTCTGAGGTGGAAAAGGAGATGCTAGAACAGGAAGTTATTCGTTTTGGGGGTCAGAAGAGATGACTTGGTGCTTAGGAGCTTGTGCTATGGGGAACCAGACTTTGGTTCCCAGAACCCATGCTGGGCAGCTTAAAATCACCTATAACTCAGCTCCGGGGACATGGTGTCCTCGCCCGTCTTAGAAAGCAATGAAGCAGCTAAGTAAATCAACACACCCAGGTTCCACGTAGCAAGTTTCTGCTTATGCACTGGACCCTGACTGGGGAGCGGATGTTCTTCTGCATTAGGCTATAGGCAACAAACCATCAATCTGGGTACTTGAGATGGTTCAAATTTTCTGCCTATTTTAAAGCGACTAATGATTTTATTACCGGTATGACATAAGGCAATAGTAATAGGTTATATGCAACATCAAAACAGTTGGCTTGCTCCTGTGCTCTCTTGGAAGGTCCTGCCTCAGGATGGACAAGTGTCAGGAGACTGATGGAGTGTCTTGGTAGCTAGCATGTTGGAACACTGTGTTGCAAAGTTTTCTAGCTGCAGAGCTTAGGGGGACCACAGAATTGAGAATCACAGTCAGTGGTCCATAATGAGTAGATTGAACCCAAAGCGCTTGCTCACTCCCTCTGCGCAGGAAGGACATTCAATAAAGGGGTACAATACGCATCTAATTAGTGTTTAGGAAAAGGTAGTATGGAGTTGGTTTCCAGCTATGGAAGATGATGAAATTCTGAAGGGTCTCTTGGTCAGCAGTGGTCTTAGAGTTAACATTACTGTATGACACTCGGAAAGCTTGCTTACAAGGTATAGCCCACATCAAATAGAAAACCGTGTACTTATGATATGAACAATGGCATTTAAGAGGGCCCTTTCGGCCCCTTGCTCCCATGTCACCTCCTCAGAGCCGTGGTCAGGTCCTCTTATTCTCATGAGGACAGCTATTCATTGGCTGGAAGGGGCAATGAGTGAACTAGACCATTCCCAAGAACAGGACTGGTTGTTTCATCTATAGCCTTGCCCTCCACCCACCACCACCGTTAACTTTACAACTACAGGCGAAGAAACGCAGTTTAATGCCCAGTGTGCATCTGGGGATTGGAGGCTTCCTTGAGAAGCGATCACCTAAAGCAAATGCTTCCTGTATAGCTCCGGGCTCTCCTCAGTGCTTTACGTAGCTCAACAGGCTCTTCATGTTTCACTCTTGGGGAGACTCCATGTGTTCATTTTCCATGTTCATTATGGAAGCATTGCCCTGACTTGGAACTTAATTCACAGTATTTTAAACTAAAAAAAAAAAAAGTAACCTTAATTTAAATTTATTTTTATAAAAAATGTTACTTTCAGTTGAGATCACGTTATCAACAGAGTATCTCAAAGTAATAATTGAGACATCGTTATCAACAAACTATCTGAAATTTATAAAAAGGAATTGTGATTTTCCTAGGAGTCCACAGTAGGGGGAGACAAGAAAAGAGGGATAAGAACATGTGAAGATCAGATAGCATCTAGAGTAGGCATCTGGAATGGCAGAGACTAGGACAGGGAATCTGTGGTTGGGTTAATGGACAGGCCATCTCAATGAGAGATGCGGTAAGAACAGGATGCTGTTCGACACTGAGTTTTCAGAGCTGTTTCTGTCCTTCTCCGAGTCAGGCACAGTTGTCTTAGGCACAGCAAATTAAACAGAAATTCATCAGACGGAACATAGCAAGGTGGTGGTGGGGAATAGCAAGAAACAAATATGCAGGTAAGCGATATCATCTATCAGATAGCCATAAACACAGAGACAAGAAAATCAGGTAAGGTGAGTAAAGAGAGCCAAGGGAGGCTTACTGCAGTGCTTATAGGAGGCCACCAAAGGCCTTGCCAGGAAGGTGATACTTGGACCAAGTCTGGGAGGGAAAGATGAGTAGACATAGGAATATCTCAGGAAGTCCAGGCAGAAGGACGGCAGATGTGAGGTAGTTCAGTAGTCGAAGTGAAGTGACCCAGGGGACAGCCGTGGGAGGAAAGGTCATGGAGATAATGGTGATGTTGAGGCAGGATGAGATCACATGGCCTCATGGACCAGTCTGTGAAAGGTGTTGCTGGCCGCTGTAAATAGTGACATGGGAAGCAGCTGAAGGTCTTGAATGGAGAGAATGTTTACTTGTAAATGGCTCGCCATGCCTAAGGCATGCAGAAGAGACTGAAAGGGACAGGGCAGAGGGATGGGGACAAAGACAGAAAGAGGGGACCCACTAAGTTCTCAGAGTAGTCCATGTGAAGTATGACAGGTAGACCTTGACTGGCCTGAACCCAGATGTTTATGGTGTTGCAAGGCAATGAATTTGCCAAGGCTCTGGAGGGACGTGTGTGTGTGTGTGTGTGTGTGTGTGTGTGTGTGAGTGAGAGAGAGAGAGAGAGAGAGAGAGAGAGAGGATAGAGTTGAAAAATTTGAACTTTAGTTCCATAAAATACTGAAGATAAAAACGTGGAAGCCATCTTACCCATTCTTACCCATGGGACTATATGTGATTTCTAGGGAATGTGTGAAGGTACATGAGAGAAGCAATATTCCAGTTGCTACAGGGGAGGAAGAGGAGAAGAAGCAACAAAGGTTATTGAGAAGACAACAAAGAGATTGCGGTTCGAGGAAGTGTACGGTTTCCATTATTGACAGTGTCAAGGGTAGGACATGATGACCACACAAGGAGATGACTGGAGTGAGTGGGGAGAAAGATCAGTGGGACTCGGGCAGGAGGCGAGCAGAGACGCAAGATGCTGTTCACTTCCAAGGCGGTGATAGACAGGAGTTACGGTGGAGGGGGTGGGGATAGTGGGCCATATGCTGACACGTGACTCCACGGACCAGAGAGCAGGCAAGGTGACAGCAATGAGAGTCTTAAGAGGCTGTAAAGTTTGACGACTCACTTTAAAAAGAAGCCAGCGTTTTGAAGGAGAATGGACAGACACACGAGGTGGTACAAGGGGTTTCTAGGTGAGTATTGATGCAGTTTTCAGCTGAGCAAGCTGCTGAAAGTCACATTCTTTTGTTTGTTTTTGTTTTTGAGACAGGGTCTCACCGTGTAAGCCCTAACTGTCCTGCAATCATCTCTGTAGACCAGGCTGGTCTCCAGCTCACAGAGATCCACCTGTCTGTACCTCCCAAGTGTTAGGATGAAAGGGGTGTGCTGCTCCTGGGAGCCACATTCTGAGCCATCTGATTCTTGCTCCTGAGGAAAACATGTTGACACGGAGGAAGATGAGGGAGAGTTTGCTGCTGAGGGTGAGTTTCTAGGGCATAGAGGAAGGCTTTACAGAGAGAGGTAGGTTTGGGCTTAGGGTTAGGTAAAATCTGTATGGCGAGGGATGGCCTGTTGGCGACGTAGGCTCTGGTGCATATTGGGAGGTAGGGTAGAAAAGGAACAGGAAGATGGCTATTGTCAAAGGCAATGGGAATTGGTCTAGAGTATCCCAGGCTCCCAGTCTAGCCTGTGGCTAGAGATGGTATGACAAGAGGGTATGACAAAATGACTGAGGGCTAGCCTGAGCATGGGCAAACCCCAGGCTAGCGTGTGGGAGAGCACAGTAAATCTCCCCATAGTGGCTAATTATAATGATGTTATTGTCTCCAGAGCTGAGGGAGACCGAAGACCAAGGGAAGCTGAGGCAAAACTACGTCAAGATGACTGAATGACTCTTCATGTCAGCCAACCTGAGTCTCATTGGCACACGTGACTTTGGTTGACAAAAATCAGGCACATTCAGGGAAATCTGGGGGAAAAAGAGAAGTGAACCTTTTTATGAATGTAAAGAAATAGCCAGAGCACTCCAGAACTTGGTTTTAATGGCTAAATTGGCAGAGCTAATAAGAATTTTGCTTCATCCCTGACCACTGAATGGTAAGCAAGGAGGTCCATGGCTGACTTGACACAAACAGATAGGACGCCCGAGTGGCTTCGTTTCCAGTTCTTCAGGCTTACACTAATCATCGGGTTCTGCTTCCTGGGGTTTTAGGGCTATGTCGCTCAGAAAGAGCCCAGGTATCCTTGTATTTAACATGTGGGTATACAGGAGGGCCCCTTGCCTGCCAGCTTAGACACTGGACCTTGTTCTGATTCTTTACCTTAGGTATCATGTGACCTCAACCAAGACACTCTACTTCTCTGGACCTTTACCTCTGCCTCTCCAGTCTCCTTGCTGGAAGTCCTTCACACTTCTAATAGTCCTTTGCACTTTGAATAGTGTAGGTCTTTCTGTCGTAAACAGGATTGCTTCCTGGGAGCCACATTCTGAGCCATCTGATTCTTTCTCCGGAGGAAAACATGTTGACACGGAGGAAGCCCGTGTCAACACAGCCCATATCAACAGCCTGTGGGGATAGCCCAGAATCTTGATTTAGAGAGGAAATCATTGCTTACTCTATTGGTTTGTTTTTGTTGTTGTTTTGGAAACTTGACTAAATGACATGACTTTGTCGAGTCTTCATAACAGTAGTACAAAACAACTAATATGACGGAGATAGAGGTGCTTCCACAATTCTTTCAGGTGCCGTTAATTGGTGTAGCATTGCTGACAGTTGACAGAATTGACAGTCCATCAGTAAGTAGTAAGTGACTGTTTTTTTTTTTTTTTTTTTTTCTATCTGAGGGTATCTGTTGAGAGATGGGATTCTGTTGGATTCAATGGGAAGTGCAGGCGAAGTAAAATAACATAGTATCCGACAGCAATGGGATCTCAATTAATCTAATGCATCAAATTAAGCACAGGAAAGCAATGAGATAATTTAGCATAAAATCCCCCTGAGGCACATAAAGGTAGACTAAAATCAGAGAAGTCAGAAAGATGTCAATAAAAAGAAAACGCACAGAACAGACTCATCTGTAAGAGTAGGAGTGTTGACTAAAAGTCTGTTTGTTGCTTAGCAGAGGAAGGAGAGACCCTGGCATTGGTTGTCTGCTTTTCTGACTATTTAGATTGTTGGTTCATTAAGCCTGTAAGGGAGGTATTGGGGCACTCCCTTCTGTTGATAGAATAGCTGGAGCTTAAAGGGATACCATTGTTTGTTTAAGGCCAGACAGTCAACCAAGATTTAGAACTTAAGGAATCAAAGCCAGTGACTTTCTGACTATTTCCTGTACTCCTCACCATTTATTCTGCGTTAGGTATTGTACTGACTAGTTTTGTGTCAACTTGACACAGCTGGAGTAATCACAGAGAAAGGAGCTTCAGTCGAGGAAATGCCTCCATGAGATCCAACTGTAAGGCATTTTCTCAATTAGTGATCAAGGGGGAAAAAGCCCCTTGTGGGTGAAACCACCTCTGGGCTGGTAGTCTTGGGTTCTATAAGAAAGCAGGCTGAGCAAGCCAGGGGAAGCAAGCCAGTAAAGAACATCCCTCCATGACTTCTGCATCAGCTCCTGCTTTCTGACCTGCTTGAGTTCCAGTCCTGACGTCCTTTGGTGATAAACAGCAGTATGGAAGTGTAAGCCGAATAAACCCTTTCCTCCCCAACTTGCTTCTTGGTCATGATGTTTGTGCAGGAATAGAAACCCTGACTAAGACAGGTATGTGGCAGGGGCTGAGCTGGGAGGAGTGTTAGCCTGGTGGCATTCAGCATCAAACACGCATCTTATACGTCAGACAAGCTCTACATGAAAAGAGCTATACTATTTTGACCTGGCTTAGCTTTAGAGCCCAAGAATGAACTTTAGAGGCTGGCTGTGACCAACTACGGGGGTTCTTCAAGGTGTTTTACTTCTTTCAAATGACTGCCTGATAACTATTACGGTTTGCGTGTAAAATGTCCCCCCCCCACCCCCATATGCTTGTGTGCTTGAACACTTGGACCTTAGCTGAGGCTGGTGCTTTATGGGTGTTGTGGAACTTTTGTGGTAAGAGGCGTGGCTGGCAGAGGTGGGCCACACACAGGGGTGAGCTTTGGAGGGTAAGGCCAGCCTTACTTTCAACTGAGCTCTCTGCTTCCAGATCTGCCAAGATATAAATGAGCCCTGGCACAGCCTCCATAGACTGAGCGTCTCCAGTTGCCATGGCTTCCCTGCCGTGATGGAGTGCTTCTTCTGAGCTAGAAGGCCCTCCTGCCTTAAGTTGTTTCCATTAGATTTTTTTTAAAAAAGAGTAGTTATTTGTTTTATGTTGTGTGCATGTGTGCCTGAGTGTGTATGTGTACACACCATGTGTCTGCAGGAGTCAGAAGAGGGCATAGATCCTCTGGAACTGGAATTACAGGCAGTTATGAGCCTCCTTATTAGGTATTGAGAATGGAACCCAGGTCCTCTGCAAAAGCAGCAGATGCTCTTAGCTGCTGAGCCACCTCTCTTCTTCCTTCTGTCAGATGTTTTACAAAACGATGAGGAAAGTGACTATGCACATGTCAGTTGGTGTTGTGGTTTTTTGCACACTCTTCTGACAGATGGGGAAATGTTGAAGTCAGAGGGTGTGGAGTAAAAATCAGGGCAAGAGAGAACATTACTAGAAACTCAACTAAGAAATGCTGCATTCCCTAAATCTACTCTTCATAGCATAGATCTAAGATCTACTCATAAATAATTTCTGATACCATCCATCCACCCACCATCCATCCATCTATTTTTTTTCTCTTTTTAAAGGAATAAAAAGCACCATGATTTTTCCAGAAGCATAGACTCTTGTGTACCACAAACCCACACTACATATAATCTGGTCAAATAGCCAACTGCCCAACTTTCATTTGACTGATGTGAAAAGTTAAGTTCAAAGATTTCACTGCCTTGTAGAGACTTGAAAACGGAAGGAGTCAATTGGTATAAATGTGGGCTTCATAACCTCAAATTTGTGGGATCTACTTTGGGAGAATTGTTTCTTTTTTTGTTATGCAAGTTAGTAGAGAACAGTGCAAGGTGGTCGTTTGGATTCTAGTGCTTGGGTCTGTTTGAACTTGAATGGCCACCAGGTGGTCCTGGGCAAATTATCAGACTTTGTAACTAGCATGTCTGTCCTAGTGGTAACAGCTGCCTGATAGAGATGTTCTGAGGGTCAAACGGGATGATGCAGGTCCCCACTTAACTCACAGGCAAAGATTCCGATTGCAACGAATAGTTTCCATGTTACTATCTTGCATTTGCAAATAGAGCAGATGGTTCAATAACTTTGAATGAAGCCACTTAAGAAACTAAAGCCCTGCCCCTGCCTGCTGGGTTCATCTGGGGCACTGGCAGCAGAGACAGAGGCCTAGCACAACTGTCATCAGAGGCTTCCTCCAGCAGCTGATGAAGAGGCAGAGCTCAGGGAGTCTTATGGAAGAGTGGAGGAAGGACTGAGGAGCTGGAGGAGTCAAGGACACCACAAAAAGACCTACAGAGCCAACTGACCTGGGCCCATGGGGGCTCATAAAAACTGAACCACCAACCAACGAGCATACATGAACTGGACCTAGGCCTCCTACACAAATGTAGCAGATGTGCAGCTTGGTCTTCATGTGGGTCTCGAACAATTGGAGCGGGAGCTGTCTCTGATTTGGACTCTGTGGCCCACCTTTGGATCCCTTTCTCCTAGCTGGGCTGCCTTGTCTGGCCTCAGTGGGAGAGGATACACTTAGTCCTGATGAGACTTGATGTGCCAGGGCAGGTAGGTACTGGGGGTGGGGGATGGGGGTGGAGGAGTTTCCCTTCTCTGAAGAGAAGGGGGGAGAAATGGGAGAAGGGGGGTGGGAGAGTAGGACTGGAAGGAGACGAGGGAAGGGGCCTGTGATCAAGATGTAAAGTGAATAAGCACATAAGTTAATAATAATAATAACAAGAAATGAATGTCCTTCCTAATGGCAGTGGGGTTTTGGAGAGAAGCTTTAATCTTCATATATCCGGGGCTTATGTAGTGTAGTGCCTGGTACGTGGTAGGCATCAGTGAATGTTTTTGGAATGAAGTAGAGTTTTGTTCCCTCAGCATGCTACAACTTACTCCCACACTTGCTTCCCAGTTAAATTCCAAAACTAATTAGGAAATGATCTCAGAGCAAAGGAGACATGACTCTCACAGTTCCATCTGTAAAGGGAGATAATGCTGGACCAAAAGTGAGTTTGATTGTGGGCTTTTAGACCACATGTCTTCTTTTATGTATGTGAATCATAATCAGGGTGAAGAGCTGGCTTAGAGGGTAAAGTACCTGCTAGCAATCCTGAGGAACTGAATTCAGTCTCTGAAGTCACATGATGGGAGAAAAGAACTGACTCCTGAGTCTTGTTCTCTGACATGAGCACACATGCATGCACACATATACACTGGTAAAGGTTCAGCTAGATACTGGGATGAATAGAGGTACTTCATTTTTGCAAGATTTGATGTCTACAGTGATCAAGTCAGCAGGATAATACTCATTGTGGAACATTACCATGGCTATAGATGTTAGTTCCACCCATCCATCCATCCATCCATCCATCCACCCATCCATCCATCCACCCACCCACCCATCTTTTCATCCACCTAGCCAGCTATCCAGCCAGCCAATCAGCCAGTCAATATTTGTTAAGTCCTGATGATGTGCAGGGCATAATTCTAAGTCCTGGCTTGATAGCATAAGGTTAGTGAGATATTACCCCTTTTTCTTGTGCACTTATGCTAACTCCTTTTTTAAAAACCAAACAATATCTTTTAGAGAAAATAAGTGTTTCACGATGTGTAAAGATGTATTTAAATAATGATGTCAAAAAAAAAAAAAACGCACACACACACAAAACCCAACAACAAAACACCTGTGCCTTTCAATATTCTTAGTAGACCCAAATAAAACAGAAAACATGGCCTGAGCTATGGAACTAAGCGTTTATAAATCACATTTTCCAGGTTCCCATAATGTTTGCCCTCCTGGAAACAAAGACCAAACATTCTATTCCTGTAGACATCAGAGGCAGGAAAATGGGAAAGCTTTCATTCGGTCAAATTTAAATGAGAACATGCAGGAAGGTCAGGCTGGCATCTATTTTAACTGATAGTGGGCTAACCTGAGAGTAAGGGCACAATGGGCTAACCTAAGGATAAGGGCACAGTCATACTTCTTTTACTTTTCCCCTGTCCCCGCCCTTGCCCCCAACTGTTGAGAGTCACCTCTGTGGTGTGGCAGTCAAGCTTTTTGGGGCAAGGTCATTTTCAGGTACATATGGCCCTTTCAGCACTTCTTGTTGAAGAGTAGCAACCCAGAGGAATGCAGCTGGCTGTTTTCAGCCTGCTGTAATGTCATATCCCAGGGCAAACAATACATTCCAAGCGATGCTTCTTGCTTGACAGATTGCAGACTACAGAGGACCTTCTAAAGGCCCATCAGGCCCTTTGTATACCTGGGGCAGGCCAGGAGTCTATCTACCCCCTGCTGAGAACTGGAGAGTTTTTAACAGAAGAATATGTGAGATAATGACTACTATGTTGTCTTTCTATGTTTTTGTTTGCAAAATAATGGGTTTTAGGTTAAACTGAGGCAGGTGTAGTGGGTGAAGTCCGTGCAGCCCCTCTCTCTCCAACATCAAACCATAAAAGACTCTGATAATAGTTGTCACCAGCATCAGTAATTGTAGCAAGGGTCTGGAATATCAATCAAAGGAAAGACAAGCATTTTGATGGCATCAATCAGAGCTAGTCTCCTCCTGCAGCGCACGCCAAAGCTCTTGGAGTGCTGCCTGCTCCCATTGTTTCCTGTCTGCTGCTTTTGACTGGGACCCACTCTCCATTCCCCATTGTGGCCATCCTGAAATTGGGGAATTAACTCTGAGCATAGTTGGTCTAGTTTGGACGTGAAGGTAAACACAAATGGAGAAAGTTCAAATGATTGAGAAGAACAAACAACCCTTGTTACTAAACAGTAGCTGGCGAGAGCAACAGACACGTGTAGTGGGCAGCCATCATGGAATGGCTTCCTCTACTGGCCAAATAGAAATGGTCACAGACTATGAAACCTGTGCACATCTCTAGAAAGAATTCACCTGTGCTTTCTTTTTAAGAAACCAGGGATACATATTTAGGGCTTTTTTGCCTCTTCTGTTTAAAATGGAAATGTGTGCATGCATGCATGTGAGTGAGTGAGTGTGTGTGTGTATGTATGTGTGTGTGTCCATCCATCCATGTGGAGTTCACAGGCCTTCATAGTCCTCCTCACCTAATTATTTTTTTTAAATGACTGAACCTGGAGCTCACCTATTGTCTAAAGTAGCTGGCCTGCCAGCCCAAGTCTTCTCCTGTCTCTGTCTCCCGGTGCTATAACTGTAGGCATGGAACGGAGTTGGGGATATGAACTCAGGTTCCACCATTTCCTCAGCAGGAATTTTATCCATTGAGCTGTCCTTCCAGCCCCAGTTCTAAGGGTCATCAGTAACAGTCTCTGTCACCAACAAGAAAAAAAGTACAGGTTTTAATGACCATCCTGAAGTGAACAGTTCTCCACATGTCTTAGAGAGACCCTGCTGGGCTGATCGTACTTCTGCCCTTTACACTGGACAGACCGCCTTTCACATATGCAGGCATAGAGGTCCCGCTACTTTTTTTCAGGGCTCCACGGTGCCAGTGACATGGCAGACAAGAGGGTGACTTGACGACGTAAGCACTTTTAGGTTGGAATTCCCCCAAATCGCAAATACCGTCGGTACTGCTCCCATGGAATTATGATTAGCTTTATTTTTTGAGACAGGCTCTCACTATGTAGCATTGACTGGCCTGGAGCTCACAGATACCTGCATCTGCCTCCCCAGTGCTGGGATCAAAGGTCAACACACCCAACTTATATTCATTTATAACTGGCTTAACTTAGATTGCGTATCTGAAAGAGACTATACCCAGCAAGAACGTGAAACAGAAAGACTTTATTCTGTAGAAAGATTTTTATTATTATACACTTTTTCATAGAATAGAAGTCACTGAAAGGTGGCTTCATTTAAAAATACTCATATGCCACAGACATATTTGTATATTTCTATACCTACATAAAACCAGAATAAAAGACTGAAAAATTCAACCAGTGGCTTATTCGTCTTAATGCTGTCAAACATTCATTTTGATTAATATTTTTTTCCTCTGAGTTGACTGACACTTTGTGGTAAATCATGGCTTTGTATAGACGTCCCCAATATAAAACTGCTACAGACAGCTCCCGGAAAATTAATTGGTCAGCTTCTGCCACTATAATGGATAACAACCTACATTAGAGATTTCACACATAAACAAATTATTATTCTTTGTTGAATAAAGTCACTAATTAATTTTCCAGGGTTCCGTAAGTCCTGGAAACTATTACTAACTAATAGCAAATGGAAGTGTGTTTGCATTTCAAGTGTTTGAATTTCTTTCACTTTTCATTTTACAACAAGGAACCAGGCTGGGCGTGGGGGAGCACACCTTTAACCCCAGCACTCGGGAGGCAGAGGCAGGCGGATTTCTGAGTTCGAGGCCAGCCTGGTCTACAGAGTGAATTCCAGGACAGCCAGGGCTATACAGAGAAACCCTGTCTTGAAAAACAAAAACAAAAACAAAAACAAAAACAAAAACAAAAACCCAAAACAAAAACAAAAACAAGGAACCTGAGTTCTCAAAGCCCTAATAAATAATCACCATCAAAACAGCATAAATTGGACCATGGCTTTTATTATTGTTCTTTTCTACATTATCATAAGCCAGTCTTTAGCTATGAAATACACACACATACACACACATACACACACACATACACACACACATACACACACACATACACACACACATACACACATACACACACATACATACACACACACATACACACACATACACACACACATACACACACACATACACACATACACACACATACACACATACACACACATACACACATACACACACACATACACATACACACACACATACACACACATACACACACACATACACACACATACACACACACACATACACACACACACACATACACACATATACACACACACATATACACACATACATACACACACATACACTTCTAGATAGACTCTAGAAAGGGTAATTAAATAAGTATGAAAAATGTTGCTCCCAAATCATACCTACCTGAATTTGAAAAAGACAAGATGCATATAGAAAACTAAAGCAGACGCAGAACTGGTTACAATCCGTAATAATCACTATATATAATTGTGTCTCCCTAAGAAATGGTGGGTTAATGCTTTTTAACAAGGCTGTGTATTCCGGCTTCCTCTCAGCAGCCTTCTTTGTCTTAGCACCCAACATGGCTCCTCTTGATGAAGCTCCTTCTGTTGTCCTGTTTGGGCAATGAGGGCCTTGGTGCCTTTGTTTCTCTGATTAGGTTCTGTTTTGTGAATGGCAAGTTTAGACTTTAAATCTTCCACCTGAATTATTACAAGAGAGATTTGGTAATTAAGTTCTAACAAGATTTAAATGATATTAAAAACAGTCAGTTAGAAGGAAACACAGCCTTGGGCTTTGTTGTAAATTTGTATAATTATTTTTAGTCCTCTAGAGGATGCATAATTATGTTTCTGTATTTATAAAAATACTGCCTCCGAGGCACCAAAATGAATTTTACAGTATGCTAATTTACATATTAATGTTACTCTTTGTATGTTGAAATTTCTTCAGCTGAGAAGAAAAAAAGATTTTTTTTTCTAGGAAAATTTCAAAGTAACCATGAAGCTTGCAAAGGCTTTTGATTGGTAGCTCTGGAAAAAACAAAAACAAAAACAAAAACACCACTGCTTAGGGAGAAAGTTTGTCTAAGAAAGCAGAAACTTAAGGCAGATACAGCAGTAAGCCTCAAGTCTAACTTCACTCGAACTTAGAAAACCTGGGGTGGGGTAGGATGGTACTACCAAAAATAATATCCTGCAGCATTTTTTCCAGTACCTTTTATGACTTGAGATCTAGACACTTTGTGTGTGTCAGCCAGCTTCTTAGTGCTACAAACACCTTTTGCTAGTCAACTTAAATAGCAGAGAAGTTTATTGGCTTACAGTTTCAGTGGCTTTCTATTTCTGCATTCTGAGTGCTAGGATCATTGGTGTGAGTGACCATGGTCAGCCTGAAGACACTTTTCATGGTGCCTGGGGTATCCATCCTTTAGGAAGCATGTGCTTGTGTTCTGGGACTATGGTGAACCATGGTTGGGGCTGGGAAGGTCAGCAGACCTGAGTGAGGGTGTGGATGAGACATGGCCTTTTTGTGGGCAAGGGCATCCTGTTTGACAGGTGGAATTCAGGGCAGACTCTTCAGTATGTAGAAAGGCAAGTGAACTGTAGGTTTCTTCCAAAGGAGCCTGTGTGGAAGAGATGCTGGTGTCTCAAAATCTCAACTGATGTTCTCTCTAGAACTGACATGCTGAGAGAAGAACATTTGAATACTGGTATCTAAATCACTTTTCTATTTCGGTGACAAAATACCAAGGCAACTTACAGAATAAAGAGTTTATTTGAGGCTTATGGTTTCATAGGCTTAGAGTCCATAGTTGTCATGGCAGGGATCATGGCAGCAGACACGCAGACAGGCATGACACTGGAGAAGTATCTGAGAACTCACATCATGAAATACAACTATGAAGCAGGTGGGAGGAGGAAGATGGAGAGAGGGAGTGGAGGGAGGGAGGAAAAAAGGAGGGAGGGAGGGAGGGAGGGAGGGAGGGAGGGAGAGAGAGAGAGAGAGTGAGAGAGAGAGAGAATGATGGGAGTATTTTGAAACCTCAAAGCCCCTCCCATCCACTGCTTGACACATCTCCAACAAGACCATACCACCTAATCCTTCTTCAAGAGTTCTACCAATTGGAGACTAAGTATTCCAATATAGGATTCTGTAGTGGCTATTGCTGGTTGTCAACTTGACTATAGCTGGAACGAACTACAATCCAGAATGGGAAGGCTCACCCGTGATCCTGATCTTGAGGCTGGGAGATAAAAGTTTCTGACCTGGATATTGGCATGAAGATCTTGAGGCATAGTGGCCATGAATCACAGAAGATTAAGACAGGGAGATCTCTGAGTTTAAGGTCATCTGAGAGAAAGCAAGTCTCAGATCCAGGCGTGGTGGCATACCCTTTAATCTGGGCCATACCTTCTGCTGAAGACCTACATAAGGACACTGGAAGAAGAAAAACTCACTCTCTCTTCTTCTACTTGTAGGAATGAGTAACTGCAAGATCCTTGGACTTCCAGTCACAACTGCTACTGACCATTGTTGGCGACTTGGACTACAGACTGTAAGTCATCACCCAATTCCCTTACTATATAGAGACTACCTATAAATTCTGTGACTCTAGAGAACCCTGACTAATGCAGTCTATGGGAGCCATTCTCATTCAGATGGCCACAGCTGGGTACAAAGGGAAAGGGTGTCATTACAGCTAGATGATGAGACCCTATTGCTGAAGACACAGCATGCTGTGGCTGTCGGACATAGAAAAGGCAAACTAGAATTAACCCAAAAGCTTCCTTCCTCCTGGCTAGATTTCACAATTCTGGAAGTCACTCTGCTAGTCGTTCAGGAAAACAGTCATGAATGGACTTACCCAGCGGTGAACCCTGCATGAGTCGGTATCAATCTGTCAGGCAGGACATACCTACTGTTACAGTCATGGCATGACTTTCAGATTGGATTTGAGGTCTGCTCCAGAGGAGGAATTCATGCTTAGGACTCTAAACTTGGTCAAACACCCATCACTGGGAAGGTTATGGGCCATAGAGGGACATACCATTACCATTGTTTACTGAGTGGACACATCAAACCGTCTTCTAAATATTTCTATTTCTAGTCATAGATTCATGCTCCTCTCACCCTCCATCAGAGGAGCTTCTGTCAAGTGGTTAGCAGTCGATGCAAAACTGGTCACTAGTCAAGGTGCTAAGATTGAGTGGATGTTGAAAGGTGAACCCTAAATGCCAGATCTATATCAACCTCCTCAAGAATGTGAGAGCCAAGGGATGAAGCGAAGGGCTGTGAAATATATATGACTTGCCTATTACACTCAGGAACTCACAGCAGCTATGGCTACCTGCAAAGACCTTCAAAAGATCCAAGCCTGTCAACATAGCAGCAGGGATAGGAGACGGTCTCATGGGGCTCCATCCCTAGTAGAGGAACCATTGGTAACTGATGGCTGTGGTGAGGAGGGGAGTCATTTTTCTCTGGGAAATGGCTGCTGGTAGGTTGCCCATGATCCAGTGAATGGCCCATACCCACATGCTTCATAGTTTGGACTATGCATCTTCTTTTTTAGGATTTTATAGGTGAGCATAACACAATTTGATGGGGCCAGGAAACTTGCCCAAGGTTAAGAGCTTCAAATGACAGAGCAGAGATTTTTACACCAGGTAGGATACCAAACCCTTTTCTCCAGCCATAGCAGAGCCTCCAGGGTTAATAAGGAGGCAGAGCATCAGTGTCTGATCCACCAACATTTAAGGTAGAAATGAGAACCAGAAAACTGGTCTCTGAGAAAGGGCCTTGGGGCTAAAGTCCTGTTCTGTTGTTCCAGAGGCTTAGGGCTAGAAGGGGACACTCACTGCTATTGTCTGGCTGGATCATCTTGACTGTTCATCACCATTGTTTGGCCAGATGTCCTCTTATGGCTGAAGAACTGGGGCTACCCAAAGCCACTAAGAGGAATGTAGGTTATGGTGTGCGAATGAGCACTCTGGCTCTGCATGCTGGTCTGGGTCTTCTTATTTGGTTTTATGTGTTACAGAGGACCTCTACCTCCATCATCAGCATCCTGTCCACATGGACTCTGCTTTCAGCTGGTAGTCATTTCACATCTCAAGAACAGCCAGCTCAAATATATGTTAGGGATCCCTTAGGTCCCTGCATACTTCCTACCAGGAATATATGCCTTATAATGGAAGGCTGTGGGTGTATGGAATGGGAGAAGAAGAACAGTGCATGTTGGACAGTCTCTCCCATAATTGTCCTCATTCCTCCTTTTTTTTGTTGTTGGTTTTGTTTGTTTGTTTTTCGAGACAGGGTTTCTCTGTGTAGCCTTGGCTGTCCTGGAACTCACTTTGTAGACCAGGCTAGCCTCGAACTCAGAAATCCACCTGCCTCTGCCTCCCGAGTGCTGGGATTAAAGGCGTGTGCCACCACACCCAGCTTTCATTCCTCCATTTTTAAGACTAGCTCAGGAGGAAGAAAACCTGAGCTCAAATCTCTGACGTGCTCCTCATTCCCAACAGGATCCAGGATGGTTGCTTACTTGACCTCACTTCTCAGTCTCAGTCATACACTCTGTAAAAAAAAAGAAAGAAAAAGAAAAGAAAAGAAAGAGAGAAAGAGAGAAAGAGAGAAAGAGAGAAAGAAAGAAAGAAAGAAAGAAAGAAAGAAAGAAAGAAAGAAAGAAAGAAAGAAAGAAAGAAAGAAAGAAAGAAAGGAAGGAAGGAAGGAAGGAAGGAAGAAAGGAAGGAAGGAAGGAAGAAAGAAAGAAAGAAAGAAAGAAAGAAAGAAAGAAAGAAAGAAAGAAAGAAAGAAAGAAAGAAAGAAAGAAAGAGAGAAAGAGAGAAAGAAAACTAACATTCACTTCAGAGTAGTGAGACCCTGTGACTGTTACAGGCAAAGGTTGTGGCTGTGTCTAAAGACTGCATCCCTATCTTGTCTCTCAGAGCATACTTGTTACTAATCCAATTCTCCCCTTCCCTCCCCTCCCTTCTCTCCCTTTCCCTTCCCTCCCTTTTCCCCCTCCCCTTCTCCCCTTCCCCCAAACTCACAGAGATCCACCTGCCTGTGCTGTGCCTGTGCCTCCTCCCGAGTGCTGGGATTGAAGGTGTGTACCACCACAGCCCAGATACTAACCCAATTCTTAATTCAGTTCCAAATATCCTTTACCACATTTTATTTTATTGTTTGCTCAGGAAAAAGTAGAATTCTGGGACTAGCCTGATTTGGGCATCCCTTCCTGAGGACCACACTGCTAGGCCACCATCCTACTTTGCCCTGGATGGACTTAAGAAAAATGGCAGTAATACTTCAGTGGAAAGCCTCAGTAAACAGGACCGAGCTAGTTGCCCTGCATAGCACATACCCTAGAGCTTGCCTATGATAAAGTTTCCATTGCTGCTTTAAAGTTTAAATACCCGAAGTCCACATGGCTCTTCATAACAGAAGTAAAGACAGGGGTGGGGGTGGGGCTTATTCTGTGCTGTAACATGGTGATGTTAGGTGCAGGGACAGGGAAAGGAGACCTGATGAGACACTGTTCACCAGACAGACATTCTCATTCCATTGAGGGGCACTATTTGAGAAAGAATTAATCATGATTGTTGTTTTCCTGGTAAGATGTAGCAAAGAATGATGTCGTAATTAAACTTTTCTGTATATTTAGCTAGCTTTCCTTTTGATGGGAAATCGGGATATTGTTAAAATAAGTAGGATTGTTGTATCACCAGAAGAAAGTCTGTTGCTCGTGATTTGAGGAAGCCCTCACTTCCTGTCCTCTGCAGCTGCGAACAACTTCTAACGTGGGAGGAGTGCATGTGTGGAGAATTTAGGTACAAAGTGTTCCATTTTTGTGTCCTTGAAGTCTCTGCCAAGAAAAAGAGTCTCACTAGACATGTGGCGTCTTAAGGATGCTGGAGAAAGTGAAGCACTTCATTTAAACCCTCAGTCTCCTTATAGATGAGGTACAAGGACCAGTTGATTCATGGTTGCGTGACTTTAGAACTGACTTCGCCATCTTTCTATTTTCTGGGTCAAGCCCTCTTCAGAAAGGCAGTTCCTGACCAGGAAGGTTGGTGAAGCAAGGAGGCGCTTGGATGAGGGCTGGTTTTTACTTTCAGGACATGTTAGGTCAATCACTTCTTGGCTCAGGTAGCAGCAGGTTAGTGTGGGCTCTTGAGTGTTTCCCCAAAGGTCCAAAACCAAACAGGAAGGAGACAATTTCAGCAACCACTCAGCTGCCAATATCAGTATCTATATTTGTACATCCTGGATGCTGACTTGAAAGACAATTCTAGGAATCAGTGATTAAGATTAAGAGACTTGAAATGCTGTCTTCAAGCTTTGATTTTTTTTTTTTTTAAGATCTGTATCACCTAAGAAATTGGTACCCTGATGTGTGTCTCTTGATCAGATTATTAAATGTGCCAAAGTGGGTGAGTTGAAAGAGCCAATGTGTTTCATGCCAATTAGCATCATAAAAATCTTTCTTTCTCAGCACTGAGTAGGGTTTTTAAAGCCTACCCAGTGCTCTGTGTGGCCCAGGACTGTCTCTATTCTGAACTGGGCCACCTTGGCGATTATAGATGACCAGAGGTCAGTACAGATCACCAGAGCTCCAGGCTTAGATGACACATGGCTCCAACGTGTCAGAACAACATGTTGGGTTTCTCTCTCCTGGGAGTTCGCCATCAGCTGAATAGGATGATGGATTATAAGCATGGCCCAGCCTCCCACTGTAATACATCAAGACCCAGCTCTTATTTGAAGGTGAATTAGTTAAAGGATGGAGTTCCCGCAAGCTCAAAATCCAAGGAAGAGAGCTCTTTAATGATCAAATGAAAGAGGAAATAGCTGGCTGGAGGGTTAGCGACAGTCAACACGGGGCCTCTCCTAGGCTGTAGTTTGAATGCATCATTACCAGCTGAACTTTCCTGTGGTTTCACTCTTCTGAGGTGTGAACCACTTCTTTTCATCAGCATCTCCACCCTCCGCCCGAGTAGCTGGTCATAAGTAGGGTGTTTGTTTTTCCACGTGTCTTTATAAAGGTCCCTAAATCCATCCTTGCAATAAACAGCCAGTCTCCCTCTCTCTGAGGTCGAGCACTTTGCACCCATTGCACACACAAAAAGGGAAGGTATAGCAATGAAGTCTTTGTCACCACATCTCACACAGGGTATATGCTCTGGGTATTTATTCGTTCAACGGCATGAATTGTTAGTAGTCTATATACTAGAAAATGTTAGTATATTCCTCCTGTGTATCATTTTCAAAGTGCAGGGCTTAAAAAGCAAACACACTTATAATCTCCTGTAGTGGGAGAGCTAGAAAAGGGATTCTAAGGTACAGTAATAAAGTGAAGTCATCAAAGAACCAGGTTCTTACTGAATCAAAGGTCTACCACCTGGCTCTTGTCTTTAGGCATATATGCTTATGGTTGAGAGATGGCTGCTGCAGGTCAGAGGGAGAGGCAGAAGAAAGGACACTCTCTTTTGTTCTTCAGAGCAAAGACAAAACTTTCAGGTTTGATGTCCAGGATTATGTCTGCTGTCTGTAAGCCATCACCATTAAAGAGAATCAGATCACCTTGAACAGGAGGCTGATCCCTCCCTTCCTCCCTCCTTCCCTCCCTTCCTCCCTCCTTTCCTCTCTCCCTCCCTCCCTCTCTCCTTCCTCCCTCCCTCTTCTTGCAAGGATATGGTTGGTCGGAATTTTGAAAACCAAATGAAGGGTTGGGCATTTGCTGCCTGAAAATGGATTTTTTTCTGTCACAGGATGCCAGCTCTGAGCACCAGAAGCCTTGGGAAGCTGCACAGCCAAGCCCTGTGAGATCCACCAGAGGGCAGGGTGTGGAGGATGGGCTCGCACATTTCCCAGGTCCTCTAGCTACAAAAAGAACTTGCTCCATCAGCTCCCGGGAAGCCTCAGACCAGCAGCTCTCTACAGAAGAGATCTGTCCTGCACAAGGTCAGGCCCTATCCTAAGTCTACTATGTCTTAGGACCCATCAAGACAGGGCCTGGTTTCTAGTTCCCCTTGGGGCCACCCAGTATGAGGGCTCCCGAGGAGTGAGGACTTCCCTGTGTCTGAGTCACCCTAGGGTCTCTCTTCTAGCAGCTCTTACCTAGTACTGAAACTTGGATGACAGGAATGCTACTCACGTTGAGGTCAAATAGATTCATACTCTTCTGTGTTTGGTGTCACCGAAAAAACCCTCCACTCTCCTCACGGGGGGGTGGGGGGGTGGGGGGGTGGGGGTGGGCTAACATCAGAGGGAAATGATTTCTACACAGTGAAAGCCAGACTTCTAAGGTCCACTTGTGGACCTGAGTTGGAGAAAATGAGGATATTTGAGAATTAGGAAGCAATCATTACCCCATCCCCTCCTTTTTGTTATTCCTCCTCTCTCTCTTCTTCTGTTACCACTTCTTTTAATTGCTCTCAGGAGGGGGAAAAGTGGGAGTCAGCCTTCTTTCAAGGCAGCAAGTAAGCCGCATCCTGCTTCAAGGCTGACAGGTATTATTCTTTAGTTTAGTTTTGTTTGGGCTCAGGATCAAACCCAGGGTCAGGGATCAAGCCCAAGACCTTGTCTACACTAGATAAGAAGTGTTCAACTCCCAAGCTGCACCCCCAGCCCTAAGCACCATCTGGAGATACAAAACTAACATTTGAGTGTGGTTTGTGCTCCGTTGAGTTAGGCATCCCAGTAAGAGACTCACTAGGGATCTGATACAAGCCCAGTAGCAAAGGAGGCAGGATTAAGACAGAGGGTCTGGCTAAAGAAGACATTGACAGTTAGCTTTGAGACAGATGTCACTTACATTGCTCTGCACAACAGGAAGAATGATACCAAACAATGTGATTAATAACCAGCGGGGCCTGAGTCACCAGGAGCCCTTACACACACACACACTTCATAAAGACAACAAAGGCTTTCACTGTAAGTGATGCAGACTTGGCTGTGAATGTCGCCTGGCGTGTACTTAGCTGCCACAACACATTACTTTATTGGTTTTTTTTTTTTTTTTTTTTTGGGAGATCTTGCAGAGGAGGTGAAGCAGGCAGAGAGACAAAAACATACAGAATAAGGCAGATGAATATTCTCCTTGTTGTTTGGCTCATAAAGACCCTGCGCATGTGGGTCAAGCAGAGAAGTGTGTGAAGTAAGGGTAAAGATGCAAGGTTATTGGCAGGGAAGGAGAGGAGATGGCAATTATTAAAATGATTTCATCCTCTCTGCCTATCTCTAAGGGCGCCATTATGAATACCAGATGAACTTCCGTAAGATAGCCACAGTTTTCTCTGTTTCCAACAGCATATGTTTTAGTCAGGGGTCTTGCAAAGAATAAATATTTTGCTCAGGTGTAAGAAAAAAAAACCCAAAACCAATTATTGTGCAAATAACAATGATAAGAAGCTTTTAGCCTGTGTCATCTGATGCATTCCTAGAGGAATGGGCAGGGCAGGTTATGTGAGAGCATTTGATCACACCTGGCAAGGTGTCCCCATCACACAGCAGCCTCTTGCTTGTCTTATGTGACTGTCTGGGGCTTGAGTCCCAGCTCTTCTGATCTTTTCAGAGCACATATGACATCTCATGGAAACATAAAAACTCTTAGAAAAGGAGGGAAGATGACTGCTGCTTCCCTCCGGAGGCGAGGGAGGGAATAAAACCGCAGAGGACCTTCCCAAGGCTTCCCACCTCTCTGTGCTCCTCTCTCTCCTTCCATGTTTAAAGCTCTCTGCATATGTTAGGCACCAAGGAAGTAGAGGAGACCAAGATGTCATTCTCCATGTGCTTGTCAGATAAAGAATACAGGCCTACAAAGAAATGAATTATACTGAGCATGATAGCACATGCCTCTAATCCCTACACACAGGAGGGTCAGGCAGGAGGATCTTGAATTTCAGTCCACCCAGAGCTACTTAGGGAGCCCCTGTTTATAGGTAATTAATTGAGAAATAAGAAGGGAGAGAGGGCATTTAAGGGCTCAAGAGAAGCGAAGGCTTTCAGTAGGTTAGTTCTATGAGCTTTGGGGTATGCCAAAGGAGGGATATTCTAATACTAGAGACAAGACTGGAAATAGGAAAGCAGGGAAGGAAACCCCACCCCTCTCTTCTCCACATCTTCTTCTGATCCCTCTGTTAGTCACACCCAATCAGAATCCATTGATAAAAAAAATAGAAGGGACAGAGCTCAGAGAGAGTCCTCTTCCCAGAGCCCAGAAAAGGGCCAGGGCAAGGCAGGGTCAGGACTTGGAGTGAATTGGGAACCAGGCAGGCAGAGAATAACCAGTGTATCTGCTGTCCTCTAAGATGGGGATTCCAGGATGGGCATCCAACCCTGTAGTCATCTTCCTTTATTGCCAATTAATCCCACGCAATATCTGCTTTAAATATTCTTGTTTGACTGGCTCCTTTAAGAGTATGACAACAACAATGGGCTCTCTCCTCAAGAACAAACAAAATCACACATGGGTGCAATTTGCAGTTAGTATTTAAAACCTCTAGAACCTCACTCCTCAGACCAAGCTGTAGACCAGCAGCATCAGCCTCATTTAGGAGCTTAGAGATGTGAGTTCCACCCCAGATTCCAGGTTTTTCACACACACACACACACACACACACACACACACACACACACACACCAACACACATACCAAGGTTTCAGAAGTTCTGCCCTAAGACCCAGTGGGACAAATGTGATGGAGGGCTGGCTGAGAGGATGTGGGTCTTTCATTTAGGATATGGGTTCAGCTATAGCTAGAAGAAAAGTCAGCCAAACAAGTACATGCCTTAAGCACTGCAGAAGTTCTATTTCTCTCCTGAACTATGAAATCTAGAGACAAATATGTTCAGTGCTGGTGTCACAGCTGTCCCTTCTCTACTTATACGTTCACTCGGCCATCTTTAGCCATCTCTGTTGTCTTCTTGGTTCTTAAATGGGTTCTAGAATTCTAGCAAATGCTTTTCAATTCCAGGTAGAGGACAATGTGTAAGTGGACAAATCATGGAGCCCTTGTAAAGGATGTTTCTGGAGTTTGCTCCTAGACACTTTCAATGACCACTGTTTGGTAGCTGTAAGGGAGTCTGCATAGTTAGAACAATTCTTTTAACCTACAAACACATAGAGCTTAGGGAGCAAGAAAAAAAAAAGAGGTGAATTAATATTGCAACAGCAATTTTCTCAACCTGCCATCATACTAGTGGTAAAAATTATTAATTTAAATACTTTTATTCTATCTTACTTCACCAATGAGAACCTATAACACATATTTTATATTTTGGAGGTGTCATTCATAAAATAAGGTGAATTTAGAACTTACTAGAAGGAAACTAGAATTACAGAGACAAAGGAGGCCAAGATATACAATTACTGATTTAGGTCTCCTGTTATTCATTATTAATAGTAATTTCTTTGGTATTTGAACTGAAATATAATTTTTCTCTTGAAAATATTTGCATAAAAAATAAAAATTTATTTAAGGAGATAAAGAATACTTTAGATGGCTTGAAGAGAGTATGTCCAGACCCCATCTGTGTGTTTTGTGTATTTTCCTGAAGTGATGATGTCTTAGTCACTGTTTTATTGCTGTGAAGAGACACTATGACCAAGGCAACCATTATAAAAGAAAGTATTTAATGGGGGGGGCTTGCTTACAATTTCAGAGGCTTAGACCATTATCACCACATCTGGGAGCATCATAGTATGTGGGCAGACATGGTGCTGGAGAAGGAGCTGCGAGCTCTACATTCTGTTCCAGAAGCAGCAGGGAGAGGAGAGAAGAGGAGAGGAGAGGAGGCGGAGGCGGAGGCGGAGGCGGAGGCGGAGGCGGAGGCGGAGGCGGAGGCGGAGGCGGAGGCGGAGGCGGAGGCGGAGGCGGAGGCCGGAGGCCGGAGGACGGAGACGGAGATGACAAAGACTGACTGCTGGCCTGGGGTGAATCCTCAAAATGACACACTTCCTCCAACAAGGCCACGCCTCCTAATCCTTTCAAATAGTTCCACTCCCTGATGACTAAACATTCAAATATATGAGCCTATGGGGGGCATTTTTATTAAGACAGACGGTCTATGGCTTTCACTGACATCGTTTTCAGTGTAAAGGCACTCCTTTAGAATTATTGTTTATGAGCCAACACATAATCACATGCTATGTTTACATCACTAGATTTCTAATGCTCATATTCAGAGTTCTTACAGCCCATTCAAACAAGGGCACATTATTTGAAATGGCTATAGCTCTGATTTTAAAAAGAATTCTAAGGGCTGAAGACGTAGCTCAGTGGTTAAGAACACTTGCTGCACTTTAAGAAGACTTGAGTTCAGTTCCCAGCACCAATGTCGGGTGGTTCACAACCACCTTTAACTCCGACTTCAGGGAATATCATGCTCTCTTCTGATCTTCTTGGGTACCCGTTTTCCCCAAACTCACATGTAGTGCACACATACACACACATACATGTAAATAAAAATAAAAATTTTAAATACTGTATTTTGTATTCTTTACTATTTTTTTTCTAATTAATCTAACTTAGTGACTTTCACTATATTCAAGTAGGCAACTTCTACATCACCTTTAAACTGTTCGTATAATATTGAGGAATGGATTGAAGTAGGATCTCATCTAGTCTCATCTAGCTAATAAGGGTTGCATTTTAAGGAATTTTGAGACTGAGATGAAATGTAAGGATTTTGAAAACCAAAAAGCTATCACAGAGTATCTTCAAAATACCTTTTTTTTTTTTTAAAAAAAAAAAAATGAGTTTCTTTCCAGGACCAGATAGTGGAAAGGGTCTTGGTGGCAGGCCATCCCCTGTGATATCAGAGCCTTGCCAGGCCCCAGAGGGGCTGTAAGCATTTGAGTTGAACTCTGCTGAAGGGCACTGATAGAACACACAACATGGACCCACTGAAATATCAGCATTGAACATCAGGGTATTGTCATGTGTGTGGGCTTTTGTCATCCTGAAGCTTATTTTTGCCAACTTTTCAGACTGGGATGATAAAGAAATACTTGATTGGGCTACCCCACCTCTTAGTTTTATTCTTTTAGTCTGTGTTCCCACAGCCCCAACATCATTGCCTGTTGCTGAGGTTAATGGGAGGAAGAGAAGGTATAAAGATGGAGATGCATCCCCTAGCTTGAAGTGAAAGCTCTGTACAGAACTGCTCGGAAGAGGAGGTACCAAGCAAATACAAGGGAATCTGCAGATCTGTGGATTTTCCCATAGTTCCTTGCAGGATACATGAAACACAAAGCTGCAAAGCTGCAAGACACACATTTCTAGTTTATGTCAGAAGGAGCAGCATACATATACATTCACAGATATATGTATATATGTGTATGTGTGTGTTTGCACGTGCATTCACGCACGCACGCATGCGCATGTGTGATTCATGTATATGAATGCTCTATTTGCATGCGTGGCTGCATGACAGAAGAGGACAACAGGTTCCTTTATGGGTGGTTGTGAGCCACAACCTGGGTACTGCGAATTTAGGAACTCATGACCTTTGGAAAAGCAGTCAGTGGTCTTAACTGCTGAGCCAGTTATTACTCTAGCCCTGGGTAGGCCCAATATCTAACCCTGTAATGAACATGTAATTTAAAGACCCTGCACTGAATGCTGATCAGGTTGTTTTCAAATCTAAGTGGGCCATTGGTACTGTTTGTGCAGCCTGGGAAGCCTGTAGCATCAGTATCTATTCCAACTGCATGTGGGCAATCGATTGCAACTTTGATGAACTAGGCTATATTTTTGGAAAAAACAAACAAACAAACAGGTATCTATCCTATTTGACTAAACAGACTTCTATGCCTTGGTATCACTCTTCAGGGTTGCTACCCCCATTGGATACTACATTCGTCACCATGTTTTTCTGAAGCAGCCTTTCTGACCTACGGGACTTCCCGAGTTGTATGCTGCTCAGACATCCGGGCATGATCTGCCTTGTTTCCAAAGCTTTTGTGGTGTTATTGGCATGTTAATTATTACAGCAAATGATAAAATGTGCAAAATGGTCTCTCCCCTTAATGACATAAATAAGTGAAGCAATTAATTTTACACAATAAAAACAAGCAATACAATAACTTACAAATTTGGAGTTTCTTCATTATTACATCAAGTTGCAAAATGGAAACATGTAATTTCAAAAGGCTCATAAGTAAAAATGGAAACACAGCTGATGCCACATCCGCTTGTGGGCTGCAAAATAATGTAGGGTTTTGCGCAGTGTGGAACAGTCAACATCTTTTAGACACACCAGGCCAGATACATTCTGAAACTATAAATCTTCGAGCCATCCCGACGACCTAAGCCATTTATGTGCTGTAATGAAAAACAAAACAGCTTTGTGTTGCTTTCCCATGTGAGTTCGGCATTCTTCGAGTTGCCTTGCTTAGGACACTCAGCTCCACTTATCTGTAGTTGCAGAAGCCGCAAGCCTGTGATTGATCTTGTAACTCCAATATCTCGAGAGATAAGCAGGGAAGCAAATTCCCCGGAGAGGGCTGACAACAGTTTTTAAAATGAAATGTGTATACACCAAGCCTGACAAACTCTATTGCCCACCATCTTTGAAACCGTCAGTTTCCGGGGTGACATTTGATTCCATGTGTTTGTTTTGGTGAGTGAGAAAGTAACACATATTTTCTTTGACATCTTGCGCAATTTTGCAAGTATTCAGGGCACATTCCCTGCTTTGCATGGAAAATGTATTTGCGCAGTTGTCAGAATGATGGACAGGGGAGCGAATGGTAGGACAGAGCGTTGATCTTTGCTTGTTATTACATACAATAGCCTGGTAGGAATCGTGATGTGTTGGTGAGACAAACTGTGTCCCATTCTGGAACATATTAAGTTTGTCTCCAGGACACACATGACTTCGCTAGGGTGACGAACCTCATTCATAATAGATGCTAATCTTTTCAGGGCTGACTGATGACAGCACTTCCTGCCCTTCATGGAATTAGAGCGGGTTTTATCAAAGGACTCAAACTGCCTGCTAATTAGACTAATTCCCTTCATCATGAATTATTTATTTCCATTGGTAACCGATCACTGTGACATTAATGGGTTCTGCTCAGCTTAGTTTCATACCAATACATGCTAGGAGTTAAATGTTTAAATATTCCTGATACTTCAGTCCAGGTCAAGTGTATCTCTAATATTTGACAGGTTTGATGGAGCTTCGATGATTATGTTTTAGGAGCAAATAAAATGGGATGGAGTTCCAGATTTTGTTTAGACAGGAAAACAAATCCATTTCTTCCTCTGCTCAGGTGTCTCCTTGCTTGGCTGGAACATGCCATACTATGTTGGGCTGTATACTCTGTGCTGCAGAGAAATTTGCCAAGGCCACACTAGTGCATAGAGTTAGCCAGATAGAAGTGATATTTCACTCTTTATTAATATCCTTTGATACAAAATTAAGAGTGTTGTTAATCTTGTTAACTTATTTATAAGTGCACTATTTTTTTCTTTCTATTGATACAGGCTTTTAATGTGTGCTCTGACTGGTCTGGAACTCCGTAGACTAGGCTAGCCTCATATTCACAGAGGTCTGTTTAACTCTGCTTCCCAAGTACTGAGATTAAAGGTGTATGTCTCTATGCTTGGCTTTATAAGAAAACAGTTTCAAAAAATATAATCTTTTATTAAAGAGCTGAATGGGTCACCTGTTAACATCTAAGTTATATGTCTATCAGTATTTCTCAGTGTGGTACCCAGCCCATAGAGGCACTGCTGCTAAGAACAGAGAGCTTCCTGGGCCTTGTCTGACCTGTTAAAACAGCAGTTTTCAACCTGTCCGTCACGACCCCTCTGGGGGTCGCATATCAGATATCCTGAATATTAGATATGCACAGTACAGTTCATAACAGTAGCAGGATTACAGTTGTGAAATAAGAAGAAAATAACTTTATGGTTGGGGGTCACCACAACACAAGGAACTGTATTAAAGGGTCATAGCGTTAGGAAGACTGTGGGTCTCAGCATTCCATTATCAGCCCATAGCTTAACATGGTGGGATATGCCTGTAATCACAGCACTCGGGAGACTGATACAGGAGGATATGGAGTTTGAGGCTAGCCTGAGCTATGTAGTGAGACTTCAAACCCGATAAAACAAATTAAAACAAGACACCCCACACATGTCATTTGATTCTTGAATAGTGTAAGAGCAACTGACATTGGTTAAATAAGTAGCTGACAAAACATGTCTAAACTCCAGAAAACAAACAAGAAACAAAAACTGATCAATAGTTTCTCAGTATTATTAAGCTAGTGTACGAGGCATAGATGCCCAGTGGAAGGGTTGCTTCTGGAGTTGGCATCAGCAGGCATTTCATCAACACACAGAGAAGATGCATCCTCTGTAACAAGCGGCCATTAAGTCAGAGCACAAAGGCAGTCTTTGAATGTCAGGCATCACCCCTGGCTCAGGGGACATGGTGGACAAAGGCCTCGAGGCAGGTGCCCTCACACTCCATGTTCAGAGAGGTAATTGGAGTCAGGTGGAGATGCTGCTGTGCACACACTAGGCACATGGTCCACAATAGGTACCTTGGTCATTATGGAGTGGATTGTGGGAAATGCTCAGAAAAAAAAAAAATAGTGCAAAGAGGGCCGGATAATGAGCAGTAACTGGAGATGTGGTGACAAATGCTGAACAAAGGTGTCATGTTGTCCACAGTGCAATATGTCAAGACCACAAATCACAGGTGCTGTGCAAACAGCTACAGTTTCCACACAAATCTCTCCATCGAGGTGACCGCGACAAGTGGCAGGCACCTGTGTGATCAGAGGGCTGGGCTGCCATCGGAGTCAGTTGTAACAAGGAACAGTGCCCTATGCACTCTGACCAACTCCCAGCAAACACCATCATGAATCTGTTTTAAAGCATAGGAAGTCTTTCAAATTTTCCAGGAAATAGCAACATTGCATAACTGAACTAACAACAAAAATAGTCAAAGACAGAGAGCCATGAAACCTAAGGAGCATGTTATAGGGGTTTGACTTACAGTTGCATAGTCGGCTGGGTAACTATTGCCTGGAATATGCAGGCATAGATTGGAGAATTATGTATGAACTTTCCCCCCAGGTTCCCTATACCTAATCTGTCAAAATTAGGCTTCTAAAATTACACCCAAAGGAATTATGGATCCACAAAGAGTTTAGAGGTGTTGTGTCAACTATTTATGTGAGCAAGTAGCTCATGGTACCTGAGACCACAGATGCCATGTTTCAACCTGAGGAAAACCAGGGCCTCTCTGGCTGTTAGTGAAGGGAGGAAAACTGAAGTTTTCATTTGTTCCCTTTCTGGTGGCCACATGCCTTATCTTCAACAGTCTGCTTTCACACAGACAGCCCATACCCCTATTTACATATGTTTGAGAAAACCTTGGAAGCCATTTCAATATCTGACACCCCTCCTCAAGCCACTGGTGTTTAATGCATTGTATTGGTCTGCACATGTAGTGTATTAAATTGCTCTCCTCTTCCCTCACCCCCTATTCAGTCCTTCTGTGAGTCACTCTGCAGCTGGAGTCATTTCACATTGAGAAGTTCATTCATGTGTTAATATCTGGTATTTTGAATGGATCTCACTGGCAAACCTTCCACAAGGCAGAGAATATCAGTTAAATCATAGAAATAAAGATGTTTTTTTCCTAAGAATAATAACAAATAAGGCTGGCCAGGGCTGCTGGCCAGGGGTGACAAATGTTTCCATTCTGGTTTTCATAGTAGCCCTTGAGGAGACCTCTAGAAAATGTTCTGGCTTGAATAGACTAATGGTTTCCAACAGCTTTGGGAAACCATGTCATTTGTCTGTATTTGAGATACTTTCTGATCACCAAAGAAGTCCCCTTCCTTCCTTCCTTCCTTCCTTCCTTCCTTCCTTCCTTCCTTCCTTCCTTCCTTCCTTCCTTCCTTCCTTCCTCCCTCCCTCCCTCCCTCCCTCCCTCCCTCCCTCCCTCCCTTCCTCCCTTTCTGCTTTTGAAGTATATTTTTATTAAGTAACTCTTCATAAATGTTAAAGATTATCACTGATGAGATGGCTCAGTGGTTAAGAGTACTGACTGCTTTTCCCAGCAACCACATGGTGGCTCACAACCATCTGTAATGGGATCTGATGCCCTTCTAGTGTGTCTGAAGAAAGCAACAGTGTATTCACATATATAAAGTAATCAAATCTTAAAAAGAAAACCAAACCAAGATTATCTAAATATGCTTGTGTCAGTAAACCTTATGATCCCAGGCATCACCTGGCCTGTCTGCAGGTCATAGTCCCAGTGCGGGAGAGGGAGGTTATATCATGAATGCAATGTTCACATTAGTGACCAAGGGAAGTTGGAGGGCAGGATTTGAAGTCTGAAATGCAAAAAGGTTTCAGTCGGGTCTGGAGTCTGGGGTGTCATGGCTGCCTTAGACACCTGAACTGGGGGTAGTAACCAAGACTATGGATGGCATAAGCTTTCAAGTCCCATCCTGGGGATGGGCTTACCAATGGATGACATTTGGGATCAACTGGGTTACCCACTCAACCACATGTGAGTCTTTACAATTTGTGAGGAACTCCTTAAAGCTACAAGCTCTTTGCTAGACAACTAACTAGAAGCTTTGTGTACTGGCCTAGAAACTTCTCAATTACAAGTTGAGTTGGGGTTTTAATATTGGAAGGAATTTTGTACCATCATATCCTCTAATGTAGAACAAAAACCAATAAACAAACAAACAAACAAAAAAACCAAAACAAAACTCAACTTAGTTTCTGTAGACCAAAGTAGGTACCTTGGCAAAGATTCATATTTTCTGAAATTTTCTCTTCTCCTTTGAGCTAATTAGCCAATCATGTCAGAGTATAAAGTCATCTAGCACCAATGGGATGAGAGGCAGTCACCACCGACGTCAAGGATGAAAGACTGGAGTCCTGTTGGCTCTGGTGTCTGACTTGTCCAGTTTGCGTTCAAATCTTAAGGCATTCCCTGGTCTCATCCCCTTTAAGGATGAGTCACAGGGACCAGATTTGTCTTTCTGCGGCAAGCAACCAGGAAACTGGCCAAATTCTATGGGAAACTAGTCCTAGACATTGGCCAGAAGAACTCAGAGCTCTGGTACTTAGGATATAAAAATGAAACAGCAAATTCCACTACCAACCTCTGTTAGTTCACACAGCTTTCAGACCACATTGCAAGAACCCAGGAAGAGAAGGAGACTGGGAGGCTGTAGAGCTTGGAACTTAAAAAGTGCACCTTCCGTATGGGAGAACACTGCAGAAATGGAGCTACAGCGGTCTGCATGGGATAGCTCAGGCGTCTTTGCCAGCTGCTAGGCTGCACATGCGTGGGATAAAAGATTCCACAAGCCAGAGCACAGCACGGGCAGGGACTTGCAAGTTGACAGAGCTGGGGACTGCTACACCACTAGCCATTCATGCAGGAAGCTCTTAACTACCCAAGGTATTTGGTCAAATTTACAAGGGATGCCATTGTCATAAAATTGAGCAGCCCCTTCAGTGGAACTGTATAGGATGTGGCCTAGAAAAGCAAAGATGAGTCTGAATAGAATCAAATGGAAAAGCAACTAGCTTGTTAGTCAAAGCAAACTCAATACTATTTAAAGAAAGGCAAACATCCAGACATCCAACAACATTACATTCATAATATCCGGAATCCAAGGGATGAGAAAAACCACCGGACTGGCCACAAAGAAGAAAAACGTAACCTGTAATCAGAAGAAAAGAATAGGTAGAGGCGACGTCTGCAGGCAGAGCAAGAAGAGAACGGTGCTGAAATAGTTTGTTTTTTTTTTAAATACAGGATCTCATGTGGTCTCAGACTTCCCCCACCCTACTACAGAGACACGAACATACTCAAGGTCATTGTTGCTGTATTCATAATAGCGAGGAAATAAAATCAGCCAAGATGTCTATTGACTGGTGAATAGAAAATGAAAATACAGTACATACATACAGTTGGATTTTATTTAGCTACAAAGAAAAATGAAATTTGCAGGGAAAGGAAAACGAATGAAACCGGAAGATCTCCTGAGTCATCCCAAGTCCCACCCCACAAACAAATGGCACGGTGTTGCTGTGATAAACACCAGGAGCAAGAGCTTCGTGGGGTAGGGAAGGGTTGATTTGGCTTCCAGGTTACAGTCTGCCATCGAGGGAAGTCAGGGCAGGAACTTAACCTGAACCTGGGGCAGGACAGCAGTTAGGGTAACTTACAGTAGAAGTGCACACATGAAGCCCAGCTGCATGCCAGCCACCATGCAAGAAGGACTCACCAGGCCCTGCCCCTAGCTGGAGCTGTTGGCAGCTGCTGGCTGCTGGTGAAGGGGAACCATTGTTTTAAAGGATGTGGCCGCTGGTAGATTGCACATGTGCCCGTGGATGGTCTTATACCCAGGTACACTCAGGCAGCACCAACTGGGTTCCATACAGAAGAAGGAAGAGGAGGAGTCAAAAGAAAGGGGAGGGGGAGGGGAGAAGACAAAGGCAGAAGGGAATGGGGTTGGTTATTATCAAGTTATATTGCTCATATGTGTAAGAATAGAAAATATTGTTAAATTGTTCATTAGAATCCTGGGGTTTCTGTTTTGAGATAAATGTTGGGACAAAACCTATTTCTAGAAATAAAGGGGGGGATATCAGTGATGATTCAGGAAATAATTTACCAAGAAACACGAAATCCTAGGTGCGTGTGTTCTCAATATCAAGAGCTCTGAAACACACAAAGCGAAAGGGACACCCAAGAAGGAAACTGGATTCTCAGTGACAGCTGGTCACGAGAACAACTTGCTCTGGAAAGCAAGCAGACATTTCCTTGGCAGCACCGGCCATCCTCTCACTACTGAGCAACCTGACTGTAGAGATGCTTGCAGGGCTGCCACCCAGCCATATCAAGATGCATATCCAACCCTGTATCTTTTAAAAAGACATCACCAAAATACACTAATATTAAGTTAATATCAAAGTACTGAAAGGGGTAAAATTATCATGAGCAAGTTCCCCGGCCACATGGGAATTTAAGCGCAGAATCAGTGCAGTACAAATTGGTGATATTCGTCCTCTGGACACACTGTCGGCTCTAGTGGCTCTCTCTGGCTCTGGAGCAGGTATTTCATGCATTATTAGGACTTTCTTGGAGCAGCTGCTTTGAAACTGTTAGTCCAGGCCTACCAAGTTCACTCCCTCTGCCCCCGCAGAGCTCCTGGGCGTCTCATCTCTCCGAGGGAGAGTCATGAAGCCTGTTCTCCCGCTGGCCACAGAGCAGGTGCACCGTGCTAATGACAGCCTAGAAAGACTTGATGATCCAGGTCCCCAGGCCCAGGCCTGGCTGAATGCACTCTCCTCCCTGCAAGCAGGTCTCAGAAGCACCGAAGTCCCAAAGTCTTTTGTCCCCAGCAGAGAGCTGTAGCCTAGACAGGAAAATAAGCAAACAGTCCTTAGGAGCACTGTGGGTGAGTCAGGACAGGCCTGTGGGGCTCGTAGCATCTACCTTTCTCATCATCTTTTTTGTTAGCTTTTTTGGACTTGGGTTTATTTATTTATTTCCAAAGACCCCGAACATCTCCTGAAATACTTGCTGGGTTTTTAACCCATTTCCATAGGTAGCAGCAGACAGAAGTCGATCCAGGGGCCCAGGGTACAGTTCCAGGACACAGATTAATGTAAGGAAAACAAATGCAACAGACAAGACACTTAATGAGGGACAGCCACAGGACGGTACAGTGGGGGCTGCTACAGCAAGCTTTGCTTTTTGCTTGCTCTGAGATGTCCAGCGAGTTTCTATAATCTCCAAGCCTCGGTTTCCATGCTCAGAGAATGGACACACATGCATATGCTGTCCTCTAAGCACAGGAAACACACACACACACACACACATACATATTTGCACATGTTCTTATTGAATCAAGTGATACTTATAAAATGACTGCTATACCTAGGACGTGGTAAATGCACAATAAGCAATACAAAATAAACAAACCCCTTGGCCTGGGATCCCTCCACAGAATAAGAGGGTCTGAGAGAATCAAAGCAGAGACACTTTTCAAACTTTTGCTTATGATACAAGTAGGGAGAGAACTTAAAACAAACAGGCTTCTTTAAGAAAATTGCAAAGACACTCTGCATTGGTTTTTGTTTTTTTTTGTTTTTTATAAGTAACTTGCTGTCACCTTGGTCTTCTCAGAGGCAGAGGTAACTTCTTTCTGGTGACTTCTAATAAAAAGTCTATTTTCTCTTCAAAGCGGGGGCTTCTCTGCTTCTCTGCTGTGGTGTCCCCTGAAGGTAAACATGGAGTTCAGAGCTCACTATACATTCTGATGCCTGCACACACACATTCTAAATATAGTAGCCAGATGATTGCTTAATTTAGCTAGCAATGGCAGATTGTTGACAAAGGATGCCTGCTGAGTCCCAATGCCTCAGAACGTGGCATTTGTGAAGCAAATCATATCTGCAGAAATGACTAACAATGCCATTCGCTTCATATAGTGACATAATATTTAGCTCTGTCACGGGAGTCTAATTGCCTTATTTTTACAATGTTAGTACTCTATTGATAAATATAGATTACCTGGATCCAGTCAGTCCTGCCACAAGGGGAGCAGCAGTTGCAGACAGAATCTCTTGGGCTTAGGAAACTTGTAGCCCACAGTACCGGCCATTGTTCTCCAACACTTGTTTACCGGGATGGTGTCTAAACACAAACGGCTCATAAACAGATCATTTTGTTGACTCACAATTTAATGCATAGATACTCCAAGAAGCTTAAGCAATTAGTTTCACACAACAACTTAAACTGTCGAGGGCCCTGCTAATAAAATCCTGCTGCATTCTGTTGCTTGGTCAGTGTGCTGTGGGTTGGAGAGCTAACCTTGTCTCACCTTCTTTTATGTTTCATAGGGGATCGTGCGCTCCCAGATCTTGCTTCCTGTACTTAGCCACTGTTTTTGATGAAAGCGTGCCTCATCCTTCAGGCGTATGAGAATATAACAGGGTCCCAAGAATCCCACTCTACCTGGCTTTGAGCAAAATGAGAAACCACTGGCTGCTCAGACTGATTAGTCCAAGTGTTTGATGACTCAATCTACCTGTGCATCTCTCTTATCCATGAGGTATGCTTTCCTCATGATTAGTCCGTGGATATGAGGGTCCCCATGGGCCATACTGGTCCAGCTTGACTTCCTGGTGAAGAGAAAATGCATCTATCTCCTTAAGAATTCAGGAAGACCTCTCACAGGTCTGTCTTGAGGAATGAGATTAGAAGGCTCTTTTTGGCCCTACACATTCTTCATGTGAGATTCATGGCTGGCTGGGAGGGAGTTAGATTACCAGAGCTTCAGTGACCCAGTAGGCCATCATGGACCCAAATAGCAATGATTCCCAAGGGAAAGGCTGATGGGTGGGCAAAGAAGATACCACCTTGACATGGTGTGTGTGTGTGTGTGAAGAAGCACAAGGAATGGCTCAGAGTGTGTGTGGCTTCCTGATGAAGAGATTATTTTGGATGCAGAAAAGCTTCAAGAAGGGAGAGCCACTAGGTAGAGCTTTAAAGACAGGCAGGCTTTTAACTAGAACAAGAAAATTTCATGTATGAATTTCTCTTGTACAAAAATATTTGTAATCATTACAGTAGTTACATAATTAAAAAACAAGTCAGTGGGGACAACACTGGCCTGGCCTCTAGAATTCTTCTGTGATTAAGGAACTGTCTTAACTAAGAAGAGGAAAAGTTTTATTTAACTCACAGTTTGAAGATTCCAGTCTAAAACTAGATTAAGTCATTGCTTTGTGAATGAATCCACTTGGGAGGTACTGAATGGCAATGGCTGGGGTTTCCTGATGGAGCAAAGTTCGTGGGTGATAGTCAGGCCACAAGAGGAGGAGGAGGGAGTCAGAGTACCACAAACCCCTGCAAGGACCCCACAGTAATCCTAAGCACCTAAGGCTCCGTCCCAGTGCTCTCACCCCAGATGCCAAGTTTTTATTTAGTGCAGGGCTTTGGGAAACACTGCTCTGAACTGCAGCTGGGCTGGAGTACGTATTCCAGGATCTGTCACTAGGAATGCTCTCTAGCAGGCTTCTCTTACAAAAGAAAGTTTTCTAAGGAAAAAAAATCATGAAAAAGGCTATTTTTATTTGTTTCCTTCCTCTTCTTTAAACAAATCTGTTCTCTGTGTCTGTTGATTGAGTCATTGTTTTTAAACACTACATAATTTTGGAGATTGCCACTTATTCAGAGCTCAACTTTTGACCTTAAATTCTTGTGGATACATTCCTGGAAGGGTCTCTAGTAGGCCAACCCTGACATTTTATTTCTATTGTTGGGAAAGGGTCCTCAACATCTCCATGGAAGGTAGGTGAAGATCTATGGGTTGATGCTACACTGGTGACTGACATGATTCAGATGTTTTTGAAACCCAAGGTCTAACTGACACACATAATTACGGAAAAAACCTTTAGAACAATCCAGAGTTGAGAGAGTTTCCTGTGAGAACTGGCTCAGAAGCTCAACATCATCACCAGCCTGCAGTTAGTCCCTTCTCTCTGTTGTACGTCTGACAGTTCTCCAGACTGGCTTTCCTCATTAAGAACGGTGGCCAGCAATGATCGGAATTACTGACTCTGGACTCCTGGAGGAAAGCATCAGTTGTTCCTCACCTATTGGTGCTTTCTTCTGCTTAGAGCAACCTTTGTCCCATGCTCACCTCTGGACCACCCAGCAGAGACATGTGACTAAGGACAAATCCAGTTCTGCTAGGACAGAGTCAAAGACACCTCAACTACATAGTTAGAAATTTGGAACACAGTAGAAAGATGGAAGAAAGATATATTTCAAGAATATGGGGAGGGGTGGAGAGAAAAACAAAGAAAGCTCGGACTACCATGACCATCAGCATTTTGGGGGAATCATTTCAGTTTGTTAGTCAGTCCATGAAGACCCTCGATTGTCCTGCCATAAAGTGTTGCAATGGCACCTACTGGCAAAATTAACTGTATCCTTGCTATTTTTCGATCCTTCTGCATGATGTTATACCATAAGACAATCTTGGCATGGTGCTATGTGCATATAGTCCCACCTTTCCTGCAGGCTGAGGCAGGGGGATGCGATATGCAGACCAATCGAGGCAACACAAGCAACAAAGTGAGGTCTCAAAAAGAAACTCCTAGATATCAATCAGGCGATGGTCGATGACCCCCCAAAAATAAGGGTCACAGCACAGCACAGAGACAACAAAAGAACACCAGCAACTCTACTCTTCAGTTAGATTAGTGCAAATGAAGAAACAGAAGACGGCCTGCAGGCTGGAGAAGTACTTCAGTTGGTAGAGCGCTTGCCTAGCATGCTCAAAGCACAGAGATGTTGTTTTGGTGTTGAGTACAAACCAGGAACGGTGATAACCAAGATCTCAAGAGAAAGCAGCAGCAAGAGGGTACCCATTGATCTGCCTCTATCTGACAGTTGTATTCAAAGACCCTCCAATGGAGAATGAGTCACTAGGCTGGACTGGCTTGCTGCACTCAGCTTTATATTGGGACTCTGGAAATTTCTGTTGGTGCAAACAACACAGCGGGCTATAAGAGAATGGTTAAAGAAGCCCTCCCGTCTCCCATTCTCTTTAATCACAAGGTCCTGATAGGCCTTTGCCATTCCTTAAAGCATGGGGGGAAAATGCAAATTCCTCAATATATTCACCACACCCAGCCTTTGAATCTAAGAATAAGAATCCTTTAAATTCATTTTGCAAAATCACTTCTATTGATTGTCTCTCCTTGGGGTCTTTTCTCCTCAAGTAATTTTGGAGTCTCTGAATTTGACTACAAGTCTGAATGAATAATAAAATCTCCCAGGAGCAAACAAGTTCATGTTTTTGCCATTTATGAAGTTGATTGTTGTTATAAAAGCAATGTTTTGCAACCAGAACTCTTGGCAGAGCCTGTGACGGGGACTGCCAGGAAGATGCTGTGGACTTTCTTCCTGCTCTGTATGATTTCTTCTTCATATAAAGCATTAGTATGCTTTTTATATGGGCAATAATTGCTCCCCACCATAAACATCTAGTGTGCTGTTAGCAAGGTGGGCTGCCGAATGATATGCAAAGCAGTATCAACACTTATGGATGAATAGTCTACCCATTACAGACTGTGGTGACAGGCTTCCCTTGGAGTGACAAAGCTTTAACTACAATAAATGGTAGAAACACACGAAGTCTCTAGTGAGTCTCTTCCTGGACGTCCAACTGTTCCTCCTTGACCCTCTGGACAGCTGGGGCTGGGGACTTACTCACTTCTCAGTTTTGCCTTGCTCAGCCTTCTTAGGAAGCACTTAGCTGTTCTCCAGCCCAGGTGTTCCCAAACAGGTCTTTTTTTTTTTTAAATCAGATTTCCCCCTGGCTGGTCTCCAATGCAGCCCTTGCTGAGTGCTTTGGAACCTTTGGAGATCTGAATCTCAGGTCTGGAGAAGAGACAGGATGTTAGAGGGAGGTGGCTGAAGGTAGCAGAGATCAAAATGTGTCTCGAGGAAAGTATGTACCTTCTGAGGTTCACTCACGTTATTAATAACATTATGGTTAACAGTCACCAGGAGAGGATTCAATTTTCAATTTTTTTCTTTAGCTGCTCGATATGATCTATTGCCTCTGACAAGTGTTGGGAGAACCGTACAGTGTAAAGATGTTTCTCCACCCTTCCTCATCTGTCTAAGGCATTTTCTGATTGGCTTGAATAAAAAGTTGGCAACTTGGGCAGGAAGTGGAAAGCCGGACTTCCTCGTAGAGAGACAGGGAGTGTGGGGAAAAAAGATGAGAAGCTGGAATTCGGTTAGTGGGTTTGGTTATGCTGACCTAAGCTCTTAAAATATACAAGAGCCCGTGTCCTTATTTATAAAGCTGCCAGGTCTGTAGAAGTTAACAACAGGTGAGTGCTGTGAACTGGAATCTCAATGAGCAGGCTTTGGAAGACCCACTGGGGATGGAACCCCGTTTTGGAAGAAAGCAAGAAACAACAGCCCACACCAAAGCTGGCTGCAGAAGATGGGGTGTAACTACTTCCCGGAGGCATCTCTTCTCCTTCAGGGCTAAACACTTGAGCCCCAAATGTATGAGAATACATCAGAGCCACTTCCCCCAGAAGGTTTAAGACGTTCGGGTTGGGCAGTGGTGGATGTGGGCGGTTTCTTATTTGGACATTACAATACTTAGCTACTTCTTGAAATCTCTTTCTTTCTTGAATCCAGAAGAAAAGACAGAAGGAAACAAAACAAAACTCAGTGGCAGAGTATTCAACCACGTTCAGTTCTATTCACAGCTCTCCTTCAAGATCCAGGCGTTCTTGTCTACTTTGGCTATCAACTTATCAAAGGAAACAAAGACAAGCCATGAAGGGCTCTTCGATGATGCCATAGATGATGCCATAGAACAAAACTGAACCAGATTCCCACTTTGCTTGTGGCCTGATCAAAACATTTTCCTTCTTATTTGAAACAAGAGAAGATCATCCATCTTTCTTACAAAAAAAAAAAAAAAGGCTTTTTTTTTTTTTCCTACTCTCAGGCTGAAGGCTGGTATGGAATATCAGACAGAGACAGCAAGCCAGCCCCAGATAAGAGTTTCCCAGGCTATCCATCACTTGAATAAAGGCCCAGCACCATTATTGATCCTAATCTTGAAGACAGGTTGAAAGGGAGAAGAGAGGTCACAGCACAGACAAATATGAAAGAGGTGAGATGCTGATGAAGTGGCAGACACAGGGAAAGCGAGCCACCGTCACGGGGCAGCTGGAAAAGGCGCTTAAGGCTAAAGACCAGTAGGGTATGACCCCGAAGAGCCCCACGGGTGCCTTCTATCACCAGAATCAAGGAACTCAAATGGAAATCAGCGGGCTTGGATTTCCAAGCTGAGAAGACAGGATTGATCTCTAGCCAGGGTGAGTGAGTCACAGAAGCAATCACACGCTAAGCCCATGAAAGTGATGTCACATTCAGGACCGGCACAGCCAGCTGGCAAGCCTCCCACAACGCCGGTCCTTGTTCATCAGGCCTCCGCTCTTTCTCTGTTCTCTCCAACCTTTGCAGGCTTCATCTCCTTTCTCTCTTCCTGCTCACCGAATTTGAAAGTTTCTCTTTGCCCTACTGCCCTTCTCATTTTGCAAGGCTCCCTTCCTCAGACTGTTCAGAGATCAGCGCACAGATTTACCTGTGGAGCAACAACAAAAGTCCAGCGCTTGATAGAACTTTTCCTATTAACTATAACTAATTGTAATTAGTTTCACTGTGCTCCTCTAGTGGCCGGAACAATTTTTGTCATTTCCTATCAGTCTGGGTTTGTTTTCTCTCCTTCCTTGCCAAATGCTCTACAAAGCTAAGAGCAAGTCTGCCTTACATTCTCCCACTTAGGCCAGGCTTGGGGCTGAATAAACCGCCCCACCCACTCCCAGCAGAGCCCTCCTACGTACCTTCATTCCCAACACTTCATTCCCCGGACTATCACATCACAACACACCTGCGCTAGTCATTTTCAGTCTCCACGTTGCTTGAGGGTTGGAGAATGTGATCTCACTCTGCAAGCTCTACTCTTGACTAATGCATTGATCTTCTGAGGTTCCTTTCAGCACGTAGGATATGAAAACAAACCTCAGAAGCATCTCTGAGGATGGTAGCTTCCTTCTTCAAAGCCCTGAGCCAAGGGTAAAGCTCTGATGGAGCTAGTGTCAAAGGAAAAGGAAAATATGGGAGGGGTTGGGTGGGGCTGGGAGGGGCTGGGGGGAGAGTGTATTGGCTAGTTAATACTCTGAAATCGTATCTTGTCACAGCTCAAAGGTGAATAGTGTTGGAGCCAACTCTAAATTCTCTCACATCTTTTGTTCTTATTGGGGCAACTTGCCTTATTTTTATCTCTGGCTTCCTTTAACTTCCTGGAGACCAGCCACCTGTGGTCCACCCACCTCTCCAGTCTAGCCCTTCTTTTTCTCTTCCTCCACACGCTCTTACAATAAGTATCTATTGATCATATACTAGGGCCACAGAGGCGGCCTTGTTGATGGCTACAGATACATTTCAGCAAATATGTTTGTAACTCACCCACGACTCATGAAAAAGGAATGAGCCACAGAAAGTAAAGATGGCTTGCTTCACTTTGAATTGCACATTTTGCATAAAACCAGCCATGTATAAAAATGTATGCTTATAAAACATTTTAAACGATAGCCAAACATACATAATATGAAAGTTGCTAGTTTGTGTATTTTTAAAGCTTTTGGACCCCTAATGACCTTCTCCTGTATCCATGAATCAGTGCCTCACCCGTCCATCACCAGGGAAGATTCCCCTGCAGTAGATGGGAACAAACGCAGAGACCCACACCTGGACAGAGGGCCGAGTGAGAGACCATGGAACACTCATCCTAAATGGGGTGTCTCCATCAAACCCTCCCCTCAGAGCTCAGAGAACTGCTCAGGAGAAGAGGCAGATAGATCTCAAGAGCCAGCAGTGATGATGCCACCAAGGAAGCTGTCTTCCAGACACAACAGGATAATGTACACATGATACATACTGGCATCGCACCGAGGTCTAAGCCAGATGGGCTAGCAGCGTGGAGAGATAGACATGAGCTCCCAACCCTACCAAGAAGCTATCTCTAATTGACAGTCACTCACAAAGGAAAAGTTGGTTTCCTCCAATGGAGTCTCACAGAGTATACAAGTCACATGTAAGGACAGGCCCCATGCCCAGCATTAGATGGCCAACACAAAACAAGTGTAATGATACATTTTGTCTCATATTGTTTTGTTTGGGTATTTTTTTTAAACTTATTGTTTTACTTACGAATTAATGGTTTCAGATTTTGTGTTTTTATGGTTGTGTGTGGGTTTCTTCTTTTTCCCTTTTTGTTTGTTTTATTTTGGTTTCTTTTATTTATTTATTTTTTTCTAAAAGGAGAGACGAAGAAGATAAGAAGTTAGAAGGCTGGGGAAACAGGGAGGATCAGGGAGGAGATGAGGAAAATCATGGTCAGAGTAGATCATACAAAAAAATTATGTTCAATTTTTTAAAAACAATATTGGCATTGCTGATAAGCTGTCAGCACGAACAGCACTTGAATGTCCCAGCAGCACAGACAGGACATATTGAGTAATCAGTCACTGTCTACCTCTCCCCAGCCCTTGGTAACCACCACACTCTCTTCTGCCCAGAATCTGACTGCTGGCATTGCATTGTGCTTTTGACTGTATTTCCAGAATGATGAGTAAATATCTTCTCCTGAGCATATTGACTATGCACATCTCTCAGGGGTCATCTCGATTAGCATCCTCAAACTGCTGTATCCTCTTGGTCTCTTTCTAGGCTTTTGTGTCCTGCTTTGTCATCAGATTGTTGACTGTCACACTCTTAGCCTCAGGAACCTATCTTCCTCACAAAATGTCCTCATTTGTTTCTACAGACTGACGTGACTGAGCACCAGATTTGACAAGAATTGTCTTTAGGTTTAAAGTCGCTTTCCTGCTTTAAGGAGACACCTAGAGAACTCATGAATAGAATAGAGGGAAGATAAAGAACTTCAAGTGCTATCGGCTCTGCTAAGAGATTTCTGTCACGTCTCTTGAAGTCTTTATTTGTGTCTGATGTGCACATAATGGGCTTTACCAACCAGCATGCTGGAGTTTACAACCCACCTTTCTAGAGATAAGCAACCCACTTCTGGATTGATAAGCAACTGCTAATTTTCATAGAATAAATAAATACTCTCAGAAAGGCCAGTTTTAAACACACTATGACATCACTGGATATAGAAGTGGGAAGAGACCATATAGAAGTGGGCAGAACACTTCAAAATCAGGCATAATAGTCATAAACAATTATAACTTGCTAAGAGCAGGGGTAATAGAAAGGAGTTGGAAACTGAAGCATTTTGAGTAATTACTATCTTTATGACTTAAATCCCCCCCTCCCCGCCCTTTTTGGTGACTGTGACCAAATGCCTGACAAGAAGCAGCTCCTGAGAAGTGCTGATTTTGATTTGTAGTTTAAGGGCAATGTTGGCCATCGTGACGGTGAAGGCACTGCCTCAAAAGCATGTGTGTATGCATATGTACATGTGTTGTGTGTGCCTGCGTGTATATGTGTGTACACAATGTGTTAAGGCCAGAGGTAGTTGTCAGGTGTCTTCCTCAATTGCTCTTCTCTTCAGGTTTTTTTTTTTTTTTTTTTTTTTTTTTTTGGTTTTTCGAGACAGGGTTTCTCTGTATAGCCCTGGCTGTTCTGGAACTCACTTTGTAGACCAGGCTGGCCTCAAACTCATAAATCTGCCTGCCTCTGCCTCCCGAGTGCTGGGATTAAAGGCGTTCACCACCATGCCCGGCTTTCTCTTCAGTTTTTAAGTCAGGGTTTCTCACTGATCTGGTTTGGTTAGGCTGGTTGGCCAGAGAGCTTGAGGGATCCACCCGTCTTTGCCTTGCCAGTGCTGAGATCACAGACCCATACATCTATGCCTGGCCTTTTACCCGCATTCTGATCTGAACTCGGGTCCTCACGCTTACACAGCAAACACTTGGAAGGCTATGAGACATCTCCATGGGTTTATACCATTTTTGTCTTTTACCGAAGGCAAAAGACAAAATGACTGACCTGCTGAAATCCTGAACAGTTAACAGTCAGCTCTTGCAAACTGAGTTAAACCAGCTTTTCATCTCTGGCATCAACTCTTTTGTTGGTGCTAAAGGTGATAAAGCTATAAAAGTTACTGTCCTGAAGAACTGTACAAACTAAAGATGTAACTAGAGCTTGTAAGGCTTCAGATTAATAAACAAATGACAGTGCACAATCAGTTTCTATTGGAAAGAGGGATTCTGGGACAGTGTTTTGCATAGTACTGGATAGCTAAAATTTCTGGCTTCTTCTTTTGTTTCGAGCACCACGATGAGTTCCTTATTGTCATTTATACCTGATAAAAAAAACTCTCTGGTAAGCATAATTGTCAGCAATCTACAGTTAAGGAACTGGGGCTTTAGCCAGGCGCGCATGCTGATGCACATGGAGTTTCTGCCCAGGTCTGTGTGATGGTTTCCTAGGTGATGAGGAGCCGGGCTACTGAGAGGAAGATAATGCACCTGGGTAGAGACCGGAGAGGACCACAATACAGGATGAAGCTGGAGACACCTGAGTGATCAGACCGTTCAGACCTTTAAGGCGTGTTAAAGAGTCTCCTTCAGATGCCCTGAAAGCCACTCTGAGGTTTTAAGTGTGAGATGTGAAGTGTGTTCAACTCTGTCTTTTAGAGGTAGTTTCTGTGAAGCCCGCTCAGCACACCCAGAAGAGGAGATAAATGGCCACCGCAGGGATGCTGGCAAGGGATGCTGGGAACCTTGGAGCGGATGGGGCTAGCTTCTAGTTTTTTCTGCTAGTGACTGAGGCCGGAAGCAGTCCAGATGGGAAACTTAGAGTTGAACTTTGTGTCTGTTGATTGTGATGTTTTCCCTAAAGCTGCAAGAAGAGAAACAAGATATTGGGGGCTCACAGTTTTAAATTCTAGAAGAGTTTCATCATGTCTTTGATAGTTTTTTTTTCCTTCTTCATCTTCTCTGTCTTCTATTTCTGAGAAATGTATTAACCACATGTAAGAGCTGAGAGTTTGATCTTCTAATTTTATTTTTAAAATAATTCCTCAGCTAGTCTCCACACTGATATTTTTTAATTCAAGTTACCAGAAGAATCTGATTATATACAGAACGTCATTTACAAATTTTATTAATTACAGGCGCTGCGCTGTTACTTTCTGAAGTTGTCTTGTCCTTTGAGGAGTCTCCCTCACTGCGCCTGGCATTTGTCTCACGAATGCATTGTCTCCCTCAGAAGTGGCCTCATTTTTCTTCTTAAGGGTCCCCTTCTGCCTGGCTACTCGCCGCGGTGTCACCTCGGCTTCTTTTCCAGTCTCTAACATGCTGGCGATTTTTCCTCAGCGGTCGCCTGCGCGTTGGTTTCAATTAGTGACAGAAGCACTAACGACTGTGAGGGAAAATCTGGGGCTCGACAACAGGAGTGTGGTGGTGTCGCCAAGAGACCCTCTAACTTTCAGAACTTTTCCTTTTGGGAAATTCTACAATGTCAGGTCCCAGAGACTTTTTTTTTTTTTAAACTCTGAGGCTTTTTAGCTTTTGTTTGAAAATCATCTGCCTCCTGCTGGAGAGACCTGCTGCTGGCATTCCAGTCACAGGAAGAGGCCAAGGGGAAGTGTCCCCACAGTTCTGTAGCCCTAACACTGTCTCTCTGCTGGAACCCAAGCCTCGCTCCTGATCTAAGCTCCCTTTGTTCCGTTTTTCCAGCTTGAACCTCGACTCTCCCGTAGGACTGGCGGTGGGGAGTGGGCACAAGGACTGGGGTTGGAACATTCCTGGATAAGGATTCTTCAGGGCTCGTAGCCGAACCATCCGCCCACCCCCCCACCTCCCACCCCTACCTCCTCCCACCCCCACCCCACCCCACCCCACCCCACCCCCGCTTCTGCTGAGTCTATTACAAGCACTCCAATCCGTAGAAACTTGTCACTTTCTCTTCTGATTTTGGCTTTTCTAACTCAGCATGTTAATGCCTCCTTTGGCTCTACTTTTTAAGCTGTCCATTTTAGTGATGTTTATGGAGGAAGTGAAGACAAAAGGCGTGCTTTAATTTTGTAATCTTTGATATTACTTTTTCCATTTTAGTATTTGGAATCGATATGAAAGTTTAAAAGATTACATGTTGACATCTCTTTACCAGGAAGGGACTATGTCTCATTCATATAAATTAAAATGACCAGAACAAAATAAAAAGGGAAACAGGTTCTCTTCTCTTCTGATCTTTCAATTGTGCCATTATAGAAGACGCTGTATTAATTGATCAGACACTGTATACTTGAGATAAAGCATCAGCAGGAAATGGAATATAAGAAACAAATCCACCTTTAAAAATTTTTTAAGTCTCCTAAGAGGAGCATTTCAGTAGCTGATGGGGCATGTCTCCATGGCCATTTAGACTCTTGAGTTTATCTGAAATAGATGAAGTGTTTTTGATGAGTGACGTGCCCTGATCATGTACATTCCTGCTGATTGATGAACGTGGCAGTGTGCTTTCGGCTGAGCTGGGGATTGGGCATCATTTTTGTTGGCCTCTGAAGTGAGGTGCTCATACGAGGACCTCCGAAAATGGTCAAGAGCCAGGGAGCTGAAAAAAGCACTGGGTTCCTATGGTGCTCTGCCTGATAAAAGCAAGAAATTAGCTGTAACCCAGCCAAGGGCACCGAAGACCCCCAGTAAGCACGCCATTGTTCTGATTGAAGTGGAAGAGAAGGCTGCAGAAGAGCCTCTACTCCACATCTGAGTGCTGGCTAGCAAAGGCAGTGGAGAAAGCTTTCAGAGAGTCAAGAGCAGTTAACAAACTCTGAAAAGGAAGAAGTGGGCGAAGCCACACTGCCTGGAGGCTTTATTGAAAGAAGAGAGCTTCATACACAGGGTGAGGAAATGACTCTCGGGATGTGCAGCAAAAATGGCGACACTAGTGACAGGCAAGATCTGGGTGAAAGTAACACTAGTCACGAATTTTCACAGAAAGTTACACGTACCATTTAATGCTTAATGAAATACTTTAGAGTAGTGCTTTTCACAGGGGGCTCTGGGACTGGATAGTTGTTGGTCAAAAGACACAAAATCTCAGGTAAAAGGAATAATAAAAATCCCACACTTAATTCCAACAAAAAAAAAAAAGAAAGAAAAAAAGATGTTCCCATGTACCAGCCCCACAAGAAAATTCTACTTTTTAAGGGAAATGGCAGGGACAGTTAATAAGGAGGAACTGGACAAGCCTAGTCTCCCTAATATGGGGAAGCCAGTTCTGGAAAGATCCGCTGACAAGGTTTTATTGACAAAAATCTACTGAGGCAAAAGTGATGAGAAAGATATTGAGAATAAAAACTAATTTTTCTTCAACGGGCAGATTCTTAAGGAATAAATTCTCATAACAGAATTTGTGGCTAATTACTTTTACTAGTAAAGGGGAGGGGGAGAATCTGTTCATTGATTTTTTTTTTTAAAAAAAAAGAGCAATACTTAGTCATTAGAGGCTTCAACTCGTTTGTTTAACCCAGAAAAGGCAGGACTAAGTCAACTGTAAAATGAGGAAATGCTATAAACTGAGTGTTTTACCATAGGGTTAACATGGGAGAAAAACAAAAATATCACTGACAGCTTAGGGACTGCGACAAAAGCATGCTTTCTCTCCACTCTGATACCCATCTCCAGACTATTCAATTGATCTTGATTTGTATCTGGAAAGAAATGCTAATTAAAAGAGCCAGTTGAGCTAGGGACATTCCCTGAACACTCCCTGAAAGGGTTAACGTGTTGACACCAAGGCCTAGAAGAGTAACTGGCTAGAAGAATTGGCTGTTGGTATTTCTGAGTGTACTTGGGTGGTTCTACTGCTTTTAAGATCTTATGGAGTCATAACCTCATGGTGACATTGAGGTGTCTGGGAATCTGAGATGGAGAGGGAGATGAGGAGGGGAGGAGACACAGAGGGAGGGGGGGAAGACATGCCCTAGCGACCCTGTTTGTTCTATGCATCGCTCCACTACCACCTACAACCCACTAAACTTTGAATTCATTGGTCTGGATTGATGAGGTTAGCCCATACAATCTAGCTACCACCAAGAAGCGCCCACTCCCAAGCTGTGCTGTGCTGTGCTGTGCTGTGCTGTGCTCTGCTGTGCTGTGCTGTGCTGTGCTCTGCTGTGCTCTGCTGTGCTCTGCTGTGCTCTGCTGTGAAGTCTGGAGGAGTTTAGATCCAGGTCATAGATGTGAAGACTGAAGTCCCAGGAGCAAGTGCTGTACTTGGCGAATAATAAATTCTTACCCATGAGCAAGCCTGTTCACCCCATTGAAGATTCATCTTTCCAAACAGCACTCAACTGCCTTTCTTCTGTGCCGACTTCCTCCTCTCCACCTTCTAACATCAGGCCAGCTGCTGAATGCCATAGTTCTTCAGAGCAGAAAGCCTTCCTCCACCTTGAAGGTTGCCCAACTTTAAAGTGTATGACCTAAGTTTCATGTGCAATGGACATTTTGTTCTTTGATCTGGCACCACATTTTCATGACAGCCAGATGCCTTGAGTGGTGGCCCTCCTGCAGGACTGTAGGACCTAGACCTGGGAAGTGATATTAAGGCCCATATTGAAGAGTTAGATCCTAAGCAAGATACAATTTAAAACCATGGTTTTTCTTAATAAGATCACTGATTTACCCTCATTCAGGTTTGCATTTAAAGTGTGTTTAAAATGCATGGGAGGAAAAAAAATGCATGGGAGGGCTGGAGAGATGGCTCAGTGGTTAAGAGCACTTGACATCTCTTCCAGAGGTCCTGAGTTCAATTCCCAGCAAGCACATGGTGGCTCACAACCATCTGTGATCTGATGCCCTCTTCTGGTGTGCATAAAGACAAAGCACTCATATATATATATAGGTGAATAAATCTTTAAAATGCATGGGGATAAATTTTGAAAAAAAAATCATCCTTGACCTCTAGTGAAAATTGCCTTTGACAGCATCTTAGGAGGCTAACCACTTCTTCAAGATATGTTTCCTTTCATTTATTCAAACATTTGGAAGACTACTTTTAAAAATAGCTTTACTACTACTACTACTACTACTACTACTACTACTACTACTACTACTATTATTATTATTATTTTATTTTGAAAACCCAACCAGCTCTTTCCCCTGGATCGTTTGACTTCTTCAGCGTCCTTGCTATTTCCATACTTTCCTCTCTGAGCACAGCATGACTAGCCTGGTTGTCCCTGAGCTGACACTTTGGCCCTTCCACTTAAGCCTGCAACTTTCTGTGTTAGCAGAGGTAGAAGAGACCTCAGAAAAGACTCAGAAGGCCTTGGAAGGTGTGTGTGTGTGTGTGTGTGTGTGTGTGTGTGTGTGTAGAATGGTGTGTGGGGGGGCTTGTTTAAGATTATAAATCAAGAGATGCATTCCACGAAGTATTATAAACCATTTTAAAATGTTCACATCTAACTTAAGTATTGAACGTACTTTGTTTGATACAACTGACTTTCAAAAAAATGGGAACTATTTAATAATAAAAGCATGTATTTAATCCAGCATAGCTCTAGATCTCTGTGTATCTTATTGGAGGAAGAAACGAGGCAAAAATGTTTTTCAGACGGAGCAAGGAAAGAATTTGAAACAAATTGTTGTAAAATGGAGTGGTAGCAGTAACTTTGGCTTGGGGTTGGGACTGAGAGGATAACACGGATGTGAGCTGTCAAGCCAGTTAAAGACAGAGAAACTGGATGTTCATGTTGTTGAGCGAGAGTCGCCAGTCTAAGCTCACAACTCTGATTCCAGCTACTTTGTCCCCGAATAGGCAACACCGTGCAGACAGTAGAAAGAGGATGCGGTGAACAGGCAGAGGATGGTGAAACTACTGTGTGTCATCACGCACGGCTATCATTATATATTTGTCAGATGACACAGAGAATACAGCACTAACGAGCCTTAGTGGAAACTCTAGAGTTTTAGGTCATTGCAGTGCATTGATATTGGCTCAATGTGACCGGTAACAAGTATATGACACTAATGTAAGATGTTAGCAGTAGGAGGGAGCAGGAGAAGATACGAGGAGGGCTATATTGCGATCCTTTCTGTGCTTTCCATTCAGTGTCTCTGTAAACCTAAAATTGTGTTAAAAATAGTTTTTTTTAATAAAGTGAATGGTAGGGGGAAGAGCTATCACAGTAAGATCTGTGTGGACAGTTCCCTGCAGCCCAAGAGGGGGCTGTGTGGCCTACATCTGAGGAAGGGGTGGGGCGGGAAAGAGAAGACTCAAGCAAAAGACTGAAAGCATATATAGAAAATTAGGTCAACAGCACTTACTGACAGCCAGGACATGGGGGTGAAAAGTAGACAGGACTTAGGAGACAAGCCACTGGGTGTTTGGTGGTGCTTTTGACGGAGGCAAGGAGAGGGTACCATTCTTGGTAGACATACTCTTTAGACATCAGATGTTGGGTGAATATTCAGATTTGAAATTGTAGAAGCTAGAGAGACAGTTCAGTGGTCAAGAGCACTAACGTGGTTCCCAGTAACTACATAGTGGCTCATGACTCTAACTCTAGTTCCAGGGCATCTGATACCCTCGGCTGGCCTCTACAGGAGCCAGGCACATATATGGTACACAGACAAAGCACCTATATACAAAAAATAAATATGGACTTGTAGGGTGAGGCTGAGAGTGAAGACTATAACGATTAAACCCATCCGATTTGATAAAACAAAGGCTGGCCATACAGACAGATCATGGGTGCCATTCTGAGGTCAGGCAAGTGTGGTGTGCACAGGTGGAGTGGGCAGGAGGTGGCCAGGAGCAATGAGACAGAAGAACCCTGGGAGACTGTCATAAAGCCAGGGAAGGAGACCCTCACTGGGTGGCAGCAGTGGATGCCTTTCCCTGAGTTCCCTGTGGCACATCAACGGGCGTGTTCTTATTTCATTCTTCTCTCTCTCTCTCTCTCTCTCTCTCTCTCTCTCTCTCTCTCTCTCTCTCTCTCTCTCTCTCTCCCTCCCTCCCTCCCTCCCTCCCCCTCTCTCTCCCTCCCTCCCTCTTCTTTCCTATTACTGTCCCTCTATCCCTCCTTCCCTCTACTTGACTATCCTTAGTCTTTTTAAAATGCATCATCCACTTTCTTGGGATGACAAGTTTTATTTGTTCCTTAATCTACTTTAATCTTTTTTTTTAACGTACCCAACACTATTTTTAAAAGATATATTTGACTGTTGCCCTTCTTTGTGCACACAGCTTCACAAGCATGGGCCTTCCTGAGAGGTAGGACTCTCTCTGGTTACACACACACCTCTTCTAATCACATCTGAGTTCAGGCTGCTGAGACGGCTGCTGGTGAGTCCTAATACAGTTTCAGGGGAAAGGCTGGCCATGTCAGAAAGACCATAAGTGTAATTAGGGTTGAAACTTGCATCCCTGTACCCTAACCTTCAGCAGGGAGGATTGGGTTCAGCCATGGAATTGGTGTTTTTACTAATTGGGTGTACCTGATTCAATCTGTGAATCCCGGGGCAATGGTAGGACAAGGAAAGTGGGGAGCATCCTGAAGAACAAGCATCCAGATGCCCCGCTGGGTGTGCTAACTCCACAGGAGCATGGTCTTATGTGCTCGGGACCTTCCAGCCTTGCTTTGTGTGCCTCTTCAGCTGTTCACCCACGTCCTCTAGAATATGCTTTCTTAGTTTCCTGGATCATTTAAGCAAATTATTGTCCCTGAAGTGAGCCATGGGAATCCCCCCAACTTGTTAACCCCCCCCCGCCCCCGCCGCAATATGGCCTTTGCATGGGGAGTCTGCTTAGGGCTGGTGACCTAGTTTCATGTCTGTTGCTGAGATGAAGCACCCTGGCCAAAAGCAACTCGGATAGAAGGGGGTTATGTTCTGTCACTGTCCATCGCAGCAGGAAGGCCAAGCAAGAACTTGAAGGGCTAGTAGTCTTCACTAGTCTTCACATCCTCGGTCAAGAACAGACAATGAAGACTCATACGTTTCCTGTGATTCCACACTGTTGTCAAGGTGACAGCCTAAACCAGTCATCACAGTTGGCACGAGCAGGTGACCACCTCAGGGGCCTGTGCCTTTTACTAATGAAGTCTGCACAAACTCTGAGAGTTCATCTCAGAATTGAATTGGGACATACTAGTTGGTGTTGAAAATTTAGATGCAACATACTTGGCCACTGTATGGCCAGACAGGCATTCAGTGTAGAAATGTAAGGTATTTTAGACTTAGATTTTAGCCGTAGTTAGCTGTATTCTTCAATTCCAAAGTAAAGCTGGTTTTGCTTTCTAGATATGTATTAAATCAACCTCCTGGGCGCTCAACCCTATCTCCCTATCTAAGTTTCACCACTTTAATTTGCATTCATAACAACTTAGTGTCCTCAAGACACTCCTTAATGCTATGCTTGCCTCTTCGTGAATTAATCCACCATTTTAACTGATTTATTGAAAGGGACAGAGCTGACCTGGCCTGAAAATTGCTTGAAAGGTTATCTTACTTCAGCAACCGAATGTTCAGCTTGTTGAACATTCCGCTCACTTGTGAAATATTCAAATCATGTTGGCTGGATTACAGATCTGAGATTTAGTTAAAAACCTGCCTGTAGGTCAATATAACTCTTTTATAATTTCTTTTAAATTTTTATTTTAAGCTCATGTCAATGAATGTTTGCCTGCATGTATACATGTGTGCCTCATTCGGGCCTGGTGTTTGCAGAGGCCAGAAGGGGGCATTTGATCTCCTGGAGTATTGTAAGCATCCAAGTGGGTGCTGGAACAGAGCCAGGGTCCTCTGAGGGAGCTGCCAGAGCTCTTAACCACCGAGCCATTTCTCCAGCCCTTATATGTTTTGTATCAGAAACTTCAAGTAATTACTTTCCACTAGTTAGAATTCATAAATGACTGAATCACAGACTTTGAGTTATTTCTATGACAAAATAAAATCTTCTGTCTTACTGCTAAAATAGAATTTTGTGGACTGTCATCATTCAGAGATGTTCAAAGTACAAGTGCTTCAGAGATCTTTTATTAGAGCTCTTTGGGATGGAGGCTGTGTTTTGACCACTGATCAGAGGTCATAAAACTGTAGTTCAAGGTTCCAAACCTGGCAGCACCTTACCTGAGATAAATCGTGTTCTAAGACAGCGGGGCATGTATTTAGGCATCTGTGTTAGAGAGCTGCAGATGTGTTGGGAGTCTACGGCCATTCTTTACCAGGGATGATGTTCCTCAGACTGGGGCTTAGTCTCATAGCTCAGCCACGTGGGTTATCTTTTCCTATAACATTCTGGGTAATTTAAGAGCTATTTCTGTTTTAGAAGAAATCATTCAGTTTATCAGCAGTACACAGGTGAGTTGACCTTAAACTTGGGTAATTATAATAATGAAAGTGCTAATAGCACATTCACGAGCATGTGCAGACCCTCGCTCACTGCCTATTGTCTCAGAGCCATTATGCTGCGTGTAGCTCCTTCTAGCCCTGTTTCCTTGGAGCCCTTCCAAGATCCAGTCTGTTATTATTTAAACTCTCTCTGAATGTCGGTCCGTTGGTATTTTTGTGCTCTGCCTCATATGACTTATGGATTTCTTTCCCCTTCTCGGTGAGATATTTTCTGTATCTATTCACAACCATTATTCACTTCCCGTGCTGCAAGCGTAAGGCCCACCTAATCAATCACCACTTTGAAAATAAGACCGTCCTTTCTTTATTATATTAGGCAAATTAGTCAAATGAGTGTTTTCTCAAACTTGCTGCCTTTTTTAGGGTCCTTGGCACTCAGCCTGCCTCCTCTGCTGCTTCCTTTCTTTCTCCTCAGGTTTGCAAACAGCGTGAGTCCCCCTTCACTCATTGGTGTTCAAGGGGACCCATCCTCCCCAACTTAGTCATCTGCTTTGATTATCTCAGGACCTCCTTTGGGGAGGCAGCTCCTTTCTGAGGAGGCCCAGTGGGTGGTCTAGAGGCGTCAGAGGCAGAAGGGTCTGTCTCCTTTCCCTTGACTGAGCAATGAAGCCCTTTGGATGGAGACCGGGAGGTGTTCTTCTATGGAAGGTTTTACTTTCAGAAAACACAGCAACTGTACAATCGATTGAATCTCTGAAAAAAAAAAATCACGAAATGCCGCTGTTGAGGTTTTGCTTGGGCAGGATAGTGAACGAGAAAAGAAAAATTGGAATGGCTTCTTACTTTATCCCTTCTGTCCCCTCCCCCAGCTCACACCACCCTCAAATTTTCCATTTCAGCTTAATTTTTTTTAAAAAGAGATTGCTTTAAGAGACGAATGTCCTTTTGAGGCAATCCTAACATTTCTTTTTTTGTCGATTAGATCTCCTTAAGAAAGAGTGAGCACAGCGAAGCATCTGCTACCACGAGACATCTTTTGGCCAAAGCCTGCTACAGGAAAGTCTGTATAACTATTGTCCTCGCAAAGCAAACCGGCTCTTAGAATCATGGTGCCTTCTAATGTATGTGTTTATAAGCAATTAAACTCCAGTTTTAGGGAGACTCACTAACAGCATACATTATTTTAATAGCCATACAGTACTACTTTAAACCGTCGTCACCATCTGCTCATCATGATTATAAATGCAGAAAGAACATATTTTACATTAGCATCAGAAACTCGTGCGATATTAGGGATTGAAATGCCCGTATATGCTCTTTGTACAATACTGAATGCATCTGTGCTATTTTCCCCTTTCTTTCCACAATGCAAATCAGAGAAACAAGATGCTCATTCCTTGTGGACTGTTTCCTGATACAGAAGAGAGCGTTTCAGAGCAGAAATTCATTAGGAGGGAGAATTTTGACTTACTTTTCAGCCAAATATACTTTCAAGAGTCTGTGAGTGCCCATGTCTGGCTCTTGCTGGCCCTGGTTGGCTGTCTTAGCTCTTAGCTAATGAGGGAGAAAAAACAATACACCCAGGGCAGCAATGGACTGTAATCTTCTTAATGTCCGTCAGAGATGCAATGCCCAGTGTATAATGAGCCAAGTGTTTCTCCTCTATAGATAAAAATATAAAATACACAGGATTCGTACGTGCATTGGTGGACCATAATATAGAATTGAAAAGGCGTCTGGATGGGCACATGCTCTGCTTCCCACTGCATCTTTATGATGCATGCTCGTTCTAGAAGGACAGAATGCTGTCATAGTGTTGGAGGAGGCAGGGATGAAACCATTTGATTTTCTTAGCTGAACCAGTTAAGACATATTTCTGCTGTAAGAAACAGTAGGGATTTCCTACCATGTGGGATTTTATCTGGAGTTGAGTGAGACACACAAGGCAAAGGGAAGGGTGTTCAGGTTAAAGGAGTCCAACAGCAAGCTCCCTTTCAAAGAATGGGCCCCTTCCTTAGTGACAACCTCAATGGAGCCTTTCCTTGAAGATATTAATGAATTCATACAGTATTTCCACTTCAGTAGATTTAAAAATCAAAGGAGCCATGACTGTTTTCCCTTCCTGGAGCTTAATAATACTTCTGGATTTGGGGGCTTTGGCTTTATTTTTGCCTCTTGGCCACCACAGTCAGCAATGAATGATAGAGATGCACATCATTAGATGAAAACACCTTCCCTGTAAGTGAAGGTAAGACACTCACTCCCCCACAGTAAGTTTATCTAAGCCTATGAGGGACATAGCATCAAGACCCCCGTGTAGTCTTGTTCTGTTTGTTCCCATCCAAACCCATCCCATTGGTTGGGTCCTAAATCTGCTATGCAGGTCTTTTGAACCAGTTTGATCTGCCTACTCTGGCCTCAGACCACACTGCTGCTCTGCTCACTGCCCACACCTCCCTTCCCAGGTCACTTCCTATGTCCCACATTTGTTCACACTCGGGGCTTTAGGATCTGGCTGCTCCCTGGTTTGAAGGAAGTTTCTCCTCCAGGCTTCAGAAGAAACTCATCATCTCTGCACAGTTGCTTCAGTAGATGACGTACCCACAGTGAGGGAAGTCCCCAGGATGGTGAACTTGACAGCACCTTATCCCCTTCCCACATCCTCCCCTAAGCTGACTAAGACACTTTTAAAATCGAAGCTAGGGACACCAGTGAGTCCTAAAGTATCCACAGGTGTTGCCTGAACCACACTTGTCTCTGCTCTGAGCCTCCTCATAATTGCCTGGCTTCAAACAAAACAAAACAGCAAGGGATCAACCAACCCAATGAATACAAGGTCGGACTGAATGGCTCAGCAGTTACTCTTGCAGAAGACTTGAGCTCAGTTCCTGAAACCCATGTCCAGTGGCTCACAGCAGCTTGTAACTCTAGAGTGTGTGCACGTGCAGTGGGGAGTGTGCACATACACACACACATAGTTAAAATTAATCTTTAAAAACTGCAGCTGGCAATGATAACAGAGAAGCTAACATGTTTCCCAAGCTCCTTAAGTTCTGTCTTAAACAATATCCTGTGGTTATCTTCTTATCTTATCTCTTGTTTCATCTGTGGAGAAAAAGGCAAACGAAGCTAAGAAGGTGGAGGTGAGCCGTGCGACCTTCAGGGTAGCTCCAGCTACAGCTGGCTACCGGGAGCTTCACCCAAACAGCATAGAGATCAGCTGTAAGCATGAAATGCAGAGGAAATTTCAAAGATATGTGATGGTCATAACAAAGAGCAAAATGCCTTGCTCATATTTAACTTGTGTGTGTGGAAACAGTAAAAGTTTGACTCTATAAGGGTCGATAAAAATCCATCTATCATTCATGGGGCTGGAGGGATGGCTCAGCATTTAAGAGCACTGGCTGCTTTTTCAGAGGTCCTGAGTTCAATTCCCTGTAACCACATGGTGTCTCACAACCATCTGTAACGGGATCCGATGCCATCTTCTACCATGCAGGCATACACGCAGATAGAGCACTCCTATAATTAAATGAATAAATCTCTTTTAAAAAAAACTCTATCCTCCTGGGAGAGTCGCTGAATTTCCAGGGCCAGCCCAAGGCTGGGCCCTGGACTCACTTTCCAATCTGCTAATTTGGGCCCTACTTTATTGACAAGACCTGGATAACCAACACTTACTTGCGTGCCCCCACCTATTCTTACCAGGCCATCCCAGCAGACAGGGAGCAACAATGTAAACAACTTTCAGACCTGCTTACAGTTCCTTTTCTTCTGGATACAGAGCCTACGGAAATTCATTTTATGGAAGCTCTAGCCCTTATAGTTATGGATACAATGGTTTGGGCTTTAACCGCCTCAGTGTAGACGATCTTCCTCCCAGTAGGTTTGTACAGCAAGCTGAAGAAAGCAGCGGAGGTGCATTTCAGTCCATTGAAAGCATTATGCATGCATTTGCCTCTGTCAGCATGATGATGGGTGCTACTTTTTCAGCCATCTATAAGAGTTTCAGGGCTGTATTAGATGTAGCAAATCACTTTTCCTGGCTAAACATACACTTTACAAAGGTTTTTCAGCCTTTGCATTAGTTAGGACTATAAGATATCTTTATAGACGGTTACAGTGGATGGTGGGTTTAAGAAGAGGCTCTGAGAATGAGGACCTGTGGGCAGAAAGTGAAGGAACTGTGGCCTGCCTTAGTACCGAGGACCGAGCAACGAACTCAGCAAAATCTTGGCCAATATTCCTGTTCTTTACTGTTATCCTTGATGGTCCTTATCTCATCTGGATACTTCTATCTACACGCAATGGTGAAGTAACAGACAACACCAACTGGGCAAGTGGTGAGGATCACCATGTAGTTGCACGAGCAGAATACGATTTTGTTGCCATGTCTGATGAAGAGATTGCTTTCCGTGCTGGTGAGATGCTAAATTTAGCGCTCAAAGAACAACAACCCAAAGTTAAGGTTGGCTTCCGGCTAATTTTGACGGTCAAACATCAGGACTTACACCTGCAAATTATGTCAAGATTCTTGGTGAAAGAAGAGGCAGAAAAACAATAGAATCGAGTACAATGCCCAAGCAACAACAGTCTTTTACCAACCCAACATTAATTAAAGGAGCCACTACCACCGATTCTTTGGATGAACAATTCTTTGGAAGCTGCCTTTGAACCTGTTTTTGTTGAAACTAATAAGGGTTCCAGTGCACCTGATTCTATAGGGAAAAATGGAGACAAACAAGATCTTTGATGTGTTTCATGTTTGTGGGCAGGTGAACAATATTTTAGAGTACTTTAAAATTATTTCTTACAGAGACATTAATCTGCAATTGAATGAAAGCATTTGCTCATGGCTGTGCCGGGTGTTCTGCTGCTAGAAGTTATGTAGTCACAAGCTCGTTGCTGGTCGAGTGATCTGGCTACACTTGTCTGTCTCGTGGACCACAAGGACATTTATTTTCACCTAGCTTTCAAGATTATGGAGATAGTTGTCAGCTCCATCTTATCTCAGCCCCTAGGCTTATTGGAACAGTAAATTTGATGAACAGTAGAACACACAAGTTGCCTCAAAAGGGATCATTAATGCTTTTTAAAGTTCTGAGTTAGTTGACTTGAAGTCTTCAAAAATTGAGTGGTAACATCTACCTATCAGAACAGACAAAAGGTTAAATGTTTTTAACTTTATAAATGAACTAAGTAATAAAAATGGCCCGATCTAAAAAAAAACTTTAAACAAGATCAAGTTTATGCATTTCTCTTCTTTTCTACTATGCCCACTAAATTATCAAAATTATAGAAGGGCCTTACATTATATTTCTATTAGATTGCCCTGTCACCAACCTTTTTAGAACAGGGCAATGTCCTGTGACATGCTGTTCATAGGTACTAATCCCGAGACGTTTCCACTACTTAAGAAAGTTTTCCAGAAATGAGAGTCCCATCCATATTTCTAGGCTTCAGTATGGAGAGCCCAGTGGAAGCAGAGGGTTGTTATCTACTGGAAGTTGTTGCTTTATTTAGCAACATTAGCGTAGCCTCTTGGTGCCTGGCCCAGCTATGCAATGCATGCATAAGGGAAAATGGACACCCACTCTCAAGCAGTTCATTACAGATCTGGATTAGTTCCCTACCGCTCTGACAGACTACCTGATGGAAAGGACTTCTTTTGGTTCACAACACAGGGCGATACAGTTATGCCAGTGACCCACAGCCAGGTCCTGTCTGTGACAACAGAAGTCAGGGCAGGAGGCTTTTCTCTCACTTCTCAGGAGACCAGGAAGCAGAGAGAGCTAGGGCAGAAGCCAACAGGTCTATCATGCGTAAAGCCTCCTTTACCCAACTCCTCAGGACTTCACAACCTCCCAAAGCAGTGACCCCAGTTAGGGACCAAAGTAACAACTCTTTGAGTCGTTTGTGGCTTTGTAAATTGAACTCACAGCATCACTGTCACTGCAGTTTGCCACGGTGACTACTCTGGACAGGACAGACCTATTTTACTTTTAAGTACTAGTATGTTTGTCTAGGTAACTCCTATACCTGCATCCAGTTCCAGTGGTGCATCTACAGCCAGGCCAGGTTCAGGGAGAGGGAGAATGATCCCACACGGGGGTGGACCCTTAGATCAGCTTAGGTGGGCATCCTGTCTGTGATCCTCAGTGGGTCAGAATGAGAGCTAGTAATGGATGCCTCTCTTCCTCCTCCCTCCTTCTCCTCCCCTCCTCTTCCTCCCCTCCTCCTCCCTCTCCTCCTCTTCTTCCTCCTCCTCTTCTTCTTCCTCCTCCTACTCCTCCCCCTCTCCTCTTCCCCCCTCTCCTCCTCTGGGAGGATCACATCCAAATATTCTTTGATTAATCCAGGCCTGCAGCCACGTCTGTTGGCCAGTTAGGAAACCTCTCACATCTCAAGCCCCAGTGTATGGGATTCCAGACTTCCTCCAGGTCTATTTAAATGAAAATGTTTTGAATGAAGAATTACTTTGATTATTAGGACAGGCTAGGAAAGATCTCTGCTCGTCTTCATTCCAGTGCGAGACATACTTCTACCTGAGGGCTCTTCCTGAGTGGGAAGGACAGGAGAGGCAAGCTTCCTAACTTGTCTGATTGCTGAATGGTCAAACATTTTCTCATGCCAGTAAACCGTCACAACACGGTACAGAGAGCTGCTGGTCAGCTCCAGTGTAAACCATTAACCACATTAGAGAAAATAGCTGTGAAGAGGGAGCCCTCGGTGGTTTTAACTTCAAAAGATGTCACTAGAAGAGCCACAAATTATTATTGCTGACAATTTGTACAATTTGTCCCTGGTGAAATGTGTGTGTCCCTACACTGCGCCATTTTACATAACAATATGAAATATTAAAAGCGAAAAACGTTTTATAATAAACAGCAGTTTTGCTGATTGCGGCTGATTATGTTAAGCAGCTTGTACCGTGGGTGTCAGAGGAGACTCAATAGTCTCTGTAACTAATCTTCATGGCTGACCTCTCCCCTCCACTGATGAAGCCTATTCAAAAACCTGCTGCCCTTTGCTCATTTGCAGAGCGGATATTTCTGAACTGTTTTGATCATGCATATATTTGCTGAAGTTGTTGCGTACAGGCGTTGCTCTGTGTGTGCTTATGAGTGTGTGTGTGTTCATGCTTATGCTTTTAAAGACATACCACACATGAAGAAAGATTCCTGCTATGGCCGTTTCATGAATTCTTAAAAGAAAACCCAACTGCACAAAAAGTAAGGACGAAGGGCATTTACAACCCTCTCACCAGATACCAACGGGCCTTTAATTGTAGCTGGAGATGGCTTTTGTGTTTCTCTGTTGCTCTACAGAAACTGTGTGAAGAAATATGGCGCTCGATTTTTTCCCCCCTTGCTCCAACTTTAAAATAAAGGGCATGTCTTTCCAGGAAAGAACACTCTTTGGTCATTTCATCAGCCTCAATGGCTGGTACTTAGAAGCGAAGTGCTATTCAATCACGAAGCAATTTCATTTTTTTCTGATAAAAGTTTTTGATTTAAATGGGATTTCATAGAGAACATTTGAGAGTGTGGAGAAATCTTCCACCGGTAAGTGCGGATAAATATGTAAGCGCCCCGTGTGTAAGTGTCTATAATTCATAGTTTGCTAGTCCTCTTTTTCCCCCAATCCAGAGATGTTTACAAAACCTGAGGGTGGGGGGATGGGCTGTGGAAATGCAGAAGAGAAGCAAGCCTTTACAACTGGTAGGGAGTGAATCTGGCCCAGCTTATGCAAATCTGGCCATCCTGGACAAATAAAATAATGAAGACAGAAAGCAGGGATCGGGGGCTGGTTGGGACTGGTGCTCAGCAAGAGAAAAGTAAAGTGGGCAGACAGGACTTGCTGGGGGTGGGGTGGACCCAGAACAACTAGGTCACAAAAAGGCGCAACATTCTCCGTGGCAAATACTGGCTGAGGCAGGCCGATAAATATTTCCTGGAGGACTGGATGCAGGTTGCTACCGGCAAAACAGAAGTCCCTAGGGGGCAGTACATAATTAACAATTTGAAGATGTGGCTGTGTGTCATTGTCTCCAAGGGAGCTGGGGAATTCTGCCCCCCAAAGCATAAGACCCGAGTTCCCTTATTAATCTCTCCATCCCTTATGAGGGAACATGGCCTCTTCCCCGGGGCTGGGAAGCCTTTCTCTTGCCCTGGTGTCTTGATTTTATATCAGCATCTCCAAACCTGTCCCTCTAATCTTAGGAAAGCTCCTGAAAATTTTCTGCCCTTAACAAAGACACAAATAAATCAAGACATGGGAACAGAAGGCCATTTAGGTGGGCGCCTGGCTGAGTGTCTGAAGATGTTTAGTGGCATTCTAAAAACTGAACCACAAATGAAAACAAAACCCGGGAGAAATTCACAAGGTTAGAAAAGGAGAAAGAAGTTTAGGTATGGTTTTAAATTTAATTCGGTTTATTTTTAAGACAAGGCTGGATTCTGGTGGAAGGGACACGGGTTACCTGCAAGAGGGAAGAAATAGGACAGAAGGAAACACATTTTAAATCTAATCGCTCTGAGCCATGAAATCCGGGAAGGAAGACCCCAGCTCCATCTCTGACAGGGGCAGGGAGCCCTGGGCTGCTGGGGAGTTTCTTAGCTGCTCTGTGACTTCAGATCCCTGCCACCTGCCTACCTAATCAGAATACTGCGAGGGTTAATGAGCTTGTGCTCCGAAGTGATTGCCTCATCACACAGTCCCACAGTAGTGTTGTTCATCATAAAGGCGCAGCTGCAATAGTGTATATTGTTACATACCAGACGCTAGGCTTCTATTTTTAACAACTTGGAAAATGAGGGTGTCTTAGAATTATACAGGGGAAGGGACTCGGTGATACTACCTGCCCCGGCTCTATTCTGAGACAGGTGGATGTCTAGCCACTCAAGAGGCCCAAGAATGAGGCTTTCTGCTCATCTTCACACATAAAACAGGAATTGCTTTGGTTCTGCCTCCGGACGACATTCCAGCATCAGCAACTAACTGCATGCTTAAGAGTTACTGCCTAAGTCTCTCTCTTTTAACCATAAGTCCATTTTTTTTCTTGTGTTGACAGGTGTGGGTCTCTGCTTGGTGGCAGTAAGGGGTGGAATTCATAGCTTGAGCATCCTTTTATTCTCTAGGCCACTTCCTTGTGCCACAAAACCACACGGTAGCTGCAACTCAGTTGTATCCGTGTAAGAAGGAAGTACACAGCTCCTGGCACCTTTTGTACTAGCCTGGGGGCTGTAGTTTCAGTCCTTGGAGCCCCAGATGACATCAGTCCGTGGTCCTGCAGTATCGGGTGTCAGGCTGTGGGTCCTTATTCAAAAAGTTATTCCTCAACCTTCTTCTCCCCAGACACCTTTAAAAAAATCTCTGTTATTTGGGCTGGAGTCCAAATGTTATGCTCCCCCCACCTTCTTACACTGAACTAGTTACAATCAGGTAATATTGGGAGGTGGGGCCTTTGAGAATTAATCAGGTCATGAAAATGAAGCCCACGTGCAAAATGGAAAATATCTATTTGTTCTTTGTCTCTCCTGGCAAAACCCCTAACTCCTGATGAGTGTGGGATGTTTGAAGTGAGCATGTCTCACTGTGCTAATGGGTGGCCAGGTAGTATGGAAGCATCAAGATTGACATACAAAAGAAGACATAGGGCAGACAGACCAGAAGCCGTTTTCCTCCTGGGCGTCATATAAAAAACAGAGCATGATCAAGAAAAGCCCAAGATACACAAATCTGGAAGGGATGGGTGCTATGCAATATCCCATAAAAAGGTCATGGTCTCAGGGTCCAACCCCTTGGTCTTGGCCCTCAGCGCACTGCCTCACTTCCATCTGAGGGCATGCTTCCCTTTTCCTAAACTGTTTCCATTTCTCGTTTCACTCTGTTTCTGTTTCTAACCATGTCTCTCTGCTTCAATTCTTTGCTGTGGAGGGCAAGACCCTGGATATTTCATCAGGTTCCCTGGAACTTGGATTTCTACCTGTAACAAAATCTAGTTCTCAGATCTCCGTCTCTAGATCCAGGGGCCAGAGGAGAAACTGACCTCCAAGGGCAGGAATTTAACCACCATTGCCTGTGAAGCTTCCTCGAAGCTCCCAAGGGTTGGACATCCCTAAAAGAGTGTGGTATAGATGGAGCCCTTAGGGGCCTCAAGTCCCTGTAGAGGAGTCTGAAGCTCTCTGCCCCTCACCCACGGGTCTTTTTATTTGTATCTTTTATAATAAACCAGTAAACATTGTGTTCCCCTGAATTCTGTAAACCACTGAAGCAAATCAATCAAACCCAAGGAGGGGGTTTTGGGAACTATGATTTAAAACCAGTTAGAAATACAAGTAGGCCTTGCAGTGGGCATTCAAAGTATGGAACCAGGAATGGGAGAGTCTTGGGGACTGAACCTTCAGTCAGTGGAGTCTGATGCTACCTTCAAATACAGTGTCAGATGAGAACTGGATTAAAGAACATCTAGCTATTACACAGAACTGCAGAATTGTTTGCTTGCATGAGAGGAAATCTTCATGTTTGGTGACAGAAGTGATATGTGTTGTGGATTCCAGTAGGAAAAGCTGAGTTTGGGTTGACTTTCCCTTCTACATGTCACCTGAATGGAATTAGTGAGTATCCTTCTAAGATGACACAAGACCAAATGTTTCCTCCATCGGAACCCACAGCAAGCTGATTCTCTTCTCTCCTCTTTTTTAAAGACCTTGTAAAATAATCACATTGTGGTTGTTTCTTTCAAGGCCTCTTGTGGCAATTGTATCACTTGATTGTATTGTGTTCTATTTTACATGGACAAATATGTTTTGTACTACAAAAACATGAGTCATGAGTGGGTAGGTCTGGCCATTGTCAATAGCTATTGTGCAACAACTTCCTCTGAACTGAAACATTCCATCTTCCATGGTGGCTCAGTTAGACGGAGGAAAGGAAGGAACGCTTAAGGTTAAGAAGTAACAACTCACAAGTCTCAGGAACTTTCTGAAATTTACAAGATCCACAAAACCCTTCTCCAACTTTCTATAAGCAGTGAGGACCACTGGCCAGGGAACAGTCTTGGACTGGTCCAATTTCTTGAAATTCACGCGAAGAACTACAGGGTTGTAGTTTTTGTGGCATTACACATTTCTTGCAAGTCATATGGAAAATTCCAGGACTGTACTTTTTATGTCATTTTCCATATTACCAATTTTTTTGTGATGCAGCTATATTGGATGGATGTTCTTGGAAGTAACCCCAATAAACTCAGTGTTCCACTAAGATGGATTTGGGTGGAATCATTAGAACACTGCCACTGTCTTCAGACACACCAGAAGAGGGCATTAGATCCCATTACAGATGGTTGTGAGCTACCATGTGGGTGCTGGGAACTGAACTCAGGACCTTTGGAACAGTAGTCAGTACACTTAATTGCTGAGCCATTTCTCCAGCCCCAAGACTTAAACTTTTAATTGATATTTCCTAAGTCATAAGGCTCCTGATCTCACACATCTTCCATGGACCTTACAGTACACTGGTGGGTAGTGTTTACCAGCTAAGCCACCATATTTGCCTGTAGAGTCTACCTCTGCCTACCTATTCTAAGGTTACTGTATTGCCATCCCTCAATTTGGCTTAGAACCCTTGAGTATGATGTTTCTTACCAAGTGTCATGCCCTTGTAGTCTCAATCACAGACTCCAAGTCAGATGAGAAAGGAGGAGGATTCTCTGCTGTAGGGCTAAGGAGTTTGAGATCTGTCTTAGGAGAACCTTGGAGATCAGTAAGGGCTTAATCTCCATTTTCCTCTCTTAGCTTTCATAGCTGTTGTGATGAGGGGAGGAGGTTTGTCCTCAGCGGCCTTTCTTTGTTCATATAGTTACCGAACTTACATTTCAATATTGGGACAAGTAGTGCATATTCTGACTGTCCTATGTCAGAAACACATTTGTCACAGTGTCAGAATTTATTGGAAAATAATTTCACAGGATAGGGATGTTTCAGAGCTGGAGAGATGGCTCAGTGGTTAAAAGCACTGGCTGCTCTTCCAAGAGATCCTGAGTTCAATTCCCAGCACCCACATGGTGGCTCATAGCCATCTGTAATGGGATCCAATACCCTCTTCTGGCACACAGGCGTACATGCAGATAGAACACTTAAATACACTTTAAAAAGATAGGGATGTGTCAATGGCAGCAGTTAACCTGGTAGTTCTGCTTTCTGTGGCAATCCTGGCTGAGGCAAACATGGGTTCTTTTATGCCAATCTTTCTCTTCCTTGATTATTTGGGAATCTCATATTATTCACCCCAATTGTACTCACCTCCCATGCCTCCCATTTCAACCCCTCCCCAATGAACTCTCCCCTCAACAAACAAACAAACAAACAAGCAAAACAAAACAAAACAAAACAAAAGCAAGCACCAAGTCTGGTTTTTTTTTTTTTTTTAAAGATTTATTTATTTATTATACATAAGCACACTGTAGCTGTCTTCAGACACTCCAGAAGAGGGTGCCAGATCTCGTTACAAATGGTTGCGAGCCACCATGTGGTTGCTGGGATTTGAACTCTGGACCTTTGGAAGAGCAGTCGGGTGCTCTTACCCACTGAGCCATCTCACCAGCCCCAAGTCTGTTTTTTGTTATCCACATACTCACGGGCACATGGTGAAATTCCTCCTGGTGGGCAGCCTCACAAGGGGAGATGAGATTCTCTCACCTGCACACCCACCAGAAGCCATCAATTGTGGAGAGCTGTGTGGCTGCTGGCAAGGGCTGGGACTAGCTCTCCTACACCCATGCCACTACCTGCACTGCCATGTGCCAGGTTCTCCCTCAACCACGCCACCAGCTCATCGGCACCCACACACATCAACATGGTTTCAGTCCTTCTAGGGTAGCACAGGCCACAGACAACATAACCCAACATGGTCATCAGTGGCTACAACGACTATGGGGCTCATCATGGCCTACATGTGCCACTCATACCCAGATGGCCCACCGAGGCAGCAAAGTCCTACAACATCACTAAGTCAATGGTGCAAATTGCATGTCCACATGAATCTCGGGCTTCATCAAGGCCTGGGGTAGCAGCATCATGGACCACAGACACCACCATGGCCTCTGGTGGCACCAGGGACTATGGTGGTCCTTCGAGGAGTTTCAACCTAGAAAGTAAATCTTTCCTCATTTCTAGGCCCCCTTCGTTGCCTGGAGCCAGGGCAATCTCACAGCTGGGCAGCAGGTTTGGGGCTGAATCTGTTGCATTTTTACAAGCTCCAGGGTGCTGGACCCTGCTCTGCCAACACTATGCTCCATTTTTCTATTTTTTCCATCTCTCCATCATATATTTGTTCATTGCAATGTATAGTGCCTGTGTGAAGGTGGGCCTGGTTGGCTTCTGTCACCTGCGCCACCTTTATTCCAATCCTAATTACTAATATGAGATCACATGTCATATAGTAAATTATCTACCACAGTAAATTATCTGTCTGTCTGTCTGTCTGTCTGTCTGTCTATCATCTATCTTGTAGTATCAGTTCTCCTGGACAAATTTATAGGCCAGTATACCAGAAATAAGTCATTTGTCACTCTGTGCTGTGTGAGTGGTACTGGATAGACAGTGGTGACCACATGTCCACACAGGTACATAATCATCTTCCATCCTCAAAACAGAATCAAAAATTTTTGGAAAATGGAGTCCCTGAAGGCAAACACAATCTGAAACACTACTGCATTACGCAATATGGACTAATGTGGAGCAGGCACAGTCCAGTCTCCACAGCAGTGTTGCTAGCTAGTTCCTTCCTTTGCACAGTTGCTCTTTAGAGAGTCTAACCCGAGATTGTCCATGTGTGACACACAGCCCTTCTTCCTTCAAATGAGCCTTGTGACTGTGTCGCTTGCAAGCAGGACACAACAAAAGTCAGATCCACATCCCTGGTACTGTCTGCAGGGGCCTGGAAGAGTTGGTACCACAGAAGTCAGGGCTGCGTGTGGGAGGAGAGCGTGGGTTAGAAATACTATTGCTGTCAGCCTGGGAGTGTGCTCAGCTGCAGCGTGTTTGCCTGCATATGCAAGACCCTGGGCTCCGTCTACAAGGCCACAGGAAAAATGATATCAGGTGTAATTAGAAAGCTTTCTTCTTAGGAAAACAACCCCATCTTGACCCAGCCTGCCTGTCATATTATCTGTGCAGCAGAGAAAATTCTTTTCTGCTCCCTCCTTTCATTCAAAGTCATTTACACTTTTTTTCTTTTTTCTTTTCTTTTTTTTTTTTTTTTTTTTTTTTTTTTTTTTTTTTTTACAGTTTACACTTTCTTCCTCGGCCTAAAGCTTCTAGTGTCGCAGCACTAGGGGGCCACACACTCCTACACTTGAGAATCCTTTCCAAAGCTATTCTGCCCACCCTGGCACTAGTGGCAAAGGGCACAGAAGACAAGAGAGGGTTAACCAAGAGTCATCAGTGGACCATATCAATGACACCAATATTGTATAATGTACAGAACTTAAAATAAGTACTGACTGTGTGCTCAGAGCCAGGCTCGGTGCTGGCACTAACTTCGGATGAATCTTATTTCATCCGGCTGCCATAATTGCCACTTCTCAAATGAAAAAAGAAGAAGAAGAAGTTCGAAGCTCCAGGGAGCTGGAGTGACTCCCCAAGGATCCGTAGCACGTTTGTGGCTGGGAGATGATTCTCAGCCCACTGAAGACGCTGTGGCAGGAGGCCAAGGGTGTACCTGGAGGAGGCAGCCTTTGGTGCAAGGGGGTTGTGTGCCCTTCTAGAACAGCAGTGGTTCTGGAACAATGGTTCTAGACACTAGTGGAGAGGGCGCTGGGAAGAGTGGAGGGAGGAGAAATTGTGGTCTGGATGAGAGAAGAATCTATTTTCAGTCATGCACACACACACACACGTGTAAGAAGACAGGGCTGCAAGGACAGGGCAGGACTCCCAGCTCTCATCTTTGTGTGTTTCAGACCAAGAATGCTTCTTTGCATCTTTTCAGAGTACTTTAGTGTGGGGAAAGGTATACTACATCTCTTGTGTGGGCCAGTTGCTTTCTTGCCTCTCACGGATGTGATGATTTTAAGGGTAGCCTTTTTCTTTTTGTCTTTATTCCAAGAGAATCATCTTAAGGCTGTGAATCACTTAGTGATCAGGGTACACTGAGAGAGTACATCATTTGGTGATTTCTTATTGTCTGATTGTACGGAATGCACTGGCACAGAGCTACACAGCTTACGGGTCAGTCATCTAACACAGCCTTTGGGTGCAATCATCATGCATCTGAGAAAGGACAGTCTTCTCGGTGAATGGTTTTCTGGAAATTGCGTACATATATGCAGAAGACTGAGACTTGACCCATATCCCCCATCATTTTGTACAAACTCAATATGAACTAGATTAAAGACTTCATGGAGGACCCAAAACAAGGGAACTTTTGGAAGAAAACAGTGGTTAAGGAATGCTAGAGAAGAGAGGCCATAAGCACAAGAAACAAAAGCAGGAGAGTGGGGTTTTGTGATGGGCCCAGGCACACGAACCCTTATGCTTCTGGACTATTTTGTTCTAGGACTGTGGAAGATTTTGGAGTTTTGCATCAAGCACTCGGAGCTTAATGAGCTAGAAGATAAGAATGCTGGAAGAAATACGGACAGAAGAGGCCTTGCTTGTGAGGACACAGATGAGCAAGGACATAAGAAAGAACTGCGCCAGGAGCCACGTTTGTAAGGTGTTTCAAAGGACTTGTATGTGCCGGTCATTATAGGGCTGGGAATTCTCTAAAAAAAATGGTGACCTAGCAACCCCATCAGTGTATGTAGCCCAAGGAAAGGAAGTTAGTTTGCTGAGGAGATGGGTTCATTCTCATGTTCATTGAAGCAATAGACATAATTGTCATGACATAAATTTCTGACCCAGGTGTCTGTAAACTAATGGGTCAGTAATATCTGGTTCATATACTGCTATAGCAAAGAACGAAATGCCAGTCTGAATCTGATGGAACCAGAAATTAGATTAAGTGAATGGAGTAGGCTATGTATATGTGAGAAGGGAATCTCACATATGTGGGATCTAAAGAAAGTTGATCTCAAGAGTTAAGATTACAGAGGTGGTTCCCAGAAGCTGGGGACTGAGAAGGGCTAGGACTATTTCCCTCCTGGCCTTGGGTTGACAGTGGAGTCACCAAGCCCTTATTGAGCAATGTCTGCGGGCTGTCCTAGATAAGAAGATGAGGGCACAACCCTTTTTCCCAGTGACCTTATAGTCTAATGAGAAAGATGAGACACTAGTCAAGTAAGCATGATGTGAGGCAGAAAGCCTTCCACATTCCAGATCTTGACCTAGGACCAGAGAGCAGAGGGGAGTGGCTGCAGGGATGGGAGAGAGTTGCTGTTTCTGGGATGACCTTGAATGCCATGGAGATGTGGAGATGTTGGGGTACTGGGAAGGAGGAGTGTCGTGGCTTATCGATTTGAGCTAGTGAAGGGCCACATCATGACTGCCTAGAACTCTGGGGAGATGATTTCTTTATCGAAATATCATTTATCAATAGTAAAACTCAAAGGATAAACTTGACCAATATGAACATACCCACAGGCATGTATAATAACAACACAATCTAATTTTAGAATGTTTTTGTCACTCCCCCAAATAGAAAGCTCATACCCATTAGTTGTCTAAACAACTCCCCCAAATAGAAAGCTCATAGCCATTAGCAGCTACCCCACCCAAACCCCAGTCTTTTCTCCATCCATCCCTGCCAATCACTAACTACTCTGTGACTGTTTGGACTGGGAGGGTGATTTCTACCTAATTTAAAAGGCGATTAGGCATTACTAGCAATTTTAACAAGTAAAATGTTATATATCTTAAGGGTTCAATTTCTGGATGTAGTTATTTCAATTTTACTGCTAACTAATATAAATGATCTGTATGCTAAATATCTGCTCATCTGCTGATGGGCATTTGGTGGTCCTCAGTTTATGAATGATTATAGAGACAAAAACTGTAAACCATATATATATATATATATATATATGTATGTATGTATATACATATACATACACACACACACACACATGACAGGAGGTGAGTGATCAGCTAGGAACAGGTGACAGACAGGCAGTAAATGAATCTACTAAGATAGAAAGGATAGAAGTGGAGAGTTTATTCATACCCTGTGGTATGCTCTCAATGGGCAAGACCACAGAGAGAACCATTTTGGCAGAGGCATGTGAGGGGCAGGCAGGCAGGTAGTCAGGCGATGTCTTGATGCCATGGTGCCCTGGAGTTGGATTTTATTGTGGTTAAAAACAGCCCAGGCTTTGGGCAATGATAGTCAGCCTTGAGTCAAAAATGGCTCAGCATGACATCTGTCCTGTTAGGGCTTGGTATGCATCTTGATGAGATATGATCCTGCACAGATGTGGCAATAGCCTTGTCTTGACCCCAGCCTGCTCTGTCGCATAAGCAGCCAGCCTTATTCGGATGCAGCATAGTCACCCACCCCAGTGGCTCAGCATAGTCACCCATCCCAGAACAACATCTGCAGTAAACTTGGAATGTGACGTCTGGTCGGGAATCAAACACTGTGTAAGTAAGTGCAACAGCAGAACTGAAGGATCCAGGAAGGAGGTTGGTAACATTGGGAGCCATGATCTCCCTCCTGATGAGTTCAAACCACAAAGAATGTGGGAAGGAGGCTGGAGGATGGTTAAGTCGGTGCTGTGAGAGAATGAAGGCTGGAGCTGAGAGTCCCAGCACCCACGTGAAAGAAGACTGTTGTGGAGATACATGTCTGTATTCCTAGTGCTGTGGAATTAGGAAAAAGGAGGGTCACTAGGGATTGCTGGGAGCCAGCCTACCCAAATTGGCAAGCCCTCCGTTTCAGTCTAAAACAAAACCGGGGGAGAGTGACTGCAGAAGACAGTGACGTGTCGACTTCTGGCTTCTGTGTACACCCACACACAGATGTGAGTACACACTCAGGAACCTGGAGTGGGGGGAGTTAATGCTTTCCACTTGGCCAGCTGAGACGGGAGCTTTAATTGCAGTCACTTGGCTCTATAGACTCATCAAAACATCCTTAGGCTCCAAGCAGACAGCAGCAATAGAATCGCTGTTCCCCAAAGGCCATTTCCCAGCCCCTCCCCGAGTGCCTGGCACTGAGCAGTCATGGAATGCATGGCCTGCTAGCAGCCATCGGAAACTTGGGACGAAGGACACCGGGGAGAGTGGGTGGGCCGAGGCAAAAGCTGCCACACCAAAAAATTAGCCCACTTACTGGACTGGCTGATTAGATTAGTTACTTGTGTAATGAGGTGGAGAATTTTATTCATCAGAAATTCTCCTCTAGAATTGCTCTCAAGAAAATCAGTCCATGCATGCCCAGTGGTCCCCCCTCCCCTCCCACCTCCTCTGGGAATTGCCTGGACCTCCCAGGACATGTTTATCCAAAGAGAATATTCATTGATACTTGCAGCACATGAACACCATCGAATTAAAATTTAAGACGTGTGGGTGAGGTTTGCTGTGCTGTCTGTGAACACGTATATCATTTGTTTCTTAGATGCCTTACCTGTAACATGGGAAGACTGGTACCCATCTCATATCCTTACCATCAAGTACAGTATAAAACCAGAAAAGATTTTAAATCCCAAAAGGCTTGAAGAAAGGTTGTGTCCTGTTCTCTGCTAAACAGTGGGGCAACCTTCAGCATCTTTCAAGGTTTCCTATGCTCAATCCACCCTCTAGTTCATTCTCCCACCAACCTCTTCACTGCCATTTCCTAGATACCAGCGGAAGCCAACCCTTACCCGTCGCTTGTCCACAGCCACACAGGCCTTTGTGTATACCCGGGCCTGTGAAATCTTCCTGAAGGCATGCTGCTCACGAGAACTTCTTGACAGTCTTCTTACAGCCCCCTCTTCTGCTTCTTATTAAGATCATAGCAGAAACCACCTGTTTTAGAGAGTTAAACGTAAGTGACCCAAGCCCATACCCTCACTTTCTAGGGAACTGTAAACTCCTGGGCTATTCTGTCTCCAAGTTTCTGTTCTCTCTAAATATCTGTGTTTTAGATTCTACGGCTCTTTCTTCTCTCAGAAGGCCTGGGGACACACCCCATCCGCTTTAAAAAAAAAAAAATCTCACCACGCCAGCCCCTGGCAGGAAGCATTTGTTTAAACAGTTTGCTAATGAGTTGAGGCAGTGGAGGAAGGTTTGTCTTCCCACAACAATGTGTCCGTAGGGTTCCAAACTGTACCTGTTCATCAACCTCTACATTCCTTGGCTCTCTTACTTTAGGACTAGGTTATCTTCTGACCCGTCCTACCCTCTCTCCTTCTACTCCGTCCAGTATTCTTCCACTCTGTCACATCAAGTCTCTGTGAGGCTAAGCTCATCCTCTCCCACTGAAGCCAGACTAGACAGCCCAGCTAGAAGACCATATCCCATGTACAGGAAACAGCTTTTGGGATAGCCCTCATCTCAGTTGTTCAGGACCCACATGAAGACTAAGCTACACATCTACTACATATGTGTGGGGAGGCCTAGGTCCAGCCCATGTGTGTTCTTTGGCTGGTGCTTCTGAGAGTCCCAAGAGTCCAGGTTAGTCGACTCTGTTGGTCTTTCTGTGGCATTCCTATTTTCTTAGGAGTCCACCCATAGTCTTTCCTCCTGCTCTTCCATAAGCGTCCCCAAGCTCCATCCACTGTTTGGCTGTGGGAGAGTTTAATCCCTGAGACCCACATAGACAAAGGAGAAACTGACTCCCACAAACTGTCCTCAGATCTCCACAAGTGTGCTGTAGCGTGCACGCACCCATTAACCACTTATTTCATTGATTAAGTGTATTTATGATTATCTTATTTTTGGCCCGGCTTATCTTTTATTATTATTATTATTATATCTTATAATGTCTCCTGGAGATAGGCTGTTCTTGGGGAAGAGAATATTTGGGATTCTCATCAGAACTGAAGCCCCAAGCCTTGCATGGAGCAAAGCCTCAATGATGAATGTTTGGCAAGTTAAGCAAAATGGCAGGAAAATCAGACAGCACTGGGTATCCATGTTAGGAGTTACTATGTGCCAGTCACTAGATGAGACAAGCCCAGGCACAGAGGATGGCTTCCGGCTCTGATCCTGACCTTGGTGTATAGGTGAGCTGGATCTCATGGATGCTCTCTCCTGTTGAGCTGGCTCTGGGAACCACTGTGAAGTGTCTGTTTCCCCAGAGAGCCGCTGACCTCAGTTTGAACGGCGACAAGTTATCCCATCACCAGTGAGAACCAGAACTGCCTGTGACCCACAGGATATGTCCTCTCCCTCCTATGTGTGACCCTCCCTTGAGATCATATCTCTTCCAGTGAAAGCAGAGGTTTTACAAAGGTGCAAAGGCAAGGCAGGATCACAAACATCATTATGCTCACTGGTTAGAAGCATGAGATATGTATTTTATTATAACACCCTGCCATTCATCTTACTGAAAAATAGGGGAGAAACGGCGCTGTACTTTGTACATGCATGAAGGAGGCTTTACAGCAAGGAACATGGTCTTGAAACTGCCATGGAGCCTCAAAGGTCTCCAGATTCTGGAAGGCAAAAAGATGTTAATGCTCATAGAGCCCTTAGCTCATTTGTAAGGTCAAAACACATATATTCTCACCAGATCTCCTCAGTTTGTGTATACAGTAAGAATCAATACACCCCACTCCAAGGATGGGTGACAGAGACCCACAAAGGACAATCCTCCAGATTTTGCAAGCCTGACAATCATAAATCTGAATGGAAAAGCTGTCTTCTGACCCTACATGCCACCTATTACAATGCAAAAGACAGCAAAGCCTCGGCTCTCTGCTTAGAATTAAAGTGATGTTTTCAATGTGGGGATTCAGCCTAGAGTCTTGTGTATGTTAGGCAAACAAACAGTCAACCATTAAACTACAGTCTCAGCCTTGCTATTTGTTTTTTATTTTGAGACAACTTCTTTCCATGCAGCATAAGCTAGTTTTAAACTTGCAATCTTCCTACCTTGGCCTCCTGAGGAGCTGGGATTACAGGCCTGTGCCAGTAGGCCCAGCAAAAATGACATATCCCATGAGCAGTAACCACGGAGAATGAAGTCAAAAGGCAAATATATATGAAAGCACCATAAGCGCTTTCTGTACTTACTCACATTAATTTTAACCAATTGAATAAAACCCATTAGAAAATAGTTAGCCGTGGTCTAACTCAGCCGTTCAGTCATTTTGCTGTATTTTCCATTTGTTCCTGGAGAGGAGCAAACTTGAAATGTACAGCATCTAACCCAGGAGGAGCATCTGACCCAGGAGGAGCATCTGACCCAGGAGGAGCATCTGACCCAGGAGGAGCATTTGAGGTCTTGAAAGCTGGAGAAGAATTGGCTGAGGTGCTGTCTCCCCAGGTTTTGTCACTTCTCATCTGGTTGGCCCTGCTGGAGGTCAGTGGACCCTGAGGGCTGTTCCTCTGTTTCAGAACCATTTGGCCTGAGGCAGGGGCTGTAACTAAGAGAAACAATGGGAAGTGAGTGGTTTGAGGGAGAGGGGGATGGCAAAAGAGATTTACTATTGAGATTCGAACCTAGTACTTCATAGATGAAGTAAATCTAAGGTGTATGTAGGTCATCTGACTCTCAGACAGATGCTGGACAGACAGACACACACTGCTGTTGGGAGAAAAGAATGGAGGAGGAAGAACAGCACAACCTGAGGAGAAAATGACTCCATCAAAGAAAAGAGTCTGGCCCGTGCTTTAGGCAGGCAAAGAAGAGACTTTCTCCCCCATATCACAAACTGCCCTAAAATACCCCAGTCTATAGTGATCACCCTTAACTATTTCAATATTCTATTTTTTTTTTTATAACGAATGCCAAGACACAGGCAGCACTAAGAATTGACAAGAACCAGTGACTTTTACTGGCTGACCCAATGGCAGACAAGCAGACAGACACACAGACAGACAGACACACAGACACAAACCCCTGCAGAGAACACACATGGCTAGAGAGGTGGCTTGTCAATGGTTCATTTTCAGAATACCCTGTTTTAACAATCTAATGGAAAGAATATTTTATCATTTTTATGATGGAATCATTTAGAAATTATAGCAAAATGGTTTTCACTTATTCCTCTGTAACCCAAGTGAAATGTATTGGCAGCTAACAATTATGCTCTGCTATTTCTGGCTCCCACACTAACTGCAGCGGACATTAATATTGATGCGTTACCTTTGCTGTTACTGACTGGGCCAGATCTGGTCCCTCGATCCTCATTTCTCTATTCCGAGAGACAGAACTGGGAGTTGCAAGTGAGTATCTGAAGATACATTTCCAACTGCTGTAGTTTGTCATTCTTCTAGTTTATGTCCTGAGAGCTTCCTAGCCATGGCAAATCAGCTCTCCCTCTGGGAACAGCCTTAAACAATTGAAAACCATAAACTGACAGTTCGCACTGAAGGCCTCTGAGCCATCCTCGTCTTAAACAGGGAAAGCTCAGCTCTGGTCTTCTGAAAGCACCAACTGCTTGATTATGACTTTGAACCAAATTGTAGCTTGCTATTCATCTCTCCACCTGTCTGTCTGTCAGCCTGACCAAAGGGACTTAGCTTCAGGTGTTTGCTTTGGGACCACTTTGTATGGTGATGGGGGAAAACAGATCCTTTTTGCTTCTCAGGTCTGTAGCTAACCCTTGTCATTTCTTTAGAGTCTTTGTACAAAGAGACAAAATCATCCCTTCAATGGGACTGCTCATTAGCTGCCCCATCCTGCTACTGTCAAACCTACTTTTGGGAAATAGGAGATGCCTACATTTTAAATAACTTGGCCTTTAGAAATGCATTTTGCATAAATGTGCTTATATTATGCAAATTCTAAGGTAGACTACTTGGTTGCTTTTTTAGAAAGCTATCTTGAGTGCTTACAATGGGGGAAGGACCCTTGTCACTTAAGAAAAGTATTGTTACCTCAACTAGTTTTAAAGTGATATCATATGTTATCATTCTAAATTAGTAAATTGTGTCATTTAAGGTGATAGAGGACATAAATATATGGGCATAAGATAAATAATGGGATATATGTATATACATGTTTTATTCACATTTTATTATGTGTCTTGTGCTCATTTTATAATTTTCTTTCATTTTTTTACTTTAAAGTGTTTTTATTTATGAAAAAATAATGAGTTGGATACCCATGAGGCATAGGTAGATGGATCTCTGGGAGGTCAAGGCCAGCCTGGTCTACTTAGTCAGTTCTAAGTTATCCAGTGTTACACAGTGAAAGGTTATCTCAAAAACAAAACAAAACAAAACAAAACAAAACAAAACAAAACAAAAATAACACCCCTCCCAAAAAAAAGAATGACTACACACAAGAATGGGAAATATGCATATGTATGCTCTATACAAGTTTTATGTCTTTGTGATCATTTTATAAATTGTCAGCACTTGAATTTTTAAGAACTCATTCTTGACAGCTATTCTTTAATGGACTGTGTGTGAGTCGTTAACTTGCTGTACCAGACATGTACACACACTAAACAGCATCCCTCCAGAGACTACAGTTCCCATGTACTGCTCTGCTCCAAGGCAGCTCTTAAAATTCTGGTCAGTGTTTCCCAATCAGATCTTGAAAAGTAACGAGGCGTTGTAGCAAAGTGGCATCAAATTAGTAGCTTACAGATAAATACATCCTCGACATTACCTGAGAGTAATACTGTGGGGGGAAATACACAGCACGTCAAAGGCTTTAACCCTTCAGTGACTTGAGATGCTGCACATATATATGTGCAGCCATTTTTTTTGAAACAACACCCCCGTTCCTGTCGACGAATAAGTCTTTTTAGAATATCTAAAACAAATTAAACAGAAAAGACATCCTCCATAGTTCTTCAGATTAAAAAGCATGTGAGGGACTAAAACAACTCCTCGGAAGAATTGTGACCATACCCACAATGCAGCCTGAATCCCAAGGTTTTCAACCCTGAACCTTGTCAGTGACCAGACACGCTTTCAGTTGGCCCGAGTCCTAGGAGGTAAAGACACCTCCCTCCCTTTCTCTGCCATGCTGTCTCTTTGGCTATGCCTTTAGTCCAAGGCAACCCTGATGCTCTCTTGTATCATCTTGTGTGGTAACTGTTGATCTAAGAGGTCTTTATGCCAGAGCAATAGAAAATAGAAGCAGAACAAGAGAGACTGGAAACTCAAGCCATTGTTTGTCAAACTTGAATTGTGTTCAGGTGAGTACAACACAGTATTTTTTAGAAATGATCATTAAAATCAAACTGTATGCAGATTGTGGGTCAGTGGTAGAGTGGCTTCTTTAGCATGTATAGGGCCCTGGGTTCTGTCCCAGCACTGGAGAAAAATAATAAAGTTAAAAAATTTTTCAAGCATTTGCAAGCCCCATAGACTTCAGTTTGGCTAATATTGATTTAAACTTCTTCATGAGTGATACCAATCAATCACTGTCTTTATTTTTGTTGCAAAGTACTTAGAAAGAAGTACTTAGAATGAGAATATGTAGGCTGAGGGCCCTGTTGGTAAAGTGCTTGCTTTGCTAATACAAGAACCTGAGTTCAGACCCCAAACCCTATGTAAAAAGCTGAGCATAGATAGGGCCAGAAAGATGGCTTAGCTGGTAAAGGCACTTGCCACCAAGTTGGACAGCCAGAGTTGGATCTCCTGCACTCATGTAGTAGAAAGAACCAACTGTCCTCTGACATACTGAAATGCAGAGACAGTGGGGAGGGAGGCAAGGGAATGAGAGGAAGGGACCGAGAAGAGGAAAGGAGGGAAGAGGAGGAGAAGGGAGGGGAGGGGAGGAGAGGAGAGGAGGGGAGGGGAGGGGAGGGGAGGGGAGGGGAGGGGAGGGGAGGGGAGGGGAGGGGAGGGGAGGGGAGGGGAGGGGAGGGGAGAGGAGAGGAGAGGAGTGGGGAGGGGAGAGGAGAGGGGAGGGGAGGGGAGAGGAGGGGAGGGGAGGGGAGAGGAGGGGAGGGGAGAGACCAGACCAGATCAGACCAGACGAGACGAGACGAGACGAGACGAGACGAGACGAGACGAGACGAGACGAGACGAGACGAGAAGAGAAGAGAAGAGAAGAGAAGAGAAGAGAAGAGAAGAGAAGAGAAGAGAAGAGAAGAGAAGAGAAGAGAAATGTAGTAAAAACAACAACAACAAAGTAGCTATGTGTGGTGGTGCATGCTTGGTAATTCCAGTGCTGGTTGTTTTTCCACTACTGGGGAGGTGGAGCTTGAATTTGTAAGACAAGGAGATGAGAAGTTCAAGGTCATGTTGAACTATGTGAACAGTTAAAGGTTAGCCTGAACTACATGAGACCCTGTCTTTAATAAAATGTAGTGTGGTTTGGAAATGTGGGTATAGTTTGGAAATTTCTTCTTCTTCTTTTTTTTGTTTTTTGTTTTTTGTTTTTGTTTTTCAAGACAGGGTTCCTCTGTATAGCCCTGGCTGTCCTGGAACTCACTTTATAGAGCAGGCTGGCCTCGAACTCAGAAATCCGCCTGCCTCTGCCTCCCGAGTGCTGGGATCAAAGGTGTGCGCCACCACGCCCGGCTCGGAAATTTCTTCTTACTTAAGATATTGCTAGTTCCGAACTTGGTGACTACACATGCTCCTTACCCTCTAGTTAGTAAGCTAGCCACATATTCTAAAGTAATGACTAGGTTTCCCCAGATAGCATTGTTTCTATAACTTACTTAAAGTTCTATTCATTAAAAAGAATTCCTACCCATTTCCTTGATACTTTCTTCCAGTTTTCTAAAGTGAAAAGACTTGAATTCAGAAGGCAAGTCTGGCCGGTGCAACAACTGTCCTGGCTGTTGTGACACAGCACATATGCTCGTGGTAGTCTTCGCTGCCATTCTTAAGTGAGAGAAGTGATCCTACAATGTCTCCATGAAGATTCAAGAAGTCAAAACTATTTCTTTCCTCTTACTTGTAACATGGCCCAACCATCACAGGGTGGCGCCTGGGTCACTGAGCCAGGTGAGTCACTGTTGGGCAGGGTTCACTGTCCACTGACATTTGTGCCACTGACCTGCTCCGCACAGCTCAGCAACAACACAATCAAAGAAATGCATGATGCCTAGATTCATGATAACGTGTGATTTGCTCCTTCACGTGTCTGGTTAATGACCAGCAGTGCAGAAGCCTTGTAAATGAGTCAGTGTCCCTGCCTAGGGAACATTGACCCCTCTCCTCCCTGAGTCACATTAGTTGGTGATACCTTTTTCCTGTCCGCTTTTAAAATCTCTGATCTGCCCCCTCCTCTCCAGCACAGCATTGGCGAGTCCCACCCTTCCTCATTATACTTGCCAAGGTGGTTCCTGGGCCACAGCTTGGGCTCAAACCAAGCATCCATTTCTTCATCAGTGTGCTTTCCTACTAGATAGGTCTGTCCGCAACTCAATGAGAGCCACTGTGCAGCTCTGGGTTTGTTCCTTAACGTATACTGTCATACTGCATTCCAGATCCATGGTCTGGACCAGCTACCTAAGATACCTTCCCAACCCTTTACTCCAGAGTGACTTCAACTGTGTCACATTCTTTACCTTTAACATTGGTTTCTGTTCCTGTTGGCATCTCAAACAGCCAAAATACACATTTCTGATCTTTCTCTGCTACATCACCAATGTTGTTTCATACTGCTCTATGTCAAAAGAATTGTGTGTATATATGTGTGTGTGTGTTTTCAAAATAAGTTTCATTACCTTCACACAATCTCATTTTATATTTGACAATACAAAGTTTCTCTGATAGATATCCATCTATGAAAGATTGGACCAAAGTTGTTAACATCATCTGAGTTTCAGGGTTCAAATCCGGGCTACTCCACCTCTTCCTGTTTCCTTGGTTCTCATCAATCCTTTAGTGTCTTTAGTTCTCACAGCAGCAAACAGATACTTCCCCAGAGGATAGCAGGGGAGATAACCACACAGCACAGAGTGTTTGCAGAGCCCACGCAGTATTGTATGATGCTGGCTATTACTAGATAGCACCTTTATGTCTTTACAATGAAATATTAACCCTACCATAGAGAGTGGTCCAAAGGCTTATCTAGGAAAAACCTCAATGTTTCTAGTAGAGTGAAAGTCTTGGGCAACAACATGCTTTTGTGAGTATTGAGAGATTCCACCACTCGCTCAGAGCTGCTCTGTGTTCATGTTGCTGAAAGCTGACTTCTAGCATATTTTGTATCTAATTGAGCCAGAGGGACATAGGACAGCTGTCCAGTGGTACAAATCCGTGTAGGGATCCACTTAGATATAGTTTTCCCCAAAAATGCAGCAGTGGTTATGAAACCCACATAGGGCTTGGCTGTCAGAATGGGTAGAGGTTTTACTTCTTCAAACTGGCACGCTCTCCATCAATGGCATCATGGGGTTGCAGCTGCTGTTTGTAACTCCCTGTGGGGTCCTCAGCCCATCCAGACAAAAAAACTACCAGGGCCAATGTCTGGCTTGGGAATTCTGCTGTTAGCTGGTGAGGGACAGCTCCTTTTCAAGGGCGGCAGCCACTTGAGTGCAAATGGCATTGTTCAAAGGACCAGCTGTACTTTATCATGGTGATGGTGGCCCACCAAGAAAAAGAAAGGCTCTCTGCCAATGGTTACTTGGTGGAGAGCCACATGGTTGTTCCCCACCAAGGGGCTTAACCTGGACCCAGGCTTTCAGAGGGCCAGGAGTAGACGCTGAATTGAAAATGTTGCAGCTGTTTCCTCAGATCCGATCACGGCATCGGAAGAACAGCAGCATTTCATTCTGCAAGGCAACTGAGAACGGTAAGCAATGGTCTTAAGCCCTCTAGTGATTTACAATCCAGGAAAGAGCTAAGACAAGTTATTTTCACTGGCTTTTCCTCTGTGCCCCGACAAGGGACCAAACCAGGAGAGTCAGGTGTCTTCAGTCCTCAAAAGGAGCAGGCAGACTCTTCCCACGGGAGCTCAGGATGCCAGGATACAGCCATGCAGAGTGCCTAGACTTTGTCACGTGCACACAGTGACATGTGCTGAGGGTTATTACTAGATAGTTTTTCCTTCTCTCTCGGTCTTTCAAGACAGGGTTTCTCTGTGTAGCTCTTGGCTGTCCTGGAACTCGCTCTGTAGACCAAGCTGGTCTAGAATTCATAGAGATCCACCTGCCCTTGCCTCTTAAGAGCTGGAATTAAAGGCGTGTACCACCCCTGCCTGGCACAACTTTCTCTTTTATTTACTTATTTATTTTTCTCATTTATTTAATTCTTTCATCCTTTTTTACAGTCCAGTCTTCATCCTCCTCCTAGTCTGCCCCCCCCTTTAAAAATATTTACTTACTTATTGATTTAATTTATATGAATGCACTGTCTGCATGTACACTGAAAGTTAGTACAGGGGCATAAGATCTCATTACTGATGGTTGTGAGCCTCTATGTGGTTGCTGGGAATTGAACTCAGGACCTCTGGAAGAGCAGCCAGTGCTCTTCACTGCTGAGCCGTCTCTCCAGCTCAACTTTCTCTTTAGAGAGAAGGTTTTGGGCTCTCTCAGACTTTGGGAGGTGTTGCTGGGTATCCCACCACCCTTTAACTCTCTGCCCTTGAGGGATTAATCACAGCAGTTTCTTTTGTCACTTTTCATTGTAAAATCATTTTAAACTTATGGGGGACGGGGAAGAAGAATATACCTTATACCCTCTACCAAGATGTGCATGGTAAACTGCCTTAGCATTCTTTTTCCCACATATGTGCTCATTCTATAGAATATGTACATGTGTTGTGTATATGTGTATATATGTATATATATATATATGCACATACATATATACATATATATACATATATATATATATATATGTTCATATTCTTTCCTATATGAATCAACTAAAAGCTAGTTGAAAACTCCTAAATAGTGATAGTTTTCTCTCCTAACATAGGACTCCATTCACATTTCACTAACTGTTTGTTTAGATCTGTACCCCATTTTTAATGGGGTTATTTGAATTTCTGGAGTTCAGCTTCTTGAGCTCTTTGTATATATTGGGTATTAGTTCCCTATCAGATTTAGGATTGGTAAAAATTCTTTCCCAATCTGTTGGTGGCCTTTTTGTCTTATTGACAGTATCTTTTGCCCTACAGAAGCTTTGCAATTTTATGAGGTCCCATTTGTCAATTCTTGATCTTACAGCAAAGGCCATTGCTGTTCTGTTTAGGAATTTTTCCCCTGTGCCCATATCTTCGAGGCTTTTCCCCACTTTCTCCTCTATAAATTTCAGTGTCTCTGGTTTTACGTAGAGTTCTTTGATCCACTTAGACTTGAGCTTTGTACAAGGAGATAAGAATGGATCAATTCACATTCTTCTATATGATATCCGCCAGTTGTGCCAGCACCATTTGTTGAAAATGCTGTCTTTTTTCCACTGGATTGTTTTAGCTCCTTTGTCAAAGATCAAGTTACCATAGGTGTGTGGGTTCATTTCTGGGTCTTCAATTCTATTCCATTGATCTACTTGTCTGTCGCTGTACCAGTACCATGCAGTTTTTATCACAATTGCTCTGTAGTACATCTTGAGGTCAGGCATGGTGATTCCACCAGAGGTTCTTTTATTGTTGAGAAGAGTTTTTGCTATCCTAGTTTTTTTGTTATTCCAGATGAATTTCCAAATTGCCCTTTCAAACTCAGTGAAGAACTGAGTTGGAATTTTGATGGGAATTGCATTGAATCTGTAGATTGCTTTCGGCAGGATAGCCATTTTTACTATATTAATCCTGCCAATCCATGAGCATGGGAGATCTTTGCATCTTCTGAGATCTTCTTCACTAATTGTCCAATAATGGTCATAGCAACTGAACCGCCCCCTCCCCCCATGTTCTTTTGATTCAACCTAGGGATGACATGTGCTTATTGATCGTAGTTTTGGTTCATCTCGTTAGTCTCCTAATCCCGGGACACGCCTCCTCAGTCTCTGCCTGTCTTTTGTAACCTTAATAAGTTTGAAAAGCACCCAGACAGTAACTCTGTGGGTCTGTGTGCACCTGGCCTCCTCTGATGCTTTCTTCTGTGACATGGGAGATATGTATTTTTACCAAAACATCAAAGTCAAGTTGTCTTCCTCAGTCTCATGGCAAGAAGGATACGATGTCAGTGTCTTGTGGCTGGTGAGGCTCACTGTCTTCACTTGGTCAAGGTGGTACGTGCCAAGGTTCTTTGCTCTGAAGCCATTGTTTGATTTCCCGTGTGGTTAATAAATATCTTGGGGACAGTGACCATGAAATTGGGGAAGTGTCTTACCCTTTAAAATCGACTTTGTTCACATCCTTGGATGATTCTTGCATGAGTGGGAAATTACCATGATAGCTGCCACATTTTGCAATTTCTAATTTTACCTGTATTCTGCCTTTGTTATTTGACTTTTTGCTGGAAGCAAGTGAATTTTCCTTTTCTTCTATTTCTTTATTTATTCCTAGCAATAAGATCCATACATTTCAAATGTATCCAGCAGGTTGTGATCTATGACATTGTTGCTTATTTTCACACTCAAATTGACTCATTTCACACCTCTTCAATGTGATTTCTGTGTGGTGGGTCTTTGTTGTTGTTTGTTGTTTTGTTTTGGACACCCATGTCCTCATTTTTGGTCTCTCTGTACTTTCTGTAACAACAGGATGTTCCAGCTCCGTCTTGGACTTCTCCTCAGTCTGTCATGGATCCTGTCAGTGGAGAAAGGATTAGAAGTGACAATCTGCAACACTGGGTGTGCTCATGGCTTCTGGGGTGTGGCACTGGACAAAACTATATCTTTTCAGGCATTGTACAGATATGTGCATATATGTGACTATCTGCCCAAATATAAAAGGTTGTGAATTCAACCCAATAATTTCCATTCTAGTCCAACAGCATGTTCATTTAAATTATTGCTCCTTCGGAATTCATAACTCCCTTCTCCAGCTGTAAGAAAGCTCTCCTTCAGCTTGTGTGTGTGTGTGTGTATGTGTGTGTGTGTGTGTGTGTGTACTGGGATTAAAGGCATGCTCCACCATGAGCAGCATTTTGTCACTTCTTATCCTGGCCTTGCCTAGCTTCCTCACTTACCCTTCTGCACTCCATCCCTACAAACTAGATTTGCCTCACTTTGAGATTTTCCTCCACCCCAAGACATTCCTCCACCCTGGTCCTGTAGCTCTCACAAGCCTGCTGGTCCTGTTACCTTATGTTCAGGGAAGGGAAACCACAAGTTTAGAGAAGAAGAAAGGAAGAAAAAAGAATTAAAGTGGGAAGAAGGAAAGAAGAAAAGGGGAAAGGAACGGGGAAAGGAAGAGGAAGGAGCTGATGTAAGAGACAGAAGTGATAAAGCATTCAGCTTGCTTCCTGTATCTCTTTTTCTCTTTTATTAACATTAGTTTCACTCTTCAGAAATATAATGATGGTGGAGAAACAGGTCATTACCTAATACGGTTGGTAGGATGGTTGCAGCAGCCTTGGCTTATGCGGACTCAGCCCCTAAGCAAGCTACCCAGCTACGTAATAGCTGTGGCTCTGAACAGGAAAGGGATGTTCAAAATGAAGAGTGGTTCATTTACTGAACTGAACCTCCGCAAAAGACCTCCATGGTCTGTACTTCTCCTGGGAGCCATGCTGGTCTGTGGCCAATGCTTCAGCAGAGATCCATATTGCTGTCCACGGGCTGCATTGCCACTGGAGACCAAATGGAGGTCTTTGATGTGTGCTGACACTGGAGACCATGTGGACATTCATGGTTGGTGCTATTGCCAGAAGCCATGTAGAACCCAGGATCCGTGCTCCTGCTGACTGGAAAGGGCAAGGAAGCTAATTTTGCAGTGATTTGGATGACTGCAGACTGACAATTGAGAAAGAGTCATAGAATGTTTCTGAAACAACCTCTACCTCCTCCATGTCTAACAGCCATCAAAGAGAACTCTTAAAAATTGTGATAGGGATGCTGAAGTATAGCACTCCACAATTGATGGCTTCTGGTGAGGATGCAGTGGGGAAGGACTCATCTTTCCTTATGGGTCTGGCCACTGGTAGTTTTAACCATGCGTCAGTGTGTATGTGGGCATCACAAGGAAGGGAAGTGGATGTGGGAAAACTGGAAAGTGAGGGTGATGGGTGGATGATGTGAGGTCCCCAAATAATCAATAAAAATATTATGTTGGGGGAAAAAGGGGTCATCTGGCTGAACATGAGCCAAAGCAAGCCAGTAAGCAGCATTTCTCTGAGGTCTCTACTTTAGTTCCTGCCTCCAGGTTCCTGTTTGAGTTCCTGCCCTGACTTCCCTCAACGATGAACTGCGCTGTGGAAGTGCAAGCCAATCAACCATTTCCTTGCCAAGTTGGTTTTGGTCCCTGTTCTATTACAGCAGCAGAAAGCAAGCTAGGACAATTGGCGACTGACTTATATAACAGAAAATCTGGTTTATATCCTTTAACTCACCCTAAGGATGGTCTATTTCTATACCGGGTAGACGTCTCTCTGTGGGCAGGGCTTCAGAAGGATGAGGGATACCATCTGGAGGAGAGAGATTTGGAGACTTTAATCTTTGTAAGCAGTGAGAAAAGAAGAAATGTTTCCTTCGTCCTTCAAAGTCAACAGAAAAGAAGCATCCAATAGAGTCTTGAGAAGATCAGGAGTGTCTGTAAGACAGAAAGTGTCTGCAGCACTTACACACAGCCCAAATGACTACCTTGCTAGCAGATTTGTTGATCTTCCCTGGATAGCACCAGAGCAGAAGGAGACAGAGATAGTGAGTTGTCCTTGCTTCCAGAAGGATATGAAAACTGTGTCTTCTTTGTTGGGGCCTGAGAGTTTATCATGAATTGTCGATGAGTCTTGGAGCTATGCTTTGCCAAGAGAGTTGCTGCATGGAGGACAAGTAGGTGCAAGAACCAGGGAAAATGAGCTTGGGAAAACCCGTTGGTAGATGAGGCTAGACAGGGAGCCACTCAAGCCTGCTCAGCTTGCCAAAGACCTGTAGGGTCTGGCACCTGTGCACCCAGTCCTAACACAATGGGAACAGTGGCTGTGTCTAACCCAGCGAGGCACAGACTCACTAGTCAGAGAGGACAACTCTCCTAACAGTAAGAGGGAGATGGATGGGCTGAATGCAGTTGGATTGTCCTTAAGAAGAATATTCCTTAATACTCAAAGGCCAGAGTTGAGATTTCCCAGTAAGTTGTTCATGCTGACATCTGTTAAAAAAAAAAACAAAAAACAAAAAAACTCCGGTATTTCCTAACGCTGTTCCAGCTTGGACAATTCTGCCAACAAGCTTTCAGAACTCACCCGATCCAGCTATCATCTATTAAATGCAAGAAGCATATTCCTAATCAAGTGCAAGGGGAATAGAGCAGAGGGAGAGATGACTTGTACGAGGAGGCTCCCCAGGGCTCTCGTGACAATAGGAAAGTTGTTAGATTGAACCCAGATGAACCAACAGCAGCCTCTCCCTTTGATCGTTGTACAAGTGAAATTCCTCAGCTTCCTCCCCCAAGTTCAGTCATGTCCTGTGCTCTCTCTCTAAATGAAGTCTTCACATTTGTTGACCTTGGTTTACTCAGAATAGAAGAGAGGGGAGACTGACTCGCTCTGAGTTTATTGTCACAAAGTTATTTACATCTTCTGAATGCACTGTGGGTAATTTAATGTAATTAAGAGAGAGAAGAAGAAGAAGGAGAGGGAGAGGAGAAGAGGAGAAGGAGAGGAGGAGGAGAAGGAGAGGAGGAGGAGAAGGGGAGGAGGAGGGGGGGGAGGAGGGGGGGGAGGAAGACTTATTTTAGGTATGAGTGCCTTTATGCCTGGTGCTCACAGGATCCAGAAGACGAAATATCTAGATCGTCTAGAACTGGAGTTACAGACAGTTGTGGCCACCATGGAGGTGCTGGGAACCAAATCTGGATCCTCTATAAACCAGTGGCCTCCTCTACTCCTGTCCACTCTCCACCCCACCTTTTCCTGACCTTCCCTCCCCTTCTTCCCTCCCCTTCTTTCATCTCTCCTTTCCTTTCCCTTTTCCTCAAACTCCTTTTCCTGAATTCCTCCGAGGACTTGGGTTTGGGAAACAGAAGCCAGGAGCAAGTGTTTGCTTTGTTTCCCGCCCCAGCAGAGACCTTCCCTAGCAGTGCTCACTGTGCTTCCCTAGCAGTGCTCACTGTGCTTCCCTAGCAGTGCTCACTGTGCTTCCCTAGCAGTGCTCACTGTGCTTCCCTAGCAGTGCTCACTGTGCTTCCCTAGCAGTGCTCACTGTGCTTCCCTAGCAGTGCTCACTGTGCTTCCCTAGCAGTGCTCACTGTGCTTCCCTAGCAGTGCTCACTGTGCTTCCCTAGCAGTGCTCACTGTGCTTCCCTAGCAGTGCTCACTGTGCTTCCCTAGCAGTGCTCACTGTGCTTCCCTAGCAGTGCTCACTGTGCTTCCCTAGCAGTGCTCACTGTGCTTCCCTAGCAGTGCTGACTGTGCTTCCCTAGCAGTGCTCACTGTGCTTCCCTAGCAGTGCTCACTGTGCTTCCCTAGCAGTGCTCACTGTGCTTCCCTAGCAGTGCTCACTGTGCTTCCCTAGCAGTGCTCACTGTGCTTCCCTAGCAGTGCTCACTGTGCTTCCCTAGCAGTGCTCACTGTGCTTCCCTAGCAGTGCTCACTGTGCTTCCCTAGCAGTGCTGACTGTGCTTCCCTAGCAGTGCTGACTGTGCTTCCCTAGCAGTGCTCACTGTGCTTCCCTAGCAGTGCTCACTGTGCTTCCCTAGCAGTGCTCACTGTGCTTCCCTAGCAGTGCTGACTGTGCTTCCCTAGCAGTGCTCACTGTGCTTCCCTAGCAGTGCTCACTGTGCTTCCCTAGCAGTGCTGACTGTGCTTCCCTAGCAGTGCTCACTGTGCTTCCCTAGCAGTGCTCACTGTGCTTCCCTAGCAGTGCTCACTGTGCTTCCCTAGCAGTGCTCACTGTGCTTCCCTAGCAGTGCTCACTGTGCTTCCCTAGCAGTGCTCACTGTGCTTCCCTAGCAGTGCTCACTGTGCTTCCCTAGCAGTGCTCACTGTGCTTCCCTAGCAGTGCTCACTGTGCTTCCCTAGCAGTGCTCACTGTGCTTCCCTAGCAGTGCTCACTGTGCTTCCTCTTGCTTACGTGGAGAAACACTGAGAAACAGGTGGAGTGGTCACATCGGAAAATGCCAGTCACCCATCTTACCAACGGAATCATTTTGTGGGTCATAGTCAAATAGTTCTGCAAATGGCTTCCTAACGGCCTACTGAGAAGCCAGGTGGATGTCAAGAGGGTGGCCTTACAGCCAATAGTCTGGTGACAGAAAGGAGGACAGTGGGAGGCCCTTTCATCTTCAGATTCCTGTCTGTAAGACCCTCAAGTGCTCTTAACCACTGAGACATCCCTCTAACTCAATTTTAATGTAATTTTTAAAAGATTTATTTATTGTGGGTAATAGAGCTACTACATGTATATTTTCAACACTGGACACCACTCCCCTCCCCCCAAAAAAAAGGCTTCAAACTAAACGTTGAATCAATTTGAAATAAAATTCTATCTCTGCATGTCTGGGAAAATTAATTGATTGCTCTGGACCTCTGTGTCTTTTCCTCTGAACCCAGTATTGCCAGGTGGTTTGATAGGACTCCTGAGAGACTCAGGCGAGATGGTCTTCATACGTGATTTGCACAGTCCATCACCCGAGGGCTTCAGCAATCACAGGTTCTCGACAGTGGCCCCTCATTCCACAGAAAACATGTAGTGATTATTCCCCAGCACCAGTTCTAGCGGGGTCTCGGGAGTAACAGCCTGCTCAAACTGGAGCGAAAGAGGGCACCTGGTGGAGCCTTGGGATTGGTTTTCTGTGCACAACCTTTGGTTTGTAGCTTGCACATACAATTGTTGCTCTGTAACATCAACTTAAGATGATGTTCCAGTTTTGTTTCTGCATGGCCTTGTATCTCAGTTCCTAAAGTTAGTTCAGCTATTTTCATAGGAAGGAGAAAAAGAAATCTTAAAATCCATATGAAACCACAAAAGACACCGAATACCCAAAGCAGTCTTGGGTAAGTGGAATAAAGACAGCAATCACACTGCCTGGTGTGATCTAAACAGCATGTGTTGGCATAAAACATGCTAACCAATGGGACACGTCAAAAGCTCAGAAAGAAACACACACATCCATAGGCAACTGGTTTCCAACAAAATTGCTACAAACATACTCTAGCGCCAACAAATACTATTAAAAAACCAAATACCCCTGTGTGCACGAATGAAATTGGATTTTTACAGGACTTTTAAAAATTAATTTGAAATAAATCAACCACTTTCATGCAGATTCTGAAATTGCAAGATTACGTGAATCGAATATATGGTAAATGCTCCATATATGATGCAAAGTTATCTTGCGTGTGCTATCCAGAGCATAGGTAACCATATATGATGCAAAGTTATCTTGCATGTGCTATCCAGAGCATAGGTAACCAAAGCAAAAATAAGAAGTAAGGTGGTGGGGCTGGAGAGACAGCTCCATGCAGCATAAAAGTACTTGCTGCTATGGATAAGAACCTGAATTTTGGATCCCAGAACCCACTGGATATGGCTGCATCTGTCCTGCAACACCCCCCCCCCCGTGTTCTGTTGGGAGGAGACGAGAGGATCACTCGGGTTTGTTGGTTGACCTCATCTGAAGGGAATAAGGTAGAGGATGACCGAGCAGGACACCTGCTGACCTTCTCTGGCTTCCACAAAGAGTACACATGGATCCATGCACTTCTCCCCTACACACATATACACCACCACAAAATGTCACACAAATATAAAAGCTTCTGTGTAGCAAAAGAAAAATGAGAGAGAGGAGTCAAAAGCACAGACTAGGAGAAAATGTTTGCAAACCACATATGTGATAAAGTTGATATCCTGAAATGGCGTGAATAGCCGTCGTTCTCTCCTCAGGCTCGCATCTGGGATGCCTGACTTTCTGGTAGGCTATTTTTAGAGGAACCTTAGGAGAAATGGCCTAATTGGAGGAAATGGGTCATAGAAGTGGAATACACGGTCCTTGGTCCTATCCTCCATCTCTGCTATATGTCCACCATGAAATAAAGGTGCTCCTCCACTAATGTGCCCATGGCCATGATGTTCAGCACACGAAGTCAAGAAACCATAGCTTGAACCCTGATAGTGAGCACCAAAAGAGACCCCCTTCCTCCTTTAAATCATTTTTGTCTGGTGTTTTGGACCAAGTAAAAAGGTCCAAAAAGTAACTAAGAGAAAATTGATGACAGAAAGGAAAGGTCGTTGCTGTGACTGAATCTGACCATGCGATTCTAAGCCTCGGAACTTGTTTTTAGAAGGAATTGGAAGCGTTTGGAGAAGCAGGTTAGCAGATGCTCCAGCTGCTGGAAGTTGAGCTTGAGCGTTTCTGGTATGTTGCAGAAATGTGGCCGGTGGGAACAGTATGCCTAAAGTTTTTGGATATGAAGGGCAAAGCAATAGGATGGAAAATGATGCTTGCCAGAGCCAAGGGAGAGGGAGAGTGCAGGAGCCAAGGAAGAGGAGGTAGGCTACAGGGGAGAAGGAAAATTCTCAGGTGCTAAAACCTGGATACTACTATTAGAGTAGCGATTACACGATTACACGCATTCATTGGAACACCAGAATTTACACTTGACATTAGTAATTTTTTATGTTAGCAATTTTTAAAAAGATAGCTATAAACCATGTGATCCCCTGTGGTGCCCCAGGACCCTGTAACTCAGCACAGGTCCTCCCTGCCTCCAGAAATGTGAGTTAAACAAACTTGTTTTCTTTGAAAAGTCTTTAAAATATTTTTTTTTGTTGTTGTTTTTGGGTTTTTTTCTTTTGCTTTAAATTTAAGACATGGACTATGGACCTTAAGTTTGACTATGCCTGAGAAATTATATCTGGGAAGTCCTTCTGTTGGACATAACAAGAGATACAAACATTCCAGCTACACGCCACTGATCCTTCATGTCTTTCAGCTAAAACCCAGCCTACAGCTGCGTGTTATTTTCTCAACCACCTGATGACCTGGTCTGTGTGTGTGTGTGTGTGTGTGTGTGTGTGTGTGTGTGTGTGTGGTGTGGTGTGTATTTGTGTGGTCATGTGTATATGTGTGTATGTGTGGGGTATTTGTGTAATTGTATGTGTTTGTGGAATGTATTTGTGTAATCATATGTGTTTGTATGTGGTGTGTGCGTGTGTGTGTTTGTATGTGTTTATCTTTATTAGACAGAACATCCGAGGCAGAGGAGTTATGACTTTAAAATGTTTACATTTCATAGATAATCTGGGACAAATGTTGTGACTATTATTAATTGTCCTGTAACTCAGTGTGACCAATGATCAGAGTGCTTAGGCAACCTTTGTCTAAAGAATTAACCCAATGTTCTTACTGGGAAATACTGGTGTTACTTGTATACATATTCAAATATTAAAATTTAACATTGATCATATAAAATGGCCCCACAGCAGAGAAATGTATGTATCTCTCCATATAGTGTGTATGTTGCTGGCCTATCTGTATACTTGTCTATATGTGAAGATGATCGTGTGGCCTTATGAACAATTTTGGCAGTTCATGGACCTTCTTTGAGTGGATAGGAAATCGCACAAAACCTGAATGGATTTATCATTGCCTCTGTTTCCCTCTGCAACAGCAGTCATGGACAGTGGTCTAGTTTAGCTGATAGCAGCAGCTCCAGAGAATTGATAGAGTTTTTGTGTTGTTTTTTTTTTTCTTACAGAAGAAAAATATACACAGGATTGGAATGTTAGTAAGAGATTTGCAAATGTATATAGAAATATGATAATTCATACTATTTGGTGGTAAGAATCCTGGCTGGCATTAGTGATGCATCCTATGATTGCAATAATTGCCAAGAAGAAACTCAGAATGGCAGAATTGTGCTTGATGTTCAGGTAATAGAAATGGAATTTAAAGTGTCATTAGAAAATGGGAAACGTTACTGAGGTGGAGAGACTTTACAAGCACAGTGTAGAGGCAGCAGTTAGCTTGGGGAACCCTTTTATGCTGATAAGGAGTACATGGGGGAGCTCTCCAAACCACCATTGACCCCGCCGCTGAGGAGGGAGAAGAGCAAGGTCAGCAGGGTCAGCAGCAGCCTGGGCTATCGCTGAGCACTCTGGAGGATGGCTGCATAAGTCAGGAGGCTGAAAATGACTGGGCTGGTGGCTGTGGTACCTCTGCTCAGCCTAGCCTGGTGGTGTCATGTCTTACAGTGTGTGCTTAGGAGGAAGTTCTATGTGTGTCCCATTGCTTGGGCTTATGCCTGCCTGTGCTGGTGTCCAGTGAGGTGACTCTAGCCATCACTGTGTTCTCTGTTCATGCTATCTGTACAATGTAGAATCACTCTTTGATACTTGCTTCATCTAATTTTAAGGACAGATATATTATAAAAGTCTTGGGATGCCACCAGGCACTTAGTAAATCCATTTTCAGAGTTAAAAAAAATAGTTTAAATTGGAGTTGGGGATGTAGCTCAGTTGGTAGGATGCCCATCAAGCGTATACGGAGCCCCGGGATTGTTCTCTAATACTACATACACCAAGTGACGTGACTCATACCACATAAACCTAGGAAAGAGGCTCATGCCTATAATCTCAGAATAGGAAGACGTGGCGGACAAGGTCATTCTCACCTACATATTGAGTTTGATTTAAGCCTGGGTTACATGAGACCCTGTCTCAGAAATAAATCAAATCTGGAAATGATTACAAAATGTGGACATGGTGTGTATGTGACCAAGGTAAGCTATTCTAGAAACTTCTTCTGGGAATCTCCTCAGTTAATGAGTGTTAGCGCGGGTACTGATCCTCTGCAGGAGTAGATGGACATGAGTTCTCACCCTGGTCAGCCACAGCTTTATTCAAAGGAGAATTATAAACTCAAGGACAGTCTGTGCTATACAAGGAGGCTTGTCTAAAGAGAAGTGGAGAGATAGATGATAGAGAGATAGGTGATGGATAATAGATGATAGATAGATAGATTGATAGATAGATTGATAGATATAGAGATAGATGGATAGATAGATAGATAGATAGATAGATAGATAGATAGATAGATAGTGGATAGAGGGAAGAAAGAGGAGAAAAAGAAGAGAGACAGAGACACAAAGAGAGGATGAAGCATAGAGAGGGAGAGGGGAAAATAGAAGAGAAACAGAGGGGGAAGGAGGAGAGGGAGGAGGAGGAGGAAAAAGAGGAGGAGGAGGAGAAAGAGGAAAAAGAGGAGGAGGAGGAGAAAGAGGAGGATGAAAGTCCTGAAGTGAAATGGGAGGCATTTCCAGCATTTTCCACCATCTTTCCCTCTATCTCCCCACTAGAAGGACATGGGAATTTCTGTTACACCCATTCCCATGAGCCTCAGAGTTCTATTCATCATTTCATAGAGTTGCAGAGAAGAAGGATCTAGTTCAGGAATAAGAAAGAAGAAAGTAGAAATCTGAAAGAGGGGAAGGCTCTAGGCACACTGGTTATCCAAGTCAGACTGGAATCATTGTTCTGGTTGTTTCAGTGTGGGGGTGAAGCCTGTGTGAGCAGGGGAGATGCTATGGTTATACATGTTCTCTCTTGCTTAACTATACTCTAAGTTACCATTGCCATGATCACGAACACCACATCCCCATGGACCCTTGATGTGCAGGCATTCACCAAGACTGATAAGAAAATCCTAGGAAAGAGCTTTTTACCTGTGACATCTCTGGAGAAGGTGTTAATGTTTCCAAGAGGTCATTCTTTCTATCTGAGCCAGACTTTGCTTCCAACACAGGAGAAGAGGGGTGCAGCAGAGGGAGAATGGGCTCTTCCGCAATATAAATGACCGAGGAACAGCACCATTTTCTTTCTTACCCAAGTCATGTACGTTATCCAACCATGTCTGCTGAAAAAGATGACATCAAAGGAAAGAGGAAGACAGGACAGCCATAGTTCCTTATCCTTTCTGTCTGTCCTCACTTGTTAACAAGCTGAAGATAGAAAGTTGGTAGAATGCACGCTTACCAAGCAAGGAGCAAAAGAAAGGCTCGCAGTGGTTTTGTGTGCTGTATACAGTTTTCACCTTGAGGTAAGAACAAATTACATATGCATGTCATAGCTACAAAATACAAATTGTGTCATTTCAACGATTCCGTATCCATGGTAAATATTCTGATTTTTGCATTAAAAAGTGACATCGCACAGTATAAAGATGAATGGTAAGATTTATGTCAACAATTTGAAATTTAATTTTTTTCTTTCTCTAGAATGACATTGACTAAAAACTACCATAATGAGATAAGAAAGACCATTGGCGAAAGGGAAAAAAAAATCATGTTTTAGTGTGTTTAAGGATGTTTTCATTTTGCACAGAGACCTGCAAATCAGAGAGCTAACCTTGACCTCCAGGGTATCTTCTTGAATTGAAGGATATGTTAATACTGGCATTGGGGGGACCATCAAGTACACCAGGGAGGGTGCTCTGAGCTGGAGTCAGAAGGTCATAGACACGGTCCCTAGGCAAGAGGGAAGGTAGACCTTCCTGCCCAATAGAAAGGATTTGAACCCAGGTGACATGGAGGAGAGCTGCTTCAGTCAAGCCTTCTTTCTCTCAGGCAGCAGCAGCATTGACACACGCATGCTGAAAGCCTTGACCGGGCTCTGTCTCAGTCCAAGTTCATTTGGTAGGATTTTGTCTATGCTTCCGGGAGTTCCCTGTGCCTCGGCAGTAGTAAACCTGGCCTTGTAAACTTCACCTACTAAAAGAAGAGCAAAGTTTTATGTAAATAATATTTAAATTGATAGTGATCTTCCTTATCCAACAAAGGAACAGGAAATCATTACCTAATTCCCACAGGGAACGAGGTGGTGATTGCAATGTGCTCAGATATCAGAGCAGTATGGGTGTTCTGGTGGTCTCTGTAAGAGACCAAAAAAGGAGCTTTTCATCTGGCTTGTCCCAATATGCTATGGTGAGGATAAAGGAATGGTCCAGGATCTGGGAGATTTTCATAACTGGCTAATTTTTAAAATATCACTTTTATAGGAAGAGGAGGAAGAAGAGGAGGAGGAGGAGGTATGAGTTGCATGTGTGAAAGAGCCTTGTCAGAGACCTCATCTGAGCCTTGTCAGAATCCCTTCATGGCTGCCCGATGACACCAGGGGAATCAGTGCTCTCTCTACTGACAGCCACTTCTTCTAACATCATGGAACGTGGTGGAAACACTCATGGGGACCACATGGGCAGTGTTTCTGCCTCCTTGTCTCCTTGCTCTTGGAACAAGGGGTGAGCTTTGCTTGCAGGGAAATCCTCTTTTTCTCCACGAAGCTCTCTCGATGAGTGTGCTGTACTCGGGTTTAATTTCCTGTACAGCCTCCTTGGCTCTTTCTGCTGTGAAGGGCTGACTACGAACCAAGTTAGGTAACTCTAAGAAAGCGAACACATCAATGACAAGGCACACAGAAATGCTGTACACTCAAAGTCGCAATCAAGCACCTAGGTGGCATGGTGTGCCAATTGTGTCAAATATTATGAATTAAAAACACTATTGAGGGGCTGGAGAGAAGGCTCAGTGGTTAAGAGCACTGAATGTTCTCCCAGAGGTCCTGGTTCAATTCCCAGTAACCACACTGTGGCTCACAACCACCTGTAATGGGATCCAATGCCCTCTTCTTGTGTGTCTGAAGACAGCTACAGTGAACTCATAAATGAAAAATAAACAAATCTTTTAAAAAAGACACTATTGAGTTGGATAAGTATTGGCAGAACAGTTTCCGTCCTATGTAAATGGTTTTCTATTTGGAGGAATGTGAAAACAGATTGCTCTCTCTCCAAGGGGAAAATACAAGCACAGAATACATTGCTCTGCGTTAAGGGGGTGGTGTCAAGTGTTCAAACTTTACGTTCTAAACTGGGCACTGCTAGTTATTAACCATAGATCTTGGACAGTGTCCTCATCTGAAGAGAGAAGAAAAGAGCCAGTCTGACCTCACAGGGAGCTTGTGAGTTTGAAATGAATTGATATGTGTACCCAAACATTGAATGTAGCCATTACTTAATAAATAGCAGCAGCAGCAGCGTTGTAATTTTATACAGGGAGGGAAAAAAATGAAGTAGAAAATCAGAAACATCAAAGAAAAAAAGAAATTTCTTAAAGTTGTGGTGAAGATCTAGGACAAGCAAACACCAGAGAGAAAGTAAGATGGGAGAAGTGTATGTATGGCATTGTTTACTAAAACCCACCATTCATTTCAAACTCTGAAGTCTTCCTCGGCCTTGCACCAAAGGCTAACTACCCAGTTCCCTGAAGGCCCCACTTTACAAGGATTGTAATTCCGATCAAGTTGGTACTAAGCCAATCAAATGACTCTGGCCCGCCAGCCATGCAGTACATTTCAATGTCATGTTCTTACTTTTTTTTCAGCCCTTTAATTTATGGTAATCTAATGTGTGCCTTGGGTTCTCTATTAATTTGGTCTAGTTAAACCCTTTTAAAAAGTTTTAAGCCCTTCTCAAATATTGGCTGTATCTACCAGCTAGGGCAACTGGTGGGTGGAGGACAGACAAGTGGGGACTGCTTCAGAAAAGTGGGCCTTTATTCCTTTTGTCATATTTTGATTTCTTTAAAATTGCTCACTTGCATTTAAGTCCCTAAGAGCCATGAAAATTATGTTGAAGGGTAGCAGGGACTTGTGAAAAGGCCCCACAGAAGCGCCTGAAATCTACGGGCCCTTGAACCTTTTTGCATCCTGCAACATCTGACATGCTTTGTGAGAGGTGGCCACCTGCAGGAGTTGGAAAATAGATGCTTCCAGCCAACAGAGACCGCTCAGAAGTGATGTGTTAATATCATGCTCATAACTACTTGACCTCTGACCTAAGTAGCAGTAGCAAGCTGACCCAAGCCACAGTAAAAGAATTGGAGCTGTCATTCATATATTTGGGACCATGACTGAGAAGGGAGGGGTAGGAAAGGGGAGACAGGGGAGACAACTACAGATAATCCCCCCCCCTCAGTGGAATGAGTTTGGCAGATTGTCTACCCAGCTGAAGTTCATCGAGTAATTAGCTAATCTCCGGGTTCATTTTTCCTGTGTGTCAGCTTAGACTCTGACTCTCTCTTTCTCTTTCTCTCTCTCTCTCTCTCTCTCTCTCTCTCTCTCTCTCTCTCTCTCTCTCTCTCTCTCTCTCTCTCTCTCCCTCCCTCCCTCCTCCCCTTCTCCTTCTCTCCTCCTCCTCCTCCTCTTCCTCCTCTCCCTCCTCCTCTTCTCAGCTTAGGTTTTCAACAGTTGACTTACTCTTTGGGTGTGGTAGAAAGTCAGTAATAGATCAGGAGGAAGGAAAGTGTGTATCACAATGATTTTGTTTATGGAGAGTTTTCAAAGCATGGAATAAAATATATAGAAATAAATACTGTTTTTTTTTTAATGCTTAGAAACCCCGGGGAGAAGAAAAAAAAAGCCAACACAATATAATGGAAACTTCATCAGAGCTAAAAATTATAGCTCTACAATTCAAGATAAATCAGTAACTTCTACTGATCAAACCAGGGCTCCCTGCTAGGGTCACATCCCAGCTGCCTGCCTCACAGCCATAGACAAGACTTTATTCTCTCTCTCTCTCTCTCTCTCTCTCTCTCTCTCTCTCTCTCTCTCTCTCTCTCTCTCTCTCTTTTCCAAACTGTCAACACTGCAAAGCCAATCCAGCTGTGGGGAAGGCAGCTGTGTGATATTCTGCCTCCCACTTCGTCAGCCAAATTGTCTGCTCACCGCCCCCGCCCCCACTCTCCTCCCCCAGTTGTTGCGGCTGCAGGAATAGAAGCACACCATGGCTGGGAACAGTTCCTGCCAGTTAACCCTGTGTTTCTCTGGCTCTCTCTCTTCTAGGCTCCCCTTATCATCCTTCCTCCCCCTGTACCTCCCCGGAGTCTTCTTTTTCTTTCCCTTTTTATAGAAAGATCATGTGCACGAGATAATTCTGATTGCTGGTAATTTCTTTAAAATCTAGTCATAAGCACAATTCCACAGTTCACGGCAGCCTTTTCTTCCCCCACCTCTTCTCCTCCTTTTCATTCTTTGTTGATGGCTACATTGTATCACTACCTGGACTGACCCTGCCTTCATTTAACCATTTTTGGACTTAGCCATAAGCAACGGTACAATGAATCTCTCTGCACACATCCCTACCTTCCTTTTTGACTGCTTTCATCAGGAAGACTGTGAGCGGCATTGCTGACTAAAAGGCCATCTACTTTCTTAGGCATCTCATGAGTTGTTCCAAATAGCTTTCCTTTTAAGATCTATGAGTGTATGGTAGTCTAAGCCATTTTTAGTGGCTGAGCCACATGAGAGAGAAATGTGTTTCCTTTTCCCTCAGAGATAATGTGGAAACCATTGTACATCCCCAAGTCCTGTGTCCCAGCTGTGTCTGCTACAGTTTTGGAGACACGGTGTCCCTGTCTAAGGACTCTAAGGACGGCTCAGGACACTAGCAGATTCTCCAGGGATGCTCCACGCCAAAAGAGCAGACTAGGTGCCCCTTGAGAAGGTGAGTACCCAGCAGGAGGAGAGGGTTAGCACTCAGGGGAGGGGTTTATCCTCTATGACAATGGCTAGGAGTAGGGGGATCATTCCCACTTCCTTAATACATCAAGCTTCCCCCTGAAGAGCCTGGGGAGAGAGAGAGAGGGGAGGTTAGAGAAGACAGATGTTGAGGAAGGATTTGAGAAGGGCGAGTTAAAGGGAACAGAATCCTAAGCAGGGCTCCAAAGGTGTTGAACCAAGCTGGCTGGCTGGGTACCTGATTGTTTGAGTTTTTGGTTTCCATACATTTAAATATCTCCAATTATACTGACAATTATTGACAGTTCTTATTTTAGGCATAGGAGTGTGTACATGTGCAAATGTGTTTATAACACAGACCATATCCTAAGTATCATCTGTGCAAACTGTATGATTTCATTAGATAAGAAGTGCATGACTTCCTTCTGGGAGAACCTGGAGACAATGTAGACAATCATAAAATTATCTTTAATCCTTGTCACCTAATGTAACCACACTTCCTATGCTATCAACTTGCTGTGTATACTTCCATAGAGTCTGCCTTATATTTACATCCATACACAGGCCTGAATAAGATGTATAGAATGATAATCAGGGTGGCCACACTTGTATATATCTGCCATAGTGTATGTACTGTCTTGTAACTTTCTGGGGGGGGGCACATTAAAATATTTAAGATAGAGATAAATCTAGATTCTTTGTCAAATATAAGTTCCCTGTTGGTCATTCCAGTAGGAGTTTACGGCACATTCTGGAGGCTCATTCTTTCGTAGTTTGAAGGGAAGGGCATCTCCAGCAGTGGGTTTGCATTCCCTCTGTGTCTCCATTGGCTCTTCAGCATTGACTGTTACCATAGAATCTGAGAGCCAGAAGGGTTTTCTGTTGACTCTCTGGCACAGCCCACTTATTGTATTGGGTGTGAAAATAGGTGAGAGGCCTGATTCCAGTTCTTACCTACCCACCTCCGTCTTGGTTTGTGTGATCCTTAGTTAGGGATGATCATTTCTGAATAGCTTCCAGAAAGTCCCATGCAAGCCGCTTACACTGAAAGCATTCCTCGGAGCAACTTTGTTCACAGACAACCTCTGATAATCCCTCTCACCAAGATTTTGGCTTTGGGAGAAAAGCGTTAAACACCTAAGCCAAGCAGGAACATGGAAGGAGCTGGATGGAGGAAGAGTGCCAGCCTTGGGTTTGACCTCGGGATTCTTCAGGTGAGATGAGCCCTCAGCTTTCCCTCTCAGGACCCCTCAGTGAGCAGGGCTTTTATTTAAGGCCAAGCATTTGAAGGTCAGCTCCCATCTTTTACTTTTCTTATGATGTCAGAGACAGAAAGAGCACAGCTTGCCTCTTGAATTTCAGGTGCAGGACCATTTCAGAAATAAGCAAGGAGAAAAAGAAAAGGACACAAGAAAGAAGAAGAAGAAAAAAAAAAAGACCCTTTGGCTCACAGAGTAAAAAAATCTTTGAAATGAAAGTTGTGCAGGCAGTAAATATGGAGGCACACAATACATCCAGAGCTGCAATTGAGAACACAGGCCACTGCCTCTCGGTTACAGAAAGCCAAGAGATGTTATGTTCCTTAATTAAAACGGAGCTCAAGAGTCGGTGGGAGGCACCTGCACAGCCCCTACCTGAAGATGCCAATGTACAGAGAAACTTCCAGCCGAGGGATTCACACAGAGGACGTGTAGGCAATTGTAAGTTTCTTTCAAACTCGGCCTCTGTCTGTCATACCTATGTAGTTACAAAATCAAAGGGGATAATAAAGTTCAATTGTATATTCACAGTTTGATAGTTCTATTGATAGGTCTCACACACACAAAAAACACCATTTCGGGAAACTGAATCTGTGTCCCTCCATGAAAAGCTCTGAAAGACTCTCCTGGATGGCCAGTCCCCACCCAGCAATCCCTCCAAATCTCAGCCTATGAAGTGGCCCCAGCGAGGTTCAAAGGTGTCAAATTGGGTCTCCTCTCCCCAGGTTCTGCCTGTGGTTTTAAAATATCCTTCTGATGGCAAGAAGGGAAGGAAAACACCCAGAGCAAGACACAACTGAATTAAAATCCAGTTCCTGAGTAGAGAGCCATTAACCCAACCATCACCATGGCACTGACGGGAGGAATGGATTCCTTGTGGGGTACCAGGCAAGGCTAGGCTGAGAGCCAGCCTCCTCCCTGTCTGACATCCTTGCCTCAGGGACCGAGACCCTGCCAACTCTGAAGGATTTTCTCATTTTAAGAACATCAATGTATTTTGCTACTACAGAGATATTCTTCAGAGGCACTAGAAAATCGGCACGCAGGTGCCTCTATTTTTTTTTTTTTTTTTTTTTTAGATTTTTCTTCGAAAAGAGGAGTGGGTGTTTGACTAGATTCAAAACCAGCCAGTCTGTTCTTGTGAGAGTGTATGGGTCTAGGCTTGTAGAAGAGTGGAGCGCATCTGAATGCAAAAAAAAAAAAAAAAAAAAAAAAAAAAAGTAAATGGAGGAACTGGGCGGGGGGTGGAGGGGAACAGGTGCTCTTTTATAAAGGCTAAATTCCATATTTACCAAGCTGATTTGCATGAGGCATGTTTTCAATGAAAATATTGCTACTCATTTGGCTGCATTTGTGCAACAGAAACATAAGGATGGAGCAGCAGAGGGGCGTGGTTCTCAAGCTGGATTCTTGCACCTTCCCCTCAGCCCACAGTAGACAGCACATTCTGGAAGTTTGCTCTCCCGAGCCAAGTGCTGCTCCCTCAGCCAAGAAGCCAGAACTTTGGGATTCTTGTGACCCCAAGAGACAGCCTCTGGGTCGCGTAGATGAGTACATGAGGGTGGTGGCCTGTCTAGCCCCAGCTCCTGAAGGCCAAGGCAGGAGAAAGCTGACAAAAGATAGAAGAGAAAAGAGATGTGAGCAGCCATTTGTTCTGGGAATCCTTACCAATAAAATAGCTCAAGAAAAACTTCCGAGTTGATTCCATGTCCTAATAATCCAAACTAGAGTTGATTGTTATTGGCAAGACTGCGTTCGTAAACCTTATACTTGACTTCCTCTTCATGTAAATCCACCATGAAACAGGGCTGTCAACTATGAGGCATTCCATTGCAATCTAAAATCAATCCTATGAAGAAATCATCCCCATTTTATAGATGGCATGATGGAGGCAGAGAGAAATGGGGAACCTGCCGTGTGCTAGCGAGATGGGCAGAAGGTCTCTGTCTGAGCAGCTTGAGTCCAGGGTCTGAGTGATCTCACAACTGAATGCTTGCTGGGCACCCACTATTCACAGCACACCACGCAAGCGCCAGAGAAATAAACACAAAGCAGAGGTGGAATAAGGTCAGGAGAATAAGTGGCCCATGGGAGGTACGAGAGCAATGCTCCAGACGGCCATGTTAACATACCTACAGGGAGGGAGGTGCTGGGCTGGCACCATGAGCAAGGCCAGTCACTTGAGTACTCATTTCTGTTGTCCCCAGCAGCAGGCTGAACCTCCTGGTACTGGTTTTAGGCAATTCTCCAAGGGAATGAGGAGTTCTATGCTCACTGGGGAGCTCCTAATAGCCCCTGGGAGTTTGTTCCAAAAGAAGGTTCTTTTAGAGACATTTTACCGGGAGATGGAGGGGCTGGAAAGATGGCTTAACAGGTAAGAGCACTGGCTGCTCTTCCAGAGGATCTGGGTGGACACCCAGTGCCCACATGGGTGGCTCACAACCATCTGCTTCTCCAGTTCTGGGGAGATCCTAGGCGTTTTAGGACACCAGCCATGCACATGATGCTCAGACCTACATGTGAGTAAAATATTCATACACATAAAATTAATAATAAATCATTTTAAACGATTTATTTATTTATTTTTATGTTTATTGGTACACTGTAGCTGAACAGATGGTTGTGAACCTTCATGTGGTTGTTGAGAATTGAACTCAGGATCTTTCGTAGAGCAGTTAGTGCTCTTACCCGCTGAGCCATCTCTCCAGCCCAATAAATCTTTTTAAAAAGAAGCAGAATTCCAAAATCAATCTCTCTCTCTCTCTCTCTCTCTCTCTCTCTGTGTCTCTCTCTCCCTCTCTCCTTTTCTTTTCTTGAGACAAACTCAGAACCAGTCCAGGTCTCCTGCAGGATTTGGAGAAAGGGCATAGGCTCCTCCCCATAGAGATGTAGAGGTTCTAGGCAGAGCCTCAAGTGTGGAAGTAAGCTGGTGCCTTTGCAAGTATGGCAGTACTTCCTGGCAGCCTGAGGGAACACACTGGTGATCTCCACAGGACACAGCCTAGAGACTATTGGTGTGGATATCTAGTATGACTATCTGGAACCAAAGAGGTGTGAAATTTTCCCACCGCCCAACTGATCTGAGACAGCCAGCCATCTTTTCTTTTCAAGGCATTGAACCCACTTACTTACTGTCTGGTCTCCTTTCCATAGCTGTGTCGCCCCATTCTGGGAGCCACATTAGTGTAAAGCTGAACATGAGACAAGTAGACTCTGGGCAGAGAAGGTAAGACCTCCTCACATGGGTTCTGCTACTCTTGAATCCCCTTGGGCCATCATGAATTCGCCCTTTGAGATTTCCATACTGGCTCTGGGATTCCCTGAGGGAAATTGTTAGGGTACTGTATGTACATGAATGGTGTTGAGGGAATATTTTCAGAGGAGATACTTGAACAAATTTGTACTTGTTAGGACACCAATGGCAGATCAAAGAACCAGATCTATTCACATCTAAACTGTAGAAACAGTGATCTAATTTAGTTTTCTTACAGGAGGTCGGTGAGGGGTTCCTTATGGGCTCCTGAGCTTATTATGGGCAAATACACCACTGGAGAAAAAAAAAATCCCCCAGCAGTTGTTAATTGTCCATAAACCCTGAAGTATTGGGGCCTTGTGAACCTTCTCCTGGATGGTGGAAAGATAATAGGTCCTATCTTGTGCTGCTTTCCATGGAAGCATCAGGACTGCTGACAACTCAATAGGGCAGCAGCCATGTCATTCCCAGATGATAACATTTCAGGACAAATAGTCTTCCTCATGAGGGAGAACCAAGCAGACAAATCAGGGTATCACTGGATGAGATGACATGTGGTCCCAGAACTTGAAAGGCTGGGGCAGGAGGATTGCTGCAGCCTCGTGTCACTTGTGTTAGCTACACAGTGAGGGGTTACAACCTGGACTATGGAATGGGGTCCTTGTCTCAAAACATACAAAACCAAAACCAGCATTTTCTACCTGTCTGCATTCTGTGACAACTTTGATTCTATATAAAAATCCATGAATTTTAACAAAGCAGGTCTTCAGAGGTCCCTTGGGCATAGACAATTCTTATAGCCCTCAAAGACACCTCCCTTCGAGATGCCCCTCTTTCATGATAGATACAGCACAGCTTGCAACCTGATGCCATGGTTATCACTTCTTCATCTACCTGTTTCTAAGTGGGAGCTGATGGGTAGATGTTTACGTGTGCCTGTGAAGTAACTGAAGAATGAAGCACAGTTAACACATCTTCTAACTCCCTCAGACCTTGTCACCCTAAACAACTGTTATTGTCTTGGCATTCGTTCTTTAAGATCATAGACTTTGAACTCTGGAGTTGGTGTTCAAATCCCAGCTCTGCTAAGATATTTAGCCTTAGGTTCTCTATGGCTGAGACTGGGATGTTAGTGGCAATGTACTCTGGATGGTGATGACTGATCAGTTAACATGAAGGATTTGCAACCCTGCCTGTAAGATAAATAGTAAAACTTTAGTTCACTATCTAATTAATGGTTTTGTAAATTTTTCTAGAAGCTGTTCTGCTCTTAGCAGTTGAAAACTGTTCTATCGTACGGAAACACAAGAGTACTTAGCTGGTAGTGTGTTGGTAAGCATTGGATTGTTCCCCAGTCATTTGCTGATAGAACAAGACTGCATCCCTCACCAAGAATAAATCCCAGAGCATGAAGAATTCCAGCTAATAAAGTTGCTAAGTCTTGTTCTTCACCCTTAAGTTACTATGTCATTGAGACAATATTTCATTCTTATCTCAGATAAGCCTGGAATTCTTATAGTTCATGCAATGTAGCCTCAGACTTCCTTAAGGCAATCCTCTTGTCTCAGCCTTTCAAATATTTCAAGAATGGGATTGGAGTCATGAGTTACCATACGTGGCTTCATCTTTAAATTTTTGACAAACATTGACAAACTTCTAGATGCCACCCCTTACCTTTTTATATGTCTCCATCGTGGCAGCATGCTGGATTTCTGCCTGTCACTCTCTGATCGTTACCAGTCTGAAAGTGAGAGAGGTCGAACATTGTTTTCACTTTTCCTCACTTTTCTATAAGGTTGGTGGCCTTTTTCATATTTAACCCTCTGATGTTTTGTTGTTGTTGTTATTGTTGTTGTTTTTAAACCAGAGATCCCCAGTACCATACTAAGCAGTCTGTGAGTGATTAGAGCTGCCTGCTGATTGATTTTACTTAAAGTCTCATTAGCTTGTGTGAAAAGGTTTTCACTATGGTAATTTTATTCGAAATGTTTAACAGAACAAATTTGATCACTGCAAGGATCCGTAACACTTGCGCTAGCTTATCTGCTGTGTTGGGAAATGAGAGTTTATTGCATCATAAAAATGCTACCTTACGCTTGTATCGGGTGAGCATTGAAATTTTTATGAGCTCTTCCTAACTAAAGTTATCAATAAATAATACTCAAATCTTGACTGGACTCATCCTAGGTTGATGTGACTTATTTGATAAATCAACACCATAAAGAGACTCACGGCCGAGTGCCCAGACAGTCTGTTCAAGGATGGAGGGCAGATTCTAACTCTGCATTACTAAGTCAGAATTCAAGGATGAAGAGTGGATGGTGGTTGACCTTCTGAGAGTAGCTGTTTCAGGAGAGGGAACAGCAGTGAGCTCTTCTCCCTGTAGTGTGGCTCTCACTCACGTCATCTCTCACCTGGGACACAGAGCTTGAAGCTTCAGCATTGTGAGGGTTTTCTGGTGGTCTCCGACTCACACTCAAGAGTTCCTGTTCCTCTCCAAAGAGGCTAGGAACCTTCCAGAAAGAATTACAGCCAGCATTGAGCCACACCAGCCATGGAGTTAAGCACCCCAACTCACACTGCAATATGATCCTCAGATTATTGCCATTTTCATTTTATAGATAGATAATTGAAATTTGGAGAGTTGAATTAACATTACACAAATTCCACAGCGGGCAAGTAGCAAAAAGATCAAGGCTCTCATGTGACACTGTGTCATGTGACTCTGAAGTCCCTACTCTTTCTTCCTTGCTATTCATGTGTGTCTGCATTAATTTGAAGTCTATGCACACAATTGCCCCTCAGCCCTCAAAGCCCAGGATGACAAACATGCTTCACCATGCCTGCTATCCCTACTCTTCACCGCCCCTCATCTCCCACTAGAAGTCTCTGCTCCTTCAACACTTACATTTGGAAGTTCCTCTTCATACAGAACAGGTAAAATGATCCTGTAGAGCAAGCAGATTCAAGGTCTGAGGGTGCAGCTCAGTAGTCCAGAGCCTGCCTAGCATGTCTGAGGCCCTTCATTAGACCCCAGCACTGCAACAATCTCACAGAGTTCAAAATCAAAAGCTCTAGGCTGTCCCTGACTGAAATCCTGTACCAGCTAGCATCCTTTTCTTTTCTTTTACTGTGAGTGTATGTATAAGTCAGTGTGTATGTAGGTGTGTATGCACACACATGTAGGGGTCAGATATCAATCTTAAGTATCATTGTTCAAGATCTATCCATTATGTTTTGTAGACGGGGCCCAGCTAACTAGCCAGGGAGTCCCAGGGATGGATCCCCTATCTCTGCCTCCTGAACTCTGGGATTATGTGTACCACCAGCTTTTCAGATGGATGCTGGGGGTGAAACTTGGGTCATCATGCATTCATGGCCTGAGCCAGTCCGTCAGTCAGTTTCTTTTGCAACCTCGTCTACTTAAGAAGAAGAAATGGTGTTTCCGGTTATTGGTAAAACTACTTTGTATAAGTGTATATGTGAGTGTGTATAAATATAATCCACTTAGCTGAAACTATGTCTGGCAGTGGAATCAACCTTAGGACTGTTTGGGAACTCTTTAAACCATTTCAGAGCACCACAGGGCACCAGAGGAGGTTCTTTTTTTTTAATATATATATATTTTTTTATTATGTATTTTCCTCAATTACATTTCCAATGCTATCCCAAAAGTCCCCCATACCCTCCCCCCCTACTTCCCTACCCACCCATTCCCATTTTTTTTTTTTTTTTTTTTTTTTTTGGCCCTGGTTGTACTGGGGCATATAAAGTTTGCATGTCCAATGGGCCTCTCTTTCCAGTGATGGCTGACTAGGCCATCTTTTGATACATATGCAGCTAGAGTCAAGAGCTCCGGGTACTGGTTAGTTCATAATGTTGTTGCACCTACAGGGTTGCAGATCTCTTTAGCTCCTTGGATACTTTCTCTAGCTCCTCCATTGGGGGCCCTGTGATCCATCCAATAGCTGACTGTGAGCATCCACTCCTGTGTTTGCTAGGCCCCGGCAGAGGAGGTTCTTTTCTCACCTCTCCCAACAACTTGTGTGGCAGACTATGAGGTCACATGATTGGACTCCTTCTCAGATGTAATATGAAAAGGATCAATTAGACAGTGGTCACCTTGTTACCATAATAATGCGTAAGAATTATCATTTTAAAAAATCGGAGCCTTGTGGATAAATTGATAGCCCCGTGGCTCCCCCAACCCCCAGCCTAATTCCAGTAATCCTTGTGACTGTGTAAACAGTTGGTAGCAGGTTATCACTTCAGTTGTTTTTCCTGACTTTCACGTTTTCCCAAGAAAGAAATACATGCGAATTTTTTGTTATTTTTACATAGATGATTGTAGGTTAGTAATTCTTATTTCACTTTTTAAAAAGGCAGTGAAAGCTAAGTTTCTTTTCCCCCAAATATGTGTGCACATTCATGAATGTCTTTAGACCATTTGAAAGTCACTCACAGGTTTCTGTATGTGAATTCCAGGTCAAGAAACCTGGACTATGGGTCTCTGATCCAAAGGCTATGTCCTGTAATTTGAAATACAGCACCATTTTGTTTCTCTACACTCTCCTTATCCACTTTCCCTGAGTCTTTCCACATAAGAACATGCTCTAAAGAAGACATCTCTCCATTAGCCTTATATATCCCTATATCATGAAACTCATAGTCAAAAAATCATTCTCCTTCCACTCTCAACAGTGGTGCCCACCATCAAACTTTCTCTTGTCTTTTAGCTACTTCCTTGAAGAACCCCACCATGTTTCTGCATACTACTCATAGCTGGCTTGTTAGAAACACTCCATTCAATATGTACATCAGAAAATGTCTTCAGCTTTCTCCAAACATAGGCTTCATAATGTTCTACCACTGAGGCATATCCCAATACTTTCAGGGTGAAAGTCCCCCTCAGCATCAATTTGGAGCTAGGTCTCGACATCTACTTTCAACACATCCTATTTGGAGCTTCACTCTTTTTTTCTGCGAAGCACTGATCTCTGAGGAATGAACAGCGAGGAAGACAGAGATAGCCTATTGTTAACATAACTTTTATTCTCTTGAAGTAGTTGTCATCTTACAAGACTTACTTCTTCAGTCTGCTAATCTAGGCCTAGTTCTGGAAGCTTCTGGCCTCAGTACAATCTAATCTAGGTCTAAAAATGTTTGCAGTCTCTAAGATTTGCTGTTAATAAGCTCACCCCTTCCTAGTTCTTTCTGATCTCTGGCTGGCTGGTTCAACTCAGCTGTTTGGACATAAACTCTGTTGTCTTCTCCAAGCTGACTGATTCAATCTGGGGGCTCTCTCTCAGCCTCTCCTGAATTGCACTGCTTGGCCTTATATCAACTTTGGCAATCTGTTCTAATCTTCTGGTTCCTTCTCATTCTCTGACTTGTTCTATCTTCACCTGTGTGTAGCTTGTTCTCTCTGCAGCCCATCTTCCTCTAACTGTTCCAAGTAAAACTGCCTCACTGCATCTCTCTCTATGCTGCTCTCTCTTAAGTATCTTCTCTTTCTTCTCTGTTCTCATCTTATTCAGTCAAATCTTTCTTTGATTCGTCACTTTGTCTGCCACTCTATTAGATATCACTTTCAAACAGGTATGCTTCCTTCTACAAACTAACTTTACTTTCATTGTTTGGGATTAAAGGTGTGTGTTAAGGGCATATTTGTTTCCCAGCCAGAGGAATTAAAGGTGTTTGCTAAGGCTGAGTCACACCACAACTAGAAACGGGTTTTTCCAGTAAATAACACAATCTCAGCATGATAAAATATCCTGTAACAGCCTATACATCTTAGTCAAATGCCAGAGGATATCAGGACAGCCCCCCTATGGAGTAAAAACTCATTTCTCTGTTCAATGCTTTGTTGGGCTGAGAAGCCCAGAATCCCCTGATAGTTAATTCAATTCCAATTATCCTGGAACTCCTGCTGCAATCCCCAGTGCCAGGTGCTGAGCACAGGTCTGGCTGGTAGTCAGCTGAAGTTTCATACTATCAAAATATCTGAAAAATATTTTTGCCCTGGACACACAGCATTTGCCAATAGAGGAATTTTATTCAGCAACATGGCTTCTCTAGCAAGGATCACATCCAAAGACCTAGATCTGTGTCATCCAGGTAGAATGCAGACACATCACATATCTTTAATCCCTCTAGCCAGTGTATTGACACACCCTTAATACAAACTTTTGATCCCAAACAATAAAGGTTAGTTTATAGATAGAAGCAGCCATGTTTAAAAGTGACATCTAATTGAGTAGCAGACAAAGTGATGAATCAGAGAAAGATCTGGCAGAATGAGTCAGAGACAGGATATGCCCAACTCTCAGGAGAACAGCAGAGTAATGGGAAGTGACTTAAGAGAGCAGTAGCCATAGCAGTAGCATCAGCAGGAGAGAGAGAGAGAGAGAGAGAGAGAGAGAGAGAGAGAGAGAGAGAGAGAGAGAGAGAGAGAGAGAGAGAGAGAGTTTTATTGGGACAGATTTACAGAGACAGGTTGTAAGTGAAGACAGAATGAGCCAGAGAACGAGAAGGAGCCAGGAGATTAGAACAAATTGCCAGAGTTAGTTTGAGACCAAGCAGAGCAGTTCAATCAGAAGCTGAGAGAAGCCAATTTGAATCAGTCACCTTGGAAGATTATATTATACAGATGCTAGAAGCTTCCAAGCCTAGGCCTAGGGATAGTTAGAACAGAGAAGGAACTCTCTGGGCTCAGCTCAAGCTGTTTTCACACAGCTTGCGTATGACTCTTATCTCAAATCCCATCCTCTGGGGAAATAAAACCAACACTTATATTTGGGAGTCAGAAGCAGACATATTTCTATGAGTTCAAGGCCAGCCGAGTCTATATATCCAGTTCCAGACCCGACCAACCCCCCAGAAAAAAAAATCCCTTGAACCCATCCAAGAATCTCCACGGGATACCTTGTCTCTAGTACTGCATTATGTATAACTATCCTTCATTAGAAGTGCCCAACTGTGCATATTGCTGTGAACTCTGAATGTAGGGGGACTACCCTTCCCTACTGTCCTTTGGAACTATTGGGAGAGGCTACATGCAAAGAAGTTCACTAACCATACAATGCCATGTCAGTGAATCCAGCCTAAGTCTCTCTTCTTTCATGTGGACAAAGGGGGTTCCCGAGAACTCACAGGTGGGAGTCTTCGGTGAGGCTTTGGTGACCAAAGCATGTTGTGGGGAGGTAGAAGCTTGCTTCTGCGTTGCTTACTGTTATCTTCTGAGTGTTCCATTTCTGGGTCATCAGGAAATGTTGGGGGCTCCATTTGCCATTCACTCATCCATGACTCTTCCAATAATTGCTTTTATAAAACACCGAAATGTAGAGGTATAGAGAGTGGAGGGGGCCTGGATGAATGTGCATTTTGACATGGAAGTCCATTGATTAATACGTGCAGGTTCCTCCTCTGGATGCTTACTTACAGCCTGAGGCTGCTTGCTTATAGAGCTAGCCCCTTCCTCCGTGTGGTATCTGATAAACATCCTGGGGTTGCAGGTTGCAGTAGTAGCAATTATAGAACCCAACCCGAACCCAGTGTCACTGTACATGTGTCTGTGTCTCTCTCCTTTCCTCATTACCTCACTACCTTTAGCCAGCATTCCAGAACCCATCCTGGGTAGGACTCAGGCATGGGTCAAATGCTCTTAGAGGAAATACCCATGCCTCAGTTTCCCCAAAATTGTCCAACCTTCATTCACACACTAGAATGTGCAGGTGGCTATGGTTTTGCTATTTAGCTGCACCCTACCGTGGCCTTGTGCCCTTCGAGGTCATGGCCTGGCTGTGGCTCTGGTTTTTCACCTTCTGCCCTGCTTCACCAACTCCCCATTAACTCGAGTCTTCTACTTGCTTCCATTTCACTCCCACACTGTTTGCCCTTGACCAGGGAGATATTGTCTTCTCCAGATGGGTTTTCCTCTGAGCCCATGTACCTCTCCCATCCTCCCTCTCGGAGACACATCTTCCCATGGCAGCCGAATTGCATTCACTGTAAGCATTTGCCCTGTTGATTGAGACATAAAGAGATGTTGCTTTCTAGCTCTCAAAAAGCAGAAAGCCAGCATGAAAGCCATTTCTTCTCTTCTGCTCTCACTCGGGACACTGAGTGGTGATTATAATTACTTTATCACACAATAGGATGGATTATTATTGCAGGATAAAATGTTCCAAAGGAGTAGTTAAACCCATCAAATCATCTTTTACCCACATTTGCGAGCTTAAATGAAGAATTGTTAACAACATATTCTCTCTCGTTTGTCAAGTGTCCTCTCTGACTTTCCATAGTTTCACATTCTGAAAGGAAATTAAGGTGAAATTGTCTAAACTACCCATCTCTGGACCCAGACCATATCATTCCATACACTGGTCCTTCAGTGTACTAGGGCTGTTGGTACTAAAAGATCCTCTCTCAGTGAAGAACCTTGGGCTCTGGGACACAGGAATAGGGTCTGTAAAAAAAGTGTTGATGGAATTATAGGATTTCCCTGGGAAAAGGCAAAGTTCCCAGTGCCTGGAATTCTAAGAATTCCATTTTCCTTGGCCCCAGAGTATATGGGGGACGACGGGAGTGGAGTCAGAGAAGCCTCCTGAAGAACACAGGGTGAGAAAGAGCCTCGTGTGACAGGCAAGATCAGAAGGTGAAGCAACCAGGGCCTTTTAGCTTAGGAAAACGGAGAGCAGTGCACTGAGCTGGGGAAGGAACCAGAATCCCGAGGCTGACAGAGAGCTGGGGACAGGCCAACACAGTGTGTGGTGACATTCCCTGGATTAGGTGACATTCCCTGGATTAGGTGACATCTGGGAATCCCTGGGAGTTTTTGAGAAGAAAACTGACATGACCAAGGGAGTCTCTGGAATAATTCTATGATGGTACAGTGTGAATTGAGAGGATCCTATGATAGTACAGTGTGAATTGAGATGATTCTATGATAGTACAGGGTGAACTGAAGTCAAGAGTGACCAAAAGCAGAAGACTGGTCTACGGCTTCAGGACCATAGTGGTTAGAATAGAGTCTGACAGTCACCGCCATACACAGATTGAAGTTCCCCTACAGTACCTTCCCTTCCCATGCAGACAGGGCCATTGCCAGTCCTATGACAAAAGAACTGGCTCAGGGAAAGGGTATAGAACAGCTCAAAGCTTGCTTGAGGAGGGAGCAAGCAGGATAGAGACTTTGTCATTGACATCATGAAGGTCAGAGGGACATTCCCTGCCATCTCCAGTCCTGCGGAAGTACCTTTATGGCAGATGGAAGTAAGGCTAGCCCACAAGTTGGTGGAATCATGAACCAGAAACACAGAGAGACAGGGACATGGAGAAACCAGATAGCTTCAAACCTCACGTGAGTTTCTGAGTCCAATGAGGCCACCTCAGTTTTCCAAGTTAGGTCCACGAGAAAATTACAAAACTTGCAGTTGAAAGCTTCCGAGTCGATGCAGACTTTTTTTTTTTTAAAGCCTCAATAGTGTCTGCAAGGAATGGAGAAAATCAGAAATCAAATAATGCCAAGAATTTTGTCCTGGGGCAGCTGGACATGAGAATCACCGTGACCAAGCAATGTGGACACTGGAGTTCTCCATGGCTGAATGCAGTAGGACAGAGGGGCTGTCACAGTAGCAAAATAGCTGCTTTCATAGGTAATGTGTTCACGCTTTGCATATTTTTAATGAGTTAATTTTTTGCAGGCTAGAATCACACAATTACCTCAATCCCATCATGAAAGTGATGTCCTTATTTGAGAGAGAGAGAGAGAGAGAGAGAGAGAGAGAGAGAGAGAGAGAGAGAGATTGGTTAAAAGTGAAGAAAACCCAAGGGGGATAAGATGTTGGGGGTGCAAAATGTGACTCTTGGCTCTTGGGTCCCCTACAGGATAAAATAGATCTTAGCCCCATCAGAAGACATCATTTGTCATCCCGGAATACAGGTGCTTGCTTTGATTTGGGGGTGCAATCTGCATTCAAGTTGGGCCAGAACAGAAGGAGAGAAACCATGAGATGCTACCCAGCACTGCCAGGAAGCTCCCCAGGCTGAAGAGGACTATGGTGATGGTGCTGAGGCACATGCCTATGCCTGTCGCACTGGGGAGAAGCATAGCTTGTATCTCCTTCTGTTGAACTTGAGCAGGTGTCTGACTTAGTTGAACCCAACCGAGTGAGGTGGCCTGGCTGTGAGCATGTGTGGTTTCTGAAGCCTGGCTGGAGAAGCTGCTGCAGGCACCTTCAATCTCCTTCCTGCAACACTCACACTGGCCCTATCAACTGCCAGGGAAGCAGAGAGACTGTACCAAGACTGTACATGCTGTGGGTAGCCCAAAGTAGTCCATAGAATCACTCAAAGAAACTTAAGATCATAAGACTTGCAAGAGAGAAATACCTGTCTCCCCTGTCTGCTTCAGAGACCTCAGAGGAAGAGAGTGGCTTGATCTTATCTGCACCTACAGGCAAAACTACCTCAACAAACCCTTTCCAAACTCCCAATCCACAGAAAGGGAGCCAGGCACCATAGTGCACGCCCAGTGCCCTAGCAGCCGAGAGAAGAGGATCACACCGTGAGTTCAAGGCCCGCCTGCGGTAGCAAGACCTTGTCTCAAAAATTAGAAACCGAAGCAAAATGAAAGAAACCACAAGATGGCTTGTTCTTCGTTAGCAATGACCTGCACAGGCTGTGGAGTCTTGGGGGTGGGGGTGGGGGTGGGGGTGGGGGTGGGGGGAGGAGTGTGGCAGCTATGGGATCTTCAGATAGTCTGGGAAATTTGTCAGACCCCCCAGATCTATTTTGCCAATTCCTGAACAAATCTTTTCTTGGTGTAATTGACTTCACCTGCTTCAAAGAGCAAACGCTTAGACTTCTCTCACACAGACACTTTGAGATGCCTGCATTCAGCCCTCTGCCTCCACAAAGGGAAATAAAGTCACAGGCTAGATTTCCATTGGAAGCTATAGCTCTGTGCAATTAGCAGAACTCAAAGTCTAATGTAAATCGCTTGCATTTGGTTTTAATCATTTCTCTAATGGAGAGAGAGAGAAAAAAATGAATTATGTATTATGCTAGCTTTAACCACGGGAAGTGTAAAACAGTCCCGTATATACCAATGTGAGGCTTGTTATGGTCTTAATTTTCCAATAACAATGAAAAATTTTTGACAGTGCACAGATTAGGTGCTGGATAAATGTTCCGGGAAGATTACATTATGTAGCTTTTGTAACTCAATGTGGTGGAATATTGCATTTTCTGGCCACTGAAAATAGAGCAAAATGCAGTTATTAGGATCATTGAAATATCTATATGCATGTTCTCAAATATAAATGGCGTACTATAAACATAAATCATCCAACTGCGGTGTGATTATGTTGGAATAATACAACGGAGACACAAATGAAGAGAAATGTCTTCGAACTGCTTTCCCTGCTATGAGATTGGAACCTCTGGCACAGAGAACAGAATTATAATTGGAAAACTGAGTAAATACTGTGGCGATAGTTTTAACCCGAGAAAAGCACCAATTTCTTCTAAAGTGAAATTGAAGCTGCGTGCTCCTATTTATCCCACCAGGCACTTCCTCTGCACTGTATGAAATAGCCAGATCACTAACGGAAATGAGCTAAGATGGTAGCTGCAACTGGTGATAAAATTTGAATCTGGCAAGGTGGTTAAAAGTGAAAGGAAGCAACATGGCTTTGTTTGGTTTTGTTTTCTTTTGTGTTTTTTTGGTTTTGTTTTTTGTTTTGTCTGAAAGGTTCCAAATAAGAGGCAAAATACAGGGATCTCTTAGTGTTTTATTATCTCTGTCAGCCCTCAGGAAAAGCAGAGGCAGGAGTGGCTGACAAGTGAAACAGACAGATTTTGTGCATTTTGCAGAGCGAGTGAACTCCCTGGCCTCACTGAGTCCCAACTGTCAGACTCTGCCCACATCACACAACGGGTTGGAAAGCGTGGAAATTGCTTCTTGTCCGGAAGGGACTGATTCCAATAGGACAACTTACAGGGTGGCCAAAGCACTGTGATATTTTACCACAGAGGCCAGCAATGGAAATCCTGAATGGGGGAGGCAAGGAGAGATGAAAGACATGAAGTGCAGGGGCGGGGATCAGAGCCATTTATTTCGTAGCCCTCTTATTCTTATTGTTAAACAAACCCGTCTCATCCTTCCACCAGAGATACCCATGATGACCCTCCAAGCTTCTGGACCTATCAAGCTAGCACAGGTATCGTCTTACCAGACAGATGTCTCTTCTAATACACCCTTCCCCGTATTCAAATGTGACCTTCAGTCACAGTAAAGCCAATTATAAGGAAGTTCCCACAAGTTTCTTCTTACTTTAGTCAGCGTTCTGGCACTAGGACAAATACCTAAGGTAAATCAACTTAAAAAGAAGGAAGGTTGATTCTGTCACTACAGTTCAGAGGTCTCCATGCATGGTTGCTTGGCTCCATCACTTTAGGTTGTGACAAGGCAGGTCACCACAGCAGTGGATATGCAATAGACTGTGATTTTTTTTTTAAAACATCTTTTCTCCCTTTGTAACTCTTGCCTCTCTCCCTTCCATAGCAGCTGTCAAGAACATGGTCTTTCACCCTGGAGGAGGCATGGGCCCCCTATATGTTTTTCAGTGTGACCCAGAGACTAACAGCTGGAAACTTATACACTGGACATTTTAGAAACAGGGAAACCAAAACAAACAAACAAACAAACAAACCCCAAGTAAACAAAAACTCCCAACAATAACAAAAATCACCAAGACTCCAAATCTGAGGTGCCACAAACTGTCCCCATCCTGTTCCTGGGTCTTGTACACCCCAGATCATCCACAGTTTTCCTGGGAAGATGACACTTTCCACTAGCTGAGCTGTGAAGCCTGAACTTGGTGAGGAGAACTGTGGGAGAGTAGACACCTGGGAGCAAGCACCAGCTGGCTACAGCTCTGCGGGTCTTCACACGGGGCTCTGCGGGTCTTCACACGGGGCTCTGCGGGTCTTCACACGGGGCTCTGCAACAATGCCTTGCTTTCAAACATGCAACAAAGCCACAAGGTTTGTCCTTCCTCTTGTGTGAAAACCAAGTATAGCATTTAAGAAAATGCTTTGGGCACTGAGGAAAATGAAAGCTATATTAACAAACAAGCAAGGAAATAAAAGCAAACCCAAAGGGTATGGAAACTTCCAGAAGGCTGCTTAGACAACCCTGCAAAAATCCTTCAAAAAATCTGTACAGTTGTCACCTGGGCTACCCACTTCTAGGGATGTCCCTGAAGCAAGTGATTAGGGAAGTTTTAAGAATATTTAGCTTAAAGCATATGTGTCCCTATTAGTGTTTGCGATGACACGCACATTAAACTTCATGTTCAATTAAACCAGATGTTCAATATCTGGAGATCATTTAAGAAGTTCTGGTCTGTCCAAATTGTAAGATCCTAGGCAGCCTAGGAAGTTATACATAGAAGTTATTTGTTGATGTCACAGAACTTTAATTTTTAACAGGAAGAGAGAGAGAGAGAGAGAGAGAGAGAGAGAGAGAGAGAGAGAGAGAGAGAGAACTTACCTGGTGTGCACAAAGTCCCAGGTTCCATTCCTAATGCCAGAGAGCAGGATCAGGGGTAGTGGAATGACATCAACCAGATTTTGCCTCCTATCAGAAACAACCAAACAATAGCCAACATATACAGAAGTGATGTTCAAAATACTGTGTGAACATTAGTCCACAAAGAGTAGTGATCCCCCAGAAACAAACAACCAAAGAGCCCTACTATTTCCTAAAGTCCTGTCTTGGGAGTTTCTGGTCTTTCTGTGCAAGGACTAGATGCTCAGTCAGAGATAGACAAACTTCTTGCATTGCAGAGGTGGAAAAGAACAGACACTGCACTAGGTTTACAGGACAGGGACTCAGAAAGGACAGAAGGGCAAAACCCCAGAAACCTGCAGAGAGTCAGCCTTGTCTTCAGCATGCCTGGAACAGGGGTATCCACACTGTCTGAGACCAGAGAAAGAGCCTCTCACAGAAATTACAAGAAAGGACCGAGGCACGAGCAGAGCCAGGAAGAGTGGATTTCCCCCACACCATGTAGACTGTAAGCACGACGCACACACAGGCTTTAGGTATAGAGTACAAAAGGGCCTTGCTTCAGTAAAAGAGCATGACTAGCCCCACACCAAACCCTGTTCTAATTCTGATCATACAAATTGTAAGAACTTCCAAAAGATCAAACTGTCTGCAAGTACTGTCATAGTCATTACTCTATAATAGTGCATACATCACAATCAACACTCTATGGCATTCACAGGACTTTATAAAGGAGCCTTGGAGACGCACTCACTCCTTCTGCCATTTGAGAGGCGGTAAGAAGGTACAACTGGGCAGTGGGCACGTCAGCCTCTTGATATCGGTCTTCCCAGCCTCAGAACGGTAAGAAATACAATTCTGTTGTTCATATGCCCCTCAGTGTGTGTGTGTGTGTGTGTGTGTGTGTGGGGTCACAGCTGCCTGGGTGAACAAACACACTCCATGTTCACAAGGGTCCCATCTGTGCTTGAGAAGAACTTGACCAGGTGCTGCTGGATGGCGGTGTGGGGACTTGAGGGAGGCTGCTAAAGCTGCCCAGTGAAGGTGCCACCTTACTGATTTCCTGTCCCCTTGTTTCCTCAGTTATTGAGAGGGCTTCACTGAAACATACACCAGCTACCTAAGCCTCCCCACACTTATGTAACAGATATGCAGCTTGGTATTCATGTGGGTCCCGAACAGCTGGACTGTTGGAGAGAGGGGGGAGTGTTCTAAAAGCTGCTGTCTGTGTGTGGGATATGTTCTTCTAGCCTTGTCTGGCTTCAGTGGGAGAGGATGCACCAAACCTTGCAGAGACTTTATGTGCCAGGGTAGAAGGATACTGAGGGGGGACCTCCACCCATTCAAGGAGGAGGGGATGGGGGGAGATTGTAGGAGGGGGTGACTAGGAGGGGGCAGTGGCAGAATGTTAAGTGAATAAGTAAAAAAGAAAATCTTTTGCTTGAAGGGTTTTTAAAGCAACTTTTAATAGTCTGCTAATCATGGACTTTGGGGTGTGATGTCGTTATGATTGCCACACAGACTCTGGGTTGGCACTTTCTTCTCTCAGAGCTGACAGACCGCTCTCTGTAGCTTTCTGCAGGTGGGCCTCCTTTCACTGCGCTCTCTCTGTGTGACTTGTCTCCCTCTTCTTTTCTTTTTCTAGCTTCCTTTAGGATTTTCTTCTTTGTCCCTGGTTTTTAACAATATGACACGCCTTGGTGGAGCTTTCTCCTGTTTCTTTGCGTGCTTGGGTTTCACTGAGTTTCTTGCAGATCTGTAAGATTCAAGTTCTTCTCTGTAGAGATTCTGATTGGCTGACTTAAAGCCCACCGAAACTCTGTGTTTCATTTTGTTTGTTTGTTTGTTTTAATTCAATTTTCTTTTCACTGTGTTTTTTTGATACTTTTAATACTGATACACTTAATTTTAATTTATTCACATGAACACCAACTCTCATGACTGGAACTCAGTAGTGGGTTGGACAGTTTTGAAAAGAAGAAACAAGAGCCCTAATTACAGAAGGACAGCTGCAGAGTGACCTTAGTCTACTGGCAAATAATTTATGCAGAGGAAAACTGAACCTGAAGGAAGCTTCAAGAACTAAGTAAGTTTAGTGTGGCCAAGAGATTAGAGACCTATATGCAAAAGAAGGATTTCTATACACTAGCAAAGAACAATGACAAATTTAAAGTCTATTTAGAAAGAGTTTTAATGTAAACTGTTAGTAATAGCCTAAAAGTCGGCTGGACAAAAGTACAGAAGACCTATATACTAAAGCCTGTAAAATCGGTCCTGGGAGGGGTAGAGGGAGGGGAAAGCACTTGCTGGGTAAGTATGAGGGTCTAAATTTGAATTCTGAGGACTTGTGAAAGCACATGCATCTATAAAACCTGCACTCCTACGGGGACATAGTTGGAAAGTCCCAGGAGCCATGGACTAGCAGGTCTGGCTCTACAGTGGAAGAGAACAGCAAACAGAGAGTAGGTGGGGGATGGGGTCTGACACCTGGGATTATCCTCTGACCTTGATGTGTGTGCCATGACAGACACAGTTGCACACATAGATGCACGGGCACACACACATACATACACACACACACACACACACACACACCCCAGACACTGTAAGACACTGAGAGAAATGCTGAACTCATGAGTCAGAACACTCAGTCATCATGATGTCCATTTTTTAAAAATTTACCTGAAGTTTCAAAATAATCATAGCCCAAATCCCATAGTTTTGTTTTGCTTTGTTTTAAAATAGAAATTGACAGTCTGATTCTGAGTTCATAGTTGGAGTGGAAATGCAGCGGAAATGAGCAACCTCACAGCTCTGAGGAAGAGCAGAGCTGGAGGCTAGTGTTGCTTGACTTACATGGTGTGGGACCAGAGCCGACTCAGTCAAATAGTCCAGCACTGCAGAATAATGGTTCCCAAAATAGATCAGCACGCAGCCATAACCGATTCTTCTTTAAAGTCAGCATATACTGTGTTAGATGCTATTGTCACATCTTCCAACAAAGTGGTTCTCCTGCATAATGGAGCCTGAACAAAGATGTAAACGTCAGAAAGGATAGGATTTTCATCAGTGGTGCTAGGACAATAACTTACTATCCAAAAAGGGAAACCGAGACAAAGGAGGAAGGGAAGGGGGAGGGGGAAGGGAGGAGAAAGAGGGTGGGGAGGAGGGGGAGGAAGAGGAGTAGGGCAGGGAGGAGGAGGGGAGGAGATTAACACATATCTAGCCTCTTTCTTTTTTCGCTTACCATGCAACAAAACCTTCATTAACATGTTTAACAGAGGCTCAGCTATAATTGAAACTTGTAATACCAAAACTTAAATTGAGGCAAATGCCTAGAGTGCAGAATAATGCCATCACTGCCCACTGGGAATGCAGACTGAAGAATTAATTGCCACGCCTCAGATGGAGGACCAGGCACAGAGTCAACTCTTTCTGGAGGTTGTAATCAGAAAGGGAGAAGCCATCTTCCATCAGCTTGCCTGGGAAAATGAGGCCTCTGCTGGCTGGGGGAGAGGGGGGAGATGGGGGGGTGCCCTCTTTATCCTGAATCTTGGTCTTCACATTCTCGATGGTGTTACTGGGCTCCACCTCCAGGGTGATGGTCTTGCTGCTCAGGGTCCTCACAAAGAGGGGGGAGGGCAAGAGGGATGAGGAGGAGAAGGGGGAGGGGGAGGGGCAGGGGCAGGGGAGGAGGAGGAGGAAAAGGAAGAAAGAGAGAGAAGGAGGAGGAAGGTGGATAGAACAGAAGGTCTCCATGAGGTGTGACAGACTTGGAGTGTGTGTCAGAGTGAAATGGACCTGGAGGACAAGCTGTCGGAGTAGAAATAACCCAGGAAGACACAAACAGCTCATATTTGGGGAAGATCACTGGGGTAGTAGACAGTCCAGCATATAGAAAGTTAGACTAGGAGTAATTATCCCAGTAATTGCGAAAAGCTAAATAACTAAATCATATTCTGAGCCTTATTCATTTGGAAGCAGGGTGGGGATAGGTATAATTCAATTTATTTTACAAACCTATATTGACAAAAACCAGACCTTATATACCTAAAGATGGAGTCACATTGCTTTGGGGGTAAGGTCTTTTTTTTTTTTTTTTTGAAGAGTTATTTATTTATATGTATGAATACACTGTTGCTGTTGGTGTGTTCAGACACACGAGAAGAGGGCATTAGATCTCATTGAGGGTGGTTGTGAGCCACCATGTGGTTGCTGGGAATTGGACTTAGAAGCTCTGGAAGAGCAGTCAGTGCTCTTAACCGCTGAGCCATCTCTCCAGCCCAGGGGTTCGCAGTCTTCACTGCAATTGTTTTACAGATATACACAGATAGGTCAACTCGTTGGTTTATACACTTCAGAAATGTGTGCTCCAGAGAGAGAACGTGGGCCTACGTTGCACCCCTAACTAAGAGGCTGTGTGCAATCAATACCTACTAGGAGAGAGAAAACCCATTTTCTCCACTGGAGTGACTGGGTGTGTGACCACACCCCACGGCGAACCTCATGCTCAGGGCTAGTTGGCCAATATAAGGTGAACTCTATTGTTTTTGTGTGTGCTTTTTCCGGGGCAAGGTTTTGTTTGGTTATTTGGTTGTTTTGGTTTGGTTTTGGAGGGTTAGGGCAGTTGAGAGAGAGAGAGAGAGAGAGAGAGAGAGAGAGAGAGAGAGAACATGAGGTTGAGAGGGTAGGGAAGTAGAGAAAGAATCTGAGGGAAGGGACATATCAAAATACATTATATAAAATACTAAGCCAACAAATAAAAAAACCCTGGGGCTATTCATCATCATCAATAAATCTGTTGCAAATAGTTTGGCCTTATTTTGGTAAAACTGAAAACTCACATGTGCATTTATGTAGCAGGGAGAAACTAAAAACATGTCTTTTTTTTATTCCTTTTCCCCTTCTTCCTCCTCTTTCGAAACATATTTATTTGCTTATTTACAATTTATTATTTTCAGGAAAAATAGCACAAATTATATAGGAAACAAAGGGAAAAATGAAAATAATAATACTGAACAAAAGAACCAGAGATTTAAAAAAAAAAAGGCTACTGATTATCTATAAGAAGCAGGAGATACTATAAAATAAAGTATCTCTTATTCCAGAATAAAGGTTTCTTCCTGGAGGGAGGGAGAATCTTACAGATTAAACTCCCGGACTTTCAGACAGACCAAGTCATCAGCAAATCTCAATGCAGTTTGACTTGATCAGTGATAAGCTAATAAATAAAATTGGTTGTTTTTTTTTTTTAAAGCAGAATCTACAGGAGTACAAAATGACTTTCCACTTAATCAATTTGTGTTTGAGTGGGTGGATGGTCCAGATATCATTTCTCACCAATGACAATTTTGATACATTTTTTTTGGAAGAATTAGCTGCTACAATATCACTTGGTGGCCTAGATGTCTTTTCAGGCATCCAAGAGGTTGTGCAGATGACATTTCTGTGCTAGAGTGGACAACTAGTGAATCTGTGTCAAGGATGTAGTGGGAGGGTAAACACTTATTTTGGGGACCCAAAACCTTTAAGATCAAGCAACACTCTCTGAGTGCTTTGACTGTTTACTGTTTTGTAAAGCACACAACATAGTACTGATGAGGGACAGGGGCATAGAAGTGGTGGATCCCAGGGGCTGTGTCCACAGGCTCTGGAGAGTGCAGCTCTTCCACTTACTAGCTGGCCAAGAGAACCTCCTTTTCCCAGCAGCTCTGAAGCATTCCAGCTGTTATCTGTGCATTGTCAGAAGGATAAAAGGAGAAGTCATGTGTGTGGATTTATGTTTTTGAAGAAGTCACACTTCACAATGATGCCTGATTAATTTTAGAATTGTATGGTTTCTTCATAAATGAGAACTCATACAATAAACAAGAATAATGGAATCTTATAGCTAAAGTGGGCCTTCAAGGCCACAGCCCCCGTCTTACAGATGGAGGCCCTCCCTGCTGGAAATTTGCCCTGCATAGCAAGCTGACCACAGTCGCTTAGAACTCCTCATCTGGACTCACTGCCCATTGTTCTTCAGTTTATAAGCTTCTGCCGCACAGCAATTGGGGGGGGTTTAAGTAAGAACAAAATGGTCAGCAGAGAGAAGCTCCCCAGGGTGTCCAGGAAGCGTTACCTGGTGATGATAATTACAGTACTACATAGAGACTGGGCAGAGACTCCTTTCCTGAAGCTCCCTAGTGGGAAAATGAGTCTCACGCTCGCTCCCCTCCTCCGCCTCTCTCACGCCTTCATCCCCTCCCGCCCCCATCACACACAATGTGTGGTCTTTCTCTCTTTTGTCTTTGTTTTCCTGGTCCAGAAAGCATTTATGTAGTAAAACCAAGTTAAACTCCAGGCAAAATGTTGAGAAATGTGCTTTAGTTAAGCTGTGTGTGAGTTTATGGTCTGAATAGCAGCCTGTGCAGCAAACACATAAGTTGGTGTTCCATAGATCTTGGAGGGAATTCTATTTCTCTCTGGAACACCACATGGCATGCTGAAACCTAGTTGCTTATTTGTAGAGTTAATTGGCACGGTTCCTTTTGTGTTTCCTTTAACTCGGTTCAGATCTGCACATCCTCAGAGGGGTTAACATCCCTCCAGCAAATAAACCACTCATGCTGGGCTTCTGCAAATCAGCTTTCAAGAATGATGGGCCAGGGGGATCCACCCAGGTAGCATCTCCATCCATTTCTGCCTGAAAGACACATGATTTCAGATGGAGATTGGCTTTCTCTAAATACTTGATTAGCACACTTGTATAGTTGACAGAAGAGAGAGAAAGCAGGTCCCCAAAATGTGCCTCCACCCTTTCGTGGCAGCCTGGTTCAAACTCTTGAACACTTCCTGGTTCAAACTCTTAAACACTTCCATTTCCCCGTGTGCAATGGAATGCAAGGAGGGGCAAAGCCAAGTGGGGTCAAACTGGAAACACTGGGCAAACTTCAGGCTTCTTAGTGATTCCTATATATGTGGCTTTATGACTATATACATATATATATATGTATAAATTAGCACCTTTTAAGTTTAAACCATGCACCAGAGGCTAGGTGTGTGACTTAGTTGGTAAGAGAGTTTGCCTAAATTCAACCCAGCCCCACATAATCCAGGCAAGGTAGCCCACATCTATAATCCTGACATTGAGGAGGGGGAAGCAGAAGACTTGGGAAGTTCTAGGCTGTCATCTGCTATGTAGCAAGCCTGAACCCAGTCTGGGATAGCTGAGAACCTATCTCAAAAGTAAATAAATAAATAACCACGGAGCCAAAGAAAATATTCCAATTAGCTGTATTCTCAGATCTTGGCCACTTGGGCCTTCTGTGCATCATCTCTGCTGCTTAGACATTATCAAAACTCGGCTTTCTGTACTCTACAAAATTCCCCTTCGTGTTCCCGAAGTGTATTCCCGCTTCCTATGATAAACGTGAATTAGGAGAGCCTGCATAATTTGATAACCCTGTCATCCAGCAGAAACCTAAGGGGGAGGGAGGGAATGTGTTGTGCAGACCACCATCAAAAAAACGTTGTGTTGAGAACGTACAAGAGGAATATAGATAAGAAGGGGTCAAGATCTGAGTCACACAAACAAGAGTAAAATTCTAAGGTAACACGTCCTCTCCCATCTCTGCCGTTACTAAACAGTCCCCAGCCCCAACGCGTCCTCGGAGCTATCCTAAGCGAGAATCCTCTCACCCTTCTTCCTGCGTCATTCTGTCTCTAATCGCCCCCCATATCGGCTCTGTTCGCCACCGTAATCTTGAGGGTTTTCCTACCGGTTCAAAGCATAACTGATTTGTAAAACCCAGTCCCCTGTTCCTAAGTGCTCAGAATTCATTTCAGAAAGCACAAGGGCTCTCTTTGCGCATGATACATGGAGCTCAAGGACGGGTAAGAATGCAACCCATAGTCCAATTCCTATTCCTTGAAATACCATCAACCATGAGCCAGAGAAAGCAGCAAGTAGCCCCAGAGTACAATGGCAGGCGCCTTTGTTCCGGCCTCCTGAGAGCTGGTTGCCGTTGGGTCCTTGATAGCTTTAAGTGCTGATTTCGCAATGATGGCGAAGTAAGCAGTACCGAGTTCACAAGTTCACATCACAGAACACACTGAGCAAGAGGCCTTAATGAGCGGCAGGAGGACTGTGAGCTAGCCAGAAAGCTCGCCTCTCCTTCCTCCTGGTTTTAGAGGATTCTCTAATAAGGGGATAACTGGGAGAAAAAGGAGAGAAACTCAACTCAGGGTAACAGCAGGAGTCCCCCAGCGATCTTCTAAGCAGCTTCCCCAGAAGGCCTCCAGCCATTCCTGGGACGGGAAGACTTAATGAGCACAGCCCTCCATGCCTGTGGGGCTGAACACCACCACTAAAGCCGCCTTCACTCGGGTCCCTGCCCTCGGAGATCAGCTGGCCACTCGGAGAAGCAGAAAACAGAGGAATTCTTGGCAGCCTTGACCCAGCTGTTGCTTGATGAGATAAATATATCCACTTTGTCTTATGGAAGGGGGTCACTGAAATGTAGGTAGCTCAAGATGCTAACAAGATGAACTTGAATTTAGTTTCTAGAACAAATGGTATGTGAGAACAGATGCAGAGACAAAGTTTCTCCCTCTCCTTCCTCTCTTTTCTTTGTCTTCTCTCTCTCTCTCCCTCCCTTCTCCACCCCTCTTCCATTTTCTTTTCCTCCCTCCCTCTTCCCTTCTTTCCTATCTTTCTTACTTTTCCGTGCCAGGGTCTCTGGTCCAAGTTGGCCTCCACCTCCCTCTGTAGCTGAGGACACAACCTTGATCTCTGTGTCTTCTTGCCTCCTCCACCGGCCCAGATTTCAGACATGCACTGCTACACCCTCTTTATACAGTGCTAGAAAGAGAACTCGAGGCTTCATCCTCTATAGCCGAGCTCTGTCTCGGACCCTGGAAGATTCTATTGCACCAGGCCACAAAGAAAGAAATCACAAGAACAGGCGGCTGCCACTCCCAAATGTGGACCAGCTCCTCAAGGTATGTGGGCACTGCAGCAGGAGAGAAATTTGGTAAGTCCAAACTGCCAAAGCAGGAATGCTTTGGGGACTATTCTCTCCTTCTGTCCCCTAATTTGCGACGGACTTATAAGGAAGCAAGACAGTATTCGCCATGAACTATCACCTCATCTCAGAGGAGGAACTGACGTGTTCTTTCAGGAAACACTGGATTAAAAGGTGGCTGGTTCCAGAGTGAGCTCAGGCTTTCTGGTGAGAATGTGTCCAGAGCTGTAAAAGGCAGGGCTCTCTGTGCCTCTGCTCTGTGAAACTGCAGAGAGGCCTTCAACACAGTCAGAGAAGGGCTCTAACAGGGTGCTACACTTAAGCTAGATGGGGAAGTGGTGGTCTGGGGAGACTCACTGATCTCCAGCCAGCCATGGCCTGCCTGGGACACCAACACCAAGCTGTGGGGAAGCTACACAGACTTTCTGGAGCTCCATCCTGGACCCTAAACAGAGGTGAGCACTTCCAGGACTCCAGGTCAGAATCGACTCTGTGTTCTCCGAAAGCTTCAAAACAAAGGATAGGTGATTCTTTTTATTGCTAGATGTTGGGGCTTCCATTGAGGGCTAAGGAGTGCTGAGGAGTAGAGGGGTGGGGGTAGCCCCAAATACTTTAACAGACCCCGCAAGTGTAGAAGTCAAATCCTGTTCTAGAATGGTAGACCTGGGGCTAGGAAAAGCAAGAATCACCTGGGAACTGTTGGGTTGCGTTTGGGCTGAGTCACAGCAATGTATGTCCATCTCTGGGGTGCTTTCAGACAGACTGACAAATGGAGTGATGACTAGGGGAAAAAAGGACCTCACTGCAGGTGGCAACTTCCAAAACAAGAGATGTCTGTGTCTACCTTCCTTTGCTTCTTTCCGAGCTCCAGTGTACATCACCATTCCTGCCACTCATTCTCTGCGTTTCTCAGATTCTACATTCTTCAGACATTCATGTGGACCCAACAGCAGTGACTTTCCCCTTGACTGTGTCCTGAGAGTCAAGTGTGGTCCTTGGGAAGGCATACATAGAGGCTGTCAATGGGGTACACCGTGGTCAGAGGAAGAAGGGAATAGATTTTAGTGATCAAGAATGGCCAGCAGGGCCTTCCCAGGAAGGGCTGTGTCTATCTCACCATGGGAAGAAGTTCCAGCTTTTAAAGAATACCCATCATGGCAGCCCAGAGACCTGCCAATTGTCTGCAGCACTCTGGCAAGCGAAGGGACTCAAGTCTGCCTTTGTGTAGTAGAGCAGTGCTTAGTGGATCTAGAAATCGGAGGATAGTGAGGGGTACAGAGCTAAAGAAAAGCCCAGGGAATGTCTTCCCCATTTCACCCCGCCCACAGAACAGGTAAGAAGACAGGCTTAGAGAAAGTTCTCTATTTCCACCAACTTGTCAAATGTTCCTGCTTTTCTATAAACTGTATCTGGAATTTTCCTGCCAAAACCCACCACTCCCTTCTCCAAATAAATGACTAGGATCTCTTACCCTGTTTGTTCCCAAAGCTTCTGTATCTATTGCTGGAAGGCTGGCCAAAGCCCCCCCAAATTAGCACAATGATTCCTAGGGCACACAGACACACAGTGGTGCTGGCTTTCTCTACCCCACCCAGTTGATTTCAGACTCCCACCCCACCTGTGTCAAACCTCTCTGGAATTGTCCCCACAGACACACAAGGGTGATTTGGCCTGTCCTTGATATCTATATCTATATCCAGCCATATAGCGACTAAGACCAACTCTCACGCATGATGCTATACACAGCACACTCCTCGAGGGGATCCCGTGAGAGACCTCCCGCATCTCTAGCTTCATGTGTGTTTGTCAGCACCCTAAGATATTCAGCCTTGAGCAGAACCAAGCAGTTTGGTTTCACCCAGGCGTGGTTGAATCTCGCTATTCTCTCCTTTGTCTCTTTAAGTCGGAGAATTCTTTGTCTTCCCTCTCCAGCTCCCAAGTGCATGAGTGACACAGGAAGTCCCACCCCCTGGAATACATGGCCAATCAAGCACTGGAGAATCTGATACAGTTCCCTTTCCTGTTTAGCTTCTAGATAGCAATGCAGAAGGCAATTCCTCCCCCTGAGGGTGGCCAAGATAGAGAGCTTGGTTTTAGGAAGTTAGGTCTCTGCTACATCAAAACACTTTATCATTTTGAAGACAGAGATTGAGTGAAGGCTCTTTCCTAGGATTTAAAAAAAAAAATCCAGAAATCCATAATACCCTAGAGTTGAGAACTAACCTGGATTGGCCACCTCTTTGCAACTCTCCACCCACATCTTCCTCGAGAATCCCAGGGTGACACCAATTAGAACTTCAGTGTGATTGTTAAAAGCCAATGACAGGGAGGTTCATCCCTATGTCTTGTCCTTTTAGGCCCTTAATATTGAAGGACCAGACCTTTCTACACTCGTTCTTATGGAATCTCCTTGAGTAGTACCAACACCCTTCCAAGTTTCCCAGATGCAAGGCAAGGCAGTCAGTCTGTGATCTCTTGGTGGCTTGGAGCCTCCATAAGTCAGTTATAGCCAACTGAGTCTATTAGATAAATCTGGTCACTAGCTGGTGACTTTTACCATTTTAATGAAAAGACAAACTAGTCACACAAAATGAAGCAAGCAAAAAGACCATGTTCCTCTCCAGGATGTACCAAAAATCTGCTTTAACTGGCAGTATTAATTTCAGAGTTTGAAATGAAAGCAAAGGCAGCTAGCTGGTCTTTGAATGCACTGAATAAGCTCCCCAAGGGCAAGAATTTCAGTGTGTGTGTGTGTGTGTGTGTGTGTGTGTGTGTGTGTGTGTGTGTGTGTAAAAGTCACCGTACCCAGCCAGGCTTGGAGGCAGTACCTACATGTACCTTATTCTCGACAAACTTGGGGAGACTCCCTGCTCCTCCCTATTTTGAGCCACAGTGTGCACATACAACAGACGCAGCTGGCCATGAAGACAAAGCTTTCTAAAGGGTGGGTGCTCGCCACCAAGGCACCTGAATACCCACCTGCTCCAGAAAGGAACACGACCTGCTTTTATTGTGTTTGTGACAAATCAGTGAACAGAGGGGTCATTTTCTGCCTTGACTTCTTTAAACTCCGTGTGTTTAAGAAGGATAAAATGCACATTAGGAACATGACAGAGCACAGCCACCACAATGTACCAGCTCCTGGGATCCTATTCAACTCGTCTTCTTTTCCCCTTCAGTGAGCTTCGCATAAAGCTAACCCAAACCCACATGGGTTTCTATAACATCCCAAAAGAATGACAATGAGTGATGTGCCGGAGGTGGAAACTGCCCGAAGAAACCTAAATTGTAACTGGGAAAAAAATTGACATTTTAGATTTTAAATGTTACACAGTTTTTATAAAGCTTCAGTCAATTTATTTTATTTATTCTAATGAAGAGCATTACAACTGCTTTAGTGCGCTGCAGCAAGCATCGATCACACCATTAATCACACCTTGTGAATAGCCACAAATCAAGTTCCAACAGCAAGCACTGAATCAGGAGCAATGAAGCATAAACTCCTTCACAATTTATGATCTCTCCAATTGCATCTTTTCAACCATTAAATTGCAAGATACCATAAATTTTTATCTTCTTCACTTCAGTCACATTATTGATTCTGCCGTGTGAAATACAGAAGTGCCGTAAATCTCAGCTATTGAATTAAATTTAAAGTCTCGACTTTAGAAAAGAAACCCCACACGCTGCCATGGCTGTTAATTTACACTGAGGAACAAATGATAGAAACATTAAAATTTAAATGGACAACAGGGATTTCTAAAAGCCATAGTTACTGTCAATCCTGGTCCTTGTCAACCTTGAGGGCTTTTTTTTATTATTATTAATTCAAATTTTAAAATATGGGGGAAAAGAATTTAAAAAATTTTAAAAGCAGAAGGCAAGTAGATTATTCACAGGATCGGGCAATAGAAAGATTCCTCAGTGGGACGGGCAGCCAATAGTAGATATTCAAAAGGCAAGACAATGACGGCATTGTCTTACTCCGTGCTCATCCCATGATAAGCGAACTGAATCCATGTGCCCCATACCTCTGGCTTTAGTAATGAGCCCAGGGAAGCCCTGGAGGTCTCTAGGTAGGTGTGCTCTGTCTTCACTGCTGATCCATTGGCTGCATGCTGTTCCTCTCTGGCTGCCCCAGGATGCTTTCCTTGCAACAATCCTGCTGATCTCCCCAACCCCAGCCCCTGCCCATGTCTTTCTGACTCCTGGTTATATCTGGTCAATGGGACGCACTAACAGAGTAGCAAAGTACAGGGTGAGAGAGAGAGAGAGAGAGAGAGAGAGAGAGAGAGAGAGAGAGAGAGAGAGAGAGAGAGAGGCATGAGAAGTAGAAATACTCCCACCCCCACCCCCACCTCCTGCCCTACCCCATCCCGCTTCCATTCCATGGTTTGTCAGGGTTTGTATCCTGCCTTGACTTGTGTGTGTGGACTCAGAGGGAGACCTCGCCCTGAGCTCAAGCTCTTCTCACTCCAGTCCCCTTTACTGTTCCAGGCCTGGGACTTATCTTCTCCCGACATTTCCATCCAGATACCTCAGTCTCCATTTAACCTCAGTACTTTTAACCCTGTCCACAGCTCCATAAGAGATCTTTCTTCAAAGTCCCATCATTTGTGATACAGCTTCCTCCCGGAACCTAGACTGTATACAAGGTGTCAAGACTCAGAAAAGATCTCAACCACCCCAGAGAGCAGCAGGCAGCAACCTAGGCTTGTAGTCAAAGATGGCATCAATGCCTAAAGTAATCTCTGACCAGGTAATGATCGGGAAATACATGCTATGAGCTGGCAAAGAGCTGTCCCTGGTTGTCATACATTGCACCCAAAGGGGGGACAAACTGAGTCATGCAAACCACCAGGCCAGCTGAGTCCTTTCACTACAGGGAAGGGGAAGAAGATGATGAGCAAAGTTTGGGTACATTTGCCTTCAGGCGCACAGCATTACAACTCAAAAAAAGGATAATTTATGGCTAGTTATGAGGTTTAGGCTGGCTGGATTCAACACACAGCAGTAGACCACTAGAAAACTCTTCCAGGAACTGAAACAACCCTAAGAGCTGTGAGTTATAGTCTGATGTTTGCAGCTTCATCAACTCTCTAAGCTGCACAGGTTTTTTGGTTTTTTTTTTTTTTCTTTCCCTCCAAATTGCCCTTTGGGAAAGTGAGGCAGTTAAGAAGCTGGGATGGCAATAGTTCAAGATAATATTATAACAGCTGCCTTGTGACCTACTTCCTTTCCCAGCTGAGGACTCCTGGAATTGTATATATGAAATAACAGAATTGTCCCGTTGAATGCTGTCTTAGAGACCAGGATATACCCGAGAACCAGCAAAGCTATTATGGGACTAAGTAGGGCTTCAACCAACCCTGCAGGATCCATATAGGCAGGTCCTGGCTAAACAAGACTCCTGAGGTCATTCTTGAATTGGTTGAAGTCCAAGTTAAAGTAAGAAGAGCAAACCTGGGCATGGTATCTTAGAGCATGCCTTTAATCCCAGTACTCAGGAGGCACAGGTAGGTGGATCTCTATGAGTTAGAGGCCAACCTGGTCTACAGAGTGAGGTCTGGTATAGCCAGGGCTATGTAGAAAGAGAGACCTTGTCTCAAAGAAAGAGAAAGAAAGAAAGGAAGAGAGAGTGGGAGGGGAGAGGAAGAGGGAGAGGGAGAGGGAGAGGGGGAGGACGGAAGGAAGGAAGGAAGGAAGGAAGGAAGGAAGGAAGGAAGGAAGGAAGGAAGGAAGGAAGGAAGGAAGGAGAAAAAAGGAAGGAAGAGAAGAAAGAAGAGTTAGGGCATTTAAGGAAGTGGAATAAGGAAGTTCATGAGTTGAGGCAGACCTGGGTTACACAGGTCTGTATATGCATATGTGTATATATATGCATACTGCACCCAGTTTTTTCATTTAGCCCTGTGCCATGAAGCTTGCTTTAGGCCAGCATGTGGAGGAGGTCCCTTGCTGCCCATTTAGGAGGCACATTGCTTATGGAAGATGGACTGATTGATTCATCCATTCATTCCACTGTTGATAGACATGTGGTTGTTTCCAATCTCCTGTCATTAAGAACCATACCAGTGTAACATCAGAAACATGTCATTTTACAATTGCTCTATGTTTTTTTTTAAAAATTGATCTGAGTTTTTTAAATTGTATCTTACAAACACTGGAAAACCATTCTGGCCCTCAGACTGTGACAAGGACTCATGGTGAAGCTCTTAGCCTAGAGACTCTTTCCAATCTTCTGTCCCCTTGGAAATATGAATATTGCGATCCTTCATACCTCTAACCTTACTCTCTGAAAAAGCCTATATAAGTCCAAAGAATGAATGGGTATCCAAAGAATGAATTTTTAAAGTTAGTAAAAACAAAAGGAGAGCTGTCACCCAGAAACAGTTTTCACTAGGATCTCACCTGGTCCCTCGGCACTCCCAAAGCCTACCGTCGTCTCTTATCTCTTAAATTGCCTTTGCCAGCCTGCTCACTAAACCTACTGCCTCCAGTTCTCTCATTCTCCATTCCAAACCAGAAGAAATCAGATTAATTTTTTATGTGTTCCTCAAATCCATAAATCTAATTTTAAATTCCAAAACAGCTCTAACATCTTTGAAATGTTAATAACCCTATAAAAATATTCACATTAGCCCAAATTATATGATTAATGTGGCATCCTCCCCACGAACATTTTAAATGACTTTAAACACATGACTCGTGGCAGTTACTGTAAGCCATGAGTTCCATCTTAGAAAATGAGACGCTGGATGGCATTACCTGATAATAAACACCAAACGCTTTCCCTAGCTCTGCGCCATCTTGATTCATTTCAATGGAATGCCACCACCGTTGGGAACATCAAAGTATACCAAGTGTGAGCCAACGACACTGGCTTGGAGACTTTGGCCTGTAGCTGGCAAGGGAGTGGGTAAGGGGCTGGAACTGTAGCTGAGTGGCAAGGCATCTGCCTGCTGTATACAAAGTTCTGGGTTCAAGTCTCACAACTGAAAACAAATTGCGACTTGTTGGGGTGTGTCTTAGTCAGGGTTTCTATTCCTGTACAAACATCATGACCAAGAAGCAAGTTGGGGAGAAAAGGGTTTATTCAGCTTACACTTCCATACAGCTAGCTGTTCATCACCAAGGAAGTCAGGACTGGAACTCAAGCAGGTCAGAAAGCAGGAGCTGATGCAGAGGCCATGGAGGGATGTTACTTATTGGCTTGCTTCCCCTGGCTTGCTCAGCCTGCTCTCTTATAGAACCAAGACTACCAGCCCAGAGATGGCACCACCCACAAGGGGCCTTTCCCCCTTGATCACTAATTGAGAAAATGCCTTGCAGCTGGATCTTGAGGAGGCATTTTCCCAACTGAAGCTCCTTTCTCTGTGAAACTCTAGCTGTGTCAAATTGACACAAAACTAGCCAGTACAATTGATCCCTTGTCAACTTGACACACAAACACATCACTAGTAAGCCTCAACCCTTAGTTCTTATTCATCCCCAAGATCTAAACAACTTTAAAAGTCCCATAGTCTTTACATATTAAAAGTTCAATCCTTTAAAAATATCCAATATCTTTTAAAATTCAAAGTCTCTTTAACTGTGGGCTCCACTAAAATATTTTCTTCCTTCAAGAGGAAAAATTATCAGGGCACAGTCACAATCAAAAGCAAAAATTAAACTCCAACTGTCCACTGTCTGGGATCCAACTCATGATCTTCTGGGCTCCTCCAAGGGCTTGGGTCACTTCTCCAGCCCTGTCCTTTGTAGCACACAGCTTTCCCCCTAGGCTTCAGCTACCTGTACTCCACTGCTGCTGCTGCTCTTGGTGGTCATTCATGGTCCTGACATCTCCAAAACACTGCATGATCCCTTTAGTCCTGGGCCATCAAATTGCAACTGAGGCTGCACCTTCACCAATGGCCTTCCATGGCCTCTCACGGTACTGAGTCTCAGCTGCTCTTCATGACCTCTTCATGCCTTCAAAACCAGTACCACCTGGATGACTCTTACACATTACCAAGTCCGGCCACAGAACAAGGTACAATCTTGGCTATCTCTGGAACACAGCCTCTGTGTACTCAAAAAACACTTCCCAGAAGATGTCACCTCAATGATGCTGGTCTCTTCTTAATCACCGCTAATTTTTTAGCTCCAGCTAACTGGCATCAATAGTTCCAGTAATGCAAAGGTTTCACTTTAGTAGTTCTGGTATCTTGTTAATCACAGCTGATTCTTCAGCCCCAGCTAACCAGAACTACAGGATCTTCACAATCAAAGTAACAATGGCCCTGAAAATAGTCTTTAATTTTCCCTCTGAAATTTCACAAGCCAGGCCTCCACCTTCTGCACTGTTCTCAACATTATCTTCCAAGCTCCTATACAACATCCCACAGTGCTCTTAACACTGAATGGATCTTCTAGCCCAAAGTTCCAAAGTCCTTCCACGGTCCTCCTGAAATCATGGTCAGGTTGTCACAGGAATACCCCACTATGCTGGTACCAATTTGTCTTAGTCAGGGTTTCTATTCCTGCACAAACATCATGACCAAGAAGCAAGTTGGGGAGGAAAGGGTTTATTCAGCTTACACTTCCATATTGCTGTTCATCACCAAGGAAGTCAGGACTGGAACTCAAACAGGTCAGAAAGCAGGAGCTGATGCAGAAGCCATGGAAGGATGTTCTTTACTGGCTTGCTCAGCCTTCTCTCTTATAGAACCAAGACTACCAGCCCAAAGATGGCACCACCCACAAGGGGACTTTCTCCCCTTGATCACTAATTGAGAAAATGCCTTGCAGTTGGATTTTTTTTTTTTTTTTCCGAGACAGGGTTTCTCTGTGTAGCCCCGGCTGTCCTGGAACTCACTTTGTAGACCAGGCTGGCCTCGAACTCAGAAATCCACCTGCCTCTGCCTCCCGAGTGCTGGGATCAAAGGCGTGCGCCACCACGCCCGGCTTGCAGCTGGATCTTGAGGAGGCATTTCCCCAACTGAATCTCTTTTCTCTGTGATAACTCCAGCCTGTGTCAAGTTGACACAAAACTAGCCAGTACAGGGTGAAACCCTGAAGGTCTAGACTGTCAAAGATAGGAAGCACAGCTCCATTAACGATACGCTAATTAAGACGGACTCCCAGCACAGATGGAAAGCAGGTAGACTTTGGCCATGTTCTTTTATTTCTACCACATTCTCTTCCAGCATTTGGCACATAGCCCGCCCTTGGGATGCAAAACCTTCCAGAGCAGCTGAGGTGATAAACTGTGTTTGAACAGGCTGCCAAGCTCCACACTCTCTCCTTTGATGTCCACCCATTTAGAAAGCACTAGATTTGGGTCGTGATTGAATCACAAGGCTTTTAGATCCTTACAGTGAAGGCAGGCCTCCTGTCACTGTACGCAGGAAACTAACACTGATGGAGCTCCTACGAGTGAGCCCTCCTGAACCCCAGCCAGAGAGCCAAATCCACCCTCATTTCCCAGGGATCCTCAGACCCTTCACCATGGCCAATACTGGGTTTCTCTTACAGCAAGTAGGTGCTCATTCTCTGGGGTGGGGTTGGGGAGGGGAGTGTGTTGTCTACCTTTTAACTTTAAATGAAATTGAATCAATCCTGGCAGGAACATCTGGCCTTGGCCACAGGAGGGTTGGGGCGGGGGGGGGGGGGGGGGGGGGAGCTGTGTGTTGGTTTTTTCTTTCTTTCTCTCTCTCTCTCTTTTTTTTCTGTCCCAAGGGCATGTCTTATTCTAGGGTCAACAAAATAATCAAAACCTAGCCCCAGGGAAGGAATATTATGGTTTTCATTTATTTAATCCTCAATCTACTAAACTCCATGCTTTAGTCAATCAGTTGTAAAATAAAGAAGGACCTCACAGCTAGTTTGCACTAGAAAAGACGAACCCTGTGGGCACCTGTACTGGTGAAGTTAGAAATAGATTGATGGAGCCCAAGTTGGGGGCCAATCGGGCTTCAGTGGAAAATTCCCAGGAGTAGAGAGTGCACTCACTTATTATTGCCACAAACAGAAACCTCCTTTTGAAATGGTGAGCCGAACCCTAGTTAAACCAGCCTTCCAGCCCAGGCAATGGTCCAGATTGACAGGCTCAGACTGTCAGAAAGGGACAGCGGGGAGGTAATGAAGGGACAGCACTTTAGAAGCCACAGGCCGAGGCTCGCAGAGGGTGAGTTCTGTTCAGAGACACCAACCACTGCCCTGTGACCACCCTGGTCCACCTCCTCAGTGACCCGCCCTTCTCTCCCCCACACATCACTGGGCCGACCCGTCCATTGATCTCTAATGCCTGCCTTGCTTAATGTAATTGGAATGTCAAAGAGTAAAATGTGGTTAGCTGCCGGTTATTCTCCCTCTCATGAAACTCACCCTTGGACAGAGAGATCAGGCTTTGATGAGAACTGTCACGGGGCTTCCAAAGAACATTTATTTCTACATATTCACAGCGACCATTTGAAGCATTGGGGACTCCAAGTAGAGCAGGATTTAAATGAGAAATACAAGGACCACCGGGGTTCTTGGATATCCATGTAACCAGTGGCTATATGTGGCTTTTTTTTCAGCCCACTTAAGCTTTTTACCCAGAAGGTCCACAGGTCCATCCTACCTGCCACCAGCATCTGTCCCATGGTACCTTTGTAAAGAAGAATTTTCTTCCCATAGTCAGGCTGCGGACACCATATTCCCCTGAACAGCCAGAGACCAGTAGTTCAGTGCCTGATACACCCCAGTGTTAAAATGTCTTGACTCTTCATTTATGAATATAGAGGTTTCCAAAGAGAAATGCATGTAAAATAAGATATAAGACGCAGGAGCTGGAAATGTCAGACATAAGTGTTCTAGATTCTGCCTCTATGAGATGGGGAAAACACACCTTTGTTTAGCTGGCTTTGTCTTACATGTAAGCCATTAAAAGAACACTTTGGAGTTCAGGAAGCCTGAGTCTAAGCAAAGGAATCTGAGGGAGAGAAGGAAAACAAAGAGAGATGACAGGAGTTTGGAAGAGTAGCCCCTGATTCTGCCTTGGCGACCAGACTTCCGGTCTACTTTCAAGTAGGCCATGCTGACAACATCTTACAGATATGAGAGCTGTTACTTGACAAAGAGCCAGAGTGGGGCTCCAGAGGCACAGCTGCCCCTACTCACCCCTAGCTCGCAGCCCACTGGGAGGTCTAGAAGTCTGGGACCTTTAGGTTCAAGAACAACCAGGGCCAGAACATTGTGGAAGATTTGCCACTGAAACGGGTAGGGACCTGATCCAAGCATGTCCCACCTCAATTCAACCATAGACTTTGTGTGTATACTCAGTACTATATATTGGTAGACCGTCCGCAGAATTCATCTTTCTCTGCTTCTTGTGAAGAATAATTTAAGCCTGGGATAGTTTTTTTTCCAGTTTAATTGAAATTGTTCCTGTGAATTACCAAACATAGTGTAAGTTTCATGGTTACGCCATGGTAGGTTACATGTCTGTTGTGGTTTGTATATGCTTAGCCCAAGAAGTGGCACTGTTGGGAGGTGTGGCCTTGTTGGAGTAGGTATGTCACTGTGGGCATGGGCTTTAATACCCTGTCCTACCTGCTTGGAAGCCAGTATTCTGCTAGCAGCCTTCAGATGAAGATGTAGAACTCTCAGCTCCTCCTGCACCATGCCTGCCTGGATGCTGCCATGTTCCTGCCTTGATAATAATGGACTAAATCTCTGAACCTGTAAGACAACCCCAATTAAATGTTGTCCTTATAAGAGTTGCCTTGGTCATGGGGTGTCTGTTCACAGCAGTGAAACCCTAACTAAGACAATGTCCAAATGACTCCTCCAATCACCTCTTGAAGCATGGTATTAAGTCACTTAATGCAAAAGGAAGTAAACAGAGGAATAGAAACTCCCACCATCAAGCAGCCAACGTTTGCAGAATGCAAGCAACCTTCAAACACTGAATGAAGCACAGGAGAGATTCGAGGACCTAGTGGGAGGGATTCCATGTTAAGAGCTTATAGACACCAAGTTTTCATTATCTTCGAAGCCAATGTCTTACCTGATCCAGGAAGGCCCTTGAGGATGCAAAATAGGTTCCTTACAGTTCAGGAGAAGAGTCTGGGGGAGTACTCTGGGCTGTCAGGAGACAATCCAGTAATGAGCACCAAGTCTTCAATAAAGAACAACAGAATAAAAGGGCCGTGTTAAAATTACCGAAGCCTTGCATAATAGCTGCCTGTGAAGATACTACAGAAATGGTAATGAGTACAACAATAGTCTGAACTTGGAGTGTTTTTATTTAAAAGATTCTAATTAACCAGAAAATGAGCATTAATCTTGGCAACTTGGAAAATAACAACATGCCATCCTATTGCTACCAGCCAAAAGGTAAGAAAGAGAACAAGAAAATCTTGTCTAGGGGAAATAAGTCCTTTGAGAAACTGTCAGTTGGAAGCACTAGCTTAGCTGCGTGCTGAGGCACAGGCTTATTTCTAGATGGCCAATTTACAATGGTTTCTTATATTCCACCCTCACCTTCCTGGAGAAAACACAGCTCTAGTCAGCTGTTGGCTTTTATAAGTTTGGCACTTGAGGGAATTCTTGGTTTTACAGAATTTAAACACTAGCAGTGTACGTGCACAAGTGTGTGTGGGGGGGGGGTTGTTGCTTTTTGTTCCTAGTATCTTCAACACTTAGGAAATCTAGCAAGCTCACTCATCAGCTGCAGGCTGCCTCTAGTACAGCATCTAAGAGATGGGCAAGCTAGATGTCAAAGGCCACCTGAGTAGCATGTTTCTAAGAACCTGGCAAAGAATGCACTAACTCACAGAGGTCACTGTTGCCTCTCTAACAAAACATAGAGGCTTTGAGTGGAGGCTCATCTCATAAGCAAAAGCAGCATATGCTAAAAGTGTATTTAATGTGGCAAACCCACTGAGCTCCACAACCCAGCTCACTGAAAAATGGTACCCATTAGAGGCTGGCTGATAGCTGCTGCAAGTTGTCTCCACCCTCAGAGTCAGGCAGTACAACTTGTCATTTGCCTAAGAAAGAATCAAAAGCAAAACTTTGAAGCTGGATGTAGTGCTTATGTACTGGCTATTTTTGTGTCAACTTGACACAGCTGGAGTTATCACAGAGAAAGGAGCTTCAGTTGAGGAAATGCCTCCATGAGATCCAACTGTAAGGCATTTTCTCAATTAGTGATCAAGGGGGAAAGGCCCCTTGTGGGTGGGACCATCCCTGGGCTGGTAGTCTTGGGTTCTATAAGAGAGTAGGCTGAGCAAGCCAGGGGAGGCAAGCCAGTAAAGAACATCCCTCCATGGCCTCTGTATCAGCTCCTGCTCCCTGACCTGTCTGAGTTCCAGTCCTGACTTCCTTTGGTGATGAACAGCAGCATGGAAGTGTAAGCCGAATAAACCCTTTCCTCCCCAACTTGCTTCTTGGTCATGATGTTTGTGCAGGAATAGAAACCCTGACTAAGACAAATTGGTACCAGCAGAGTGGGGTATTCCTGTGACAACCTGACCATGTTTTGGGGAGGACTGTGGAAGGACTTTGGAACTTTGGGCCAGAAGACCCATTCGGTGTTAAGAGCTCTGTCGAATTCTGTGTAGGAGCTTGGAAGATAATGTTGAGAACAGTGCAGAGGATGGAGGCCTGGGTTGTAAAATTTCAGAGGGAAAATTAAAGACTCTCTTCAGGGCCATTGCTGTTTTTATTGTGAAGATTTTGTAGTTCTGGTTAGCTGGGGCTGAAGAATCAGCTGTGATTAACAAGATACCAGAACTACTAAAGCAAAAACTTTGCATTACTGGGACTATTGATGCTGGTTAGCTGGAGCTAAGAAATTAGCGGTGATTAAGAAGAGATCAGCATCGTTGAGGTGACATCTTCTGGGAAGTGTTTTCTGAAAGCACAAAGAGGCTGTGTTCCAGAGATAGGCAAGGTTGTACTCCTTCTGCAGTGGGACTTGGTAATGTGTAAGGGTCACCCAGGTGGTACTGGTTTTGAAGGCATGAAGGGGTCACACAGCAGCTCAGGCTCGGCACTGTGAGAGGCCATGGAAGGCCATTGGTGAAGGTGCAGCCCCAGTTGTAATTGAAGGCCCAGGACTGAAGGGGTCACGCAGTGTTTTGGAGATGACAGTACCACGAGATGACCACCAAGAGCAGCAGCAGCAGTGGAGTACAGGCATCTGGAGCCCAGAGGACGACGTGTGTGCTACAAAGGGCATGGCTGGAGAAGTGACCCAAGCCCTTGGAGAAGTCCAGAAGATCGTGAGTTGGATCCCAGATGTTGGACGGTTGGAGATTGATTTTTGCTTTGATTGTGACTGTGCCCTGATATTTTCCCTCTTGAAGGAAGAAACTGTTTTAGTGGAGCCCACAGTTAAGAGACTTTTAATTGTAAAAAGACTTTGGATTTTAAAAGAGATGGATATTTTAAAGAGATTGAAAATTTAAGAATATGTAAAGACTGTGGGACTTTTAAAGTTATTTAGATCTTGGGGATGAATAAGAATGTAAGGGTTGAGGCTTACTAGTGATGTGTTTGTGTGTCAAGTTGACAAGGGGTCAATTGTACTGGCTATTTTTGTGTCAACTTGACACAGCTGGAGTTATCACAGAGAAAGGAGCTTCAGTTGAGGAAATGCCTCCATGAGATCCAACTGTAAGGCATTTTCTCAATTAGTGATCAAGGGGGAAAGGCCCCTTGTGGGTGGGACCATCCCTGGGCTGGTAGTCTTGGGTTCTATAAGAGAGTAGGCTGAGCAAGCCAGGGGAGGCAAGCCAGTAAAGAACATCCCTCCATGGCCTCTGTATCAGCTCCTGCTCCCTGACCTGTCTGAGTTCCAGTCCTGACTTCCTTTGGTGATGAACAGCAGCATGGAAGTGTAAGCCGAATAAACCCTTTCCTCCCCAACTTGCTTCTTGGTCATGATGTTTGTGCAGGAATAGAAACCCTGACTAAGACAGCTTATAATCCCACCAAACAAACAACAATAACAACAACAACAATAAAACATCCAAAATACCATTGATACCAAATGTTTATCATCTTGTGCCAATGTAAATTTGGAAAGTCCTAAATGAACCATTTTGAGTTAGGGACTATCTGTAATTGATATTTATCCACCACAAAGGATGCTTATTTTGAGTTAGGGCATACAGGCTAGTTTTGTGTCAACTTGACACAGGCTGGAGTTATCACAGAGAAAGGAGCTTCAGTTGGGGAAATGCCTCCACAAGATCCAGCTGCAAGGCATTTTCTCAATTAGTGATTAAGGGGAGAAGGTCCCCTTGTGTGTGGTACCATCTCTGGGCTGGTAGTCTTGGTTCTATAAGAGAGCAGGCTGAGCAAGCCAGGGGAGGCAAGCCAGTAAAGAACATCCCTCCATGGCTTCTGCATCAGCTCCTGCTTTCTGACCTGCTTGAGTTCCAGTCCTGACTCCCTTGGTGATGAACAGCAATATGGAAGTGTAAGCTGAATAAACCCTTTCCTCCCCAACTTGCTTCTTGGTCATGATGTTTGTGCAGGAATAGAAACCCTGACTAAGACATAGGGACTATCTGTAATTGATATTTATCCACTGCAAAGGATACTTATTTTTCAGTGGAATAGGAACAAAGTGTCTAATATAAAAAGTGGAAACAAACTTCAAGATATAAACTGTTAGCCTTCAAGCATTAGAAAGCAAACTTATAAAACAAACAAATAAACAAACAAAAATCCTGAACAACCCAAAACCCAACAAACAATAACCACAACAAAACCTCCAACATGTTCCCATACCATGTTCTCTGTATTCAAAATGGAAATGCTTAAATTTTCAAAGCTCATCACTCATAGTCACAAGTTACCTAGGCTTAGAGTCGTCATGAAGGCTGAGCCTGCGCATACACCCCCTTTGCTTTCAAGCTCATGTCTTGCCCTTTTCCTTAGGCAATGTGCCGTGATTCCACACACTCTTCAAACTGGAGACCCCTCTGTTATCCCTTGCTGGGTAATGAAGAGTGAGAAATGAACAGACATCTATTCGCCCGAAGGAAGGCAAAGGCTGCTCTAGACAAGCTTATTAATTGTCCTACTTACAGGAGCATGGCTGACTAAAGGCAGCTATACTTTTAAAAGCTCACCCCATCCTGGGCAGCTCGTCATGAGAGCTGTATTACTGGTATTGCAGGCAGTGCCCCAGAAGAGGTTCCCCCCAACTCCACTGCTTCCACAGCCTGGGTGAGGCGTCTGGCAACCCTCTTGTCAGTTTTTGAGGGTCTGTCTTCCCTCGCTCACAGTGGGTCTCAGTCTTCCTAACATTGCTACCCTTTAACACAGTTCCTCATGTCGTGCTGACCCCCAACTATAAAATTATTTCATTTCTACCCCATAACTATAACTTTGCTACTGTTATGAATCATAATGTAAATATCTGATGTGCAGGATATCTGATATGTGACCCCCAAAGGGCTTGCAACCCACAGGTTGAGAACCAATGCTCTGTAAGCTAATATTTCGATAAAAAAACAAATAACTACACATGTACTAAGGTAATCTATCTTACAAAACCCTCATGAAGAAGCATACCCTAAAAACATCTGTTGGCTCTGCCCTGATGCCATTCCCACCCCATGCCTGCCTTCATTCATTCAGGAATTTCTCCAATTTAACCAAAACAATCCTGAAAGATCTCTCCGCTATCCTGATTCTACATAGCTCCAAGTTTTTCTTGCTAAATGCTAGTGTTAATCTCATGCTTAAAATTTCCACTTGACCACCAAGTCGTCCTTTCTACTAAACCCTCTTGCCCTGGCTTCTCCTCTAGCTTCTTCCTCAAATCACCCATTTAATATGCACTGAATATCCTGATAATACACCCATATCCACCAGATTCTCAACATAGCTTTAGTAATTGCACATGGATTTTGGTAAAATTCTTACCTGAGCATCATAAGGGCTCCTACTATGTATGGTCTTTCTCAGGCCACCATCCTCCACCAGGCAGTTAGCCCATGAGATGGAGGCCCCATGCTACCCAGGAGCTGGAAACTCACATCTAGATCACACACGGTCTAGATGAAACCCCAGTCATCTAATACCCAGGGCTGCAGACTGAGACAGACTGACTCCATGACAGCCTTCAAATTGGCAGTTCAGGAGACTAGGCCTAAACTCTGTTTCCAAGAACCGGGCAAGTCCAGGCAACTCAGTTACTGAAAAACAAAACAAAACAAAACAAAACAAAAACAATGCAGCTAGTCAGAAACTACCCTGCCATTAGAAGCTACTCTGAAACCTGGACGGAGACAAGGGCAATGGGTCAGCAACAGTTTCCAGACTTCCTCAACAACAGTTTCCAGCCCTCCACTCCCCAGCAATGGTTCTGAAATGTCCCTAGAGACAGAATTAATCAATCAAGAAAAAAGTCACCTACCCCTCCTCAGAATTCCCCTAATGTGCTATAAACCAGGCTTGTGAACTCACTTGGGCACCTCTAGCTTGATAGATGGTAGATTCCAACTTGTAGATTTCTGCAGAATAAAACACTCTTTGTCTTTTATGTACTATTTGAGTCTGGAGTATCATTCTTTGGTGAATCATGGACCCTTATAAGACCTCCCTATCCCATTATTCTAATATTTCTATCAGAAAGAAAAGAAACACTGTGGGTGGCCAGGCAGATTGGTCGAGGGAGCTGCTCTGAGCATCAGTGGCAGATATCAAGCGTCACACAAACAGTGATTGGTGAGCTTCGTGGCCCAGGGCAGGGCGTCTGAGTCTGCGAGTCACAGAGAATACAGACAAGGGTGACTTAGGAACACCTAGCAAGATCTTATAATCTTCATGGGAAAGGGATGGGGCTGGAAACAGCTGTGGTTCATATGTCCTTGGAATAACCCAGAACTCACCTTCCAGGCAAGGGTGATGCTTGCTACTGCTAAATAGCTCAATGATGTTGAAGAGAGAGATCTGTTTTTGAAGGTTCATTTTAAAAAATAAGCCAGTTATGGCTTGCTTATAATATATATTCCCTGATCTTGTGGTCCTGATGAGTAAAAGTGGAGCCAGTCTTGGAATTTGCTTTTTCTCATCAACTTGGGCCGTGTTCCCCAGGCAGGATTTCAAGGGCGAGGAGTAGACTTTGGCAGAGGGACTTAAATCTTCAAGCTCCCTCGTGACCCATCTCAGATGGAGTTGAGCAGGTGCCACCAGGGAAGGTCCAGGGTCTGTACCCTGCTACTAAAAGGGCTGTCAGGAAGCCTATATACATATTGTTGGCATGCATACGGGGCTTTGGGAGGAGGTCTTAGAAGCTTAGCAACATTCTCTACTAATCAGAGTGTGATGACTACATTTGGGGACATTCTTGCAGAATATACCAGAAGCATAAAAATTGGTGATGTGGGATACTAGTTTCTGTTATTTAAGTTGAATGGAGGGATTCCTCTTTCCTGACTCCTTTTTCATTTGCAGCAGCTATGTTATTTTTTTAAAGACAGGTAGACCATTGTTTTTTAATCTCTCTACCCACAAATTGTGTCACTGACATACTGTGTTTCAGCAAAGAACATTTGAAGTCCTTGGCTTCATTAGATAAATTATATGACCCGGTTAATCATTTAACCCCCAGAAGACTTCAAGAGAATTTCTGCTGTTTATCTTGCTTCTTGCAGCAGATCCAGGTAGAATGTGCCCTCTCTACTGGAAGTGACACTGGATAGATGCTCCCATATTGTGCCCCACAGATTTCTTTTCCTATTCTTTTTTCCCTCTCTTTCTTTTATAAATTTGTTGTTGTTAGTATTATTATTTGGGTTCAACAAGAACTTAAGAGCCTGTTCTTTTCTCCTTCTTTTTGAGGACATCCAAGAGAAGAAAGGGTCAGTTTGAGTGGCACACTGATACCCTTTGAGACAGGGCAGAAGTTCAGCTGCTCTGGGGGGGTGGGGGTGGGGGTCTGATAGATTACAGAGTAAGGGCTGAGCACATGAGCTCGCCCACACATTCACTCACCTCTCCACATGCCACTCTCTCCCCATGCTTCCTAGAAGGGCAAGCCACTGTCAGTTAAAACTACAGCTCCGAGCCTCCACAGAACAATAGATTTTGATTAGAAAAACACTAATGCTATATCTATTTGTTAATTGTAGACTCTTAACAATTTCTGTCAAATGTGGGATTCTTTTTTTTTTTTTTTTAATTTCTGAAGAGTAATCATGGGCTTCTGAAATTCTGTGTGAGCCCTTTGGGTTCAGGCTTTTGTTTGAAAAAATGTGGGGGAAGGGTAGGGGTGGTGGTGAGGGGAACGGTAAGAGGACAGGATGCAGTATTTCTCCTTTCAAGGGTACTTGAGACAACAAATGTTGAGCTTACGGTTTGAATCACAAAGACCAAAAGATAAACCACCTAGAAAGCTTTGATCAAGATGTTTACATCTTCAATTCAAGCATCAGACTGAATTCAAGCATCAGGCTGAGAGGGAAACTACAGAGCACAGGTAGAAGCTCTGATTTTTATTTTTACACAAGGCGCCTCATTATCATCTCAGAATTAACACACATTTACTGTCTACTCTGCTGTAATCGAGACAGACTAAGAAACCACCCAAGGAGAAAAATTACAACTATGATAGAAAAATCGTTGTTTTCTAGGTAGGAGAGGGAGTTTGGGTCATTCAGCTCCATAAAACCAAAAAATGAAATTAAATATCAAATAAAAAGCTATCATAAGACAGGAACATTTATCTGTCACTGGCTAGAGCCCTGTAAAGTGTGACATGATCGTCCTGAGCTATCCGTGTTTGGAGGACAGTCCTGTGCTTCGTTAAGAGATTTTTAAAGAGTCCAAGTTGCCTGGAAATATTTGACAAATTCGTCGAGTCAGGCCAGCCAGGAAATTTTTTTGTTTAATGCCTGGGTAGTTGAAGCACATAACAGGATCTTAGGAAAGAAGGGTTCTGACATTCTAAGACTGAGAATGACAGAGAAAGAGGACATGAACACAAGGCCCTGTCGTCAGGTTGTCTTCTACTTGAGGCCCAAATTTGGCTCATGACTGGTCCTAGCGGGCCACAGGATAGAAGGAAGTGCTTGCTGGTCCTTTGTGAAGAACTCCCAGTTACATTTCCATTGCGCACCACAACTGGTAACAGGAAGAGAAGAATCATCCTCTCCCCGTCTCCACCCCAAGCACCAGAGCAAGCTTTCGGTATTAGGATCCTCATCCACTGCCAGGACCCAGGAAGAAAGCAAGGCCCCATCACGCACAGATGAGGTTCACAGCGCTTCTGCAAGCATCTCCTTGGCTTCTCAAAAACACCTGGTAGGGATAGTTATTTGGAACAACCATAAAATCCAATGTGCCTGTCTCTGACCCTCAGTGCTGGGATTATGGGCACAAGCAGCCATGCCCAGCTGTTTTATGCAGGAAAGGGTTTTAATACTCAGGTCCTCATGCTTGCTGAGGAAGCAAGCTCTTCTTCTTCTTAAAGTCTTCCTACCCCCACCTTCAAAGTTTCAATTATTGAGTCCACTAGCCTAAAGTGGATACAGCTGACCAACTAACATATTAAACACACACACACACACACACACACACACACACACACACACTAATTGGGTATACAAGAGAATCACAAAAGTGAAAACCAAGCACTCAGAGCCTGATGTGACTTAGAAGCTTATAATTAAAGGACATGGTCAATTTTAGAGGAAGATTAATCATTTCTGTTGGGGGGTGGGGGGAGCTGGAGAGATGGCTCAGAGGTTAAGAACACTGACTGTTCTTCCAAAGGTCCTGAGTTCAATTTCCAACAACCACATGGTGGCTCACAACCATCTGTAATGAGATCTGGTGTCCTCTTCTGGTGTGTCTGAAGACAGCTATAGTGTTCAAATGTATACTAAATAAATATTTTTTAAAAGATACTTCCTGTTGAGGATAAATGGACTATAAAAAGAGATACTAGCCAGAGACAACGGATGTCTCGGCTACAGATGTGGCAAGACTCCATTTGTCCTCACCATTTGATGATATTACGTGGCGGAAAATCAGGGCCATTACTTTCTATCTGGGGGAAGTTCCCATATGGAGCTGAGAGAACTTCAGAGAAAGCCTTTATTTGCGCTTTTGACTCCCAGTTTCAAAGCTAAAGCTGTGTGTTTAAGGCTATGATCTTCTTAGCCTCAACTAAGTAAGTAAAATAAACACTATTTAAAGGAGTTGTACAGTACTTGAATTTTAGGCACAGAGCTTTCTTCTGCTATGCAATCTATTATTTCTGTTTCAAGAAACCCAACTATTAACATAGGAAAGAATGGTTTGTGTTTGTATTCACCTAGAGAATTTGCTCTTCCCAGTCCCACACTAGATACCGCTTGCTACATAACCATTCACCACGGAACTTAGTTGCCTATACCACAAGAGCACTGGGATGTCTAAAACTAAAAGCCCGAGTGATCTAAGTGCCGACAGGAAATCTTGCACACTGTTCCAACTGGCACTTCCAACATTCTTCCCAAACCTCGTCTTTGTCATATTCACTAGATGAGCGTGTGTGTCTATTCTTTATGTCACTATAGGCAAAGTCCTCTTTCTATCGATTCTGAGGAAGTCTTACCCTACTTTCTCTTAAAATTTTAACTAGTATACTCACAGGTCATTAAGTTCCAACTAAGCACTTCTTCAAGGTCCTTCCAAAATCTGCCCTTCCCGAGTTCCAAAGATAGAGCGATCTATTTTAGGCTGCCACTTCTGGATACCCAAACCAGTCCCAGTTGTTCACTGGTGCGTAATAGATTAGACAAACGCAGTGGCTTAAAATGACAGTAATAACTTATTAGTACTTCAGAATCTTTGACTTAGGCAGGAAACACTCATCTCTGTTGCAAGTGACATTAGCCAAGGCAGCTTGTCGGGCATGAGGGAGGGAGTGGGCCCAATTCCCACATGACCCATTTGCATGTTGGGGCTGGCTATTTGCTTAGAGTTTACCCTGGGTTAGGGGTCAAGGCCAATATCCCCCTAAGAAGACCTCCATGTGCCCTGATTTCCTCATTATATGGTGACTGGAGCCATCCTACCCAGTGAGGACCTCAGCCTTTTCGAATCAGCTCAGTAAGGTAAGATAAAATGGGCATTGTTCAAAGTCAACACAATAGAAACAGGCTTACTCAGTGGGGTCTTGCCTGTTGGAAAGGTGTATTCATTGTGGAATTGCTTCCCACACCTGTTAGGACAGAGTTGATGCATTGCTGGCTTCCATAACAGGAAAGAAATGGTCTGCCATTTTCTCTGTCACATTAAGGATGCAGCTGCAACTGTGTGAATGGCTACAAAGTTCAAGAAAGCTCAAACTGACATCTTTTTTCAAGTGGGGCCCCAAACTCTCCCACTTCCTACCCCAGGGCATCTCTCTCTAGGCCTAGGATGTCTGTAGGAGCTTCCATGACCACATGCAGTCACTGAAGAGGGCCAAGAGAGTGAATGATCATAGGTTACTTACAACCAACAGGGGAAGAAGCTGACAGAGGTGAGACAAGCAACTCTACTTACTACCTTACCCAGAAGGCCCTGGGGGATCAAGTGCCCATCTCCGCACAGCTAACCATCACACTAGCATACGTGCTTTGGGGTTTCCCTCTTCTGGTGGTTTTGTTGTTTTCTCTGTGTAACCCTGGTTGTCCTGGAACTTGCTCTACAGACCAGGCTGGCTTTGAACTCACAGAGATTCACCAGCCTCTGCCTCTGGAGTGTGGGATTAAAGGTGTGCGCTACCACGCCTGTTTTTTTGTTGTTGTTGTTTTTTTGTTTTGTTTTTTGTTTTTCTCTTCTGGTGGTTTTATTCTCTCCTGTTTCTCACTCTTAATCCCCAAGGTCATTTCTCAAATTAACCAGCACGCCAGCTTCTGTCTCAGACCTCTCTCGGGAGACCCCCTGAATAACACGTTGCTTCAGGAACAGGTGGATCACCGAATTTATGTTTGAGGGTACCAAATCCCAACTCTAAAAATATGTGGGCAAAGCAAGCTCTATGCTGTTCTTGTTGTTTTGTTGTTGTTGTTTGCATTTTTAACTAATATAGGCATGCTAAGAGGAGAGGGAGGCAGAAGCAAAATCTGGAAGTATGGAAAAGGACCAATTAGTTCAGGGTTCCAAATAGTAATTGGCATGTCTGTGGAACAAATCCAACCTGCCTTGCTGGTGACTGGCTGCTGTGAATATCCACTAGTACAGAGGAAGGGACATCTGGTAAGACAGGATCCCTTGGGAGTCTGAATTGAGATGTATACAAATTTCCCTGTCACTAATAGTGGCAAATCTAAGCTAGAGAAGCTGAAGAAGCTATAGATGAATTCTGTCTAACTTTTCGGAACCTATTCACATTTGTCCTTCTGCCAAATCTAATTCAGACTTTTGTGCCTGGCATGTCCCTTCCTGCCTGAACCCATTTTTGAAATGGCTCAATGCTGTTAATGATTGATTACTATTGATTACTATCTGAGAGCCATGTACTTCTCTAATTGCTTTATGCCACATTAGAAGCCATATGAGTCACAACAGTTTAGTCTCCAAGTGCTGAAAGACATAGTTCTAAGCTTTGAAAGTTTAAGATGCTAAGCCTGGTATAGTAAGTAGCACAAGCCCTTAATCCCAGCACTTGGGAGGCAGAGACAGGCTGATCTCAAATTCAAAGCCAGCTTGATATACACATCAAGTTCCGTGCCAGCCAGGGTTACATGGTAAGACCCTGTCTCAGATAGATAGATAGATAGATAGATAGATAGATAGATAGATAGATAGATCTAGAATGCTATTGAATTCTCATTGGTTGGGTCTTTAAAGTTTTTATTTAAAAAAAAAGTTTAAGATGATGTTGCATTCACATGTGATCCAATTGGCAAACACATTCGTAGTGACTTGAAGTAATGTTAAATCTCAGACATAAACCCCTAAACATGCATACCATGCACACATCAGTAGATACTCATATCATAAACACCACAGCAGATATTGCATTGCTCTAAGTAAAGTATACAAAAATATCCAATTCTATTGGAGTTTGGAGTAAACACTCACACGCATTCTTCACAGATGACAGAGGGACTCATGCTTCATACTTGTGGTAGTTTATATGAGCTCAGCCCAGGAAGTAGAATTGTTGGGAGGTGTGGCCTTGTTGGAGTAGGTGTGTCACTGTGGGCATGGGCTTTAAGACCCTCATCCTAGCTGCCTGGAAGCCAGTATTCTGCTAGTAACCTTCAGATGAAGATGTAGAACTCTCAGCTCCTCCTGCACCAGGCCTGCCTGGATGCTGCCATGTTTCCCCCTTGATGATACTGAACTGAACCTCTGAACCATAAGCCAGCCCCAATGAAATGTTGTCCTTTATAAGACTTGCCTTGGTCATGATGTCTGTTTACAGCAGTAAAACCCTAACTAAGACAATACTTCCCGGGTCTGGTTTTAAGGGTACATTGATATTCTCCCCTTTTCTGGTACTTGCTGTGGTACAAAACAAGGCCTTTCCTGTTTATTTGATAGCCAGTTCCTCATTGGTTGAGTTACGTCTGCCAAGAGCTCAGGAGAGAATTCTGGTACACAATATCTCCTCATCCTTTCCTGAGTGGAAAGGGAAGACGAATGTCATTCCAGAGTGGCTTCCATGCACTTCTCTGACATAACCCACTGTCTCCTCTCTGTCATTTGTGAAGCAAAATTAACCCTCAGTAGTGCAGAATTGATCCACACACCCAGAAGGATAACAAGACTGAGCACTTGATGGTATGCCCAGACCTGAAGGCTGTGCACAGTTCTGATTGCTTTTCTGTTGTTCACAAGTTGATTTAATACTCCTTCAAAGTGTCCTTTTCTCCTGTGCCCATTTTCCATAGGAGAGAACTGAGGAAGACAGAGGTTAAGAGACTTGGCCTAAGATTTGAAGCTTGGGAACCTCAGCAGACTGGTTTCAAAGCCTGAGTGTGTTTTGTTTTTGTTGTAATTTTAATTTCCTTCACAAAAAAGCATCCGACATGGAAGTCAATTTGAAAGGACTCCCACTAACAAAAACAGGAAAAAAAATCTATCATCGAAGAAATTACATCACAGCCAGGTATGGTGTGTGCAGCTCAGACCTGTAATCCTAACACTCAAGAAGCTGAGGCAGGAGAATTGTCAAGTGCAAAACCAGCCTGAGTTATAGGACATGGCAAATTCCAGGCTTCTGCATCAAAGCCAATGATAGTAAAGCATTATAAATCCCTGAATGGAGCTGAGTTCTATCATCCCATTTGAGAAGAAGGGAAAAGAGGGAGGGAGGGAGGGAGGGAGGGAGGGAGGGAGGGAGGGAGGGAGGATTGGTTAATGATTTGTTGTGTGGGACTGTTCTTTGTTACGTTAGACAGCTGATCAAATGTAAAGGAATGAGAGGGGCAGGAAAGCTGTTGTTTGCTAACTACCACAGCAGTAATCGTTAGAGGTAAAAGTTCATAAAAGTACTGGGCAAAAGTTTGAGGAATGGCAATGTATTTCCACACACGATGGTATCCTGCCAAGATACTTTCTCATTACAAAAAGAAAGTTGTACATCTACACCAGAGAAACTGGCAACTAGCACCTTAATCAAAAGCTGGAGATTAACATCCGCAGTAATGGACAGAGGAGGTTATGTGCCTCCTGCTTTAATTTGCTGCACTTTCTGCTGTTTTCTTGCTAAAATTTCATAGCTTGAATCTAATCACAAGGAAACTCTAGACAACCCCAAAAGAAGGGACATAATATAAGTTGCCTGTAATCTTAAAAAACATGTATCACTGTTATGAATAAACAGTGACTCCTCTTCCTCCTCCTCCTCCTCCTCTTCCTCCACCTCCCTTTCCTCCTCCTCTTCTTCCTTCTTCCTCCTCTTCCTCTTTCTCCTCTTCCTCTTCCTCCTCCTCCTTCTTCTTCTTCTTCCTGCTAAAAAAGCATTGCTGAGATCAAGTGGCAAACCCTAAGCAAGCTAATAGATGAAATAATAGCATTTTCTCAATGCAAATTTCCCAACTTTGATGGTAAATTATGCTGTGGTTTTGTAGGAGAATGTTCTATTCAGGAAACTCACTGAAGCATTTAGGAGCAAAGGAATATTGACTTTTTAATTTATTTTTAGTCCATTTAGAAAAAAGTTGTACATACACAGAGAAATTATAAGTATGTATGTATGTATGTGTATATGTATGTATGTATACAGAAAGAGAAAATACAAAAGCAAATTTACAACTTTTAATATTTGGGAGGTCTGGACAAGGTGGATATGTATATATCCTTAGTATAATTCTTTTAATTTTTCTGTAATATTAAATTGTGTGAAATAATCTTTTATATATCTGAAAAGAAGAAGGTATCAGCATAAAAGTTCAGAGCCTCTGCACCTGGGATTCCTTCTGGCCAAGTGGTCAAAAATCTAATTCAGATTGACCAGACAAAAAACACACACACAAAAATATTATTGGTCCATGTTCTCTGAGGGTAGAGATGACCTAAGACATAGCTAGGTCTAGCTCAGTGCCATTCTGTCTTGATTCTTTTCCTCTTATTCCATCCCCCACTGGGTTGGCTTCATTCTCTGTGCCTATCTGTAGGTGCCTGGAAGTTCTAGGCTCAGTATTCTCCTGGGTTTAGATCTAGTTGGAAACACAGAGACCCCTCTCCCTAGTGCAGCAGAGGTCTTACTTCTCTGGTGCGTTACATCAGCTTCCACACACGGGCCTTCTGAGACATTTGATGCTCAGCACTTTTGGTTTAGCTAAGCTGAATGAAAAGCTCCCTTCTGGAGCCAAAGTCAGCCAGATACTCACATAGGTAGAAGTGACTCACGTATGGAAACTAGAGGTACCCACACCAGATTCTGGGAATACAAACACGAGACACCCATAGATTCTAAACTATTGAGAACAGTGTAACTTGTCCCTCTAAACTCATGGCTTAAAACAACTATCTTCTCTTTGTGCACAACTCTGATTTAGGCAAGATTCAGCAGGAGCAGTTCACCATTGCTCCACATGGTGGCAGCTGAGTGGCTTGATCACAAGGACTCCTGGGTTCATTTCCAAGATGGCTCCTTCCCAGGAAGGACAAATGGATGCTGAACCATCAGCTGAGGATTCTTCTCCACGGGTATCTCTGGGGCTCCCTCAAAGAGACAAAACAGGATTCCAAGAGACAGAAAGGGATGATGTCACACACCTGAGATGTAAGGGGTTAAATCCCATATCCTGAGGAGGAAAGCCCCAAATAGACTCAAAGGGGCAATGAAATGACTTTGCCTCTCCAGGTAGAATGACAAAGAATGTCCATCTGTCTTTAATCCATTCTCTCTTTTCTGTTGTTCATTTCTCTCTTGTTCTATTGTTTTTAACAGGTTGAATCCAGATGTGCATTTCTTTACCAGAAGTGGTAGCAAGACAGGTGCAAGCCTGTGAAAATGGCATTTAGTGCTAGGAAGTGGTTCAGAGATGATGTCTTCTGTAGGGACAGAAGTTATTCATAACTGGTGCAACCATATGAAAATTTTGTGACACAAATTTTCCATTAGAAGCTAAAAATTTGGCATTTTGTATTAAACCTAAGTTATTGACTATTCTTTTAAAATAACTTTTCTTCATTTTTTAATTTTATATGTGGTAGGAATTCAAATGTTACAGCGCGTGTATGGAGGTCTCAGGCCATCACATGACAGCCAGATCACTCCTTCCACTTTGTGGGACCCAGGAATTGAACTCAGGTTGTTAGGCTTGGCAGTAGGTGGCTTTACCCTCTGAGTCATCTTGCTGGAGCTGGCTAATCTTTTAAAAATCAGTGTGAGACCAAACAAAGCACCCTGAGGCAAACTCAGGTACTGGACCACCAATCTATGACTGGAGGTATTTGCTGTCACTACTTAAAAAGGAGATTCATAAAGTCATTGTAATTTCCTAAGGTAATCTCTCAGAAGATGATTAGGTTAAGAAACCCACGAGGTATGAGAGCATGGATTAATTCTTATCTTAAGTATAGTCCCAGCATTGCCTGTAGATTAACTGTAGCCTTCAAACAAAACCATGAACTACAGCAATTGTGTCGAGGTGTTAAATTGGCAAGTGATTTATTGCAAGGCAACAGATAACTGGACCACAACCTTGACGTGACTCTTTGAGAATCAAACTTCTCATCCCATGAAATTGATTGTATCTGCTACTAGCACTATTTCCAGTTCACTGTCTCTGTTATTGACATTTCTATGATGATCTGAGGATCATTTTCTAAACAATGGTACGTCTGAAATTTAGAAAGATTTTTTTTCTAGCCCCAATTTTCTATTGTAACAATGAAAACATTACAATAGCTATAAGAAATCAGCATAAGATTTCCCAAAATATTACTCTCCTGTTTCTCTTCTTTCAGTAGCATGGCCTTCCAAACAACCTATTTAATGAAAGGGGAAACACACCTTCAAGACTGTTGCTTTAAAACCAAAAATCCCACCATTAGTTTTTACCAATGAAGACTCAGGAACAAAATGGTGTAGTGAAAGCCTGCTAGCTCAGAGAAGCAGAGAAAGCACCCAGCTGACCTTCCTACTCCACGGATGTCTCAGAAGGAAAACGCTCCTTCTCCTCTCCACGCTGTCTTAAATCCCCTTCAACTCAAAGACCCTCTTCTCTGTTGACTTACATTCACTCCCTGTAGGCTGGTTACTTGCTCTGCCTCTTGACCTAGGGTTGACTTTATTTGGTTTTTGTTTACAGAAAGTTCTTAGGTTAACGGTGTGTGCTAGGGTTGAGCCACACCACAACTACTTGTCTACAAAAACAGAAAGCTCGTGGATAAAAGGAAGTGCTAAGGCTGAGCCACACCACAGTGAAGTTTTTCCACTTTACAATCTTGGGGTTCACAATGTGTTCAAATGTGCTACATAAGATGAAAAACAGGTAAGTTATCTCATCTAGGAGGACTTGGGAATTGCTAATCATAAGTACTCAAAATAATCTTATTAGTACAATTATAAGCTAAAAGTGCAATTTAAAAAAGAAAATAAACAGCAGGGCATACTAGCCCACACCTGTAATCCCAGCACTCAGAAGGAGAGGCAGGTGGAGCTCTGTGACTTGGAGGCAAATATGGTCTATATACATATTGAGTTCTAGAACAGCCAGGACTACATAGTAAGACCCAATCTAAACCAACCAACCAATCAACCAACCAACAAATGGTCCCAGTTTAGCATCACACAGGATAAAGAGGCTTAATGTCTACTTTGAGGGCTACATGCTGGAGTTGTCATATATGATACATAAAAGCAAATCATGAATTTTCAAGCATACCATATAGTTTTAGAATAGCATGTTCATGTTTTCTGTTTTACAATGCCCTGTACTTAGCTTATGTGTTTGGAAAGTGTCTTAGTCAGGGTTTCTATTCCTGCACAAATATCATGACCAAGAAGCAAGTTGGGGAGGAAAGGGTTTATTTGGCTTACACTTCCATGCTGCTGTTTATCACCAAAGGAAGTCAGGACTGGAACTCAAGCAGGTCAGGAAGCAGGAGCTGATGCAGAGACCATGGAGGGATGTTCTTTATTGGCTTGCCTCCTCTGGCTTGCTCAGCCTGCTCTCTTATAGAACCCAAGACTACCAGCCCAGAGATGGTCCCACCCACAAGGGGCCTTTCCCCCTTGATCACTAATTGAGAAAATGCCTTACAGTTGGATCTCATGGAGGTATTTCCTCAACTGAAGCTCCTTTCTCTGTGATAACTCCAGCTGTGTCAAGTTGAGGGACACAAATCATTTAAGGAAGGAAAAATAGATGTTAATGATATTAGGCTGGCGGGGAACAGATGAAGTTCTGAGCAAATATGTATTATTGACTGTATCAAAGACCCCAGTGCCTCAAACCCATGGGAAAGACAAAGCCTTGCCTAGGTCAGCTCAGGGAAATAACAAAACCTTCTCCTAGTCCCTGTGCAGATGTTGACAGTGCATTCAAGAAGTTATCATCCACAATTTACCCCTACAGGATAAGTGGAAGCTGAAATCACTTCCCCACATAGACTTTCTCCTGTTGAGATTAGCTAAACCTGCCTTCTCCATGCAGATGTATAAAATAAACACACTGTGTTTCCAGGCATCGGTGAATCTCCGTCAGAGTGCATGGTCCAGCCAACCCCAGCCTTTCTGTACAAATGTTGGTATGTCCTGTCTTCATTCCCTAATTGCCCCAGTCAGATTAACCCCAAAACTGTGTAAGGCAGAGCACTGGGCCCTTTCCCTACTCCATTTTTAAAGAAACAAAGAAATACTATACCATACTATAGAGGAGGAAATAAGATTTCAGAAATTAAAGGGTAAGCTATTGAGCTTTTAGTGCTTTGAAAAGTTCCTGTGAACTGGCAAGATGCTCAGTGGGCAAATTGCTTGCCACACAAGCTTAAGGACCTGAGCCCAGATCCCCAGCACCCACGTGAAAGCTGCATGAGGTGGTATGCTTCCACAGCCTCGGTCCTGAAAGGGAAGAAATACTGCGTGGATCTCTAGAACTCACTGGCCAATGAACCTAGCTGCATCTATGAGTTCCAAGTTCAACAAGACAGCCCGTCTCAAAAACTAAGGTGGAGAATAGCTGAGGAAGTCACCTGATGGCTTTTCCATACATGCATGCACTGTGCACCTACACGAACATGTACACGCATACATACAGAACACACACAAATGAACAAAATTTGCTTTTGATAGCCAGGCTATCAATGGGAAAGCCTTGGGTTGATGAGGTTTGATCTTGATCCTGCTGGACAAACAGAACCTGGGGAAGTCAAGAGCCAAGCAGGAGGCTGGGGGCCTCCACTCTCCATCCCTACCCCTGGCTCTTAGCAACAGAGACCTGCTGTAAAAAAGGGGGACTTGGTCTCGCCAGTCATTTCAAATTCCTGCATTGTCAAAGCAATGTTCAGCTTCTGCAGGTACTCATTTTGCACTAATTATATTGGCCATTTTCACTTTTTTTTTTCTTAGCCTCGTGTAAAGCTAATGGATTTTAGCAGGGGAGCAGGCAGAGACCTTGGTCCTGTCAATCATGGGAATGGCAGGATTGACATGAAGGCTCAGACTCCAAGAAACTGTTCAACCCTGGTCTCTGTGGCTCATTTTCAACACCCTTGGCTTTAAAACCAAACCCGAAATATGTGGGTCTCATACTATGAGCAAAAGTCCACACATACCCAAGGAAGGTGGCAGATGCCATAGCCAAACACTGGCTATCAGCATCCGTGGAAAGCTTAGAGTATCCTTCACTTGGTAAGGAGGCAGAAAGTGAGGAGAGGTGACTAGACATCTGGGTTGGAAGCTTCCGGCTCCTCTTTGAAGACAGCAATTCAGTGTTCTTTGCCTGTTGCCAATTTGAGGACAAAAAGTCTTAAAGGAGCTTACACTGAGAATTACCCATAGCCATGCTATTCCTGGAAGTCAGGTTCTCACTGAAAACCTCCAAGGGCTGAGCTGAAGAAGCCTTGTTCAATTACATCCAATAATCATACCTAGCTTGAAAGGGAAAGCAGACAGAGAATGAGCAAGCGCTCCCTAGAGGGACAAGTCAGGACGAAGGAAAGATGAACGCCAATAGCAGTGGAGTCCCTGATGTATTTTGGTCAAGTCAGGGTGCCCAGGCTAGACTGGAGGGTTTCTCAATGGGGTCTAGAGTGGCCTCACAGGGGTGTTTTGAACTTGAATGAGGGTGCTTTTGATTGCTAAAATAATTAGAGGAGGCAGTTACTACACGCCGTTAGTGGTCAAGGTCCTGGGCCTTGCACATCCTCCAATGTGTAGACATTCTCAAATGACAGCTGATTCTTTGTTTGTTATACAGTAGTTTCTTCCAAATTGAAACATTCCCTCCAGGAGGGAGGGGAAGGCTCATGAGACTCTGAGGTAAACAAAAGGGGAATAGAAATGTGGAAGATTCTGGAATGCCTGTCCCTGGCTTTATACAAGGGATAAATAATTGCTGGGGGAAGAAGGACGCTGACCAGCCAAGCTGCAGTGAGAGGTTCTCAGACTGTAAGCTGTGCAGAGAGCTCCAGGCATTCATGAGCTGTCATCTGTGTTGGGGTGGGACTTTTGGTGACATGACTACTTCTGAGTCATCCCTACTTGTGCTGGCTTGTTTCATGTCAACTTGACACAAGCTAAAGCAATCTGGAAGGAGGAAACCTCAATTGAGAAAATGCCTCCACAAGATCCTGCTGTAGGGCATTTTCTTAATTAGTGATTGATGGGGAATGGTCCAACCCACTGTGGGTGGGGCCACCCCTGGGCTAGTAGTCCTGGGTTCTAGAAGAAAGCAGACTAAGCAAGCCATGGAGAGCAAGCTGGTAAGCAGCAGTTCTCCCATGGCCTCTGCATCAGCCCCTGCCTCCAGGTTTCTGCCCTGTTTGAGTTCCTGTCCTGTTTTCCTTCAATGATGAACCGCATTGTGAAATGTAAGCCAGATAAGTCCTTTTCTCCCCAAGCCACTTTGATCATGGTATTTCATCATAACAGTAGACATCTTAACTAAGACATTGTTCCTTTAAGTAACCCACATCTGTACTCTTGTTAATAACTCCATTGTTACTTCATTGGACATTGTGGAATTGTGACTTTGGTCTATCATGGATTACCTTTCTGGGGTGAGTAGACATGTGTGCTGTATCTCCTCAGGAAAATCTCATATAACATCTGTCCACATCCTTGACATTCAAATGATCCAATTCATCTATCACATTCACGTGTCATTCACACACAGTCGTGTATCTAAGTGAATGCCATTTTTATACTTTGAGCCTTGAATCTTCCTCCATGTTACCTATAAGCATAGCTTTATGTTTTGAATTTTCCAGGTGGCTGGAGAAATAGTATGCTCTTTCTCTGCTTTGAGACTTTCGCCAAGAGTTGTCACTGTTGCAGAATGTAAGTCCATGGCAGGAGAGGCTCTCTTGTCATGTTGCCTTAGGTACCTGGTACACTGATGTGACTGTCCTGGGTCAGCTTACCTCCATAACTCTCACAGACAGGATGATTATAAAAAAGACCTTCTACAGTTACACATAAGCACTTGCACAAGAAAAATGGTGATTTTCTTCCATGTGACTTTTTTCTCTTCATTTCATAATTGGTCAATATGTGATTTTTTCAGTTTGGAATGGAGTTCCATCATGTGAATGGAATTTTGGGTGTGTACAGAGAGTTTACAAAATGTTTTGGGTGGGGTATGAGTCAGCTTTCTGTAACAATTACCTGAGATACAAAGGGAAAAGGTCTCACATAGTCTGAGTTATGGACATTACTATCCATAGCTGATAGAGTGGAGGATTTGGGCCTGTGGTGGGGCAGCATGATATGACACGAACACAGTGGTGTAGAGAGAGCAGAGAGGGAAGATGTTTGGGGTCCCCCAGTCCTCTTCAGCACATCTTCAGTAACCCAAGGAGTTTCTACAAGGCCCACCTTAAAGGCTTCACCACCTCCCAGGAGTCCAACAGGCTGGGCCCTGACCTCTAACACAGGGGCTTGTGGGGCATATACTATAGTAGATGGTAGGGTGCAGGCCCTGGGGCCAAGAGAACCTACTGTATTCAGCTGGAGCATCTAGGAGTTCGCAATCCCCACTGTCTAATACAAGTGGCTGTCTCCTGCCACCTCTTCTCAGTAAAATGCTGGTCCCAAAAGAACAGAGAGTGCTGGGGTCAGAGTTACCATCCATAGAGCAAAGATGACGAAAAGGGTTCCAGAGTGTCGCAACCCACACAGCAGCTTCCCTGCCCAGGACTCAGGACACACCCTCCAAAACGAGCTCCCTGGGCTTTGAGGAAACAGCAATGGCAGTGCTCACTTTCCCTCATCCTTTTGCCCAGAAGCAGATCTCAAAACCTAGAAAGATCACTTGATGCTCTTCTTCCAGATTCTCTTATTACACAAGTCACAAGTCTCTCATTCCCAGGGGACCACTGACCTCTGCCCATATACCCACACACATAGATCTCCATTAAATAAATAAATAAATAAATAAATAAATAAATAAATAAATAAATAAATAAATAAAGTGTGAGAAAGATATAGAAATAACCCTCTCCACCTAGTCCCTAAATTACTTAGAATGAAGATATGTTGTGTGAATGCCCACACAAAACAGTGTGAATGGGTGACACTAGGGTATGTAACTGTGTGGAAGGAGATTTTATATATTCAACATAATCTACTCAAGTCCTTTCTAGCGGTCTTAGTACCTTCTATAGGGTGCAACCTGGTTTATCTCAGAGCTAAGATCTGATAATACCCTGATTTAAGATTGTCTTTAATACGAGTCAGACTTTCGGACACTTGCCAGACATTTAGACTCTCCAATTCTGAATCAGGAACTTTGTCAAAATAAGAAAACACCCAAAATTTGAAGACCTCATACCTGGAATGACACATTCAGGGGGAAAAAAAAGATTTGACTAATGTGTGGCCTTCCTACACATATGTAGCAGATGTGCAGCTTGGTCTTCATGTGGGTCCCAAACAACTGGAACAGGGGCTATCCTACAGGCTGCTGCCTGTATGTGGGGTACATTCTTCTAACTGGGCTGCCTTGTTTAGCCTCAGTGGGAGAGGAAGAGCCTTGCAGAGACTTGAAGTGCCAGGGAAGGGAGATACCCAGGGGGGCCCCACCTGCTCAGAGGAGAAAAGAAGTGGGGGATGGGACAAGGATTGTGAGAGAGGATGGTGGGGAAGGGGGTCAGTCAGAGGGATGTAAAATGAGTAAGTAAAAAAATAAAATAAAAAATTTAAAAAGTGGGGCACAGACTACACTTCCATGATGCTGTAAAATCACCATTTCCCAGCAGAATATAAAGCACACCGAGCATGCCCTGGGAGCAATGAGGCAGCACGCAGATGTCCCTACACAGACTGCGTGCTGTAATGTGAACCTCTACGTTTGCCAACCACTTACAGCACCACCCAGCCCAAACAGTGTCTGGACTCAGTCTGAGTGAGGTATTAGAAAGACATAATCTTTGAAATGGGAGACTATTAATTTTTTGTTACGATGCGTCTATGGTTCAGATACCAAGATGAAGTCTTCTTGCCATAATTACACTAGAAAATGAAAGAATACAGACACCGGAGAGCCAGGCTGGGGTTAGGAAACAGTTGACTGAACCCAGCCCCAAATGAAGCGAAGCAAAGTCCACTATGGGTGAGATCACAAAGGTGGCACTGTATTTTATTTGCATAGCATGTTAAATGGCAAAGTCAGGCAAGAGAAGGGTTGGGAACTTTTATTTTTTATTTTTTTATGATTAGGTAAAAGTCTTCAACATGTTCTCACATACCAGGAAAAGCATGATCACAGAACTATGGAATGTGTATGTGCTTGAGAAGGAAAACTCAAGTGAAGCAGACACACTCAGCCCTACCCTGCAGGCATGGAACTGTAAACTAAAGTCAGATGCACAGCGATCTACTGTACTTGGAAACCTGCTGGTAAAGGCAGGCCCAGGAAACCCCTCCAGTTACCAGCTCCAGTGCCTGAGGGTGCCCCCGATTCCACGGTGAGTTTATGGTGGTAGCAGAGGAAGAAGAGAGCAACCAGAGAAAGAAATACAAAGCAGAGGAAGAAATAATAAAAGTGTTTCATTCCACCTGTCTCCTTATGACATGGACTGCAGTTTTCAATGCCAGATATCACAAGCAAGTAGAGGCTATGGGGAGAAGCAAAGAGACCTGGTCCAGTTACTATCTGTCAGCCTGGGTGTTAGTGCCATGTACACAGACTTCTGCATATGTTATCACTCTATTGCTACCCGTCCCAGCCCCATAACTCATATTATCATGCTATCAGCCCCTCATCTACAGAAGGTACTGAGACTCCAAGTGGCTAAGTGTCTTACCCAGGATCACGTTGAATGTCAATGGTCTGAGCCAGAGTCTGCACCCTTAACTAAGTAGCTCACCTATCTCCCACTCACTTAACCAAGCCCTTGATGTTACCTAAATAATAATTTGCCTTATTCTCTGGGTCTTTGTCTATGGTGTCCAAGGCATCTCAACAACAAATTCCCAAGGAACTAGAGGAGCCAGAAATTTCCATCTCGAGCTAAAGAGGGGATATCCATAAACCCTTATGGTGTTTCTTCTAACCCAAGCATTTTCTTTACCAACCAGTACAGCTAAAGACTCCTAGCCCAAGTCATAACTCTCCCCCCTTGTGATTCTGCTTAGGTAACAGGTCACAGTAGGAAGCCAAATACAGATGGAAACAGTGGTGTGTTACACTTTCAGGAAGGTGGAATAAAAGCAACCAGAGAGTCGAACAAACTGACTCGCCCGCCGTCCTGGGAGGAGCCAAGCCGACGCAGTCCCCAGCTCACTCCAGTCGCTCTTACTTACCAAAGGAATGCAGAGGTTTCTTTTCCTGTGTTTTCTTTTGTTCCTTTGCTTTGTCAAACTATATAGTGTCTCCCTACATAGCCAGGACTGACCACACACAGGAAATTCTCCTGCCTCAGCTTCTCAAGTGATAGGATTTGAGGTGTGCTCCAAGTAAGTCTGCTTTTGATTGGACAGATATAGTTAGGCCCATTATTCATATAGATCTCAACTCTGAACACATTAAAGCTGCTCTCTGGAGAGAACTGATCCGGAATGTTACTAGACATCCACCACCCTGGTGAGAGTTCTAAACTGCATCGACACCTCATCAAGGAATACAACATTAAACTACTTAAAAGCCATTCTCTTGCCAGGCACAGCAGCACACACTCACAGTCCCAGCATTCAGGGAGGTTGAGGCAGAAAGAGGCTCAAGTCTGAGCTAGCCTGGGCTACAGAGTAAGACCTTGGCTCAAACTAACAACAACAGTAATAAGGCTCTCATTTGTTCTATACTTTTAAAGGTTAAACTAAAACATACATACATACATACATACATACATACATACATACATACATGAATAAATGAGTTTGCCTGTGAGTATCTGAGAGCACTACATGCATGCCAAGTACCTAAGGAGGCCAAATGAGACTACTTGATGCCCTAGAACTGGAACTACAGACCATGTGGGTATTGGAAACCCAACCTGGGTCCTCTTCAAGGACAACGCATCTATATCATTACATAATACCATGAGTATAGTATATAGCATAATACTGATAAATATAATAGGTGTATGCTGTATGATTTATCTGTGTGGTTATGTAGTCTATGTGTTCTTTTGTCATCCCGTCTCACTATGCAGACCAACACCAACACAGCTGGCAACGTTGTTTCTCCATCTTGAGTTCCACTAAGATGTCTTGGCTCTCTCTGAGAAAGGTGGCTTGCCAGTGACCAAAAGGCCTCATGCTGCTGCAATTGCTGGGAAAGACACTAATGCTAAAGGATTTCACTATGGATGATGTGTGGGCCACACTTACCGTTGAGGACCTCAGTAATAACAGAGGGAAGGTTCCAGTGGTGGTTTAGATTGAGGCATCTGCTTCGAATTATTGTAATTATTTTGGTTTTCTTGCCTTTCAGCGTCCAGGCCAAGATTGCAAAGCCTGGAGTCGGTGGACTTATGACTGACGGATCATCCTTCATCTCAAGGTAAATCCTGAAAGCCATTTTCATCAAGCTGCACGGGAAGAGCAAAGTGAACCAGCATGTTCCAGTGTACGCGGAGATGGAGGAACGCCCACAGAAGGGAAAACTTAGCTCACTCGGTAGAGAAAGATAAAGCTACTTGTGGTCATAGGGTGTGGCTGGGATAGTCACAGGCTGCAACACAAAGGGCGCACTGGAGAAGGAAGGGTGAAGGGGCCAGTGAGGAAGGACAGGAGAGAGGATGTGCAGAGTCATAGACCCCAAAGCCTCAGGGCCAGGCAGCGAGCCACAGGGGGTGCCAGACGCTGCAAATGCCTGTGAGTGCAGACGTGTTCACAGATGAAGCACGACACCTCTGAATGTGTCTCAAAGAAAAAACATGAAGGAGAGAGGAGAAAGACTTGCAAGAGGAGAAAGACTTGCAGATGTAGCGTGATTGATCCTAACACTGATGGTGAACAGGTAGATTTTCTGTTACTATATCCCTTATTCCTTTAAACCTTTCAATTTTTCCATAAAAAAAAAAGGTAAAAGAAAACACTTTAAATGCACACACAAGTAGATGCATAGGGCTGCCATTTTAAGCCTCTGTAATTGAAAACATGGATGCACACACACACATCAAAATGGCTGCCATATTTTGTGTCTGATCACAAGAGGAAGACAAATAGTAAGATCATGACTGTGATTAATAAGGAAGTCCTAAAGCCAATAAGATCACGAGGCATGACAGCTTCCACTTTTATAGATCAGCACTGCTTAGTACAACACATTGAGCTTCTCATACACACCCACATACACCAATGTGCACGTCTGCACACTCAGCATCATCCCAGTGTTGAGATGCTTCGGAAAGTGAGCGGCTCCTTCAGAGCCAACCAGCCTCTCATGGTGAGCCTAGCCAGACAGGTCACTGGGTTCCTGGGTGTCAGCATGAACATGTAGTCGCTGCCATATTCCTAGACTACAGTAGGAATGGTTAAAGTATCTGCTGGGCTCATTAACCAAACAGCCTTTACACCTTAGAAACTTCATCCTGATGGATCATAGAACATCTGCATAGAAAATGAGCAAAGGGGAACTGCTGGGATAATTGAAAAAAAAAAAAACCACAAAAACCTTTAATGAAACAGAATGTAATGGGCAATGGAAAAATAACTATGAGATTGGCAAGATGGCTCAGGGGGTAAAGGCACAGGTTACCAAGTCTGACAGGCCTGAGTTTGATCCCTAGCACCCCTGTAGCAGAAAGAGAAAACTGACTTCTCCGAGTTTTCTGGATGTCACATGTGTGTCCTGGCACATTCAAGCAAGTACACACACACACACACACACACAGACACACAGACACACACACACACAGAGACAGAGACAGAGACACAGAGAGACAGAGACAGAGAGAGGGAGAGAGAGACACAGAGAGAGAGAGACAGAGACAGAGACAGAGAGGGAGAGAGAGACAGAGAGAGACAGAGAGAGGGAGAGAGACAGAGAGTGTGTAAAATAACATTTTAAAATTATCTCCCCAAATAGATATAAAGATGGTAGTTCGACACACAGACAGACAGACAGACAGACACAAACGTGACTCTAAACATGTTTAGCGCATTAGCATCTTCCAGGCCTGACTTTGAAGCTGCTCTAGTACATGCCAGGCCACATTCCCCACGGATGTCACATTGACTAGGACTGGAATCACAGTCCATTCCAGAGACTATGCTAGAGACCCAGATGTGTTGGCTACTCCCTTCATCCAAGAGTTTCCTGGAGCATTTGGAGACCTGCCTCCGTAGCATGACCCAGCAACATGGGACAGAAAGTTCCTGAGTGGATCAGGCGGGCACTGGAAGTTGGCAGGTGAGGGCTGCTAGGTACCCGTACTATGCAGGCAGCACGGCTGACTAGTGAGGGCTGCCATCCAATGCAACTAAGCTGCCAAGCCAGGTTCCTTCCACATAAGACAGGCAGGGTACAGGAGAGAGCCTGACTCAGCAAGTAACACCTAAGCAGGATCCAATGCAAAGGATCACCGCCAGCAGCAGTCGTTTGCCCGAGTCCCACCTTCTCTGACCTGCCCTCGCTCGCTCTGGACTCCTAGGAAGTGATGAAACTTTTCCAGAGCCAGAGCACACACACACACACACACACACACACACACACACACCCTCCCTGCCTCCACGCCAGAGTCATTTCCCAGTGACTGTGAATCAGTAGAAACACTCGCCTTCCCTGGCTCAGCCTGACTTAGAGACATCATAAGTGACAGAGTAATTCAGTTGTGACAGGAGCACCGCCAGGGGACACACTTGTCAGCGGGCCCATCTGTCTATTGTCACTCTCTATCCCCTCAAAAGCTTACGAGGTTGCCCCTCTGCTGGGAGTGTTACGGGCAGAATTACACTCACTCATCCCACTCCAGATGTGGCACTGCATCCGCTGTTTGCTTTAGAGTGGGGGCGGGGCAGCCACAGCGAGGGCAGAGGGCGAGTGTAGAACTTGCAGCCCCCAGGTAACTGTATCTCTCTGTGCCTAGGGGTTTTCACAGAATGAAAATAAGGAGTTGTGATGTCCTGCACTTATTTCACCAAGGTTTGCTCCGTGGCTACTATAGATGCAGCGAATGGCTGCGAAGATGAAGCGATGCAATTCCTGGGTGCTGCCCTCACTGAGCTGAGAGGCTTCCTGGGAGAAACTACAATGCCTGTACCAGATCACCACATTTTATAACTTGGAAGCCAATGAGTAGCACAAATCCTAAATGTTGCCAGCTGGCCACTGTTGACATTAAATAGCCACAACTGAAATCCGGCTGGGCTGTGATGTCATCCCTCCCTGTGCTTCCCTTCCTCAAATGTTAGATGGTCTCCTCTCCCAGAATGGGATGTCAAAGGCCAGACCTGATCTCCACCGTCTCAGCAGGCTTCCCTGTGCCTGGCACACGGTGGGCTGAGCAGTAAAACTTGGTGAACAGTGAACTTGGTGTTCTTTAGGTCTTCTTTGGCACCTCCTGCTTTGGGTTTGACATTACCAGGCTTGTTCTCAGTTAAAGCTAAGTTCTGAGAGGGCAGATATCTTCTTGCCAATCTCTGACTTCCTGGTAGGCACACCTACATGCACTAATTTAACAATCAATGACTGAAACTTCGCCCACAGCAATCATCAAAGTGGCCAGAGAATGAAGAGCCAGGCCCGATGACACAGCTCTGCCACCCAGTACTCAGGAGGCTGGAGCAGGACAGTTTTGAGTCCAAGGTTGACCTAGACTACATAGTAAGTTCAAGGCCAACCAGGGCTAGAAATATAAGACATTGTCTTGAAAATTTGGCACGCAGCTCAGTGGTACAGTGCTTCAATACTGTGCACAAAACTCTGCAACAGAGCCCGGTTTTGCAAAAGGACAACGAAAATTAACTCAAGAGCAAATACATGCCAATAAGAAAGGAAGTAACCGGGCTAAGGATATAAGTTACTATTAGAGCATTTGTCAACATGCTCATGCACCTGGGTTCAAATCTAAGCACTATCCTCCCCACAAAAAATAAATAAATAATAAAAAATAAAAAATTGTCAAGTCTACAAGTCCCACAAATTTACAAACTATGCTATCTATACTAATTTTTTTCTCCCAGTCACCTGAGGCTAACTTGGAAATCATAGGACATGCTCATTTTTACTGACCGTTGAAGAGCCTACGCACAAAGAGATCATTATTGGTTACAGGACCTGGGCTATCCTATAGGAGGGTGCAACTTAGCCAGCATTATTTTTATTGTCTCCCAGATCCAAACAGGCACTCCGATAAACACATGCAGATGCTTCCAACTCGCAATGGAGCCACAGGTACAGCAGATGGGACCTGAATGCCCTTATCCCTTCAATCCATGTCGCAGAACCTACGGGCAAAATTCCAAGGAGCAGAAGGCAGGAGATGCCCATGTGCACGAGTGTTTTTTGTTTTTGTTTTTTTGGGGTGTTTTGCCTGATGTATTTGTCGTCTCAGCGGCTGCCTCCATCTGCTAACCTAGACCTAGTCCTGGAAGCTTCCAGCCTCTGTACCATCAAATCTAGGCCTAGAATGTATTCAGTTTCTGAGACATATTGCTGAATAAGCTCACCTCTTCCTTGTTCTTTCTGATCTCTGGCTGTCTGGTTCAAGTCAGCTAGCTGGTCAGACTCAAACTCCTCTCCAAGCTGACTGATCTGGCTTCTGTCAGTTTCTCACTGAATTGCTCTGCTTGTCCTCATATAACTTTGGCAACCTCTTCTAATCTTCTGGCTTCTTCTCGTTCTCTGGCTCATTCTGTCTTCACCCGTGTCTAGCTTGTTCCCTCTTCAACCTGTCTCTGTATCTCAGTAAAAACTGCTTCCTTTCTCCATGACGCTCTTTCTTAAATAGCCTCTCTTTTTTTTCTCCGTTCTCCTGCGAGTTGGGCATATCCTAGTCTGTCAAATATGTCTTCGTTGCTTTATCTGCCACTCAATCAGGCATCACTTTCAAATGGGTGCTTCCTTCTACAAACTGACTTTACCATTATTGTTTGGGATTAAAGGTGTATGCTAAGGGCTGGGCCATGCCACGACTAAAAACAGGTTTTTCTAGTAAATAACACAATCTCAGGGTTCGAAGTGTGATCAAATGTCCGGCAACGCCCATACAGTTCTGCAGATATGCAGAGATCAATGTTCTTACCACCGGATAGCTTAGACTATGCTTTCTCTCTGCTGCTTCTTTTGCTGGCTCAACTGCAAAAGGAATGGAGGAGGGAGAGTCAAATTTGGGGTCTGCATTGGCAGCGTGCAGGGAAAGGTGAAGCCCCAGACCCGGGCACTGTTTTTATTCCTCTCCATTATGACACGCTGAGTCTGAAGACTCACGTACACAGGCACACACAGAAAGAGATATACAAGAGGCATGCCAAGGCAGACCCATATTGCCAGGCCCAGATTCCAAACAGCTAGAGCAGAAAGCAGCAGTTGGCAAGAGTAGGCAAGAACAAGCGACTGAGGCTCGGGGCCAGGTTGACATGGAGTTCTTGGCATAACCACTCGGCAGCCCTTTCAACAACAGGAAAACTGGCTGTTGTTAACCTCTCTGGCCCTTCCCAGGGTGAATCCTAGCCCTGGAAAAGGAAGACTTTTCAGGCCTACCATTTGCCTCTTACTGCCTTAAAATACTGTTTTCTTGTCTTGAAATGAAGTGTGTGTTCATTAGTATGAACAGAGTCATGGAAACAGTAAGGACCACTTCCACATATAACCAGCGTTTTCCACCTTGTTAAAATAGTGCACCTTATAACATGGGAACCCTGAATATCATTTACTCTAATCTTCTGTCAACAGTAGGGGAAATCGAATCCTTCATCTTGACCACATCCCTCATGAGTGACAGAGATGTCCTGAGTTCCAGACAGCACACTATAGTCTCTTCCATTCTGCCCCAACATTCATGGTAATATCTGGGCTATGACTTTGATATTGCACTCATAACTAAAGCTGCACTTGTGAGTTTACAAATACAGTGTGTGCTGTGACCCATCTGTGAGACACATAAAGATATTCTGGGATCAGGTCTGAGGGGTGAGGTAGTGACTTCACTAAATAAAGAGGCAAGAAACATGACTTTCTAGGAAATCTTCTTGAAGGTCATGGTTGAAAAACTGATGAGCTTAGTAGGAGGACAGTTTAGACCCTAGTTCTGACATTTGTGATTGGGGAATCTCCCGTCATCTTTCTAAATCTCTGTCTCCCTTCTAACATGACAGAAGGGAGAGGGACCACCAAGTTTGTTCACCTTAGAGGAATTGTATCTCATGAGCTAACCCTGTTTTCTTACACACACACACACACACACACACACACACACGTTTTTAGCACACACGAACAGTTCAACCCATTTTTCCCTAACTACAAATTCTGGGCACTAGCAAAGTTTATTTCTGGAGGTGGTTATCAGAATGTCAGTTTTACTGTGGGGTTATTAACACTGGGCTCTTTAAAACTAATCATCAGATAAGGTTTGCCCTCCTCTCCAACATCACCAGCATCTTCCTTATCCTCAGCATCAACAGCATCTTAAACGATCATTCCTGTCTTCAGCAGCAGCAGCAACAGCAACTGGAGGTCCAGGTACAGTTAAGCAATCATCTACAACACTGGACTCCAATGGTGAAGCTTGGCATCTTCACAGAGCAGAGAACTGTGATATCTGGCAGCCGATATGGCAGGAATTTGAAGGCGAGAGGATTGAGCATTTGGGTTTCTGTTGGCAAGGGGGGAAACATTTCCAGGCATTATTCTTGAAGGAGGCTGTGGCCTTGGAAGCCTTGAAAGCCCTTCACTCACCTGACAATCTCGGGACACATTTTTCCCTGTACCCTTTATTTTCGTAAACAATGTAATATACTGTTGCAGGCTGGATCTTTCCAAACTAAAACTGCACCAATAGCCTTAATTCTAGACACTCAGCATGCAGACCCAAACCAGTCCTTTCTGCCCCAATTCCCGCCTCTTCTCAGATCTCACTGAAACAGTTTTTGCTTCAATCAGGGGGAAAAAAGCCACCAACTTTTAGCGGTCCCTAAATCCAGTAGCAATGTTTTGTTTACGATGGAGATTAAACCCAGGCAAGCGCTCTCACTATATGGGTATATCCCAGTCCTTGTGTTTTGTTTTACTTTGTTGGGTTTTTGATGTTTTTCTTTGTTTGTTTGTTTGTTTTTGCAACATGGTCTCATTATATAACTCACACTAACCCTGAGCTTGATAATGTAGGCCAAGCTGACTTTAAACTCTATCTTTCCTCCACAGCCTCCAAAGTGCTGGCATCACAGGCTTTTACTGCATATATATATATATATATATATTTCCCCCATACCCCTGCATCCCTATATGCACACCAGCAGTAATAATCTTTTAAATGGCAAAGAAAATAAATATGGATAATCGATTTAAAATGTTGTTTTAATGACGATAAAAACTGATAAGAAAGAATGCTATTTAAATTTTTTTAGCCTGTAATACCTTTTTTATCTAGAATCTTATTTCTATTCTTATTTTAAACATACTAATCACCCAGAGACTAGTCTGCGAGGACCTTAGCATAACCTTAGTGACAGGAACATTTACTCTAGATATCTTATTTCTATTATTCCTGTTTCTTAAATTGTAGTGCTTTTAAATTACTGGCTAATGGAGCTTTCAGTGCCGTGGGCCACACTCTCCTCCCGTGATCCGTCATCTCCAGCAAGCAAACTGGCTCTGCTGCAACGTCAGCCTCACTAATATGGGACAGTAAGCCAATTTTTCTAGATTTCCCTGGTGCTGTTAGCAATTTGGATTTGTCTCTGAGAGAGGCTACACAAGGCTTAGAATATCAATTTAAATTCCTGAACTAAAAACCTGTAATAAAAATCTGACTTTCAAGTGCTTCCATAACAGCACACGCAAGGTCTGCCTTAACCGATTGTATTGTTAATACTAGAAACAAAGTTATGGTGGTATTTCTTCTTCTTCCTTGTGATACATGAACTAGTGATTCTTGCTTCTGGCAGCCTAATCGGCAACCTACTTAAAGCCAAAGGTCTGGGTAGTACTCCCTTGAGGCCAAGACTAACAGTTGTCAGCTAGTGAAGGCATTCACCAGATGTTGCAGCCAGAGGCGTCCAACAACACTGCTCGTTACAGCCTTCAATCACCCCATTTAGAATTTACAACAAACTGAGCAGAAAGCCATTAAAGCACCTTCAGTATCAAGTCTTCCTTTGGGCCGCAAGCAGAGTTCAGCAACGGACGAAGGCACCATCTGCTCCAAATTCACGTCATTCTTTCGTGGCCCTTCTGCCAATAGGAAGGAGTCCCAGATACAGTCTAGAAACACAGAGAGGCCATTTGCTGTCACTTGGGGAATATTAAAATCCCTAAGGGTTTCCAACAACACCTAGGAAAAGAACTTAGGCTGTAATTAAATGGAATAATAACAAACCATAATATAAGACATAAAATGAACAAACATTATGAATTAATCATACTTGGACAATTACAACCCATATGGCTTGTTAAACTCAATCTGCTACCTGTAGTGATACTGACTGCATACTGTGCAGCCAACTCGGCAGCTTGTCCTCCCACGCCCCTCCCCCAAGGATATCATGACTTAATTTTGTGAATGAAAAAATGAAGTATAAGTGGCCATGTGCTCATGAGTTGGTGTCTGTTTAAGTCTACCATGTGGATCAAAGGTGGAGCTGCCATTAGAGTTCCAAGGACCACCCTCCGCATTCCCCACTTAGAGACAGCAAGGCTTTCCAACACAAACCCTCTTCTCTTTCCCACCCATCCTGGCCTTCCCACTGCCTCTGCTTTGAGATCTCTACAGCAGAAAGCTGGAAAACTGGCTTTTGTGTTCACCTTTTCAGGCAGCAGAGGTTTTTGTCCTGTCTAACAGGACACCACTGTCAGACAACAGCAGCAGTTCCCTGGAAAGAGCTTTACTGTTTGTTTGTGTTGTAAAGTCAGTTATATGACCTGGATGACTGGCGAGACTTCCCACAAGCAAGGCCACTGCTGATCTTCAGCAAGTCCTCTAACTTATCGGAATGTGGGTTTTCATGCCCATAAGATGGGGAACCCTAATATCTACCAGTGTGCAACTGTCTCCTAAGTCTTATAAAACACACTCCAGGACAGCAGTTCTCAACTCATGAGTCTCCTCAATCCCTTGGAAGGTTGAATGAGCCTTTCACAGGCATCACCCAAGACCACTGGAAAGCACAAATATTTACATTATGATTCATAGCAGTAGCAAAATTATAGTTATGAAGTAATGACAAAGTAATTTTATGGTTGGAGTCACTGCACCAGGAAGAACTATACGTATGAAAGAGTCATGGCATTAGGGGGTTGAGAACTAGTGTTTTACCAAGGACCTAGTCCAGTGGCAGTAGCCTTCATGAGATGGTGTTGAATGCTCTTTTTGAACATATCTGAAATTTAACTGTTCAAGAGAAAGTAAGGAACTGAGGAGAATTCTCTGAACTTTGCAATGGCCTTGGCTACCTAGCCACCTGTAGTGGAAGCAATGGTCAAGAAACTAACTGAGAACAAAGCAGGCTCATGCCTTCCCTCGAGAACTGGTATATCTCAAAACTGACCATCCAGAAAATCCTAGAGAATTCCACTGAATGCCTTTGCCTCTCCCTACCTTGTAAACACAGAAGCTGGGAAAGTAAGTCAAACAGCTCAACTTTCCCAAGTAACCTTTACAAGCCAGCATCCAGGGCAACTGTGTGTTCCCTGGCACTGAGGTGAGACATATCCCTGCTCTCAGCTTCCCTGGGCTAAGTGATCCTAGCATCCAAACACACCTTTGTGTGTGAGATCTGCCATTGAGTCAACTGAGTGCCCTGGACCATGAGCCCAGTCCTGTTTGGCCCCAACGTAGCCAGAGAGCCAGCCTCTATGAACAAGCTTTAATAACATAAGCATGGTTTCACATTATCCCAGGGCAGTCCTGTGATGCATTTTCTTATGGACAGGGACATTCCTGGGTTAGCTCCTTGGGTCAGTGTCAGTTACAACAGCTACCTTGCTATATCCTTGCTAGCTATTTTTACTATCAGAGACCTCTTTAGATAAATCACATCTAAACTCTGTGTGGACTATGGTAGAGGGAGACACCCATCTTGGAAGGGGCCAAGGTCTATAGATCCTGTGCCCTGAGTTTTACCCATTCCTGAGAGAGCACACAGACATTGCTCTCCTTCTGGCTGGCCCTTCCAAAGCACAGTAAAAACAACTCAAAATAAGGACGTTTCATATAATTTTAAGAACTCAATGAGAACAAAGTCAAAGAATTCTGACTTCCTGGAATCCTGGTGTGAACCCTGCTGCCCCTCTGCCTATATTGAGGAAGCACCTTCACCCCCGATTCTCTTATGAGGATGAAGTTGGGGCAGGACATTTAGATGCTTGACCAATTTTCTACCTCAATTTCCCCTACTCTTCCTGACCCAAGTTGCCTCTGCCTCTTATCTGGCTTATCAAAAACCCTCTTGGGGCTGGAGAGATGGCTCAGTGGTTAGGAGCACTGGATGCTCTTCCAGAGGTCCTCAAGTTCAATTCCCAGCGGCCACATAGTGGCTCACAACCATTCTATACTGAGATCTTGTGCCCTCTTTTGGTGTGCAGGCATCCATACAGGCAGAATACTGTATAAGTAATAAGTAAATAGGTATTTTTTTAAAAACTCTCTTCTCTGTACTTAATTCTCTTGTTTTTAGACATGTTCTCTGGACTGCATGCCTAATACAGCACCCATAATGTATGCATTCATTTTCTCTTGCTTCTGTAACATATTATTATTATTACGATAGTATCAGTGTCTGAGAATAACGCAATTGAACTCTGGAGCTCCATTATCTCAAATGTATCTCAGTCGTCTAAAACCTGGATGTGGGCAGGGTGAGCTTGCTGCGTGCTCTGAGAGCCCACCTCATAACCTTTCCTGACCAAGCCAGCTCAGTCAGTCAATGGGGTCTCAAGGCGGGGAGTGAGGATTAAAAAGAAAAAGACAATTAGATAACACTATAACAGGACTTCAGCCAGTTCTGAAACTGAAGCAGGTTTATTTTTTTTCCTAGTCTGCTTTTATATCATTCTAGGTACATAAAAAGAATAAGGCCAGTCCTAAGGCATAAACAGAGTAGTTAAGGAACAAACAAAGCATAAGCAAAGGTCCTATTACTGTGTTCAGGGTCTTAACAAGACCCATCAAGATACAAAGAACACATTCCTCAGCTGTATTTACCTTGAGCCTACTTTCTTGTCCTAGCCCAATGTCGAATTCTTGCCAAATTCCTAGAAGCAGCCCCAAAACTCTCCACACTTTCTCACTCCTTCTCTAGATCCCAGAATCTTTTCCTGTTGCTGTGACTGTGACAAAAAAAGAAAAAAGAAAAAGAAAAAGGTCCTAGCAAAAGCAGCTCAAAGAAGAAAGGCTTTTTGTTTTTGTTTGTTTTGTTTTTGCTTTTGTTTTTGTTTTTGTTTTTGTTTTTGAGACAGGGTTTCTCTGTGTAGCCCTGGATGCCCTGGAACTCACTCTATAGACCAGGCTGGCCTCGAACTCAGAAATAAGAAAGGCTTTTAGCTCACAGTTCAAGATACCATCCATCATGGCAGCCGCGTGAAGGCAGCAAAAGCTTGAAGCAGCCGCTCACATTATGTCTACAGTCAGAAGACAGCAGCGAGCGCACACATGCGGCTGCTCAACTCCCTCTGTGTCTCTGTCTCTGTGTCTGTCTCTGTCTCTCTGTCTCTCTGTTTCTGTCCCCTTCTACAGTCTCATCTACAACTAAAATAGGCCTTCCCATATCCATCAACGGAATCAAGATAATCCCTGACAGGCTTGCTCAGGATCCCATGTGGTTCTAGATTCTGTCAACTTGACAAGTGACACAGACCAGCACAGCTCGTGACTCCTTCCCTAGCTCATGCTCAGATCTGGCGATATGGACTGAGCCATCTCACTGTCCCTTCTCTGACTCATCATCTGACCCGTCTGTCTTTCCTTATAAGGATGTTTATGAATACGCAGGGGCCATCAAGACAGCCCAGGATAATCTTAAGGATCACAAGTAGCAGCATCCGTTCCCTCTTCCAGAGCACTCTGGGGACTAGTCTCTGGGAATCATGAGTCTGTCCAGCAGGCGGTCCTGTTAAACAGCTTCTCACACCCTTTGTGACCCACACTCTCCTTGGCTAACCACGTTCTCACTGTGACTCACCAGACTACGTGTCCCTCCACATCCCTCTGATCACTGTTTCTTTTCCTTCTCCTCCAGCCGTATCAGCTTCCTGCTCTTCCCAGACTGGCTTCAATAAATCGAGCAGCCACCGCATGATCTGTGTACATCACAGATGAAAAGGAGAAAGATGGTGGAGAAGGAAAGGAAAGAAGGGGGGGGTGGGAGAGGAAGATGAAGGAGGAGGAGAAGGAAGAATCCCAAGAGAAAACAAAATAAGTCTAGGAAAATGTGTTCAACTTCATGAATTACTTCATTTAAACCATGATACAAAACAATGGCTAAAATAAAAAAGAAAGCACTAAATGTTGGCAAGGACCTGGATCTTCACACACTTTTGGGGGTGAGGGGGGAATTGTAACTCTTTATAGCTACTTTAGAAAATTGCTTAGCAGCACTTACTAAAGCTGAACATATCCTAGGTTCCAGGCAGATCATATTATATCATATTTGTTATGTGTTACCTCCATTTCTCACCAACTGCAAGTGCCTGACGGGAACGTATTGTCTGCTATACAGCTGAATCCTAGAATGATAGCTAACATTCAGCAGGTGCTCAAAAAATATTTGCGATGAGTGAGTGAGGGCACCTAAGAGAGCCATTCACGGTCACAGCTGTGACCTCGGACTTCACCCGCCACCCGAGCATTCTGTACAGTATTAAGACTCAGAAGCCCCTCCTTGTTCTTCCAACGGTGAGGAAGGTTTACTCTCCAGTCTTTGTCACTTTGTCTAAAAAAACAAAATGATTGCTGTGTCCTCTGCCTGTGTTATCCATTCCCCGAGGTTCAAAGGATGGCATCTTCCCAGTCCCCTCCCCTCTGACCTAACTTAACACAACCAAAATCCTGGTAATATTAGGCAACAGCTAAGGGTGCCTCCCATTGTTCCTCAGTAAATCACCAGCAGAGTCCTATGAGATCAGTTCTATTTTTAACTACATGTGGCAGAGGAGGAAATGAAGGCACAGACACACAAAAGACTAGTCTGAACTCACAGAGCCAGAATGTAAGGTAAAGTGAGCCTTGTTCACACCAACTCCCACCATCCCACCCCACCCCACCCCACCCCATCAGTCAGTAGCAATCATGGAAGAAGAAAAGGCAATGCCAGCAGCTTGCTGCGTGGTGAGTATTAGGCTCTGTTCTAAGCACTTAATAGCTAACATCTTTTGGGAATCATACAATGCCCAGGATTTGGTTTTATAGGGATTTTGTTGTTTGCTTGTTGTTTGAGACAGTTTCATGGTGAAGCTCAGGCTGGCCTCAAACTCAAATCACTGCCCTCCACCACCACCCCCCACCCGGCCCCCAGCTTCCTGAGTACTAACTAGGACTGTAGGTATATGTCACCACGTGTCAGATTATACTCCTTTTGATAGAGGTGAAGGATCTGCTGTAGAAAAATGTTAAGTATTGCACAAGCTCACAAAGTTCTTGAGTGGTGAAGTCAGCCTCCAAACGAACCTTCTGCCTCTGGACCCCAGGCCCCACTATCTCTGTGAGAAGTAGCCTTTGCCTGTGGAGGGCTGTGCGCACAGAGAGAGCATATGGGGGTGCATTGAGAATGCCTGAACACCCTGATCCCAGTTTGTAGCTGTGGTTTTGACTCCATCTGGGACACTTACTATACTATATCAGCTCAGTATTTTACTCCACACTAACAGAGATTATAGTCTTTAAGGGCCTTTGAGTCTCTACAACCACTAAGATAGCTATCTTTTCTGCCTTTTAAAAAGAGTTCCAGGAGAGCCAGAGCTATACAGAGAAACCCTGTCTCGAAAAACCAAAAAAAAAAAAAAAAAAAAAAAAAAAAAAAAAAAAAAAAGGATTCAGACCAGAGGACCAGAGCACTAGAGCAGAGAGTGTGGTTCAAACTCACGGAGAATCAAGAGAAGGACCTGATTCCATCCTTGCTGTCACTCTGCCCTGACTCCACAAAACTCCTGCCAAGATTGCTCAGCGGGGAAAGCAGTGGATTTCCAGTCTAAACATATGGGCCTTTGCAGTTCTCAAGGAGAGAGATCTACTTCCTGTTCATATCCCTGTACTCAGGAAGAGGCCACAGCCCATTTCCCTGGGGTTTCTGAGAAGACAATACATAGCATAGGCAGCACCTGGTCCAGTAAGCCCAGCTGACATGTTCCAGCCAAAGTTTACTCCTTGCAGTCAGACCTGTTTGAAGTTTACTACAGGGTCATGGATAAGATAAGGAGTTTTAAAATAAATGCGATGAAAGGTAGGGACCAAAGGTCACACCTGTCACCTGCTAAGAAGGCAAATGTCAACAAAGTGTGTGAAGACAGACACAGATAAACTTCCTGGCAAACATCCCAGAAAGCAAAAGGCCCCTTGCCAACAATTTCTCATGAAATCTCAATTCCTGGAATCACCAACATTATCAAATTACTTCTGTGTGGTAAAATGTAGTGAGCCTTTATGAGAAGGAATAGCAAACCCTGGCTGCTGCAGATATGCCAACGAAAGCAGGGACATCTTGATAAGACTGTTTGGGGTACATAACACGTACACTGCGATTAATGGATGGAGAGATGCTCTAATTTAAACACTTTTCAAAATAAAACATGGAACAACGAAACACCATGACCAAAAAACAAATTAGAGAGGAAAGGGCTTATTTGGCTCACATTTCTACATTGTAGTCTATCAATGAAGGAATCCAGGACAGGAACTCAAGCAAGAGGCAAGAGCTGAAGCAAAAGCCATAGATGGGTGGTGCTTACTGACTTGCTCTGCCTGGCTTGCTCAGTTTGCTTTCTTATAGAATCCAGGACTAAAAGCCCAAAGGTGGCACCACCCACAATGGGCTGGGCCTTCCCCTACCAATCACTAATTTAGAAAATGCTCTGCAGTCTGACCCACGGCCTGACCTTATGGAAACATTTTCTCAATCAATTTTCTCAACACCTCGATTGAGATGTCAGATGTCTCTATACAGCTTCAAACTGATGTAAAACTGGCCAGGACAGATGCAGTGTGCCTATTGCTAAAGAATTTTTTACTTTGTGAACCTGTGGAGCTCAGACAAGGTTCAAGGGGTGCTCATTTTCATGCTTAGCACCCCACCTTTGCCACCATGTCTCTCCTTTAAGTGCATATGCTAGGAACAGCTAGTTGATGTGGTATTTTTATTGTCATTATTTTGTTATTGAAAAATAAATAATTCTGAACATAATGGTGATAGAATAGATTTTTTTTTCCCTTCAAAACTCTTCAGAATAAACAAGCCACAGTACACAGGTACCTATACTTGGCCCTTTCTCCTATTGTTGCACAGACATAGCCTTCTTGAGAAGGCTTCTTATCATATTGGACTCTGGTCCAAAGGATGAGGCCTTATGTTTTTTATCACTTCACTTATTTGGGAAGGGTGTGCTTATGTGACACAGAGAAAGTACAGAGGTCAGAGGACTGCTTGCTGCAGCGGGTTCTCTCCCTCCACCTTGTCAGCCCCAATGACAGAACTCAGGTCATCAGACTTGGCAGCAAGTGTCTGTACCTGCTGAGCTATCTCACTAGCCCTACCTATGCCCTACTTTCAATGACATCATAGCTATTATTGTTGAAGCAACTTCAAAGACGCGCGCTTAAAAATCCGATGAGCTGGGAAGACTTAAACGTTTATTCTGTCTCTGTTACATGAGCTGTATTTCAAAGCAACCCACTGACAACGGATGAGGGGTAACTTGTCTGTAGGGTTCCAGGTAATAAAAATAAAGGGAAGAGCAAGTCGTAGAAATGTTGTGTCGTAACCCTCATGTGATAGCTGCTAAGGCAGTGAACATCCACGGGAGCTGAGACAGGAACAGATAAAGAAGAGGTGTTCTCGGTACTCTCTCTAGTCCTGAGAGTAAAATCGGTGTCCTACTGGAAGGATCGTCTCCAGCTGGACTCATTGATAAGCCTTGGCATCACTAAACTCGGATAAAGCCTACATTTCCTACTTCCTGGTATGATAGAACATGAAGAAAAGTCAAATGTCGCACCTCCGTAAGTTAAAGCCTTCATAATTAAAACATAAAAGATCCCATATTGAACACCAGCTAAAACCAGAACCTGGAGCCTCCAAAGAACAAGACTCTTTTGAGAGAAGCCTGCCTGTCTCCATTCTAAGCATATCAGGCAGGGGAAGATACCTAGAGGCCTGCCAGCTGCATAGCCGGCCTTCAATGGAAGCCATCACAGGTCCAAATGAGTGGCGGAAAGACAGGAAGGAGAAAAGATCAGAACAGTCTGAGCATTGTGAAGAGAGGCAGGACTGGAGACACGAGGTTGGAGAGGAACAGTCTGCTGGGAGTAGCCTGCCCTGCCACCTGAGGTCATGGTGAAGTCCCAGCCTGTGCTGCCATTGAGGGCCATGTCTGGGTTTATGGCCCTGCAGTAGCAAGGGTCTGTGTCAATATCCATGGCCCATATTACCACGAAAGACCGTGTGGAAGTCTCTGGACCCAACTGCTGCCTGGGCCATGTTGAGGCTCAAGGGCTGTGCAGTGCTGGCCCCTTTCCTCACTGTCTGCAGCACTTTCCCAAGTGAGAGTGGGGCCTGCACTCCACCTGGGCAGCACAGTAGAGCTGGCCCTGGTGGCATGGGTTTGGGTGAGCCTCCCTGAGTGCATGAGAGTGGGCATGCTAACCTTGAATCTTGGAGGCTGCAGCATTTGGTGAGCTGGCCAGGGCAATGCTGGAGAGCTTGCTCTGATGGTGAGGTTGCAGGAGAGCTGGCTGGCTGACCAACTCAGCTACCACCGAAGCCCAGATCCAGTGTTTTGAGTTGGTCTGCTGCAGCATCTGCTTTATTTATAAATTGCTGAAGGATATAAAGGGTCTGGTCCCTCAGATCCAAAGCTGCAGGATCTCCAAGACACAGGGCAACAACAGGACATAGGAAAGGAGTCCCAGTGAGGATGCAGTATCAATAGTGTAGCAGAAGCCAGAGGCCTCAAACCAGACCAATGACTCATTGAAATGAACATCTGCAAGATATGTGAACAAAAGGGTAATGGTGGGTCACACTATGACACACTATAGCTTCCAGGACAAGATATTTTTCATGTTTTGTTTATTTTTGTTTTTTATTTTCCCTTGAGAGGGAGGTTACAAGGACAAGAGGGCTGATACATGAGTGGGATTGGGATCCATAACGTAAAACTCACAAAGAATCAATAAAAAAAAAAAAAAAAAAAGGAAAAGTCTCTTGAAATGAACAGCATGAATTAAAGGAGAATGGATGAGAACTGTTTTAGGTTTTGTGTGTGTGTGTGTGTGTGTGTGTGTGTGTGTGTGTGTGTGTGTGCATACATGCAGATGCTAGGGGGTAACTCCAGCTATTGTTTCTCAGGAGCCCTTCACTTCACTTGTTTTAGAGAGAGAGGCTCCCACAGGCCTGAAGCTCTCCGGTTTGGATGAGCTGGATCATCGGTGAGCACCAAGGATGCCCCTGTCTCTAACCATGGCCTGCATGACAGATGTGTTCCACTGTGCTTGACTATTTGACATGAGTCCTGGGAACTGAACTCAGGTCCCCATGCTAGTGAGGCAAGCCCTTTACCAACCCAGCTATCTCCCCATCCTTCGAGTCACTTTGGATTTGAAGATGCCAGGTGTACAAATAGGTGACACATGAACCTCTTTGGGATTTCAATTTGAAAAAATGACTAAAACAACTGGGAGGGGGAACTTGGAATGTTTAATGTGGACAGGGCATTTTAAACAAAGCCAAGGAACTGTTTTCAGGGTATGTTACGGTTTGAATATGAAATGACACTTAGAGGTCCCCAGGTAGGAAACTAAAGGAGGTGGGGCCTAGCTGCAGGCAGTGGGTCATTATAGGTGGGGCCTAGCTGCAGGCAGTGGGTAATTGAAGGGCGTATTTTTAGGATCTGTGCCTTATTCTTGATATCTCCCCTACCTGCTCTGCCTTGCCTCCCTCCATCCCACATCTACCATGAGGTAAGTACACCCATCGGCATGGTATCCTGTCTCATCACAGGTCCAGAAGTTCAAATCCAAATGACCATGGACTGGGACATTTGTCACAGTGATAAGAAGCCTTGCTGACGCAAAGTGCCATGAGGGCGCTGTGGTTGATCTAAGAAAAATGTGTCAGCTGAGTCGAGTCACACCTGAAGGATTCCAGGGTGAAGTCAGTGTTTGAAATTCACTATATACATCTTCAACAAAATACAAGGCTGGTAAGTCACACATAGCAAAATAAGAAAAACTGCGAAGTGGTGAATATGTGGAGATACGCCGTTTTTCGCTCTTCCTGAGTGAATATTTGAACTTTTTATAATAAATAGATTTTAAATTGAACTAAATTCCACTTTGCTTTCTTGGAATTGAAGAAATAAATGACGCTGGAGAAAAACCTTTAAAATCCAGCGGGAAAGCTCATTCTTAGAGCCAACTCCACTGCTGACCCCGAAGCTCCACTTTCAAAGGATCTTTTCTGCCTTTGAAGTTTATTAATGATATGAACACTACTAAAAATGAAATTGTAAAATTTATAGCTCATCCTGGGCTATATACCTTTTGTCTCGGAGTTTCTATAAAGAATCATTGTCCTCTTTAGTTGGCTAGCTATAGTCAGGAAAATGGAAAATGCACATTGACTGAGCCATTAGCAAAAAAAAAAAATCTAAAATCATATTCAATTCTCATCCCACCCCCCAAAATGAGCTATAAGGTTCTCTGAATGTTTAATGCTTCCCACCTATCAGGGACTAAGAGTTATAAATATACCTGGGGTAACCTATAAATTTTAAACTGGAGATAAGAATAGTGGGTGAGCTAGTTGATCAGTTAAATTTTTTATATGGTGTTTGAGAAGGGACACATGGAAAGCATTGCAAGATTTTTACTTTATGAAATATGTATTCACTGTATAACTCAAAGCAACAGCTTTGACTTCATTGGCTATGGGTCTTAGCTAGATCTAATTGCAAATAGACCTCTCTGACCCAGGCAGTGAGGAACTGTATTGTTCTTCATATTAGGAAGGAACTAGATTCCTCACACAAGAGGGACCTGATTCAACCAAATGTGCTTGTACACACCTCTAACCCCAACATCCAAGAGGCAGAGGCAGGAAGATCAGGAGTACAAAGTCGTCCTTGGCTACATAGGAAGTCTGAGGTCAGTCTGAGCTATTAAGTGGCACATACCTCAGAAGACTGAGGCAGGATGATTATGAGTTAAAGGCTTGCCTGGGTTACATAGTGAGACCCTACCTTAAACAAGGAAGAATTGCTCATAACCCATTATTTCTTAGTTTATCCCTGAAATTACAATAAAAATAACAGGTATGTATTCTATAAAAATAGCACAAACTCAGGAATAAGGGTATGATAGATCATGTCTTTTGTATTGTTTACAAGAAATTATACAAATTGAAAGGAAAACAAAACTACAACTACTTTACTTTACGAAATAGTACTGGTCAGCGTTCCTGTTCCTGCACAAAAACATCATGGCCAAGAAGCAAGTTGGGGAGGAAAGGGTTTATTCAGCTTACACTTCCACATTGCTGTTCATCACCAAGGAAGTCAGGACTGGAACTCAAGCAGGTCAGGAAGCAGGAGCTGATGTAGAGGCCATGAAGGGATGTTCCTTACTGGCTTGCTTCCCCTGCCTTGCTCAGCTTGCTTTCTTATAGAACCCAAGACTACCAGCCCAGGGATGGCACCACCCACAAGGGGCCCTCCCACCCTTCATCACTAATTGAGAAAATGCCTTACAGTTGTATCTCATGGAGGCATTTCCTCAAGGGAGGCTCCTTTCTCTGTGATAACTCCAGTTCATGTCAAGTTGACACACTAAACCAGCCAGAACAGTTCCTAAGTCAATCCAGGCCGTGTGTGGTACCTGATAACCTAAGTGTAATTAGTCTACTCTGCTACAGATCTGCCCATGTGGCTACCGAAGGAGTGGGAGGTGACAGTAGCCACTGAGGACCATAGCACCACTCTTACTACCATTGTTCAGGTTTAACCACAGGCTCTTAGAGAGGGAAGTCATTTAGACTCACCAGTTTCTATTTGATTATGATTCTTCTGGCACAAGTATTCAAGACCCACTCAAGAAAACCAGTGGTGAGACAGGGGTATACCGCAAAAAACAAGTTAGATAAACAGACAGAAAAATGGAGACAGGCCAAGACTAAAAATAAGTACTTGTCCAGAACCAAGGTGGATCCTTTACTGGTAGAACAGAACCTTCTAGGAGCCAGGGTGTATGTTTGTTTTTGTGGTTTTGTTGTTGTTGTCATTGTTGTTGTTGTTTGCCAGGATCTCCCTATATAGCTTTGGTTAGCCTGGAGCTCACAACAGGTTGGCCTTGAACTCAGAGAGATCTGCCTGCCTCTGCTTCCTAAATGTTGGGATTAAAAGTGTGTGCTACCACATCCAGCTAGATTATATGTCTTGATACCACAGAAACTCTTGTGGCACCATGCCCAGCCTGGTATCCTTCTCTATACAGAATCAAGCATGGCCACTCCCACAGCTTCTGAATTTGCATGCCTTTAATTAAGGAGATTGCGTAACTAAGTAACTCTCTCAGGATTGATTCCAAGTTCCCAAGGGAAAAATTAAAACATTGAGAATAATGCAGCTCCAACTTAGCATCTGTTCCTGATCTAATTGACCATACTGTTCAGACTCATCGACCAAAATGTGCTGGATTGAAGGAATACAGACCTGCCTCATGGGTAAGAGCTATCCTTACAGGAAGCTATCCTCAGGCCTGCACAGGCAACCCTGAGTGTGCCACAGCCATCCACTTTACTCCTGTGCAAATAAGCATATGTTGAAAGTAATGCTCTGGTAGGCTATTGTAATAAAATCACAATAAAGCAAAAATGGCAAAAGTAACATAGAAAAATTAGTAGTTTCTCTATTTACTAATGATGAACTTGTAATTTACAGTGGCTTAAAAGGGAGCAGATCTCCTGAGATGGTTCAGTGCCTAAAACACTTGCTATGCATACCAATCTCATGAGGTCTGGGCTTCAGACCTTTCCCCCAATCCATATAAAGGTCAGGTGGATGTGGCAGCACACTCATGATTCCATAGTTCAGGAGGCAGAAACAGGGGCTCCTTGGGGCATACTGGCTATCTAGACAATTGGGGAATTTGAGTTTAATTGAAAGACCCTTCAAGGATGAATAAGGTGGAGAGTGATGGAAGAAGACATTTTGTATCAATCTCTAGCCTCTCCATGCACATGCATGTGCAAGCACACACACACACACACACATTAGGAAAAAAGCCTTTAAAAGGAGGGAAAATGTCTCTGCAATGACTTTAAGACACTTAAGAAAGATAGAAAGATATTTCAGGAAGATTCTTGAAGGTGGAAAGACACATCCCATACTCACCTATTGAAAGAATTAACATTATGAAAATGGCTATAAACTGAAAAATAATATACAGAGTCAATATAGTCCCCATCAAAATTCCAATGACATTCTTAATAGATTTGTGAAGATAACCCTGATATTCGCACAGAAACACAGAAGTCCCCAGTAGCCAAAGCAATTCTAAGTAGGAAGAACCAACTGAAGGCATCACAGGTACAAATAATACTCCAGAGCCACAATCACACAAACAGCATGGCTTCGGCACAAAACAACAGATGCATGGAACAATGGAACAGATTGAAGGACTCAGAAGTAAGTCCATGCAGCTACAGCTTGGTTTATTTATTTTTTCTTTACAAAGCTAGCCTTTTCAATCAATTGTGTTCTGTAAACTGGATATCCAACAGCTAAGAGTGAAACTGGGTCTATACTCTAAGTGAAAATCAATTCAAAATGAGTTAAAGGCCTTGCTATTAGCCCTGAAATTCTGAGACATTTAGAGATAACCATAAGCCACAAGACAGAGAAACAGGCAAGGACTTTCTGAAAAAGACTTCAACAGCACAGGAAACATCCTAGAATTTGAAATTACAAACGTGTGTACCATATAAGAAATGATCAGCAAACTGAAAAGACAGCCTACAGTGTGAGAAAACAAATGCCATCCATCTACCCAATGGAAATCCAGTGATATCTACATCTACATAGCTCCAAACATCAAATACAAAGAAACCCAACCAATCAAACAAACAAACACAAGCTAACAAATGGAAAAACTGTTTGAAAAAAGTATTCATGCTTAGCCATCAGGAAAATGCAAATTAAAGTAGCATTGAGATTCCATCTCCCCCACTCAGAGTGCCTGTCATCAAGAAAATAAACCACAATAAATGCTCAGGAGGGCTTCGTAAATATTGTGTCTACGCTGCATTCACTGCTGGTGAGGACAGAAACCTGTGTAGCCACATGGAAATCAGAATGGAGGTTCCTCAAAGGCTAAAAATAGAACTCCTATATGACCCAGCTATACCATTCCTGGGTATATAAAAAAAAACAAAAAAAACAAAAAAAAAACCCTATAAGTCAGCATACGACGGAGATGTTTGTACATTCATGTCTACTGCTGCTCTGTTCTCCACAGGAAGAGATGGAACAAGCCTAGGGGGTTCATCAATAGGTAAGTGAATGGCTTAGCTATAAAGGAGAATAAATTTGTGACATTTGTAGAAAAATAGAGAGAACTATAGATCACTGTGTTATGCAAAATAAACCAAACTTAGAAAGGGAAATATTATTTTCTTTCCTATGTGGACTCTATATTTAAGTGTATATACAAATATACATAGGATATGAATCTAGAAAGGAGATTGAGGCAGAAGGAAAAAAAGCTGGAAATGGGCAACAGAATCAAACAAGAGAGGATGACTGAGTCTGTGACAAGAAAGCAGAAGGAACTGTGTGTGGAGGAAGGACTAATAATTGGGGGGCAGGTAAACAGGGGAGGGCAGTGTGGGAGAGAATAAGAGCAGATATGTAAATATGTGTATGAAAACTCATCACTTTGCATACCAAGAAGAATTAATTTAAAAATAATTTTAAGAAGTAGAGTGTCTTGAGGGCTGTCTCAATAGACAAGACTGCTTGTTCTTCTTCCAGAAAACCCGAGATTGGTTCCCAGCACTCACGTCAGGTGGCACATCACTATCTGTAAAGCCAGCTCCAGTGGATCTGATACCACTTCTGGCCTCTGTGGGCATCCTCACCCTCAGGCACATGCACACACATGTGCACACACACACACACACATGTGCCACACACATGCACACATGGATGCATACACACACAGTTAAAAAGAATTATGAAGGACTTCCCCTACAATTTCTTGCATGGCTTTCGGTGGAGTACAAGATAAATAACTCTGAAATTCTGATATCAGGTAGAACAGTTTAGCCAGAAAGCCATCCTCCTCCCCTGAAAGATTAAACCCAGATTTCTGACAGGAATCACTTTTCCTTAACCTCCTTCACTTCTGTGACTTGCTGTATAGAGAGTCCGGCATAATGGTGTTAACTGCTATCCATCAGCGTTGCCTGTATATAGTGTCTCGGTCTGTAGATGTTTCCCATTTCAAGGATGCAGAATGGAAAAGTGGGAGAATGAGATAGAGCATCAGGACTTGTAATGGTGATATCAAATTCTCTGCCAAGTGAACAGCACAGGATTTCAGTGATTTGGGACATCACATCTACCCACTAGATGGATTACAGGAAGCTGAAGCATCCTTCAGAAGGGGGCTCTGCCCTGGAGTTAGATGCAACGGGTTTTACGAATCTACTCTCCTTCCAGCCAAAAGCATGTGGGTAGATGTAGTGGTCCAGTTTCCTGTACTGTGAAGATCCAGTGGGTGTCCAGGTCTTGCGAATTTTGGAGATCTGAGAAAGAATGGAAATCGTAGGTGGAAAGGGTTCAAGCCAATGAAACATCCCATGTCTAATGACTCTTGACCACGGGAGGGCATGCGTGATATTGAGACTGTTCATTCCTGTGAATCACACACATCCTTTTCTCCGTTTGTTGTCTAGACTGGTATGCCACTGCCTTTCAGGGATCTTCCAGTGTGTATCTGGGTACGCCTGGAATCCTTTTATCTCTAGTAATCAACAGTAGGCCCCACAGCTCCCTTACTCCATGGAAGATGCAGAGACGGAAACCAGCTAAATTGGCAAAGGCCAATCCTTACCAAGTGCATATTTGACAGCCATTTGCATTTTTCTAATTTTGGATTCCTGCTCCAGTAATCACATAGGACACTCTTGACATCTTGGCAACCTGCACCCATGTTCATGCGTGAAGGTATCTAGTTCCAGGTTGACTAATCCACTTGTCTAAATTACATGTCAGGTGACCGTGGGATTGGCTTCTTGTATTCATTTTAGTGCAACTACGCAGGACCTTTTAACATCTCCAGTTACACAAACACGTTAGTATAAATCGGCTGGCTTTCTCCACAAGCTCTTGGCTCCATCTCCGGAGAACTTCTCCGAGAAATAGAAGCTCGGTAAGAAAATGGGAGCTCAATATGCAAGACCCTTTCCTCTCCACTGGACTTGAAATAGAAGAAACAAGGAAGTCTAACCTGGCCTGCTCTCTGTGCTCAGGCACACCAGAACCTGTAAGAAAAGGAAGGAAGCCGAGAGGAAAAAGTCACACGAATAACACATACTCCATTGAACCGTAATGTGGTTTCAGATCTAGCTACAAAAGTAGGTCCCCATCTGTTCTTAGATATCTCAATTTCCTTGTCTAAGGAAGGAAGCAGCTTGGGTAATGGATAAAGATGCAAATATCAGTGGATGGGTTAAGGTTGCCTTTTTGGTTTTTTGGTTTTTGGATTTGGGTTTTTTTGTTTTTGTTTTTGTTTTTGTTTTTGGATGAGTCAGGTAGCATTCTGGACTCTTTTTCACAACAGGCTGTGCATCCAATACATTAAACCAGAACTGAAAGACTGTCGAGAGTTCAGGCAGACTGGCATCTCTGAAGGCTTCCAGGACTGGCAACCTAGACCAGGGCTAGGAAGTGAAAGTGCTACCGTGCAAGGGAAAAAAGGGCAAATCCCTGTAACTCATTAGCAGAAGTGCCCCAGGCTTCAGCCACTAGGTGGCCTATTTTTTTTTTTTTAATTCTGGTTTTAAAATAGCCTTAAATGGATTAATTACTTATTTCAACTCTGGCCTCTGTAGATGCTAAACATCTAGATTACTAACTCTTTGAGACTTGGGAACTACTAGGTTGCTCCAGCTTTCCTGGAACTCACTGTGGAGAGTAGACTAGCCTGGGACTCACAGAGATGTGCCTGCCTCTGCCTTCCAAATGCTGGGGATAAAGGTGTGCATACCATCTCTAGCTCAATCCTGTCTTCTCTTTACAGAGGGTGGGAAGCAGAAAGTTACGGAAAATTGAGGTGGTGGGGGGAGTGTTACAGGGCTTTCCCATTCGGGAGAGCAATATATTGGAGGAAAACCCAGGCAATGTGGTCAGAAAGCAATCAAGGCTATTCTTAATACAGAGGAGCTGCAGGCTCACCTGGGATGATCAAGTCCAGACACTAAGTGAGAACAACAAAAGGAGCTAGGAACCAAGAATAGGAGGCAGGACAGTCAGATATGGATGCAATTGGGTTTGGGGAATGAGCAATGGGGACAGGCCTGGAACATTCCAGTGTAGTGGTTATCCAGTGTCCTCAGGAACTGCCCAAAGTCTGATTTTCTCGTGGGACCCAACCTTACCAAATCTATGTTGTTCCCTCCTCTGAAGGTGCCTTCCCATTTTTCCTTCTGAGAGACCCACATCAGTCGGCACCTATTCAGTCGGCTGAAGCCTGGGGCACTTCTGCTAACTTCGGCTGATCTACGGTGAACCTGACACTGTCTTCTAATGCGCTAGCATCACCGTCATCTTATTCTCATTGAGAATCTTGATTCTCCATCCGCCTCTCACTGTTCCACATCCTAGCCTGTCAAACTGAACTATTCCATGCCAAAGGCTTTCTACTTTGAAATCCCAGCATTCAATCGTGTCCATGGCACATGAAAACTCTCGATAATAAGTAGACGTGAGATATGGAGCACAGACATGTCTAATTTAACTCTTCCCCCAAATGGCAGTAAAGCTCCAACAGGATTTTATTTTTTTAAGCAAACAGTTTGACAAAAGCATGCAGGCATACAAAGAGAAAAAGTAAGGTGGATACAGTGGGAAGAAAACTTGGGAAGCTGGTAAACAAGTGGGAAAATGATACCTGACCCCAGCAGACCTGGAAAGCCTTCACCCACCAAAGGATACTAAAAGAAGGGGACCAATCTGATGCCCTTGACATCATAATCATTCTAGTCTCATGCCACCCCATCCCCTGGAAAGCAGAGTGAGCTGGTGAGAGGGAAGGAAAGGCTGTTAGGTCCCTGTGTCTCTTCTTAAGTATAGACAACAGGGCCAACTGCCCTGCCAGCCACATAACTGAAGGGCTACTCTTTAGATAGAGTGATAAAAGAGCTCTGGATTTGATAGCCCCAGGCACAGTGAAAGGTGTGTCTATCAGATGAGAACAGCAAGTGCAGATCTCCAAGCTTCCTTGTCTGGTCTCCAGCCTGCTGGCTTGCAGTATACTCTCTGTGAGAGGAGACAGAAGGATCTTCTCTGTGAATCTTATGGGCCAAGGGAAAGTCCTTCAACGGCAGGTTGTTTGGTATTGGCGTCTAGGTTACATGCCTTTACATCAGCCCCCCACCCCTCCAATCTGCCGTATGTAATGGAAAGGCCCATATCTTCTCAGAGTATATAACTATTGTCCTGCTTCTATGTATGTTAAACCTACTATCAGAAATGCAAGAGTGTCAAAAGTGTTTGTACACTGATAGTATCTAGGGGCACATGGGGACATTATATTACACACTGTCCATGATACTTGCTTCCAATTGTAGGGAACCATGTTGTCTCTCTGGCCTCCCAATCCTGTGAGACTGAGGCCCTGGCTGGAGACTCTGGGCTTTAGCTCAATAAGACCCCTTTTACCACACCCAGGCAGTAACAGCTTAGGCAGCTGCCAGGAAAACAACATCCACATCTATAACGTGACTAATGAGCCATCACCAATACCACGGAGAAATTAAGGTACTGTGTCTCTCCACCCCAACCTCAAAGCCATGTGTGTGGCATGGCGCTGCAGTAATAAGGTCTAGTTTACTTGATTAAATAATCCCACAAGGGCCATGCTCTTGAAAGGCTGCCTAACTGACTTCGAATTATTTCCCGAAACCAAAAGAACATTGGAAAATCAGACTCTGCGGGGAAAGATGCCTCGGGAAAGGAGGGCAGGAAGAAAGCTAGGAAGAAGGAAAGACACAAGCAAGCAGGTTCTAAGGATCGCAAACCAGTCCTCTTGTCTTCTCTGTTTAGACAAAAACGCTAATATGCATATCGTATCCAACCACATCTGTTCGAAGGATAGGCGATGCCTAGTGGCTACAGAAATCCCACCCAGGAATAACATAACATGAAGTATCTCACTCAACAAATGGTGCTCAGACTAACCTAGGCAGGTGTTGTAGGTAAGTAACTAGCAGGGTGTTATGTTTCTTGGGTGCTGGGTGCCCTGGTTCTGGGTATCCCACGGGGTATTTCTACTCTGTTAGTGCATTTCCAAATGAAGTCTGGCCCAAGGGACTTAACTAAGCCTTCCACAGCATCCCATAGGTTAGAGCACAGCAGCAACCAACCACAGCGATTCCAGAGCATAAGTGACATGGTTCTTAAAGTCAGACATGCCTCCCTACCAAACTACCGTCATTATTTTATTTTAAGATTCCATTTTGTAGATTAAACACTGTCTATCTGGCAATTAGGGGTGCATTTTTGTGTTCTAAGAAAAACAAAAACAAAACAAAACAAAACCCCAACTGTCTCTAAGAGGGTCATTTTGCTCTTTAGTTTTTTCACAGAATTGGACTAAATCATGGCAATTAGTGTAACGGAAATGTTTACAGCAATCTCCAATGGCAGTTTCGCTAATGTAATGATTTAGCTCAAGCCCAGTAAAACATGAGCCTGTATCATTAGGATGAATCAGAATCAAACGCAAAGCAACTTTTTGCATACAGTAATTCAACATACATCATCTCATCAGCAAAGGCAGCTATAAAATTAAGGATATACAATTAGTCAATCAGATGGTTCCTGAATTAATTAATTAAGCAAGGGAAATTAGCAAGCAAGGACAGGACCACATCCAACAGCCTGCCTCCCCTTCTCAAAGCAACCCTTTCCATTGATTTTGATCCAGTGAGCCAACAACACACCATAGGATTTCATCTCCACCAGCTCGAGATAGGGGTCTTCCAAGCCAGGCTCCGCTCTGGTGGTCGGTGAACACACTTGGTCCCTTGGCTAGGTTTTTACCTCCAAATGCAACTTGCTTTCTTCTCTGCTTGGTAGAGCTGTGTCATGAATAACTCCTCAAAGGTTCAAACAAGAGCTACCATCACAACTATTTGAAGACCAGTGTCAGCAAATTCCTCCATTAAAAAACAGAGTGGACACAGGCCTTGGGCTTTAATATAAAAGATCTGAATAGACAGTATTTTCAGTTCCAATCTGGAACTAAAGAAAACATTTTATAATGATAAAAAAAAACACATAATGGTGTACCTAACTGAGTTGCAAACAAGGAAGCCAAAGCCAACAATTAATGAAGCAAATTGGCAATGGCACAGCCCTTGTTAGGGCATTTGATTGTATCCAGCTGTTAAAGGCCATGCTGCAAAGAATGATTCCCGACATAAGAAAATTTGATACTATATTGTGGGAAACTAATTACAAAGCGATATCCCGATTAAAGTATGATCCCAATATTTTAAAGCATTTCTATTGAGTTATATATGTGCAAATGAAAAATCATTAATAGTGATTATCTCTGCATGACATATATGGATAATTTTTACTATCTTCTTTGTATTTTCCTGTTTTTCCAATTTTTCTTACGTGGATGCATATTATTTTTATAATCGCTCAAAATAATCTATAATCCCCATTTTTTTAAAGTAGCAATTTTACTGACCTGAAAGTGTGTATTATTGGTCTGATTGAAAAAAAACCATATGAGAAATAAGCACTCACTGTCCAATAAACCTATGAACAAGTTACAAAAAACAGCTTGATATTTTGGTTCCAAAACTAGACCATGCAAGATGCTTTTCAGTTCTTCCACTCCAATGAGCTAGTATAACTTCCAAAGGAAATTTATATTTTCTCAAAAAAAAAAAAAAAAAAAAACAGGACAATGCATGCACCATTCATTATCCAGGGTTTCAGAACTGTGGGAGACATCAAGCCTCTGGCAATTTACCCCTCAGGTATAAGCAAAGAGATGTTAGCAGGGAGTTAGGAGACCTGGTTCCCTCCCGGGCACTTAGCCTCAGGCCACCAAGACAGTATCCTCCACCAGGACTTTGGTACCAGATCTGACAACAGAGTTTGAGGACTGAGTGAACAGGATGATGAGCTGGATAAATGTAGATAAAGAAACTGTCCTCTGGCCAAAACCAAAAGACTAGGAGAAACGAAGAAAATAAGGAATGGAAGGAAATGGGAGCGGGGCACAGAAGGGCAGAGCCATAGTACAGGAGATTGCTCAATACCCTAGCCAGGTGACTCCAGCACCTGCTTTCTTACAGTGTCTGAATCCCCACTGAGAAATGGGAACATGGACTCAGATGTTCCCTGTGTTCTATACTGTCGGGACACCATAAAAACACTGAAGGCTGCAGGGGCCTGTGTCGAGTCATTCTCTCAGCACCCTGAATCTCAATATCAAAGCAGAAAACATGACTAAACAATGTCCTCTGCTAATTGTTTGCAGAGGAGGAAAGGGCTAGAGAGGGACACCAAGGCAGCATGGGGATGCACAACTGACATACTTATGGTTGAAGAGTGCTGTCATAGAACAGAGAGGTCCCCAGTTTGCATACTGGGGGCATCAGCTGTTGCATCTCTGCCCGCTACAGTTATGCAGCGTGACAACCTTGCCCAAAGACAAATACATTGAAATGCTGCAGACTAGATAGCAGAATGCTTCTCAAACATTTGCTTCCTGTAAAAGTGTGTAACTTGCAGAAGAGAAGCCAAGAATAATGAATAGACAATGATTGATTGCTTAAGGGCCTGCTGAGGACAGGGTCCGCATTTGTTCAAAAGTCACTGAAGCCCACTGTCCTGGAGACATAGGAGGCCGTTCAGAGGAGACAGGAGATTTTTGCCTTGAGGAGCAATGGCTGAGACATCCATTCTCAGGCTCTGAACTGATGTTCCCAACAGAAGACCCGTACGATGGGAGAACCATGAGATCTCAAGTCCCAGTCCCAGAAAATCACCTTCCCCTTTGAGGTACAACCTGCTCCAGGGTCCACATGGCTGCCTGCCTTTTAGGACATTAAAAGAAAATTGGCTTTGTTTTTCAGTTTTGTAACTTTCTAAACTAATCAGTTAGCTCATAATTTGCTTGATTTTTAAAATGAATGATTGATTTCATCTTTATGTGGATATAATTGACAAATACTAACAGTATTTTTTAAGGTGTAAAACTTGATGTGTTGGAAATGTATAAACACAGACATGACCAACACAGTCAAGATAGATAGCTGCCACATCTGTTGTCTCATGACTACCTCTATGTGTATACACATATGTAGTGAGAGCAGCTAAGATCTGTCAAGTATGCAACACTCTATGGTTATGAATCCCAGGACACACATTACACCTCCAGAACCTACTCACCATGTGTAACTGGAGATTAATACCTGGCATCATGCATAATTGAAGATTAATACTTGGACCGGCATCTTCCCAATCATTAGCAACTGCCCTGTTTACTTTGCACATCTATGACCACTTTATATCAGCCTTGTTATAGCACACATTAGCAAGATCATGCAGGCTTTGTTTCTTTATGTCTGACTTATTCCAGGAAGCTCAGTGTTCTCCAACTCACCTATAGCATCACAATGGCAGAATCATCATCATCACCATCCTTGTCCTCCTTCCCCTCCTCCTCTTCATCCTCCTCCTCCTCCTCCTTTTGGTTTATGTACATGAATGTTTTGCCTGCATGTATGTGCTCCATGAGTGCAGTGCCTGCAGAGGTCAGAAGAATGCAGCAGATCCACCAGAATTGGAGTTACAGATATTTGCAAGTCACCCCGTGGATGCTAAGAACCAAAACTAGACCTTCTATAAGAACAACAAGTACTCTTAACCTCGGAGCCATCATTCCAACTCCCAAGATCCCCTTCTTTTTAAGGATGACATGCTAACTCCAGCAAACACATCATATTTCCTTTTTCCATTCACCTTTTGATGGACATTTAAATTGTTCTTGTATCCACATCTTTATTCTCTATTAATAATCTGCAGTGGGCATGGGGTGTAGCTCTATCTTGAACAAATTGATTTCATTTTCTTTTGATGGGTCACATGGCTATTGTATTACTAATGTTTTGTGGAACTTCACTACTGTTTGCATAAATGATGTTCAAATTTGCATTCTCGTCAACAATGTACCAGAACCCCCCCTTGTCCACATCCTTGCCAGCATTTTTGTAACAGTCGCTCTAAAATGTCTGAGGTGATATCTCGTCATGGCTTGATTTGCATATTCCTGGAAATTAAGGATTGCCCTAATTTGCTTTCTATTGCTGTAATAAACATCATGAGAAAAGAGTTTATTTGGCTTATGCTTATATAGCATAGTCCATCATTAAGGAAAGTCTGGGCAAGAATTCAAGCAGGAACCTGGAGGTAAGAATTGAAGCTGAGACGATGGAGGAACGCTGCCTACTGGACTGCTCCCTAGGCTCTTGTTGAGCTATTCATCTGAGGATTGCTGTCCAGGGCTGATGTCACTCACAAGTGGGCTGGGCCCTCTCACATCAATCACTAAAAAGAAGAAAATTCCTCTATGCCAGTCTGATGGAGACATTTTCTCAGCTGAGGTTCTGCCCTCCTAGATGACCCTTGTGTAGCGTTGACATAAAACAGTCAGCACAGTGATGCTGAACATCTTTCATTTATCTACTGGCTACTTGAGTGTCTTGTTATGAGGAATTTCTATTAAATCCTATGAACTTTTATTTGTTTGTTCATTTATTGTGATGGCCCCATATATGGTTGGCAAGTGCTCTCGGTGAACTGCATCCCTAGCCTATGGCCACTTTTAAACATGAGTTGTTTGGCACACTTTGCTCTTGAGTCTTTTGAGCTCCTTATATTCAGACTGCTTACATAGTTTGACTATTGATCTATGAGCTGAAATACTGCCCCCACACACACAAAAAAAGGCCATTCCCATGTTAAACCAGGGAATCTTAACAGGCCAATTGACTGATTAGTACTTTAATGCTTGTGGAGAGTCAGCAAACAGCAGATTCTGGCCAAATTATTTTGGGCTATCTTAGCCGGTTAAATAGTTATTTATTGTCCACCACTGTGTGTAACCTAAAATTCTTGTAACTGTTAGGTAAATCCTATAGAATGCACAAACCCAACCTAAGGCTCTACCTACACAAAGGCTGAGTGTGTCATCAGGTAGCATCTGAGGTCTATAGCAGAGATTCCCCCGACTTCAGTGCACCTGACATTTCCACTAATGTGCTTGGTAAGTATCTTGATTCATAGCAATTTGGTTCTGGCTTTTTCCAGTTTGCTCGGTGTTCTCTAGATCACCCATGGCATCACAGTGTTTTTACAAAACAAAAACAAAAACACTAAAAACAAGGTTCATGAAACTGCTACCAGGTTGGGACATGGTAGTTGGAGCGCCTGGCTCTGTGCCCTTTGAATATGGCCACTCATAGTTTGCTCTACAAATAAACTCATTTGCTCTGAAGTGACATAGCTCTGGTTTTCACATCAACAAACGTTTGTGAGATGTATGGTCTACAGACATCTTCTCCAGGTCACCTTTCCATCCTATTGATTGTTTCCTTTCCTGGTGAGAAGTTTCTTAATTTGATATAATTCCACTTATCTGATTTTTTTCTTTTATTGAAAATTTCGCTGTCTTACTTACTATGCCAAATTAATACATAAGAAGGCAAAGTTAAGATGTCTTCTGTAACTGTCAGTCACATTCTACCCCACCATCACAGAGTCTCCCATTTCGTTTCTTCCCTAAGGGTAAACTTTTCAATCAACCTGGTATGTATCTTTTGGAATACAGGTATTAGATATTTGTATACCTGTAGATACATAGCTATGTTAACTTTATGATGTTATATTTTACACAAATGATGTCACACATTTGTGTGACATATTGACCTTTAACTTTCTTTAATCGCATACAAATCTAACATGGAAATGTGTGTGCTTACGCATGTGCATGTGTTTGTCCGGGCAAGCACATACTATGTATGGCACATGCATGAAGGTCAGAGGACAACTTTGTGGAATGAGTTCTCTCCCTCCACCCATAGGCAACTTCCAGAGATCAGACTCGGCACATCCGGCTTGCGTAGCGTGCTTCCTTACCCAGTGAGCCATTTGGCTGACCCACTGGGAGTTTTGCAGTGGCGGTACATGCAAGTTTGTGTGAATGGTGGAGACTGAGTACAGGCTCTTGTCCACGCTCAGCACATGCTGTACCACTGAGCTACATCCCTGAGCTATTCCACTTCTAATGGCTGTTGCATAATTAAAACCACTGTAGAGCCTATAGCTTCATAGCTTGTTTAGTCCCTCTCCTCCTCCTCCTCCTCCTCCTCCTCCTCCTCCTCCTCCTCCTCCTCCTCCTCTGCTATCACAATCATAGTACAGCAGTAATGAATTTTGTATGTAAAACTTTTGGAACCGATTCAAGTCTTTCTTTGGAACAAGTGACTAAGTGGAATTACTATAAATTAAAACAGCTTGAGCAAAATTATGTTTCCCCCCTAGGCCTCACCAATTCACACCTTCACCAGTGGTAATGAGTGTGCCCACTTCCTCAGTCTTCACCACCACCAGATATTAGTGGTTTTCCAGTAAATACAGCAGACAATAATAGCTCTTTCCTAGTGGCGTTCGCAGCGTTTTGAACACCAGTGAATGAGTGACTCTTGTAAATGCATGCTCTCCTTGTTGTCCATGGTTTACAATTATGACAGCTCTGCTTTTTCTATCTTGATTTAAAATTCCATCCAAAATGTGTATTAAATCTCCATTTAAAAAACTTTTCTAGAGCTTTGTATTCTCTTCCATTGCTCGACTACTATACTAAAAATGGATGTAAATAAAGTTGATAACTAGGCAAGACGGTGCGGTGATTCACATAAACTGTCAATGGACCATGACAGTCCATCATCAAGACTATATTCCCAGGTGATTACTGTCGATGCTGGGTTGCCCATGAGTCTTTCTGGGGATTGTCTTAGATACATTGATTGATGTAGGAAGATTCATCCTATGTGGCCAGGTCCATTCCGGAGGCAGAGGGTCCTAAACTGTTTATGCATAGAGAAATTGAGCTGAACACAAGCAAGCAATCACGTATCGGTTTCTCTCTGCTCTAGACTATCGGTGCAATGTGGCTAACACGTTTAAGTTCCTGCTGCCTTTACTTCCCCACAGTGACAGATTGCAGTCTGGACTTGTGAGCTAAAATGAACCCTTTCTCCTTTAAGTGGCTTTCTGCCAGTGTATTTAACACAGCAAGAGAGATGAAACTTGGACAAATGGCTTTGCCTATACAATACATTTTGTTTCCCAGGGAAAAAAATCAGAATCAGCTACACACACACACACACACACACACACACACACACACACACACACTCAAGGAAGGGGTTAGATTTTCTATGTAGTGGTTAAGTCTTACAGTTTGTTTAATATGAATTTTACATAGTCTTTAAGTTTCTATCTAAATTTTGTTTGCTTGTGTTTGGTTTTTCGTTGGTGTCAGACCTGATGCCGTTCACTGCAATGCACTTACTGTTTTAACCACAGTACAAGTGAAGTTATTTTACAGATTTCCTGTAACTCAGTTAGTTGTCATTCTGTTTCTTGGCACTACATTGTCAAATTAATTTGCTCTAGAAGTGAACAGACCAGAGAGGACAGACCAAGGTCTCTTGACTGTGGAGAATGATCTACTTCAGGAAACTTCCAATTTGTAAACCTCTTCTGGGACCTTTAGTCAACCAAACAGCAATGTTTGGGGCCATTTCATACACAAGTATACCATATACAATTTCATTTAAAAACAAACTCCCCTGATTTGGGGGGGATTGAAAATCAGTGTGTGAAGGAGGTTGCTCTGAAGACAACTGGCCATGTAGAACAAATTCAAGGCTGCTTACTGAAAACCTGCTGGCTGGGTCCACATCTACATAAAGATGTGTGTCCCATAGCCTATCCTGTCTCCCCTGCTGCTAACAGGCTCTTCTCAGCAATACCTATTCTCTTAGTTGCCAAACTTTCTGTTTTCATTCATATTCAACACAGTGCTTTGGCATTCTGGGTCTTCATCAGTTTGGCTTCCTATCAAGACTTTTCCATCACACTGCAGCTAACACTAGCAAAAAGAGACCATCAAAGGCCTCTCTCTACAGGCTACACTTTAGTGAAGGACACTCAAGGTTTTCTTTTTCTTAATGGGACTAGACAGACAAAAGGAGGAATAGTTGCTGCTGTTGATTTAGTTCTGAGAGAAATTCTTTTCACCGAACTAAATGGTATGTTCTGGTTTCGACGGAAGGACATTCCAAGAAAGATGTGTGAATGAGTGAATCACTCAATAAATAGATGGGTAATCTATTTTGATGCAACAATTTTGTCAGTGTAGAAAGCTTCACTTAAAAGCCTATTAGAAACTGGGTTTGGGGCTAAAGAGACAGCTCATTGTTTGATTAAATGCTCACCATGCAAGCATAAGAACAAGAACCTGAATCCCTGCAGCCCACACAGAAGCTAGACAGGTGTAGCAACTGCATGAAAACCCCAGCACTTGGGAGACATAGACAGGGGATGCCCAAACAGACTAGCTATAGTAACTGGAATAGATGAGTTGAGGGTTTAATGAGAGACTTTGACTCAAAGAAAAGAGAAAGAAAAGGAAGAGGCAGAGAGAACACTCTTTAACAATATTTTTAAAAAACAACAAACTTTAGGAATCCTGTATATTCTATATGTTTAAATAAGATTTCTATTTAAATATTATAATATTCTATTAATGGAACCATAAGCATGCATATTTGCACACACACAGAGATACTCACATGCACATATAAAGACATGACACATGCATGCACATGTACACATACACATATAGAGACACACATACGCACATACATACACGTCTACATACAGATGTGCGTACAGAGACAAATAAAGGAACACTCATACACACACACACACACACACACACACACACACACCAGAATCTTGACATCTTTAGGTACACCTAGAACCCATCAGAAGAGACCTAGTTTTATATATCAGAAATGCAGGGGTCAGCCACTTCTTCATGGTACCATGAAGATACAGCACATGGATACTTGAGCTAAAAGGCTCTCAGGAGGGGTAAGATATTGAGCACAGGAAAGAGATTAGTGACTTCATTTTATTGTAATTTTTGCTTCAGTCTCTGCAAATAGATTTTCAGAGTTTTGATTTTATATAATCAAAACTCTGTATGCACATGACTGATGGAATGGACATCCATCCATTGCTCTCAAGGGAGGATGATTAACCAAACACAGATCAGCTCTCGGCCTACTTCCCTAACATCCTCAGATCCAAAACAAACACACAAACAAACACAACAATAACAACAACACAGCAAAAAGTTTACAGCACATGAAACTGCAAGTATTAAAGAAGTCTCAAAGAGGCGTCTCTCTGGTTCTTGCTGGGCCCAGGTGTCACAGAGCCTTGTCCCACTTCCTGTTCTCTCTGCCTCCTACCTATGGTTGAAACAGTGATCAACCAGCACCCTGCTCCTGCCCTATGCTTCCCAGCCATGGTGTGGCAGGCAGAGACTCTGTCCGTGATGGACTCTGTCCCTCTGTGACCAAAAGTCAAAACAAACCCTCTCTTCCTTCAGCCACCTTCTCAGAGCCTCTTACCACAGCAACAGAAAGTGCCAGCATCCCCACCTTCGTTCTGCCATTCTCATCCCTGGTGAGACTCCCAGAAGTGAAAACAGCAACTCCTTCCATCCCCTCCACAGAAAGTGGTAACCCCTGCGCGTGCATAGGAGAGCTTGCCCGGGCCTCCCAGTAGAGGTAAGAATGCTGTACCACTTCCATAGTTTGAAGGCGTCAAATATATTGAAAGGGAAATACATGCCAGAGCAGGGCTACAAAAACAACAGAATTCTTTTCAACGTTCTTGGCAGTGCCTCCCTGAGACTACAGGTAGCCTCATTTGAGGATAATGTCAAAATGTAAATTTCAAGACTCTCCATAAATGTGAGCCCAGGACCAAAGGTCTTCTGGGCACACCCTGTGATAAGCCCCCATTAATCTTAAATCCACCCACCCTGATTGATTTGCGATGGTGTTGTTGAAACTGCTTGCTATTGTTCCGGCAAAGCACTTACTGCACAGGGTAGCTAATAAGCACTAATTATATTCCATACAACTTCAGCCACTGAATGTCACTGAGGCAACAACAACAAAAAAAATTGCCTTTCTATCTAATGAACTCACCCTCCACCTCAAGCCCATTTGATAGACTAGGAGGCACAGGTGGTTGTCACAAGAGAAACGACAAAGTTAACATACATGATAATTCAGCTCCAGAACATGGTACAGATGATGTCGTGATGAAAGTCACAGTGGTACGGCCACACATACTCTGCCAACCTGAGTTTCCAAGGAGGTGTCATTAAGTCAGCATGGGCAGAAGTGGGTTTGGCACTTACAAATCGCTATAGCAACTCTGCTACGGATTCTAACCGAACTGGCCCCATGTTGGAGGCTTAGTCTCCAACGTTGCACTACTGGAGAGGTGAGAACTGGTGGAAAATCTTTAAAGGAGATTGTAGCCTGCCCCTTGTCCTCTGTCTTTGTCCATAGGTTTTGATATTAACAGTCTTTCAGAATCAAATGGGCTGAAGTATGTGTGCTGCCCATCCCTCAAAGCAATGGGGCCACTGGTCCTGATGCAAACTCCAACACTGTGAGCCCAGACAAATCTTTTCTTTTATAAATCAACCCCCTCCCTCAGGGATTTGTTACAGTAACAGAAGCTGGCAAAATTAGACTTCTGTTGATTTTAGAATTGCCAGGGTTTCCTCTTTAGGTCAATACAGAGGATTTTAATGATCTCTTCTTAAAGTGCTATTGAAAAAAAAAATCACTTGTTCACATTTTACTTTGGGTTACCAGTTGATGGTTAACTGGGAGTTGAAAAATCCCAACTCTTATCCCCGTAATCAAATGGATGGCTTCATATGTTTTTAATGATGTTTTGTATAACAATAGAGCCTGTGGTTTGTCAATCTTTGATATTTATGTCTACCAAAGAGCTGAAACAGACCACGTCCAGGTCTGACAGCTTCAACTCGGACAGAGTTCTTTAAGTCTTCACATCCTGAAGTAGTACAGTTGAACAATGGCCACCCACGGAAGTGCATTTGCTAATTCAAACCTCAGCCAGTAGTTGGCGCTCAAAACCCCATCCTCACACTATTCACTATTCATCCAGAAAATATAACAACTTTATAAAATCTTTAAAAGGGCTTGTATGTAAAAAAAAAATGTGCTACTGGTCCAAAACTGATAATGCAGTGCCTGATTTGATCCCAGCACTGTAAACACACACACAGACACACACACACACAATTTTTTTTAAGCAAACAGTGAGAAAAATTATGTATAAATCTGAAAACAACTTTCTCACTCTGAGAGGGATTCATCTCAGTCTCTCCCCTCTCTGTCACACTCACAACACACACACACACACACACACACACACGCTTTCATCTGACAGGAAACCTGAAGACAGTGAGAAGCATATGGTTTAGGCCGGGACAAGTCCAATGAAAACAGTCAACCTATTCCAAAGCAAGCATGTGGTCATTTAAAAACAGCAGCCATTTCCTGAGCCAAACAGAAATTGAATTACTGGCTCGGTTAACTGGATGGTTCAGTCCTAATCTTAACAAGTGAAAAACTTCATACTCAATATAAAAGTCAGAGTTAAATGTCTGCTGTCTACATAAATACCTGTTCAGACTATTTAGCACAGTTGTATCTCCTAAGAATCGTGTCAATGACCCATAAAGTATCATTACACAGTCTCCACAAACTCGCCACTTTGAGACAGTTCCATGGCATCATTTAAGTAGACTCTTCCAAAGCCACACATTTATGATGTGTTTCTTGGAATACTGTGTGCACAGCTGTAACTCGGCAAAACCCCAAGAAACAATAAGGACGGCACACCTTCAGCTGTTCAGTGCTTTCACGCTTGAACTGAATAAAAGGAGGGAAAAAAAAAGAACAAAAGAAAATGCCTACTTGCCCTCCTCCCAGTTAGCAGAGGGGAGAGCCTGCCATTGTCTGGCACCCACCACAGAAAACCCACCTTGCTGGTCTTATCTGTGTGACAGAAAAGGCTGAGTGCTAAGTCACTCATTGTTGAGTGGTTATATTAAGTATACCATGAGAATTTGACATTTTGACATTGTACTTTAATGTACCCCTTGCTGAATACCCATGACTTGCCTAATATGTCTTTTTATATCAGTATATTCTTAGAGTATCAAATTATCCCCAAGCAGGGGAGAGAGAGAGACAGAGAGACAGAGAGAGAGAGAACTCTCTGAATTTGAACCCTGAATCTCAAAGCACAAAGTACATTCATTGTGGATCTTTGGGGATCGAAGGATCCTTTCACAGGAGTCAAATATCAGATATTCTTTATAACAGATAACTACATAATGATTCACAAAAGTAGCAAAACTACAGTTATGAAGTAGTAACTAAATAATTTTACGGTTGAGGATCACCATAGCATAAAGAACTGTATTAAGGGTCAGAGCATTAAGAAGGTTGAGAAGCACTGATTTAGAGGATTAAACTATAGGTCAAATGCCCCGGTCTGATAACTTTCATGATCAACAACACTGGACCTGTGTACCTGTGTAACCTCTATAGGCTTCATTCTGTAAGGGTCAATGACTTGCAGAAGAAGAATAACCAAGACTCAGATAGTATGCCAAAGCAAAGAGTGTTTTATTCTGCAGAAGTCCAGTATGCTGGGGTCTCCCACTTAGCGAGATGGAGACTTCCAAATGAGCTTGCAGGCTCAATTTAAAGCACATTAGAGGAATTCCAGAGAGGGGTAGGTAAGCTTTATCTTAATTGCTTGGCTGTATTATCTAGGGACATTCCATAACCATTGCTGGGGGGGGGGGGAGTGTCAGGAAGGGGGCTGGAAACTGTTGCTGGAAGCCTGGAAGCTGTTACTGACCCATTACCCTTGCCTCAGGCCAGGTGGCAGAACAGTTTCTGATTGGCTGCCTGAGGCCTGGAGTTTTTCCAGGAAATGATCTGCCTGGACTTGCTCAGTTCTTAGAAACAGAGATCTAGGCCTAGTCTCCTGAACTGCCAGCTTGAAGCCTGTCATAGAGTAAGTCTGTCTCAGTCCCCTCAATTCCTGTACTTGGAAGTGTGAATAGCCTTCTGATAAAGAAGCCACTGACACGTCACTCTCTGTTCATTTCCAAATAACTAACCTTCACCTTCATATGTATCAGCACTGGTGACACTATCTAGCAGAAACTACCAGGCCCCACCAAATCGGCACCAGTCAGCAGGAGCGACAAGAACCAGCAGGAATACCAGGAGAAGTTCTCTGCCTTGCCTCTCTCACCAAAGTGAACATCAGTGAGACCAACCAAGCGTTGCACAGCTAACTATGCAAACGCACCGTCACTGTCCATTCAGTCCTACCTATACTCTCTCCAAATGTCATGTGTCATCTCACGGGTCTGTTTCAGCAAAACATCACATGACTTGGCATCACATGACACAACAAGAAATTTCCACTTCAGCTGCCTTAGAGGATAGAGCAGAACCTGTATGAAAAGAGTCGCTTACAGAATGAAGCCTATAGAGGTTACACAGGTACACAGGTCCAGTGTTGTTGACCATGAAAGTTATCAGACAGGGGCATTTGACCTATAGTTTAATCCTCTAAATCAGTGCTTCTCAACCTTCTTAATGCTCTGACCCTTAATACAGTTCTTTATGCTATGGTGATCCTCAACCGTAAAACTATTTAGTTACTACTTCATAACTGTAGTTTTGCTACTTTTGTGAATCATTATGTAGCTATGAGCTCACAAGAGAGCTATGAGCTCACAAGAGAGCTATGAGCTCACCCACTCTGTCTTTTCTTACACAAAGTCCACAAATGGTTTTGATGAAATTGTCCCTAAAATCCTTTCCAGTTCCAAGTCCTTTGAACCTATAAGTAATTTATAGGAACTTGTTTAAGTTGGGCAATAAATGAAGGTGAAATGGAATTGTTAGGTTAGACAATCAAAACTAATGACATTAAAAATAGCCAGGTATGGTGGCACACACCTTTGATCCAAGCACTCAGGCTACAGATGTAAGTGGATTTCTGTGAGTTCAAGGCCAGCCTGTTCTACAGAGAGTTCCAGACTAGCCAGGAAGACACAATAAGAGCCTATCTCAAAAAATAAAAAATAAATTTAAAACAAAGACATAAAAACAAGTATTAACAGTCTTAAAAGATAGGAAGATAAGCCCTAAGACTTATCAAGATTCAAATCTTACTTTTAGTCATCACTGTTAGAACTTTCTGGGCAACTTGGTGATGAAAATAAGTCCTGAAAAATAAGTGGGCTCTTCTCTAAAGGTGCAATATTAACAAATCAAATACATGGACTGCCTCATAGCATGAAATAAGACATGAACTAACATTTTCCAGATGTGTGTCAATGGCACACTGATTAGGGAGCTACCAATATTGGCAGAGAGTTAATGATGGACTGATAAGGTAATGTGCTGGCTTGGTAAAGCCGGCAGTGTGTCATTTAGAATGACTACTGAGCTCAACAACTTTCCATGCTAGGATGGCATCCCCATCTGTTCTAGAAGCTTCCCCTTCCATGACTCTTCACCTCCATCCTTCCTGTATACCCACATACATACACCCTCTATTCCACACCCAAAACTGTTCATGCAACAAAATCTCTATTCAGGGTCTGTACAGAGAGTACAGAGGTGGTTCTTCAGAGCTGAGGAAAGATGAAACAATGAGGGGGAATAAAGACGTTCTAAAATCGACTGACTGGCGGCATTAAATCAGTGAGTTACATGACATATGAACTGTGCGATGTTTTGAAATGTATGTCTCTTGATTAAGTATCTTTGACGACCTTGGAAGTAGCAAGGGTATGGAAGGGTGAGAAAACAGATCTGAAGCCACACCTCGGAAGCTCAGGTTGGTATTAGGGAAATGAGTCCCACCCCACATAGTAAGAGCCTGTCTCAAAAAGGGGGAAAGAATGGTATAAAAACAAACCACTACAATTCTCAAAAGATAGGGGGATATAATGTGCCAGACAATGGCACACCCAGCCACTGAGTATCAGGCTCAGTCCAGGTAACTGCCTGCTTTACCCAAACCTCTTCAGAATGGATTTGGTTTGCCCGAAGGCTCCACGCAGGTGAATTTCATCATTGAGCTAGGCCTTAGCTGGTCTGAGAAAGAACGCCCGGTACTGTCTGTAGTACAGTGCTAGCCTCTGGCATCCAGAAGACATTAGCATGCTGCTCTGGCAGAACAGTTACCCTAGTCTTTGCAACACACCTCCCGCCTGATTCCTATCCAAAATTCTAATTAATAGCAATCCATATTTTCACACAGCTCTGGCAGTTTGAATATGCAAGTGTCTATTCAATGCTCCAGAGACCCTAAGCACTCTTTCCAAACACATGGCTCTTTACAAGAGCTCCCGCATCTGAAATGCAGGCAGTGCCTCTCCGGCACCCTCCTAACAGCGTGGCAGCTGTGCTCCCCAAAGCCAACAAAGTGGGTCCTGTGTGCAGAAGCCATGCCTCAGCTACCAGTCACCATCTGCCTGGTTGGTGGGCGAGGAGCATGAACACAGAGAGACAGCTGCCCTCCGACAATGGGAGGAATAGCTGCGCTTCCTCGGGGCTGCTGGCAACAAGGGGGAAATGTCTGAAGAAAGAAAATGTGAGATTGCTGTAAATTTCAGATGCAGCTTCTATTGTGCCTCCTCACAGCTAAATGAGCACACTCGAGGGATGGGCTCTGTTTAGCAACTGTAACAATTAGGCGCATTTATATAGAATAAGACACTAACAAGGCTAAAAGACTATTGTCCGGGACAAAGAATCCTGCTCACAGGCTCCACCGTAATAAATGATACCTTTTCTTCAAAAAAAGCTCCCCCAAAGCATCTCTTACACAAAACAGCTATCACTAATTACTTTGTCATGGGTACAAATAAAAATTACTTTCCTTAAAAATTCTAATTTGAAATAAATTTCCCTAGTCACCACCACATACTTAATTAATTCTTTATTAAGATTGTTATCAATTCCAAGTGATTGTCCTCAGGGAAGTTAGAGATTGCCAGAAAAAGCATTTACCACTTAGCTCCGTCATGACAGCACAAAGTTCTAAGTGCTTTAAAAGAAACGGGGGGAGGGGTGAGGAGAGGAGGAGGATTTAGACAAGTCGGTTCTCAAGAGGACCAGGAAAAGCACACACAGTGTAACTGTGAAACGTTTGTCTTGGCTAGAAGCCATGGCCTTACCTGGGGCTGTCACAGCAGAGTCTCATTCAAAACATGCCTTTTAGTCAGTTCAGGGTGACCGCTAAGGCACTTCATGTACCACATTACCCGTCCCCAGAAAGGCAGAAAACATTAAAAGCCTTCATTATTATTATTATTATTATTATTATTTTTTTTTTTTTTTTTTTTTTTTTGGTTTTTCGAGACAGGGTTTCTCTGTGTAGCCCTGGCTGTCCTGGAACTCACTCTGTAGACCAGGCTGGCCTCGAACTCAGAAATCCGCCTGCCTCTGCCTCCCAAGTGCTGGGATTAAAGGCATGCACCACCACACCCGGCGCCTTCATTATTATTAACTATAGTTTTTTGTCTTTTCTCTTTTTTTAAAAAATACAGTGTTCCTGTACAACCCACTCTGGCCCAGAAGTGACAGTCTTCCTGTCTGTTTCCCAGAGCTGGATCTCTGATGTGTGTCAGTACACAGGTGGCTTTTTTAGATCATATATACAATAAATGTCTAAGTAGACACAGAAGCTGACGTTACATTGCCACTCTGAGGACTCTCACGCTGAAAGACACGTAGGTTCTTGCACTGGAGAGTTATGAGCAGACTGACAGGTGGATGGATGTCCCAGGAAGGACTGTGGCGGGTCATGGGAGGTCGTAAGAGAGGAGGGAGGACATCTGATTTTTTTTTTCCGATTTTGTTGCTTGAGGGGTACAGGAATTAAGCCTAAGTCTTCTGTGTATACTATGTGAATACTATACCACGGAGCTGTATTTGCAGCCTATCCTATTAGATTTCCACAGACAGTGAGAGGTTTGAAGATGCAGTTAGAGTCTCAGTGTTTCTCAACCCTTGGGGTGATAGTTGAACGACTCTTTTATAGCGGCTACATCTCAGATATTTATATTACAATTCATAACAGTAGCAAAATTACGGTTATGAAGTAGTAATGACAGTAACTTTATGGTTGGGGGGTCACCACAACATGAGTAACTCTATTAAAGGGTCACAGCATTAGGAAGGTTGAAACCCACAGGAGACCAAGGAGAAAGAAGGGATGGGCCTCTAAATGTTCCTTTGGGGGGAAAAGCCTTTCAGTAGAACCAAGGATCTCCTTGCTTAGAACCAGAGTTCCAGGGGTTGCTGGGTCACACACAACTTCTGCTTGGTGATTTTCAATATCTCAGTTGTTCCTTTGCTAAATTTAGATCAGCTGGTGAGAGACTGAGAAGCCATGGCCCAGACAGCCACCCGCTGGAGTGGAAGCCAGACTGGCAGGCAGGAAAGAGCCTTGGTGTCATAAGCATGGAACCTTGGACTGTTGGTCCTACCAGCCACCTGGAGAGTCTCGGGGAGGGACTGGGGGTCACACACAGTCTCAAAGGAAGGACGTTTGCAGCAGGTGAGCTAACAGGTCAGAATTCCAGCGCCCCTACACAGGCACACTGGCTGCACATGTACCAGACAAAGGATTCTAAACATATGAGGACCTTCGGCTCTTCTGTGTCTTCCTCACTTTTCTGTCTGTTCTCGTAGGAGACAGAGTGTCCCCAGAATACTGTAGGGTTCCCCCCCATGGGAAAACTGGTAGAGAAACTAAATACAGCACACGGGTAACCACAGACCCTTCCTCTGCGACTCTAAATCGCAAACATAGAGCTATCTTTAAAATCTCAGTGTACACCGCAGACTCCTGGCTCCCCAGCAAGCACTGAATAAATGTACATTTTTCCATCTTAATTCTTTTCAGACCACTGACTAGAATTACAGCATAAAAAGACCGCTGTCATGTTCGGTATACATTTTTAATAGACATCTTTAAACATTTAGACAAAATATTATTTTTAAATGCCAATTCTTGAACTGGTAAATGTAATTATCTAACTTTCAAAGGGGGGGGGAACCTGACAATCAAAATATTCTGTTACTGCTTTACCGAAGCACCTAAAATACATTTTCAGCAAATGAAATGATTCTTTATTTTATTATGCTTTTAAAAATGCATTAGGGTAATTGCTGTGCAACAAACTCCTTTCTGTGCTGGAAGTGTGGCTGCCACGTCTCTCATGTGTCCATCAGCTGTTCATGTTGTCATGATAGCCTGATGATCACCGGGGGTGAGTCCTCCTAACAGCATGTATGTAAGAGTATTCAGTTGAATGATCTGTAAAATAATTATATTTCAATGGAGATACTATATTGTGGGGGAAAAAATCCATTACATGTCAAGTGCTAAATGAAGCAGCTATAGAGCCACGACACGTTTTATTGGTGCTTTTAATCAGAGCAAGTAACTTTACTGCAATCTGATCATTTTATTGTCTTATGATTACCATTTTCTTCTTTAATAGCTATGTATTTATATGTATATATATGCACACATATACATATATATGTATATACTTTTTAAACAGTATATATACATATTTTTTTAAAACAGCCATCAGTTTACTTCTAGATGAAGAAAAACACCATAATTCCTTGCACATTCTTCTTTTCCTGTTCATATGGTTGGATTCTGTTTTCCCAAAGCTCTCAGGCAAAAAAAAAAAAAAAAGTACAGATAAGACTCTTCAGAATGGTTGTCCCAAAGTCCATGACTTCCTCAAGTCCAAAGAGAAACTAAGAGACCTTTGACCCCATCTGTTGGTGGCAGGGAAGCTGAGGAACTTTTGCTCTGGTGCGTTTTATTGTTCCTCTGTAAAGTTTAAAGTTCAGGCACAGGAACGTCTTTGTGGGCCAAGCATGAAACGCAAACGCGCTTTCTTTCAACGTGTGGGTCATCACTACCTTCACAGCAGGATACCTCTGCTACCTGTCAGGACTGAGTTTTAAAAGGTACATTTGTATTTCCAGGAAATGTTTGAGTCTATAAAGAAGTCATTCTTTTAAACCTCAAAATGTAATAGGAAGCCATGAACTTTCGCAAGCCAGGCCACAAACGTTTGCTCTACAGTATTGATGCAGTCTGCTAGAGGGTTGTAGTCCACGCTGCCTGAAGGCCAGCCATGGGTCGGGCCCTGGTTTTAGCCCTCTCTAGGCATATGCTCCCATAGTACAATGGTCCTGTGAAATAAATCCTGTGATCATGCCAACTGACACAAGAAGAAACCAAAACTAGCATGGGGAAAGGTGGTTGACCAACTAATTCTCCCTGGCTCTCTCTATAGAAGTGCCTCTGTTGCTGACTGACTCCAGCAAGCCTGAACAAAGGTCTTCTTCCACCAAAGCCCTTACCCACAACTCCACAGCCGCCATCTGGGAGTGCTGGTCAACATCTGTTGAATAGGAAAGTCTGACCAAGCTTGAGGTCACAGGGAGCCAGAGCTTCAGGGCCTCTGAGCATCCTCTGCTCTAAGGCACAGCAAGACCTAGTCTACAGGGAAGCTCTGCTGGCTTGCCTTCCCACTTCTGCTTTTAATCTTATTTGCAAAAGAAAAAAAAGAGAGAGAGAGAGAGACTTATTTGAAATCCCATCCAAACCTCACGGTAGGATTTCCCTTTCTAATATCTGCCTGTTTTCCAAGCAGGAAATGTGACTAATCACAACATTGTGATTGGAAGAGCCCGTGGAGAGCTCTCTGTGCCTGCCTCTGATTACACTCTATGCTTCTTCAGACTTGAGGGTGCTCCATCCCTACCTCACCCCCAACCCTGGCACCAGAGGCCACAGTGAGGAAAGATGGAGGGGTGGGGAAGTTCATGCTCTCACCCCCCTCCCCCTCGCCCTCAACTCTGCCCACTTGTCACTGTTAAAACCGCACCATCCGAAAGGAACTAAATGCTGAGCCAATTGCTTGAGTTTAGTAGATCTGCAGAATGTTGTGAATGCACAGCTTGTCCAGAACAAAGAAAGTCCTACCGTTCCAGGAACTATGGGCAAAACCTGCTTGGGAGTTGCAGGGGGGATAAGGGTGTGGATTTGAATGTAAGAGTGTGAGGAGTGGAGTGTGTGTGTGTGTGTGTGTGTGTGTGTGTGTAATACCTGAGCATGTGTGTGTATTAAATATTAGATTTGGGGTGAAGAGCTCCAGGAACTGTAACTAGCAATCTGATCATGCCATTCATGGAAGTTAGATTAAGAACTTTTTCCTTGGGATCACAAGAGTTGAGTCTCTGTATGGCTGTGTTACTGGGTAGTGACTCTGTGTCAGACCATGTGGGCATTTCCCATGGAGCCCATCACAACTCCTATGCAATGTATGGTGTAATTGCTGTTCTAAAGTAAGGGAAATCAGGACTCAAAGACACTGGGCCATTAATTACTTCAATGTCATTCAGCTATTAAAGGATCAACCTATACATCAAATTGATCTAAATCCAGAGCTACTTCATTTTATTCCTAATATAAGGGAATTTCTGCATCCAAATATCCACACCGTTTTCACAACTCCAGGTGCTTGTTTATTGACGATGTTCTTGCTAAACTAAGGTAACCAACTCGGAAGGGTGGTGAGCTGCAGCAAAGAGATGCTACTTACAGACAAAGAGCCCCCGGTCCCGGCTGCATGGAGGACGGAGGTCTTGGTGACAGGAGTCTGTACAAAGAAACAGAAATGAGCACTTGGAACAGATTATTTTATTGACATTGATGGGCAGATCTGTTAGCAGATTTGGAGAAATATAATGATTCGTACAATGAAGCAAGTGAAAACTGAAGATGAATCCAGTAAGAAGAGAACAAGTTGTGTGTGTGTCCTAGTTTGCTTTCCTTTGCTGTGGCAAACGTCACGCACGACTAGACACAGTGTGTGCAGAGAGGGTCTGTTTCATCTTACAGTGTGGTCCATCATGAGAGGAAGCCAGGGCAGGAGCCTAAAGGCAGGAACTAAAGCAGAGAACATGGAGGAAGCTCGCTCAGCTGGCTGTCTTACACTATCCAGACTACCTGCCCAAGGGTAGAACTGTCCCCAGTGGGCAGGGCCTCTCACATCAGTCATTAATCAAGAAACTGCCATGCAAATTTGCATATGGGCCCATGTGGCAAAGTCAGTTCCTCAACTGACAGTCCCCTCTTCCCAGATGACTTTAGCTTGTGACAAATTGACTACTACTAATAATAATCTTGCACACTGAAAAAATTAGTTATAGACATTATTATATATTATTTTAAATTTTTGGTGTGCAAATAATGTCTATGTGCATATATGCACATGTGTGAGTGTATGGCATCTGTATACATTGTATGCACATACTGTGAATACTCACAAAAGATGTCACATGTCCAGTTCTATCACGTTCTCCTTATGCCCTTAAGACAGAGCTTTTCAAGGACTCTGGAGTCAGGCTGGCAGCAGAAAGCCCTAGGAAGGCTCCTGTTGTCACACCTAGAACAGGGATGGTAGGCACATGAGGCCACGCCTACCTTTTTGGATGGCTATTGGGGACTTAAACTCAAGTCCCCATGCATATGCAGCAAGCACTCTTAACCAATGAGCCACCTCTCTGGCTCCTATTACATATGTTGACTCAACAAACAATAATTTTTTTGCAGATCTGACAGTGTACACACTGATTATTCACTGGACTGAAATAATCCTGTTGGTTATGTACTGTGGTTTGAAAGCGTCCCCTCCAAAAGTCATGAAGCTTAATCTTCATTAACACTTTTGAGCGGTAAGTTAGTCATGAAGCAGCATCCCTGTGAAGGGATTGGGCTTATGGAAGCACTAGAGATCAGTAGCTTAGGCCTTTCCTTTGTCTCCTCTCCAGCAAGACCAGGGCACCTGCATGTTCTCACCTTTGAGGAGGACACCTCATCTGACACTGAACATGCCAGCACCTTAATCTTAGACTCCCAAGCCTCCCCAGATTGTGAGAAACACTTTTCTTTTTGAAACAGGGACTCACGTAGCCCAGGCTGGAACGCTCTATGTAGCTGAGGATGACCTTAAACTCCTGTTCTTCCTAACTTCTTCCAAAGTCCTACGATTAGAAACACATGCCACCATATCCATCTGAGAAATTAGTTTCTGTTGTTTCCAAATTACCCGGCCTGAGGTCTTTTGTTATAACAGCTAGAGTAGACAGTCAGTCTAAGAGATGTGGACAGGGGAGGAAGGAGAGACAGAAAGCTGAACTGATAGCTAACCTATAAAAACATTAGTAAGTAGGACAAACCCATGAGATGACAGTGTAGAGTGTATTTGAAAGTAAAAGGACAAATAACAGAAGAAACAAGAGATTTAAAAGTGCCTGATTCTGGAGAAAGGGGGTAGAAACAAGAGGAAGTGGGGGGTTACCCCCATTCACTATGCCCCACCCCCACCCCAAGCATGTATTAGCTTCTTCCAAGTTGCTTTATGACTATAATATATGACTATACTAGAAATGAGCATACAATTCCAGGGCACAGTCCATAACAGCAAGCAGGTCAAAGTGTCAGGAACTAAGTCATACCCCATCCAGAGTCAAAGACAGAGACTCGGAAACTCAAGGATCCCCTCTCCACAGCCCAGGTTCCCCTCTCCTCCACAGCTAGAACTGTGCCGTCCACACATCTGTGACGTCTTCCCACGTCAATTATTGACCCCATTCCATGGCTTACAAGCATTCCCACAGGCCATCCCTCATGTAGAGTTCTCCTCTTTGTCCCTTTAGGTTATATCAAGTTGGCAATTAAAACTGCCCACCACACCAACGTCCTCATGCGGGGACAAGGGCCATGTTACAGTCAAGAAAAGGGGCCAGGGACTTTAGGAGACCTCAGAACCTCCAACCCCTACGAACATCTGGAGGATCTTGGGTATGTTGACCAGCATCAGAAAGGAAACAATGCCTTCTTCAAAGGGAGAAAGGATTAAAAAAAAAAAAAACAGACATGTTAACACCGCATCTGACACCAAGGATGGGTTTGGGAAATGCATATTTTTATCATTTACATTTTCAAAATTAGTATTAAGAAAGAAGACTTCTGGTGATTTCTAGCAGAGGAGACTGGATCACTACAGACAGGCCTGGGAGAAGAAGGCAGTATGGGGCGAGCAGTAGGTCACAGTGACCCAGACTCAGACACGTGAGTGAGGTCTGACTGCCATTCATCTAGCCTGAGGCCCTTGATCAATTAAGACAGCATCATTTGGAGCAGAGTTCAGAAATGAAACTCACTCTGTGGGACAAGTCAAAGTTTGACCCTGAAACTCTGTCACATAAGACACTGTTGAAAACAAACCTGTAAAAGCATTTGTTTTGTTCAGCTATTCAGTAATAATAGTAATTTTGGGTCAGAGAGTATGGGTTAGTTTGTAAAGGTACTCACCATCAAGAGTAGGATCCCTGCGACTCACATGGCTGATGAAGGGGAGAACTGACTTCCACAAGGTGTCCCCTGACCTTCATGTATATGCTATGGTGACAGGAACATACATGTATACTACACACACACACACACACACACACTAAAATGTAAGAATTCTTTTAAGTTAATCATTCAAGTTGGAGGACACAAAAAATACAACGGGCAATTTGATCACTCAAACCCGAAGCTGAGCATAGTCAGGCTAGACGATTGAATAATTTCTGTTTGTTCCGTATGTATTATTCCATCTCCAGCCTCCTCTAATACAAGTCTGCAGCAGTCGGTTCTCAATTAGCTTTGTTCATGGAGGAGAACAGTGACACGGACAGAAACAAACCACAGACAACTCAACATGATTTACTGCCGCTCAGGGTCCAGCCCCTCCCCTTCCCCAAGGTCTCCAATCAGTATCTGCAGCCCCTGGCTCTAGATGTCAGAAGGGGACAGTGGGTCACACAGATAATCTACTCAAGGGTAATGGGTTTGACTACAATTTAGCATTGATTAATTATAGTGTCCAATTTTAATTCAGTGCTATTCACTAACTAATTAGATAAGGTTTTTCCGTGTTCTAATTTTGGCACAGAAAATTCCAAGCATAGGTACTTTAAAATTAGTAGTGCTGTTGAAAATTAATAATCATGTGTCCCCATCCTCACAATGAGTGCTGTGTGAGGGTCAGGAAACCCAGGTCCTTTCCAGCCCTAGGACAGAGACTTTGTGGCACCAGGTAATCCACTTGACTTCAGGAGTGGTCCCTGGGTTTGTGAAGTAGAGGTCTGGGCCTCATTCTGGTGTAGGTCATGATGTGGTACATGTTTGCTCTTAGCCCTGTGGTCATGCATTAATGGTGGTGGGTCTCAGACAGGATTTTGCTCCCCCACTCCCACCCCAGGCGACTATTGTCTAAATCAGGATGCATTTTTGTTGTTGTTCCTAAGGAATTTGGATATGAGTAGTCCTTGATGTTGGTCAGGGATGTAGCTAGGCATCCTGTCATGTCATGGGCAGCCTCCATCTGCAGCAAAGAGTTACTGAGTCCAAATGAGAACACAAAACATAAGAAAATCATTTGGTGCAGATCTGTGGGATAGGAAGTGATCCATGTGCAAAGACAAATCATAATTTAAGTTAGTAGGGTAATAATAATAATAAAGTTGAACTTACAGTGGGAGCATCAAAGATCCTAAAAATATGAAATTTTTATGTCCACCGGGTGGAATCTCAGAGTCAAAAAAAAAAAAAAAAACAGGTAGCCAGCCCTATGTCTGTAAGGAGGTCATCTATAGTTGAAAGCATAGAGAGTGGAGTTAGGAACGGTATTCAATTCTACCGTCCACCAGGAAACAGATCAGCTGCCGCCATGTTTAATTCTGTGCCCAGAGACCCTTTGAGAGTTGCAAGACTTTACAAGCCTTGTGGAGTGGAAAGTCCAGGAAACAAGCTATGCAAAGTGTGCATCAGCAGGAGGGATAACAGCTGGGACTTGACACCACAGAGACTTTGTACAGGAAGTTATAAAGAGCCTGCCAGCACCCCGAGGAGGAGATGATTGGCCGTGAAGCCAAGCACCAGCTAGGTCCAGGTCCCCTCTGCCCTTCCCCTTTCCACCTCCGGATGCTCTGAAACAAAATGGAGCATATGAAAGAAGAGGATCCTGTACCCCCCTTGCCATAGTGGATGACCTGAGATGAGCAGGTTGTGACCCGGGCAGGAAAAGAAGTCTTAATTTTCAGTAGATATTGAAACAATGGTTATGTGTTATGCTGGGGTATTATTTCTACATCAAGACTCTGTTTTGGCTTAAGTTAACGGTGGGACTTTCTCCTCTTTTAAGTGACTCAACATTCTTGACATATGTCAGAGCTTTTATCCAACAAAAACTCCTCCACTGAATGTATTTTAAAGAGCAATGGAAGTCAAAATTGGGTTTCATTTCACTTCCCTCTTACTAAACACACTCATCCAATGTACTCTTTACATATACAAACACACATTTTCGTTCCCCCTAGGAATGTAATCAAGATTCCTTATGAGCTTTTTGTCTAAAGAAAAAGAAAAATGGGATACGGGAAAAAAATCAAACTTTTTGAGTTCACAAGACAATTTTTTTCTATTCCTATGAATTTTTAATCAGCTTTATTGAACTTTGTACTGGGGGGAGGGGAGCTCACCTGTCTGTCATTAAATAAAAAGCTCTCCAAAATTATATACACAGATGTGAGTTCTCCCGGCACTTAGAGACCCGACTTTATGAACTCAAAGTGAAATCAAAAACTGAGTTAAAAACATTGTCACATATTTTGAGAGAATGACTTTTCAGCCATTGATGTATATCAAGCATTTTAACTACACAGTTTGTTAAGTATAATATCCTGATCTTGATTCAAAACCATAGAACCCAGACTCCTTTCCTGCATTTGCATGGGTAGGCCTGAGGTAACTGCTCCTGTGCATCACCAAGTTAGTAATAGTGAGTTTCTAAGAGGTAGAAATGCCATGCACAGCTGGAAAAACGGTATCATAATTGTTTCATTAACCATCACAAACAATTATGCTACTTAGAGAGTTTTGGAAATTAAGTAGTATTTATTTTTCTTTTAAAATAATTCCCCTCACAAAATTATAACTAAAGAAGAAAGCGGGATGTTTTGTGACTCAGACATGTAATCCTAACTCTCAAGAAATGGAGGCAAGTAGATCAAGGTAAGTTGAGGGCCAGCCTGGGCTACATAAGGAGTTCCAGGACAGCCTGAGACATGGAGTGAGTGAGACCTTGTCGAAAGAAAGAAAGAAAGAAAGAAAGAAAGAAAGAAAGAAAGAAAGAGAGAGAGAGAGAGAGAGAGAGAGAGAGAGAGAGAGAGAGAGAAAGAAAGAAAGAAAGAAAGAAAGAAAGAAAGAAAGAAAGAAAGAAAGAAAGAAAGAGGAAGGGAAGGGAAGGGAAGGGAAGGGAAGGGAAGGGAAGGGAAGGGAAGGGAAGGGAAGGGAAGGGAAGGGAAGGGAAGGGAAGGGAAGGGAAGGGAAGGGAAGGGAAGGGAAGGGAAGGGAAGGGAAGGGAAGGGAAGGGAAGGGAAGGGAAGGGAAGGGAAGGGAAGGGAAGGGAAGGGAAGGGAAGGGAAGGGAAGGGAAGGGAAGGGAAGGGAAGGGAAGGGAAGGGAAGGGAAGGGAAGGGAAGGGAAGGGAAGGGAAGGGAAGGGAAGGGAAGGGAAGGGAAGGGAAGGGAAGGGAAGGGAAGGGAAGGGAAGGGAAGGGAGGAGGGAGGGAGGAGGGAGGGAGGAGGGAGGGAGGAGGGAGGGAGGAGGGAGGGAGGAGGGAGGGAGGAGGGAGGGAGGAGGGAGGGAGGAGGGAGGGAGGAGGGAGGGAAGGAGGGAAAGAAAAAAGAGAAAGGAGAGAAACGAGAAGAAAGGAAGGAAGGAGAGAGAGAGAGAGAGAGAGAGAGAGAGAGAGAGAGAGTACTATTGGGCACAGGCTATAACTCCATCACTCAGGAACCTGAGGCCAAATGAGGGCACGTTAAGACCATCCTGGGCTACATGGCAAGACCCTGCCTCGAAGAAACCAAAGAGCTGCATAAAAAATAATCTTAGAATGTTTTCTGGGGCTTAAGAACCTTCATCAAAGAGTTGACCGGCATGATCAGAGCTCATGGGAAATTCACAGACTCTGCCTCAGACCTAGAAGGTGAATCTACATTGTAATGTGATGCCCAGACCGTAGTCCAGGGGCACAGATTAGAAAAGCAGGCCGTTGGAAGGTCTGCGGTGATACAGGGCAACACTCTGCAAGCAGTGGAAACAACCCCGTTAAGATGGATCGGTTCGGTAGGACCACGGGCCTCATCCGCTGGATCAGCGCCGGGGTAGCAGGAGCGCAGGGTTGCCTGACACCCGCCAGCTACCCACGACCCCCGCCGCAGGATTCTGGGACTGCTGGTGAGTGGAACACAGCTTCTGCTCCAATCCAATTGCGCGGGACCTGAGACTGCATTAGTTAGGGAAGCAGAAACCGGCCTGAGTAGGGCCACAGGCCTCACCCGGCCGGATCAGCGCCAGGGTAGCGGGAGCGCAGGGTTGCCTGACACCCGCCAGCTACCCACGACCCCCGCCGCAGGATTTTGGGACTGCTGGTGAGTGGAACACAGCTTCTGCTCCAATCCAATTGCGCGGGACCTGAGACTGCATTAGTTAGGGAAGCAGAAACCGGCCTGAGTAGGACCACAGGCCTCATCCGGCTGGATCAGCGCCGGGGTAGCGGGAGCGCAGGGTTGCCTGACACCCGCCAGCTACCCACGACCCCCGCCGCAGGATTTTGGGACTGCTGGTGAGTGGAACACAGCTTCTGCTCCAATCCAATTGCGCGGGACCTGAGACTGCATTAGTTAGGGAAGCAGAAACCGGCCTGAGTAGGGCCACAGGCCTCACCCGGCCGGATCAGCGCCAGGGTAGCGGGAGCGCAGGGTTGCCTGACACCCGCCAGCTACCCACGACCCCCGCCGCAGGATTTTGGGACTGCTGGTGAGTGGAACACAGCTTCTGCTCCAATCCAATTGCGCGGGACCTGAGACTGCATTAGTTAGGGAAGCAGTAACCGGCCTGAGTAGGGCTACAGGCCTCACCAGGCCGGATCAGCGCCAGGGTAGCGGGAGCGCAGGGTTGCCTGACACCCGCCAGCTACCCAAGACCCCCGCCGCAGGATTTTGGGAATGCTGGTGAGTGGAACACAGCTTCTGCTCCAGTCCAATCACGCGGGACCTGAGACTGCTCTGGTTGGGGAGAGAGAAATCTGGCCTACATAGGGCCACAACCCTCTTCCGGTCAGAAAAGCACCTGGGCAGCTGGGGCGCAGGGTCAGCTGACACTCACCAGCTACCCACAACACCCACCACAGGATCTTAAGACTTCTGGAGAGTGGAACACAGCTTCTGCTCCAATCCAATTGCACGCGGGACCAGAGACTGCATTAGTTAGGGAAGCAGAAAAACGGCCTGAGTAGGACCACAGGCCTCTTCCGGCTGGACCAGCACCGGGGTACCGTCAGCTACACACGACCCCCGCCACAGGATTTAGAGACTGCTGGTGAGTGGAACACAGCTTCTGCTCCAATCTTTAAATAGTGACAACGATAACAACTAACCCCAGAGATTACCAGATGGCGAAAGGTAAACGTAATAATCTTACTAACAGGAACCAAGACCACTCACCATCATCAGAACCCAGCACCCCCACTTCGCCCAGTCCAGGGCACCCCAACACACCGGAAAAGCTAGACACGGATTTAAAAGCATATCTCCTGATGATGATAGAGGACTTCAAGAAGGACTTTAATAACACACTTAAAGAAATGCAGGAGAACACTGATAAAAAGGCAGAAGACAATAAAGAGGAAGCACAAAAATCCCTTAAAGAATTGCAGGAGAACACTGCTAAAGAGTTACAAATCCTTAAAGAAAAACATGATAACATAATCAAACAGGTAGAAGTCCTCACAGAAAAACAGGAAAACACATCCAAACAGATGATGGAAATGAACAAAACCATACTAGACCTAAAAAGGGAAGTAGACACAATAAAGAAAACCCAAAATGAGGCAACACTGGAGATAGAAACCCTAGGAAAGAAATCTGGAACCATAGATACGAGCATCAGCAACAGAATACAAGAGATGGAAGAGAGAATCTCAGGTGCAGAAGATTCCATAGAGAACATCGGCACAACAATCAAGGAAAATGTAAAATGCAAAAAGATCCTAACTCAAAACATCCAAGAAATACAGGACATAATGAGAAGACCAAACCTACGGATAATAGGAGTGGATGAGAATGAAGATTTTCAACTCAAAGGACCAGCAAACATCTTCAACAAAATTATAGAAGAAAACTTCCCAAATCTAAAGAAAGAGATGCCCATGAACATACAAGAAGCCTACAGAACTCCAAATAGACTGGACCAGAAAAGAAATACCTCCCGACACATAATAATCAGAGCAACAAATGCTCTAAATAAAGATAGAATACTAAAAGCAGTAAGAGAAAAAGGCCAAGTAACATATAAAGGCAAGCCTATCAGAATTACACCAGACTTTTCACCAGAGACTATGAAAGCCAGAAGATCCTGGACGGATGTTATACAGACACTAAAAGAACACAAATTCCAGCCCAGGCTACTATACCCAGCCAAACTCTCAATTAACATAGATGGAGAAACCAAAGTATTCCACGACAAAACCAAATTCACACATTATCTCTCCACGAATCCAGCCCTTCAAAGGATAATAACAGAAAAAAACCAATACAAGGACAGGAACCACGCCCTAGAAACAACAAGAAGGTAATCCCTCAACACACCTAAAAGAAGACAGCCACAAGAACAAAATGCCAACTTTAACATCAAAAATAACAGGAAACAACAATTACTTTTCCTTAATATCTCTTAATATCAATGGACTCAACTCCCCGATAAAAAGACATAGACTAACAAACTGGCTACACAAACAAGACTCAACATTTTGCTGCTTACAGGAAACTCATCTCAGAGAAAAGGATAGACACTACCTCAGAATGAAAGGCTGGAAAACAATTTTCCAAGCAAATGGCATGAAGAAACAAGCTGGAGTAGCCATTCTAATATCTGATAAGATTGACTTCCAACCCAAAGTCATTAAAAAAGACAGGGAGGGACACTTCATACTCATCAAAGGTAAAATCCTCCAAGAGGAACTATCAATCCTGAATATCTATGCTCCAAATACAAAGGCAGCCACATTCATTAAAGAAACTTTAGTAAAGCTCAAAGCACACATTGCACCTCATACAATAATAGTGGGAGACTTCAACACACCACTTTCACCAATGGACAGATCATGGAAACAGAAACTAAACAGGGACACAGTGAAACTAACAGAAATTATGAATCAAATGGATCTGGCAGATATCTACAGAACATTCTATCCTAAAACAAAAGGATATACCTTCTTCTCAGCACCTCATGGTACCTTCTCCAAAATTGACCACATAATTGGTCACAAAACAGGCCTCAACAGATATAAAAATATTGAAATTGTCCCATGCATCCTATCAGATCACCATGGACTAAGGCTGATCTTCAATAACAAAATAAATAATAGAAAGCCAACCTTCACGTGGAAACTGAACAACACTCTTCTCAATGATACCTTGGTCAAGGAAGGAATAAAGAAAGAAATTAAGGACTTTTTAGAGTTCAATGAAAATGAAGCCACAACATACCCAAACTTATGGGATGCAATGAAAGCATTTTTAAGAGGAAAACTCATAGCTCTGAGTGCCTCCAAAAGGAAACTAGAGAGAGCACACATTAGCAGCTTGACAACACACCTAAAAGCACTAGAACAAAAGGAAGCAAATTCACCCAAGAGGAGTAGACGGCAGGAAATAATCAAACTCAGGGGTGAAATCAACCAAGTGGAAACAAGAAAAACTATTCAAAGAATCAACCAATCAAGGAGCTGGTTCTTTGAGAAAATCAACAAGATAGATAAACCCTTAGCCAGACTCACTAGAGGGCACAGGGAAAGCATCCTAATTAACAAAATCAGAAATGAAAAAGGAGACATAACAACAGATCCTGAAGACATCCAAAACACCATCAGATCCTTCTACCAAAGGCTATACTCAACAAAACTGGAGAACCTGGATGAAATGGACAAGTTCCTAGACAGATACCAGGTACCAAAGCTGAATCAAGATCAGGTTAATGATCTAAACAGCCCTATATCCCCCAAAGAAATAGAAGCAGTCATTAATAGTCTCCCAACTAAAAAAAGCCCAGGACCAGATGGGTTTAGTGCAGAGTTCTATCAGACCTTCAAAGAAGATCTAATCCCAGTTCTTCACAAACTATTCCACAAAATAGAAACAGAAGGTACTCTACCCAACTCATTCTATGAAGCCACAATTACTCTGATACCTAAACCACAAAAAGACCCAACAAAGATAGAAAACTTCAGACCAATATCCCTTATGAATATTGATGCAAAAATCCTCAATAAAGTTCTTGCTAACCGAATCCAAGAACACATCAAAACAATCATCCATCCTGACCAAGTAGGTTTCATCCCAGGGATGCAGGGATGGTTCAATATACGGAAATCCATCAACGTAATCCAGTATATAAACAAACTCAAAGACAAAAACCACATGGTCATCTCCTTAGATGCGGAAAAAGCATTTGACAAGATCCAACACCCATTCATGATAAAAGTCTTGGAAAGATCAGGAATTCAAGGCCCATACCTAAACATGATAAAAGCAATCTACAGCAAACCAGTAGCCAACATCAAAGTAAATGGTCAGAAGCTTGAAGCAATCCCTCTAAAATCAGGGACTAGACAAGGCTGTCCACTTTCTCCATACCTATTCAACATTGTACTTGAAGTCCTAGCCAGAGCAATTCGACAACAAAAGGAGATCAAAGGGATACAAATTGGAAAAGATGAAGTCAAAATATCACTTTTTGCAGATGATATGATAGTATATATAAGTGACCCTAAAAATTCCACCAGAGAACTCCTAAGCCTGATAAACAGCTTCGGTGAAGTAGCTGGATATAAAATTAACTCAAACAAATCAATGGCCTTTCTCTACACAAAGAATAAACAGGCTGAGAAAGAAATTAGGGAAACAACACCCTTCTCAATAGTCACAAATAATATAAAATATCTTGGCGTGACTCTAACTAAGGAAGTGAAAGATCTGTATAATAAAAACTTCAAGTCTCTGAAGAAAGAAATTATAGAAGATCTCAGAAGATGGAAAGATCTCCCATGCTCATGGATTGGCAGGATCAACATTGTAAAAATGGCTATCTTGCCAAAAGCAATCTACAGATTCAATGCAATCCCCATCAAAATTCCAAATCAATTCTTCAACGAATTAGAAAGTGCAATCTGCAAATTCATCTGGAATAACAAAAAACCTAGGATAGCAAAAACTCTCCTCAAGGATAAAAGAACCTCTGGTGGAATCACCATGCCGGACCTAAAGCTCTACTACAGAGCAATTGTGATAAAAACTGCATGGTACTGGTATAGTGACAGACAAATAGACCAATGGAATAGAATTGAAGACCCAGAAATGAATCCACACACCTATGGTCACTTGATCTTCGACAAGGGAGCTAAAAACATCCAGTGGAAGAAAGACAGCATTTTCAACAAATGGTGCTGGCACAACTGGTTGTTAACATGTAGAAGAATGCGAATCGATCCATTCCTATCTCCTTGTACTAAGGTCAAGTCTAAGTGGATCAAGGAACTTCACATAAAACCAGAGACACTGAAACTTATAGAGGAGAAAGTGGGGAAAAGCCTTGAAGATATGGGCACAGGGGAAAAATTCCTGAATCGAACAGTAATGGCTTGTGCTGTAAGATCGAGAATTGACAAGTGGGACCTCATGAAACTACAAAGCTTCTGCAAGGCTAAAGACACCATCAATAAGACAAAAAAACCACCAACAGATTGGGAAAGGATCTTCACCTATCCTAAATCAGATAAGGGACTAATATCCAATATATATAAAGAACTCAAGAAGGTGGACTCCAGAAAGTCAAATAACCCCATTAAAAAATGGGGCTCAGAACTGAACAAAGAATTCTCACCTGAGGAATACCGAATGGCAGAGAAGCACCTGAAAAAATGTTCAACATCCTTAATCATCAGGGAAATGCAAATCAAAACAACCCTGAGATTCCACCTCACACCAGTCAGAATGGCTAAGATCAAAAATTCAGGTGACAGCAGATGCTGGCGAGGATGTGGAGAAAGTGGAACACTCCTCCATTGTTGGTGGGATTGCAAGCTTGTACAACCACTCTGGAAATCAGTCTGGCGGTTCCTCAGAAAATTGGACATAGTACTACCGGAGGATCCAGCAATACCTCTCCTGGGCATATATCCAGAAGATGTCCCAACCGGTAAAAAGGACACATGCTCCACTATGTTCATAGCAGCCCTATTTATAATAGCCAGAAGCTGGAAAGAACCCAGATGTCCCTCAACAGAGGAATGGATACAGAAATTATGGTACATTTACACAATGGAGTACTACTCAGCTATTAAAAAGAATGAATTTATGAAATTCCTAGCCAAATGGATGGACCTGGAGGGCATCATCTTGAGTGAGGTAACACAATCACAAAAGATCTCACACAATATGTATTCATTGATAAGTGGATATTAGCCCAAAACTTAGGATACCCAAGATATAAGATACAATTTGATAAACGCATGAAACTCAAGAAGAATGAAGACTAAAGTGTGGACATTGTGCACCTTCTTAGAATTGGGAACAAAACACCCAGGGAAGGAGTTACAGAGACAAAGTTCGTAGCTGTGATGAAAGGATGGACCATTTAGAGACTGCTGTATCCAGGGATCCGTCCCATAATCAGCTTCTAAACGCTGACACCATTGCATACACTAGTAAGATCTTGCTGAAAGGACCCAAATATAGCTGTCTCTTGTGAGACGATGCCGGGGCCTAGCAAACACAGGAGTGGATGTTCACAGTCAGCTATTGGATGTATCACAGGGCTCCCAATGGAGAAGCTAGAGAAAGTACCCAAGGAGCTAAAGGGATCTGCAACCCTATTGTTGGAACAACATGATGTACTAACCAGAACCCTGGAGCTCTTGTCTCTAGCTGCATATGTATCGAAAGATGGCCTAGTCGGCCATCAATGGAAAGAGAGGCCCATTGGACTTGCAAACTTTATATGCCCCAATATAGGGGAATGCCAGGGCCAAAAGAATGGGAATGGGTGGGTAGGGAAGTGGGGGGCGCTATGGGGGACTTTTGGGATAGTATTGGAAATGTAATTGAGGAAAATATGTAATAAAAATATTAAAAAAAAAAAAAAAAAAAGATGGATCGGTTCAAAGTCAACAAACAGTGCCGGCGATGGCTCAGATGGCTCAGCTGGGAAAACCACTTACCATAAAAGCCTGAAAACCGGAGTTCGGTCTCTGGAATTCACATAAAAAGCCTGACACAGTGGCTTTTATAACCCCAGCACTTCTACAGTGAGATGAAAGGCAAATCTGGAGAATTTCCCAAAACCTCTTGAGCCAGCTAGCCTGAAGAACCGCAGCAGGCCAGCATTAGCTACACAGAGAGATTCTATCTCTAAGAAAAAACGCTATTTAAGGTTTCACTCTAGAGCTTTTTCAAAAGTGCTCTCATTGCCTAAATGCACCTTGAAAAATGGAGGAAAATTCATTTGGATAGATGCAGTTTGAAAAGCAATCTTCTTCTGTGACACTTGAATGTTAGGCTCGGGATGCGGTTCCGCTGGTAAGTGCTAGCCTGTCCTATGTGTGCCAGGCCCTGGATTCCGATCCTGGCACTGCCCAAAATAAAATGAATGTGCATGCCTGTGCACAGCTCAGGGCACATTGGTATTTTGCACCGACGTAGCCCATGGTGGTGACTGTTATCTATATCATCGGCTGAAATGCCTGTGGTGGTATCGTACAACCTTTAGCACATTAAGAGATTAGAGCCTGAAAATCCGCCAGCGCTGACGTCATCTAAGAGCCCTGCTCTTACTGCACTAGAGTGGAGTCACGCTTGAGAGCCAATCAACGGTGACCACGTACAAGTAACAAAAGACAGCTCCGCAGCACGGTTAAGAGAAGCTCACTAAAGGAGCTGTTACCCCTAAGCTGTGGAGCTGTGGTCTGTAGTTGTTCACCAAGGTTCATAGTTATTGGTTTACATCTGGGTTATAAGGAAAATAAAATAAAACAAAATGTTCCTGAATATCCTGTGATACCCAAGGAGAGCACATTTCCATGCTGCACTAAAGAGACGTTTTTCCAAGGTCAAGGTGAGCTTTACTATATAGATGGTGTTTATATACAAGATACGAGCACTTTTTAAACTGTCTGAAAATACTGGTAATCTGAAAACTATGACTTGCTTAAAATCACACACTCTGTGATGTCTTTTCAATAGTCCCTGTGATCTTCTAATATGGGGAAGTGGTTTTTACCAAGCTAACCACCAGCCTGGAAATACCTAATGATGCCCTGAGACTAGAGGGAATCACTCCAAATTGCTCTAAATTGAACTTCCCATGGCAAGAACAAAGGGTGTCACTTAACTCAAGGCCAACAGCCACGAGCCTTGGGGGGTCCAATTTTCCACTCAGGATTCAAGGCTTGGGAACTTTGAGATTTTAAACGACAGTATCTCAATCTGGCATGCAGAATGGACAGCTTGCCTGTATGCCCAGAGAAGGAGCAGAGCTGGTAGGTTTGCAATTTCTCTGAGATTCCCTTTCTCTGCTACAAGCTGGAGGCCTCCAGGCTATATAGGCCAAAGCAGAGAAATGTCATCATTATCCAGACTTAGCCCTGGATTTCAACTTGTTCCCCTTGTTCTCAAAACACACATTAGCACTCCACACCAGAACTATCATGAATTGACTATCCCGGAGCCCCGCTAACCCCAGGGGAAAAAAAATCACATTTTATTGGGGGCATTTTTGGGTTTCAAGAAATAGAACTTCATCTAAACTAGCTTAAGCATTCTAACAATTCTTGGTTATTTTAGGGAATTCAAGAATAGTTTTAAGAAAAAAAAAAAAACAACCTTTACAACAGGCAAGAACCAAGAGCTGGAACACTGCAGAGGTTTCAGAAGTCATGTGACCGCCTCAACATCTCTTTTGTGTTATCCCTTCGTCCTCAAGGTGGGAAATGGCAGTCACATAAACATCCATCGCTGATGGCTTCTCCAGCCAAGAACACTTGAGCTGCCCTGTGTGCACTGGCCAGCTGGTTTAACTTGGATGAAGGACCGGCCACTTCTAGTTTTTACACTCTTTACATAAAACGAACTCCATTTTAAAAATGACAGAGGAGAAGAGCCAAGGGACTATGGTGATAATCTGAACTTTGGGGTCTTTTTTCTAAAATAAAGGAGGGATAGAAGGAAGCTGCTGGTCCTGATAAACAGCTAGGAGTCCAGGCCAATTGGAATCTGCCTTTCCAATGTGAAGAGAGGCCCCCTGCCACTCCTGGGTGTGAAAGGGTGTGAGTGGGTACCCAGGCTATGGTCTGACATGCCTGTATTCTCCTTGGAGTCTCACTGCCATTCCTGCTGATGCCGCCTCACACACTGAGCACTTCATGATAAGCCAAGGCTTCCTGAGCTAGGGACCAGGAATCGCACCAGTCCAAACTCTTCATTGCAAGTGTCCTATAGCTCACAGATGGAATTAACCTATGAGTGCCTCTTGAGCTATTTCAGAATTAAACCTACACATTTGAAATGTTGAAGGAAAGCCGACCTGGCTGTATCCATACTACGCATGATCAGTGCCCTCTGTGGCTGTGTTTATAACTGTCTGATCCGTGGACCCGTGTATGTCATTGCTGTGTGGTCTGTTGCCTATGTGCAGCTCAAGGCTGTGACAGGGTAATCTCATTCCCTTTAATTGAGGACACTTGCTTCACTCTCAGCAAATGAGGGCAGCAGTTAGAAATCCTGCAGAATCCACATTTTCCCTACAGCCACAGCTAGAAGCCACAGCAGTATGCTTTTCCAACCTGGGCTTTCCAGGGATAACAGAATTAAGGATAAAAACCTCTGATCATATCTAAGAACAAAGGGGGATAACAAAGATGTCTAGTGTCTTGTCAAAAGGATTCAGGAGCTAATTTGAAAAGGCTCTCAAAGGTCGATGTTACCACACAACTTGAATATTAATTGAATAAGCACAATGACAATCATAGCAAGACACCAATATTTTAGTTAATGATTAACATTTTTTGAGATTTATTTTTTATTTTATGTGTGTGTGGGTGGTTTGCCTGCATGTATGTCTGTGAGCCATGCATATACCTGGTGCTGGTAGAGGCCAAAGAAAGTATTGGATTCCCTGGAATGGAGTTATAGAGGGTTGTAAGCTTCTATGTCAGTGCTGGGAATCAAACCAAGGTCTTCTGGGTGAGCAGTTAAGAGCTATTAACTACTGAGCCATCTCTCTGACCCCATGAATTTCTTTTATATTGAGTTTTAAAATTACAATAGCTTCCTGGTGACACTTGAAGGATCCTGATACAAAGAATCATATAAGCTATCCATCCTCAAAGATCAATTGTCCTGGTCTCACAAAGTGTCCCATCTGGGCTGGACTGACCCTTGGGCTCTGCCTTTTAAAAGCCATTCTGAAAGTTATCTCGAGAGGGTACAGCCCAGGATGTAACCAGTAGGCATCATGGCCCTGCCTCAAGGTGCGAAGCTTTGTTTTGCCACGTTCTCCGTGATGTGGTGCTTTGCCACAGACCCAAGAACAAGAAGGTCCAATCTGTCATGGACTGAGACCTCAAAGCTATGACCCAACATAACCCTTTTCTATCAGTTGCCTATCTGACAAGAAGCTAAAACACCCAGCTTCGGACTTTGTACATATCCCCACTAGAATGAATGGCATCTCCTTCAGGGTCTATATAATCAATTTGTTTGGTTAGACTTCTCAAGAGATGATCCCACGTCTGTAGTTAATTGTTCTCAGTCGCTGGGAGGTAGGACACTTGTGGTGGCAGTAGCTAGAGCAATCTTGGTAAAGAGGAGAGACTTTGGTCTTTTGATTGGGGCTCTTATGACTTTAAGAATTGCTGAAGTTGGACTATAAGAATCTCACATGATGATGTGACCAGCAGCCTTTGGAAGCACAGACTAGATTGTTGTAGAATCAGGAAAGAGAAGGTAGTTTCAGAAACTGCCACTGGGTCTTTCCTATCACAAAACCTCTGGCACTTATCGGAAGACCCAATATGTGGTTTGTGCCAGCCACCAAATATCTCAGTTACAAGAACTGGTCAAGGACAAGGGACAGGCCCCAGAGTCCATTCCACAAATCATGATCCAGACCTTGACCAGGCTCCATGTAGACTCTATATGTATTTCTCTAATTAGAAGAGGACTGAGGTAACCATTGAAGTGTGTCTAATAGCACCTGCCTGAAATGTTTTTATTCTTTTGGCCCTACTGCACTGTTTCCAGAGTAAATGGTATATGAGTGGAAAAATAATTACCATTTATACTTATTATGGTATTGTGCCCCCCCACAGGAAATCCCCAGATTCCTCTACAATGAATGGGCCCCAGGATTAACTCAGACCCCAAAAGCTCACCAAGGATCATGACTGTTTGGGGGAACAGATAGTTTCATCTCCTTGATCTTCCACTTGATGTATTTTGAGAGCTTACAGTAAGTACTATCTCTGTTGCTTGTCCATTTATATCTCTACACTTTCTTTAGCTGCCTCACTAGACCCTGCAGGTAGGAGTGCCCAAAGCTACATTGTTAACAATTGTCATTGCTTCCATAGATATCTGAGCTTTGGAGACCATTAGCTCAGATGTCTCTAGCATATCCCTCAACATCGCTAGTTCCCAAGCAGGTTCTACACAGGCTCCCAACCTTGACATAGGCAGGCCTGGCTTGGTTGGGAGATTTCTCTTCAGAATTTGATAACTGAGGATTATATCTTGGGGATGATTCCCAGCTTCTCTGTCTCTGTATCTGAGTTGAGAGTTCTAAAGTGGTGCAGGCTGACTGTTCTGTCCATTCAGTAACCCTTATGTGTCTGTCTAAGGCATATGGGTATAACTTTGGTAAGGTGAGTGATATGGTGTAGGCTGACTAGATGTATCTCCCCCAAACATTAAACAGATACTAAACAGATACTCAGATACTAAAATCCTAACCTTCAACATGATGTTGTTAAGAGGTCAGACCTTTAGGAGGTGATCAAGGCATGAAGACAGAATTCTCAGAAATTGGTTTAGGTCCTAACAGGAGAGGTCACAGAGCCATCCCTCCTCTTCTCACAGGAGAACATGGTGGGAAGACCACTGTCTCTGAAGCAGGAAGCACGATTCACCAGACAGAATCTGCCAGTGCCTTGATCTTGGACTTCTGAGGCTCTTGAGCAGCGGGTTCTCAACCTTCCTAATGCTGCGACCCTTAAATACAGTTCTTCATGTTGTAGTGACCCTCAACCATAAAATCACTGCCATTGCTACTTCATAACTTTAATGTTGCTACTATTATGAATCATAATGCAAATATATGCTTTCTGGTGGTCTTAGGCAACCCTTGTGAAGTTGACCCCCCACAAAGGGATTGTGACCCACAGGTTGAGAACCCCTGCTTTAGACCATGAGAAGCTAATGTCCGATGTTTGAGCTACAGTCTATGTACTTTTATATATGTGTATTTACATATATTATCTTTTCTACACTTACCTTTTTTTTAAAGATTTATTTATTTATTATATGTAAGTACACTGTAGCTGTCTTCAGACCCTCCAGAAGAGGGCGCCAGATCTCATTACAGATGGTTGTGAGCCACCATGTGGTTGCTGGGATTTGAACTCTGGACCTTCGGAAGAGCAGTCGGGTGCTCTTACCCACTGAGCCATCTCACCAGCCCTCTACACTTACATTAAGGAGCTATAATAGCTGTCTATACTTGGGACAGCTTCTCAGGAGCTGCTGGCCAAGAATATCTGCACACAGCACCCCTGGCCACCCAGAGCAATGCAAGCTCTCCACAGAAGGGGACTTGAGTGGAGGGACAGTCTGTCACATCTGCCTCAGCAGTCCTCTTTCCTTAAACTCATTGTTGCCCTCTGGGACATGAAGTAAACAATAAAAAGACATGCACAGGTGTCATTGTGTTTTCAGTGTCCAGTCCTTCAGGAACCTAAAAGCATTTACAAATATACTGAAGAAGTCTTACTACAAAAGTCATTAGTGCTTAAACCACACTGGATGTGTGCAATGTGAGAGGACCCATCAGTTACCTGATCTGTCCAAATCCTAACCCCATGGTTGACAGCAAAGTGTGGCTGCACTTTCCTTGAAAACATATCTTTCTCCCTGTGGAGGAACAAGGCAGCTGGCGGGGTGAGCCATTCCAGATACTCCAGCAGTCTAAGAGTGCCATGAATCGGAAAGGATATGGAGTGGGCCAGTGCTCCCTTCTGGTTTAAGCATCCTTGGCCCTGGAGGGCACCTACACTGTATGGAGCATTCACACAGCAAAACTAGCCCAAGATGTGACTTAGGGAAGCAATGCTGTTTCCAGAAGAGGTAGGTGTTCATTTACCTTAGTTTGCCATTACTTATGAGCAATTGGTCAAGCTCAAATAACTGTCACGGTGGGTGTTGGCATCAAGACTCGCCCCTCCCCCAGCCCATTTGTCTGCTCAGGACAGCTTCGAGGTGTGGGTGGGATCTCCTTCCTCTCCTGGGCACAGATAAGTATGCCAACCGCAGTCTACTAGAGCTGCTCAGACCCAGCCCCGAGCATCTTCCCCAGCATGGGGCTCCTCCCCACTGTCTGTTGTATCAAGTTTTTCCCAGCATTGCCACACTTTGTCCTTATTTCTGTCCCTGAAGATCTCAGAAATAAATGCCAACTCCTTTCTTTCTAAGATTAGGTCCTGGGTGAAAATGACATTCTCACTGCCCTTCATTCCAAAGTTCAGAGCTGTTAAAATTTTTAATCAGTCTCTCATCCCAATAATGTCATTATCCGAAGCTATTACTTTCTTGTCTCACAGAGTCCTTTATTGTTCCAGTTATAGTATGTCTATTTCTATAACTCATGCATAATATTTATGACAGGAGTCATTTTGCAGATACAATGCAAAAACATATAAACATATGAGTAGAAGATTATAGGGTAATGAGTGTAATCTGATAGTTTTAATGTATCATGTAGCATTTTGCAATATTGACACATGATATAATGTATATTTTTATGAGTTCTTGACAGCATTTAAAGATGTTTCTGACTCTGCACTTCAAGTTGTTTAATGTTTTTATTAATTCTGTTTCGTAGTAGAGAGCTGATATCCTGTATTTGAGAAAATATTCTTTACTACATGAAACTTGTGCCCTCAATTGACCTATTTTTTTAATCCTATGTTGAGATGTTAATTTGAAAGAGTGTTTATAGCCAACAAATGTCAGGAAGTACAACTCAACAGGTTTTTACTACAGACTTCCCAAAGCCTTCAAGGTAGTAAAATGTATTTTGGAAAGAGGCCCTTTTCAAAAATTTTTTTCACTCAAGCACCTATTTATATTATGTGAAATGATACTCAATGAAATATAGTTTAGGAAAGGCTAGCCTTTACCTAGTTGATAGACATTTTATATTCTAACTAAGTAATATGCTAAAATTAACTTTAAGACAGGGTATATATAGGCTTAGATTATTCAAAGCCTACTTTAATAAGGGTTCTTAAATGCTTCAACTCCCTTATAGCCCAGTGACAAAAGGTAGGGGAGGAAGATGGCTAATAGGACAAGGGGAAGTAGTTCTTTGGGGTGTTTCCAGTCTTTGTTGTCAGCAGTCCAGTCCACTAGCAAAACACCAACACAAATAAGTAGCAGTGGCTCAATCCAGAAGACCCCACCAGGCCCTGCCAATTGGAATGAGTCCTCAGAAGCAGCAGCTGGAACACCACCAGAAGTCTTTGGTGCATTTCTCTCTATGAAGTGAGGATCAGCGAAGAAAGCAAGGTGAACGAATGCCAGAGCGTCCTCAGCAAAGACCAGCCCCAGCAAAGCCCAACAAAGACCACAAAGAGTGACAAAGTGAACCAGTGCAAGAGCTTGTCCACTGTCAGTCAGGTTATACTTAATACCCTTTCCAAACATCACGTCTCCTCTCCAGGGTCCACATCAGCACAACATCACATGCCCTTTCTCCAGGCAGCTTCCAGAAAAACACTATGTGTCTGTTCTCGGCAAAGCATTCTCTCATATGTCTGTTTCAACAAAATGTATGCATTTTAAACGTATCCACTAGCCTTTCTTTGTGAGGTTCTCACCCCTCACATGTCTCTGGGCAGTACTGCTCGTAAGGCAGCTGTATCAGCACCTGGGGTAAAGCAGAGATGTTTGGGAAAGGGATAGGGAGCAAACATGAGAGACTGCTTTAACCAAGTTCTTTTGATGCTAAAAGTGATATACAAGGTAGGATAGGGGCTAGGGAATAGTTCAGTCAGTAAAGGGTTTGCCTAAGTTTGTTTGGTTGTGACTCAGAATTGAATAACCTTTCATCTACAGGTGGGACCTTTTAGGACTCAACAGGCTCTATTTATACATGTATGTATGTTCATTGTGGTGGTTTGAATATGCTTGGCCCATGAGAAGTGGCACTATTGGGAGGTGTGGCAATGTCAGAGGAAGGATGTCACTATGTAGGCAGGTTTTGAGGCCTCATGTGCCCAGTGAAGAAGAGAACCTCCTCCTCCTGGCTCCCTTCAGAAGACAGTCTCCTGGTGCTGCCTTTGGATCAAAATGTAGAACTCTTGGCTCTTCCAGCACCATATCTGCCTGCACACTGCCATGCTTCCCACCATCATGATAATGGGCTGAACTTCTGAAACTGTAAGCCAGCCCCAATTAAATGTTTTCTTTATAAGAGTTGTCATGGTCATGGTGTCTCTCCACAGCAATAAAACACAAACTAAGACGTATGTGTTTGTGTGTGTGTGTGTAGAAATATATATGTAGCAATTTTTAAAGGATAAGAGGGAATGAGTGAGTCATGAAAGAAGCTGGGGTAGGGGAGATGATGCAAATATTGTAATCATATATGAGATGCTTAAAATTAAATAAATAAAGCAGGTACATTGGTGCATGTCTTTAATCCTGTAACTGGAAAGATGGAGACAGAGAAGTATTGGGGCTCATTGCTCAGTTAATATAGTGAAGTTGGTGAGATCCAGATTCAGTGAAAAAAAAACCGTATTACTTATTTTAGGATTATATATATATATATACCTAGAACTTGCTATGCAGACCAGGATGGCCTCAAACTGAGTGCTAGAATTGTACCACTACAACAGACTCATAAATACCTTTTATTTACAGTACTGTAAAATCTGGACATGTTACAAAAAAGAAATAAACAAATCTACAGCCATAGTGGAAGATCTTGGCACACCCTTCTGAATAGTTAATAAGTCAAACCAGTCTAAAAGCCATGATACCACTGTTAAAACACACTTAAGACTCAGGCAAGTCTCAACATCTCCAAGAATCTAGCTACTCACTATGTAGCCTGACTACAATGTAATAAAGTTTAAAATGAAGGATGAGGGGCTGGGGTAAAAGGCATGTATACCACACACCTGCACACCACTCCCACACACCCAAAAATATAATGAAATATAATCCTTTAAAAATCTTAGAAAAAATTAAATTTTTAAATACTTTGTTGGCTAAAGATAATATTCTGATGAAAGTGAGAGCTCAAAACTGAATGTGAATGTACCAATATTTATAAGATAGTGTGTAAATGTAACTTTTGTTCTGCTAACTATCATCTCTGAAGCTTACTGTCTCAATCTGCTAACCTAGACCTACCTTCCCTACAATCTTATCTAGCCCTAGATATAGCTTCAGCCTCTGAGACTTATTTCTGCATAAGTTCACCCTTTCTTGTTCTTTCTGAGCTCTGGCTGGCTGGTTCAACTTAGTGGTTCTGTTTCAAACTCCACTTCGAGATGACTGATTCAACCTGGCATCTCTCTTGGTCTCAACTGAATTGCTCTGCTTGGACTCAAACTAATTCTTACAATCTGTTCTAATCTCTGGGTCCTTCTCATTCTCTGGCTCATTCTGTCTTCACCTGTGTCTAGTTTGCTCTCTCTTTGTAACCTGTCTCTCTATAACTTCTCTCTCTCTCTCTCTCTCTCTCTCTCTCTCTCTCTCTCTCTCTCTCTCTCTCTCTCTCTCCTGCTATCTTAAGTAGCTTCCCTTTCCTCTCTCTCTTCTCTTGAGAGTTGAGAGTATCCTATTCTGTCAAATCTTTCTCTTTGATTTGTCACTTTGTCTGCTACTCAATAGATATCACTTTTAAACATGAGCACTTCCTACTACAAACTAACTTTACCTCCATTCATTAAAGGGTGTGTACTAAGGGCATGTCTGTATTCCAGCCAGAGGGATTAAAGGTGTGTGCTAAGGCTGAGCCATACCACAACTAAAAACAGAGTTTTCCCAATAAACAACACAGTCTCGGGGTTCACAGTATGATTAAATATCCTGCAAAAAAAAAAAAAAAAGTGCTAAAGTTGTACTTATAAAGAAATGCAGAGTCCAGTAAATGTTTGGAAAACAAAAAGCTCTTGAAAAGTCACTTAGCGGCTAAGTTCCAAGCCTCCCAGCTGTGTCTCATAATTGGCTTCGTTCCTCAGCTGTCTTACACCATAGGCCTGACTTGGTTCTCATCTGACTTCTCTCAAGTCTTTCAGAATCAGGTGGTTCCTGGCCAAGAAACAAAACCATACCATCCTATCCTCCATTGGATTCAGATGAAAACTGGTAACAAAATGAGGTACAACTCCACGAGAAGACAGTGTGGGAGAAGAAGTTTGGGTCTGTAAGGAGTTACACCATGGTGTGACTGAAGCTTTATGCTGAATCGAAGTCATCTATCCTACCAGATAGAGCTGAGCATTAACCTCTAGAGACTTGCTCAGGTTTAAATTGGAGGTCTGATTTGCTATTATCTGTTCTACGTGAGCTAATTGGTTTGTTCAGTAATAAACCGTAGAACAACACAAAGCAAAAAACAAAAACAAACTCACTGAGCTAATAACCTGACGATACAAAACAAAATCAGAATAAAAATATCCAAAAAAAAGTTAAAAGTTAATGAGATAACTACCCAAAACTCAAAGAAGCAAATGTCAATTTATTTAAAGGCCAATACAAGTGACTTTTCTTTTCTTTTCTTTTCTTTTCTTCTTTTCTTTTCTTTTCTTCCTGAGACAGGGTTTCTCTGTATAGCTCTGGCTGTCCTGACACTCACTCTGTAGACCAGGCTGGAAATCCACCTGCCTCTGCCTCCCATGCGCTACACTGCCCAGCTTTGTTTTTGTTTTCTTTTTTCTTTTAAAGATTTACTTATTTTATGTAAGTACACTGTGGCTGTCTTCAGACACATCAGAAGAGGGCATCAGATCTCATTATGGATGGTTGTAAGCCACCATATGGATGTTGGGATTTGAACTCACGACCTTCAGAAGTAGAGCCATCGGTGCTCTTAACCACTGAGCCATCTCGCCAGCCCCGACAGATTTCTTACTAAAGGAATTGTGTCACCCAGATGGGGGAGAGGCTAATGCTCGGGGAAGGGAAGACATACTTAGAAGGAGAGGCGTGAAAATGAAGACTTTATACCAATAACACTGAAAATTAAGCAAAATGAATAGCATTCTAAAAAAAAAAAAAAGCAAATCATAAACTGCTAAAGAAGGAAAATCATTAATGGGCCCAGAATGATATTATTTTAATCAATATGTACAGACACACTTGACCATGCACAAATTCATCACCGAACACTACATACAATCAATTAAGCAAAGCAATTCTTTTAAAGATGTATTGCAACAGCAAAAATACATCTAAGCCATTTAAGAATAAATCTAACAAAAAGATATACAAAGGAGAGATATAAAACCTTAATAAAGGACATAAAGAAGAGCTGTGTAATATACACCCTGCTCAGTAAAAAAGACTCAGTGCATAAAAATGATAGTTCTCCCCAAATCATTCTATAAATTCAATGTTCTTCTAATCAAAATCCTAAAGGAACATTTCACATAATGTGACAAGGTGATCTTCAAGTGTAATAGTAAAGAGCAAAGAATAGGCAGCCATTGTAAATTTTACTATCGTTATTAGCATTAGGCAGTGGTGTGTTTTGTAGTTGTTTTGTTTTTGAGTTAGTCTCACTATAAAACCCAGGCTAATCTGAAACTCACAAGAATCCTCCTGCATCTGCTTCCCAAGTACTAGGATTACAGGTATGAGCTACCATTCTTGGCTTGAAATTTTTAAGTATTAAGGGTAAGAAAAAGAAAGAAAGAAAGAAAGAAAGAAAAAGAGAAAAGAAAAAGGGTAGAGCCATCCTTTAAGAAAGATGGTTATAAAACTAAATACAAATAATGCAGATAAAGACAGAGAAACCATCCTAAAACAGCCCAACGTATGGAGAGCATTGGCAACTGTACAAAATAGCACCACCGCCAGGGGAACAACTCCGAGCCAAGAGGCCACACTCCCAGATCACGCCTCCTTCCCTAAAGTTTAGAGGCACAAGTGAGACTCTGGGGCAAAAACACAGCCTACTTTATAATCAGAATAGGGAAAGATTCTCAAATGTAAATCCAAAATACAGTCCAAAAGGAAGATACTGGGTTCGATGGTATTAAAATAATTCAGTGCTGTGGGTGTAGCTTAGTGGTAGAGTCTCTCCAAGCATTTACAAAGGCTCAGGTGTGGTTGAATCTATGCTTAGCACAAACAAGACCCTAGGTTCAATCCCCCACACCAGAGAATAGAAAACATGTTTGCTCTTCTATATAATGGACATGTTATTATGTATTGCAGAACACGCACAGAAGCTGTACAACTTACTAGTAAAAATATAAACTATCAAAAATAGAATAGTGCTAGATGTGGCAGTGTGTGCCTGCAATCTAGTATCTAAGACGCTGAGGTAAGCTGTGAGCTCAAGGCCAGCCTGAGCCAGCCAGAGAGACCTTGCTTCAAAAATACATATACAAAAACAAATAGATAAGTATGATACACAAAAGAAAATATACTCAGCCTCTCCTGTCTTAGTTAGGGTTTCGTTGCTATAAAGAAAAAACCATGACACATTATAAGACACTCTTATAAAAAAGAATATTTCATCGGGGCTCGCTTTCAGTTTCAGAGGTTCAATCCATTATCATCACGGCAAAGAAGCATAGCTATAGGCTCAGATTTTTCTCTAAACCTACTTTATTTAGGGCTCTTAAACACTTCAACCTCCCTTCTAGGCCACCGACCAGAGGTAGCAGAGAAAGAAGGCTAATAGGAAAAGGGGGTTGTGGACCTGTTTAGAAGTAGTCCTTTGGGGCGATTCCAATCTTCATTGTCAGGATATTAACAGTCCAGTCCAATAGCAAACGCCAAATACGAATCAGTAGCAGTAGCTGTATCCAGCAGAAACCCCAAGGCCCCACTGAATTGGCATAAGTCAGCAGGAACAGCAAGAATTAGTCAGAATACCATGAGAAGTTCTTTGGTGCATTTCTCTCTATGAAGTGAAGACCAGTGAAGGGTTGCAAGGCATAGCAATGCAGGAATGTCCCTCTCATGGCAGCAGGGGGTTTGCGTCTATGGGGGGCAAACCTATTTAAACCACCACATCTCCTAAACTAAAAGACATGGAAATTTAATCTATAACAAAGTACTATTCATTATATTAACAATATTAAGATATTGGTTGTGTTGGTGTAGGTGTAGAACAAGAAAATTCTGTTTTGGGGGAACATACATAGCCCCAAAATATGGCAACATAGCATACTGTCTTTTTAGCTGAAGATAGGTGAGGGAAAAAAGAACAAAAACAAAACAGAAACGAGGCTCTCTGACCTCGCTCCTCTTTCCTCACTGGAAACATGGTCATAAAAGAATTCTGTGGCTTCCTATCCATGAACATAGGTCAGAAGATGCTCACACCAGAGGGCTTTGTCGTCTTCCTGGCAGCCAAGAAGAACCCGAGCAAAGGCCTGCGAGATTCCAGTTCATTACCACCAAATCGCCCCTCTTTCCCACAGCCACGCTCCTACACAGTCACTTGTAAAAGTATCTTCTCCTGGTGTTCTGAGTCTCCGTGTCTGAAAACTACTACATCAGGGAAAGCTTAAATAGATGGCTTATGCTTTTCTCTTGCTGGCATGCCCTCTGCCATAATGGTCTCAGCCAGGATCCCCTTTGTTTCTCTTATTTGTCCTTTTTTTTTTCCTCCTGGAGAGCAGGACAAACGAGGTGGTATATTCACGTACTTGACCATCACCAATATATTAGTATGAGTGATTTGCCAGGCACGGAGGCTGGGAGTGAGATCCCAGCAGTCAGAAGACGAAGGCAAAAGGACAACAAATCAGGACGAATCAATGGCCAAGCTAATTTATGTAGCAATTTGGGGCCAGCCAGGGCTACATAGTAAGACTCCGTCTCAAAAATAAGGCAGAAAGGCCAGCAATGTGACTCAATAGACAAAAGTGCTTTCAGCCAAGCTGGACAGCCTGAGTTCACTCCCACGTGGGTGGAAGGAGAGAACAGATCCCTCAAGGGTTGTCACATGACCACAACCTAAGTGCCATGGCGTAAGCAGCCACACAGATACACATATACACATATAAACACTCATAATGAGTAAATAAACAAACTCACCTCCATGTATTTCAACATAAATGGACCTCAGACAGCTTTTGAGTTCTTTTTAAAAAGCAAGTTGCACTTTTCATAATGACAGTTATTTAAAACTTAAAATCCTTAGCACATATGCTAAATTATATAAATAACTTATATAATAATGATGAGTACTATCTTATAGCTAGTAGTAAGATTTAAATATGGAGGTTAGAGAGGACGGTCAGGGGATAAGGAAACTTGCTGCTCTTGCAAAGGACCTGTGTAGTAAGCATTTGGGTTTCTTTAAAAACATAGAAATGGTACAGGAATATGTTTTTGTTTTAATCCCAGGCGTGGGATATGGGGCTGCTTCAGATTGTCCACAGCAGCTGACTGTGATTTGCCTCATGCTCTGGTACAGGCTTGGTTTTGCCTGGTGCAGATAGTTTTTGCAAGTGTATGACATTTGGAATTCTGGGGACTCTTGAGAGGGTATATAAATGCAAGAGCCCCTATGGGCTGTATCGGCTGCTGCTGCTGCTCCTCCTCCTCCTGCTGTTGCTGCTGCTGTTGGCTATTGTAAATTGTATTGTAGATTCCTAATTGCTGGTTGCTAGTTGCTCTTTGTTAGTTGGAGATAACCAGATGACAAAGATCAAAATTGCCCCCAAGGAACCCAATGCCACTACTCAGCAGAGAGTAGTCTAACAATGTTGATATCCCCTTTCCTCTCTAACCTTCTGTCTCTCCTGCCGAGTATTGGGAGGTTGGAAGGGAGAAGGGTGGGGAAGGGTGGTAGAAACAGGAACCCGTAAAGTAGCCAGACGGTTTGACCACAGACCTGGGTTCCATTCCCAGCACCCACGTGGTAACCCAAAACCTTCTGTAACTCCAGCTCCAGAGGACCCAACACCCTCTTCTGGCCTCCATAGGCACCAGGCACACATGTAGTACACATACAGTCATGCAGACAAAACACTCGTACCCATAAGATTAAAACAAATGTGATTTTCCTGATGATTTAAACAGGGCTCCAGAGCTGGGAAGTTAACAGATGCAACAGCACAGAGAGATGGCGCTCTGGATGGTGGTGAGGTCACAGTCCTCATGAATGCATCCGTGTTGCTGTCACAGGGCTGGCTAGTTTCAGTATGTGGTTTGTTCTAAGCAACTTCAGCCTCCTTACCTCTTCCTTCTCCTGCCCCTCTTACCATCTCACCAGCCACAGGAGACTGTGGCCAGCATCTTGACCTTGGACCTCCCAGCTTCCAAACTATGGGAAATAAACCTCTCTTCTTTATAAGCTACCTAGCCTCTGGTAATTCACTATAGAGCACAAAGCCAACTGAGACATCTAGAATCTCTTTACAATCCAAAAGTCCTTCTTTGTCCTTATACAAATTCCATTCGTGCATCACCTGTCTGCAGGCTGCGTTCTCTCGTGTGTGTAGATTTCCTCCACAAGTTTTCAACTGAAAGACAGCGGTTAAGTTCTTTACCAAGCCCTCTATTTCTTTTCTACTGGCAACCTTCACACTGAGTTTAACCTTTCCCTCCCATGTCGCCTTCACGGTGTGAAGGAGCAGTGTTTCCTCTTTGAGTGTCATTTCATTAAGTTTCTAAAGCAGCCAGTCTACATCCCGAAATTAATCCGTGTCTGGGGGGGTGAGGGGGGTAGTATAAATGGCTCATCAATGCATAATGTACTTTGTCAAAGAAAAAAATTCCCTTCGTGTAATATATATTTCCTCCTTGTTGTGCTTGGGGGCATCAATTAATGTCAGAAGTCTGACAGTCCCTGAGCGCGTCCCTTTGACTATGGATGCTGGTGTGACATTGCCTGACTTCCGGGTGGGCGGTGTTTGCTGCTAGCGACTTGCTCCTCTTGCCCTTGAATTTGATGACATTTTGGTGCTTTTTTCGCGCTTCCTTGCCTTACTAGGGACTCAGTCTAACAATAGTGCAACCTCAGCAGGCACCACTGAAATCTTTCTCCCCCTTTTTTTTTTCCTTTCTCTATCCCTCCCTCTGAAAATTTTATTAAGACTTGGGGGTTGGGGGAAAGTAAAGTGACAAACCGATAGAACAGTTCCGAGAGGAATTGTGGACAGAGGCTCTCAAGGGCAGACAGGAGGCATTTCTTGGCGCTAGAGGCACCACTGATCCAGGAGGAGAGTGTGTGAGGCGGTGCCCACCCCTCGTTTTCTCTTTCGCTGTGAAATGTCCTCGTACCCCACCACCCACCCACCCACACCTACACACACACACACACACACACACACACACACACACACACGCACAAAAGTGTAAGCGAAGCTCAGTGGGAAAACGCAACATACTTTCCGCAGTGCCATGTCAGGCGTCCCCACTGCACCGCCTACCCTCTTGAGATGGCTAGAAAACAGGCCAGTCTCGGAGTGTCGGAAGGGACATGCCTACAAGCACAGAAGAGAATTCTCCTGCCTCTCTGCAGAGTCTGGGTAAGGAGAAAATATTGCTTGTTTAGAGCGATTTGACCTTAAGACTTCACAGAATAAGAAGGTGCCAGGAGGTCGCCAGAAAGAAAATGCCCTTTTGGATTTTTTACTATCCATTCTGAAAAGGGCCAAGCAAAGCAAGTTTAAGGTAGCAGTAATTTGAATCTATTTTTCTCCTGGGAGTCGGCTCACTTGTACCATTCTCCATCATACTATGGTCTTACCTCAGATAAAAATATTGTGGCTCTGAAAATAAAACTCGGGGCAAGAGAGGATGGAGGCCTAGAAGGATTATGGTTTTAAAACCCCAAAGCCTTTTTCCTCTTAAGCACAAATTCCAATTAACATTTAAAGAACACGCCAGTACAATCCTTCCTAAAACCAAACCTGAAGAGACAGCCCAAAACAGCAAGAGATATTCCCATTGCCAATCCAAAAGGGATTAGGAACAAACTCAGGAAAAATCTCTGTGGTGACAGACTGCACCGGTGCCTTCACCTTTAAGTCCCAGTGAGACACTCCTGGTGAGAAAATGGCAGGCAGTGTCATAAGATAGACACAGTCTGACCGTCAAGAAAACACTTCCCCCACCCCTTCTCCCTAAATGCCTCAAGGTACCACTTCAGCACAAAAAACCTCGACCCCCACCCCGGGGTCCCAGGACGCCTGATATCGCAGAACATGTTTCCGCTTTGATATTCCGTGCCGCTCAGGGACCTGCGGCGCATCTACATAAATCAGCAGAGAAAGGAACCCATTACCAGCAGCCGCCGCATCCCATTCAGTGATTGAAAACCACAACTATGTTTTCCAATCTGCTACCCGAGATGGAAGTGTCATCGTGTGGAATGAAATGGCATGGATTACAGTCCTATATGCTTATGAGGCCCTGTTTGCAGCAAGCCTGACTCTGCCCTGATTTCTAAATTGGTTTTTGAACTCCTGCCTGTAAAGCTGAAAGGTACAATGTATTCATTCAAGGAGAGGGGAAGCGGGTGACCCACAGACTCGAACATGACTTTCCCCAAACTGCAGTTCATTAAGCGTGTTCCGTCTCATGAACCATGGATCATTTCAGTTTTAAGTACTCTTTTATTTCCTTTAAATTTATCTAAAACTTTATTAGATTCCTCCAGCACAGTCCTGACAGACAGCCCGCACACATTTTAAACCTTCCCAGTGGAGAAGCATAAAACATTTAAAATCTATATTTGAACTGACAACAGCAGCGGAGTGTTTGAATTAGAAACAGATTAGACATAATTGAAGATAAAGAGCGGGTGCAAGCCGCACACCCACTTCGCTGAAGTGGGCTTTAAATTATCAGATTCATCCAGAGTACATTACCAAGAAACATTGAATTGTTATCTTTAGACAGCCTTTTCTAAGAATTTACAATTTCTCAGTTCAGTGAAGCCTGGCACCAGCTTGTTATCAGAACAAAAAACGAAAAATCACTCGGTTCAGGGCACAGAACCGACCTCACCTCAAAAAGTACACATTTCCCTCTGATCACAGACACCTCATCGGACAGCCGACAGGCCTCTTCGTGGACGTCCGTTTCAGGCGCTTCCTTGTTCCAGGTAATTCCCAAGCTGGCTACTGACTTGCGCTATTTACCAGTAAGGTTCCCTGTCAAGCCCCACCTCCATCCCTTAATTAAATACCACACACACACACACACACACACACACACACCACAGAGACAACACACACACACATCACGAGCGCAGCACGTGTGTGCATCTTTTCTGCTTTGCCAGAGTCCTTCTCATTAGTAGTGTAGCTGAATTCATTATGCAAAGCAAATTGACAAAATTTAATTAATGAAAGTTAAATAAATTAAGTTTGGATACAACAGCATATTGTGTTTTTTTGTTTGGGCTTGTTTGTTTTTATACAAAAACATCAGACTTTTGAAAACACAGATTTTAACACAACAGGAAAAAATACTTCTGTTAAGAATCAAGCTACTGAGAGCTAGCAAGATGGCTCATCAGACTAAGTTACTTGCCACCAAGCCTGACAGTCTGAATTGGATACCATGAGGACCTACACAGTAGAAAAAACGAAGCCATGCAAAATGCTGTCCTCTGACCCTTGCATGCATGTGCTGACACACACGAACACACATGCACAAATAAGTGGGTTTTATTTTTTTTAAGTTACAAATAATCTCATAAAACATCAAATCTCCAACTTTCTAAATAAAAAAGAGAAAAACAAGGAAAGGAAAGGCTGAGGGTGTGGCGGGGTAGAAGAGCATTTATCTAGCTAGCACCAGTAAAGCCCTGGGTTCTGTCCCAAGTACCAGCCAGCCATCAAATAAAGGGAAATATTTGGTTGACCACAAATCACTCAGAAATCTTTCATCTGAACCAACGTTTGGATTATAGCTTTCAACCTAAAGGTTTGTGACGTGGGAATGCAATGTTTACAAGCGGCTAGGGATATGCTATTGCTCCCCTCCTCCCTCCCATGCTACTCTCGCTCTCGCTCTCGCTCTCTCTGTCTCTGTCATGCTGTCTCTGTCTCTCTCTGTCTCTCTCTGTCTCTGTCTCTCTCTGTCTCTGTCATGCTGTCTCTGTCTGTCTCTGTCTCTCTCTGTCTGTTTCTGTCTGTCTCTGTCTCTCTCCCTCTCATCTTGCCAAAGTTAAAGGTAACCTAAGGCATTTTGGGAAACTGCTTCTTGACAAACATAAAACCTAGCACACAGTAGGGATGTAAGTGCTGGTGGCATTGAGGACTAACCTGATGACTGCTGACTTTCTGGAACCCTCTCCCGTGCCATGTTAATGTGCCCTGCTCTTCGCCTAATGGACATTTTTATCTTGCTTTCTGATTTGTGTTCAGTTACTTTTGTTCTCTGACAGTATTTTATTTTTTTAATTGGAAAAGGCTTTGAAATTAAGTAGTAAGATTTAAATCTGGGAAGATCTTCAAGATGTAAGGATTAGGCAATAACTGCGCTGTGTACCACCTTGTGCAAGCAAGTGCTTGTATGTTGAGAGGAAAGTGCTTTTTAATCCTGTAGTTTTTGTTGTTTTTATTTTGTTTTTTAGGGACAGGTTTTCTCTGTGTAGCCCTGGCTGTCCTGGAACTTGCTCTGTAGACCAGGCTGGTCTTGAACTCACAGAGACCTGTAGCTGCTTGTATTCTCATACTATTATGTTCCCCCCAAACTGAAGGACCCCAGTTGGTTCTGATTGGTAAATAAAGATACCAACAGCCAATAGCTGGGCAGGGCAGATAGAGATGGGGCTTTTTGGATTCCCAGGCAAGGAACCAAGAGAGGAGGAAGGAAGGAGGTCAGCCATGTCTGGAGAAGATGAAAAAGAAGAAAGACACCATGCCCAAGAAGGTGCAGGACAGAGAGAGTAGCCATCATATAGGAGGCAGGGAAGAGCGGCCCCAGGAGGGCTCCCTGACTGGATCTAGGGCAGCAAAGATGGAGTATAGATTTTAGTAAGTAATAATGGAAATATCGGAGGGAGGAGGACCAGCCACATGGAACCATTGAGTTGTTTTAGGCATGTCAAAATATAAAGGCTGTGTGTCTGTCTGCGTGTGTGTCTGCGTGTGTGTGTATGTATGTGTGTGTATGTGTATGTGTGTGTATGTATGTGTATGTGTGTGTATGTGTGTGTATGTGTGTGTATGTGTGTATGTGTGTGTATGTGTATGTGTGTGTTGTATGTGTATGTGTGTGTATCTGTGTGTATGTGTATGTGTATGTGTATGTGTATGTGTATGTGTATGTGTATGTGTATGTGTATGTGTTTCATTCAGGAACCCAGAACATTGGGGCAGGTAGCGAGGGAATGCTTCACTGCTTGGATCAATTTGAGTAGCTTAATAGGGAATTGCTACAGAGATCCACCTGCCTCTGCCTCTCAAGTGCTGGGACTAAAGGCATGTGCTGCCTGCTGCAGCCTGACTGCCACCGCCTCCTCCTCCTCTGCGGCCACCACCACCACCACCACCACCACCACTCTGCTAATCATGTAATTCTTAGAAAGCAGCCTCTTAGGGTAGGAAAGAAAACAACGTTTAGGATCCAGATAGACCTACACTGAATTATTTTATTTTATTTGCATGGATGTTTTGCCTGCATGTATATGTGTGCACTGTCAGGTTCCCACTGAGGCCAGAAGAGGGCCTCGGGTACCCTGGAACTGAAGTTATAGACAATAATACAGACTATAAGTCACTGTATGAGTGTGGGAATGGAACCCAGGTCCTTTAGAAGAGCAGCCAGTGTTCTTAATCTCTGAACCATCTCTCCAGCCCCTACACTAACATATTGCTGTTCAGCCTTTGACTAGTTGGAAGACCAAAGGCAATTTATAGACTCCACAGTCGCTTGTCCTAGGAACATACCTGCCTGCAGAGCTATCTCAAAATGGTTAATCTATATATTTATTTAATGTGGATGAGTGTATTGTCTGCATGCACATATGTGCCACATGTGTCTGGTGCCACAGAGGTTGGAAGAGGGCATCAGCTCTACCTGATGCCAGAGTGGTTCTGATCCACCACACGAGTACTAGAAACCCAACCTGGATCCTCTGCGAGAGCAGCTAGTGTCCTTAACCACTGAGCCATCATCTCTCTCCAGTCCTCCACCCAAACATTTACATGAGGTCACTTACATTAAAATCTTAGCACTGTATAAACTCAAAACTGCCCAGATACACCAGCTGCAAACTTTCTTGAACTGGCACCATTCAGCCAAATTAGGCTGTCCTAGGGGCAGCAGTAGAAACCTCACAGGAAGCACTGTCCCTCACATACACTTGACCAGCAGGATCAGAGGAGACCACAGTGGAGGTCAGGGGTCTAGGGATTATAGGAATGGAATCACAGCCTTTCCTACATTCGAGAACCACATGGGGCACACCGGTGGCAGAGACTAGGGGTTCCAACTTGTTCTTCCTCTACACAGAAGCTTTGGGAGCCCGCTAGTGCCAGAGGCATCTGAGACTATCACCTTCTAACTCAGCGCAGCTATGCCAGCAACTCAATCTGTAAATATTCTTCTGCTTTCTTGTTTACTGTTATTTAATCTCCATTCTTGCATGTGTGTCTTACGATGGTTTTGTTTGTTGGTAGGTTCATCAATTAGATCTTGAGTATGTTTCTTCACCCAGACTACCACAAGGCACTGTTTCCAAACCTTCACCTGTATTTCATATACTCTCTTACTCCTATGCCTCTGTCTTTCATCCTTAACCCCCTCCTCGTTTGACCTCTTCATTATAACCTTCCATAGCTTTAATAACTTCTAAACTCCATGGACTATAGCATACTCTCACCATTGCCCCACCCACTACTTTCATTCTTTTTGAAGTTGATCTAATCCTTATCCACATACACCCCCACCTATCTCCTCCCACCCCTGATCTTACTGACTAAAATCTGAGTATGCTCTGTACTATGCGTATTTAACTATCTTGATTGAAGTCAAGGAGCCACTGTTGTTACTAGGCTAGTGCAGCATTTGCATACTGGGAATATCCAGTAGCTGTGGTTGTTCTCACACAAAACAACCTACAGAACGATCTACAGAACAATCTACGGAGCGATCTATAGAACGACCTACAGAACCATCTACAGAACCATCTACAGAATGACCTACAGAACCATCTACAGACAGACCTACAGAATGATCTACAGAGTGACTAACACATAGTCTTCATCAGTTGCCCTTCTGGACTGAAGAGTTATTTTCTGAACTACTCACCTCTACTGTACCACATCTAAGCCCCACTTGACCATTGTAAATACTTCAACTGAATTATAAGTATATATAAGTATAGCAGATTAAAAAAAAAAACTGAAACAATGAAATCCCAACACCGTACGATAAGAAACATGAAAAACCAAAGTACCATAACCCCTGCAGGACTCACTAACCTAAATGAATGGCATTTACTGAGAGTGTGTTAGATGAAAATCCAAGGCTAAGAACTCAAAAGAGCAACGATAAATATGCTTGAAGAACTGAGGAAAATAAGTTCCTGAAAGAAACAGAAACAGCTACCCAAAAATGGCAAGAAAGAGGAATTCCACAAAAACAAAGAAATATTGAAAAATAAAAACATTTGAATGTAAATGTCGCTTTTATTTTCTCTAAATATTGCTTATATTTCCTCTGATGATGGGATGGGATGAGAGCCATACCCAAGCTGTGCAAATACACAGCTTTGGCTGAGCCCAGAGCATTTCTTTCTCTCTACTAACCTAGGCATACTAGGACTAGGCCTGGAGCTTCTAGCCACCAGTCTAATCTTCCAAGCAGACTGATTCAATCTGGCTTCTCTCCACTTGTGACTGAATTGTCCTGCTTGACTTCATACTAACTTTGTTTGTTTTTTGTTTGGTTTGTTTGTTTGTTTGTTTGTTTGTTTGTTTGTTTGAGACAGGGTTTCTCTGTGTAGTCCTGGCTGTCCTGGAACTCACTCTGTAGACCAGGCTGACCTCAAACTCAGAAATCCACCTGCCTCTGCCTCCCTAGTGCTGAGATTAAAGGCGTGCGCCACCATTGCCCGGCTTCATACTAACTTTGGCAATATATTCTAATCTTCTGGCTCCTTTTCATTCTCTGGCTCTGTCTTCACCTGTGTCTAGCTTGCTCTCTCTACAACCTGTCTCTATGAAACTGTCCAAGTAAAAGTCCTCTCTCTCTCTCTCTCTCTCTCTCTCTCTCTCTCTCTCTCTCTCTCTCCTCCCCTCCCCTCCCCTCCCCTCCCCTCCTCTTCTCTTCTCTTCTCTTCTCTTCTCTTCTCTTCTCTTCTCTTCTCTTCTCTTCAGTCACCTCTCTTTGCTGTGCTGTTCTTGTGAGAGTTGAGTATATCCTATCTCAGATTCATTCTGTCAAATCTTTCTCTGATTCATCACTTTGTCTGCGCTTCAATTAAACATCACTTTCAAACATGACTGCTTTCTTCTACAAACTAACCTTACCGTCATTGTCAGGGTCTAAAGGTATATACTAAGGGCGTGTCTGTATTCCAATAAGATCATATCTTTGGATGTGATCCCTTCCCAAAACCACTATGTTGCTGGATTAAAATTCTTCTACACACACACACAAAAAAAAAACTTCTACATTTGAAATGCTGGAAATAAAAATATAGTATGTCAAATAAAAATCTTTACAGAAAATCTCATTGGTCAAACAGATCAAAAACAGGGCAGACTACCAGAACTTTAAAATAAGATAGAGGAAGTAAAATGGCCAAACAAGGACAAAGATAAAATTATAAGAAGATACCAGTAGAAATTCCAAGATATATGTGACAGTGTGAAAACACCAAATCTACAGTTTGTAAATCTAGAACAACAAGAAGTATCTTGTTCTAAAAACAGAAAACATTTCCAAATAAATCCTAACAGAAATTTTCCTACAGTTGGAAGATAAATGCCAAACAAGATACAAGAGACATTTAGTACACCAAACAGACAAGACCAAAAGACAAACTCCCTTTGTCATATAGAGCAAGGAAAGTATATGAAAAATCATCAAAAGAAAAGCACCAAGTCACATGTAAAGGCAGGCCCATAAGAATAACTACAGACCATTCTGCTGAAATTAAAAGCCAAAGGGGCTTGGAATGATCTATTCCTGCCAATCCAAACTCCTAAAATGGTTCTTACAATAGATACAAAACAAGTTTCAACAAATAGAGGAAAATGAAACAATTATATGATTGCATCTGATCCCCATAGAAGAAGAGTACAAATCAACAAGAGGGATCTTAGGAAACAGGCAAACTCAAGGAGATTAAACACACACTGCTGCCGGGCGGTGGTGGCGCACGCCTTTAATCCCAGCACTTGGGAGGCAGAGGCAGGCGGATTTCTGAGTTCAAGGCCAGCCTGGTCTACAAAGTGAGTTCCAGGACAGCCAGGGCTATACAGAGAAACCCTGTCTCGAAAAAAAAAAAAAAAAAAAACAATAAACACACACTGCTGAATGATGAATGAGTCCTAGAGTAAATCAAGAAGAAAGTCTTAATTTGTAGAATCAAAAGGAAATGAAAACACAACATGCCAAAAACCTACAGGATACAACAAAAATGTCTACATCTCTCTAAGTGCCTAGATTAAGAAACAAGAAAAACCTCAAATAACTTAATGATACACTTTTAGGGCCCTGAAAAAAAAAAAGAAGAAAAAGCCAAACTCTAAATCAGTACCTGAAAATAAATCATTAAGATTAGGACATAAATAAATGAAATGGAAACTACACACACATGCACGTACATACACATACACTCACACACACACAAATACACATAGACATATATACAAGAATCAACAAAACACAGTGCTGGTTCTTTGAAAAGATAAGATTGACAAACCCTTAGCCAAATTAACTGAAAGAGATAAAAGATCCAAATCAAAAAATGGGTGCCATTATAACAGATACCATAGAAATGTAGAAAATAAGTACATTCTACCTTGAAAAATATATGTTTATAAGTTAGAAATTTATTTTTTTAAAGAAAGAATGGATTTCCAGATACATACAACCCACCAAAATTAAACTGAGATGAGATTTTAAAAATGTTTAAATAAATCTATAACAAGTGATGATATTGAATCACTAATTTAAAATCTTCCAACTTAAAAAAAAAATCAAGATGCAGGAGGTTTCACTGGTGAATTTTAACAGACTTTCAAAGAAGAATTAACAGCAGCGTTTCTATACTACCCCATAAAATAGAAAGGAAGAAACATGTCCAAACTTTTTTATGAGGTTGGTATTACCCTGATTCCAAAAGCAGATAAAAATACAAGAGAAAGAAAGAAAGAAAGAAAGAAAGAAAGAAAGAAAGAAAGAAAGAAAGAAAGAAAGAAAGAAAGAAAGAAAGAAAGAAAGAAAGAAAGAAAGAGAAAGAAGGAAGGAAGGAAGGAAGGAAGGAAGGAAGGAAGGAAGGAAGGAAGGAAGGAAGGAAGAAACAAAAGTTATAGGTCCAATTGCCCTAATGAATATGGAGGGGAAGATTCTCAGCAAAATACTGCAAACTGAATGCAAGAACACATCAAAAAGATTATTCGCCATCATCAATTTAGGTTTATTCTGTAGACACATTGATGGTTCAATGTTGCAGATAGTTCTGGGGCTAATTGTATTTGATGTTAATTCTGTTCTCCTGTGAGGGGCTTCGAACAAAGAATGAGTCAGCACTCAGGTGATTTCCTATAAACCTTCTTCCCACCTTAATTTGTAAAATAAAGAAGACTGATGATTGGGCAGAGAGAGGGAAGGTGGAGTGAAAAGAAAAGAAGGAGGTCTCAGAGGGAGAGAAAGAGAGGAGGAGGAAGAAGAAGAAAAGTGGAGCAGAAGCACATAGCCTGGAGAAACTGCAAGTTCTAAGGGATCTCTTATATGTGGAAGATAGTAGTGTAGTGGTAGAATTGCCCAATCTAAGCGCACAGCATGTATTCATATTAATTGAGTTGTGTTTTCATTGCCCGGGCTTATTTGGGTTGGAGATTTACCGCAATAGTTCAATATACACAAATCAGTATTATAAATTTGATAAGTAAACTTAAGGACAGAAACCACATGGTTATCTTGATACATACGTAAAGACTTCTGGAACAATACCACATTCCTCCATGTTAAAGCCCCAATGAAGCTTACAATACAGAGAATACAAACCAATACAATAGAAGGTACATATGGCAAACCTACAGCCAACATTGTTTAAGAGGGGAAAATTGAGTTCCCCTAAACTACCCTGGATTTCTACTAAAATCGAGACAAGGGTGTCTATTTATTCTCCCTTATTCAATGTATTACCAGAAGTCTTAGTAAGAGCAATAGAACAGAAGAAGCAAGTACCAGAATACAAATAAGAAAGAACTCATAGTATCTCCATTTGTAGATAATGTCATTCTACACATGAGACCCCCAAAACCCTCGGAAAATTCTTAGAAATAATAAACATTCTCAGCCAGGTGCAGACTATGAAACTAACATACAAAAGTCGATATCCTTCCTATGCGCCAATGACAAAGAAACAGTTAATTCCACTTATAATAGTCTTGGAGGCGGGGACCTTGGAAAGCCTTACCAAAGATGTAAGAATGAGAAAGATTTCTACAGTGAAAACTTTAAAACACTGAAGAAAAGCATTAAGGAAGACACAAGAAAATAAAAAAAGACCTTTAATACTCTGAAAACTCAATATGGTGAAAATGGGCAGACTCAACACAGCCCCAAACAAAATTGTAGAGGCATCCCCCACATAAACAGAAATACACACATGTCCCCAAGGCTCAGGGAGCATCATGAAAGGAGGGACAGAAAAACTGTAGGATCCAGAGGTTAAGGGAGCAGTGCTGTGATGTTGTCGTTAAGACATGACAGGACTGTTGCACTCCCATGAGCCCACAGCAGCTGTGGTCCCCTGCACAGGGCCTTATGAGGTCAAGCCAGTCACGCTCCATTGTGAACGGGAGATGGGTAGAGAGCTCTAGCCCTCGCTGAAAAGCTACTGGCAATTGATGGCTACTGGGGAAGGAGAATCGTGTTCTGGTGGATGGTCCCACACCCATGGACATGAGGCAGCACGGAATGGACTCACTGGGTTACATGAAGGAAGACATTTAAGGGAGAAGAGGACTTGCTGCAGGAGAGTCTGAAGGATTAGGTATGATCAAAATACATTTTATATATGTATACATGCGATGTATGTATGATATTCTTAAACATAAACACTACACATACACAAGTACACCTTTCTTGTGGAGGCTGGAGACATCAGATCTCCTGGTACTGGAGTTGCAAGCAGTTGAGAACTGCCCGACATAATTTCTGGGTCTGAACTCAGGTCCTCTAGAAGAGATGTATATGTTCTTAGCTTTTGATCCATCTATCTCCTCAGCCAAAAATAGTCTTTAAAAAAAGGAAAAGAGAGGGTGGAAAGAGCTCAGTAGTTAAAAGCACTGACTGCTCTTCCAGAGGATGCAGGTTTGATTCCTAGTACCCACCTATGGCTTTCACCCACCTCTAACCCCAGTCCCAGGGAAGCCAATGCCCTCCTCTGAGTGTTTGAGCATGAGGCATAAACTTGGTACACAGACATAAATGTAGGCAAAACACCCATACACATAAAATAAAAGGAAAAAATAAAGCAGCAAAAGAAGGCTTCTCCAAAACTAGGAAAGAAAAATAAAACATGTACAGATAATTTGAATCTTTCACTGTTCATGAAGAGAGAAGTTAAGGTTATACTCTCAAAATTCCTTTGCATAACATCAAAGCGATTACAAAACAAAGAGAAAACATTGTGAAGTAATTATTTATTATTTATTATAATACAGTATAGAATTATATTATTTTTACAATATAGTGATTTTACAAACACTACTTAAAATGTGATGAAGACTCACGTATCATGTCACTATCAGAGCCTTCCTTCTTGAGTTTTCAAGATAAACTGACCAGGTGGGCTTCGTGGAGTATAATCGGGTGGAGAGCAATGGCCTTCTTCCTTTCCTGGTAAATACATTGTTCTGATAAGATGTTCAAGTGACCTTGGAACTTCAGGATTTCTGTATGGGTGAGTTTTAGCTGCATTACTTTGTGCTCCCGGCCACCTGCCTAAGAGCTCTTTGGATTCACGAATCACACACACACACACACACACACACACACACACACACACACACACGCACACACACACGTCAGTTAATTTTTGACATGCTGTGATTAGCTCAAAGACTGAGCACTCCACTTTGCCCTCCCTGGGGTTTTTCTTTTAAATTCTAACAAAATTGTCTTTTAAATTTTGAGAAGCTAGGACCACCATCAGGGTGGGACCATCCACAGTGGTCTGAGCCCTCCCACATCTATCACTAATGAAGAAAACATCCTATAGGCTTGTCTGTAGCCAGTTCTTTTTTTTTTTTTTTTTTTTTTTTTTTTTGGTTTTTCGAGACAGGGTTTCTCTGTGTAGCCCTGGCTGTCCTGGAACTCACTCTGTAGACCAGGCTGTCCTTGAACTCAGAAATCCACCTGCCTCTGCCTCCCAAGTGCTGGGATTAAAGGCTTATGCCACCACCGCCCGGCCTGTAGCCAGTTCTTATGGGGGCATTTTCCCAATTGAGATTTCCATCTTTCAAATGACTATAGCCTATGTCAGATTAGCATAAAACTAGCCAGCACAGACATTTTCTTTCTATGTAAATAAAGTTTATAGTTTTGTTTGTAAGATTCCTAGAAAAATCACAGAAATTACATCTGGAAACAAGTTCCCAGAGATCATATATACAGAGGCCTGACACAGGGCTTTTTTTTTTTTTTTTAACATTCTTATTGATAACATGGAAAAGCAGGTAAGGGGCGTTCCTTGACTGTGACAGCATCTTTCTCGCCTCAGGTAAACAATATCAAGAGCAAAAGTGATCAATCAATCAATCAAACAATGGCCACAAAAAAAAAAAAAAATCACTCCAACCAGTGACTTCTACCTCTGTTATCTCATGATTGCATTTCATGGGTGAGCTTTGGGAAGCATTTTATTCTAGGTGAGCAGTTAAGAGAAATTCCCAAGCAGTTTGTCACTGTAGGAGTTAAGAAGGCATCACTGGGTTGAGGCATGGGGTTGGGGAGCTGGTCGATCAGTTTTCAAGCATCTTGCCATCTCAGCATCAGGACCGGAGCATCTTCCAGAGGTCTGATCATACAGCACTTCCAAGCAGCTGCTCGTTAAAACTGCTCAGCAAAGGAGAAGGATGAAAACAAGAAACCAGAAGACAAACCAGTGCCTCTAAATATTATGGTCTGTCAGGTCTCCAGCCAGGACAGAGTTGCCAACAGAACCAAGGACATTGTGGCTTCTGGCCAAGGCAGGACTAGTTGTCAAAGAGAAGAAACAGAATTGCTAGTATTCAAGGTCCCAAACCCTGACCCCCTCAGCTGTTCCTTTCTCCTGTTCATGAGTGTGAAATGCCTCTCTATAAAAGGAATGACGTCTCTATGTAGGCAAATCTCACACTGAGTTTTCCTAGTTGTTCTGTAACTTTGGTCTCTCGGCTGCTAAGACCTCAGTCGGACTCTGGAGCAGAGGCTCCTTTCCCTCCCCATGTCCCCTTTGTTTTTCCTCTCTTTCTGTCACCAAGATGCTTGAAGCTACATAGAGTGCGATTCCTACAGGGACCAAATATTGCTTTGTTCTCCATGAAAATATTTTATTTTAATGACTTCCCTCAGCCCAGAAAAAAAATGCATATGTACTCACTGACTATATTCCTTAGCTCTTTAGGCATGCAGGCTGTGTGTTTAATCACACACCATGCAAACAAGTTTTTCCATTTTGCAGGCCATCCCATCACATTTTGTTCCTACACAGATCCAAGCTTTCCTCGCTCCCTCCAAACCTTTACCCATCTCAAAGTCATACTTGGAGGCCGCTGCAGCAATTTCAAATTCCAAGAGAGCTTCTTCACTTTCATAGCCAACTCCAGGTGACCACGATAAGGAGAGACTTTGTCTTCTTTGTATCATAATTCCCTTTTTGAAATAACAAAACAATTTCAAAATCTAAAGCAAGGAGTGTGTTCTCATGTTCATGTGTGCGTGTGTGCTTCTGTGTAATGAGAGGATGAAGAAGGACAGGAGGGAAGGAAAGAGGAATAAGAAGAGGAACAAGGAGAGGAAAAGATCCCTGAAGACAATCTGAGCCCCCAAATCCCAACAGCTGGCTGGCCAGCCAGTCTAGCATACCAATGAACTCCAGGCCAGTGGGAGATTGTCTCCAAAAAAAAAAAAATAGAGTGGAGAGCAATAGTCTAGACACAATGCCCACTTCTAACCTCCATAGTCACAAGCATGGGTCTGCACACCTCATGTGCGCACACACACAGTCACACACAAAGTTTGTGTTCATGGTGGTACCAAAGTTTGTGTTCATGGTGGTACACATCTATATTCCCACAACCTGGAGGAGACAGAGGCAAGAGTTTGAGGCCAATGTGGACTTCATAGGGAGACCCTGTCTCAAATGATTTAATGACTTTCTTAAATTGAGCTAGTTTGATTTCACGTTTGTTTGTGTCTATTAATTGTATTGCTTTAATGAGACTTGACATGCAATAAGTTGCAGTCGTTTAAATATGCAATTCACATTTTTATGCATGGGTATATCCATGGGGCCGGCAACACAATCAGAGATACAGACAAATCCTCTGCCCCTAAATTACCTCACTCTGCTTCCTTTGACTGAATGAATCCAGCTCTGTGCTGCTTTCCCTGCATCAGAAAGTCAAATTGCTGAGAAATCTATTTCTGAGCCTTATTGGGCTTTTATTTGGACAAGTTGAATAAATGCGTGTGATTTGTTGACAATACATTCACAAATGAGGGCATGAGAAATTTGTCTTTAAATTGCATCTGCAAAGAAACTTCACAGTAAACTCTATTTGTCCTGGGAAGTATTAGACTACTTGGAAGATTGAAATTGGAAAGTGAGCAATCACACTTTGAAAGGTCCCTAGTTTTCATCTCTTCCAGGTCTACAGATTTTTCTAAAGCTAAACAACAGATTCCTGACATAAATACCACAGCTTCTCGCCCTCTACCATCCTGGGCAGTGCAAACAAAGCCCTGATGTCACTTTTTCGTTCCACCACATCTTATAACCAGTCAGTAATTAAATCTTATTTAAGAATTTCTCCATGCAAATCTTGATGTTCCGGATAAAACTATGTCAAGGGAGTTCTGTATGCGTCTACAGAGGCCTTCTATTCTGCAGGCGCTTAGCTGGAATCCTGGGGCGGTGGGGCTGCTGCTGGCCTGCTCTGAGCTCCTCACACTCAATTTCCCTGTCTAGAAAGTGGAATTCAGAAAAATCAGATCTCCATGAAGATAACAGGCGACCCTTAGTGATAGCTACCATTGACTCGTTGTTTCTGGTCATGTCACAGGCTAGAAGTAAGAGAGAAAAGGCTTTGATCTCTGTGAACCTGGAGGAAGCTTCTCCATCATCGCTGTCCAGTGAAGCCAGTCATCAATTTAGGATATTTGTTCACCACCTATGACCCGTCAATGAACAGCTCTTGCAGCAGAAAAGAAGAAAGTGATACTCACCTGCCAGAATCAGATGTTCCTTCAAACACTCAGCTTTCTAGGGCTGGTGATATAGCTCAGTTGGTAGAGGACATAATTAACATACATGAGGCCCTGGGTTCAATCCTGAGCACCACATAGATTGGGCGTGGTGACACACACGCATAATCCCTGCCTTTGGGAAATGAAGGCATGAGGACCTGAAGTTCAAAATTGGTCTCGGTTACTTACTGTGTGCAAGGCCAGGCTAGGATGCATGTGACCCTGCCTCATAAACAAGCAATGGGCGCTCAGCTCCCTGAGGCTTTCAGAAGCCAGCTGTAGGTGTGACCACACACCATAGGAGGCCCCTGCAGTCCTTCTACAAGCAAAGAAGCAGAGTACAACCAGATGTCCAGTGTTCCCAATGAGCTCTAGGACATACAAGCCCAGGAAAGCAGGTTTCCCTTGAAATAGCTCTCTTGAAATGTTTTTTTACATTGTGTAATGGTAAACCTAGAAAACAAAGTGCTCTCCTTGGCTTAGGGAGTGTGTCCTAAGGAAATGATCCAAAAGGTAATATAAAACCAACATAATAGAAAGTAACTGGGTATTAACTACCCTCAGGAATTCAGAGAGGGTCATCTAGAGGCTTCACTTCCCAAAATACTGACTGTAGTCACCTCCACTTTTGTCCCCATCCCTCACACCTAGCTGCCTGAAAAATATGTTTACTATCCTATCATTTGGTTAAAATGGGACATTGTCAGGTGGAAACCCTAACACCTGATTAACATGTTAGCTGCATTCATTGCATGCCTTCGATAAGGAATTTGATAACAGCATATGTCATAATTATATTGTGGAATGCAATAGCATGTTCCAGTGAGCTACACATAATTATATTAAAGCAGTATTTATGGCAATTATATCATTTGTTGAATTGTTGTAATTTCATTAAGTATAGGAGCCTGTAATGGATTAAATTCAGAAATGCTGAAGTTTTACAGTGGCTCCCCTTGAAAAGTATTATGGAGCTATGGGGCTTGTGTTGTTCTGCTGAGTCCCAATTAGGGACTAAACACAATAGGGAATTAGATGCCATTCCCTTTGCAAATTGTCTTGGGTTCTTCTCCCACCTCACCCCAACCCCATCTCACACTAAGCCCCAACCCCAGCCCAGCTCAAACTGAGAGCTTTTCCTTTTGACAAGCATGGTTCACTCAGTCCCATCTCCCTGTTGATTTGTTTTGTAAGGGTCCATGATTCTCTGAAGAATGATACCCCAAACTCAAATAGTATGTAAAAGCAAAGAATGTTTTATTCTGCAGAAGTCCAGCATGCTCCAAGATAGAGACACCTAAAGTGAGCTTGCAGGCCCAATTTAAAGCATATTAGGGGAATTCCAGGAAGAGTAGGTGACCTCTATCATTGGCTTTATCTCTAGGGACAGTCCAGAACCATTGCTGGGGAAGTCTGGAAACTGCTACTGACCCATTGTCCTTGACTCAGGCCAGGTGGCAGGCAGCTTCTGAGGCCCGAACTTGCCTGTACTTGCCCAGTTCTTACAAGCAGAGAATTAAGCCTTGTCTCCTGAACTGCCAATTTGAAACCTGTCACAGAGTCAACAGATCTCATTAGTTTGTTTGTTGGTTGTTATTGTTTGAGACAAAATCTTGGAATGTAGCTCCAGCTGGTCTGGTACTCTATATGTGGCCCACGCTAGCCCCAAACTCCTGGTGACCCTGTGTATCAGGGTCACATGTGCTGCAATTACGCGTGTGAGCCACTGTGTCCAGCGTATAGTTGTTCATTGTTTTATGTAGAATCCTAGCCTGGAAAAACAAAGCAAGGGCTGTGATTAATCAGTCCCTGGCCCCACTGCACACCTACTAAGCCAGAAGCTGCCTTTGAACAAGATCCTCAAAGATCCCTTGCCTTTGAATAGGAGCTTCAGGTGATTAGCCGTGGCATGAAAGTTTGGGATACCCAGAGGCCAACCTGGTTTACAAGCTGGCTTGTTCATCTTCTGAGGAAACAAAGCGCTTAAGGTTGCACACTGGTGATTAGCTCAGCGCTAGATCAAGAAGGCTTTCATTCTGCTGCTAACCATTGTGGCTAACCAAGAGATACAACTGAACCCCAAACTGCTCTAAGCATGTGGTGGCTTTCAGGTCACTCCACAACCCACCTGTGGGGTTACAAAACAGTGCAACAATGCTTTTTAACTCAATTCATATGTTTGTCTGTTTTCAGGCAAAGACTCACTCTAATTCTGGCTAGCTAGTGTGGTACTCAAAGCATCCTCCTACCTCAGCCTCCTGAGGATTATAGATGTGCACCATTAGGCCCATCAGGAACAAGCAGTTGGTGCGCATGATATGAAAGGGGGGTCAGGGGATACTGGGGACTAGAGGTTAACCAGCAGAGACGGGACTGAGAGAGCAGGGGAGAAGATGGGCTGAGGGTGAGTTACCCAAAGTAAAGCTGGGTGAGAAACAGAAACAGTATACAGAAACCCACTACCTCTAAAGCTAATTTAAAACTGTAATTATTTCTAAACGGTGTACCCCCACATGGGTACACAATGTTCCCGCAGAGGACATGGGTTATTAATGAAAATCTCAGTGCCAGACATGAAATATCCGAGTATGTCAGGGTGGCCCAAGAGTCCCTCAGAACAACACAGGCTACTGCCGCTGGCCTTGTTTTCCCACTTGGATGCTAAGAGCTATGTGGTAAAGCTTTAGGACAGAAGGCACGATACACTTTGGTTACAGGACAAAAAGAAACCAAGCTGAAACTGGCCTTAAACCTTGCTCCCTGCCACTAGCTTTCATAGTGCTACAACAGAATGTGAAGGCATTAGAGGACAAAAGCCACCAACGTATCAGCCATCATCAAACCCTGAGTTCTATCATTAACCGGCCAGGCAGGATGCACCCGGGGTGCAATAACGGTAGGTCTGTTACTGGAGTGATGAACTATTTTATGTGCCATAGGAAGGAATTTGTGTCTCCTACTTAAACCTGAGCATAAGCCCATGGTTTCTAATGGGGAGCATGCCACTGGTGCCTTACTGAACGAACGTGTTGTCAAACTGCCTTTTAAGTAGTTATGCTTATACCCATAGGTTAGTGCTGTTCTCAGCCCTGAACGGAGGAGACGCTTCCCTCTGTAGCAGATAACAGATTGACTCTTGACTGGTTAAGTACTGAGAATAAATGACTTTTGAGTGTTCAGTCCTAAATTGGTCATCTGTATCAACCTTACATTTGTGAAACGTGGGGCAGGAGAATGTGAAGGACAGATAAACCGTGAAATAGTCAAGAGGAGCATTTAGAATCCTGGAGAGCCAGAGCATCTACTTAGCGGATCAGTGCGGGACACTGTAGTGACGTTTTCTGGGGCGGAGTTGAGGCCACGTGGCAGGTCAGCATGTTTTCCATTGGCCCGTCATGAGTACCCTCTGCTCCTTCCAAGGCAGTTCCCAGCAAAGAAACCGCTGCTTCGGACAGCGAATCTCAACTGCTCCAGCTAGGGATTCAAATGTGTTTACTGCTCAGAATTCTGGGCGCAATCATATCCTGTCTGTAATACTTCCCTTGAACAGGCCCAGCCCCCTAAAGAACCAGGTGAATCTTCCTCAAGCATAGCAGTCCTGGGACCTATTCATCCGCATGCAGGAGAGTTGAGAGATCTTTAAACGTATCACCTACTAATCACTTCCAAAAGAAAGTAATGTGTTTAGAAGGATAGGGAGATGGCTCAGAGTTTCAGAGCACTGACTGCTCTTCTAGACGACCTTGGTTCAATTCCCAGCACCCACATGGTTACTTACAACTACCTGCAACTCCAATCCCAGGGGATCTGACATCTTTTTCTGGCCTCCATGAGCACTACATGCACACAATACACAAACATACATTTAGGCAAAACGCCCATACACACAAAAATTAAAATGATGATGATGATGACAATAATAGGAATGGGAAAACAGCTATTATCAGAAGGGGATGCCAACCAAATCATTTTCATTGCATTGCATTTAACTTTTTTTTTAATTTTAAAGATTTCTTTTTATTTTATGTATGTGAGTATACTGTCTTCAGACACACCAGAAGAGGGCATCAGATCCCATTACAGATAGTTGTGAGCCACCATATGGTTACTGTGAATTGAACTCAGGACCTCTGGAAGAGCAGTCAGTTCTCTTAACTGCTGAGACATCTCTCCAACCCCCTTAAAACTTTTTGAATGAAGTTTTATCTGGGGCTGGTGACACTCATCTATAATCTCGGCACTTAGAAGGCTGAGTCAGGAAGGTTATCAGTTCAAGGCCTGAACCTGTAATAAGAACCTGACTTTTCAATGAAGCGCTTTGGATGCCCATGACCTTACCTCACTGGATACACATATTAATCCCGTCAGACAGGGAGTGAGGATGCACAAGGCAAATATGAGAATAGGAATTCTGAAATTCTTTCCACTTATCCCACTATCAATCCATAAAAAACAAAAATGGGATTTTGAACATTTTCTTTAACTTGACAAGTTTTCTCTATTTTACTGACTACCGCCCCTGTGCTTTTATTTTTAACTTCTGATTTTTTTTTAAAGCCTTGTAAGCATAGCCTGATTGGCTGCAAAGACAGACTGTATAACTATTATATTTAAGCCCTTTGAGGAAATACCCTCTGATTAATTCACTCATATCAGATGACAGGGACTGAGAAAAATCAGAAGCCATTTTCTTAACGTAGACGTTCCTACTGCAACATCATTGACGGTCCTTAAAAATACACTGGAAATACCCAGGCCACACTTAAGTGTCCAAAAGTCCCTTTGCTTTGTAGTTTGGAGACCAGTTAGGGAAGAGAGATGCCTATTGTTTCTTGTAGATGAAGCCTCTTTCTGGAGGAACTATTACTGATGTCTGCATAAATCTCTTTGGATACCTCAGTTCCGTAGCTCAAGCCTTAGACTTAGATGGCTACTGCCTACAGCATCCAGGTTCTTCATTCAGCCCACTGGGACTGAACAGACCCCGCCCCCCTTGGCACTGAGTGAGCAGAAATCCCCTTTCCCTTCCTCTGTGTAACTTTTTCTCTCTTCATCACTAACTAGCCCTGGCTGGCTGTCCTGGTGTGGGATGTGGGAGCATGCCAATTGCTAATTAGGAACAAGCCTGTGAAAACTTGGGGGATGCTACACATTTCAAATTACATTCATGACCATGCAAATGCAAACGAAGCAGAGAGGTGAGCGTTGTGTCACGTTTGTAAAGGGAGAGAATTGCACTTCCCATGTGTGAAAGCAACTTACAGAATATGAGACTCAAAATAAGCAAGAAAAGCATTAAAATACTTATTACTTGAGTCACATTAGAATTCTATGAGGATGCTCTCATCAAACGATCTGTGATATATCAATCCTCCTTCCTCAGATTCAAGTCACTCGACCTATAGGCTACATGGTCAATCTATGCAAATGTTCCTTAAATATCAAATCCCCCTTTTATTACCATTCTTTTTTTGTTTTTGTTTTTGTTTTTTTTTTTTAAGGCTAAATTCCAACTCGACGTTATCTACTAAGTATCTTTCCATTTTTAAAGTAATCAATTCGTTCATACAATATTTCATAGACGATGACGTGGGAGGCGGGGATCTCCCAAGGCAAGAGCTTTATATCTCAAAATATTTTATGGTTTAACAGTTGTCTGTAGAGTTGAAAACGATGGTGGCAGAATCAGCTAAAACTCAATACCTGTTCTTTAAAGTGTGCTAACTGCGGTGGGGAAGCCTGACACAGCCAGCATGCAATTCTGGTGCTTCAGCTCCGAGAAATCGCCCATGGAGAAGGCACCGCTTCATGAATTCAATTTTACCCGTCCATCCATAAGTGGCTGTATTTCTTCAAGTACCTTTCATCCTTCTGAGCATTAATGGTGACTGATTGCGCCCTGCTTGGGGTTTCCTGGTGCATTTCCTCCCGCACATCCATCTGAGCCGCGTTCCTTCCTAATGGGAAAATAAAATTGAGAGAAGCAAGTGGGGCCAATGATTTCATTTGAAACCGAAAAGAAAAAGAGAGGCAGTGTCCACGCCCCGCCTGTCCCCTCGGTAAGTACAAGAGTTTATAATGTGCAAAAGCCTTCAAAATGCCACATATTAACTGAGTCTCCGCAAAGAGGATATTCACACTAAGCACAGTATGAGTTCCTGTGAAAAGAACTATTTGTAAATCAATTATTGGCAGAGAATGCTTTTGGAAAGGATAAAATCACAGCCGGGTTCATCTGTTACTTTTTGTTATGTGTCTGGTTTTTGTTTCTTTCTTCCTCTTGGTACTGAACTCAGTACACAAAGCATCACACAGAGAATTTGTCTTTCACATAGATACAGGGTAACCATGAGTTCACCATAACTTGGTTTTCTAGAAAAACAGTGGATTTTCCCACCATGAGCATTCATGAGCCACCATCGTTCTAGAAAAAGTGCAGGTTTCCCTCCAGCACCACCCCCTTCCCACCTAAAGCGCTCACCTTGGTGGACGAACCCTGAGGCTGCCATTTTCAAGGATTTCTCTGGAAACACCACAGGCCTTCCTCACACTCCAGAAGCCACAATCTGAAGGCTGAGAGGCCGTCCCCTCCAGTGACCCTGACTGTCTTTGTCTCACCAACTCTGCCCTCTGTGTTGCCTAGATAAATATGGAGCTGAGTGTCTCTCTAACTCCGATTTCCAGTTTCCTGCTTGACTCAACATCATATCATAATTATTACGCAGATTGAGAGAAAGAAGGTGATAAGAGACAAGCACCTTTCAGAAAACCATTCCATTTGCTCCAGAGGTGAGAGTATTTTTTTTTCATTTCTCTTTCTAGCTCAATTGTATCAGTCAGGGTTCTCCCGAGATAGGTAGGTAGATACATACATACATACATACATACATACATACATACATACACAGACAGAAGTATAGATAGCCATGGCTGCATAGCGAGACCTTGTCTCAAAAAAATAGCTATTTATTTATTTATTTATTTATTTATTTATTCATGTGTGTGCATATGCCATGATATATTTGAGTAGAACAGAGGACAAAGTATGGAAGTTGTCTCTCTCTTTCCACCATATGGGCCTACCTAATTGACTTAGTACCTACTAAGCCATCATTTTATATATATACACACACATATATATATACATACATATATATACACACATATATATGCAATTATATATTTTATTATATATTATATATAATGTTTATATATAGGCTTTGGGTTATATATTTATTTGTCTCAAATATAATATATAATATTGCATATTATATAATAGATTTATAGCCTACCAAATATCATAAATATGTAAATATTATATTATAAATATGTAAGTATTGTGTTATATAATAATATATAATTGTTTGTATATTTATATATAATACAATATTATAACATATCATAAATAATTAGTTATATTATGTATAATTATATATAAAATATATAAATTTTATATTGTATAATATATTTTGCATATAGTTTTCTATAAATTACATATATAATTTATTACATTTAATTACATAGATAAATATAATACATATAATTTATTAAATTAGTTTATGTTAAAGTAGTAACAATTGTCTCAGATCTGAAGACTCTCAGTCCTCTAAGAATAGTTTCCTCAGTCGTCTCAACCTGGCACTGAGAACCTGCGAGGTTTGTAGAGAGCCACAGTTTGTTAAGTCCGTGATGGAAGCCTGGAAACTACTAGTTCTAATATCATCAAAAGAATCAGCGGCATCAACAACAAGCTGATTCAACTCAGCAGCAGGGAGCAAGCCACATGCACAAAAGGCAGATAGTCCTCCTTCCAGCTTTGTATCTGGGCTGCCACAGAAGGCACTGCCTACACTGGGGGGGGGGGGGGGGGTCCTCCCACATTAAGCCAATCAGGACTGCTCTTCAGTTGAGGCTCCCTACTCAGGTCACTTTAACTTATGACAAATTGACATTAAAAAGAAGCCTCTCACCGATATACTAATCACATATTCCATTCTTGTATGTGGTACATGCATGGCTGTGTCCATCTAAGCTCTGTCCATCTAAGAGATGTATGAAGCAGGGGCAGTGGTACACAGTAGCATGGTGGTCAGCAGAGCTAACCTTCCCATATGGCATCCCAGAGCTCCTGGACAGTGTCTTGAGAGGAAGGAAGTAGGATGTTAGTTGCTTGAGGTCCCTAAGTCAGCACAGCAACATTCAGTCTACCGATCACAGCATTTCCCAAATCACCCTATATTCAATAGCAAAGAGGTGTCTCAATGGAAAAAAAAAATATCAAAATATTTGAAGCCATTTTTAGTTCTCCGCGAGGGCTTTGCACTAGGTGCCCAATAAATATTTAGAGAATAGATTGGATTCAGCTTTATTCCATGAAAAATAACAGAACTGGAACCGATACAGAGTGAAGGAGGGTAAACGTGAGTACCTAGAGCCCAGCCCAGGATCTGATTCTGCGGGAGGAGAATCAAAGTGGTGATAGGCTGGGGATCATGGCGCATGTCTTTGATCCCAGCATTTGGGAGGCAGAGGCAGGCAGATCTCTGTGAGTTCAAGGCCAGTTTGGTGTATACAGTGAGTTCCAGAACACCCAAGGCTATGTAGAGAGACCCTGTCTAAACCAAGCAAGCAAACAAGCAAGCAAGCAATCAAAACAAACAAAAAACCCTCCATTTTTGTTTTGTTTTATTGCAGACTTTTTATTTCAATTTGACAGTTTTTGTTATATAAGGTTTTTTTTTGCTTGTTTTTGACTTTCATTTCTGTTTTATTTGTTTTGTGAGAGAGGGAGAAAGAGAACATGAGGTTCAGTGGATGGGTAAGGAGATAGGGAGATCTAGGAGGACTAGGAGAGAGGAAGACACCATCAAAATGTATTGTATGAGAAAAAATAAATTTAAAAAGATATGGAAGAATTCAGCAGTAAATAGAAAGAAAAAGTCTCTTGCTTATGATAAGCCAACCATGCTTCATTGGAAGGTCACGTGTCCAAGAATACAAAGGCAGCACAAACTGGACAGGGTGAACGGGAGAGAAGAGAACACAAAGCTGGTTTGGTAAGGATGACGTGGGAGGAGTCACGGGGGAAGTGAATCTGATCAAAACCCATTGTATACAGCTTCTCAAAGAACTGATTTTAAAGTGAGTAGCTAATTAACTGAAATGACAAGTCTCTCCAAGTGCTCTACCCAGGAACTCATCATTTTCACGGCTTTATGGGGGACAAGCAGGACTCACATCGCATTTAGTCGTCTGGAGATTGTCACTGCAATTACTTGCCTATGATGCTCAGAACTCTATGCGGAGAAGGAGGCAGGAAGATTGGAAGAGCCAGAGGTGGAGAATGGCTCCAAGAAAACTGTCTTCCAGACACAACAGGAGCAACATTGTGTCACAGTCACTGTCATAAGTGCAGCTGCCCATACTGTTACCTTGTATTCATCTGCCACTCCTGGCTCTTACAGTCTCGATGAATGAATAATGAAAATGTGGGGTATTTACACACTGGAATATTATTCAACTATTAAGAAGGATGAAATTTCGAAGCTCACAGGTAAAGGATACAGCCGGAAACAATCATTCTGAGTTAAGTATCCCTGCCAAGTGTCCCTTGCTTTCTTTCATTTGTAGGTGTTAGCTTTGAGCTTTAGATGCATACATTTCATTTGGAATACCCACAGAGGTCAGGAAACCAGCAAGAGGTGTGGGGGTGGGGGAGCCTTCTTGGGAGGGGAGATACATAGTTTTTCTGTTGTTGTTTTTTTAACTTTAGCAGTTACAACCAAGACTCTGCTTAGCCTAGCCAGGTAGACTTAATCCTGGGTGCAGGTAGAACCCAGCATTGTGGAGACTGATGTTTTGTCAGGTTTCACACACCTTCCCATTGCTACCGTGCAAATGCTTTAAAGACCGTGAAAATCAAACACTAAACAAATCCAATCCTGTGACCAGAATAAAAAGCATGCCTGAAGGAATTCAGCCGGTGTGTCTAATAAAAAATCAGTGGAGACCTTTCCAGGAAGATGATAGGCTGGATAATTCTTCCACCAGCTTCACTCGAACCCTTAAGGGAAGTTTCTCTAGTGCCTTTACTGAAGAAAAATCCATACCTCATGGCTTTTGCTTAGCAAGGAGGAAAAAAACATACCAAGTGGCCTATGTTTGCAGGAAACGTGAGGTGCTGTGGGCAAACGTGGGAAGAACCAATGCAAATTTAGCAAGCCAGATAATAACTGGGGAAATCCGACTCTCACCATCACAGTCTCATTGTCTGAGGATGTGGCAGGCCAGGATTGGCTGACCTGTGAATGACCTTCTTAGACTGTGTAAACAAGGTCAAACAAGTGACATCACTTGGGGTGAAGGAATGAGTCATTAAAAATAGTTATCCCGCCCACACTTAGAATTGAACAACTTCTTAGGGGTAATAAAATCTCTCTCTCTCTCTCTCTCTCTCTCTCTCTCTCTCTCTCTCTCTCTCTCTCTCTCTCTCTCTCTCTCTCTGTCTCTCTCTCAGCTCAGAGTTTCCCTGTTGTTAATTCCTGTCACTGTGACAAGGACTTAAACCACTCAATCTTAAAGAACCCAGACCACGCCTTCTTTGACTCCAAGGCAAACAAACGCGTTCTACCTTGAGGAAACCGTAAAGCTGGGTTGAACAGCTTTGAACCGTGTCCAAGCTTACAATGGTTTTCTTTAGCGTGTATCAAAACCTAAACAACAATGCTGGGCTGTGTGTAACAGCACAACAGTTAGGGACATGGTTTGGCACTAACTTGCATTAAGGTGGTCCGCTACTCTCTGGTATTGTGACTCAGGCCAGGTTCATGTGTGCCTTTCATGTCTTGCTCCTTGACAGACAAAGGGGGCGGTAGTTTGACTGAGAATTACCTCCAGCCGTTCATACATTTAAATACTTAGTCTCTATTGGTGGGCCTATATGGGAAGGATTAGGAAGTTTAGCCCAGTTGGAGGAGGTGTGTTACAGGGGGCAGACTTCAAGGTTTCAAAACACTCAGGGCATTCCCTGAGTTCTCTCCCTGGGGATCAAGGTGTGAACTTGCCACCACATCTTTGCTCCACCGTCATGGACTCTAAACTGTTGCAGGATATTTGATCACAAGGTGAATTCCAACATTGTTTTTTTACTGAAAAAAAGCTGTTTCTAGTTATGATGTGGCTCAGCCTTAGCACACACCTTTAATCCCAAACAATGAAAGTAAAGTTGGTTTGTAGAAGGAAGCACTCATGTTTGAAAGTAATATATAATTGAGTGGCAGACAAAGTGACAAATCACAGAAAGATTTGACAGAATAGGATGTGCCCAACTCTCACAAGGAGAGGAAAGGGAGGCTACTTAAGAGAGCAGTGCAAATTTTTGGTGTTGCTTTGTGTAGCTACAGTAAATGGTGCGAGATGTACTGAATGTTACAGAATTCATTAGGAGTAAAGCATGGGAATATGACATGACGTTTGGAGTGGGCATGGGCAGGTGGTTCTGCATGGAAGTGCACTGGCTGTTCTTCCAGAGGACCAGGGTTGGATCCCCAACACCCACATGGCGTCTTACACCCACCTATAACTCCTGTTCTAGAGGACCTGATACCGTCTTCTGGCCCCTGTGGGCACCACCAAGCAAGCAAACACTCATATAAATGAAATAAAAATACTTTTTTTAAAAGAAAAAAAACAGAAAGAGAGAGAGAGAGAGAAAGAGAGAGAGAGCAGTGCAGAGTGGGGGAAAAAGGAGACCATTTTTACTGGGATAGTTATAGAGATAGGTTGCAGTGACAGAACGAACCAGAGAATGAGAAGGACCCAGAAGATTAGAGCAGATTGCTAGAGTTAGTTTGAGGCCAAGCAGAGCAATTGAGGAGAGGCCAATGGAGAGAAGCCAGATGGCGTCAATCAGCTTGGAGAGGAGTGTGAGCCAGAACAGTTGAGTTGCCTTGCTAGTCACAGCTCAGAAGGAACTAGGAAGCAGGGATGCACTTCCTCAGCACCAAGTCTCAGAGGCCGAACACATTCTAGGTCTAGATTCGATGGTACAGAGGCTAGAAGCTTCCAGGACTAGGTCTAGGTTAGCAGATGGAGGCAGTAATTCTTCCCAGACAACAGTTTCATTCGAGGAAATAAATGATACTTTTACACTGAAACTGCAAGGGATTCTTCTATAGAAGTTGTCTTGGTCCTGGTGTTTTGTCTCAGCAATAGAAAAGTAACTAAGAAAAGGAACATGGTAGTTATGCCGGTTAAGGTGAAAGAACATAACATGTAAATCAGTACATAGAGTCTGCATATGACTAAGGCTCAAGAAAGATGAACTATCATCATCATTATTTCAGCTGCCAAATAATAGTTTCTGTTTAGATTTCTGAAATCATTGGGCCTGAGGGAATCTTGAATGTGACTTGCTCCTTCACACCCTGATTTTTTTTTTAGTGTTTTTATGAATAATTAAGAACTTAGTCTTTTATTATTTTTGTGTTTACTCATTGAAGTGGAAAGCCATTTCTCACACAAAGAACTTCACTTTTTAAATGAACACTAAACTCTAGTCATAGTATAGAGATGTAGCTCATTGAGGGTACTTAGCATGTTTGGAAGCCTGGGTTTGAGCCTCTGCATCAGAGGTTGGAATGAGGTTATAACCCACGTGTGTATTCATATCTTCATACTTAGTAAAGAAAAGAAAAAAATCAAGGCCAAACAAAGTATATATCTGAGGTCATAGCTACTGTGAGGGTTAGTGTTAATTGTCAATCTGACGAGCTCCAGGCTTATCTGTGAGTGATTATTCATGCCTTTGAAGGGTGGTTTTGATTAGGTTAATTAGGATGGAAAGACTGACCCTGAAAGTGGACCATACTATTTCCTTAGCTTGGGCTCTAAACTGTTCCAAAAGGGAAAAGCTGGCTGAACGGAAGCGCTCTATCTCTCCACTCCCTGACTATGGATGTGAGGTACCCAGCTGCTTCAAGTTCCTATACCTTGACCTGCTGCCATGACGGACCATGCCCTGGCACTGTGAGCTGAAATACACCTTTCTCCCTAAAGTCATTCTTGTCAAGGTATTTTATCACAGCAACAGGAAAAGAAGCTAAGACGACCTCATAAGCCATGAAGGAGGGTATGTGTTCTCCATAGTCTGTGACTAAAACAAGCAACTGAGGCAGGTTCCCAGACCTGCTGGCAGACAATTAACCAGGTCTTAATTAATTACACTCTTTGATTAGAACTTATAGTCCTGATTGTTCGGGCTTCTTTGACTCTCCCGTAGCTTTTTGTCCTCAGCACATCTGTCAGAGAACATGATCTATATTCTCCCCCATGAAGACTTTCTCTTTTAGGATATAGGCATGTCAAAACTTCGGATGTGTCACAATCCTTCAAAAGCTACTACCCACACCTACAGCCTCGCTGATTTCAACCCTTCACAGTAGGGAGGTCCTGTCTCTGTACATCAGGAGAGATTTCCACCCACTGCCTCACACCCTGTGAGAAATGTTTTCCACCACATCAGCCACTGGTAGCCTTTGGGCTGCTCTGTGCTCAGAGTACGGAGGGAAGCCAGGGGAACAGAAATTTAGCTGCCAAGCTCTGTTGCGGAAAAGCGTTATCCCTTGGAAACTGTAGGCTATCGCTGTGGAGATCCACCTCTTAATGGTTTTCCGCTCAGCAGAAACTGTTGTCAGGGAGACTGAAGCTGTGCTTGTCTTGTAGAGGCATCTTGCTGCTTTCTCACTTAGATGCTAGAGAGACCTGAGGTAGGTGACTTGTTTCCACATCCCTTTTACCCAGGCTCTACTGTCACCAATATGCCACCAAGCATAAAATGCTCTGATCTGATCCACTAATGGTAGATTCACAAAGTGGCCTGACTGACTCTCAAGGGAAAGGCAGACACGGCTCCCTGGAAGCTGATTGTGGCCCAAAACTGCTGAGCTGTATCACGATCTTCTGCCTTCTCTGAATCCATGTGGCACTCATTGTCTCCCCCTCCCTGCCCCCACTCAGTCAGCCCTGAATTATGGACGGCCTCATATTGTTCCCTAATTGTTTCTCCACCAGAGAAGTGATGGAATTTCCTGAAGATGGAGGGTTTTTTTTTTCCTAATATAACTTCTATCGTTGTAACACTCCCCACAAAGCCTCTAGCTAGTAACTTGCCTTCCTTCATGGTATGGACTTCAAATCAACTAGATAAAGAGTAAAAAAAACAAAAAGAAAACAACAACAACAAAAACCCGAAACTACCCGACCCCAATAAAACATGAAACAGAAAAGGAAATAGCATCCTGACATGAAACAGAGCCTTGCAGGTTGGAGATTGGGAGAAGGTATCCCCTCAGCTGAGCGATTCCCTCACCAGCTGTCAAAACACCCCAGTCTAAAATGAGCCCACACTCCAGTGGGTCTCTTCTATTCTGTTCTACAAAACCAGTTGTTTGAAAAAAATCTAGCCACTAGGACCACTTTCTTTCTTTTTAAAATTTGTTTGTTTGTTTGTTTATTATGAGTACACTGTCACAGTCAGACCCCATTACAGATGTTTGTGAGACACCATGTGGTTGCTGGGAGTTGAACTCAGGACCTCTGGAAGAGCAGGCAGTGCTCTTAACCATGGAGCCACCTTTCCAGCCCCTAGGACCACTTTCTTGAAGGAATGTATCACCTCTCCCTCATTGTGGTGAATAACCATCTTGAGATATTTACAGAAAGCCATATTTTAAAAAAAAATAAACAAGAAGGAGCAGATGGAGGAAGAGGAGGAGGAAAAGGGGGAAGGGAGGAAGAGAAGAAGAAGAGGAGGAGGAGGAGGAAGAGGAGGAGGAGGAAGAAAGAAGAAAGAAGAAAGAAGAAAGAAGAAAGAAGAAAGAAGAAAGAAGAAAGAAGAAAGAAGAAGAAGAAGAAGAGACACCTGAGCATTTTGAAAAGAGCAAAGGCCATCCCCCCATGAATGCCTCCTCAAGCAAGCTGTGTGAGCCCTTCTTCAGACAAGCTACATCCCCAACAGCCCTGACTTGATATTCTCTAAAGGTGAAGACAACTCTGTGTCTCTTGTGACTATGTCATGTTCTCACTGACAAGATTTTAATGTTCAATGCGCTCTTTAAAATAGGGGGAAATGGTTTCTTTAGGAAACTTATGGCAAACAGAAAAGGCAAAATCTACCGCCACATGAACATCCTGTGCCTCCATCAAGAACTCTATGTTCACAAAGGATTCGTGGACAGACAGGCAACTATACCAGGAATGACGCCTCTGCCCTGCCTTCAGGTAGAACCCTGGTCAGGAGGTTCCGTACCGTTTTCAGCTTTCAGAGAAGACTTCTACCACCTCCTCTTTATCCATGCCTTATCAACGGCTGCCTTACACAATTACTACTGAATGATTTGTGCTTTAGCAAGCTATGTCCTTATCATTCTGGCCCATTTCCCCTTGCTTCTCATGCAGGGCTGGGTAAAGTATGAAATGGAAACACAAAAATCCCTTGCTTAATTTCTACCTTTAATGTATGAATCGTTGAAAGATGGCAACTGCTGAACAGTGAGCCAAGGGCAGCCCTTGACCGCTTGCCTGGCCTGGGAGGAGAATGGACCATCAGCCAGGCGTGGCCATCCCATCATGGTCACCGCAGTCCATTCCATGACCCTCCTCCATTTCTTCACAGCATGATACTGTGCAGTTTCTGATGATTTGTTTCCGATCTTTGAAAGAGACTGTAAGTCCGTAGATCATGTTTCTCTTTCCCAGGTTTCTGTCTATAGCATCTGTGTGGACACAAAGCCAGCAGCCTTCAACACTTGGCAGGAGAAGCCAGGAGTAAGAAGGAGCAGATGGAAAGGAAGCGTGAAGGAGGAAAAAGCAGGGTAGTCTCAGAGACAGAAGAGAGAGGAGCCACCAATAGTGTCCATCCTCGGGCTGCCCCTGCTCTTGGCTGTCTTTCTTACCCTGTATGCCCTTGGTTCCAGCTCTACCATGACAAACAGACTCACAGAACAACCTGGTGAAATGTAACGAACATTACTGACCTCTTGCTTTAATGCAGAGCTTCCTTTACTTTAGTTAGAATCTTCAGTTAAGTAAAAAACAAAACAAAAACATAAACAAAAACCAGTGCCCTGTGTATCCCCTTAGGAAAGCGGGTGACTTGACTATGGCATTTGGATGGGTCCCCTGCCTCAGCTCCATTCCCGATTTTCCTCCAGCTGAAGCTCTGTTCATTGAGCAGAACCTGAAATCTTCCTGGTTGCTTCTACCCAGAACTTCAGTCCTGACATTCCCCTGGGCCCTGACTGTGCCTTGTGGCTCTTTGTGGGAGATCCCACCAGCAGTTTATTTTAGTGTTCTTTGGTCTAAATGCCCAAAGGTGCTATCTGGGTCCCCACCTGTCTCTCTACACTAATTCACATATAGGTAACTGGCCATATCTATGAATTAGCTGCCCTTGTGTCAAGACTCACCTTGCTATAATTAGCATTATTTTGAATGGAGGTGGGTCAAGTCATGTGATATACAAATTGACTTTTCATTGAATAACTCTATGGTAGAAAGGCAGCTTAATATTCATTGTACAAGCATAAATTCCTGTAAGCATGCCCAGTGGGGTGGGCACTGTTTTCCCATTCTGTGGGAATGTTTCTTGTTTCCTTCCGCAGATGATAAGTATTAAAAGTTAGGCAAGGCTCCAACCCCAAAATTCCTACTGGGAATTTGCTACCAAGACAGAGAGAATCAAAGTGGAAGGGATTCTGTCTTAGTTAGGGTTTTACTGTTGTGAACAGACACCATGACCAAGGCAAGTTTTATAAGGACAACATTTAATTGGGGCTGGCTTACAGGTTCAGAGGTTCAGTCCATTATCATCAAGGTGAAAACATGGCAGCATCCAGACAGGCATGGTGCAGACGGAGCTGAGAGTTCTACATCTTCATCTGAAGGCTGCTAGCAGAATACTGGCTTCCAGGCAACTAGGATGAGGGTTTTAAACCACACCCACACCCACAGTAACACACATACTCCAACAAGGCCACACCTCTTAATAGTGCCACTCCCTGGCCCACGCATATACAAACCATCACAGACTCAAATGCTTATCACCCCCATCAAAAACAAGAACTGTTCCTCCATGAACAAATCACAAACTCTGCAGCCTACTAGCACAAGCATTGGTTTCCAAGCACCACTGTAGCAAGAATGGATGGCTTAAACCCAGAGACAACCTCAGTTATGGGGGGTCAAAGTTCAAACCCAATTTACCGTGGGTTTGGCTCCTGCTGAGAGCTGAGAGGGAAAGATTTACCTCAGACCTTTCTCCTTGGTTTATAGGTGACAATCTCCAAGGTCACACTGTGTCCTGCTTGCCTTTATCTGTGCTTCCCTTTTTTTAATTGAAGGCCAGCATTTGCAGGAAAATTGAGCACTCACTCAGGAGGCAGAAGCAGGCACTTTTCTGTGAGTTCGAGGCCAACCTGGTCTATGTAGTAAGTTCTAGGCCAGCTAGGGCTTTCTTTTCCCTGTCAAAAGAAAGTTTGCTCAAGGACATTTTAAAAAAAAAAAAAAGAGTTTTAAAAAAAAAATCCCAGGGCAGGCAGCTGTATGTTAGCTGCTGCCTAGAAGAGAGAGAAGAAAAAGAGAATGAGCCAGCCCCATTTGAGTTAAGCTAATATAGAGAGCAGTCAAGTGATGGAGAGAGAGAGAGAGAGAGAGAGAGAGAGAGAGAGAGAGAGCCTGAGAGGAAGAGTTCGGTTAAAGTATTAGGAAAGCATAATTAGAACAGAGGGACAAAAAGGAGAAAAGGGAAACACACTTTTCTGAGTAATTAAAAAAGTGGGTAGACCTTGCTGCCTAAGGTAGGCAGGAGAGCTATCTTTGGCCCTCACCAGCTGCAACACCCTCCCGTCACCCGGGCAGCACAGTACAGCCGACTCTTGTGGTGGGGTATGAGCATGGGAGAGCTGTGACATGGGTGAGGGAGAAATGCCCCATCTCCCCTCACTGCCTGAGGCAGGTGGGAGAGTTGGCCCTCCCCACTAGAGAAGGAGAGCTGACCCTGACCTATGCCAGCTGCAGCATTGGGTGAGCTGGCCAAGGCAGTGCTGAAGAGCTCACAATGATGGTGTGGGCCCAGGAGAGCTGGCAGACTGACCAACTCAGCCACCACCCAGGCCCAGATCCAGGACTTTGAATTGGCCCACCCCAACATCTACCCCATCTATTATCTGCTGGAATGTGTGCAAGGGCCAGTACATCAATGCTGCAGGATCTCACGACACAGGGCAGCAACAGGATATCTGAGAGGAGTCCCCGTGAGGATCCAGTACTGATAGTGTAGCAGAAACCAGGGGCCTAGAACCAGACCAATGACTCATTGCAATGAGCATTTGCAAGTAAAGATGTGTGGATCAAAGGGTACACTGTGGTACACCATAGCTTCCACAACAAGACTTTTTTATTGCTATTTTATTTTATTTTTATTTGGGGGGGGAGGAGATGAATGGGATTGGGGTGTATGATGTAAAATTCACACGGAATCAATAAAGAGTTAAAAAAATTATATACTTCATTCCATTTTTTCTTTTACCTTTTCCTAGTTTAGAAATATGTATTCAGAAAAATATGTAGACTGTATTGTTAAATCACTAGAAAGGGACATCCAACATTCATCCATGACTGAAGATACACACAGGATCAGAAGCAGCCGTGACGCTTTCCCTCTTACGCTCATCCTTCCCAGAATTCCATCGTCCTGAATTATCACTTTATTGCCAGTGTTTCTACTTGTAAACAGTATAAGTTAGTTTCATGTGATTATTGAAATCTGTGTCCTTGTGTTTAAAATCCCAAAGCTACTGAAAAGTAACCAGGTGGTTCAATGAACCTTTCCACACTCTTTAGCTTGATTCCCAATTACAGTGTTTTACTGTTTTCTGAGTCTTAGTTTCCACATACGTATATATGACATATATGTACATGTATATATGTATCCATATATATTTGCTGAATTATTGAAATAAATGTAAAACCCTGGGAGGAAAGAAGTGGGCAGGCTTATGCATCTCCTGTTAAAGTTCCCTATGTGACCACTCTAGAGAGACAGGTGTCTCCCCAAAGTCGTGAGGAGAAAGACCACCAACCCAAATCATCATGGCCAATTTAATTATAGCAATTAAATTATAGAGTAAGCTTTTTTAATTCGTGTTTAGGGGCTGTCTCTCCCTAAAATTGGAGTTTGAGAGGTAAGCACTGGATGTGAGGAAGACAAGGTTTTTATAGCTCAGGGGTGGGGGGTTTCCAAATGGGGCTTTGGCAGGCAAAATAGGCAGGGTTACAGGAGCTGACTGCAAGCATAACAAGCTAGTCTAACAACCTTCTGAAACAAAGACATGATTGCAAGGTGGTTGTAACAAGATAGTCGTAACAGTAAGTAGCCATAATAAAGAAGTCATAAAAACCTCTTGAAACAAATGCAGGATTGTAAGATGGCCATAGTGATTTTTTGAAACAAAACGTGCTTGCCACTTCCTGGTACAGGCAGTACAAAACTATTTGCAACTAAGGTTACAGATGGGGCTTAGCCTAATTCCTGAGAAACAGACGTTTAATCATAAATGGCAAATAGCCTAGTTTGTCTTTACTGTATGATGGCTTTCAAGCCCAAGATGGAGGCATGCAGGTTTATCACAGAAACTGTGGGAAGGAAGAGCATTTTTCTCCTTAAAGGGATAATTCTTTCTCCTATCTTAAACTGGCTTAAGCAGATATGACGACCTGAAGGGCCACTCTTTAGCCTAACTGAAATGTTAGGTCTCTCCCAGGCCACAAATTTCATTATCTTGACCAAAAGGAAATAGAGTTCCCTCTGCAGGCCTTTCCTGCTCGTTTGACATCAGTCAATGACAATAAAATTAAAGAGCATTGAGACTGGGATTAGCCCTCACCCTCGTGTTATCTGAGCCCGATTACCTCTGAGTGAGCTCACATGGCAGGTACGCAAGTGTCAACCTCCCAGTTTTGTTAAGACACAGTTGAGCCCAAATCCAGTCCTCGCATGCATGTGTCCTCCTCAGTGCACCCATTCTTAGACTAAGGGCCAGAGAGTCAAGAAGCAAACAAGGCATGAGCGTCCACCCTCTCTGCTGCTGCCCAGGACTGGTTATGGGATACATGAAGAGGTGTGCTGTCTTCTACAGCACCATGAAAGGCACAGAGCTACTCTCTTCTCCCCTCTCCATCCCTTCACCAAGGACTCCTGCCATCCATTCTCACCCCTACCTCCTGCCTTACTGCCCTAGCCTGACCAATCTTCACAGAGTAGCCTGCAGATGGCCAAAATCTAGTGGCTAGATCAGCCTCCTAGGCTGCTGTGGAGCCTGCACATGCTTTACTGTGTGCCCTGTTCTGTGAGCTAAACTTAAATATGGGTTCAGGAGATCACTACCCACAAGGTATGGACAGGAGGCCCAACAATGAGGCTAGAACATACCAATTAGGGGACCTTGATCTTGGACCTCTATAACTGATGAACTAATTCCACTACTTCATCAAAGATCTAATCTGTGACACAGAGAAGGATGGCTGATGTCAGCTTCCGTGGTTATCTTGTTTCAAGCTGTGCATGGCTTAATTTCCTCTTTTGTCACTGATTATGTGCCTTCGGGGCACAATTTTTAACCTCTCTGAACTTTAGCATTTTTTTAATTTAAAATATACGAAGTTACAGGTGCTCTCCCATTCAGAATATGCATTAAAAGGTAAGGTAATGATGGCCAGATGTGGTAGCTCACACCTTTTAGGCCAGCACTTGGGAGACAGATGCAGGAAGATCCCTGTGAGTCCCTGTCTGGACTGTATCTGGCAATTAGCAAACATTCCAAATGTTGTAGTTAAAAATAAATGAAACAAAGCTACTGCCGTTATAGTCGTGACCACAAGTTTCGCATGGAACTTACCAGGATAGCAAAGCTATCTCCTGCCACTCGTTAACTTACTCCAGTCGGGTTGAGAATAGCAGTTATACTTTTTCATTTACACGTTTTGTTGGGAAATGTTTACCCCCATGCAGTGAAACTAAATTTCAGAGAAAAAGGAATGTCATTGGTTTAGAAGGTGTGGAAATCTCTTGATGGAATCTTCAGAATGTCAGCAGAACGGGCAGCTTCCGGTGACGCCATCCCAACAGTGACTCCTGGCTATGTATCTACAGACATGTCACCTTCTCTGATTCGGAGTGGCCCTTGTTCTAGACCCTGTCTTCTGTCTCCATCTTCTCCCTCACAGCAGATACCACAGCTCCTCCTGCTTGTTGCTCATGGGACTCTTCCTGCAGACCTCTCTTTGGGGTCCCGTTAGAAGTAAGGCTGGGGTCCCAAAAGTGACCACCCATTGGCCAAGGAAAAATTTATTTCTGCAGAAGTTTTCAAAGCCCTAACGAGTTCTGGGAAGCTAGCACACCAGCAGGGAGTCCCTTAGAGTGTTATTCCTGCCTAATATGAGGGTTCTGTGCTTACTCTGGCGGTCAGAATTTGGACTCAAATTCTCATACAGTTGGTGAATTCATATGGAGAAATGTGATCTGGTAATAATGTACTTGGAGAAGTTTGGTGTTTTGGAAGGACGTCAAACCTCAGGAGAATCAAATTTCATATTACAGGAACTAGAAACATATGTGGGGGCAGTCACAAAATGGTGTTTTCTCAAAGCAGAGTCATCCTGGCTCAGCTAATCTTTGGGTAGAAAAAGACTATGTGTCTCTCAATTCTTAGTCTCATTAATAAAAAGATTTAGACATGGATTCAGCAGGAAGCTCAGGACAATTTTGTTAGAGTTTGAGAGAAAAAGAACAGGGTCCAGGAGCTGCCAGGCATGGGGGCAGGGGGTGGCGGGGGTGGGGGAAGTTGGGAAGAGGAAGACAGAACACGGAGCATATTTAGCAGTGGAGATCAGCCAAGCAGCCACACGATTGACAAACAGCAGCTCGGTGGAAATAGGACTGGGGAGTTTCAGAGAATGAATGAGAAAGTCCAGAGTACCAGAGAAAGCCTACCCAGGCTTTGGTCAGAGATGGAAGAGAAGGAAAAGTTAGGTTTTACTGAGGGGAACAGCTCAGCTCTGCAGCACTACTTTATGGAAGATCTGCATGCAATTGCGTGGAGTTTGGGCGAGAGTAAGTACGATATCTCATTAGAGGATAATGAGTCCTCCCCTTTCCTTAGCCTTTCCTGCAGCTAGAGACAAGAGCTCCGGGGTACTGGTTAGTTCATCATGTTGTTCCAACTATAGGGTTGCAGATCCCTTTAGCTCCTTGGGTACTTTCTCTAGCTTCTCCATTGGGAGCCCTGTGATACATCCAATAGCTGACTGTGAGCATCCACTCCTGTGTTTGCTAGGCCCCGGCATCGTCTCACAAGAGACAGCTATATTTGGGTCCTTTCAGCAAAATCTTGCTAGTGTATGCAATGGTGTCAGCGTTTAGAAGCTGATTATGGGATGGATCCCTGGATACGGCAGTCTCTAGATGGTCCATCTTTTCATCACAGCTCCGAACTTTGTCTCTGTAACTCCTTCCATGGGTGTTTTGTTCCCAATTCTAAGAAGGGGCACAGTGTCCACACTTTGGTCTTCATTCTTCTTGAGTTTCATGCGTTTAGCAAATTGTATCTTATATCTTGGGTATCCTAAGTTTTGGGCTAATATCCACTTATCAGTGAATACATATTGTGTGAGTTCCTTTGTGATTGTGTTACCTCACTCAAGATGATGCCCTCCAGGTCCATCCATTTGGCTAGGAATTTCATAAATTCATTCTTTTTGTCCTTTTTGTCCTCTCTGTTTCCATCTTTCTCTTTGTCACTCTGTCTGCTACATATGTGTCAGGATGCAAAGCTTTCAGCTACTTCCCCAATGCCATGCCTGTCTTCTTCCTACTGTGATGATCATGGACTAATCCCCTAAAACTGTAAGCAATTAAATGCTTTCTTTTATTACTTGCATTGGTCATGGTATCTCTTCACAGCAACATTACAGTAAATAAGATAGTTGAGAAAATACCAGTGGTTATCAGATGAAGTTTTGAGATACTAAAAGAATATCCCTCAAAGGATATTGCCACCTACTCTGAACTATATAATGTAATTGCAGTTGTATATGGGATATTTATGTCACATTAGGCATGATTGTGACCTGGTTCTTGTTTTCATTTGAAGATTAATCGTGATATGGAGATATGATTGTGTATCAAGTTGACGAGGAGTGGTCTTGTGATGGCTGTTCTTCCTTGTCAACTTGACTACATCTGGAATTAACTAAAAACTCAAGCTGTTGGACAAACCTGTGAGGAATATTTAGTTAATTGGACTTTTGGGGTAGGAAGGCCACCTTAGACCCATCTCACCTGAGGTTAGAAAAACTCACCTTGCCATCTAATAAAGAAAGCAGAAAAGGCAAAAACCAAACTGATTTGAAAAACAAGGTTCTTTAAATATAGTATTTCTGAAATTAAACATTTAAAATACCTTTTACATGCCTTTGGAGCAAACCTGCAAATTCCTAAACCTTTAGAAACATCTGCTGTCTACTCCAAAATTCTTTGAAGCGTGGGTTTCAGCAAAAGCCAGAGAAAGGAAGCACCACTTCCAGGAGGAAGAGGAGCCTGAAAAGAGGCACCAGTCTAGGAAGGAGACAGACACACAGACAACTCAGTGGGCTTCAGGGCTTGGGCCAGGGATGACAAGGAAAGAAACCATTACCCAGACAGCCCAAGACAGGGTCAGGGATGAGTGAGGCAATCCGGTCAACCCAGTGCCTCGGTAATTTCAGAGGTCAGGGATTCCCTGACATCTATCTCTACAACCAAGTAATTGGACAGTTTGAAGGAAAAGAAGGTACAAATATCTTTTGTCTCCTCGTTGATGTGCAAGGGATTGAAGCCAGTGGTTCACACATGCTATGCTAGCACTTAAGACTGCATCACTTGCTTTATTGTTATTTCTGAAAAGTTTTCAGTTTGGTTGTTTTGTTTTGTTTGTTTATTTACATCCCAAACTCTGCCCCCTTCTCCTGGTCCTCCTCATACAATCACTCCCCCCATTCCCTCCCCTCTTCACCTCTGAGAGGGTGGGGCCCCCTTGGGTATTTCCCATGTCCCATGTTCCCTATCACACTGGCCAGACATGGAATAAAAAACCTTGTGACAGAGTAACCTCTGCCTATACCCACAAAGGAACTTGCCTGGGAAAGGCCAGGCTAGTGGTGACCAAGGTAATTTTGAGCCATGCTCAAGGAACTATGAAAAGCCCAATGTGATTTAAAATGAAAATAAACTTAAAACTGAAAAGACCCCAGCATTGGTTTCCAAAAATCTCTTTAGCAATGAATACCTTGACTCAGACAAAATCCTGACACAGCACACAGGAGCCTGCTCTCAGGTAAGAAGTGGGGCTAGAAATAGGAAGTCCCCCATTCAACTTGGGAAACGCTGTACAGGCCCACAGCAAGGTGGAGGGAGAAGCGAGGGCAAATCAAAGAACAAGTATAGGGGCGAGGAGTGTAGCACAGTGGTGGGTGGAGCGTGTGCCTGCTGTGCAGGGGACCAGGCTTCACTTTTGAGTTTCTTTGGTCATAACAGACAAGGAAAAGACTCCCAAGTACTTCTGTACACCCATACAGCAGAAAATGAGGCTGGGGTTATGAGTGTTGGTGGGAATTGAGTAGGAAGAGGCAAAAAAGGAACTTTCTGGACTGATGGTAATATTCTGTCTCCATAGGCGTGTGGGTTACATCTGTCAAGATGCAGCAAATGTGAACTTCAGATGTGTATTTCAGTGAGGTAAATGTTGTGTTCAATGGGAAGAAAGCCATAAACAGATATTAAAGTCTAGCTTATAATATGCATGTTGAAGTGCTTAAAGCGAAGTCTGCAAGATGCCTGCAAGTTACTCTGAAATGAGTTTTTTAAACCATGAGGGCTGATGGATAAAGGAACAGATGGGTGTCTATACAACAAAGCAGTATAACCAGTTGGGTGTACAGCTTCCAATTTTGCTGTATGCTTCCAATTTTTTCCTGATAAAATGTTAGAGGAAGGATCCTTATCTTTAAGAGATGTATATTGAAATACTTAATGAGTGAAAATGTACAATGACTAGAATCTTCAAAATAATGTGGAGGGCACAGGCATGAGAAAAAAAAAAAAAAAAAAGAACAGACAAGATGACCAAGAGTTTACAGTTGCTGAAGGTGGTGATGGGTATGTGGGGGTTCACTTTACTACCCTGTTTCTGTGGATATGTTTACATTCCCATAGCAAACCACAGGCTGAGACTGAATTAGCAAAAGAAGTTTTACAAGATGAGATAACACTGCGTTAGCTTTTTGAGAGGTCTTGCCCTGATTTCTATTTGTGACTATGATTAAATACATTTGAAAGGGTTTTTTGTTGTTTTTGTTTGCTTGTTTGTTTTTGTTTTGTTTTTTGTTTTTTCCAGACAGGGTTTCTCTGTGTAGCCCTGGCTGTCCTGGTACTCACTCTGTAGACCAGGCTGGCCTCGAACTCAGAAATCCGCCTGCCTCTGCCTCCCAAGTGCTGGGATTAAAGGCATGCACCACCATTGTCTGGATGAAAGGGTTTTGTTTGTTTTTTAGTAATAAATTCTAAATTGTCCCCTTTTGTTTGCTATAGTGATGAAATCCCATTTGAAAAGTTGAAGCGGGAAGAGATGACTGTAGGGGTTAAGAGCACTTGTTGCTCTTGAAAAGGACCTGGGTTCAATTCCTAGCGCAACCATTTGTAACTCCAGTTCCAGGGAGTTACAAATCCAGTGTCTGTTACCTCCTCAGGCACCAGGCAGGCATGGGGTATGATTGATAGATATCATACAGGTTAACATCCATTCATACACATAAAGTAAATAAACCTAAAACTAAAAAGAAAAAAATGAAGAAGTCAGGCATGGTAGCACAGGCTTGCAATCCTTACTCTCAGGAGACTGAAGCAGGAAGATTGCTAGTTCGAGGCTAGCTTAGCTACACAGTGAGACCCTGTATCAAATGTAAATAAGCAAACAAACAAACGAGTAAGTAAATAAATAAACAAACTAGAGCTGTTATGATCTTACCCAATGTATTTCACTAAAGCTCTGACTGAAATGGTGATGGCCCAGCCCATGCTCTGGAAACCTTTCCCAGTGGGAAGCATCCCGAGAGAACCCCGAGTCATGCCTGGTATTGGCTTTTGACTGGGTGCTCTGAATCAAGATACTAAGAAGTCTACTGCTCTATATAGGGAGTATTTCCCCTGGCCCCTCCCCACAATTTGTTAAAACTTTAAAAAAAGAAAAATCCTACACAGCTCAGCTCAGAGATGTCCTCTGTGCGTAACCAAGCTTTCTGTATCCAAGACGCTGGCTGCTCCAGCTTGAACTCTTGAGTCAAAAAGAAAAGAGATAAGGACCAGCTAGGTGGGTTTCTGTGAGTAAAGGTGCCCGCTGAGCATGCCCAGCAACGTGACTGCAATGCCCGGAACCCACATAAAAGAGGGAGGAGACCAAGTTATCCTCAGACACGTGCCATCTCTCTCTCTCTCTCTCTCTCTCTCTCTCTCTCTCTCTCTCTCTCTCACACACACACACACACACACACACACACTTTTTTAAAAAAAGATAGAAAAGAAAAATAGAGATAACACTTTCAAAATTCATGATAATAGAATGCCTCCTATATGTTTTCTGTGCTGTAAAGCTTAATTCAAAGAAACGCCCCCACATTTTGATGTTTAGCCAAACCGCCTCAGGCTTTACAATGGGCCAGAAATATGACAGCCCCGGCTCCCTTCCAAGATCCTCATCTCCCCTCTGGCATCAAAAAGAAAGGGCTCCCTCTGCACTATTCCTCCCTCACTGTTCTCCCCTCTCCCCCCCCAACCCCCCGCCCCCAGCCCAGACTTTCTTGTGGTATTTCAAAATATTTCCTTATGAACATCAGTAAAATCTGAACAATAGCGGCTACGGAAAAATGGAGTGTTGTTCTCGAACAATTCAAAACCTAAAAATAAGTTAACGCCTGTGTGTTTGGGTTGAGTTTTGGAAGCAAGCCCAAATGGCTTTCTTTATACCTGTACCTTTGCCCATCCCTGTACGAGAGCCACCTTTCCCTCTGCAGAAATGGCGTTATTGTTCCGTGAGTTGTAAGCTTTGCAGGTCTTATGGGCGAGCTTGTCCCCAAGGGCAAGACCCGTGCCTGGGTGATGGGTCACTGAGAACAAAGGAAGCAAAACTAAGCAAGGACACTGGGTAGCTATGCTGACGAGCTGGGCACCAGTCTCTCTACAAAGCCAAGGACATTTGAAAGACAAGAACCGCCCAAGGGGACTATCAGGCTGTCAGTGACCAGACAACTGTAGTATGGCCCATGGGCAATGGTGGAGCGGATCAGCACCAGTACTGTGCTTAGCTGCTTTGAGTTGGCTTTGCAGCTCAGCTCTTCTGCTTCATAGCAAGGTGGTCCTGGTTAAGTAAACTGACTTCCCTTGGCCTCAGTTTTACAGCCCCTGAGGGTACACACAGCTTACTTTAACCAGGGACTTTCTGCAAGCCAGGCCCTGTTCTAAGAGTAATATGCCAGCTCTGCCAAACAACCATGTAGGAGCTACTGCAGCCTCCACTGCAGCCTCCACTGCAGCCTCCACTGCAGCCTCCACTGCAGCCTCCACTGCAGCCTCCACTGCAGCCTCCACTGCAGCCTCCACTGCAGGGAGGGGCTCAGGAAATGTCACTCATGTGGCTCTCCTGTGGTGGAGCTCAGACACAAGCCAGGTAACACATCAGACCCTGCTTATATGGCTATTCTACCCCTTTGGGGTTGAGACCCTGCGTACTACAATAGGTAGGACGCATGGCCTATTCACCTAAAATTGAAACAGGCATGAATGAACCCAGAATTAGGTATCCAAGACCATTTTTTTGTTGCTATAGTAATTTTTTGTTGGTAGTGGTTAGTTTGGGTTTTTTTGTTTTTTGTTTTTTTTTGTTTTTTTGTTTTTTGTTTTTTGTTTTTTGTTTTTTTTTTTTTTTGAGACAGGGTCTCTTTACTATACAGCCCTGACTGTCCTGAAACTCACTATATAGACCCAAACTCATAGAGATCTACCTGCTGAGTGCTAGGATTCAAAGCATCCACAACCATGACCAGCTAGTTTTGCTTCTTATTGTTATGTTTTGAAAGAGGGTTATATGCTATGTAGTCCCTAACTGGCCTCAAACTTGCAGTGATCTTTCTGTCTTTGTCTTCTGAGTGCTTGGACTATGTGTCTATGCTATAATCCCCAGATACAAAATTCCTTATTGATTAACTAAAGTGGGTTCCACAGGCCACGTGTCCTAGTTGGAATTGGGGCCTTGCCTTGAGGGATTTAATTGGGCTGCTTACAATTTCAGAGGTTTAGTCCATTATCAAGGTGGGAGCATGGCAGCATCCAGACAGGCATGGTGCAGGAGGAGCTGAGAGCTCTACATCGTCTGAAGACCACTAGAAGAAAACTGGCTCCTACATGGCTAGGAGGAGCATCTCAAACCCACCCACACAGTGACACACTTCCACCAACAAGGCCACACACCTCCTAATAGTGCCACTCCCTGGGTCAAGCATAAGTCAAACCATCACAGTTTCTACAGGAAGATAGATTGCTTGGTTGGCTGGAAAAAAAATAAATTCATAAAACCTATTACATATTGAGAAGAGAAAAAAAGGTTGGTGTGAACAGATATCAGATCAAGCACAGGAGGAAAGGACTTTAATCTCGAGACTTTATAACCATAAGACACCGAGTCGCCTGCCCAATAAGACCAAATATGGGACTCTTGTTGTTGCTGATTTTGATTGTTTGGGGGAGAGGGTGGTTTGGGGTTTTGTAGTGTTGGGGATCAAGCCCCGGGCCTTGTGCATGCTGGGAAACATTCTCCTGCTGAGTTGCTCATCCAGCCAAGGGTAGGTTTTACAACCGAATGTTTCATAACTTGACAAATGCTTCCAATAAGGACAAAAACACTGTGTGGTGAACACACAACCCATAGCATTGCTTAGTTATTATCAAGGACTGTGGACTGCACAGGATCAATGTGTTCTGCTCCTCAAGACTGGCACCATAGAAGATTTGCTGATAACAGGTTCACCACAAACACGAGTACCCAGTTTCACTCTGACCTTGTTACAGATACTGTGTCACCAAGCAATAGGGCGTTTTTTCAGACCACTATCATCCTATAGAACCACTCTGTTATATGCAGTCTGCGACTGACTGGCATGCCATTCTTCACTGAAGGAATGTACGCCAAGGTTATGGATTCCAACTTCCGAAATGCAGATAGAGAAAAGAGCTAAGTTAGATAAAATACAAAACCTGCTGTGCTTCTGACGTGCACATTTTATTTAACCAACACCAGGCATTTGAGACTGACCTACAGTGATTTTAAATAGTTTCACATTTGTAAAAAGTCTGTCGTGGGAAGGAAACATAAAAGAAATCACTGAGTTTTTATTAATAATGACTTATTTTAGACCAACTTCTGTATCAAAACATTTTTATGTTTTGTTTTATTATTAATGTAGCAAGAGATGGGGGAGGGGTGTTTCACAGGCCAGAGAAGGCTTATAGAGGTCAGAGGGCAACTACGAAGATGGCTTTCAACATCTACCTTAACATGGCTCCAGGGCCAAATTCACTGTCAGTTTGCCAAGCTTTCACAGCAAACACTTTCCTCTGCTGAGCCCTTTGCCAAATATTGACAGAATCCTAAGTGAAGGTGTAGGTGATAGTTTCATGTGGTTTTTTAGAAGGCAAACAAGGATTGATCTGGGAAACCAAGTGTTCTCCTGTCGGTGATGGCACAGACTTTTAATTCCAGCACCCGGGAGGCAGAGGCAGGCAGGTTGCTTGAGTTCTAGGCCAGTCTGGTCTACAGGGTGAGTTCCAGGACAGCCAGGGCTACACAGAGAAACCCTGTCTTCAAAAAGAAAGAAAGGGAGAGGGGAAGGAAAGGAGAGAAGAGGAAAGAAAAGAAAAGCTAGTGTTCAAACATCCCAAGGTGCGTGCACCGAACAAGCAGCCAAAGTAGCAACAAATATTGAATGTTTGCTTGGGCTGAAGCACAAAGCATCACCGTGTTGAAGAAAAGGCTCTGTGTTAACCCAGAAAATTCCCTTAGTGACATGTATTTTCCCAACAGTTTCCACACTGATCATGCAGTTCAAATGAACAAATTAATATAAAATTTTTACATGTATAATTCTGGAGAGTTGACTGTGTTTTTCTCCCAGAGATGAACAAAGTTCCATGACCACTCCTGCCTGAAAAGAATAGTATATTATTTCCTATGTAGTAACGTTAGATCTTAAGAAAGCTGAAAACAAGATGAACTCCATGGTAATAGAAGGGAATTTAACATAAGATGCAAAGTCTAGACTTTGAAAGCCCTGCCTGCAGCTCCTATTCTCCCACACATGAGACCTTAGGCGATTTCTTTTACCTGCAAAGGATTTCACCTCATAGAACTGCTATGAGATGCCAGAGACCTTCTCAGAGCTGGTATTTAGAGGATTTCAGCATGAATATGTGTGATAGTTTGTACAGAGCAAGTTCCAGGACAGCCACGCTTAGGCAGTGAAAGAATTGGAAAATAGAAAGCTAGTAATAATGTAATATAACAAGGGGGCCATGTTCCAGCCCCAGCAAGTATAAGAACTCAGAAGATTTGACCCCATGGCTCTGGCTTTAGGGTCCAGAATAGAAGGGACTACTGGAACAATTGATGCTGGTTAGCAGGAGCTAAGGAATTAGTGGTGATTGAGAAGAGACCAGCATCACTGAGGTGAAATCTTCAGGACAATGTTTTCTGAGAACAGAAAGAAGCTGTGTTCCAGAAATAGCCAAGGTTGTACCTCATGCTGCAGCTGGACTTGGTAATGTGTAAGTGTCACCCAGGTGATACTGGTAATGAAGCCATAAAGGGTCATGAAGAGCAGCTGAGGTTTGGCACTGTGAGAAGTCATGGAAGGCCAGCCATTGGTGAAGGTGTAGCCCCAGTTGCAGTTGATGACCCAGGGCTGAAGGGGTAATGCAAAGGAGTTAAGGCCTGGTACCATGAAGAGAGCCTATGAGAGAGGCTATTGGTGAAGCCTAGTTGCGGCAGAAGATCTCAGCATATTAGAGATGCCAGTACCATGGTATGCTCACCAAAAACAGCTTCGGCAGTGGAGTGGATCAACCTGAGTTTAGAATGCTACAGAAAGTAGAGCTGGAGAAGTGACACCAGCCCTTAGGAGGAGCCCAGAAGATCATGTGTGTATCCCAGACATTGAAATGAGAGGCTGTAACATTGAAGTTGCTTTGAAGACCCCAAGATGTTTGAGATGAGGAAAGCTGCTAACAGGGAGCGGAACCAGCTCAGGAGAAAGAACTTTGTTGCAGTCAACAAAGATGAAAAAGGAGTTGAAGAGGTGAAGACTGCTTTGACATTAGACATGGAGATGCAGAGTTTGGAGTTTGCCCAGCGGGTTTCCTGTGTAGCTGTGGGGGTTACAGTTAAGTGATTGGATGAATCTCAGAAGAGACTTTGGACTTTTACTATGGGGACTTTTGAAATTGGACTAAATGTATTTTGCATTATTTTATATTTAGGTATGGCCCCATAGACTCATATGTTTGAACAAGCCTATGGGGGCCAGGGAGTGTGGAATGTGATGGTTCATAAATGCTTGGCCCAAGGAGTGGCAGTATTAGGAGGTGTGGCCCTGTTGGAGTAGGTGTGTCAATGGGTGTGGGCTTTAAGACCCTCACCCTAACTGCCTGGAAGTTAGTATTCTGCTAGCAGTCTTCAGATGACGATGTAGAACTCTCAGCTCCTTCTGCACTATGCCTGCCTGGATGCTGCCATGTTCCCACCTTGATGATAATGGACTGAACCTCTGATCCTGTAAGCCAGCTCCCAATTAAATGCTGTCCTTATAAGAGTTGCTTTGGTCCTGGTGTCTGTTCACAGCAGTAAAACCCTAACTAAAACAACATGCCAGTTCACATTCACATCCCCCTTCTAGAAGAAAACAAGTCAACATAAATTCATGATGGGAGGAGGATGAGAAGAGACAAGAATGGAGGCAGAGTGAGAACATACAGGGAGAGAGGAAGTAGGTAGGAACCTGGCGAGCAGGCAGAGGAAAGGTGGAGGTGGGGTGGCATGGGGAAACACACTGGGTTACTTCCACAGAACTCAGGAAGACCTGGGACCAGAGCCTGGGGGGCCTGGAAGATACAGGGAAACTCAAGAGGAAAGAACACTAAGTGAAGACCAGTGAGCCACCCCAGAAGCCACCCCGCAGCTCTGAGCCCGTGTCCTGAAGTACTTAAGGCACAGCAAACTGCCAGTCCCAAAGCTGCTATTTTAAAAAACAAAAACAAAAAAACCCAAAACACCCACTAACCTTGTCAGAGAAAGATTAAAAGAGCAGGTCCGTCCTGCAGGGCCTCAGCCAGTGTTTGCTCTGGCCTCTGCAGCTAGCCAGGGCTCTATCAATTCAAAGCTGAACAAATGGCTCATGAATTCTAATCCATTCTTCTAGTCTCAGCCTTCTTCTTCATGCTGGGAGGCCAAATTATAGTATTTTATTATTTTGTCTCTTTACTGTGTATTTTATTTATCTCTGTTTGTGCAGCCTAGTTTTGGAGCACTTTTTCAAAAGCTCTACTGGCTCCGGATCGCTATTTTTATTCATGGTGAAAAGCGCCAGTGGCTGTAAGGCACCTCTCCCAACCTTCAAGATTTCTGTCATATCCCAGCCACCCCGCTAGCTTCGTCGGGGTGGAGCCGAATGCTGGAACTCCACACAGTGAGTCGGTTTCAGTGTTCTCCCAAGCACATTAATCCTTTTCTAGAACCAGAGGTTCTGCTCCTGGCTGCTTCATGTAGAGCCCACCAGCCATACTCCAGGAATAAAAGAGCAGGTCAAATGGATAGCGGACTTCTAATCTACCTAAATAGCATGCTGCCATCCACCCTCTCTGTATGAAGTCTCTCAGACAGTGCCCATTGGCACCAGGGCCATTTTACAGATCTTGTTTACAACGTATTGTATTCCCATAATACAGCACAGTGGTTGGCACATAGTATGTACTCAATACTTAGTGAGTAAGTAAATGGGTTGTTCCAATGGTGAGGGGTGGGGGGTGGCAGGGTTTTACTATGTAGCAGTCCTGGATGGCCTGGAACACACTCTGTAGATCAGGCTGATCTTGAACTCTCAAGAGATCCACCAACGTCTGACTCCTGAATGCTAAGGCATGAGGCAGCGTTCCTGGCCATTGGTAGATGTTTGTCTACAGTATAAAGACACCTCTGTTTTATGATGATGTCAATTTGTGTTAGGAGTTTCCAGGCAACACCTTTTATTTATCAGGGGCCCTAGAAAGGAAGGGAGGAGACCCACGCTGAATTTTAATAACAGTATCCTCTCCTGAGCCATCTTGACGGCTCAGCAACTAATGATGCCTGTCACCCAGCCTGACAAAGGGCCCAGCTCAAGAGGTAGAAAGAACTGACTCCAATAGTCCTCCAGCCTCTGCACATATACACGGACCCACCTATGCATCAACACACACACACATGCACACACATTACCCCCCACAATACACACACATCAACACACACATACATACACACATGCACACACATTACCCCCCACAATACACACACATCAACACACACATATCACCACACAAGCACATACACACACACACACACACACACGCATACACATTACCCCCATGCATACACACATATACACATCAATACACACACACATGCACACATATTACCCCCACACAGGCATACATATATCAACACACACATCCACTCACATAACACACACACACATACAAATTAATGAATACATAAATTAACTAAAACATTTTAAAATAATATGCTCTTGCCAATCTCTCACAGAAAACCATAACTCACCTCCATATCCTTCTGCCTGTGCCTGGGCCTGGGCCTGTGCCTGGGCCTGGTTCTATCCCAGCACCAATGCAATCTTTTCCACTAAGTATTCTAAGACCTTCTCATTTTTCTGTAAACCTCAAGCTGCCATGGACAATAGGGCTCCCCTGATAGTAGAGCACACTCTCTAAAGACATGTGGGGAGAAAAGACATAATCTTTTCTCTTGCTACCCACCCCTTTATGATGACGTCATGTTGGGTGCATTTGTGTCTTCTCTTCCCAGACTTACCCACACACTCCTCGAGCAGAGGCTATGTCTCATGGTTCTCATTTTTCTCAGTCCCAGCTAAGGTGCACGAATGCCCTTTCTAAACTCATCCTCTTCGAGGCTTGAATCCCAATCTCTCCATCACTCCACTGGAAAACGAAGATGAGAAGATAAGACAAAGGCCAAGAACAGGAGAGTAGAAGGGTAGAAAGCGCCCAGCCCTGAGGGTTAAGTTCCTCTGAAATGCTGAATAACTGAAAAACAGTAATGCTGACAGAAAGCGAAGCCTCGAGAAACATTTTCACAATCCAGGCTACCTTTCTCACATCCTCCCACTGCTAGCTAGCAGACTCCCTTCCATGCAGCCTACACTGCCCCCCACCCCTCACCCCCACCCACCACCTCCCCGACAGTTCTAACAGAACCTCCTGAGACCAGAGCGTGGCTCAGTTCAATATTTGAAGACTGCAGACACTTAACCGCCTCGATGTTGGAGCTGCGTTTTCAAGCTGGGAGGGCACTAAGAAATCAAGATTAACTTTTAATTCCCAACCTAAAAGCCCATCGTCCCCTTTCAAAATATGCACCAACTGTGGGAGAAGCAAGAGCAACCTAGTAAAAGCTTGCGTAAACTTTTTGCAAAGAGGATTTATAAGTTTGTCGAGGGGCTTAAAGGGGTCACACTGTCAAAATGTTACAGATCTGCACTGGATTAAGCCTGTGATGCCACAGGACCAAGTAGCCTGACCCAGAAGCTCAGGATGGGTGCCCAAGGAGACGTAGCCAGTGGTAAGACAGCCTAGTATGACCCAGTTTCCCTGACTCCTGGCTGCCATCTTTCCTCCCACCCTTCCACCTTATTCCTTTTTTATTATAAAGAAATTTCCTTTACAGCACCATTTGCTCCTCTGGGATTTGACCCGTGGCGGGTCTGATGCTTTGCTCCCTTACATTTTAAGCGCCTTCCATTGGCCTGCTTTCCTTCACCCTAATGATGCCCACAGAGATGTAATTTTCTCGCTTCTCTTTTTCTATTACCGCCTCACCTGGCCTTTGCTCGCTCTCTTTTCTGCTACACATAGCAAGGCTCTGGGCGCCCTTTTGTCCTCCGGTTCTGATTTTATGAGAAGTGTTTATTTCCATGTTTTCGGTATTTGCCTGGATGTATTCTTACCGAGCTGATGGTAAAGCCCTTCTCTCTCAGCGGGAAGCTGTTGCTCACAGCAATTACGCCTGCTGTCTTCCTTTTCATTTTCCTTCGGCTCTTGATGAAATTGTGCTTCCAGAAACCCCATGAATTCTTTCTGAAACTCTTACGTAACTCAGTGCACTCGGCCACTTCTTTTCCACCCATCCATATATGTTTTTATGTTCGGTTGGGCATTTGGGCTCATTTTCCCCCCAAATCATTTGGTGTTGATTTGATCTGAAGTTTCTCTCAGACTGTTGATGATCTCCGACAACCCAGTGGGTGGCTTCAGTGCCCAGCACAATCAGCTGATGCCTGTATCATTTGCTGCAGAGAGAGTCTACCCTGCGGTTTTGTTCTTTGTGCATCCTTTCAGCTGACTTTGTTTGTTTGGGGGAAATGTGTGCTGCCGTTGTGTACTTCTGAGAGGGAGAATGAATGTTACTGTTGGACACACTCGTTTGCGCTAAGGTCTAAGCCCTTACATTCAAGGACTGCATCCTTGAATGTCAGGTTGAATCTGCTCTATCTTTAATAAGACTCCATGTGTGTTGTGTTTCTGGGATTGGTTCTAAAGGGGTCAGAACGTCATAATCCAGGTTTTCAGTAGAGTAAATACCTGGTATGAGAACATACAAAAAGAGGATGGTTCATTTTGTCTCATAGTTTGGCAATCCCTGAAGATGGATGGCAGTTAGTTCTCCGTGGGTCTGTGGCATTATGGCAGTGAACACTTGATGGAGAAAGTGGCTTACCTCCCGAGAGTGGGAAATAAAAGGGAAGAGTGACCAGGGTCCAAATATTCCCTTCCAGGATATGAATGGAAGACTTCCTACAATGCCCCGCCCCTTGCAACAATGCCCTGACCCTTGAGGATTCTGCCACCTAACTGTGAGCTGGGATTGATGCTTTTAACACACGACTCATTGAAGATGACTAATCCAAGCCACAGCAGGGAGAGAGTTTCACTGGGACTTATATATGCAGGTTTCAATATCTCCATAAGTAAGCCAGCACTTGACAGCGACCAGGCCTGCTCCCTTCATCTACACAGTACCAGCCCTTTGCCTGCTCTGCTATGGGCGTTAGAGTTTCCCCCCTAGAGAGGAGCATGGAAAAACTGAAGGCAGTATTTGGGTCCTTACAATAGCAAGCTCAGAAGGCCAGTGGAGTCGAGGGAAAGGGCTGGGGATGCTGTGGGTTGGAAAAGGACAGAGCAGCTCAGGTCCTGTGGCCCTTTCTTTGAACTGTGACCCGATAGTGACTGTGCCTTAGGAGCCAATGAGAGACTGATCAGTGGTGGCTGAGCCTTGAGACCCAGATCGGACAAGTCCATCCTTCATGACACTACACAGAGAGGTAACACAGGCCTCTCACCCTTCCTGGTCGGCTCGGCTATAAGGCAGAAGAGACACCACAGAGTTCATAAGGGAACCCTTCCAAGGCAATGAGGCAAGGCCTGAGATCCACGAATCTGTCGTTCCGACCTTGGCCTGCACCCTCCTCATTTTTCTCTGGGTGCTAACACACCCTTGTGAACCTTGAACCCGTTCAACATGCAAGATAGATCAATAGGCTAATAAAACCGCGTATGAGAAACTCCCTGATAGGCCTGGGGGTGTGGCTCAACAGTAAAGCTCTTGCCTTGCAGGTGTGACAGTCCATGGATTCTGTCCACAACCCTACAGAGGAAAACAAAAGGCTCGCTGGAAGCATTCCGGATCCCCTATGCTAATGAGCTTTTGTGTTCTTGTTCTCCCCTCCCCCTCCCCCGCCCCACACGCACACCTGGAGGTTCACCACTGTCTCTTAACTCCAGCACCAGGGGGCACAGCCCTTCCTCTCCACAGGCACCTGCACACCTGTGTGTGTAGCCCACCTGTGTGTATGCTCGCACAGACACACACAAACACATGCACATACAAATAAAACAAGATAAGTCTTAGAAACAAAACAAAATCTATCACACTGGGGCTGAAGTGATGGATCAGTGATGACAAGCCCTTTCTGCTCTATCAGGGGACCAGAATTCAGCATCAGGTGGCTCCCAAACTTCTGCCTATAACTACATCTCAAGGGCTCTGACACCTCCTCTGGCCTTTGTGGGTGGGTACCACACACATGCAAAGACATGTGCCTATAAATAAAACAAGATAAATCTTTTTTTAAAACCCACTTGCCTGAGTTTGAGTGGCGTATCCAGGAGGAGTACCCATGATCGTCTTTCTGTCTCAATTGAGTATGTGAAGGTGAATCTTTTTCTAGACTCTTCACCTAAAATATATTCCAGCTCATCAGGTATATAATGTGAGAATTCAAATATGGTTGAACAACCTAAGTCATGAATGGTCAAACAATATTACTCTTTACACTGGTTTCATTCATAAAATTCTAAAACATGTTAATATGCAATGTGAAAGGGGTTGTGGGTGTTTCTAGAATGTTAATCATTTAATCTTTCCAAATTTTAATTTCTAACAATGAAGATATATATCTATCTATACTTCTATTCACACATATATGGATGTGTCTGTGAATATATTTCTAGACAAAATCTATTTGGAGTTCACAATTTATAAAGTATTTATGGGTGTGTGTGCGTGCGCACACATGTGTGTTCATTTTTTAACACGTACACACAGAAGACATAAGAAAAATATAAGGTTCACATGAAAGCTGCCAGTAATTTTAAAAGAATGTGTAACTTTAATTTTTTCAAACCTTATTTTTAATGATGGTTCTTAAATGATTTAAACTCCCTTGTAGCCCACCACCCACCAGAGGTAGTGGGAAAGAAAGGATACAGGGAGGGGAAATGGACCGGTTTAGAAAGATTCTTTGGAGCAACTCCCATCGGTGTGTCTGGAAATCGGCAGTTCAGTTCACAGGTCAGCAGCGGCAGCTCGATCCACTGGCAAACACTTCACCAATACACCAGCAGTCCAGTTCGGTAGAGTCAGGTTAGCAACAGCAGTGACATGACCTAGCAGAGACAGCCAGGCCTCAGCCTCAGCAGGAGTCAGCAGGAGGGACCAACAGGAACACCAGGAGACATTCTCAGCTGTGCCCCTCTCTCAGGGAAGCGAAGATGGGCGAAGACTCGAGACCCACAAGCAGTGCACAGCTAGCTGTACCAGCAAGCCAAGCTCTGTCTCCGTCACTCCGTGGAGTCCTATTTATACCTTTCAAACATCACCTGCCCTCCAGAGCCTTACCTGAGCACGGCTCCCGCCTCAGCACAGGTCTTGCCTCAGCCAGCATGTGCATCCAATCAGCCTGGTCTGAAGAAGCAGAAGAAGAGGCAATTAACTGCAGCACACCACCAGAAGTTCTTTGGTGTGTTTCTCTCTATGGAGCCCCAACAAATGCAGCTGGACTACATAATGTAAGGCAGACCAATACATGCATGTCCTTAGCAAAGAATCCTTCATCACGTGTCCTTTCACATGCTTGCTTTAAAGCAGAACATCCTCTCCTGTGTCTGCTTCTGTGAAATATTCCTTATTTGGCCTTAGCCTTTCACACCTGTGTCCACTTTAATGAAACACTCCTTCACATGTTTGTACCGACAAAACACCATCCAACCAAGTTCCCAAAGAACCCTTAGGTTTTAACTTCAAGAATGCCAAGTTACTTTTAGGGGAAATTAATAGTCAAAGTGACAGACGCTGTCCTATGACACAGGTCTTCCAGGAGAGTATTTCACTTTCAGTCTGTCCCTGGTAGGCTGATCAAATGTTAACTGTTTCTGAGAAGGGACATCCCCAGAGTCAGATAAGGGAATTTCAGGGCAATCCCCTCCCATTGCTTAGGAAAAGCTCTAGGCCCATGCTTGGAGCAAGAGACCGATGTGTGAACAGTGGAAAATCCCTCAGTATGGGAAGGTGCCACAGCTCAGATACCTGAAGTCTACACCCAGATGAGTTTAGGAAGACACTCAATGAGGAATGGGCTTGCAAGAAATCTGGACAAACAGGGACTGTGACAGGTGACCTCCGGAATGGCCACATAGCTGTGAGCAGTGATGTGCCCACTAGGCCACCTCTGCACTCCCAGGCTGTAAGGGATTGCAGACCTTGGCAAAAAGCCATTGGAAGAAGCTAAGTGGTAACTTCAGACCCCGGCCTTCCTAAGGCTTCCCACTCTCTTTCCAGCATCCCCCATTGATGGAGCCCAGGGAACCCTTGCCAGAGTCCACAAAGGCAGCCTCCTGAAAGAGCTTGTAAGTGAGACAACTTGAGGATGGCTCAGAAAACCCCAAACAAATAAGGATGAGCTAACAGATTGATAAAATGCCAACAGGTAAGACTAGACCCCCCCCCCCCCAGATCCAAAAATGAAGGAACACAAGTTTTTTCCAAAGCACACACAGGAAACATGTTCAAACTTCTGACCATAATTATAAGCCAGTAGGCTTATGGGCAAACGTTCAAACCTCGGTATCAAAAAGAACCTGCTTTCTATCCCAGAACAGTTCAGTGGTGTGAGACTAGATGTCAATGACAAAAAGGTGGGAGAAAATCCAGCGTGCTTGGAAATTCTAAGAATAAACTTCTAAGGGACGGGGTTATAGCTCATCAGACTGTGCTTGTGCACAAGGCACTGTTGTTGGTTCCCACCAGCACATCTCAGAAAGAGCAGACGTCTAACTACTCCAAAGGGAGAAAATCATATCAGTCTATGTATGTATGTAGTGCAGAGTGGTGGCAATGAAAACCCAGCGTCTCAGATGTAACCAACTCAGAGAGGCACATAGCCTTCAGTGCCTATGCTGGGGGGCTCTAAACCTGAGAATTAATAAGCTACGCATCTCAATTGAACACTGAAGAAAAAGCAAGAGTGATGAAAGTGTAAGCGCAAAATTGAAAGAAGTAGAAAAGCAAGATGAAGAAGGTTAGCAAAGCCTAGTGTTCATCTAAAAGAAACTCCTTATGAGGTGGTGGGAGAGAAGAGTGATTTAGGTCTCATGGAGTCCATTCAAACGTGTGACGCACAGCCCTCCTGCCCAGCCATTACTTCTGGGCTCTGGCCTCAGACAGGTGTGCGAGGTCCAGGCATCACTAGCCGAGTGAGGATAAAAACGACAGATGGAATGCAGAGCGCCTGGATGCAGAGCGCCTGGATGCAGAGCGCCTGGAGTGCAGGAAGGTGCAAAACTCCTGCAAAAATCCAGACCCTCCCTGAGAAGCTGAGCAAGTGAAAGACAGACGGAGATCCCACGTCACCATTCAATCTGTAGCCAGCTCAGTCCTCAGCTATTCCTGAGGTGGGAACAGCCATTCAAGTGGGATTGAGTGTGCTGAAGGGCTCTCGATGGCTACAGAAAATCATTTTGTTGTGCTGTCTGGGGAATTTTTTTTTCTGAGTTTTTGTTTTGTTTTGTTTTGTTTTGTTTTGTTTTTGTTTTTGTATTTTCCATTTTTCTTCCTCTGCTTTCTAATACCTTTTCTACAGGGACCACAAATCCCTTCACAGTGTTCAGTCAGCTTTTTAAACTGGAGACCCATTTACACGCACTATCTCAGGATGTGTGGACCAGAAATAAAACACTCACCCAACTCATCCAAACCCCAGGATGTTGCATTCATGCAACACTGTGAGCAGAAAAATGCTCTGCGAACCAAGTGCAGAGAGTCATTTCTAGCTTCATAATTACTGAGGGGAAACACACTTCAAAACCAGAGGTGTGGCACTAAGGCTTCCTTTTGCACAGAGGCCTACAAGACTAAATCATTGCCAACCACGCCCCTCTCATACATTATTGCTCTCATAATATTACTCCAACTTTAGAATCCACCTATCTCTATCTTGTGCATCCCAAACTACAGATAAGCCAACTTTTTTCATGAAAATACTTTCTCTCACAGAAATCCTTTTGTTTACATTTTGGTATTGTACGTATGAATGATTTGCTCAAATAGATTTCTGTTTTACACGCATCCTGTAACTAAGGTTTGGACAGTGTGACCCAACATGTGGGTGCTGGAGCCAAACCCAGGTCTTCTACAAGAGCAAGCCCCCTTAACCAATGAGCCACCTCTCTAGCATGTGAAAGACTTTCTGATTTTTTAAATGATGCCATCTGCGTAGTTGCAGATATCTTCATTCCAGATTTTGAAGACTCGGTTCACCCTGCAACTTGAATCTGTATGCTTCCTTCCCAAAACAATTATTTCATTTCTTATCCCAACTAAAAGATAAACAGTCTAAAAATCCCATGTGTAAAGTAACAACTTTACACACCACTGAAATAGAAATGCCTAACTCTGTATGTCATGGCTCGCTTGCGAAATTCCAGCACTCTGGGAGGTAAAAGAAGAAGGATCCAGAGTTCAAGGCCAGCCTGGGCTACATGAGACCATGCCTAAAGAAGAAAAGGGACTAATATTATCCTTGTAGCAGTAATTTTTATATTCTCACTCTATCCTTTTGTACTGACCATGAGTGGAATATGTAAAGGAAGAATGTCGTATTCTCCAGTCATTTCTTTAACATATCAGAACTTTAATTGGGGGGAGGGTATTTTGTTGCTTTGCTTTGCTTTGCTTTGCTTTGCTTTGCTTTGCTTTGTTTCAGACAGTTTCTCTGTGCAGCCCCGGCTGTCCTGGAATTTGCTTTGTAGACCAAGCTGGTCTCCAACTCAGGGTTCTGCCTTTTTCTGCTAATATTTAAAGGCATGTGCCACCACACCTAGCGAGAACATTAATTTTAAAAAGAATTTTCCTGTGTTTTACCATTTCATTGTAATGAGATCTCCTAGGCCATTACCAGTCTTTTCTGGCTTTTTGTTTTGAGTCTTTGGGTTATACATATGTGTATGTATTTATGTATATGTTTATCACCAACGCCTATGCTTCAGCTCAATGACACGTAAATCAGAAAGTATTCATAGGTCATCTCTGAACTTATCGAATCAAGATAAAGCACAGAAGTCCGATTGACAGCTCCAGCTTCAGTCTTCGCCTGGCATTAGCATTCTTACAGTCAGAACTAAGTCTGTTCTTTTTAAAAAATGCACTGTGGTTCCATGATAAGTCACACTGCGCATGGTTTAGAAATGAGCGCACGGGCCCATCTGTATGGTACAAGGAACTCACTTAAATGGAAGCAGAACTCCTATAGAAGAGCAATTCTTAGTTTTCACCCACAATTGCAGGAGCCTAGCATGTAAATGAAGTGCTCCCTGAGCAGGCATTACATGGGCGTTTTTCAGGAATGATGGCCACAGTCTATCATTTCAATGGTCCCAGTCCAAAGGATCTTGGAGTCACTGACACAGCAGACTGTGACAGCTTCATAGGCCCTGTTTGGGGCTACTGGGTCCATGCCCAGTAGAAGGGAGAGAGGGAAAGTGGCCCGATGAGTCACTAGTGGCTGTGGCCCAAGCCCTTCGCCCCAGCTGGCAGAGCAGAGGCTTTTCCACATTGGGTTCACCCACTGGACCCACACAACGGAGGGTTTTATGTGGTTTGGCTTTAAGAGGCTAAAATTCAGCCAGTGGGGAAAGAAGCCAACCAGTTAGCATGACGTTCAAGTCTAAACCCTGGGCAAGGTTCTGGGGTGCTCACAAAACAGACAGCCACCACCCTGGAATATCGTGGGGTAACAGTTTCTTGAGAATTATTGCTCCAAGTTTTGCCTCATATGTGAAGGGTAGAATGGCTGCTTAGTGGTTCACCTTTTTCCCTGTAGGGATCAGGAGAAAAAGCATCCTATTTTGTACCAACCCAGCACTAATGCCTATATATCCCCTCCCCTCAAAAGAGTCCTCGTGGAGTAGCCTCGTGTCAGTAATACTTTGTTCATGGAGGAAAACAGGAGCAATGCTGTTATTGCAGAGACAGCTTGCCTGCCATCAAGTATCTGCTACCAAACCTGCATGTGATTGGTGCTTGACATGATGTCATACAGCCAAGCTTGACATGATGCCATATGAGCACACCTTGGGCATTTCTTAGCTATGGAGGTCAGACCTGTACCATCCATCCTTAAGCCTTCATCCTCTCTGGGAGGTTGCACCTGCCAGAGGTGGGGGTGACTCTTATAACACTGAGCAAAATTCATCACAGAATTATTTAGGAGAAATTTGGCCATAATTTGGCCTGACTAATGTCATTCCTTCCTGATACCATTCAGCCATGGAAATTCTCACTCCCCAGCTATATTGTTGAAAGGATGTGTTTTAAATATAATGACAAAATATCTACATATTGACATCAAATGATGTATTCCCAGGAAATAAGCATATGTATAAACATAAGCACATAAGTGTCGTGATTAAAAGTGTATATATTTATTTTCCAAGTAGCTATCTCGTAAATCTTGACTTTTGTCATTTTTTGGTAATATTTACTTTTAAATATGTGAGTATCAATAACGTAGCTTAACCTTTGCTTCATATTTGGAGATGACCTTAGACATGTAAGTAACATAGTGGTGCTCTTGGGCCTGTTAATACACAGAATTACATTTGGCTGTTATACTGAAAGATCAGTTTAGGGGAACTTATTTTTCCTGCATCCTTGCTTGCCTGGCCTCCAGCATAAAGGAAAGATGACCACTGTCCCTGCAGTCATACAGGAGTCAGGATTCTCCAGAGGAGCAGAACCAATAGAATCCACCCTAAGATGGGACTTACCAGGTTGGCCACATGATCAGAAGCTGAGGATGTCCCACAATAGCTGTCTGTAGGCTGGAGAAGAGCCAGAAAAACTAGTAACTGCTTGGTGGAAGAAGCCAGAAATCCCAAACAAGAGGAGGCAAAAATGTATAAGCCTGGCTGGAGGCTGAAGGCATGGAAGACCCTGGTGAGCCACCCGCACAGCCTTATTCAGAGGCTGGAGAACTTGGTTGTTATGTCTGTGCATTAGCAGCAGACCTGCGCTGGGTCCCTTCTCAGCTGTCATTCTCTCCAGGTCCCCAGACATCTGGATGGTGCAGCCCCTTTCAGGATACATCTTCTGACCTCACTTCACTGCCAACATTCCCATTGTCACAGGAAACCCCCTCTCTTATCCATCTCGGGAGATGCTTTACCCACTTTCTTTTTTTTTTTTTAAGATTTATTTATTATTATATCTAAGTACACTGTAGCTGTCTTCAGATGCACCAGAAGAGGGCATAAGATGGTTGTGAGCCACCATGTGGTTGCTGGGATTTGAACTCAGGACCTTCGGAAGAGCAGTCGGTTGTCTTAACCACTGAGCCATCTTTCCAGCCCCCCACTTTCTGTAGGGCCCTCAATCCGTTAACATTGACAACCAAAACTAACCTCGCAGCCTCTAACCCTCTTCTCCCTCTCCTCCTAAGCCCTAGTACATCAGTGGAGCATCTGCTTTTAAAACTCTTGTTAGAATTAGCCACTTGTTCATTTCTTCATTCTACAAACATTGAATGAGCCCTTGCTATATGCCTGTACTGTGCTGAGGATGGCACAGGGCCCTCTCTTAAGGATGCTACAGCTGTAGAGTGGGTAGATGTTCATTGACCAATGAATCATGCCAAGTAATGTGACCACACATCTGGGGGCCCAGTATAGAGTAGTAAAGAACCCGGCCCTGATCGAAAAGGACAAGGCCTTTCTCGAACAGTTAACCTGTAACAAGGGTGCAGGAAACGTTTGGAGTAGAGAAGACACATGCAAAAGCCCTGTGGAAGGGGACAGGAAACCCACAACACAGGAAGGGGCTCGTGTTGCTGAGACCCAGGCCCTTGCTCTCTATGCTAAGAGCCATGAAAGACAGCTGAGGGGTGAGTGATTGGCAGGATGAGTGACAATAAACGTGCCTTTCGTAGGTGCTGACTTAGTTACAAAGTGGACAACAATCTGGAGCAGAATAAGGACATCCATCCAATAGGGCTGTGGTGAGGAGTGCAGAAAAGTGCGAGAACAAAGGTCAGCCTAAATCCCGTGCTATCCTCAGGACAGTACTCAGCATATAGTAAAGGTTCTTTGAATATTTGTAGACAGAGGCATAGGGGAGGGTCACATGACTGAAGTTGAAAGAAACAGCAACAGTGAAACATTCCTGAGCATGCATGCAGCAACCAAACCTGACTCTGTGTCTACCATGGCATGAATCTGGGTGTTTCTGTCGGCGCTTACACCCTTTGCGTCTTCACAGCAACCTTGGTTCCAAACGCAACCTGAGCACCTCGCACTACACTTGCTGTCTCCACACACTGCGTCAAAAAAAATCCCTGACCAAAACGACTCAGCTCAGATCCTGGGTGCCGTGAGCTTCAGCCCACTGAACACACAAAGCTTTCTGCTCTTAGGAAACCACAGCGCTTCAGTCACAGACAACAAGGATCTGTGCCACTTCCCGCCTTCATTCGGTAGCTTGTGTATCTTCCGCACCTTTGTTTTGGATTGTGTTAGACTGTTTAATTTTAAAAGTTGAGATTTGAGTTCCTGACTTGAATTTTGTATTGCTATAGTGTGTTCTCTCTCCTCTCCTCTCTCTCTCTCTCTCTCTCTCTCTCTCTGTTTGTGTGTGTGTGTGTGTGTGTGTGTGTGTGTGTGTGTGTAAGGATACCAGACCCCTGCTGGAACTGGAGTTACAGATAGTTGTGAGCTGCCAGGTAGGTGCTGGGACTTGAACCCCAGACAGGTCTTCTGAAATAACAGTGTTCTCAACCTCGAAGCCATCTTTAGATTAACACAGAATTTCCAGCAGTTTCTGAAAGGGCTCTGAGCATACTTTTGCCATTTTGTGCTTTGTATTTGTTTGAAGTGGCCTCCTTAGCATTGACAGTTATAAAATCAAAATGTATGGGGGGAAATGTAGAAGGCATTCAGCATGCTACAGTAACAAACATTCAGCCAAGACTTCCTTCTCCACCAAAAAAATAAGCAAGCATGTCATTGACTTGGTATACAGATTTTCTTCTTTTATAAATGGTAAAGTCATATATACATAGCAAAGAATTGCTTTGAAATAAGTTTCCACATGATTTATTATCAATTCATGTTTGATTTGTACTGTTTTATATACTTATACACCCAAGGTCACACAAAATTTCCCAAGGGGAGAAAGGCTGAAAATAGAAAACTTTAAGAAGCCCTGGCCTTGGCTGAAACAGGTGTCACCTTCAGCCCCACAGAGTTCTGAACTCCAGGAAGAAAAAAGCCACACTCTCGCTAACCTCTAATTGAAGCTTAGTAACCCCTTCCACCAAGAATGCAGACAACAAACCACAGTGCTAGCGCAGCACCTGTGACCTTGTCACCAAGAGGAATCACAGATGTTTACAGAACAAACCAGTTGCTGTAGACTCACCACGCTATCCTTGATACTCAGATACTCACTCAGCACTTGAAATATGGTAGCTGCTGAGCCTGACCCTGCACCATGTGACATGATGTGCCGGTGAGATTATTATTGGGAAAGTTGCAGGCTTGTATGCCCAACACAATTTCCAGTCACAAATATACTTAACATTCGCAAATAAGACCAAGACCCCAAATCTGCCATTTCCTATTTCTGAGTAGATTTAGTCTCGCTTCCTATAGGACTTTCTGCTTTCAATAACGGCTTTGGTTAAGAAACAGATATAGAGAGAAGCAGGTAAGCTAACTGCAGATCTCTACCTCTTGCTACAATTTCTCCAAGTTCTGCAGCAGGCTACCTCCTCAGCCTCCATTTCCTCTCTGTCCCATCTCAAATGGGTCATTTCTAATAGTTCCCCTCCAACTTTTCTCCCCCCCCTCCCCCACACTTATCACTTTATCCCAGTCCCCAACTCCAGCAGGCATTCCCTGGGAATCTGCGGACCACTCTGGCCAGGGAAACAGGTAGCCTAACTGCGGACCTTCAGTGGTCCAAATCCAACCCCCCACACACCTCCATCTCTCTATCAGACTACCTGCTGTGGCCTCTCCCCCTCCTTTCTGCCCCCATCGCCAGCAGATCATCAATATCTCCTCCAGCCTGCCTGACAGCAAAGCAAAGAGGCAAGCTTCAAATCTTCACTATTTCATCTCTCCTCCAAATCCAATTCCCAGCTTCATCCCCAGCTCAGCAGCAAACAACCTGTTGTGGCCTCTCCTCACTCTCTGCCCCATTCCCAGGCAGTTAGGCAGAGCCTGGTGGAACCCATTGCTCTCCTCCCTTCTAAGGACTCCCTCAGCCCCCTCCTCCTCAGCCTCCTCCTCCTAGACAATCCCCATTTCTGTCAGTTCCCAACACCTAGATATACATTTTACCCAGAACCCCCAGGGACCACACCTATCAGAATCCTAGAAAATTTTCTACCAGACAACACACAGCTACCACACCCTTCTGAAAACCAAGAGGTCAATAGAGACTCTAAAAGCCAAAACAGCCCAGGCAGATGCCACGATGCCACAATGCCAGACCAGACTACTATACTCAGCAAAACTTTGAATCACAATACATGGAAAAATAAAACATTGCATGATAAAACCAAAATTAAGTAATGTCTCTCTACAGACCCAGCCCTACAGAAGGTGCTAGAAGGAAAAGTCCAATCAAAAGAGGTTAGTCATACTCTAGAAAATATAAGAAATAAATAATCCCAGACCAGAAAATCAAAAAAAGAAACACACATTACAACAACAAAATAACAGGAATCAACAAACACTGCTCATTGATATCTCTCATCAATGCTCTCAACTATCCAATAAAAAAAAAAAAAAAACTAACAGTACAGATGCAAAACCAGGATCTATCATTCTGCTGCATCTAAGAAACACACCTTAACATCAAGGATAGACATCACCTCAGGCTAAAGGGTTAGAAAAAGATATTCCAAGCAAACGTACCTAATAAACAAGATGGTGTAGCCATTCTAATATTTGACAAAGTAGACTTCCAACCAAAACTAATCAGAAGAGAACAGTAAAGGACACTACACACTCACCAAAAGAATAATCCATCAAGAGGACATTGTAATTCTTGACACCTTTGCTCCAAACACAAAGGCACTAAAGTTTGAAAAAAAAAAAAAAGAAAAAGAAAGAAAGAAACAACTACAGCTTAAATCACACACTGATTAGTGGGAGACTTCACAACCCCACCCTCACCAAAAGAAAGCCTATCCAGACAAAAACTGAGCAGAGAAATGCTGGAGCTCTCTGAAGTTATAAACCAAATGGATCTCACAGATATTTAAAGAACGTTTCACACAAGTGCAAAAGGATACACCTTCTTTTCAGCACCTCATGGAACTTTCTCCAAATTTGACCACATACCTGAGTCTGTGGTCATACACAAGCCATGGGGGAGTGCTACGTACTGGCTTGCTCCCCAGAACTAGTCCAGCTTTCTTATAGAAGCCAGTACCATAATCCCAGGGGTGGCCTCACCTACAGTGGACCCTCCCCTATCAATCACTAATTAAGAAAATGCACTACAAGTTTTTGTACAGCCCAATCTTTTTGGAGGCATTTTCTTAACTGAAATTCCCTCCTTTCCGATGACTTTAGCTTATGTCAAGTTGACTAGCCAGCACACCCTCCTCTACACAAACAGCCAATGGTCTGATAAAGAAACCATGGAAACTATGCCTTTCACAATAGCTTCAAATAATATAAAATATCTTGGGGTGTCTCTAACCAAGCTAGTGAAAGATTTGCATGATGAAAACTTCCAGTCATTGAAGAAAGAAATTGAAGATATCTGGAGATAGAAAGATCTCCCAGCTCATGGATCAGTGGATAGTAAAAATGGTCGTCTTAGCAAAAGTAATCTACAGATTCAATGCAATCCCCATCAAAATTCCAACACAATTCTTCACAGATCTTGAAAGGACAATTTTCCTATGAAAAAAACTGATAACAAAAAAAAAGAAAAGAATTGCTACAGGTATTACCAGCCCTGATTTTAAGTTGTACTACAGAGTTATCATAATAAAAAGCATGGTATTGGCACAAAAACAGACATGTGGATCAATGGAACAGAATAAAATACCCAGACCTAAGTACATACACCCATGGATACCTGTATTTAAAAAAAAAAAAAAAGCCAAGAATACACAGTGGGAAAAAAAATACTGCATCTTCATGAACCGTGCTCGTCAAACTAGATGTTGGCATGCAGGGGAATCCAGCTAGATCCATACTTATTACACTGCATGAAATTCAACTCCAAATGAGCTAAAGACCTCAACATAAAACAAGATTCACTGAACCTGACAGAAGATAAAGTGGGAAATAGCACTGAACTCACTGACACAGGAAGACTTTCTGAACAGAGCATTGTTAGCAAAGGAACTAATATCAAAAATTAAATAAATGGGACCTCATGACACTGAAAATCTTCTGTACAGTAAAGAACACTGTCATTCAGACAAAACAGCAGCCTACCAAATGCGAAAAGATTTTTACAAACTACACATTTGATAAAGGGCTAATATCCAAAACACATAGAGAACAAAAACAATAACAGCAACACAAAAAGATATTAAGAAGACAAATTACCCAGTTAAAAATGTGTTACAGGTCTAAACAGAGACTTCTCAAAAGAAGAAATTCAAGTAGGTGAGGAATAAAGAAATGTTCAATATCCTTACCCATCAGGGAAATACAAATCAAAATCTTTCTGAGAGTCTATCTTACACCTGTTAAAATGGCTAGGATTAAAGACACAATCGATAGCTCATGCTGGTGAGAATGTGATTTAAGGGGACCACTCCTCCATTGCTGCTGGGAGTGCAGACTGGTACAGCCACAACGGAAATCAGTATGGAGGACAATAGATCCAGCTATAGCACTCTAAGGCATATGCCCAAAGGACGCCTCATCTTAGCAGAGAGAAACTTGCTCAGCCACGTTAAATTGATGCTCTAATCATAATAACCAGAAATTGGGAACAACCTAGACGTCCCACAACAGAAGAATGGATAAAGAAAATGTGGTATAAGTACACAACGGAGTACTACCTGGCTGTTAGAACACAAAATGAAGGGTGCTGGAGAGATGGCTCCATGGTTAAGAGCACTGACTGCTCTTCCAGAGGTCCTGAGTTCAAATCCCAGCAACCACATGGTGGCTCACAACCATCTGTAATGAGATCCGATGCCCTCTTCTGGTGTGTCTGAAGATAGATACAGTGTACTCATATAAATAAAATAAAATTGAAAGAAAGAAAGATGAAATCATGAGATTTTTTTTTTTTGCAGGTAAATGGATGGAACTAGGGGGGGAAACATACTAAGGTAACCCAGACCCAGAAAGACAAACATGGTACATATTTGCTTGTATGTGGATACTAGCTGTTAAGTCATTATAATCAAACTACAATGCCTAGAATCACAGAGGTTAGGTAAAGAGTAAGGAACTAGATGGGACAGATAGATCTCCCTAGGAAAGAGAAATAGTTATGGGTGGATGGAGAAGAGACTGGAATGGGAGGATCATGTAGGAAAGGGAAGAACAAAGGAGGTAATATGGTGAGAAATAGCTAAACTTAAAGGACACTTGAGGGTATGTCCCTTGGGTATGTAGTATGAAAACCTAATATGGAACAAAATTAAGCAAAAATGTCATTGTTCCTATTCCTACCCAAGAGCAACGGACTAACTTTGCCAAACCAATGAAACTTAATCATGAGTTCTGTCAGTGACTTTATCCGGTGCTTGTGCCAACTATCCCAGCACACTATTGGATTCTGGGTCAGGCTACACAGAGTTCAGAGTTGGAACTATGTTTTCATTCTTGTTTACCTTCACATTTGACTAACTCTCCTAAACACAAGTTCATTCCTATTAAAGTTTGAAATATCAGGGTTGTGAGGCTCAGTTCTGCAGTGCTCTGTTTCTCCCGGCTTTGGGGGTCAGTTCTGGGTAGCCCTGTTTCTCCTGACTTTGGCCTCCTGTGTGCTAGGATTTCAGGTCCTATGCTACAAAGTCTGACTTAAACTGGTTTTATTTTTTTGAGATTACAATATATTTACATTATTTTTACCTTAAAGACAACCTGGGAATTGGATGAAGTTAGCCCTGTTGTTGGATATATGTCTCTACCTTGATCTTCTAATTTACTATTAAATAAGTAGCACACAGTAATGCCAAAGTAGAACTTGGGTAAAATATATATATAATATACTTATAAGTATTTGCTACCACAGATGATAGGACCTACGTTCTAGCATAGAGACGACATGCCAAACTTGCACAGCTAACAAAGCAAAACAAAACCACCTATATTAGAATCTAGGTATGGTTGGTTATAAAACTTCAGTTCCCAAACCAACAAAGTGGGAGAAATGTATTATTTTCTGAAATTAGACTTCTGGGGAAAGAAGCTACGTGGACAATGGGAACCAATCAAACACATCAAAGCCCTAACACAGTCAAAGTCTCCTTCCATTTCATGGCCCTTCCTCTCAGCTTCTCTTTTCTGCTGGTTGGCTTCAGTCTGGCAGCCGCCATCTTTCCCACTCAAAAGAGATAGCCACACACTGGCAGTCCATGTTTCCTAGAATCAAAGAGAATGAAAACAGTCTGCTCCCCTCCTCCAGCTCCTGTTTCTAAAAAGTACAAAGGGACACACAGCCACCCTCAGACGAGAGCCAGAGGGTATGGAGCCAGGACTGTCTCCTGCCTGGTGACAAGCACAAGGCCACAGTTTGAATCTTTAAAATGTATCCACTGGACCAGAGCGATGAGACAGCTGACAAAGAGGTTGCCTTGCAAGTCAGGAACCTGAATTCAGAGAGCACCAGGCCAGTGAGAGACCCTACCTTAAAAATATAATAATAAAAACAGTGCTTGAGGAATGATGCCCAAACTTACCTTCTGGCCTATGTAAGCACCTGCACACATACATACATGCATACCCACACATAAATACATACACACACATACACATATATACATACATATACGTGTACATACAATATACATATACACACATTAATACATGCACATATACACACATGCATACATACAAACATGCATACATATACACATGCATACATACATATACACATACACACATGCACACATACATACATATAAAAAAGCAACTCTATTTGCATCATTACTCAGCCAGCCATTCTCAAAACATAGTCTCAGAAGGAAGAATGCTTAGCAAACTAAATGAGACATGTTTACCCCATTTATACGACAGTCATAACTTTGTAATGCTTACCATGTAGGTGTTTTCCCTGCTTTGACATTTAAGACACTAAATGTGGCCTAGATGGCTCTGTGTCAAAGGCCTCCTCCCTCAAATAAAACAACTACTGTGTGAATCATACAGATGGCATGCAGTGTGGAAGGAAAGAATCCACTAGTAATTTAGGAATTCACAGCTGGATTACACACAGCTTAGCAAATGGGACAACTGGTTTCTCAATGGAGATGAGCGAGTCACATGGTTCCATCTTGTGAAATGAACAAAGGAACACAGGGAGAGCCTCAGCTCAGGGACAATGGGAGCTCCTGCTGTGAAAAGGAGCAGGCTGGCTGCTCTAAGGCAGAGTCAGCTGCCTGCTCCATACAGCAAAACATCAAAGGATAGATAGAGTCTTAAAATGTAATTGTTTTTAAGGATAGAAAGGAATATAGATTTTTTTCCTGAGCCACATGAGGATTTCTTCCTGTGGTTTAGAACTGATACAGAGAGCTTAATGTGAGAGGCAGAGAGCGAGTTGTTAGACACAGCAAACATTAAGCTCCACAGAAGAGAGAAGTTAGAGAGAATAAATAAACATCTTGTAGGGACAATTTCTCGGGATTTTTGAACATTGTCTACTCATGGGATTTCTGGGATTTCTTTGCCTGGTATGACATAGATAGAGCCTGGACATAGGCTTCTACAGTAAGTAGACATAGATAATAAAATATTGAGGCATTCGATGTTAAAAAATTAGATTGAAGGCCAGGAGGTAGGTCACCTAGCCTATCTCAGACAATGGAAATTTGAGTCTTGAGAATTATATAAAGAGATAGCCTGAAAATAGGCTCATACCATAAGTAGACAAAGATATTAAATAATTTAGGCCTTGATACCATGAAGGTTGGGGAAGGAGATAGCAGAAGCACTGTCTCATCAGTTAATATTTGTTTAGATTGCTTTATCTGCTTTGAATTATTTATCAAAATGAGTGTGGTTATGAGTTTGATAGTTATATTAAAGTTCCTCAGGAGAGAGGTCAAGCTAAATGTTTAAGATTTCCCATTACTGGACCAAGGACTTGTTATTTTGGTAGAGAGGCTCTGTATTTCCATTGACAGGAAAGGAGAAGAAACTTTGGACCTCATCCAGAGTCATATGGATCACATGTGACAGGGGTAGATGCCCTGAAGAACTAGAAAAATTCAAGAGAATCAAACAGGACAGGTAAAGATTCTTCATGCTATCCTTTACATGGCATGAATGAAGACTTATTATAATTGGTTATTAATAAAACTAACTCATAAAAAAAGAGAGCTGTCTTTCACCTGCTCAAACAAGGAGCAAATTTCATTCTTAACTGATCAGTGAACCCTACACAATCGATACGAAATCTTAATGGTACTAAAATTTTGGTTGTGAGATTTATATATTGCAAAATGTGCAGCTTTGGTGTGATTCATCCTCAGAGGTACTGAGCTGACCCCCTTCTGTTTGCTGCTTCACTGATTCCAAATGATCTCACCTCATCCAAACTTTCAGATGGATCCAGTCAGAATTTCAGTCAAGCCCTGAGCCTTCTAAGCATACAAAGCCTGGATAACAAATGCTAAAGCTAGCTTTCTTAAGTCTAGCAAATTTTTCTAATTTTCCTACCCCTCCCCACCCCTTTAGAGAACTTCTCATCACCCATATTCAGCAGGAAGTAGCTATGGAGAATTGTCAGCCCAATTCCCTGGGTTTGGGTGTCTGGTGATGGTTATTTTGCAAATTATAGGTAGGTTGTTGTTTTAAATGATAATTTGGAAATGGTCATAGTTTTGAACAGGTAGGAAATAGGTGGGATGGATTTCTAAATTATCCTTGAACAAAGCATTATGTAGCAATAATCATATATATATATATATATATATATATATATATATATATATATATATATACCATGTGGTTGCTGGGACTTGAACTCAGGACTTCTTGAAGAGCACTCAGTGCTCTTAACTGCTGAGCCACCTCTCCAGCCCCAGCCATAATCTTAATTGATATAAATCCTTATAGTTGATACAAATTGAAGTTATAATTTCTTACATTGGTACAGAATTTAGATTGATACTGATTTAAGGTTTTCATTGGCGTGGATTTCTTATATTAATACAAAATTTGAGATTAATATTGTTACTCTTAGATAGGCATGGTGCCTATATGACTCATCTGAGAATACAAGGCTTAGGCCCAATCCTTCTAACAGTTTGCCATTACAAACTGTTTAGGATTATTAAGTTATACAAATGAAGAGCCAGATATGAAACTCATGGTTATCTTAGGTTCTGATTTAATTATAATAAAGTACCTTTAATTTACTCAAAGAGAAATGGCTAAGAGTAGCTAAGGTTTAACAATTCAAGATACTTTACTTAGTCTTCAAAAATATCAGAAATCCACAGAATGTGACATTTAATGTTATTTAATCATTTGACAATGAGACATGTCTGTACTGGCTAGTTTTGTGTCAACTTGACACAGGCTGGAGTTATCACAGAGAAAGGAGCTTCAGTTGGGGAAATGCCTCCACGAAATCCAGCTGTAAGGCATTTTCTCAATTAGTGATCAGGGGCGGGGGGGAGGTCCCCATGTGGGTGGTACCATCTCTGGCTGGTAGTCTTGGTTCTATAAGAGAGCAGACTGAGCAAGCCAGGGGAAGCAAGCCAGTAAAGAACATCCCTCCATGGCTTCTGCATCAGCTCCTGCTTTCTGACCTGCTTGACTTCCAGTCCTGACTTCCTTGGTGATGAACAGTAGTGTGGAAACATAAGCTGAATAAACCCCTTTTCTCCCCGACTGCTTCTTGGTCATGATGCTTGTGCAGGAATAGAAACCCTAAGACACATGTCTGCTCTAGACAGTTTCCTCATTCTCCTTCAAAGAAAAATTGAGCTTCTTTACCTCCAAAAGTTGCTTATTTTGGCAAGGTAGCCATGGGGCAGAAATTGCCTGTTTCATCTGCAGACAAAATACTGTCCAGGAAAAGGACACACTATGTGGAATAGTCAACTGATAGCTCTGCCAATACAAAGTAAACAGTCCTTCATAATCCTGCTTTGCAAAGGTCCGTCAGATGATCCTGGGCCAATAGGCTGAAGAAGGATGCTCCAACGGCATGAGAAGTCTGGGTGCTGCCCAGGAAGTCAGCTGCCTATATAATTGTTTAAGTTTGAGAAGCTCTGTTTGGTGCTTCCTGTATACCCAGGTGATTTTTAAGTCGTTCTCAGATTTCTGACAGGGTTGAAGACTAGTTTTAGTATCATAATTAAACCCAAGTTGTTTAACATTTAAAGAGAGGTTATAGAGTGGAAGACATGGTTTTTAAATAGTGTTACAGGCTAAAATCTAAACATAATGCAGGAATAGAATCATAATTCTTTGTTAAGGATGAGGGTAGAATACTTTATCTAGTTGTCAAATATGATGAACTTGATGTTAATTGTATATCATACTTTGTGATTTACATGATTGTTATGGTTTTGTTCAATTTATGTCTGGGAGAAGAGGTTTTTCTTTTCTTTTCTTTTATTAGACAGAAAAGGTGAAATGTAGGGGTTGGTTCTGATGATAAGGTCCTATTCCCCAATTGGTTCTTGATCCATCAATAAAGATACCAATGACCAATGACTGAGGATGGGGTGGAACACTTAGAGTTGCACAGGAGGATGGAGGAAGAATTGAGAGAGCTGAGGAAGGAGGAGAAGGAGGAGTAGCTGCAAGAGATAAAGCCAACCAGCAATGTGAATTTTCGGTTGGAGGGGCCAATGGAAACTATATACAATTATGCCTAGAGTGGCAGGAGAGGTTTAGCAGTGCCCAGTCATTGTATTAGCAAAGGCATTTTAAGATTAACTGGCGCGTACACGTGTGTGTGTGTGTGGTGGTGGTAGTTGTTGTTTTGTTGTTAGCTACAAATCAGAAGGAACCAGGTGGGGGCTGGTAGCACAGCCCATAAGCCCTGGGGCTTAAGGCAGGGTAGCAAACTACATGCTACAAATATAAAACATGAAACCTAGATGTAAAGTTTCACAGCTGTAATCCAAATATTTGGGAGGCAGGAGGAACACATGTTCACAAACAGTATGTGCTATATATAGAGCAAATACCCTGTTCTAAAACAAAAAACAAAAATGAAGCAATATGAAAAGAAATGATTATATGATAACATTAACACCGCCCCCAATCCATGACTATATCTGGCTTCTTAAGAGCCCTTCTCTGCTCTTGATGACCGTAACTTGGGCATCTGGAGTACAGCTAGGGTGAACAGTCACCTCAAGCCAGTGGCTTCCAAGTTCATTGTCTCATACCCAGGAATAACATGGAAACTCAAAAAGTAAGCCAGAAATCTATTTACAAAGGTAAAGTAGGAAAGACCTCCTAAGAGTGATATTGAATTCAGTGGGTTTTATAAGAATAGGAAGTGGGGGCCACTGCATGGCATAATCTTTATTGTGATTGGTCATCCTCAGCTCATCATTGGCTGAACCAGGAGGTGGTCTATACCATCGGGAAAGTGGTCACTTCATCTACTCTCTCTCCCAACTCACAGTATTCATTTTGTAGACTACTGATTGAATCATTTTCTATACCAGCTCACAATCCACCATTTCCTGTCTTATCAGGGCCCTGTTGTGACACAAAAACAAGTTGTCAGCCTCTCATTTTATGGTCCTTGCCATTTTCTTTCCAAGCTGGGTGTCAGGGCACACTGAATGTACCCTTTGCCCTCTTTGTCCTGAAGCCAGGAGAACTTAGGTTCATAGGGAGACAGGTGTAAACAGAAGAGCAGAAGACCAAAGTACACTGTTAAATGGGAACTGGGAGAGCCAGTTAGAAAGCTCAAGAGGAGGTGGATGTTCTCCCTAGCAATGACTCAGCAGAGGCTCTGATGAGGATCTGCCAGAGGATACCTGCTCAGGACAAGCATAAACAGGTGAATTCCGCAGGTCACCTAGACAGAAACCAAGTTGGAAGGAAGAAAAAGATATGCATCATAAAAACCAAACCAAACCAAACAACAACAGCAACAACCCAGGTGCCAAAGTGTGATGGTTTGCATATGCTTGGTCCAGGGAGTAGCACTGGTGGGAGGTGTGGCCTTGTGGGTGTGGGCTCTAAGATCCTTATTTTAGCTGCCTGGAAGCAAGTCTTCCACTAGAGCCTTCGGATGAAGATGTAGAACTCTCAGCTCTGTATGCACCATGCCTGCCTGGATACGGCTATTCCCACCTTGGTGATAAGGGACTGAACTTCTGAACCTGTAATACAGCCCCAATTAAATGTCCTTTATGAGACTTGCCTTGGTCATGGTGTCTGTTCACAGCAATAAAACCCTAAGACACAAAGGAACCTAAAATGTCCCCAGAAAAGGAGGAAAAACAGGGCAACAAGCTCAGAGAAAGAGGTTGAGAGCCTCCTGTTGACAGGGACTGCAGCTGGAGGAAGCACAAGAGTGGGGCCTGCTCAGGCCTGCCTTGTAGAGAGCTCTCCAGTACCAGTGGGGATAGAGCAGTGGAGATGCTAAGGGTAGGAACCTGAGCCACTGAAAAGCTTCAGTATAGCTCGAAGAGCCATGAAGGCCCTGAGTCACCTTGGTTTTGAAGATAGAAAGAACCTGAGTAGACAAGTGTGGCCTCCCTTCCCCCAGCCTGGAACCTGCTTGCTCAAGGGTGGAGCTACCGGCTCATTCGTCCTGACACGCCCACTGCTGGAACCTGCCTTTGCTGCCTGGAGGCACACACGTGTTCGTCCTGCTACTGGACCCTGAGTTACTTGGCGGGAAGTTGGGTTCCCTCCCCCTTCCTTTATAACTGAGTGTCTGAAAATAGTAAAATTGAGCCTTGATCAGAACGTTATTGTCTTGGCTCCATTGTTTCTTCCGCCCCGTCTAGATTCCTCTCTTTTCAGTTCGAACTGCCATTCTCAGTTGAACCGTTTGTGTTGTGGACTGTGGGCAGGCCGCAACAGTTGGCGCCAGAACTGGGACCTGAAGAATGGCAGAGGGATGCTAAGAGAAACGACTGCTGTGTTGAGCTCCACAAGAAAGGAAAGGATCTTCGTATCGGAGGAGCATCGGAGCAACGGACAGGTACACATGCTAGCGCTAGCCTAAAATTTCAGTTTTGTAAAGTGTTGCTGAGGATGCGGTAGGATACGAATCAAGTTTGAATCAGTGCTGACCCAACACTGTTTCTGCTTGGGGTCAGTAGTTCGTTAATCGGAACTAGATACGGAGACAGGCGGTGTGCCGCAGCTTTTTAGAAAGCTGTTTAGGTGGAAGAAGGAAGGGTTTAAAGTCATGGATCAGGCGGTTGTTTTTAGCTTTCAGGAGTTGCTTCGGGCCAAAGGAGTAAGGCTTGAAGTACAATTAGTACGAAATTTTTTAGATAAGATAGATAGCTGTTGTCCATGGTTCAAAGAAGAAGAAACGATAGATTGTGGAACCTGGGAGAAAGTTGGTGAGGCCCTGAATATCGCTCAGACAGATAATTTTACCCTAGGTCTCTGGGCGCTTGTAAATGATGCTATAAAAGATGCAACTTTTCCAGGGCTAAATCGCCCTCAGGCGGAGCTTGTGGTATCTCAGGAGGAGTGCCTATCAGAGAAGGCCTCCTCAGAAAAAGATCTTCTTAACTCAAAAATTGATAAATGTGGAAACTCTGATGATGGACTGAATTTTAACAAAAATCACTCAGATAGAGGAATTGCCCATTACCTTAATGAGAATTGGTCCTCTTGCGAATCTCCCGCTTCACCTATAGTCACCACTTCGGGAGGTGCTACTCATAGGGACACACGGCTAAGCGAGTTAGAATTTGAGATTAAGCTTCAGAGGCTGACTAATGAGCTTCGGAAACTAAAAAAGATCTCAGAAGCGGAGAAGAGTAACTCTTCTGTAGTTCACCAGGTGCCGCTAGAAAGAGTTGTGAGTCAGACTCATGGGAAAGGACAGAATTCGTCTAATACGCTGGCCTTTCCTGTGGTCGAGGTAGTTGATCAGCAAGATGCTAGGACCAGACATTACCAAACCTTGGATTTCAAGTTGTTAAAAGAGTTAAAGGCGGCTGTTGTGCAATATGGTCCTTCAGCCCCATTCACTCAAGCATTACTGGACACAGTTGCGGAGTCAAACTTAACCCCCTCAGATTGGAAGACTCTGTCCAAGGCTACCCTGTCAGGAGGAGATTTTTTGCTTTGGGATTCTGAATGGCGAGACGCCAGTAAGAAAACTGCTGCCTCTAATGCTCAGGCTGGTAACCCAGACTGGGATAGCAACATGCTTTTAGGAGAGGGTCCATATGAGGGACAGACAAATCAGATTGATTTTCCCGTTGCAGTGTACATGCAAGTTGCGACAGCCGCACGCCGTGCTTGGGGAAGGTTGCCAGTTAAAGGAGATACTAGTGGAAGTTTAGCTAGCATTCGGCAGGGTTCTGATGAACCATATCAGGACTTTGTGGACAGGCTGTTGATTTCCGCTAGTAGAATCCTTGGAAGTCCAGACACAGGTAGTCCCTTTGTTATGCAGCTGGCTTATGAGAATGCTAACGCAACTTGCCGAGCTGCAATTCAACCGCATAAGGGACAGACAGATTTGGCGGGATATGTCCGTCTTTGCGCAGACATCGGGCCTTCCTACGAGTTCTCACAGGGAACCCACGCGCAAGCAATGTTCTCGAGGAAACGAGGAAATAATGCATGCTTTAATTGTGGAAGCTTGGATCATTTTAGAAGTAATTGTCCTAAGAACAAGGGCGCCAAGGGTAGACAAACAGGCCGTACCCCAGGAATATGTCCCCAGTGTGGGAAGGGCCGCCACTGGGCAAAAGATTGTAAGCATAAACCAAGGGTTTTGAGCCGCCCGGTGCCGGGAAACGAGGAAAGGGGTCAGCCCCAGGCCCCGAGTTACTCAAAGAGGACAGCTTATGGGGCTATAAATCTGCTGCCCAGCCAACAAGATCAGTTCTTGAGCTTGTCAGGTCAAACCCAGGAAATGCAAGACTGGACCTCTGTTCCACTGTCCACGCAGTATTAACCCCAGAAATGGGAGTCCAAACTCTGCCTACCGGAGTCTTCGGACCACTGCCCACAGAAACCTGTGGCTTTCTCTTGGGACGAAGCAGTTCTATTGTAGAAGGCCTGCAGATTTATCCAGGTGTTATAAATAATGATTATGAGGGAGAACTTAAAATCATAGCCGCTTGCCCTCGTGGTGTTATAACTATACCTGCTAATCAAAAAATTGCTCAACTTACTTTGATCCCTTTACGCCAGTCACTGTATAGATTCTTTGAAAGTGAGGAAGGACAAAATAATTTTGACTCCTCGGGCGTAAATTGGGTGAAATCTATCACAAATCAGAGACCTAACCTTAAATTGACTCTTGATGGAAAAGGCTTTGAAGGATTAATAGATACCGGGGCCGACGTAACAATTATAAGAGGGCAGGACTGACCCTCAAACTGGCCCTTGACTGCTTCCTTGACTCACCTTCAAGGAATTGGGTACGCCAGTAACCCAAAACGTAGTTCCAAATTGCTAACCTGGAGAGATGAGGAAGGGAAATCAGGAAAGATTCAGCCGTATGTTATGTCAAATTTGCCTGTGACCCTGTGGGGAAGAGATCTGTTGTCACAGATGGGTGTTATTTTGTGCAGTTCTAAGGAGATGGTGACTGAGCAGACATTCAGGCAGGGACTCCTGCCTGGTCGTGAACTAGTAAAAAAAAGGACAGGGAATTAAGACCTTTGAGGATCTTAAACCCCACTCTAACATGAGAGGTTTAAAGTATTTTCAATAGCGACCACTATCTTGCCTGCATCCCACGCGGAAAAAATTCAATGGCATAATGATATTCCGGTGTGGGTAGATCAGTGGTCTTTACCTAAAGAGAAAATAGAGGCCGCTTCTTTGCTAGTGCAGGAGCAGTTAGAAGCAGGACATTTGGTGGAGTCTCACTCTCCCTGGAATACACCCATTTTCATTATCAGGAAGAAATCTGGAAAATGGAGACTGTTACAAGATTTAAGAAAAGTTAATGAGACCATGGTACTTATGGGAACCTTACAACCGGGGCTCCCCTCCCCAGTGGCCATTCCTAAGGGATATTATAAGATTGTTATAGATTTGAAAGATTGTTTCTTTACCATCCCTTTGCATCCAAAGGATTGTGAGAGATTTGCTTTTAGTGTTCCTTCTGTAAATTTCAAGGAACCCATGAAAAGATATCAATGGACAGTCCTCCCGCAGGGGATGGCTAATAGTCCCACATTATGTCAAAGGTTTGTGGCAAAAGCAATTCAGCCTGTTAGACAACAATGGCCAAATATTTACATCGTTCATTTCACAGATGATGTCTTGATGGCGGGAAAGGACCCCCAAGAATTGCTTTTGTGTTATAAAGGTTTACAAAAAGCCCTAGCTGATAAGGGATTGCAAATTGCTTCTGAAAAGGTACAAACTCAGGATCCTTATAATTATTTGGGTTTTAGACTCACTGATCAAGCTGTTTTTCCCCAAAAGATCGTTATTCGTAGAGATAACTTAAAGACCTTAAATGATTTTCAAAAATTGTTAGGTGATATTAACTGGCTTCGCCCCTATTTAAAGCTTACTACAGGGGAGTTAAAACCTTTATTTGATATTCTTAAAGGGAGTTCTGATCCCACTTCCCCTAGATCCCTAACCTCAGAAGGATTGCTGGCCTTACAACTAGTGGAAAAGTCTATTGAAGAGCAATTCGTTACCTATATAGATTACTCCTTGCTGCTGCACCTGTTAATTTTTAATACGACTCATGTGCCTACGGGACTGCTATGGCAAAAATTTCCTATAATGTGGATACATTCGAGGATTTCTCCCAAACGTAATATCTTGCCATATCACGAAGCAGTGGCTCAGATGATTATCACTGGAAGAAGGCAGGCATTGACTTATTTCGGAAAAGAGCCAGATATCATTGTTCAGCCTTACAGCGTAAGTCAAGACACTTGGCTGAAACAGCATAGTACAGATTGGTTGCTTGCACAAATAGGGTTTAGTGGAATTATAGACAACCACTACCCTCAAGATAGGTTAATAAAATTTTTAAATGTACATGATATGATATTTCCTAAGATGACTTCTTTACAGCCTTTAAATAATGCTCTATTGATTTTTACTGATGGCTCCTCTAAAGGGCGAGCTGGATATCTTATTAATAATCAACAGGTTATCGTAGAGACTCCTGGTCTCTCGGCTCAGCTAGCCGAATTAACAGCAGTGCTAAAGGTCTTTCAGTCTGTACATGAGGCTTTTAATAGCTTTACTGACAGTTTATATGTTGCTCAATCAGTACCCTTATTAGAAACCTGTGGCACGTTTAACTTCAATACGCCATCAGGATCCTTATTTTCAGAATTGCAAAACATCATTCTTGCCCGGAAAAATCCGTTTTATATTGGCCACATACGGTCTCACTCTGGTCTTCCTGGGCCTCTGGCCGAGGGTAATGATCGCATTGACAGGGCTCTAATAGGAGAAGCTTTAGTTTCGAATCCTGTTGCTCTGGCCCAACGTGATCATGAAAGGTTTCACCTCTCTAGCCACACCCTAAGGCTCCGCCATAAGATCACTAAGGAGCAAGCAAGAATGATTGTAAAACAATGTCCTAAATGTATTACATTATCTCCAGTGCCACATCTAGGAGTCAATCCTAGAGGCCTTATGCCTAATCATATTTGGCAAATGGATATAACCCATTATGCAGAATTTGGAAAACTAAAATATATACATGTTTGCATTGATACCTGTTCAGGATTTCTCTTTGCTTCTCTGCATACAGGGGAGGCTTCAAAAAACGTAATTGATCATTGCCTACAAGCCTTTAATACCATGGGGTTGCCTAAGCTTATTAAGACAGATAACGGGCCATCTTATTCTAGTAAAAACTTTATTGCATTCTGTAAAGAATTCGGTATCAAACATAAAACTGGAATTCCTTACAACCCCATGGGACAAGGAATAGTTGAACGTGCTCATAGCACCTTAAAGAATTGGCTTTTTAAAACAAAAGAGGGGCATCTATATCCCCCAAGGTCACCAAAGGCTCATCTTGCCTTCACCTTATTTGTCCTAAACTTTTTGCAAACTGACATTAAAGGTCAGTCTGCAGTGGAACGCCACTGGCACCCAGTTACTTCTAATTCTTATGCATTGGTAAAATGGAAGGACGCCCTGACTAATAAATGGAAGGGTCCAGATCCAGTTCTAATCTGGGGAAGAGGCTCGGTTTGTGTTTTTTCACGAGATGAAGATGAAGCACGGTGGCTACCAGAGAAATTAATTCGTCAGGTAAACACAGATTCTGTCTCTTCTCGTAAGTATCATTCTAAAGACTAAAATTCCTCTTGTGCTTAGATTTCAGCTGGGAGTGGAAGCTCTCAAAAAAAAAAAAAAAAAAAAAACTGTTTTCCTCTGAGCCAATTCCCCTACAAGAGGCCGGATTAACTTTAGCTTTACAATTTGCATCTAAATAAAGTACCTTGACTTCTCCAAACAGAAAATTTACTTTGCTACTCTCATTGTTTAGAATTCTTCCTTTTCTCAAGCAGGTCAATCTACATTCTCCGGTTCTCCGCCCCAAAGAGCAAACAGGTGGTACTGCTAATCTCCCTCCCAAGGACATCCCAGCATGTGGCTTTTCAGTCTAAGATAAGATTTAGATTTACCAGGAGAGCTAGGGAAGTAGAAATTTCATATATATTTACAGAGATTAGTTCTTATTTTGATAGAGATGGGCTTAGTCCCTTAGCTGGCCTCTGGCTTTTCACCCTTGCTGTTACTGCAAGGTGTCCTTAGTTCCTCAGGCTATTGGGAATAACAGGTATGAGGAGGAAAGACTTTCAGCTCCTATTTTAACCAAAATTAATGGTGTTAATACTGACATAATTTTTGTCTAGGCCTTGCTAAATCTGAGGTTGACAAGTCTCATATAGAGACCGCACATAACTCAGAACTGCGCTACTGATTCATAATCATATGAATACAGTATGGGTACCGCTTGGCGCAGGAGATTACTGCGGAGGGAAGGTCCAGCTTGACCGTTTCTGAGTTCCCTGTGCGACACACCTGATTTGAAAGAGGTTGGTATCTGACTCCAGCTAAAAACCAAAAATACTTAAGGCTCTGCCTCCCCTCCCCAAAAGATACCAAGAGCCACAGATGTGAGTTGTTATAATGCTCACGGGAGGAATCAGGTCAATGTCCACCCAAGTCAAGGTTAAAGGCCCACTCATCTATGGATGAAAAGAATCATTTGATCACCTCTGTTAAGCATTGCCTATTTAAACTTAATTAATAGGGGGGAGAGAGGTTTGAGACCTTGCTGTCGTAAGGGCAGGCCCTTCACTGCCTCCCACCCAAATAAAAAAGCCAACTGGCCTTGTACTAAAGAGCTGGTCTTACCCCCTTCTCACTGTTTCCCCTGCCTGTCACCCAAAATTGCGGAGGATTATCAGCTCAGTGTTATTCTAAATTTGTTTAGTTAAACTCAGCCAGGGTTCCAACGCCCTACTTAAAATGCAAACAGGTAGCTACCTATTCAGCACTAATTAGCATTATAAAGTCAGAGCCTATTCTGTTAAGTGGTTTACTAGGATAATAAAGACAGTCTTAGCCAAATACAGTTTACCATTAGAAAAGTTAGGGAATCCCACGGAAACAGGTTTTTTCTTTAGCCCTAAGAACTCAGGCAGAACTATTGAACATAAATAATTTTTCTGCCTCAGGCCACCCCCTTTTTTATTTTTGTTTTGTTAACTAATGGGAGGAAATGTGGCCTCCCTTCCCCCAGCCTGGAACCTGCTTGCTCAAGGGTGGAGCTACTGGCTCATTCGTCCTGACACGCCCACTGCTGGAACCTGCCTTTGCTGCCTGGAGGCACACACGTGTTCGTCCTGCTACTGGACCCTGAGTTACTTGGCGGGAAGTTGGGTTCCCTCCCCCTTCCTTTATAACTGAGTGTCTGAAAATAGTAAAATTGAGCCTTGATCAGAACGTTATTGTCTTGGCTCCATTGTTTCTTCTGCCCCGTCTAGATTCCTCTCTTTTCAGTTCGAACTGCCATTCTCAGTTGAACCGTTCGTGTTGTGGACTGCGGGCAGGCCGCAACAGACAAGGTCACCAGTGACCTTGAGAATGTGGTCCCCGAGAAAAGGGAGCAAAATCTTGCTATAAAACATTGTTAAGAAAATTAGGTTAGTTCACAAGATCTTGAGGGCAACATTGTTATTTCCTTACTGAGCTGAAGATATGAGAGAAGAGACCATTAAACACAAAAGAACTTTTATTGGACTGGTTAGAGATCAAGTAGAATTCTAAATCTCTTTCCTATATTAATCCCACAATCCCCATAATCTCATGAAGTGGACCCCACCATCACCCCACTTATGGGGTATAAGGTGAAGCTTAGAGAGGTGAGCTGTCCCCATGATCAGTCAGCAGGGATGACCCCAAGTGTCTGACACAGCAAAGCCCTTTCTCTGGCATGCCTGTTCTGTCTTCCCATGTCTGCCACATGATATAGCAAGAAATTCCATACCAAAGAAAAGCTAGGTGCCATGCTCTTAGCCTTCCCAGATTCCAGAACAATAAGCTAAATAAACCTCTGTTTTGGTGAAGTACCCAAGTTCTGGTGTTTTGTTATAGCAACAAAAATAAACCAAGACACTAACCTTTGTGAAATCCATTGAAAATTACAAGACTATCTCCTCTTAGGAAAGAATAAGCAAAAAGTAAGTGCATTCCACAATGCTGGGATCCTTAAAAACCAAATGAATGGGCAGCACACGCCTTTAATCCCAACACTTGGAAGCAAAGGCAGGTGTAGCTCTTTGAGTTCGAAGCCATCCTAATCTACATAGTGAATTTCAGGATAGCCAAGGCTACATAGAGAGACCCTGTCTCAAAAGAAATCAATCAATTTGATGATTTTACAGATGATGAGTCTGTAGAGTCAGAGGCAGATCTAAAACAACCACCCAACACAGCACTCTCCCCAGCCCTGGGCTGAAGCTTTCTTCAGGTCACTTGTGAAACAAGTGTGCTAAGAGTGATAGCAGCTCTACATACACTGGACATGTTTTGAAGTGTGGGTGCTTGAAATTACATCTGCTCAGGATTTGCACTGACCTCTCTGGAAGCATGCTAATTATGAGTGTACCCATGAAACTTGAGTGCAGCCTGGACCTCCAGGGCCTGGCCTACAGTGGCCACACTTCACAGTATCCACTTCCATTTGTAGCCCAGACAATATTCTCTGGGGGAAGAGCATCCATACCATAGGAATCGATATCCTGGACTCCTGACCCCTCCACAGATAAACACACCACCGATTCATCCCACTTTCCAAATGGCCAGCTTGTGACCTGTCAGTGAACTCTTGGGGTAGCTGTGCTATTTTAATAATTATATTTATTTCTATGGGGTTTTTTTAAAATTATTTTGTTTATTTTTTTATTTTAGTGATCTCATTTTTACTTAAGACATTTTGGGGTTATGCAGTTACCTCAGTGGTCATGAACTTCTCTGGAATAGATGTGGGGTCTCTTCCCACTCTGCAGGGTGTCCCCAGCCCTGCAAACCTGCCTTTTGTGCTGAAGGAAGCACTTATGGTGGGAATAATTTTGTTCACCTCACTGAATCTTCTCCCATTCGTACCAGAGCTTGTTCAGTTGGCCAGCAGATGACATTTAATGCTTCAAGATCAGCATCCTTTATCTCCTTTATCCTATATTATTTCTAATGAGTCAGTTATCCAGGATACCACTTGCCAACAACTTCAGTGGTAAATATCTGTTTGGACAAGAGCTGGCCAATTTGCCTTGGTATACACATTTCATGTGAACTATTTTTGTTGTGTCTGTAGGTCGTCTATCTACCCATCTACGTGTGTGTGTGTGTGTGTGTGTGTGTGTGTGTGTGTGTGTGTGTGTGTTGAAATCAGCTATGTAACCTAAGCTGTCCTAGCATCTGCTATGTAGCCCAGAGTGGCCTCAAATTCACAATTCTCTTTCAGATTCCAAGTGTTGGGATTACAGGTAAGCAACCGTCACACTGGGCTCTTCCCATAACTAATGACTGCACTCAATTTGAAGAACAGTTCTTGAATATTTGTCCCTGATTATCCTGAGGTAACTTGGGGGTTTATGTGAGGAAAACACCAGGACCTATGCCCAACATTGCTCAGATTCAAGTCTTGACTGGAAATGTCTTTAAAATTGTGTAGAGCTATTGAGCTGAGGAAGATTTTCCTCAACTCTGAGACGGTTTTTTTCTTCTCCTTGTACAGAAAAGGGTCAGAGTTAGAGAAGCAGCTGTGTGCTCTCCATGAAAGATGGCAGACTCTTTCCAGCCTTCACAGCAGCATGAGGGGTTCTAACCTGCAACTGTTGTGTAACACAACCTGCATGGACTCAGGACAGGGTTCTGTCCGCAGCTGCCCTGTGACACCCAGAGACAGATTTGTAAATATACATTCTGTTGTTTCCCTATCCTGCCATCTCTTCTGTATATCAGGATGTGTTCAACTGTCCTTTGTCCTCCCATCCTCCAAAACACTGCTGCATGGCATGTGTAACCTGGTTAACTGGATCATACAGAAGACTAGAAGACTTAGCCCTGTGAAGTTGTGTAAAGTTGTGCAATGCCTTCTGGTGTCTTCTAGTCAGTGGGCTGTGCAGGAAAGGGAGTCATTTATAAGAGGAAGCACAAAAGAGTCCATGTGAAATCCAAGGTGATCAAAAGCCAGTTCACCTAGACTGTGAGGCAGCTGAACCAAGGGGCCTCTGTGGGGATGTGCTTCCAAGTGACAGTGTGAAGCAGAACCTGCCCAAATATGTGGAGCATGACACAGTATCTGATAATGGCCATGTGAATACACTGAGTTGGGGGATGTTTGCTTCGGCAGTTTCCCAATGAACTAGGAACTTCATATGTTCTGCATCTTAGCTACCTAATACAGGCATTTCCCTCAGAACATCCTGCAAACCAACCTTGCTTTCCCAGTGTGGAGGTGCACATACATTTCTAGTCAAGCAGGTCTAAATTCCTCCAAGATGCCTGGTCCTATCAAGACAACCCACCTCCAACCATCTCAGCAGCTCTCTCCTGCTCTTTCAAACACCTTCATGGACATCTTAGAAAACACTTGCTGATAAGCCTCAGCCCTCTAGAATGTGCTGCCAGGCCCTTCCTACACGAAGCTCAAGGACCAGCTCTCTCCAAATACTGACAAAATAATAATAATAATAATAAAATAATACTCCAAGACCTACCTGGGGACACATCAGAGACACTACTTTTCTCCACTGCTGTCTGTAAGCAAATGCTGATATTTCTGTACTTTCTTGCTCCCCTCCCATGGAACTCAGCTGTTGTCCACTGAGGGCCAGAAGGTGGGATCTCAAATTCACCCTGAGTTACAAGGATGAGCTCATGTGTTATACCATTAGGCTCCAAGCAGAGCCCCCACCCAAAACTTACCCATTCCACTTCACATTTCCCAGGATTTCTGTGTCTTCAATTTAAGCTGACCCTTTTGATATTTCTAGATTTGAACTCATGCCTAGGAACAGGAGTTTTTGCAGAGATGAAAGACAAATTTTTCTTTTTTAATTAAAAGCAGATGACAGATACAACTCAGTCACTGAAAATAATCAGAGCATTTCCCCCACTGGCCATGATTCAGCAGAGAAGCAAGGGTTCTAACTAAGTCTCCCTGCCTTTCCCAGAAGATATACTTTGTTTGAGCTGCCTAAAGTTTCCACCATGAAGCCACACTTGCTATTCTTACTTTGCCATTGACCCTCACAGAGTGAAGGTGGGTCAGGGCCAGAAGGGAACCTCTGTGTTGATCTTCACATAATCAGGGAGTGGGAAAGTCAGGTCAAGGAGCTGACTGCTTGATGTTTTCTTTAAGATTTTTGTTGTTGTTTTACATTTGTTTTGTTTCTTTTAGATTTATTTATTTTTGTTTTATGTATATGGGTTTTTTTTTTCTGCATGTGTCTGTGTGTCTCATGTGTACAGTGCCCAGGGAGGCCATAAGAGAGCATCAGATCCCTTGGAACTGGTGTTATAAACAGTCATGAGCAGCCACCATAAGGGTTCTGAGGGAGACAAAGGTACAAGAAGCTCCAGATCAGTTAATAAGAATTATAAATTGATAATAATGTATATATATATATATACACTTATATAATATACTCATACACATATATAATATATATTATATGTATCATATATAATATATATATTTGGATACTTAAAGATGAGAAATGCAATAAATACCTTTTGGGTTTTATGGGATGATATTTTGAATGGTTTGATAGGAATGGATTTAAGGGAAATTGACACCTTGCCAGTTATTATTACAATGTTAAGTATCTTAGTTTACTATGTCTTCTCGAAAGACAGGACCGTACATAAAAAATTATGAGTTTTTTAGAAAAGGGATTAGAGGAAATGCTGAAACTAAAGGTACAAGATTTTATAGGTCATGATAAGTGACAGAGAGAGGAAAATGAAGGTGGGAAACAGGAGCTAGAGAAGGCCCTGGGACAAAGGATACAACAGCTCACAGATCAGACTGAGCAGCAGAGAGAAAATAATCAGGATTGAAAGCAAGGATTGAAGGAGAACCTTTTAAAATTTATCAAAATTAAATAGACAGAAAAAAATCAGAATTACAATATAAAGAAAAATTAAAATGTGGAAGCAGAACCTTGAACAGAGAATAAAGGAACTTATAGAACAGGAGAAACAACAAAAGAAGAGAGAGAAGCATGGGCACAGACCTTAAGGGAGGAACTTAAAGCATCAATTAGGGAAAATACTAAAGTAGAGACAGAAGATAAAATTAGAGAAAGCCAACCAAAGATTGTTAGAAAAACAAACATTAGTTTATCTGGTCAGTGTACAACAAAGCCCACCAGATGATCATCCACAGGGTTATCAGGAACTTGAATGGCAATCCATGGATGTGTTATAACTTTAAAAATGTAAGGAAAGTGTCACTAATTTTGGAATGCATTCACCGTTTGTAAAACAAATCCTGACTTCTTGGGCTATTAAAAATAGAATAATCCCCCCAAGACTGGAAGGATATGGCGAAGGCATTAAAAGTTGGGTCAAATTTACAATAGTTCTCATGGTGGAGAAAAGAGGTGGAGATAGCACAACAAAATAGAGCCAAGGTTAGACGAATTTTCACAGATCAGCTGCTTGGCAAAGTTCACTTTTGCTGAGGTAGAGATACAAGCTGCATATGATAAAGAAACCTTGACACTGTGTAGCTTAGCAGCCTTAATGCCTAGGACAAAGTCACAGAAACAGGGAAAAGACTTGAATCATTTTCTCAAATCAAGCAAGGTCCAAAGGAAACATTCTCTGACTTTTGCAAAGGTTGACTTTAGCTGTAGAAAGGAGTATATCATATCCATGAGTGGATTGATATACAGTTGTTGTTAGACCTCATTTGCCTGATATGACCTTAATAGGAGAAGCTGACACTAGAGTCCTTAAGATAGCCTAAAATTTCTAATGTCTTAATTGTGGTGAGCAGGGTTATTTCAGAGTAAACTGCAGAAAAAAAAAAAAAAAGTTAACCCCAAAAGAGAGCCTATGCCTTCTGGAATATGTAAAAGATGTGACAAAGGATGACATTGGACTAGGGAATATAGAGCAACAACAGACAAATGGGGCAACACCTTACCAAAAAACTCCCAGGGGGTTGCCCCTTCCAGGCCCCAATGCCAAACAGGAAGACTTCTCTTCCTCAAGACAATTAAACACCACTACTCTGAAAACAGACATTGTGAGACCAGTAAACAAGGTTAAGACAAATTCTGTAGACAAGTCAAAAAGCCTAAAAGGGAGCCAAAAACGAGTATTTTGGTAAACTTCTATAGAGGACCAACGGCTTAAGATTAGAATATTAGTAAACAATATTGAAATTGAAAGAATGGTTGACACTGGAGTAGATGTCGTCACCATTATCTCTCCAAAATCTTGGCCTGCGGGTTGGCCACTTCAAGAAATAGACATCCAATTTCAAGGAGTTGGGACTTTATCCTGAATAAAGCAAAGCACAGGATGGCTTAAATGTACAAAATGGTTTTCAAATAAGAAAATTAAGGCCATAAGTGGCTGATATAGCCAAAAACTTATGGGGAAGAGATCTGTTACAACAGTGGAAAACACAAATTAATATCCCACCAGTCTCAAAGGTTAGCCAGAAAACCAGTCAGGCTCCTAATAAAAAAATCAAATTAGTTAAGGAATGTTATCAAAGACAGTTATGGACTGTTTAGGCTGTCCATAAACAAGACATAGTAAGGGCTGACAATTCAGCTTTACATCATGGAGCCACTGTTGTTAAAAACACCTACAGCCTTATCACTAAGGTGGTTGACTGACCAACCCATGTAGATTGATTAATGGTCCATGACAAAATAAAAAGTTACAGGCACTAGAACAGCTAGACTGGGAACAGCTAGAGGCTCAACATATATAGGAGTTCACCAGCCCTTGGAATTCTCCAGTATCTGTCATTAAAAAAAAAAAAAAAAAAAAAGTCTGGCAAATGGAGAATGTTGACAGATCTCAGAACAATTAATAAGATTATTCAGCCAATGGATTCTCTACAGCCTAGAATCCCATTGCCTTCCTTGTTGCCTAAGGAATGGCCTAACATAGCGGTTGATCTAAAAGATTGTGTTTTTACAATTCCTCTACATGAACATGATGAGGAAAGGTTTGCTTTCTCAATACCTACCTTTAATAGAAGTTGTCCAATAAAAAGATATTGTTAGAAAGTCCTGCCACAAGGGATGTTAATATTTTGTACAACAGCCATTGGAGATGATTTGTAAAACAATTTCTTCAATTTATTACTTATCATTATATGGATGATATCCTATTGTCTGGCTCAGATATAAATATTCTAGAAAGACTGTTTGATGGAGTAAAAAAACAAAAACAAAAACAAAACAAAAAACCTTCTCTTGTTGGGAACTGCAGATCACCCCTGAAAAAAAAATTACAAAGAGGGTATTTTATTAACTATCAAGAATATAGAATAAGCGTACAAAATGTTAGACCACAAAAGATGCAAATCAAAAGAAACCAATTAAGGACTCTTAATAATTTTCAGAAGCTACTAGGAGATATTTAACTGGCTGCGGCCTACAATTGGTGTGGCTACTCAGGAGCTAAACAATTTATTTCAAACCTTACAAAGTGATGAAGATTTAAATAACCCAAGGAAATTATCAGCCAAGGTGAAAAAAGAGCTGTCTCTGGTAGAAGGAAATTGCAAGATACACATCTAAATCATATTAATCCAAAACTGGCCTCCATCTTAGTTATCTTACCTTCTATTTATTCCCCTACAGGAATTCTCATGCAGAGGGAAGATTATATCTTAGAATGGATATTTTTAACACATAAACAGAGTAAAAAAATTAAAAACCTACATAGAAAAGGTTTCTGAATTGATACTAAAAGAAAAAAATGAGACTTCAACAATTAGCTGGAATGGATCCAGCTAAAATTATGGAACTAACACAGAGATTGCCTCATTATGGACACAAGATGAACATTGACAAAGAACATACAGTAATTTCTTGAGAGAGATTAACAACAAATACCCTAAAAACAAGTGACTTCAGTTCATAAAAAGAACTAATTGGAGTAATTGAGGAAAATACGTAATAAAAAATATTAAAAATTTTAAAAAAGAACTAATTGGATTCTCCCTCATATAATAAAAAAAAATCCAATTTCTGGAGCCCCTACATTTTATACTGATACTAATAAGTCAAGGTAGGATATAAATCAAAAGATGTAAGTCAAGTGGTTGAGAGTCCCTACAAATCAGTTCAAAAATCTAAATTATATACAATACTTATGGTGTTATCAGATTTTAAAGAGTCTCTTAATATAGTAACTTACTCTCAATATACAAAAAGGGTTGTTTTACACATAGAGACTGCTGAACTTATTTGAGATGATTCTAAATTAACTTTACTGTTTATTCAGCTACAACAAACGATCAAGGAGTGTAGTAATCTGCTATATATATATAACACATATAAGAGCCCATACAGGTCTTCCAGGCCCTCTGGCACAGGGTACTAATTAAATTGATCAGCTATTGATAGGAAGTGTACTAGAGGCTTCAAAATTCCATAAAAACACACCATGTTAACAACAAAGGTTTAAAGAAAGGATTCTCTATCATTTGACAACAAGTCAAGGAAATTGTGAGACAATGTCCTATTTGCTTATTATATAACCAAACTCTATTACCTACAGGTAGTATCCCTAAAAGTACCCAAAGAAATGAAAATTTGACAAACAGATGTGTTCCATTTTACAGAGTTTGGTGAACTAAAATATGTACGTCATACACGTATTCGTGATGTCAATGGACAACTGTCTTAGCTTCAGAAAAGGCTGACTCTGTAACTATATATTTGTTAGTAGTTATGGCCATTGTCAAAGTTAGGGTTTTACTGCTGTGACCAGATACCATGACCAAGGCAATTCTTTATTTACTTTTCAAATGTTATCCCCGTTCCTGATTTCCCCTCTGAAAACCCTCTCCCCCTCCCCTCTTCGGCCTCCCCTTGCTCACCAATCTACCCACTCCTGAGTCCTGTCCCTGGCATTCCCCTATACTGGGGCATAGAGGCTTCACAGGACCAAGGGCCTCTCCTCCCATTGATGTCCAACTAGGCCATCCTCTGCTACATATGCAGCTGGAGCCATGAGTCCCACCATGTGTACTCTTTGGTTGGTGGTTTAGTTCCTGGGAGCTCTGGGGGTACTGATTAGTTCATATTGTTGTTCCTCCTATGGAGCTGCAAACCTCTTCAACTCCTTGGGTCTTTTCTCTAGCTCCTTCATTGGGGACCCTGTGCTCAGTCCAATGGATGGCTGTGAGCATCCACTTCTGTATTTGTCAAGCACTGGCAGAGCCTCTCAGGAGACAGCTATATCAGGCTCCTGTCAGCAAGCACTTGTTGGCATCCACAATAGTGTCTTGGTTTGGTGATTGTATATTGGATGGATCCCTAGGTGGGGCAGTCTCAGCTCCACACCTTGTCTCTGTAACTCCTTCCATGGATGTTTTGTTCCCCCTTCTAAGAAGGATCAAAGTATCCACACTTTGGTCTTCCTTCTTCTTGAGTTTCATGTGGTTTGCGAATTGTATCTGGGGTATTCCAAGCTTCTAGGCTAATATCCACTGGGTGTTCTTTTGTGATTGGGTTACCTCACTCAGGATGATATCTTCCAGATCCACCCATTTGCCTAAGAGTTTCATAAATTCATTGTTTTTAGTAGCTGAGTACTCCATTGTGTAAATGTACCACATTTTCTGTATCCATTCCTCTGTTGAGGGATATCTGGGTTCTTTCCACCTTCTGGTTATTATAAATAAGGCTTCTATGAACATAGTGGAGTATGTATCCTTATTACATGTTGGAGCATCATCTGAGTATATGCCCAGGAGTGGTATTGCTGGGTCCTTCGATAGTACTATGTCCAATTTTCTGAAGAACTGCCAAACTGATTTCCAGAGTGGTTGTACCAGCTTGCAATCCTACCAACAATGGAGGAGTGTTCCTCTTTCTCTACATCCTTGCCAGCATCTGCTGTCACCTGAGTTTTTGGTCTTAACCATTCTGACTGGTGTGAGGTGGAATCTCAGGGTTGTTTTGATTTGCATTTACCTGATGACTAAGGATATAGAATATTTTTTTAGGTACTTTGTAGCCATTCAGTATTTCTCAGTTGAGAATTCTTTGTTTAGCTCTGTACCCCATTTTTAATAGGGTTATTTGTTTCTCTGGAGTCTAACTTCTTAAGTTATTTGTATATATTGGATATTAGCCCTCTATCAGATGTAGGATTGGTAAAGATCTTTTCCCAATCGGTTGGTTCAAGGCAACTCTTATAAGGACAACATTTAATTAGGGCTGGCTTACAGGTTCAGCGGTTCAGTCCATTATCATCAAGGCTTGAGCATCGCAGAGTTCAGGCAAGCATGGTGTTGGGGGAGCTGAGAGTTCTACATCTTGTTACAAAAGCAAACAGTAGAAGTCTGACTTCTAGGCAGCTAGGATGAGGTTCTGAAAGCCTACACCCATGAAGACACACTTCTAGCAAGGCCACATATACTCCAACAAGGTCACACCTCCTAATAGAGTCACTCCCTAGGCCAACTATATTCAAACCATCACATTCAACTCCCTAGCTACCATAGGCATGTTCAATCACATGAGTCTATGAGAGCTATACCTAGTCATAGCAAATTATAAAATACATTTAGTCCAACTTCCAAAGTCCCATAGTCTATAACAATCTCAACAATGTTAAAAGTCCAAAATTCAGTGTCTTCTGAGATTCATCCAATCACTTTTTTAAAGATTTATTTATTTACTATATGTAAGTATACTGTTGCTGTCTTCAGACACACCAGAAGAGGGCATCAGATCTCATTACAGATGGTTGAGAGCCACTATGTCGTTGCTGGTATTTGAACTCAAGATCTTCAGAAGAGCAGTCAGTGCTCTTAACTGCTGAGCCACCTCTCCAGCACCCTCATCCAATCAGTTAAATTTAATCCCCAAAGCAAGACTGGAAACCAGCTGGACAAACGTCATTTTCTGCATGTCCAGGTCTGATGTCAAGACAGTCGTCAGATCTCCAACTCCTTTTTCATCTTTGTTGACTGCAAGAAACTTCTTTCTCCTGGGCTGGTTCTACTCCTTCAAAACCAGTACCACCTGAGTAACTCTTACACATTACCAAGTACAACTGCAGCAGCCTTGGCTATCTCTGGAACACAGCTTCTTTGTGTTCTCAGAAAACACTTCCCAGAAGAATGGCCAAAGCTGCTGAGTTCTGTTCTTGCACAAACTGGAACATGGCCCCAGTTCTATTGTTCTATTACATTATCACTAGCTTCCTCTTTTCCAATTCTTTCACTGCCTAAACTTGGCTGTCCTGGATCTTGCTCTGTAGATTAACTTTGAACTCAGAGATCTGGATACCTGTCTCCTAAAGGCTGGGATTAAAGGTGTGGTCCACCATGCCTGAATTTAAGATTTTTCTGTACCAGCCATGATTTGAGTTTAGAGAGATCTGCTTGCCTTTGCCTCCTAGGATTAAAGGCTTATACTACCATACCTGGACCTGAATCTAGCTGGGAGAGATCTTGCCCCTAGTTCACCACTCCCTTAATTTAATTTAATCTCCTTGAGCACAGGATTCAGTTTCACTTCACTTCCTGGTGCCCCTTTGATACTCAAACCATATATTTTATATTTTTTTCTTTCTAAGCTTGCTACACTTGTTCAAATGCTCTTCATGAGACTTAACCAGAGAACAAAATCTCTGCTGGAGTTTTTTGGTGGTTTTTTTTTTTTTTTTGAGACTTCTTTTGTCAATACAATTATATAAATCTATTTACCTTATCCTCATGTAGAGTCTTCAAACAAGGGCAAAAAGCAGCCACATTCTTCACCAAAATACCATAAAAACAGTCTCTAGACTACATATTGAAATTCTCTACTGAAACCTCTTGGGTCAGCTCTGCAGTTAGAATCACTCTCAGCAACAAAACCTTCTGTGTTCCTACTAAGAGCCCACTTAGCCTGACTTAATGCATTCCACTACGGTCCAAATCCAAACTCCCAAAACCCACATTCTTCCAAACAAAACAATGGTCAGGTCTATCACAGAGCTGGAGAGGTGGCTCAGCAGTTAGGAGCACTGAGTGCTCTTCCAGGGGTCCTGAGTTCAATTCCCAGCAACCCCATGGTGGCTCACAATCATCTGTAATGTGATCCAATGCCCTCTTCTGGTGTGTCTGAAGATATAGCTACAGTGTACTCATATCCATACAAATAAATAAATAAATCTTAAAAAAAAAAAAAAGAACTATAGTTAACATGTGTCTGTTAGACAGCAGGAGTAGACTCATGCCTTTGAGACCTAATAAAAGCTATAGGTTTGGGTTAAAAGACACAGAAGGTTCTTTCTTCAATCCAGAGGGCTAGATACAGAACAGAGTTGTTTTTAGGGTGATGAGAAGCACCTCTAAGTTTATATTCAGAAGATAACCAAAAGGAAATTAATATCTTGAGCTTGCGGCTGAATTGTAAACTGCCAGTGTTCCACTAGCTTATTAGAACTCCGCTGATCAATGTTAAAATTCTGAACTTTGAAATAACAATAGCATGTGGGAGGAATATGGAACATCTCCCATTTTTTATAGCTTAAATGATTTCTTCTATCTCTATAACTTGCACTTATATACCTTAAAGCATCTTCTTAGACCCTCCAACATTTATAACTTGTATTTACCAACTTGAAACATCTTCACTTGAATTTACCAACTTGAAACATCTTCACTTGAATTTACCAACTTGAAACATCTTTCAACAGAAGCATTTCTTACTTCTAAATCATCGATATCCAAGTTCTTTTATATCTTCTAACCTTTATCATTTGCTTTTATCAATCTCAAACATTTTCCATAAACATTTTTCTTAGACCTTAACTTGCTGGACTGAATCATAACTCACCTATGCCAGTCCAGGGAGGGAGGGATGGAAGTGATCTCCAGCTGCCAGCTCTGTGCTGGTTCCTCTATCCACTCCCCTCCTGTACTTCATCTCTGTGCTCTGGTGATGAGTGCAGAGTGGACGTGTCTGGAATGGGGTTGGCATTGCTGTTGCCCTACTTTACCAAAGCATTCTTAAGCATTAGTACAAAAGCATACCACTGTTTCCATTCCCCATTTCTTTCTTTTTCTTATTTCTTTTTCTTTTTCTTTTTTCTTTTTCTGTGTGTGTGTGTGTCTTTTACTTTACTTTTTCCAAGCTCCCTTATCTGTATTTCCCTATGTCTTTTACTTCCTGAAAGTTACTTACCATTGCCAACACTCATTTTTCCCCAAGAGCTCCACTTCCAAAGGTATCCATCATTGCCACACATTGGGTGCCACTCTCCTGGAGCCAGCTGGTACAGTCAACTTTAAAACCATGAGTGGGGGAGTGAGGGTGATTACAGGAAAGGCAGAAAGAAGATACAAGAGACAGATATGGGAGGGCTGTTGGTGAATACCCTGCCAGCAAGCAAGTGTATTTTTTCAGTGTCTTTTAAAGGCAAGCAACACAAAGCATGATCAATTCCAGAAAGATGTTTAAACAATGACCGCAAATGCTTATGTAGCAAGTTTATGGTACACAGTATCTATGTTTGACTATGGCCATTTTCTTCAGGCTAGGACAGTCTCTCAAGGACATATGCATAAGTGGAAGAACTTGGCAGGATATAATGCACATCTTAATTTAAAACTAAGACAAATGTCAGCAGACTCATTCATGATTAATCACAAGCAAGAAGTCAGCCAAAGTTAACTCCAGAAGTGCTCCCCATACCCATACAATCTAATCTTCTGCAAGCCTGGACCTTGAAGGCTTCAGCTTCCAGCCTCTGTGTGCTAACCTAGGCCCAGAATGTTCCAGCTTCTGAGTTACTGCTGATTATACGTACCTTTTCTAGTTCTTTCTGAACTCTGGCTGATTGGTTCAACTCAGCTGTTCTGGCTCAAACTCTTTTCTAAGCTGACTGATTCAAATTGGCTTCTCTCAGCTTCTGGCTGAATTGCTCTGCTTAAAATAACTGCCTCTGAACCCCATGAACTGAACTGCTCTGAACTGAACTAAACTGAACACCAATGACTTCTACTCTCTCCTGTCACTGTTCTTAAGTAGCCTCTCTTTCCTGTCTGTCCTAGTGAGAGTTGGGTGTATCCTGTCTCTGACTCATTTTGTCAAATCAGTTGAGGACGAAAGTGTCAAACAGCACCCAGAGAAAGCATGTGTTCTGGATGTCTGTCTACTCTCTAGGAAAACCAGGGTTCTTGATTACAAGACAGAAATCCAACCAAAAGTAGCTGTGATAAAAGGAGTGGAGAACCCCTGGAAGGCTCAATTACCCAGTGGGAAGAATATAAGACCACTGCACATCAGAGACTCAAAATCTCACCATGTGTTCACCTCTCCCTCCCCGTTTCTTTCTCTCCTCCCTGCCTCTTTTTTTTTTTTTTTTTTTGCCTTCTCCATTCTCCTTCCTCTGCAACTCTCCATGTTTTTCTTTTATTTCCCACTTCATCCACAGTGAAACCATGAGCTTGAATCTGTTCTCCAACTTAACCAAGGAGAGAAGATTCAATCTTTTTTTCCACAGGTCCTGTTGAAGATTCCCTAAGCAATGACTCAATTGGCCTGACAACAGTCAAATGTCTACTTATGGAGTGCCCACGGGGAAGTCGCAGAGGCCCCAACAGTCACCTTCATTCCTGTCTAACACATGTACTGATGGTCAAGTAAGTACCTTACCTTCTCCCTCCCAGCCTTAGTTTCTTCACTGTAAAAGGAGATAGTGGGTGGAAGCTAAAATAATCCCTCCTTCAAAGAGCTCTTATTCTCCATAGATAAAGTCAAAAGCTGATGTAGTATCCACCATATGTGAAGCCTCAATAAATGTTCATTTTTCTTCCAAGGTGAATCTTAAAGTCAAGGAAGAAGTCAGTGCATAAAAATTGGGAGGAAAATTACTTGAAGTGTGGAGAGCTGGATGGGCAATGCTGTACAATTCAGAGTAAAAGGCACTACAGGAGCTGTTAAAAGGAGGGTAATTGAGCCTTAAATCATTCCCACCTATAAATCAGCCACAAGACCTGTGTTCTAGAAATGGGGTGGGAACAGCTATCAACTATTGAAAACCATGAATGTCAAGTTGATCAATACATCTGTAGACATTGAGACAGTCTTTGCTACCGAGGGGAAGATAATTTCAGCCAAGTAACATTTTAAGGCCAATATAAAAAGAATTGGAAAAGATTTGGATTCTGATGAACTCTGAGGTACAAAAGCTGAATTTGCTACCTCTTCCTATGTAATGTTTTGGAGTCAGGCCAATGAGTATACCCAGCTGTGCAGTTAGCCTGAATTTACTACCATTTCTTTAAAACTCTTCCCTGTGTCATCTTCCTTCATACACTTCATCCTTAAGTTTTACGAGAGGAAAAGGAGACTTCATATTATGCATTTCTTGGGCAAGATTACTATACCCATGGAGCACAAAAAAAAAAAAAAAAAGTCATAGGCAGTAAAATTGCCACTTTCCTTGGATCTTTAAGACGTCAGTACATTTAAGTAAGACATAGTATTTTTATATCAAATCAATTTGACTCACACCAACATCTGTTCTTGATAACTAATGTGAAATGTAATATCTTAATGGCAGCACAGAATCAAACTTGGCCCTTCCACTATTCCTTGCCTTCCCCAAGTGTCCGTTCCTCCAGCTTGTAAAAGACCACGACATCCAACTAGACACTAGAGTTTTCGTTCTCTGGGTTTCTATTTCCTTCAACTCATGGCAATGGCCACACTTCTCACCACTGCAACATGTGGGTGTTACACGGTTGAATGCATGACTTTGCAGGTTTGGTCCCTCCTCAGAGCTCTTCCCTCAGCCTAGGCTCTGTCCCCAAGACCCCTGCCCCCCATGAAGCTTCTGTTCTAACACAGCCACCTAGTGCTCGAGTTCTTACTTGTAACATCCGTGTTTTTATCTTAATCCAAGGCTGCCTGACATGGCAATGTGATTCCAAAATGCCTGTGAGTTTATCTGTCCAACAGTACCCAGCATTAAGCCCTTGTGCACAGGTTGACACTCTCAGTCATTGGGAAAATAAGGTCTTTGTCAGACTTGAATGTAAAACTAGCAGATTTTGGCTCAACCTTGCCAGTTACTTTTATATCAGACTGTCTTGTGGGTCTAGAAAAACTGAGCTCAGCAAGACTGACACAGGTATCATTAACACATTGTGCTGTGTTGGACATAGGAACAGGGATAGGGCCTGGGGATAGCTAAGGACCCTCAAACCTGATCCAACAACTGTATCGTATCTCTATCACTCAAGAACTACATTGTTTCTCTGTCATTCAAGAACTGTATAGTATCTCTATCATCCATGAGCTGCATTGTATCTCTACCATTCATCAAAAAGCAGAATGTATTCTGTTACAAGTTAAATACTCTTTATGGTCCCAGGAAAATCCACTGACATCCCCCAGTACCTACAAGTCCTCACCTCTATGTCAGCAGAACAAATTCCTACAGGACTCAGATGTATCTGTCTCCTGCTCTAAGTGGATTCACTGGCAGCCTAGTATAAAACTTGCCACTCCGTAAGAAAAGTCTTATAGTTCTGAGACAAAAGGGTGATTACAACAAGATGAGCAGGGTCCTCAAGACCATTAACAGGTGACCCTTAGAATTAAAACCATGCATTTTCCTCTCCCAATTTCCTTAGTTAGGACTTCTATTGCCATGATTAAACACCATGACCAAAAGCAAGTAGGGAAGGAAAGGGTTTATTTGGCTTTCACTTGCATGTCATACTCCATCATTGAAGAAAGTCAGGACAGGAATTCAAGCAGAGCAGAAATCTGGAGGCAGGGGCTGATGCAGATATCATGAAGGGGTGCCACTTACTGGCTTGCTCTCCATGGCTTGCTCGGCCTGCTTTCTTATAGAACTCAGGACCACCGACCCAGGGATGGCACCATCCACCATGGGCTGAGCCCTCCCACATCAATCACGAATTTAGAAAATGTTCAATGTGGAGAGCTTTTGGGACCTGCCTTCTAGGAATTTGGCAAGAACTTGACATTGGGCCAGGACAAGGAAGTAGGCTCAGTCAAGAATTTGACATTGGGCTAAGGCAAGGAAGTAGGCTCAAGTTCTTGACCATCTTGATAAGTCCCTGAATACCACAGAACTTTGTTCATTGCCTTGTTTGTTCCTTAACTTAGTTCTTACCTTATTCTTTGCACATCCTTAGTATAAAAGCAGACTGGAAAAAATAAACCTGCTTCTGCTTCAGCACAGGCTGGAGTCATGTTATAGTGTTCTCTAATCGTCTTTCTCTTTTCAGTCCTCACTCCCTCCCCCGAGTCCCAGTCAGCTGAGCTGGCTTGGTCAGCCCAGCATGCTTGCCTACTGCCTGATCTTATGGAAGCATCTTCTCAACTGAAGTCCCCGTCTTGCAGATGATTTGACACAAACCATCCCTCTACAGAAGAAAAGCATCCTGGTTGAGAAAGAAATAAGAGATCAATTCCATAGTTGGAACATTGATCCAAATTCCAAACATTTCCAAATTCCTAGAAGGCAAGCCCCAAAAGCATGTACTATTTTAAATCAGAAAATACTGAGGTGTCTGTAGCTTTTCAATTTTAAATTCTTCTCCAGACCTCAAATAATCTATTTAGTAGGGTTAGAAATAAGATGAGATCATTTATATATTTTAAAAGAGCAAGCTCTATAATACTGGTTTGTTAACAAGTTCAGGAGTCACTGTTTTGGACTGAGCTCTGTGTACTAAGGTCCAATAGACTAGAATAAAAGTCACAATGGGGTCACTCATGCCAAGGCTTCACATTATCAAACGAACCAACCATAAATGAGCTGTTGAGTGGCCTTAAGGGAAAACAGCGGGGGGGGGGGGAGAGGAAAGGAGGATGAACAGGAAAATGACCGATCCATTTTTTATCATTAATTTCTACTTTGCTCAGTCCTGCTTATCTTACTCAGTTTACGGAATAGACCTGCTGTTCACTTCTAGAGCCCAAAACAAAACCCACGAAGACGTTTAAACTTTCATTTCACATTATCTAAGTAAGAAGAGGCCAACATTAATGTCCTAAAGGCTAATTTAGGTTGAAAAAGAGAGAGGAAAGTTCCGTGTAATGAGAAAAGAACAATATTCAGTCAAAAGAACATTTTTCCGTCTGCGTTCACTTTTTTCCCCCAACTACTAGGTAAACCATTAACAATTCTGAACTAAAGTATCCATTACTCTTACACAGGCTGTGGGGCTTTGTATTATTCTGAGATCCTTTCCAAATGCCCCGAGGATAAGAATCCTGCTAGCTGATGAAGCTGTGTCCAGGTCCCTTCCCTAGAAGGGTCGACTAAGGTAGGAACTCATGAATTTTAGTTTCTAACAAGTGAGGCTGGGACATGGGGAGGGAGGTGATAGGAAGCAGCAGTGTTTAAGGCAGTGCCTCTCAGCTCCTGGGCCTTGGACCACCAGGAGCAATATCCTGTGTGATGAAAATTCTCAGGCTCTGCCCTACCCTGTGAGCCCGAAAGGCTGGAGGTTGGGTAGCAATCTGGGTTTTCAGTGGGAGAGTGTCTAGTGAGATGAAGGAAAAGTATGCAGCCCAGTAATGCTGAGCCACGAGACTCATGGCCCTTTATACGTCACATATACATACACACCTCTCTTAAGAATGATGCTTGTCGCCAGGCGTGGTGGCACAGGCCTTTAATTCCAGCACTTGGGAGGCAGAGGCAGGCAGATTTCTGAGTTCGATGTCAGCCTGTTCTACAGAGTGAGTTCAGGACAGCTAGGGCTATACAGAGAAACCCTGTCTCAAAAAAAACAACAAAGAAACAAACAAACAAAAAGAAAACAACAACAAAAAAGAATATTGCTTGTCGGGCTGGAGAGATGGCTCGGCGGGGAGAGCAGCAACTGTTCTTCACATGGTGACTCGCAATCATCCATAACAAGACCTGCCCTCTTCTGGAGCATCTAAAGACAACTACCGTGTACGTATATAGAATAAATAAGTAAATCTTAAAAAAAAAAATAAAAGAATGTTGTTGTCAGCTGAGCAATCCTAGCATTCAGGAGGCAGAGGCAGGTGGATATCTGTGTTCAAGGCCAGCCTGGTCTACAGAATGAATTCCAGGGCAGCTAGGGTTACACAGAGAAAGAAACCCTGTCTCAAGAAAATTAATTTGTGTGTGTGTGTGTTCGCAATCCCCAGGTAAGGAAGAGTTTCCCGTCTTTCCTTTCTCTGTCACCTGGTTTCTTTCCCTCTCTCCTTCGCCTGCTTGCCTTGTGGGACTGAGCAACTGCTAGATCCTTGGACTTCCATTCACAGCTGCTACTGACCATTGTTGGGAGTTGGACTGCAGACGGTAAGTCATCAACAAATTCCTTTACTATATAGAGACTACCCATAAGTTCTGTGACTCTAGAGAACCCTGACTAATCCAGATAATCCAGCCACATTATCTTTTTTATATTTCAATATATAGTACATCACTCTAATTCACAGTGTATAATTCTATATACAATTATAGAAATTCTGTTTCTAAAATAAATTATTTGGGGGGGGGGCGGAGATTGTCATCCTGAAGGAACGAGCACATACTGATTGGGAGCAAGCAGGACTGGGTCCCTTTGGGACAGTGTAAGGGAGAAGAGGATGGGGAAAGAAAGGGAGAAAGAGGAGGAGATGATGACTTACCATCCAGAGAGGTTTGCACATGCCTACCTTGGTCATTTCCTTGTTTAACTTTATATAGCAACCCTATTGTGCAGTGGGTGATTCAGGCTTAGGGTGAGTTAACTGACCCCAGGTCACTTCAGTGTGTGGCAGATAAATACTTAATCCGTTTAGGATTCAAAGCTTCCAGATAAGTCAAGGATCCCAGGGGCGCAGAAAAGAAACTCCAAGAGGCAAAACTAAAAGAGGCTTGAGCCTCCGCAGCAGGGTGGCACAGCCAATCATCACCCCTGCCAATGTAGGAGCCACTCTTCAGGTGGTGAAGGAAAGAGGGGTGTCCCCACAGAGTCCAGAGGGACAGGGACCAAACACACACAGTAAGGAGCTTTGGGCAGGGGCCATGCCCCAAGAGCACATATAGATGTCCTCATTCAGACAGCCAGTGCAGCAATTTCAGTGTGTAGCTGGGCAGCATGGTTTAGCCTCCTGTGGATGTGGAGCATAAGGTCTTTGAGGTTCAGGATTTAAATGTTTTTAAAAGCACTTATGTTCCGGAAGCTTCTATCAGACCATAAGTACCGGCCCACCTAACTGATCCCTGAAGACACAGCTCCCCTTTCCTCCACCAGAGCCGATCATGGGCCCTAATGGAGACTGGTACACACCCACCCTTTCCCAGGAGGAAGCTCAGGAGTACAGTGGTACCTAGTAGTCGTGGGGAGAAATTCTTAAAATATTACCCAATTTCATCTCAAATTTCCCATTTGTGGAAAAACTTGCCCAAAATCTAACCAACAGGAGTAAATAAGTGCCAGGCAAGAAAGTCTTAGTTTCCACAGCTTGAGGCAAAGGCCATCAAGTGGGGAGGAAGGGCTTTGCAGACGCCACTGTCGCTTTTCGCCGCTTCCTGCAGCCATGGTCAACCCCACCGTGTTCTTCGACATCACGGCCGATGACGAGCCCTTGGGCCGCGTCTCCTTCGAGCTGTTTGCAGACAAAGTTCTAAAGACAGCAGAAAACTTTCGAGCTCTGAGCACTGGAGAAAAAGGATTTGGCTATAAGGGTTCCTCCTTTCACAGAATTATTCCAGGATTCATGTGCCAGGGTGGTGACTTTACACGCCATAATGGCACTGGCGGCAGGTCCATCTACGGGGAGAAGTTTGAGGATGAGAACTTCATCCTGAAGCACACAGGTCCTGGCATCTTGTCCATGGCAAATGCTGGACCAAACACAAATGGTTCCCAGTTTTTTATCTGCACTGCCAAGACTGAATGGCTGGATGGCAAGCATGTGGTCTTTGGGAAGGTGAAAGAAGGCATGAACATTGTGGAAGCCATGGAGCGTTTTGGGTCCAGGAATGGCAAGACCAGCAAGAAGATCACCATTTCCGACTGTGGACAACTCTAATTTCTTTTGACTTGCGGGCGTTTTACCCATCAAACCATTCCTTCTGTAGCTCAGGAGAGCATCCCTACCCCATCTGCTCGCAATGTCCTGTAATCTCTGCTATCACTGAAGTTCTTTGGGTTCCATATTTTCCTCATTCCCCTTCAAGTCTAGCTGGATTGCAAAGTTAAGTTTATGATTATGAATAAAAACTAAATAACTGTCAAAAAAAAAGTGGGGAGGAAGGAGGAGGGAAAGGGGAAGGGGAAGAAAGGAGAGGGATGCTGACACCTGGACCAACTGGGAGTGGCAGGAGAATACGGCAAAGGCAAATCAGAAATCTGCCACTTGCACGGCCTAAATCAATACATGGTATAAAGGCTAAACATGGTGGTGCAGGCTTGGGGTCCTAGCACTTGGGAGGTAGAAGCAAGAAGATCTTAAGTTCAGGGCCACCCTGAGCTACATAACAAGCCTCAATATCCAAAACAGAAAAAAAAAACTGATATTAAAAAGTTATAAGGAAATCTATGGATGGACTGATATATTCTTATGCAATATTATTGTAACAATTTGTCCCAGATTTGGAGAAACCAGAGCAGAGAAAAGGGACAGGAATGCAGTGGCAATGTCTATGCCAGGCAGAAGGACAAGGGACCCTGGATGGAATCTGAAGCCAAGTCCCTCACATCTGTCACTCATTATGGTGTAACAGTGAGAACTCAGCCATGTGGATGTAAATTTACCTAAAAGCAAAGATGCTAATTCTCTCGGGAGGCATTTAGAGTAACGGCAGCCCACACCGCCAGCCGGGGCCCCCAGGAGCCTTATGAAGCAATCACACTAAACTACTACAATACATACACCACTGAGAAAAGCCAGGAACACAGCTCCGTCCAATGCCCTGGTCCACACGGGCCGGCCCCATCATTTCCTTTTTCCTTTCATAAGATAAGCTTTCCTTTTCTTGAAAACATAGTATGTTCATAATTTCTAAACACGAGAGTTAAGTCTTTCGAATTTCCCTCCCTCCCTTTCATGTTTTAAAAATGGTTTGGAGGGGCTAGCAAGATGGCTCAGTAGGTAAGGACACTTGCTACCAAGGCTGATGACCCGAGTTCAATCCCTGTGACCCAGATGAATTCTTAAATGTCATCCTCCGACCTCCACACTCTATCCCCACAACCCACTCCAGTACTCACTCTCACACACACAGACACACACACACACTATCTCTCTCTCACACACATACTCTCTCTCTCTCATACACACACCACACACACACATACTCTCTCACACACATACTCTCACACATAAACACACAGAGACACACTAACATACACACAAGATGTAAGTCCCTCCCTTTCATGTTTAAAAACAATGTTTAGAGAGGCTAGCAAGATGGCTCAGTAGGTAAGGACACTTGCTATCAAAGCTAATGGCCTGTGTGTCAGACACACACATACACACAACTATACAGAGATACATAGACACAGGCATATACACTCACATTCACAAACACACACACTAAATTTTTAAAATGTAATTTTAAAAATGTTTTGCTATAGGAGTCCTGAAGTCAAACTTGGAATTTAAATATATGGCTTTATATTCTTATCAGGGGTCTCAAAACTTTAAAAGAATTTTTTTCCACTATTTTAAGAACAATCCCCTAGAGCATTACAATGTTTAGTTTCTTAATTGTAATTGTGTTCCTCAACTATCACTTGTTAAACATAACCCACAGAGGCCAAGGTTCAGCCTTAAACCATAGGGTATATACAAGATCCTTGTTTCAAAGCGTCTCCTAGGAATTTCTCATAGTCATCTTCAGACAGAATTAGATTATACCCTTGTATTTATCTCATAATTTTGTGGGTTTGTTTGGGTATATATTGCTGTTGCTATTTTTTTTTTCACTAGAGATCCAACCCAGGGCCTTACAAATATTCAGCACGCAGGCCACTGCTGAGCCACAGCCCAGACCTTTACCTACTGAGATCGCTGCCAAAAGTCAATATTTACCTCATCAAAATAAACACAAGGGTTGTGGAAAACCATGAGTCCAGGTAGAGGCGTAAATAAACACAGTACAGGGTTCCTCTGAGTAAGACCGGCTTCGCCGTTGACTTTTGCCCGAAGACAATATAGCTAACTGTGAGGAGCAAACCAGCAACCTCCCTGGCAGAGTGTTACTCAGCCGCTAACCCGCCTTTTCTGAGGCTATCCTTAAACTGAAGGATCAGAGCCAGAGATCCACATAACTGGACCCCACGTGGGATGTAAGATACCTGAAAAGCAGCCAGAACAGCTGGAAAACCCTGCAGGTCTCTGTGGAGCACCTGTCCTGGGCTAGGGCCCTGTGGCTTCTACAAGTGTGTTAGCCAGCAGCGCGGGACACATGACTATCCACTTGTTAATTATGACGTCATTGTGACCCTGCTCACTGGAAAAAACGACTCTACACATCATAACTGAAGTTTGAATACAGATGCCTGTTTCCTCTCACACACCCCATTTCTTGCTATACACACCGCTCTGGGATTCATCTTCCTGTACTGTGTGTCTGTTTGCACCTCTGCCTGGAGCTTCTGACTCTGGTTCCCTCCACACACACCCTCGAATTTGTTTGATGAATACTTATCCTAAGCTTTTGGCTGAGGTTTCAGTAAAGCCCAGAATGAAAGTACAAGTCCCTGCTTGCTGTGAGCAGCGATGGGGAACTAAGCCCAGCATCTTTCTTTCTCTAGCCATCTTGTTACCTTAGCCAATCACTAATTTAGGAATCTGTGAACTTAGGGGTCCTTCCAGGCACGCATGTTGCCCAACACTTAAAGATCATGTTCAGAAGAATACATGCGAGCTAACATTGGTTATCAACCAAAACCAAAATATTAGACTTTAGCAAGACATTAAGCATCTACCAAGTCAGGGTTAAGATTAGTAATGAGCAAGTGACTCACCACAGTGACAACACACTGTTTTTGGAAGGACTGGTTAGAACTGGCACAAGATACCCCAAGACCAAGGTCTCAGCACAAAGGAGATTTATTGCCCCCAAGGAACAAAGGGCAGGGAATCGGAGACAAAGACGGGAGATAGAGGATGAGAAGGGAACAAGGGAGAGGGAGGAAGAGGTATTGTCCCAGAGGACAAAGGACTGCCCCTGGATAGAGAGGAGACAGATGTGGCCCATATGAAAATAGCAGTTTGTAAAGGGAAACCCCATGTTAGAATGAGTTGGTTTGTTTTGATCGGGCATGTTATTAAGTAAGTGAGCAAAAGAGGGCTTTTGGTTGCTAGATTTCAATATTTTGATAGCTGGACCTTGGTAGTCAGTTTCAGGAGGAGGAAGTGGCCAAATGAGGAATAGACCTTGGTGGCCAGCTTTAGGACTGTAACCTTAGGGTTTTTAGCAAGGCAGAGGAAACAGGGGAAGGGCAAGGCTTGCCAGAGCCATGTTTGTCATGCTTGGGCTGGCTAGAGTCCTTTCAGCTTTCTTGTATAGACACTCGACATAGAGGAAGGTCCTACGCTGGAGGCTCCATGAAATTACCTGAAATGGAGGCATACTCCAGCCACACCTAGAATGTGGCCCTCAGCCCTGTGTCCTCACACTGGGGAGGAAAAGGGATTGAACCTTAAAGGGCCCCACCCCTCCCCCACAGGCATGGTTCCTACCACAACTGCTCCACATTCGGGTAAATGGAAAACCCAGGTGCTAAAAACTATAAGCAATTGTTACAATAAGTAGTCTCTGCCATCTCAGCTTTAACAAGTGAGATTTTGACCAAGTACGGGATCCAATACCAAAAATGAATCAGTAGATTCTCGCTGACTTTTTTTTGATGTGTGTATGTGTGTGTTTGTGTGTTACCTGTTCATGTGTGTTCATGTGTGGGGTGGGTTGAGTGTGTACATGGATGTTGGAGATTGATATCAGGCATCTTTGCAACTGTACACCCCCTCATTATTATTTATAAATTTATTCAATTATGCATTCATTTTGGAGAGGGATGTTTTAGTATCTCTGTTGCTATGATAAAACACTGACCAAAACCAACTTGGGGTGTGGATATTTTATTTCATCTTACAGTCTGTTGTGAAGGGAAGCCAATGCAGGAATTCAAGCAGGAACTTCGAAGCAGGATCTGAAACACAAAAGCTGGATGGAAGCTGCTTGCTTTTCCTGGACTTGCTCAGTTGCCTTTCCTAAACAACCCTGGCCCACCTGCCTAGGGAGGGCATGGCCCATAGCACTGGACCCTCACACATCAGTTAGCAATCAAGGAAAGGGCTCATAGGCGTGCCAGTCAGAGGGAGGCAGTTCTTCAGTTGAAGTTCTCACTTCCCCGGTGACTCTAGATGAGCCAAGCTGACAAAAACTCACCTGTACAGTTGTATGAATGTGCGAGTGTACATGCCACCACACGTATGTGAAGGGTAGAGGACTGTGGGAGTCGGTAATCTATCATCACGTGGGTGCCAAGGATGGGACTGAGGTTGGCAGGAAGTGCTGGACATCTGGTCAACCTTCCACTTTATTTTAGGAGGTAGGGTCTCTCCTGAATCTGGAGATAGCCAGTTCAGCTAGACTGTCTGATCAGCAAACTGGGAATCCTCCTACTTCCGACTCCCCAGCACAGGTGTGTACCACCACCACGCCTAGCGTTTACATGGGTGCTACTCATGCTTTGGAAGCAGGCAACTCATCACACAAGTAGTTTCCCCAACCCCTGATATTTTGGGGGTTTTTGTTTTGTTTTGTTTTGGGGGGTTGTTTTTTAATATATTCAAAGGCTCCTTATCTCTCATCACCTTTGGAATAGTTATAATAAGAATTATCTTAGAAAAACATTGTATGTTGTAGGAGCCACATGTTTGGACATAATTCTCCAACAGGAACATGCTGTGGCTTTCTACAGTAAGTAGATAAGCCCCACCCTTAATCACACCAGGGTTTGCAATCCTGAACCCCCACTCCAAATGCTTGTGGGAAACCAGCTATTTACTGAAGCCAACAGTGACTTTTGGAGGGAAAATGTCCACCTTGTAATGGGAATGATCACACACTACACATCCGGATCAGAATCGGAAATGTCTGATTATCAGATTTTAGATAGTGTCTGCTTATCAGATATGAGAACTTATCAAACAAACCCAAAATGCAAGTCTCATAGAGGAACCTCACCCACCAGAGATAAGAGAAAATCTCTGGAGACAGAGAGCCCACCGCAGACATGGTCAGTGGGTCTTATGACACTCCCTCAAAACTGACCTCCACAGCTGGAGCTGCAGACAGCTGCTGGGTGACAATCTTCCTTCATTTGCTGAATATGAGTCCGAGAAGGAATTCATTGTGTAATGACACACGTCTCATTTCTTTCGGATGCCAAGTGTTCAAAGTATAAAAATATGCAACAGGCCACTCACAAGCTAGGCAGCAATCCAGTCATTAGCTCACACTGTGTCGGTGACCTTACGCTTCAGCCGGGGCTGTGCAGTTTATAACTACTTCACCATGGAGCTTAAAATAAGTAGCCTCTCCCTTCCACGGCTCATCTTCCTTCACTGAGCCTAGAGTGCTCTATTGCTCAAGCTGAAGTTCAGGATCTGGATCATCCCATCAAGTTGAAGAGAAAAACAAGTTGGAGACAGGGCCGTTTTCATCTGTGCAGGTGACAAGTAATGGAACTGAGACACCAGGAGGGTGATTCCCAGAAAGCCATCACTAGGCAAACACTTGCCCATTGCATCATCACTACCTTCAACTCCTAAGGAGGAAAGGAAGCTCTTCTCTGCTTTATATTTTTCCCCCTCTGAATTTTAAGGGAAAGAAGAAAATGATAAAACCAAGAGGTTTCATATCCCAGGAGACATTTCCGTTTAAGCTGGACTGAGCACTACCCCTGAATCACAGGCAACAATTTCACCCTGGCGGGGAAAGGACTAAGTGACTTAATGGATATTTTCCATCTCTAATTTCCATGATTAAAAGAAAGAGGTTGAGAGGGGTACATGTGGAGCCTATTGTGAGTTTGCCAATGAATCCTAATTTAGATCAAAGAGAGTCCATGAGACACCGAACCATAAACACCCTAGTGTGCGTTACTTCAAGGAAGTTGTTAGTTGTTCCCGATGGCTATTATGTGATATAGTTGCGCTCCATAGCCTGCACCCTTTAATTACTAATACAGAAGAAAATCCCATATAAGAGCCAGGAATGTAAATGAGACCTCTGCTCTTTTGAACCTTTTATGCATTTGCCAAATTAGAGTTTGCCGTGGACTTTGGTTTTCCCTGATCGCTGTTGGTAGTGATCATTTGGCTCGTGGGATTAAATCTGACTTTCTAAAAACTATTTCCGATCAGCGAGCAGATTTTAGACCTTTATGTGTGCTTTGCGCTGAGACGTGGATCATCAGAACCAGATTGGAAACAACTTTGAAGTTTTCAAAGGTAAGGAAGAAATCCTCCTCTTTCTCATCTTTCCTCATTGCTCTAGTGCAGGTTGCTGGCTGCCTTGGAAAGAGAAGCCGGCCGAGTCCAGGGGCAAACATGATGACACCATGCTCATTCATGCTCATGACTTCCGGGCAGAACGCTAGGCATGTGAGTCTGGATCAATACATATGACCACACTGTATTAGAAGGTTTTCAAGCAGTATTTCAAAAAGAGAACAGCCACACCTGTCATCTTTAACAGTTGGGAGTGTAACGATGCTGCTGCCTTCTCTTCAGTTCTGCTGCCTCAACACCCATGTGCAGAAAAAAAGAAATGGCAAAAACTTTGCACATGCGTAGGGCACCCACGTAGGACCAGGCCCTGTCTCAGTGCAAAGATGTTTATTAGCCTGAGTGAGTGCTGAAGCCATTAGCCATTCAGTGAGTCAGGCTATGCCCAATCCTGCATCTTGTTCAGTAAAGCAAAGTCCTCTGCCATCTGTCTCCTACTACAAAGAGATTATAATAATAAAATCATTGCTAATGAGTAAACTAAGTACAGGCTAATTCCCTGGTAGGTCACATTGGTGTTTTTGTCCTAAGATGTCATGTTCTCAATGAGGCAGAGAGCACAGAGGAGGGCGTGCGGTTGCGCACAACAGAGATGCCTAGAATCAAAAGCCACGGCAGCAGCATATGTCGGCATTTAAAGCCCCATCAAAGAAACATCCAACTTTTCGGCTGTAACCCAAATATAAATTTTCCTTACCCTGTCAATTAGCAGATTACAAAGCTTCTGTAGCAGGAAGGCCATTCTGCTGGCAGAACCCGGGTGTTTGGAATGGGTCCAGGTCAGACAGATGGTGTGGAAAAGGGGGCGCCATGAAACGGTCCCTGTCTGCGAGGTCTTCCAAGCAGCAAGTGTAACCTTCAAAGGGCTGAACCACAAGGTGAGGACCTTCACCGGCACAGCTGGAGATGTCTAGGTGCACAAATTAGATGTGGGGGAGGGAGGGCACAATAGCCTGGTGTTGTAGAGGCGTTTAAAGAAGCTGATTAAGACAGCTGATTGGAAGTCATATTGTTTGGCACTCTCTCTTCAGAGAGCCCAGAAAGTGGATTCACCATCTTCCCCAAGTTTAACATGATTGTTTAAATTCGGATAATAGAGAGTGCTGGCTATGTTTGAGATGCTGACCCTAACCACATAAAACAACTGATATGATTATGGGGAACCATGAAGGATGTTGGCTGTACTATCACCTGACACCAACCGAGTTGCACAGAAAAGTTTAATTCATGAATTGATGGTTAGTACAGTTGTTATACATAGTGATAGCAGCCTGCTGACTTAGAAAATACACTTTATAATGGGCACACTAATTGACACTTCTAAGATTAAAAGAAAAAAAATCAAACTTTAAATTCCCTCCCATGGAGACCCAAAAAGCAAAGCAAAACAAGGTTGTATTGATTTTAAAAGAATTTAGGATAAATAAGAATGTGGCTCATAGCTGTAGGAAGCTTTAGTCCATGAGGACAGGGGAGGCATGGTGGAGTCTACAGCCAGGCTGTCCACACCAAAGGAGACCAGGGATCCGAAGAGAAAGCAGGACGCTGAGGAATGTATATGAATATATATAACTGTCATAAATAATCCTAGTAACGTACTTTCTCCAGCGGTCCCTGCCTCCTGCATTCTAAACCATCCCAGATAGCATCACCAACAGGGAAAAGAGCATTCAGAAATAAATGTGTGAGGGGCAGGTCAAGTTCAGACTGTAACAGCTCTGCATTGATATCGACTGGCCATTTATTTATAGGTGCTGGCAAGGCATGAGGTACTTAGCCTGCGTCAGCTCACTGAATCCTTTGAACATCCCCCAAAATGGAATTACTCTCATTATTTTAAAGGGAAGGTATTAAAGACCCAAGACAGCAACCAGACCACGCTGACACTAATTCATGTCGCTCTGCCCATGCCAATTTAACAACATGTTTTCTTTGGATTCCAGTACAAGGCCCGCAATGAGAATGGTGGCTATTAGTTCCAGGTTCCAAGTCAAACTCTGTTGTCAAATGGAAATGTGCCCACTCCGGACTGGGCAAAGCTACTGCCCAGTGCCAAAGGCTGGTGCTGGTCTGTCATCATGGGGCTTGGCTAGTAGAATTCAATTTTGAATATGAAGGGTACTGTGTCCATGTAGAAGCAGGAGTTAAGGCTGTAGGAAGAACCTCTAGGGAACTCCTGCAGGACAGGAAATTGAGTTTCACCAAGCAAAGAACCATGTAAGAGATAGGCAGACACAAAGGGCAGTCCTGGCACTTAGGATTTCCATGGCATCCTTCCCTCAGTAAACCCTGAATCTTCTGTGCTCTCCTCAGCCTTCCTTGCCCGCTCACCTATAGCAGCTGGCAGGGAGGGGAGCCTATACAGAGCTATCATGAGGCCCTGAGACCATTTTCCAGCCAGTAGTTAGAAAATGGTTTTTTTAAATTACTTTCAACAAAAGTGGACTATGGTGTCACATAGAGCCTGGTCTTTGTGTTTGTTTGACACGATCCTAATGGACAAAATAGAACTAGATGCCCAGCTGTCTACAACAGCCCTGATTAATGACAACACAGACCTGCCATAGCACTTGATGCTGTACAGTTTCCGAAACCCAGACAAGGGTGACCTGCCACACCTGGGGAGGGGTTTTATAACTAGAACCACTGTTTTCAGTTCTGAATGACCAATCAAAGAGTCTGATTGAGCAATTAAAACAACAATTAACTCGGTCATCAGTTTAAATGTTTCAACTCTGGCCCCTGCCCTATGCCCACACCCTATGAAGAAGAAGTGAGTTTAAAAAAAAAAAAATCACAAAAGCCTCACTGGAGTAACAATTGCCTATTTTAATGTTGGCAACTTAAACTGACAATTATGCTGTTAATTGATAGTTATTTCACTGAGTTGTCATCCATGTAGATTGTTCAGATTAGCGATGTTGTTTTTGCATTGTGATTAAACCTCTGGGTAGCAGCATAAGACTGTTGTATTCTATTATGGAGACATTCTAACGGAGAAGAGGAAAGGGCCGGCCCTCCTTAAAGACACAGTTGACTTAAAAGAAGCTAAGAATTAAACAGACCTGCTAAAAGGCGGTCTTTTTCAGAACATATCGATGAGATGCAGTGGTGGTTAAGAAAATTTCTTTCTGCATAAATAAAATATTATTTAGGGGACTGACAGTCAATGACAAGGCTACTGAGCATGCCATAGGAACGCTATTCCTCCAGACCACGAGGCCAAAAGAGACCCAGTGTTCCTTCTGAAACTTTCACAAACTCAAGACAGATAGTAAAATTAAGGAGAGAGCCGGTTTCTTTTCAGGTTGTTTTGTGGAGCTGGGAATCAAACCTAACACCTTGCATACACTCAGCAGTCACCGCGAGCGCCGTTAGCCACGCCCCTGGTTGGATGCTCTATCTTCCTCTTAAGATTACATTTAATTTATTTATTTAACGAGGGAGCGAGTATGCAAACCATGGTACTTGCATGGAAATAAGAAAAATCTCTTCTCATCAGACCTTGTGGGTCCTAGTTAATCACCAGAATGAACTCAGGACATCATGCTCAGTGTAAGTGCCTCCACCTGCTGTGCCATCTTGCTGGCCCAACCATGCTACGTTTTTTTGTTTTGTTTTGTTTTTGTTTTTGTTTTTTTGGTTTTTTTTTTTTTTTTTTTTTTTTTGGTTTTCCGAGACAGGGTTTCTCTGTGTAGCCCTGGCTGTCCTGGAACTCACTTTGTAGACCAGGCTGGCCTCGAACTCAGAAATCCGCCTGCCTCTGCCTCTGCCTCCCGAGTGCTGGGATTAAAGGCGTGTGCCACCACGCCCAGCTCATGCTACAGTTTTAAAGGAAAGGAAAGGAGGGGAAGAGGGGAGGGAAGGGGAGGGTGAAATTGGAGTAATGTTATTTTTCATGTGGACTGTCCTTTTTGATTTTAAGACAAGATTTTCCCTGGTAGCCCACATTGGCTTCAAACTCCCTACACATCCCAAGGCTTCCCTCAAAGTCTCCGCAATCCTCCTGCTTCAGCGTTCTAAGGGCTGCAATTATGACACAAGGAACCTGTGGCATCTAATGTTACACTGGCTCTCCTCTCCTATCCCTCCCAGTGTCCTTCCTTCTGCCTTCAACCAATGTAGTTCACTGACTCTCTGGGTGGTGCAGTGGACACTGGCTTGAACCTCACAGGATGAGCTCTGACCCTGCTGTCACAAGGATTCTAATTTCTGCTCAGACAGCCACCTCTCAGCCACACCTCTTGCTTGTTAAAATATGGGTGGGACGCTTGCCATCTCTAAGGCCTCAAGGTGAGCAGGCAGCTTGGGTCTGTGCATTCGGGTTGTTCTATGTCTCTAGCCATAGAGAATGAATCAGGGGTGAGCATAAAACCCAATTAACCAAATAAGAATCCACCTCGGAACCTTTTCTGGAAGTCCCTGAAAAGGAAAAAGAAGAATTCTTTCTTCAGTGTTAGTTAGGTGAAGGCAACGTATGTTTAGAGAGAGCAGGTGGTCCACCATGGAGAGAAAGGCAGGTAACTGCACAGAGGACCACAGAGGCTGTAAGAGCGCCTGCGCTAGCATTTCGTAAATGTGTGCTTCTACTGAGGTTGAAAAAATACAAAAACCAGGAAAAGACGAAGGGCTAGAAGGAACTGTTGATGGTTGGGGTTGAATTTGGAGGTTCCCTGGTAATATGGACAGATCGTGTGTGTGTGTGTGTGTGTGTGTGTGTGTGTGTGTATGTGTGTGTGTGTGAAGTAGTATAGTGTACCTCCTAGCTGTGTCTCCCGAGAACACTTTGATGTGATAACACCCCAATAGTAAGAAGCACTCTTGCTAAATACCCAATTCCTAGGCAAAGGGGAGCAGGCAGGCTCCTTAAAGAAGTAAATGTTTCTAAGAAGTGGGTCAAGAGACTATCAGAAGAAAAACTTGTCCTGGTAAGTCAGGAAAACTGAGGGAGAAAGGATAAAAGTACAAAGAATGGCATTAAAGAGTCTACAACCACACCACCCATCTATCAGAAGGATCCAAAAGAATGCCCCAGCTGACCACACTGGAACCAGAGACATCAAAATAAACACTGGATTATAGTCCATTGAAGAAAGTATCTGTGATGATGTCAATAAAACTTGTAAGTAATGAGTAAAGCAACCACTGGCAAACCAACTCCTCCAGAACTTCCCTTCGCTTGAATTGGTGGGTAATGGGTAAACTCTGCTCCTCCCCACCCCATACCCCTATCTCAGCTTCTCTGAGACCTCCCACCACCACCACCACCACCACCCCCATCAAATAAGCTCTGTTCCTTCCCACCCTGTAACCCATCCATCTCTTCTCAATCACTTCTCAAGTAACATCTCTTTGATGTCACTTCTCAAAGTCAGGGGGTAAGCACCTCTCTACCTCAGACCACAGGCCTCAGAAATCTTCCTCCAGGTACTGCCAGACTTCCCAGCTTCTCCAGCAACCCCTGTCTCCATGCCTCAGACTAGGCCCACTCTACTATCCTATGAGCCACCCTCCCCTCGAGGATCCCAGGCAGGCCCTGTATTTCCTGTCTCCACAGACCTTCTGAGGTCGCATATAGCTTCCCAAGATCTCCTACACCCAATCACCATGGAATCAGAATTTACACATGGTAGATCAGACAGACATTGAAGAACTGCATCAGAAGATAGCAGAGGAGAGGACCAGCAAGAAACATGCAAAACTTGGGTTAATGTCTGTTTGCATAGACCATAGCAGACTCTCAAAGATAGACTAATGATAGACCCCTCTGCCATCAAACCCGTCCTGTAGAGGGTTGGTCTGGTGCTGCTATGTATTCAAATGCTAAGTACTGGACTCAAGTTAGGGTTGTCCTCAACGAGCAAATCTTCATGTACACCAGGTAATGCTATGTAAACCTTGCTCTCCAGTTTAACTAGTGAACAAAAGGCTAGAGCCTGTGATTGGACAATAGAGAAAGGAGTAGAGAAAGGTGGGACTTGAGGATCAAGTAAGGGATCTCAGGAAAGACCAAAGGGGAGAAGAAAAAAGGACAGGAGAACGGAGCAACCCACCACGAGGATGATGGACCAGGAAAAAAACAGCAAGGAGTAAGGGACAAGGGACATCATGGCTAGGAAATAAGTTAGACTAGCTCCCAACCTGCCCAATCTAGGCTTACAGCTTGTAATCGAAATACCTGGGCTGTGTGTCTTTTATATGGGGCTAGCTAGAATGTTTAATTCCTGTTACACCGTTCCTCTTACAATTTAATCTTAAACATCATACATAACTGTGCCCAAGGAAGAAAGGTACAACTCCCAAAGTGCTTAGATGAAGCCAAGTATGATGGTCCTTATTAACTAACCCAGTAGAGGCCGGTAGATCCCAGGTGGTCCCCAGGCCAGCCAAAGAGAAGAAAGAAAACAGGGAAATAATAACATTCACAATAGCCTCAAAATATTTTATAAATAAAATATATCAGTTAGTAGGGTTCTCTAAAGAAATAGAACTGATAAAAAAAAAAGAAATAGAAATGATAGAATATATTCATTCAATCGGAATTTTCCAGCTTGACTTACAGGGTGTGATCCTGGTAGTCTAACAGTGGCCATATCTCACTGGAAAGGCCAAGAATCCAGTAGTTGTTTGATCCAGGATGGATGTCTCAATGGTGTCAGACTGGCACCATAAGCATGAAGTCCTCCTTGAGAGCTTCTGGTCCTCAGTCTACATGATATTCTGAAGAAGTTGGTTCTAATGGTGAAGGAATGCCACAGCAACAGAGTAGATGAATTTGCCAGCAAGACTGATGGCAAGCAGGCAAAAAAAAAAAAAAAAGCAACAGCTCTTTCCTCCATGTCCTTTTATATGGACCCCAGGAAGGGGCCACTCGCATTTAGGCTGGGTCATCCTACTTCAAATAATCTGATGAAGAAAGTGTCTTGCACACGGGAGTGCCCAGCAGCTGTGTTTTACTTGATTCCAGATGCAGTGAAGTTGATAGCCACGATTAGTGTGGTGGTTTGAGTAGGTATGGCCTCTGTAGAATCATGTGTTTGAATGCTTGGCCATAGGAGGTGTGGCCTTGTTGGAGTAGGTAGCCTTGTTAGAGGAAGCATATCCCTGAGGAGGTGGGTTTTAAGGTCATGTATATTCAAGCTATGCCCAGTGTGGCTCTCAGTCTACTGTTGCCTGCCAATCAAGATAGAGAACTCTGCTTCTCCAGCACCATGTCTGCCTACTTTCCTGCCATGATGATAATGAACTAAACTCCCAGAACTGTAACTGTACAGTTCCAAAACTGTAACTTCCAAAACCCCTATTAAAAATAAGTCTACCATATGATCCAGCTACAATACTCCTTGGCATATTCCCAAAGGACTTTATATCCTGCCACAGAGATATTTGCTCATCCTTGTTGAGGTGGTTTCAATGTTTGGCCCATGGGAAATGCTATAATCACAAGGTGTGGCCTTATTGGAGGAAGTGTGTCACTGTGTAGGCGGGCTTTGAGGTCTCCTAGTACTCAAGCTTCACCCAGTGTGGAAGAGACAAATCCTCTCCTGGCTGCCTTTAGATCAAGATGTAGAACCTCAGCTCCTCCTCTAGCACCATGTCTGCCTGGATGCTGCCATGCTTCCCACCATGATGATAATGGACTGAACCTCTGAACCTGTAATCCAGCCCCAATGAAATGTCCTTTATAAGACTTGTCTTGGTCATGGTGTCTCTTCATAGCAATAAAACCCTCACTAAGACATGTGATCATTGCTGCTCTATTCATAATATCCAAGACATAGAAACAACCTACACATATACCACTGGGTAGTGAAAATGTGGTACATATACACAACAGAATACTATTCAATGTTAAGAAAAAAATTAAAATTATTAAATTTGCAAGTAATTGGATGGAGCTGGCAATATCATTCTCAGTGAGCTAACCCAGACCTAGAGAGACAAACATCTTGCATTTTCTCTCATATAGGGATACCTTCTTTGAATACTTAGATATGTGCGTTGAAATGGGAGGACTCGTCAATGTCTGCCAAGTAGTACGGGCCAGTATCTCGGGGGAGTGGAATATACTGCAGATGGTACGAAGTGGGGAAGGTAAGTAACAAAACCAGAAGGACTAAATGGAGTGTGGGGGTAGGTGGGAAGGATAGAAGAGGATTATGGGGAGGGATAATTAACACTAATAAACGCTGAACAAGTCATATATGAACTTATCACTGTAGAAGCTACATAAAATGCATATATACATCTGTAAAAGAAATCTAAATGGGGTTACCCTCTAACAGATTCCGAAGGCTATCAAATAAAAAGCTCAATGCCAGGTATTTGCTGCCTTTTTTTCTAGTTGTTGACCATTGGGGTCTCATTAAACTCTCCCCCAAATTACAGGTTACCGGGTAGTGTTCTTGATGGCAAAACCACATGGCTGAAGACATCCCATGTTTGAGTTACAGGGCATGGAGGAGACTCGCTTGTACTGAACTGAAAGTCTTGTCCTGACCAGCTACCAGTTTCACAGAGCTGGAAGTTCTATGTGTGCCACCAGGAGGGAAAGACAATGAGCAGTGCTCCCCAGTTGTCGAATCCCCCTCCCCCAGGCTGCAATAATGACTGGCCTGGCAAGAGAGGCTCACTGACACAGTAACAGTGCTAGTGTTACAAGAGTCGCCAACCACTCTCTAATTAGATTTGAGGCCTGCTCCCCAAGGCAGAACTCATGCCTAGTAGTATTAACTGGGGACAAGAAAAGGACAAAACAAAACAACAACAACAAAACCTGCAGAGAACCTAATAATTTTATTTGGTTAAATGGACATAGTAATGAAATGCCACTAAGTTTTTATCTTTTTGTCCATAGATTAGTGCCCCTCTCAGCCCTCATCAAACAAGCAGCTTTTCTTGTTCTTCTTCTTCTTCTTCTTCTTTTTTTTTTTTTTTTTTTTTTTGCAGTAAATGGGGATTAATACAGAAACAAAGAACTAGTCACATGCAGGGGAGAAGAGGATCCAGAGTGCTCATCTCTAAATGAAACATCCACATCACACTCCTCCCGGCTCAGCAATCATCACAGGCGAGAGGAGCAGAAAGACTGTGAAAGCCAGTGTTCGTGGATGTCTGCCGTGAAACACTTGCTAAACTCGGCAGTGCCATTGCCTATGAGACCAGCCACTGTGGCTACACGTGCAAGACCTTTACAAGATCAAGCCAAACAAAATCCCAGCATGGTTCCTTCCACCTCTAGCAGAGGAGCTGTTTCTTGACAATTTATGGCTGTTGGAAAAGGGAGAGTCGTGTTTCTTTAAGGGTGCAGCACACACACACTCTCTCTTTCAAATACAAAAATTAAATCAACCTCTTTTTTTTTGCACCTTTGTGTTTGTTTGTTTGTTTGGTTGTTTTTTTTAAAGAAGTGCAAGATCATTGTCAGCTACATAGCAAGTTGAGATGCTGCCTTAGGGTTTTGCTGCAGTGAACAGATACCAGGACCAAGGCAAGTCTTATAAGAACAACACTTAATTGGGAGCTAGCTAACAGGTTCAGAGGTTCAGTCCATTATCATCATGGCAGGAACATGGCAGCGTCCAGGCAGGCATGGTGCAGGAGGAGCTGAGAGTTCTACATCTTCATCTAAAGACTGCTAGCAGAATACTGGCTTCCAGACAGCTAAACTGAGGGTCTTAAAACCCATGCCCACAGTGGCACACCTACTCCAACATGGCCACACCTACTCCAACAGGGCCACACCTTCTAATAGTGCCACTCCCTAGGTCAAGCATATACAAACCATCACAGATGCATTCTGGGATACATTAGATCCTGACTCAAAAAAAAAAAAAAGTTCTTCCATGGCATCCCTGCACTGAAATAATTTTTAATCCCTTTTCACCACAGACAAACAAATTCACTGGTTACATAATCCTCCATTTGAAGGCAGGAGAACTCATAGCCTCCACTTCAACTATGTCGTACAGAACACCATCACCCTCCTGACACTCGGAGGTGGCAGAAGACAGAAGGCTCAAGGAGCCAGGAGCTTTTCTCACGCATGAAAGCTCCTCATGCAGACTGATGCGTCATGTGGAGTGCTTGAAAGTGATGAATAATGGCGGAAGGAATCCTAGGAGAATCCTCACTAAAATCCCCCAGAGTCATCCCCGTCTTTGCCCTTTTCTGCCAAGTGATTGCTGCAAGAACACGTGGAGTCAGAATTGGGCAAATCACCACGACCTCTCGGGCCTTTCTCTCTACCACTCTATGGACAGTAGCAATTTGCAGGGCCACTTCTAACATCTTGCCTCAGAGAAAGCAGCATTAGTGTGTTCTCTATAGAACAGTACAGACACATTCACGCTCCTGTTAGCTCACTGACAGGCTGAGAAAAGCCTACCAAGCCAAGAAAAGATGTCTCCTGATAAAGGGAAACAACTCATTTTACCTTTTTCTTTCCTGCAGCGTTCACTCTAGCTCAGAATCAGAGCTGAGGCTCACTTTGGGCTAGTGGTCATCAGCGTCCCTCAGGATAGCTGCCCCCTCCACAGAGCATCATACAGTCTTAACGGCAACCCAAAGCCATTCAAAAAGAAAGCACGGGATGGAAGGAAACACTCGCCTCCTTGGTGCCAAAAACAGAGGGACTTCGACTTTAAAGGTCCCCAAAATATCTGCATGGGTTAAGGTGTCACCAGTCTCCAATTGGCCTGATGCCAGCATGTTTCCTTGTTAGGACAGCACATTAATAGTCCATCTTTACTTACTGTTCTGATGCTGTGAAGAGACACCATGACCAAGGCAACTCTTCTAAAGAATGTGTTTAGTTGCGACTTTGCTTATAGTTTCTGAGAATTAGACCATTATCACCATAAGAGCAGACAGGCATAGTGCTGGCGCAATGGGAGAGAACTTTACATTCTGATCCAAAGGTAGCAAACAGAAAAAGACACAGGGCCTGACTGGGCTTTTGAAACCTCAAAGCTTACCCCCAGTAACACACCTCCTCCAATAAGGCCTCGCCTTCTCCAACAAAGCCACACCTCCTCATCCTTCATATATATATATCTGAGTACACTGTCTCTGTCTTCAGACAGAATAGGGCATCGGATCCCATTACAGATGGTTGCGAGCTACCATATGGTTGCTGGGAATTGAACTCATGGCTTCTGGAAGAGCAGTCAGTGCTCTTAACTGCTGAGCCATCTCTCCAGTCTCCCTCCTCATCCTTCTAATCCTTCTCAAACAGTTCCACTCACTGGTGACTAAGCATTCAGACATACTAGTCTCTGGTGGCCATTCTCATTCAAACTACCACATAACTCGTTCTTCAATCATCCAACAAGTACTTATTGACAGCCTTCTGTGCCAAGACAGGTACCAAGACAGTCTGAGGAAATATTATTAAACAAAATAGACATGCAAGCTTTCCTGACTAATTTAGTATTACACAACACAGGGTCCCTCTAATATCCCAGGATGGCCTTTAACTCTGTGACACCATGCTGGCCTAGAATATGAAAACTCTTGCCTCAGCAACCAGAGTGCCCTCACACACACACACACACACACACACACACACACACACACACACACACACACACGCTCGCGCGCACACTTCTTTATCAGCAGCAGCATCTCCCACTCATCAGGAATCCACCTATGGACCCTGATCTGGTTTCAGCAGTCCCTGTTCTAGCCCTTAGCACCTTTTGCGTTCTGGAATTCTCAGGAATTCAGAGGTGCAATGTTATTTTGTGTGTCTCAAAATCTGCATCGTTCTCATGTCAGATGTAATGGACTATATAAAATAATCCTTGTAGCATTTTAATCCTTAAACTCTACTGAAAGCACAGGAAAATGCAGTCAGTGAACAAAATCTGGGGAAAAAAAAAAAAAACACCCTGGCATTGGTGTGGTGGTGCATTCCTATAATCTTAGTACTTAGGGAGGACTGCAGCAGCTGAGGCCCAGTCGGGGCTTCATAATGACTCCTAGGCCAACTTGGTTATAATGTTAGATGCTGTAGGGTGTAGGGAGAGGAGCGGGTTTACAGAGAGAGGGTGGGAGAGAGTTGGAGGAGGAGAGAGGGAGATGGGAAGAGAGGAGAGAGAGAGACAGAGGCAGGCAGGCAGGCAGGCAGACAGGCAGACAGACAGACACACATACACAGAGACAGAGAGACAGAGAGAAAGAGGAGAATCTGAATAGTTCGAACCTGTAAAGTTCAGTCTTTATTCATAATTTGTTCATAAAATACTTCCCAGGAAAGTTTCCCTAAGAACCCTCAAAAGGGAATGATACCACAGATAATGGGGACAGCAGATTGGCAGAGTCCACTTAGCTTCATTATGAAGATCTCGCCATTGCCTTCTTCATCAGCTTGTCAGTGCTGATGGGCCAAGGCCTGGTCTCTCCCTGCCTCCAGACCAACCAACAGCCCAGAGTCAGTCCCCGTGGCTCACTATACACTTCTCCCTATGTCCTTCTGCACACTCCTGGGCTACTAGGTAAGAATGATATGGGTAAGCGGACCCCATCGCTGAGAATTGAGACTGTTGAGGAACTAAATCCCATGTTTAAAATTTGAAGTGAAAACCAGGCCTGTAAATCATAGCACAAGGTACAAAACCACGGTGAAACTAGAGAGAGAGAAAACCAGCAGCCTGGTAAGAAAACCCCACGAGCCCAGCCCTCTCAGAAATAGAGGTTTGGGTAAGATCACCCATTAGCCCAGAAACCCTTTTCTACACAGCCCCCTCCTCCAACAGTCCTGTCCTTGACTTCCCCATACCCGCTAGCCACCCATACGCTTGACGAAAAGGAGGGAAACGATTCTGCCAGGGCAGTGAGTCATCAGCTAAGCAATGATCAACAGCAAAGGCCGTCTGCATGTCTCCAAATAGAGCTGATTCTGACAAGAGACAAGAAAAATCAGAGTCACTGAGCGCCGAAGCTTCAGAACTAGCCATTTCAAATGAATTCAAACGTGGGGAAGTCACCAATTGCTATCCATCAGTAGCATATAGAGGTTAGTTAGTGACCTCACCAGAGGTTAGTTAGTGACTTCCTTCAGAGAGACGTTGCTTGCTCTGGACTTCTTCCTCAATGTTCTGATTCCTATTTACCATGTTCATAATCTCTTTTAATGCTGGAGAACTACTTTAGTTTTTTTTCCTTGTTTTTTATTATTTTATTTTTCATTAACTTATTCTTTTTTCTTTCTTGTCAAAATAATCTGTATATTTAATGTGATGTCAAGCATAGGAAAGGAACAGCTATAAACTGGGGTGATGGGGAATAAGCCTTCTTGATTAATGACTAACAAACTCTTTAAAGAAAGATGTGGAAAGGAAAAAGAGCAAAGAGACTCGTCTGAGAGGTCAGAGTTGCCTCAGAGAGGTATGTGACGTAAAACCATTGCAGCCAGTGTGATGGAACAGAGCGATGGGGTAGGAGGACCACAGCAGCTTGCGTGTGGTGAAGATAGCATCACCCAAGGAAGTGCAGGCTTAGGGGCAGCTCAGACACCTCGTCAATCACTGGGCAGGTGAGCAGAGGATGAAGTTAGGGTCCCTCGTCACACTGCACGCAAAAATTGATTCTGGTCTATTTGAAAGTAATAAAAAAATAGAAATTTCGATTTCTCTAATCTCTTAGTGAGAGATTTTAAACATAACACCTTGTTGCCACAAAGTAGAAGTTTTAAAATATCGAGTGTGGTTCAACATTTCTTATGGAAATTCGTGACATAAATTCCAAACTCGGTATTTTAAAACTTATTCATTTTACTTTAGCTGTTTTGAAGAAGAAAAAAAAAAAAAAAAAAAAAGAGGAAGAGGCTGGAGAGATGGCTCAGAAGTTAAGAGAAATTCCAGCACCCACATGGCAGCTCACAACAGTCTGCAATTCCAGTTCCAGGAGTTCTGACACCCTCAAAACAATAGCAAAACCAATCAGCATATATTTATAACCAAAAACATATAGACACTGATGTTATAATTACATCATCATGCCTTTAATCCCAGCACTAGGGAGGCAGAGGCAGGCGGATCTCTGAGTTCGAGGAGAGTCTGGTCTACAAAGTGAGTTCCAGGACCGCCAGGGCTATACAGAGAAACCCTGTCTCAAAAAAAACCCAAAAAACCAACCAAACAAAAAAAGAGTATTGTAAAAGACAATTTGCCTAAAAACATGGAGGAGATGATTCGGGGAAATCGTCAGGGACATAGCAATTTGGTAGTTGGAAAATAATTTAGGCAGCAAGCAATGTGGCCCACTTACCCAAACCATAGAGAAAATGTAATTAAAAGGAGCAATGGAAACTATTGTGGGTTTTACAAAGAAAAGAAAAAGTGGGTCGGGACTTTTCCGCACGGTAACCTTCTCTTGTTACAAATGTCAGCATGGAAGCCTGAACGCAAAGAACATGATCTAGGCAACTCCTAACCACCCTCGCTGTGATCCACACGAAGGTGAAGGGTAAGCGTAGATCAGGGCTCGAAAACTTCCATCCTTCATCCCCTCTGATAAAAACTGAATTAATATGCAAACACTAAAGAAAAAGAGACCTTCCATTAACATAAAGAGACAAATTACTCTTCAAACAAAACACGAATCTGCTATGGTTATATCACTACAAAAAGGCCATAGGACATACATAACGTGCTGGGGAAATCTACATCTTCACTACCATTATTCTACTCAGAACGTATAAACTTCAAATTTTATTTGAGACTTTCCAACTAACTCAAGAGTAAACTCTTGGTCTTGGAAAAAAAAAAAGATTTAAATCATTGTAACTTGGTTGCATTTAAGTGACACCGTCAGTGTTATTCTCAAGAGAAGCTTTTGTTTTTCCCACTTAAGTTCAGGCTCACGGAAGGAAGGTGACTGTGGTGAATGGATATGTGTGAGACCCCAAGAGTCCTTGACTGCTGCCATGCAAGCCAAAATCGAAAGACATGGATGAGAATCACACCTCCTGGCCCAGCCAGCCAAAGAAAAGAGTTGCCTAGGCAGACACACAAAGTGCTTTGCTTCGAGCTTAGCCTGGAGATCATTATCTATTCCTGGTGTTCCCTCGAATGGGAACTGACATCAGATCCACGCTCTACCCCTCCTCTGCTCTGTGAAGCCAAAGCTCCCAGTACATCTAAGAATCCAGAGAAATGTCTTGATTTTCATTTAAAATCAATAGCACAGCTGGGGGGCAGGGCGCCTTTAATCCCAGCACTTGGGAGGCAGAGGCAGATGGATCTCTGAGTTCAAGGCCAGCCTGGTCTACAGAGTGAGTTCCAGGACAGCAAGAACTACACAGAGAAACCCTGTTGGGGATGGGGGAACAGGGTCCAAGAGCACAATAGATCTAGCAATTCTACTCCTAAATGCATTTCCAAGACGTTAAAACAGGAATTCAAATAAATACTTGTATAAATATATAATAAATAAGTTTATTTAATATATAGTAAATATATAAATATACATAGCAGTCGTAGTCACAATGACAATAGGATGGAAACACCCCAAAAGTCCATCAGTTGGTGAATGGCTAAACAACAAAAAGTAATAAAGTAACTGTAATTTGAATATGAGATTTCTCTATATGTCATGTTTTGTTCTCTCCTCCTGCCCCGAGGAGGTTTCTTTATATAGTCTTGGCTATCCTGGAACTCTTGGTAGATCAGACTAGCCTCAACCTCCAGAAATCCACTTGCCTGTCTTCTGAGTGCTGGGGCTGGGATTAAAGGTGTGTGCCACCACCACCCCAGCAGACACACATTTCGAACGTGTGGTCATCGGTTGGGAGTGCCACTCTGGAAGCTGTGGAAACTTGAGGAAAGCATCTTAGCTGGAAGTAGGTCACTCCCATGGGGAAGAAAAGCCACCTCATCGGGACACCCCACACGATAGCAGGCTTCCAAGGTTAAATTGGTTTGTAGTTTAGTGATTTAGTTAGGCCGCTGCTGACTTCAATAGCATTTCCAATGGAATACAGAGCAGAAACTAGAAGGTATAGTGAACTGTTATGACCGGAAGAAGTGGAGTGTGTTGTGTTGGTAATTCTTTCAAAAGCTGGCCATGAAGCTGAGACATGGTGATAATACCACAAGCCAAACCTCTCACTTAGCTGCTTGCTGGTAGTCAATAGGAGACTAAGGCAGGAGAGAGTTGCTAAAACAAACAAACAAACAACAAAGGAGTTACTAACCTGCTGCTACTGACTCTTTAAGAGTTCAGTGATGGGCATGACAGAGCCCCTCTGTAGCTGGGGGTGGGAGTGCCTGCAACTTGAAGGAAACCATGATCCCATTACTCTCTGCCTGCTCTTTGGAGCTGATTAGGAGAGGAATTTAAACTTGCAGACTGCTTTGCTATTAGCTCTCAGAGCTGCTGGGAAAGCTTCAAGAACAAAAGAATGACCACAGTGGATGGGAAACCAAAAGGCCAGGTTGGAGCCATCCTAAGACTTCCTGCAGGCAGCGGGCAAAAAATCACATCTAGGTGGTCAGGAGATGCAATGCCAAGAGTTGAGGCTCAAGCCCACCGCCATCCAGTACATCCTACGCCACTGTCCAGTACATCACATCCTACGCCACTGGCCTCCTCCATGCCAGCCAATGCAGTTAACTCCTCTCAGCCTCTGCCCTCCCATACACCTTCCACATCCTAAACTTTCACTCTGGAAAACCCAAAATGTCCCAGAAACCCTTCAGAAAAGGAACCACCATACAGAGCCCAGGTAGCACACCTTTGGTTTAGGTGGCATTTACACCTACTGACCTGTCTACACTGCATCTGCACTATCTTCAAAGGTCGATTCCCCTTTCCTCTTCACCAACTGACTTGAAACGTAGGTTTGTGACACACTGTAGCTCCAGAGTTCCTAGATTCCCTTTCAGGGCTGACTCACTGATTCCCAAGGAAAGATTTAGATTTTGACCAGTAACAAACCCCCAAAGCAATTTTTTGGTATTGTTTCTTCCTGAATTTGGCCTATCAAATAACCCTCAAGTTCAACACCAGAAAGGAACAAGGAAGGCCCTCTGTTAGTTCTGTGAATGTCATAAAAGTCTACTAGGTGTCCATATGAACTGTGCCATGCGAGCTGCCTCAGGGCTACACTTAGGCTCTCCCTGCTTGGGGGTAGACATTCCAGATGCCACATCTGTGGACACTTAGCAGAGTTATGCTCCAACTCTTAAAGGATCATGTTCAAGGAGAGAGGGAAACAAAACTAGCCTTTTCCTAACTTGAAATAAAGGGACTGTGCTGTTATAATGAAACAAGCACATGAAACTAGAGAAACCACAGAGAATTTTGTTAAAATCAGAAGGGTAATTGTAGTCCTATCATTAGGACTAACCAGAACGCTTAGAATAGAGATCATGAAATGATCATCATTTTATCCTAAGTGCTAAGCATATAACATGTGCTCAAATGGCAGAAGGGAAGAATGTCACTGCTCCTACAAATTCTAGGTAGGAGACGAGGATACTGGGGCTATATGTCTAGGACTCAGTCAGAAAACGTGGGGTCCATGATTCCCTAACTACTCACCTGAGGCAGGTCCACCCATTCCAGTGTAATCCACTTTTGCTTGTGTGCAGGTGCCCCACATGGGACAGTGCACAGAGAAACTGCAAATGCAGATGGTTGTGAACTGCTGTGGATACTGGAGACCAAACCAAGGTTCTCTGTGAGAACAGCCAGGTCTCTGAACAGCTCTTTACCCCCAAGGCAGTTTTTAAAAACCAAACTGCCAAATAAATTATTAATACAAGTTAATACATGAAACAAAATAAAAATTATGAAAGACTACCCAGCTTTAAGGCTGGAGATATGGCCTAATGGCAAAGTACTTGCGTGGTATACTCAAGGCCCCAAGTTTGATTGTAAGCGTCGCAAAATATGAAACTTCCGCTTTGAAACAGGATCTCACTGTCCAGCCCTGGCTGGCCTTGCACTCACTCAGATCTGCCTGCCTAGGCCTCCTGGGTGCTGAGGTTAAAGCCATGTCACAACCAGCCTGAAATGTTTTAAAATACATATATTGTGGGGATTTTAGACTCAAAAATGTCTTTAAAACTTATAAGGAAATTATATGACGGGCGGTAGCTTAATTTCATTTTGATTTTTATATTGTTATGGAAGCTTTTCTCCAATATTAAAATTCACCAGTCAGCTCCTAACCTTTTGTCGTCTCTACTCTCTTCCCACACCCTGAACCCAGTCTTTTTAGCAAGTCTCCAACTACTCAGGCAGTAGGCTGTAACACATGGTTGCCTGTGATGCCCTCCACCTTCTGTAGCGTCTGAGTCTCCTTGGCTGTTCTTCCAATCCCACCATCTGAGCCTATGCTCCTTTCCCAAGGTTCAGTCTCAGCTTAAAGGTAGTTTGAGAACTCTGAACTTGAATTATTTTTTCTGGGAAGAAGGCCCATGATCACCCCGAGGAGAAATCATGAATTTTTCTCACAGCACTTTGCAAATGCAACAAAGGCATATGTAAGCATTTGGTTATGTGTAAACACGGGCAAGGCAAGAGACCAACAAACTTCTTAACCTGAGCACTGAAGAGGAGGCGCACTAAAACCAAATCTGTTCCCAGAGCATCAACCAAATGGTTTCCTGGGGTCACATAAGGCTTACTACCCGCTCATAGCAGTGTTTTAAGCACATTAGTCAGTAAGTTTACATTGAAAACACTTCTTACCAACCTCATAAAATTTAACTTTAGGAATATTGTGTCAACTTTTAAAACCCAAATTTCAAAATTCTAATTCAAATATTAAATATATTATAATGAAACAAAAACTTGGGAAACTGAAGTTCTAGGGTCTAAACTACAATTAGAATCTGAAAGGGAATGCCTACTGTCCTTATTTTTACCCAAAAATACTTTTTGGACTTTACGTTACTTTTGCTTTAAAAAAAAAAAAGTCTGTTTTGGGGGTTTTGGGAGCCTTGCAAAAATATACAATCTTTACAAGCAAATATTAAAGAGTTTACCAGGATGTTAAAGAGATAATCTAGAGGTTATGAATGTTGGCTATCCTTCTGGAGGTCCTGGCTGGGTTCAATTCTCAGCGCCCTCAGAACCAACCCTCTGTAATGAGATGTTCCCTCTTCTGGTATGTATGAAGGCAGGGCAGTCATATACATAAATTTTATACATAAATTTTTTTTTTTTAGATGTTGGCTAGGTAGATACAGAAAAGCAGTTAAGAGCACTGAAAAGCAGCAGTTAGCAGCAGTTTTTCCAGAGGACCCAGGTTTGATTCCCAGTACCTACACTTTGGCCCACAACTGTAAACCCTAGTCTCAGGGGATCCAAAACCCTCCTTCTGGCCTCCTTGGGATGGGGCATGCATGTGGCACACATACAAACATGCAGCTAAGATACCCATACACATAAAACAAAATACAACTAATTTCCAGAATCTGAGGCTAGAGTGCTTTTCACATAAGCCCCGAGTTTGACTCCCTAGAACCTACGTGTAAGAGACAACACAATATTGCCCTCTGGCATCTACTGTAGCCATAGCCACTGATACATGGACATTTCATGTCCTGAAAAGCTTTCTAGTGCAAACCAGCACGGTGGAACTGATGTGTGATCCCAGGACTTGGGAGGCAGAGGCAGGAATAAGGAATAGTGGGACACCTAGGACAACTTCACGGGCAGCCTGGGCTAAATAAAGCTGTCTGAAGGAATGTGTTCTGAGATCTCCTGATGGAAAACACTGCTCAAGAACTTTTTTTTTAACTTATTAGTGCACATGTACATAATTAGGTGTTTAATGTACATGCAATGATTGTCACTGCATGCATGTAGAAGTCAGGAAACAACATTATGGAGTTGCACTAGGGTGGCCATGCTTGTGTAGCAAGCATCCTTACATACTGAGTCACCTTGCTGGTCCCAAGAATTATGCTCTATAAAATATGTGACACATTCCAGTTTATCTAAAATGTTGCTCTAAAATGTTGTATTAAAAGCACTTTCACTATTTTGAAGGTCAAAGTTGTAAGGCTGACTTTGTGATATGCATACCTCCTTTTAAAGCATTGAGTGGTGTCTTTAAGGCACACTAGACATGCAGCTCAGATTAATTGCACCTGTATATACGTAAAATGTAAATTCTAGCCATTTATAAAAACTGACAAAACTACTGAAGGGTGTACACTGAAAAACAGTCCTGTCCACTAATACACACTTGACAACTAAGAACTTGGCTTCAGAACAATTCAACTACTTTTTCCAAAATCAGGTTAGGCCAGCAGCCTAATTGGGGAACCCCAGGTGCAACATTCAAACAATATAAAAACAGAAGTACTTACTTACAATCACTACACTAGAAGTCAAATATCTTCCCCTGCTAAGCAAAAGCTCTCAAGCCCACAAACACACTTTTCAAGACCATCAATGCAATGCATTTAGTCTCTAAAATATGCTTGGGAATGCTTGTACCAAAATGTTTTGAAACTTACTGTCAATTTTCAATTACCTAAAAACATCTCGGCACTCACTGTGAGTAAGTCAGCCAACTGCTTCCCTTGCCACATCAACATGAGGACTCGGCCGGAGTCTCTAAAACCCCCATAAAAAGTGAGGTGTGGTGGTCCTGGCGCCACGGAGGTAGGAACCCTCCCCCAGCTCCAGGAGGGGAGGATCCCTGAGGCCAGCTGGCCAGACAGCCTAACCTAATTGGGAAGCCCCAGGTCCTAGCAAGAAGCCGCGCGCACACACACACACACACACACACACACACACAAAATTGGGGGTGGGGGTCCTGACTCAGTATTTGGTTCAAGTAAGCAACCTGTACTTATGTTAATAAAAAACAATTTTAAACAGCTCACTTTTCATTCTAAGTTTAAGCCTCACTTAGAAAAGCAGCCCATGTTACTGTGTGTGCCTAGAGTTGACCTATGCCCTAAATTACAACTGAGTGTCAAGTTGGGCCTGGATAACAGACATGCAAACCTCATTTACACCGTGTACACAAGAAAGAAATACTGTACCGCCTCTTCCCGCCCCTACTCCCCTTCCTCTCTTACCATTTCAGACTCACACATATTCAAAGCCACCTCAGGAACAGCTCCCACCTGCCATGATCACCACAGCTTGTCTGAATTAGCATTTTCAGAAGTACTTATATAATCAGAACTCTCATAAATCAAAATACTTTGCAGTGCTTTGAGAAGGGAAACAGAGTGGTATATAAAACAAGTGTTGATAAAACTGATACAAATCAATATAAGCTAAGAAATTAGACTTTTTCAAGCTAAATTTTTCAAGTTTCAAGTTATATTTAATAAATTCATTTTAAGTGAAAAAGTAATTGCCAGCACCTCTATACACCTCTTTTTAAGTAAATATATTTATTTACAATCCCAGCATCTGAAATCAAGAATCTAAAAATAAAAGTCTAAAGTAAAGAAAAATAAGCCAGGCTTTCTTATACCACTGCAGTATTTTAGATGCATCGGAGTACAACAAACTCAAAAGAAAAAAAAAATAGTGTTTTATTAACTACCACACTGTTATAATACACTTTAAACGTACAATAAGGTAGCCTTTTATCTGAGGTGGTCTTAAAGATAACAAATGAACAGAATTCAACTTCCTGAAATAGATGAACTGCTGTAGTTGTAGGTACATGTAGGAAAAGTGTAGAGCTCTTACAAGACCAGCAATGTAATTTTATTTTGTACATTTTTAATTGAAAATATAAACAATAATTAAAAAATAAAAAGAAAATACAGCATAATAAAAAACATACATTTCTCAATTAAATGTATTGGATACATATAAATTTTAAGGGAAGAAGCAAAAAAAGGAAAATGGTTGATATTTAAGTGCAGACTACCTAGATTAAAAAAAAACTTAAAAAAATATCATAAAGCCTCTAGTTTCTATGACTAATATCCATGTGGTTGGAGTATTGTCACTGTGGAAGTGATTTTGTTATGTTTGCATATGTTATACTTTATTGGTAATTTACAACGATGGCTTTTAAGGCCCTGGCAGACATATTTTTTTTTTTTGGAACCAAGATTGAATTTAAAAAAAAAAAAAATTCTCTGCTAAGACGCAATACACCTTATTATTATTTTTTGGTCCTCCAAACTTCAGGAAAAGGGGTAATTCACTAGAACATTTTACCACCCAAATGCTTCAACCTACACATTTTAAACTTTTTTAAAAACATCGGTTATATTGCCCAACTTCATTATTGAAAGAATATTAACAAGACATTATTTTGGCAAATTAAATCTTAAACATGGCTTTTCAACAGGATTTAAAAGGTGACTATCCCTAAAGGTCCATGTTAAAATGTAGTTTTCAAAATCTTACAAGAGTAATGCTTAAAATATTGTACAGTTAACCTAATTAAAATAATTAGCTTCAAAATGACAAATTGATAAGCTAAGTAAAGCCTACACTATGTAACATTTGCTTGGAAACTTGATTTGTCAGTTATGCATAATAAAAATTCCAGTCATCAAGAAAATTACAAAAATTTATAACATGATTTCTTTCACCCACCAACTTTTTTATCTTACAATAGATAAATACCAACAGTTTCTCATTTTTACACTAAACCACACAGGATTGATGCATTTGGTTAGACTACCATTCGCATTGTTAAATTCAATTTTCTCTTTATATAACTTGGTAAAATTTCATTTCTTCTAGATTCCAAAAGTACCTACAAAATCCATGCAAATTTTACCATTTTTAATATACTATGGAATATCATACAAAGTAAGGCATTTCAGTGTCATGTATAACCAAGTTACTGTCAATCCAAAAATTTTTGCACATCAATAAAAAGATATCTAAGAACTTAGGAACAATATTCTTCTCACTACTGTATAAAAATAACCACAATGAATAAGTATTTGTGTAATATTTACTCCATTGTCTCATTTCCAGAAACTGTGACAAGCTGTAAAGGTATTTCAGTGTTGGTAAGGATGTCCTGATTGCTGGTGGCAGAAGTATTGACAGTTCCTATCCCTGACACAGACCCCTGTTGAATATTTGCAAGGATAAGTGTTGTTCCTCCTGCAGTAATCAAGGTATCATCTCTTCCAGCTTCCACAGATGCGAGCACTGTACTGCTAGAGTGAATGACTTTTTTATTTTGATGTGTTTTAATATGTTTGGCAAGGTGGTCACTTCTCATAAAGCGTTTTGAACATTCTGGACAAACAAACTTCTTCTCACCTGGAAAGAAAAGCAGTAACTTACTTTTAAAATTCCAATTTTTCAGATTAATACGGTCTCTCCTAAAACAAAGGGTCTATTAAAACTGTACTGGTTTCATGAGCTGCCCCGTAAGAGTTCCCTTGTAGAAGTAACTCTACTCAAAATATTTTCAATATGTTTGATGAAAACATACTGTATGATGGACAGTTTAATATTCAAACAAGATTTTAATACTCAATGCTAAGAATCTTAACTGAAACCTGTTAAATACTTCTTAAAACCATCTGTGCCACTTATTTAAAGTCTATATTCTTTTAAAAGACATTATTATGTCATATCATATTAGACCTTCAATAATTGTGAATTCAAATAAGAATCAGAATAGCTGTAGATTAAAGCAATGACAGAGTGCGCATTCAATGATATTAAATTCAAGAATAAAGGAGATAGCTAGCTGAGCATCAAGGGCAAACTAACATAGCAAAGTCTATTGTTTATTAAAATAAACATGTTAACACATGCTAACCCTAGCTTATTTTCCAGCTTAAATAAATCCTCAAAACCAAAAAACACAAAAGACACTGACCCTCCATGATGTTCAAGACCTGCTATGCAAGTTCACAGAAGAAAAGGCAAACAGCCAACCTAGCAGACTTCCTCCAAGCTCTAAGGCAGTTAAGTCTAATAAGCATTTTCTCTTCTCTTCAGATTACTTATGTGGAAGGGTGACTTACAGGTAACTGACCTGTTCAAATTTCTCCTACCTAATTCATCCGGCTTTCTATGTCTCAGACCTATTAACATATAAGGATCATGTAAAAATGCTTACTTTCGGGGACTTTTTGGATAGCATTGGAAATGTAATTGAGGAAAATACCTAATTAAAAAAAAATGCTTACTTTCCCCTGTGTCACCCCTAAGATAAAGTTCTCACTTTCAGCAATATACCACCATTTTTCTAAGGAAGTTTTCCTAAAGTCTCTTTTGAAACACCAATCAGAAGATACGTCTCAGCACACACTATCAGGAAATGCATTACACATTACACCACTAACCTAAGCCACTATGTTTATTGAGCACTCAGTAACAAAGATTTAAGAGGCATTATCTTGTAAGTTCAAATTCTCTCTTTAATCTACCCAATTGGGTGATAAAATAACTCACTTATTTGATCAGACTTTTCTTCTCCATATACATTATTCTTTTTCACAACCTACTGAGGAAATACCATGGGGAAAATTCTGTTGAGAGCCATTTTAGGGTCTACACTCCAATCACTCAATGTTAATATAACTTTCTCTCCCGAGCATATTCAGCACAAATGTAACAGAAAATCTTGCTACTGGTATACTCTTTTGGTAGTTCCAAAGAGGTTAGTTACTCTCATCTTCTGTCTTTTTAATAACAAGAAACAGAACTAAAACAAGCAGAAAACCTAATGTGCATATGCTGCCTCAGACTTGAACTCATCTTGTATGACCTTTAAAAGGCAATTAATAGTTGGGAAGCAAGAGACAATTATCTGCTTAACCTAATAGAAAACTGAAAGGAATCTAAATGGATCAGACTTCAAAACCCATGTTGTTTCCTTCCTTAGCCATGTTCCTGTTAAAGCACTTTCTCACACTGTCACTTTTCAGTTCTTCACCACTACATAGAGACTGATGGACACTCTGATCATTTACTGTTTGCAGAAGAAACTACACTGCATTATGTTAGATTTCTCTGAGTCAGTCCTATACCCATCTCACACAATCACCGTGACACTGTACACAGGAAATGTGATGAGCTTCACTGAAATACCTTTTATTCACATACAGTATGTTTTCAACAGAAAAGATGAAATGTCAGAATTTAGCAGAAGATTCTATTTGCTAGCATAATAAGCAACAGCAAATAATGTAAAATTTGTCAACTGACAATACAAATATGCTTTGAGACATTCAACATTAGTCATTGAATCATAGTCATTGAAGCCAACCCAAATCTACATAAACTAAAAACTATTCCACAACAAAGTATACACTGGTTTGTTCTTTAACATTTAGTTACTGACAGTAAATTTTTGATATACTTAATCCCATTTTAAAGATCTGATCAAGAAAGGTATGCTGAAAAACGTCAAGTATGTTCTATAGCCTACATTTCATTTTGTCTATTAAAACTATTAGAGACTAGGGATGCAACTTAGTGTTCTTAGTAAACAGGAGTTTAATCCCTAACGAGAAGAGGAGGAAGGAAAGGAGAAACATAAAAATATTAGTAACCTGTATGTGTTCTTCTGTGCCTCTGTAATTCATCACTTCGTGTAAATCTTTTACCACAGAACATCCAGTTACAAATAAAAGGGCGCTCCCCAGAATGCCAACGCAGGTGTGCTCTCAGATGTGAGGTCTTCCCATAGACTTTACCACACCCCGGTATATGACAAATGTGTTGCTTCTTTTTCCCAAGATTGGTACCTCTAAAAAAAAAACACAGAATAATATACATTTATATCAAAGGATTCAAAACCATTTATGCCATATAGCTTCTTGAATTTCAAACAGGAAATATTATCACCAACATATCAGAAACCAAAACCATTTTAAGTCTACTTAAGTGAGAGTTAAATGGCTTTTATACACACAAATTTAATGTATTAATTTTATCCCAGAACTGACTGTTGTCTGATATAGCTATATTCAATAAAAATACAACTAAAAGGACACTTTACACAAAGAATGCACAATAAAGCTATTAACTATCCCATCAGAATCGTTCGCAAATACTATGCACAGAACCAATTCAATTAATAGTATAGGAAACTAGTTTTATTCAAAGTCATGATGTCAGATATAATTTTAATAATTTATTATCCAAAGAATAATGTACAAAAACTCATCACAGGTACAATTAGAAGGTAGATAGACAGTTATGCTTTTAAATTAACATAATTTAAGAATATATAAGTACTCGAACGGTCACACCCTGGCATACACTGATTTGGAGATCCACATTTTTAAAAATTAGCTAAAGCTAAGTTAACTTTCCTAGTATCCCACACAACAAATACAAATCAAAATTGTCTTTACTGTTAAAATCTTCCCCCAGAAACCATGCAGACACCCAAAATTATTCACAAAAAAATCATTTTCTCTACAGAGGATAAGTTGACATTACACTTAAGTATTTGATACAAAGGACAGTTTGGGAGACGTTCTTAGATGAGTGAACAGAGTCATCTTAGTTTAAGAAAGAAGAAACTTTTTGGATCCAGAAACTGTATTTCAATAGCATTAAACACTACAAAAACATTTCTTGAAAACAAAAATTGGATTGTCACTAAATTATCCTTTTTAAACCATGACTTTTTGGACATAATTATCAAAACTACACCATTCAAACTTTACAATGTTTCTCTAAGATTTAACCAAAAAAAGGAAAGGAAAAAAAAAGCTACCTTTAACCCCTCCCCCCAACTCCCCTCCTCCCTCAACTCAGTCTAGTGTAGCCTGTAAACTTTCCACAGTCACTAAGTCCTCAACACAATATACCTATCGTTTTTCAAACTTCACTGGAAAAATGCATATTCCCCCACATTTATATTTTAATGTACTCACACTCAGTAGCATGTGAAATTGCCATAGGACAAACAGTGCTAAACGGTGCAGTGCTGGCTGTTAGGTGCCATAGGTGTTCTGAACAGGGAGACATCAATGTGGGCTCCGGTAGTAAGAGAAGGCTTCGTGGAGGAGGTGGGTAGGATTTAGATAGAAAGGAGGGAAGGCATTCCAGGCAGAGGAATAGCATAAGCAAAGACAAGGAGGAATCATGCTGTTGTCTCAGGGCATGGATGTCATATCTAACACATTCTAGTTCCTGCTCCAGTCCACCCCCGATTGCTAAGTCTCTTTAAAGAGCTGAGTTGAGAAAAACAGGTTTTTTTCTGGCTTATTTTCAATGCTCAAGTCTTTCCATTAGTTAGCTTTTTAAATTTTGCTTTGCTCTTAAGTAGACCTAAGAGAAAGAACAATGTCTTTATTGGTATAAATATTGCGTTCACCATAGCAATTTCACAGGAAACCCAACTCAGTTCACTCATGACTTCACATCCCTCTGCTAGGCTACCACTTAGGTAAAACAGTGGGATTTTATGAACTCAAGGTGTCATTTTACAAACTTAGCAAAATTTAGCCTGAACACCAACAAAATACGAGGCTGACAAACAGCAACAAACTCGGGTTCTCAAAGCACTGAGAAAAACAGCAAGGAACTTGTTTTTTTTCTGTTGAATTGTATGCCAAACGAAGATTAGTCATTAAAAATGGGACATGCGCTGGGCGTGGTGGCACACGCCTTTAAATTCCAGCACTCACGAGGCAGGGGCAGGCAGATTTCTGAGTTCGAGGCCAGCCTGGTCTACAAAGTGAGTTCCAGGACAGCCAGGGCTATATCCAGAGACCCTGTCTCAGAAAAACAAAAACAAAAACAAAGGGACATGCACCTAAGGGGGAAAAAAATCAAGTTGCATACTACTATACCACAATTTAGGGTAAATGCTTAGCTTGCTGGAGTCCAAGTTAGTACCTAAAGAAATCTGACCCAAGGAAGACCTAAATAGACCATATGTTCTCACGGCCAATCCTATGAAGGAAGGGAAAGAGGCCTTCAAGTGCAATCATGTTTCCATCCTGAACACAGTAATACCCAGTATATAACCCCATGTAATAAACAATTTGAAATTTCTGTTTCTGACTGCCTAAATGTGTGCCCCAATAATTCAATGGCAACACAGGATTAATCCAAAATCTGGACAGAGTTAAGCAAAGTTCTAAGAACTACTGCCTGTTTTGCTTATGGTGGCAGAAACACAAGCTGAAAAATGCTGACAAAACAAACTTTGCAAAATAATTTATTGGATTGATGCTAAATTCATGCAAAACCCATGAAACAATAATGCCTTTAGGTCATTTTTTCATTATTACAACTGTTTCTTCAACTACACTGGTTCTACTATATAAAGACTGGCTAACTGAACAACTTTAATTTCTTTTATTTAAACCTATTATTGTCTATGTGAGTCCTTTTCCTACATGTAATATGTACACTACAAGCATGCAGTGACCACAGAGGCCAGAAAAAGGTATTTGGCTCCCTGGGATTCTATTTATGGATGTTTGTAAGCTGCCATATGGGTGTTGAGAATAAACCTGGGACCTCAGGAAAGAGTCAATGCTCTGAATTACTGAGACAATATTTTCTTTTATAGTTGGCTCCAAAAAAAAGTAAACAGAAGTTCTCTAAAGATGAATGAAATTAGTCTTCTAAAAATACTATCTTATCCATTTATGTATATAAATGTATATATTGAGAAAAAAGCCAATATTCTGTCTTTAAAAATAAAAATCTTAAGTTGCAGAATGTTCTTAGACTATGTTAATGCTTCTAATAATTAGACACTATTTATACAGTAGGTCTATTGCATTGATACTTATTGAATTCTGCTCAGATCAACTCTTAACTACTATCCTAAGAACCTTGGTATTTTTTACCACTTAAAATTAGTACACTACTAAAACAATGTAGTTAAAACAACAAACAAACGTTATCAGAGGACTTACTTTCTCCAATTTCAGGCATAGGTAATTTTTTGCCTCTAAAAAACCCTAACTTGTTTTGTTGTTTAAGAATGTCTGTTACTTGTAAGCGAGCTCCTTTACTCACTCATAGAATACATCCTGCGGATGGATCAATAACAGAAAGCAACGTAGAAAGAACTGAGAAAATACACTGTGTGTGAAAGTACACATAAATTAACAGTCCCACAAGACAGGCCATTCACAAAATAAAGTTGAAAAAGTAAGTCCTGGAAATGTTCAATCTTACCTCACCAAGCAATAAAACAGATACAGTAAAATAAAATAAAAACAGAATAAAATAGCTATTCTTGCCTATCAAACTTTAAAGCTTTTTTTTTTTAAAAGTAAAAAGTAAGAAATGGTGACACATAAGCCGGGCGTGGTGGCGCACGCCTTTAATCCCAGCACTCGGGAGGCAGAGGCAGGCGGATTTCTGAGTTCGAGGCCAGCCTGGTCTACAAAGTGAGTGCCAGGACAGCCAGGGCTACACAGAGAAACCCTGTCTCGAAAAAACAAAAAAAAAAAAAAAAAAGAAATGGTGACACATGGTATAACTAAGACACTGCTAGTGTTAGGGAGAAAGTAGGACAGCTATTTAGCAGACAATGCCTTTTGACCCAACAATTCTATTTCTGTCAACATACACTAACAAGACAATCAGACAGATGTGCAAGGACATATGTGTGAGGATTATCAAAGCCCAAAGGATAAAGTTAAATTATTATTTATCCACATACAATATATTATACATAGAATAAAAAGTGACACAGATCAGACTTAGAAATACGGCCACAAAAATTTACAAGAGACATAAACAATGAAAATAAGATGATTCTACTTTAAAATATATGTAATATTGCACAAAAATATGGTGGTTAAACCCTGAGGTAGTGTATTATTTGTGGGACTTTTTGTGTTGGTCTCTTAATTTTGGGGCTATGTTAGTTTAGCAAATTAATTTAAATTAATTAAAAATGTTTAACTTTAAAATGTGAAGCAAGGCCAAGCATTGAACCCCAATTAGATGTAATGGATCTTGAAAGTACCGCTAAAAGAGAGTAAATTTCAGAAGAGTTACTGCCTATTCAGAGTTAAACATTCAGTATAAATATCTAAAGGTCGGCTTCAGAAGCAGATCCTCTGAGTTAGCAACAAAATGTAAGGTTACGACTTGGAACTATATAAAATGGGTACAAAATCCAGTTGTAAAATGTTTTAGGGGTTTTTTTCTCCCTTCTAACTCTTCAGACATGGTCTTACACTATAGCTCAGGCTGGCCTCAAACTAGCGGCAATTCTCTCTCACTGACTGCACATGTGCGTTTAAGTAATCCACCTATGTGTGACACATATGTACCACTTGTAAGAACATAGAAATGTTAGCAGCTATCAGTCCCCTTCCCTTTTTGTGGTTTTTGGGCCTCACTGAGAAATATCTCTGTCCTAGTCATTATTGTTGCAAATGAACTGATCAAAGTACAAATCAATCTATAGGATCAACCAGAGAGCTGAAAAATAATCAAGTTTATAACCATAAACGTTCGTATATAGTAATGCTGTTCTTCAGCACATTCTGCATACTTAAGTAGTACACAGGAGAAAGGCATTGTAGCCTTTCACAATAATGACTAGAGATTTGGTTAGCACAGCTTTATGATTCTGTCTTTGCTTCAAAACTGGACAAACAGATACTCAGACTATTGAATCTAAACAGAAATGTCATTGTCATTATGACGTAATCATGCCTGTTCAATACTTTACAACTTAATCTCATCTTGCTTGATACCAACACTGCTATCCAGTTTCTTTTTGCTAACATTTGACTAATCTTTTTTTTATCCCATTTTCAGTAACACTGTACCAATCGTTTGAAATATTACTTATAATAACATCAGGATGGCTTTTGTATATTTTATGATCTAAGTCCATCTCTTAATAAGCTTACTGTAGCTACATTTAAAGTAATCACCAACCATTCTGAGCTCATTCCTATTACAGTGTTTTTGTTTTGATATATATATCTTTTTAAAAAAGAATGAGGTAGCCGGGAGTGGTGGCACACGCCTTTAATCCCAGCACTTGGGAGGCAGAGGCAGGGAGATTTCTGAGTTCGAGGCCAGCCTGGTCTACAGAGTGAGTTCCAGGACAGCCAGGGCTATACAGAGAAACCCTGTCTCGAAAAACCAAAAAGAATGAGGTAAAATACTACGTGGTTGCTTTCAAAACAATAAATCCCCATCATTAAAGCCTTTCATCCCCAGTTCTGTTGAAAATTTAAGTATTTACACTTATCAACTATTTGTGAATTTCTTACTTTTATATAGCATTCTCAAGCTGTAATTTTTTTCTCAGTATTTAGACCAAACTTATTGCTGGTTAGCAAATAGGCTAATAAAATGGGGCCTATAAAATTGCACCTGTTAAATTCTTTTAAAGACTAAGCAAATTTACTTTAAAGGGCATTTTTTTTTTTTTTGGTCTAACTTCGGACACTCATACAGTCACTCACCCAAAATGATCATGTATTGAATAATTTATCATAATTAAGTGACATGGCATGCAATATTTTAAAAATTAGGGTGATATTAGCACTCCTTAAAACAACAACATGTGGTTGATGTATGCATACCTCCCACCACCTTCTTTACAGTTGGGACAGGTGCAAGCTACCCTCCGAAGTCTTTTTCCTTCTTGATGTTGTTGGTCCCCTTCTTCATCTACCACTTGTACTCGTAAGTGTGTTAGGTCATTGGTATTCAGTGTAGAATCACCACTGAGCTGCCACTCTTCAGGATCAGGTTCCTCTTCCTTGATCCTAATATCTAAAGATAAAAAGAGGAGCGGCACACATACATGAGATGGAGCCTACTGCTTTAAAAAGACAAACATTAGTTTCAAACTTTTCTATGTTAGAGGATTACATAAAGGAAAAAAAAGCAACTATTTGTAAAGCATATTCATTTTCCTTTCAAAGATATATATATAGTTTTTAACAATAATTTCAGCAGAAGATGGAATATGACTAACAGTAGAGCTTACTTTAAAAAAAAAAAAATCCAGTAAGAAATGTGAAATTTCAAATATAGTTGATCAATTAGTCAACTGAGGTACCAGGGGGAGGGATGGGATCTTGGGACCTCACAGCCCTTTTACTTTTTCCGTTTTAATTTTTTATTTTGAGACTTGTTATGATTAAGATTCCCAAGCTGGTCCTGAGCATGCAACCCTCCTGTGTCAGCATACCACGTGTCTTTAATATCTAAAACTTGTAGCCACTCTCTACATAGGTACCATATGAATGTAAAGGAACGCATCCACGGGGGTAGGGACAGACCTCAGTCAGTATACTGCCCTGCCTCAAAAGGATCAGATCCAAGACCCACAGAAAAGTTGGGCACTACAGTACAGTGTCATGAGGGTAGGGACAACATCAGACTCAAGAGATTCTGCCTCAAAAAGTAAGATATACAATTGAAGCAGACACCCAAGGTCAATTGCCAGCCTCCATGCAAGCACTCGGGGGCTGAGGGACAGACAAACAGATACAGAACGTGCAACTGCATTCATTTTTATAGTTTAACATACAAACTCAAGCTTTAAAGTCAAGGATTACTCAAGTACTTAAAATGGCTACAACGTTGCTATAGAAGGATGTATGGAAGTATGTGGCAGTTTGTGCTTTATTATAAACCAGACTGGAAAGCAAAAAATGTGTTATAAAGTTCTTTACATATCAATAGCACAATAATGCATCATCTTTCTTTTTCTCTTTTTTCCCCCTAAGACGGGGTTTCTCTCTGTGTAGTTCTGACTGACCTGGAACTTAGTCTGAAACCTGGTAGGCCTCGAACTCAGAGACCCAGCTGCCTTTGTCTAAGTGCTGGGATTATTAAAGGCGTTCAATCACCATCACCACCACCACCTGAACCAATGTATCATTTTCTAAGTGAATCTATGGCAACTACATTTTCTGCAACCCAAAAGCGTGGTTTTAAAATATAATGTTGGAGACTGCATTAGTTAGGGAAGCAGAAACCGGCCTGAGTAGGACCACAGGCCTCATCCGGCTGGATCAGCGCCAGGGTAGCGGGAGCGCAGGGTTGCCTGACACCCGCCAGCTACCCACGACCCCCGCCGAAGGATTTTGGGACTGCTGGTGAGTGGAACACAGCTTCTGCTCCAATCCAATTGCGCGGGACCTGAGACTGCATTAGTTAGGGAAGCAGAAACTGGCCTGAGTAGGGCCACAGGCCTCACCCGGCCGGATCAGCGCCAGGGTAGCGGGAGCGCAGGGTTGCCTGACACCCGCCAGCTACCCACGACCCCCGCCGCAGGATTTTGGGACTGCTGGTGAGTGGAACACAGCTTCTGCTCCAGTCCAATCACGCGGGACCTGAGACTGCTCTGGTTGGGGAGAGAGAAATCCGGCCTACATAGGGCCACAATCCTCTTCCGGTCAGAAAAGCACCGGGGCAGCTGGGGCGCAGGGTCGGCTGACACTCACCAGCTACCCACAACACCCACCACAGGATCTTAAGACTTCTGGAGAGTGGAACACAGCTTCTGCTCCAATCCAATTGCACGCGGGACCAGAGACTGCATTAGTTAGGGAAGCAGAAAAACGGCCTGAGTAGGACCACAGGCCTCTTCCGGCTGGACCAGCACCGGGGTACCATCAGCTACCCACGACCCCCGCCGCAGGATTTAGAGACTGCTGGTGAGTGGAACACAGCTTCTGCTCCAATCTTTAAATAGTGACAACGATAACAACTAACCCCAGAGATTACCAGATGGCGAAAGGTAAACGTAATAATCTTACTAACAGAAACCAAGACCACTCACCATCATCAGAACCCAGCACCCCCACTTCACCCAGTCCAGGGCACCCCAACACACCGGAAAAGCTAGACACGGATTTAAAAGCATATCTCCTGATGATGATAGAGGACTTCAAGAAGGACGTTAATAACACACTTAAAGAAATGCAGGAGAACACTGCTAAAAAGGAAGAAGACAAAAAAGAGGAAGCACAAAAATCCCTTAAAGAATTGCAGGAGAACACTGCTAAAGAGTTACAAATCCTTAAAGAAAAACATGATAACATAATCAAACAGGTAGAAGTCCTTACAGAAAAACAGGAAAACACATCCAAACAGATGATGGAAATGAACAAAACCATACTAGACCTAAAAAGGGAAGTAGACACAATAAAGAAAACCCAAAATGAGGCAACACTGGAGATAGAAACCCTAGGAAAGAAATCTGGAACCATAGATACGAGCATCAGCAACAGAATACAAGAGATGGAAGAGAGAATCTCAGGTGCAGAAGATTCCATAGAGAACATCGGCACAACAATCAAGGAAAATGGAAAATGCAAAAAGATCCTAACTCAAAACATCCAAGAAATACAGGACATAATGAGAAGACCAAACCTACGGATAATAGGAGTGGATGAGAATGAAGATTTTCAACTCAAAGGACCAGCAAACATCTTCAACAAAATTATAGAAGAAAACTTCCCAAATCTAAAGAAAGAGATGCCCATGAACATACAAGAAGCCTACAGAACTCCAAATAGACTGGATCAGAAAAGAAATACCTCCCGACACATAATAATCAGAGCAACAAATGCTCTAAATAAAGATAGAATACTAAAAGCAGTAAGAGAAAAAGGCCAAGTAACATATAAAGGCAAGCCTATCAGAATTATACCAGACTTTTCACCAGAGACTATGAAAGCCAGAAGATCCTAGACAGATGTTATACAGACACTAAAAGAACACAAATTCCAGCCCAGGCTACTATACCCAGCCAAACTCTCAATTAACATAGATGGAGAAACCAAAGTATTCCACGACAAAACCAAATTCACACATTATCTCTCCACGAATCCAGCCCTTCAAAGGATAATAACAGAAAAAAACCAATACAAGGACAGGAACCACGCCCTAGAAACAACAAGAAGGTAATCCCTCAACAAACCTAAAAGAAGACAGCCACAAGAACAAAATGCCAACTTTAACATCAAAAATAACAGGAAACACCAATTTCTTTTCCTTAATATCTCTTAATATCAATGGACTCAACTCCCCGATAAAAAGACATAGACTAACAAACTGGCTACACAAACAAGACCCAACATTTTGCTGCTTACAGGAAACTCATCTCAGAGAAAAGGATAGACACTACCTCAGAATGAAAGGCTGGAAAACAATTCTCCAAGCAAATGGCATGAAGAAACAAGCTGGAGTAGCCATTCTAATATCTGATAAGATTGACTTCCAACCCAAAGTCATTAAAAAAGACAGGGAGGGACACTTCATACTCATCAAAGGTAAAATCCTCCAAGAGGAACTATCAATCCTGAATATCTATGCTCCAAATACAAAGGCAGCCACATTCATTAAAGAAACTTTAGTAAATCTCAAAGCACACATTGCACCTCATACAATAATAGTGGGAGACTTCAACACACCACTTTCACCAATGGACAGATCATGGAAACAGAAACTAAACAGGGACACAGTGAAACTAAGAGAAATTATGAATCAAATGGATCTGGCAGATATCTACAGAACATTCTATCCTAAAACAAAAGGATATACCTTCTTCTCAGCACCTCGTGGTACCTTCTCCAAAATTGACCACATAATTGGTCACAAAACAGGCCTCAACAGATATAAAAATATTGAAATTGTCCCATGCATCCTATCAGATCACCATGGACTAAGGCTGATCTTCAATAACAAAATAAATAATAGAAAGCCAACCTTCACGTGGAAACTGAACAACACTCTTCTCAATGATACCTTGGTCAAGGAAGGAATAAAGAAAGAAATTAAGGACTTTTTAGAGTTCAATGAAAATAAAGCCACAACATACCCAAACTTATGGGACGCAATGAAAGCATTTTTAAGAGGAAAACTCATAGCTCTGAGTGCCTCCAAAAGGAAACTAGAGAGAGCACACATTAGCAGCTTGACAACACACCTAAAAGCACTAGAACAAAAGGAAGCAAATTCACCCAAGAGGAGTAGACGGCAGGAAATAATCAAACTCAGGGGTGAAATCAACCAAGTGGAAACAAGAAAAACTATTCAAAGAATCAACCAATCAAGGAGCTGGTTCTTTGAGAAAATCAGCAAGATAGATAAACCCTTAGCCAGACTCACTAGAGGGCACAGGGAAAGCATCCTAATTAACAAAATCAGAAATGAAAAAGGAGACATAACAACAGATCCTGAAGACATCCAAAACACCATCAGATCCTTCTACCAAAGGCTATACTCAACAAAACTGGAGAACCTGGATGAAATGGAGAAGTTCCTAGACAGATACCAGGTACCAAAGTTGAATCAAGATCAGGTTAATGATCTAAACAGCCCTATATCCCCCAAAGAAATAGAAGCAGTCATTAATAGTCTCCCAACTAAAAAAAGCCCAGGACCAGATGGGTTTAGTGCAGAGTTCTATCAGACCTTCAAAGAAGATCTAATCCCAGTTCTTCACAAACTATTCCACAAAATAGAAACAGAAGGTACTCTACCCAACTCATTCTATGAAGCCACAATTACTCTGATACCTAAACCACAAAAAGACCCAACAAAGATAGAAAACTTCAGACCAATATCCCTTATGAATATTGATGCAAAAATCCTCAATAAAGTTCTTGCTAACCGAATCCAAGAACACATCAAAACAATCATCCATCCTGACCAAGTAGGTTTCATCCCAGGGATGCAGGGATGGTTCAATATACGGAAATCCATCAACGTAATCCAGTATATAAACAAACTCAAAGACAAAAACCACATGGTCATCTCCTTAGATGCGGAAAAAGCATTTGACAAGATCCAACACCCATTCATGATAAAAGTCTTGGAAAGATCAGGAATTCAAGGCCATTACCTAAACATGATAAAAGCAATCTACAGCAAACCAGTAGCCAACATCAAAGTAAATGGTGAGAAGCTTGAAGCAATCCCTCTAAAATCAGGGACTAGACAAGGCTGTCCACTTTCTCCATACCTATTCAACATTGTACTTGAAGTCCTAGCCAGAGCAATTCGACAACAAAAGGAGATCAAAGGGATACAAATTGGAAAAGATGAAGTCAAAATATCACTTTTTGCAGATGATATGATAGTATATATAAGTGACCCTAAAAATTCCACCAGAGAACTCCTAAGCCTGATAAACAGCTTCGGTGAAGTAGCTGGATATAAAATTAACTCAAACAAATCAATGGCCTTTCTCTACACAAAGAATAAACAGGCTGAGAAAGAAATTAGGGAAACAACACCCTTCTCAATAGTCACAAATAATATAAAATATCTTGGCGTGACTCTAACTAAGGAAGTGAAAGATCTGTATAATAAAAACTTCAAGTCTCTGAAGAAAGAAATTATAGAAGATCTCAGAAGATGGAAAGATCTCCCATGCTCATGGATTGGCAGGATCAACATTGTAAAAATGGCTATCTTGCCAAAAGCAATCTACAGATTCAATGCAATCCCCATCAAAATTCCAACTCAATTCTTCAACGAATTAGAAAGTGCAATCTGCAAATTCATCTGGAATAACAAAAAACCTAGGATAGCAAAAACTCTTCTCAAGGATAAAAGAACCTCTGGTGGAATCACCATGCCGGACCTAAAGCTCTACTACAGAGCAATTGTGATAAAAACTGCATGGTACTGGTATAGTGACAGACAAATAGACCAATGGAATAGAATTGAAGACCCAGAAATGAACCCACACACCTATGGTCACTTGATCTTCGACAAGGGAGCTAAAAACATCCAGTGGAAGAAAGACAGCATTTTCAACAAATGGTGCTGGCACAACTGGTTGTTAACATGTAGAAGAATGCGAATCGATCCATTCCTATCTCCTTGTACTAAGGTCAAGTCTAAGTGGATCAAGGAACTTCACATAAAACCAGAGACACTGAAACTTATAGAGGAGAAAGTGGGGAAAAGCCTTGAAGATATGGGCACAGGGGAAAAATTCCTGAATAGAACAGTAATGGCTTGTGCTGTAAGATCGAGAATTGACAAGTGGGACCTCATGAAACTACAAAGCTTCTGCAAGGCTAAAGACACCATCAATAAGACAAAAAAACCACCAACAGATTGGGAAAGGATCTTCACCTATCCTAAATCAGATAAGGGACTAATATCCAATATATATAAAGAACTCAAGAAGGTGGACTCCAGAAAGTCAAATAACCCCATTAAAAAATGGGGCTCAGAACTGAACAAAGAATTCTCACCTGAGGAATACCGAATGGCAGAGAAGCACCTGAAAAAATGTTCAACATCCTTAATCATCAGGGAAATGCAAATCAAAACAACCCTGAGATTCCACCTCACACCAGTCAGAATGGCTAAGATCAAAAATTCAGGTGACAGCAGATGCTGGCGAGGATGTGGAGAAAGAGGAACACTCCTCCATTGTTGGTGGGATTGCAAGCTTGTACAACCACTCTGGAAATCAGTCTGGCGGTTCCTCAGAAAATTGGACATAGTACTACCGGAGGATCCAGCAATACCTCTCCTGGGCATATATCCAGAAGATGTCCCAACCGGTAAAAAGGACACATGCTCCACTATGTTCATAGCAGCCCTATTTATAATAGCCAGAAGCTGGAAAGAACCCAGATGTCCCTCAACAGAGGAATGGATACAGAAATTATGGTACATTTACACAATGGAGTACTACTCAGCTATTAAAAAGAATGAATTTATGAAATTCCTAGCCAAATGGATGGACCTGGAGGGCATCATCTTGAGTGAAGTAACACAATCACAAAAGAACTCACACAATATGTATTCATTGATAAGTGGATATTAGCCCAAAACTTAGGATACCCAAGATATAAGATACAATTTGCTAAACACATGAAACTCAAGAAGAATGAAGACCAAAGTGTGGACACTGTGCACCTTCTTAGAATTGGGAACAAAACACCCAGGGAAGGAGCTACAGAGACAAAGTTCGTAGCTGTGATGAAAGGATGGACCATTTAGAGACTGCTGTATCCAGGGATCCGTCCCATAATCAGCTTCTAAACGCTGACACCATTGCATACACTAGCAAGATCTTGCTGAAAGGACCCAAATATAGCTGTCTCTTGTGAGACGATGCCGGGGCCTAGCAAACACAGGAGTGGATGTTCACAGTCAGCTATTGGATGTATCACAGGGCTCCCAATGGAGAAGCTAGAGAAAGTACCCAAGGAGCTAAAGGGATCTGCAACCCTATTGTTGGAACAACATGATGTACTAACCGGAACCCTGGAGCTCTTGTCTCTAGCTGCATATGTATCGAAAGATGGCCTAGTCGGCCATCAATGGAAAGAGAGGCCCATTGGACTTGCAAACTTTATATGCCCCAATATAGGGGAATGCCAGGGCCAAAAGAATGGGAATGGGTGGGTAGGGAAGTGGGGGGCGCTATGGGGGACTTTTGGGATAGTATTGGAAATGTAATTGAGGAAATTATGTAATAAAAATATAAAAAAAAAATAAAGATAGTAAAATAAAAAAAAAAATAAATAAAATTATACTTAATGGCAAAAAAAAAAATAAAAAAAATAAAATATAATGTTGATATAAGTGTCATGCACACAGAATCCTCTAAAGAAAAATAAAAAAACAAAAAACTGTAAACAAGCAAGCAAAAAAGAACCCAAATTCCTGAAATACGTGCATGTAAAGCTAAAAATCTAATTTTAGATATTAATCACTAATCCTTTAAACAAAATAACCTTGAAAATAACCTTAGGTAGAGTGCCCAAAATCTGATCCCCAGCACACCTTATAACTCCATTAAAAAAACAAAAAAACGAAACACTAGTACAGACTCACATAAAAGCTTCTAGAGGAAGCTGGGTGGGGCAGGCATACCTTTAACTCCAGCACTCAGAAGGCAGAGGCAGGCAAATCTCTGAGTTGGAGGCCAGCCTGAGTTCCAGGACACCCCAGGCTACACAAAGAAAACAAAACATAAAACCAAACCTGAGAGAAGAAGAGGAGAAGCCATTCTGGCCTGGGCAGGGTGGATATTAGTGCCAATCAATGACATAAGAATTACAAAGGAACTGGAGAGCCATCTCAGTGGGTGAGAGGTTGTGCTGTTTGGGGGAGAACCAGGTTTGGTTCCCTGCACACATATGGCAGTTCCAAATTCCTAGAGTTCAAGTTACAGGGGACCCAACAGCCTCTTCTGGCCTCCAAGGGTGCCTGCACTCACACGTACATACCTACACACAAATACACGTAATTATTTATTCAAACTTTTAAATTTATTTTTATTCTTAATTATGTGTAAGTACACGTGAAGGTAGGTGACTGTGGATGTCAAAGACATTAGAACCCTGGAGGCAATTATAAGCCACCTCACATGGTACTGAGGATCTAACTTGGGTCCTCTGCAAAAGCAACGGACGCTTTTAACCACTGAGCCATCTCTCTCCAACCACCAACACATACACATAGATAAAAGAGAAACGGTAAGCAAGAGAGCACTGATAACAAGGATAATTTGGTGCATGTTGTTATACACATGTACTCTCAGGTCTCTATGATGATTAACACAGGAGGTTCATAAACTTGATGCCAACTTGGTCTACATAAAAAAAAAAAATTTTTTTTTAATCACAGCAAAACAAAACAAGGGGTTGGAGAGATGGCTCAATGGTTTAAGAACACATGCTACTCTTGCAGAAGACCTCTGAGTTCAGTTCCTAGCACCCACACCAGGTAGCTTGTGACCAGAAACCTCTGACCTCTGCATCTGCAGCCATGTTCCCCCCCGCCGCCCCCCCCCCAACACACATATATACATCTTGGTAAAATCCCAGCACTCGGGAGGCAGAGGCAGGCGGATTTCTGAGTTTGAGGCCAGCCTGACCTACAGAGTGAGTTCCAGGACAGCCAGAGCTACACAGAGAAACCCTGTCTCAAAAATCAACAACAACAACAAAAGAAATACAATAAACCTAAACCAAGTGCTGTGTTCCCAAAACATAGGAGCCAGACAGAGGAGGACTGCTTCAACTTTGAGGCCAGCCTGGCACCTACATAGACTGGCAGGTCAGCAAGGACCTGCATAACACCCTGTCTCTCAAGAAACAAAAAGATGGACCAAAAGAAAAATCTATCTGAATGGGAACTACTAAGACATAAAATCCAGCTGGTTAACAAGCACACAAAAGCAAGCATGGAAAAGAATGGAAAACCACCTGACTGAAAGAATGAAGCTATTTTAGAGCAGTGGGCCTCAACCTTCCTAATATCCTTTAATATAGACAGTTTCTCAGGTTGTGGAGACCCCAAAAAACAAAATTATTTTTGTTGCTACTTCATAACTGTAATTTTGCTGTTATGAATCACAATGTAAATATGATATACAGGGTATCTAATATGCCCAGTGAGAGGGTTGTTTGACACCCCCAAGGGGTCTTGACCCCCAAATTGAGAACTGCTTTTTTAGAACATTCCTGTTTTCTATTGCTAATTCTCTTTATGAACCTTCAAAACATGCTTAAAGAATATGTCATGAGGCTGGAGAAATGGCTCAGTGGTTAAGAGCACCAACTGCTCTTCTGAAGGTCATGAGTTCAAATCCCAGCAACCAAATGATGGCTCATAACCATCCGTAATGAGATCTGATGCCCTCTTCTGGGGTTTCTGACAACAGCTACAGCAAGCGAGTGGGGCCAGAGCAAGAAGAGAAAATGTCTGAAGACAGCTACAGTGTACTTACATATAATAAATAAACAAATCTTTTTAAAAAGATGTGTCACAAAACAGATACTAACAATTTAGTTTTCTTTCTTACAGTACAGACAACTTAGCCAAGTTCAAACTCAACACCTTTTGTCCATCCAAAACAAACCTCCTTGTATCCCCTTGTCATTAGTAACTTAACTACTCAAACTATCAACCTGAGCAAAGTCCTGTAGTGCATACTAGGCCCTCTTTCATCTCTTTCTCTTAAGTCATCCTGTACTCAACCTGCCAAAATTTTGTTCCTAAATAAGAATACAATTATATCTCTTAATTGAGTAAGTAACACATTAATTTTCTATTTTCTCCTGGATTAAGTTCCAAAAATCAGGGAAAGATTCTGGGGGAGTAAAAATATTACAATGAACTAACATATGTTCTGTATCTAAACTCACAGATTATACACCACCAAGAAACCTCATGTAGAATGTGTGACTGGCTGGTCATATTTGTCAGTGTAGAAGTCACCAAACATAACAAACGTGTCAGTCAAACAGAAGGTACTTCCAAAATGGCTAACTACATAGAGGGAGAGTTATGTGTTGCTGGAAGAACTGATTTCTTGATCTGTGTTTAATGTGTTTATCGTTTAAAATAGAAAGTTGTAGTACGCTGGGCGTGGTGGTGCATGCCTTTAATCCCAGCACTCGGGAGGCAGAGGCAGGCGATTTCTGAGTTTGAGGCCAGCCTGGTCTACAAAGTGAGTTCCAGGACAGCCAAGGCTACACAGAGAAACCCTGTCTCGGAAGGAAAGAAAAAGAAAAAGAAAAAGAAAAAGAAAAAGAAAAAGAAAAAGAAAAAGGAAAAGGAAAAGGAAAAGGAAAAGGAAAAGGAAAAGGAAAAGGAAAAGGAAAAGGAAAAGAAAAAGAAAAAGAAAAAGAAGAAAAAGAAAAAGAAAAAGAAAAAGAAAAAGAAAAAGAAAAAGAAAAAGAAAAAGAAAAAGAAAAAGAAAAAGAAAAAGAAAAAGGGGAAGGGGAAGGGAAAGGGAAAGGGAAAGGGAAAGGGAAAGGAAAAACGGAAACAGAAACGGAAAGGAAAAGAAAAAAGAAAGTTAAAGTACATGATTTATATATTTCCTGAAAATTATACTTCAATTTCTTTTATTGTGTTTGCATCTCTAGCTCTTTCCCCCCACTTATATGAGGTGAAACCCAGAAATTTAGGGTGTCTTCAAAAAATTAAATTCATAATTTGAAGTTTAGAATGTAATTTTATTCAACAAATATATAAATAGTTGAAACATGTTAAGTCACTCTTCTAGGTTCTAAAGAGAAATTTCTTAAAGATTTATTTATTTATTTATTTATATGAGTACACTGTAGGTGTACAGGTCATGAGCCTTCATATGGTTGTTGGGAATTTAATTTTTAAGACCTCTGCTCGCTCTGGTTGGCCCCACTCAGACCCTCCAGTCAACTCCACTTGCTCAGTCTCTGCTTGCTCTGGCCCAAAGATTTATTTATTATCATACATAAGTACACTGTAGCTGTCTTCAGATGCACCAGAAGAGGGTGTCAGATCTCATTACAGGTGGTTGTGAGCTACCATGTGGTAGCTGGGATTTGAACTCAGGACCTTCAGAAGAACAGTTAGTGCTTTTACCCACTGAGTCATCTCGCCAGCTTCCAAAAATTGCTAACAAGAGTTCCATTCCTGTATTTATTGGGTTTACCTTTTAATTCGGAGAGGACAAGTAAGCAGGCAGCACTTGGTAGCAATTAAGATATGGAAGAGGAAAGTCTAAGGAGGAATAGGAAATGAGAAGGGAGAAATTACTATTTTTAACAGTAGACAGAGACAGTTTCTGCCAGTGTGGTAACATATAACCTGATGATTGGCAATGGAGCAGGTGTGGCCAAAGCACAAAGAAAAACAAGCTAGATATGTTTGATGAGTTGAAAGGGAAAACAAAAAGACAGTCTGTATGGCAAGAGTATAATGAATGTGGAGAACAGTAAGAGGTAAAATGGAGTAGGCAAAGGAAGAGAACCATATGATATGATACATTATCATGCAGGCTAGTTTAAGAACTTCACATTTTATTCTAAGAAGTACTGAAAGGAGTGGTAATATTTAAATAGGATTTTATTACAATAAACTCATGGATGCTGAATAAAGTCTGCTAGAAGACAGTAGCAGACAAGCACAGGAACAGCAATTAGGAAATTATTATAAATTACTACAGCAAATTACCAGGTATAGTAACATAGACTTTAAGCCCAGCACTATGAAGCAGAAGCAGGCAGATCTCTGTGAATTCAAGGCCAGCCAGGTCTATGTAATGAGTTCTTGGGTCACTAGAGCTACACAGTCTTTAAAAACAAACTACAGGGGCTGGAGAGATGGCTCAGCGGTTAAGAGCACTGACTGCTCTTCTGAAGGTCCTGAGTTCAAATCCCAGCAACCACATGGTGGCTCACAACCATCCACAAGATCTGATGCCCTCTTCTGGTGTGTTTGAAGACAGCTACTACAGCAAAAGATGGCAGTGTCTGCAGTACTAATGATAAAGAGGCTATTGCAGAAGGATCCGAAGATCAAAGCCTGCATGGGCTATATAGTGAATTTTAAGTCAATTTCTACACAGTGAGATCTGGTCAAGAAAGAAGGAAAGAAGGTAAAAGGAAAGAAGGAAAAGAGGGAGGGGAGAGGAAGAGAGGAGAGGGAGGGGAGGGGAGGGGATGGGGAGGAGAGGGGATCAGAAATTGGGGTGTTGATAAGGAGGTTGAAGGATGACTCAGTTCAAAAAATATTTTGAAGGTAAAGCCAAAGATAGCTGGAAATAGGTCTAATAACAGACTACAAGATCACAAACAGGTTAACAGTTTATCCTTAATAACTGAAAAGATAAAGAACTGCTATTAACTGTATCAAGTTATAGGAATGGGGTAAAAGCTTTAAAATACCAAATGAAGACAATGATCAGACAGCAAAGAGTTCTGGAGTTAAGGTACGATGCTGGCTTACCAACCTAAATTTGACTGTCATTAGCATATATAGTTGATATTAAGGCATATGGAATGCAATGTAGATCTGAGCATGGATACCATAAACTCCTGTAACCCCAGCACTTAAGACAAATGGGAGTCCAAGGCTAGCCTGGGCTCAAAACCAAACCCTTAGGTCACGCCACTGTGTGCATGTGCTTGAAAGAACAGTAGAACCCCTAGGATAAGCAGTGTTAATCTACCAGACACACCTTAGAACTATGTGCCATCACCCAAGAACACAAAGATAACTAACTGTTCAAAGACCGAGGCCTCTACAATTGGAAACAAACAAACCTTTTCAAATTTAACTGTGCTATGCATTCCATGGGACTAGAAACCGACTAACACAATGAGTTAGAAAATGTCAGGTTGGAAAAACATCTCCTCTGGTTCTTGCAGAGGACCCGAGTTCTATTCCCAACACCCACATCAGGTAGCTCACAGCTACCTGGGAGCATCTCTCTCACCTCTGTGGAGTACAGACACGCATAAGCATATGTCAGGCCATTCCCCGGCTAGTCTGCAAGAATAAATTTAACATGTAAGATGACCCAAAATACTATAAACTAGCTTCTACACCGAGTAGCACACCATGAGTAGCATACCAGTACAACAAACATCAGAGTTTAAAAAGTAAATGTGCTTATTTGAAAGAAAAACAAAGTTAAAAAAAATTGAGACAGAAATTCAAGTTTTTTTCATAATACATTTAAGAACTTTACAAAGGGAAGAGCTATTATCTTCCTCAAAATGTTCAAGTTTCCCTCTGGTCTGAAACATCAGACACTGTATTTATCCTCTGACTGTTTTTTAAGATCTAACTGCAAAACAAGCTTGTTAAGGGTAGTAGAAAATGCATGTTTGGCCGGGCGGTGGTGGCGCACACCTTTAGTCCCAGCACTTGGGAGGCAGAGGCAGGTGGATTTCTGAGTTCAAGGCCAGCCTGGTCTACAGAGTGAGTTCCAAGACAGCCAGGACTGCACAGAGAAACCCTGTCTCGAAAAAAACATAATAAATAAGTATTGATTTCTGGGGCTGAGAGATGTCTTGGTGAGTCTAATCTTCATGTAGAACTGAATTCATTTCCTTATCCCCCACCCCCATGTAAAATAAAGAGCCAGGTTCGATGGTATATGCCCATAATCCCAGTGCTGAGGATACCAGGAGTGGCGTGGGGAGTTGTTCTGGTGTGATCCGTGAATTCCAGGTTCTTTAACAAATAGTACCTTGCTGGGAGTAGTGGTGCACGCCTTTGATCCCAGCACTGGGGAGGCAGAGGCAGGCAGATTTCTGAGTTCAAGGCCAGCCTGGTCTACAAAGTGAGTTCCAGGACAGCCAGGGCTACACAGAGAAACCCTGTCTCGAAAAAACAAAAAAGCAAAACAAAACAAAAACAAATAGTATCACAAAAATAAGGTGCAGGGAAGATGTGGTAATCTACACCTTCAATCTCAGCACTTGAAAGCAGACAGGCAGAGCTCTGTGAGTTTTAAGGCCAGCCAGGATTACATAGTTAGACACTGCCTTAGATGGGGGGCGGGGGAGGAAGGTGGAAAGCAACTGAGTAAATAAGACAGTCAACATTGAACTCTGGCTCACTGACCCACAAGCACACCAGCCACATATGCCACACCCAAGTATGTATGAGTGCATGTGTGCACACACACAAGCATGCACACACACATACGTACATATAAACTACAGTTTGATAAAATGACTTCAAAATGTGAGATGAATTTTATTATATGTCTACATATTCCATATTACAGTGGAGTAGTATGTAGTCTCAGTTAAATCCTGCTACACACTAGAAAGTAGAAATAACTCAAAATATTACACTAGCTGAAATAAGGAAATAACAAAACACAAATTCTACCAACATCAAGTGTCTAAAAAGTAGCCAAAATCAGTGAAGCAGAAAGCAGAATGAATACTGCCACAGTGGAAGGACAAGAGTGACAGGAAATTGGTACTGAATATATACAGAATTGTGATTTTGCAGTATTGGTTTAGGAGCTCTGTTATACAATATGAACATATTTAAATGGACACTTAAAAAACAGTTAAGGACTGACATGATGGCTTAATGGATAAGGCTGGATAGAAACGACAAAAACCTCCAAGCCCTTATCCCTAGAACATGCATGATAGAAGGAATTTCAGCTCTCAAAGGCTGTTCTCCTGACTCCACTCACACGCATTATGGTACCTGTGTACTTGCCTGTGCCTTCACACAAAATAAACAAACACTTAGAAATTAGCATGATTAAAGTTAATGTTATTTTTTTAACCACAACTGAAGGGAAAACTAGAAATGTCTTCCATTTACACAGAACTTGTTTTAGAAATCTCACAGATAAAAATCAATGTCTAAAGAAATTTAGAATAATGATGAAAGATGTGCAGCAATATTATAAAATTACTTACTCTAGTTAGGTCCCATCTTTTTCGTATAAGCTACACTAACTAGTTTCCCCCTTTTCTCCAAATTTTAAAAAATGTTTAAGTTAATCCAGTTTTGATGTTCTTCCTAGACTTAAAAAAGTCTCAATAATTTATAATTGCTATTCAAAAAAAAAAACCAAGTAATTTATTTGAAACTACCATAACTCACACCATTCAAATCCTAACAAGTATCAAACATTCATATTAAGCATAGATCCGGCCAGGCGTGGTGGTGCACACTTTTAATCCCAGCACTTGGGAGGTAGAGGCAGGTGGATTTCTAAATTCAAGGCCAGCCTGATCTACAGAGTGAGTTCCAAGACAGCCAGGGTTACACAGAGAAACCCTGTCTCAAAAAAAAAAAAAAAAAAACCAAAAAAGAGAGGACTCTCCTTGCAGCTGCAGAGTTCAGAGTCCGGAGCTGCTGCGGCAGTGGTGGTGGTGGTGGTGGCGGCGGCAGCTGTGGCGAAGGCTAGAGTCACAGCTGGACAAGCTTTTAAGAAGTTTCTTCTGGCCGGGCGTGGTGGCACATGCCTTTAATCCCAGCACTCGGGAGGCAGAGGCAGGCGAATTTCTGAGTTCGAGGCCAGCCTGGTCTACAAAGTGAGTGCCAGGACAGCCAGGGCTACACAGAGAAACCCTGTCTCGAAAAAAACCAAAAAAGAAGTTTCTTCTGCTCTTTGACAGAGTATTGGTTGAAAGGGGTGCCACCGAAACTGTAACCAAAGGTAGCATTATACTTCCAGAAAAGTCTCAAGGAAAAGTGGTGTTGTGGCTGTGGGGTCAGGTGGGGAAGGAAAGAGTGGAGAGATTGAGCCTGTCAGTGTGAGAGTTGGAGATAAAGTTCTTCTCCCAGAATATGGAGGCACCAAAGTAGTTCTAGATGACGAGGACTATTTCTTATTTAGAGAAAGTATGTCAACTGAAATCACTGTTGAAATGGTGTCACGTGAAGCTGCCATTCCACTGATGTCTGAACTATTTCATCATGTAAATGTAAATAATTTCCATGCCTCCCTTTTATAATAAATGGATGATGCCTAAACTGACAGCCATTGTCTCTGACCTTTAGTTTCACTGTACTGTTACAAACATTTCCAAATAAAATGATGTAAATGAAAAAAAAAAAAAAAAAAAACCAGATTCAGTATTTAGAAACTAATGATCTGAAAGTGATGAGGAGTAAAAGGTGAAGTATTCAAACTTACGATAAAAGATATAAAATTGAGGGCTGGAGAAACGGCTCAGTGGTTAAGAGCACTGACTGCTCTTCCAAAGGTCCTAAATTCAATTCACAGCAATCCCATGGTGGCTCACAACCATCTGTAATGGGATCTGATACCCTCTTCTGGTGTGTCTGAAGACAGCTACAGTGTCTTTTTAAAAAACAGATATAAAGCTGATCTTGATTCAAAATTCTAACAGAAAGGGAATCTTAGTTTACCTTGCTTTCTTCCCATCTCCTCAAACACTCACTTGTCAAAAAAAAAAAAAAAAACAGAATTAAACTGCTTTCTTAGTGTAAGTAGTTGAGGATAAATATTCTCTTTAAAGCCACACCCATCATTAAGAATAAATAGTTTATATTAAAACAGCCCTAAATGGTACAATGTTTTGTAAACATTCACTTCCCCACCTACAATCTAATTTTCTGTAGCTTCTTTCTATCCAGTAGCTACCTATCTTCCTCCAGACTCTCAGCCATGTGTTTCTGCCACTCACCAAGAATACAAACATGGTAGCACTGGGCATGCTTGTGCACACCTGTACTCCTTGGACAACAGCAAACCCAGAATTCAGAAGGCTGAGGGAGGGGCAAGAGGATTCCAAGTTTGAGACTCTGCCTCAAATTAAAAAAAAAAAATTATTATTAATCTATTTTAGTTGCACTCTAAGAACTCTTTTTCAAACTTAATAGTTTGTAATAAGCTATTAAAATATCCTTTAAAATTATAGATTTTAGCCAGGCATTGATTGGCATATTCCTACTGTAATTCCAGCACCTAAAAGGAAGATTGCAAATCTGCTTGGGAGGCAGAGGCAGGCAAATTTCTGAGTTCGAGGCCAGCCTGATCTACAGAGTGAGTTCCAGGACAGCCAGGGCTACACAGAGAAACCCTGTCTCAAAAAAAACAAAAAAAAAAGATTGCAAATCTAAGACCAGCCTGGACTGAAGTCTGGTTTCAAACCAGCCACCCAGATTTAGTAGTGTTCTCTAGGCACTGCATATTATTCTTATAATTTAAAATACAATGGTAATGGCATAGTATATAAACCTATTTTCTGAAACTAAAGTAACTTACGATTATTTTCAGTAAGCTTGAATTATAATTTTTTTAAATGGAACACTGGAAGAGTATTACTACTTCAAGAAATAACTATAATTTTAAAGTACTTTGAAAATTCAAAAATTCTCAGGGCATGAATTATTTAGGAAATTTTAAGTAATATAGTTTGTACAGAAATGATCCAAAATCAATTACACATTATTTACCTTCTGTATCAGAAAGCTCAGGATACTAATCTTTGTGTAAAAACCCTACTTTATTAGAAGTAACGTAGGACTTAAATTATATAGAACCAAGAATCTCCAGATTCTAGTTTTGTTGGTAGGGTTTTTCTTACTTTTCTTACTTATTTTTATATATATATGTGTATATATATATATATATACATATATATGTAAAATATATATATATGTAAATCATATATATGTACACACACATATAATATATATATATATATATATATATATATATATAGAGAGAGAGAGAGAGAGAGAGAGAGAGAGAGTGTACAGGTGAAATATATATATATATATAGTACAGGTATAATACAGGTGTTTTGCCTGCATACATGTCTGTGCATGACATGAATGCAGTGCCCAAGGAAACCAGAAGATGGTGTTACCGACAGTTATGAGCCACCAGGTGGGTGGGTGCTGAGAACTCAAACCTGGTTCTCTCCTCAAGAACCCGTGCTTTTAACCCTGAGACATGGCTCCAGCTCCTCACAATTATATTCTATTACACTAAGTCAGGGCTAGTAAGATTGTTCTATAACAAACAATCCTGTCATCCTGATGGTTTGACACAAGAAAATCTTTTTTCTCCCTAATTTTATACACCATCAATTCAAGTTAAAGATCTGCTCCTTAATAGTCCGTTAGGAACCAAGACTCCACATGAGACTGTTTCTAAGTTTCCCTTACTAAGAATGACATAGAGGTATATGGCAAATTATACCCTGGTCTTAATTTTCACTCATTTTACTAGTCATAAAAAAGAATGCTGCCATATCTAATGTCAATGACTACAGCAAAGGGCAATCCTATCATGTGGGGGGTGGGGGTGGGGAAGACTAGAATACACACACACACACACACACACACACACACACCCCACTTCAATACAGAAGAGAAAAGCCAGGCTAGATCAATCTTGAAATTACACCTCTTTCAGACTTATGTCCAGGTTGGCGGTTTCTTATACAACTGAAAAAGTAAGGCAAACTACATGCCAGGCAGATTCTTTTAAGGGAATGAAAATAGCAATATCTGAGCTGGGCAGTGGTGGTGCATGCCTTTAATCCCAGCACTTGGGAGGCAGAGACAGATTTTTTGAGGTCAGCCTGGTCTACAAAGTGAGAAGAAAGAAAGGGGGGGGGGGGAGGAAGAGGGAGGAGGGATGGAGGGAGGGGAGGGGGGAAGGGAAAAGGGAAGGAGAGAGGGAGGGCAGGCAAACTGCTGAGTCACTTTACTCTTTCCTGCGGTAACAATGAGAGTAAGCGATGGTCACAGTGAGCGGATCCTCTCCAGAGGACTGACTCAGTTATTTCCTAAGATGTTTTTTCCAGTTCATCTCTTAGTAACATTGCTGTTTCTAATCACATATCTTTAATCTCAGTACTCAGAGTTAGGGATCTAGTCCCTATTCAAAAATCTGGTCATTTCTTTTCTAGTTCACCTCTTTCTCATAAGTTTGCTAGAGCCAATGACAGCTAAACAATAATTTGTTTCCCAAGTTCATCTCCTAAAACAAAGACAAGTCCTTGTCACCTAAGTTTTTGCAGCTAAGTTTTACCAAATGTTTCTCCTTATAACATTACCTGCCTCTAACAGTTGTCTGCATTGAGCCAACGGTACAGTTAAGGTTTTCTGTTATGAACATACATTCCGTCTATCAATTTGTAATTAAAACAGGCTATAACTTAAGTATGACCCAACAGACATGTAATGAAAATCACACATATAATTTCCAATTGTCAAGAAGCTAAAAAGCAGTAAAATTTGGTATTACTCCACTTAACCCATGATCAATGTAAGAATCACTTATTTTGAGCCAGGCAAGGTAGTTCATGCCTGCAATCACAGCACTTTGGAGATAGAAACAAGAGGACAAGGACTTCAAAGTACCCTCACCTACAGAGCTCAAGGCTAAAGACTAGCCCAAGCTATATGAAAACCAAACCTGAGATTTTTATATTCTATTTTAATACTAAATCTTTAAAATTCAATTTGTATTTTTTTCATATTTTAGTCTAGACTTATTTCAAGCACTTAAAATCAACTAAGACTATAATTCCTAAAATCACAGTGGCTTAAATATATATTTTTTGTTCATATCCACTATGTAACAGCTAGTGCTGTATTTCAAGCTTTCCTCACAAATGAATCATGATGGAGCAGACAAACCAACTGTACTCAAAGTAGATAGCACTCCTGGCTACTACACTCTTTAGGGATTATTTTTTCATGTTTGTTTGTCTGACTGATTGTTTTCAAGACATGGTTTCTTTCTTCTGTGACACCCTGGCTGTCCTGGAACTTACACTGTATTCCTAGACTGGCCTGGAGCTCACAGAAATCTGACTGCCTCTCTGCCTCCTGAGTGCTGGGATCAAAGGCATGCAATGCACCACCACCCAGCTAGACTTTTCTGGGTTTTTTTGGTTTGTTTGTTTGTTTGTTTGTTTTTTAATTTTAAAGTCATAATTTGAAACTTACTGTTTTCAAGGAATTTTATCCCAACTTTTCCTTTTTCTCCCTCAACACACACACTTGCATTTCAGTGGTACAAGGTTTGATCAACAAAACTTAACCCCAAGATGTGAGGGAAAGAACTCGGGAGGGAGGCACAGAAGGGTAGAAAAGGGGAGAAGGACTTTAGGAGAAAAGGAACAATAGAAGGTGAGGTTACAATCTATACTATATGGAACAATGATTCTACAACCAACTGCAGGAAGCAAGAATGGCAAGAAAGCAAGATTATTTACCAGGTAACAATAGTTCCCCTTTAAGAAAGTTTCTGAAGATTTGGAAAAGCCACAAGAAGTATTAACACATAACAAAACTTCAGATTCTCTTCACAACTTCTCTGACCAAGACTCTGAAAATCAGATGGGAAGTTACATCCATTCCTCAAAAGGAAAATAGAGAATTAGCCAGCCATTAATATACACCTGAACACAGCACGCAGGAAGGAAGAAATCCAAAATTTCAAGGCCAGTCTGGACTACACAGCAAAACCCTGTCTCAAAAGGAAACAAAATAAGGCAATGGGGTAATATTGATAAGCACTAAAGAGAGTTTTTTAACAATTTTCACAAAGGCTCACATTTCTCACACACACAAAAAAATCAATTGTCTTTTCAGCCAAAATATAAAGACCAGTTATCAGATTTCAAGGAAGTTAAAAAGCCCGGTCTAAGGTGTGAGGCTGAGAGGAAGTGCTTACGATCTGTTCCGTTTACAGATGAACATGTATGAAACCATTTTGGGATATCTGAGGATTTATGGTAATGGCTGAATCACAAGAAATACTAAGAATTAAACACTTATAAGTGGTAAGCAATAAAAAGCATAAGACATTAATATATAGGAAGAACTGTACTGGTGCAGACACGTTCACTTCAAACAACCATTAATTTTTCCTTATAAATTTAAAGTTTAAAGGTTTATTTATTTTATATGTGAATTTTTTACTTGCATGTATGCATATACACTGTGTTTGCGTGCAAGTGTGTACATTCATACACATTTATGCCAGGTACACGCATAGACGGTAGAGGATATTCCTGGATTCCCTGGAACTAGAGCTATTGACAGTTGTAAGCTGCCATGTGAGTGCTAGAACTACACTCAGGTCCTCTGGAAAAGCTGTAAATGTTCTTCACTGCTAAGGCATCTTTGTTTCCAGACTTTGGAGAGTGCTCTAACTTACAAGACTAAGATAAAATAAATTCTTTAAAGCAAAAACAAACAAAACACACACATACACAGAGAGAGAGAAGGGGGGGGATAGTTGGCAATCATGTAACTGCCGAATTAAAATCAAATTTCAATTGTGGTGGTTTCTATAAGATGCCCCTCATGTGTGGTAGCACTGCTGAGAGACTAAGAAGGGTGGCCTTGCTGAAGGAAGTCACTGAGGGTGGGTTTTAAGGTTTCGAAGGACGACTGTCAGCGTTCCCAATCCTCTGCTTTCCAGTTGAGATCTCAGCTGTTGCAGGGGCCATGCTTAAATGCTGCCATTCTTAGCCCACTGCAATGGACTGTAAACTCATCTCTCTGGAACTGTAAACCCAAGGAAACCCTTACTTCTATTTGTTGCCTTGGTCACAGTGTAGAAAACTAATACACCAACCAATGCAAACCAAAAATCTCCATCACTATTCTAAACCAAACTTCTCACTGCCAGATACCAGGGCAAGAGAAATCTTACTACTTAACAAATGTTACCCACTAAATATCCTGACAGAGCATCAGGGAAGTTACAGAAAACGTACATAATTACCTGCATGTACTGACAGTAGTTAACTTAAGGTCCCCAGTCTACCCTCAAAATTGTCCTAAACAACCCAGGCATGTTGTCACCTCTACACTTGAGAGGGCAGAGGAATGTCGATCTCTTGAGTCTGAGGCCAGCCTGGTGTACCTAGTGAGTTCCAGGACAGACAGACTACATAGAGAGAATCTGTCTCAAACAGAAACTTGCTTAAACATCTTTTAATTCTTGTAAATTTTTTTAAATGTTGTGTGTTCATCTATGTTAAGTTTATGTGAACTACCTGTATGCAGATACAAGAAGAGACCAGAGGGTGTTGGATTCACTGCAGTTACAGGTAATTGTAAACTCCATGATGTGGGTGCTGAGAACTGAACACTGGTCCTCTGCAAAGCACTAAGCACTCTAAACTACTGAGCTACCTTACCAGCACCCCCATCCCCCCCTGCTCTTTGTTAGTGATCTTCTCTGCTGACCTCAAGTACATAACTTCTGTTTAGTTTGGTTTGCACTCTGAGCTCAGTCTCTGCATTTCTATTACCATAGTCATTTCAAGGCAACAAATTACTTGTAACACCAGATTAAGATTCTCTTTAAACTGTAAATAATATTGGATTCATCCATCCTATAAATTCACTGTTTCAATACCTAAAACTCTTCCTTTTATCACTTTATCCTATATAACTGAAACAGCCTTCTACCTTTAGTACTAGCTTCTTCTAGTTCCAATTTATTCCCGAAGTGTTTTCCAGCATTCACACTCATGTTATTCCTCTTCAAAACGCTGCAATCCTAAATTAAAAAATAATACATTTCTAAGTCAGGCGTAGTGTCACACGCCTTTAATCCCAGCACTGGTCTATAGAGCAAGTTCCAAGACAGCTGGGGCTACATAGTAAGACCCTCCTCCCCACCCCAAGATAAATAAATTTCTTACCACTAAAATTCAGTGTTCCACTCCTATCCAATTTTGCTGTGAGATGACTCGGTCTATGTTCATGCAGCCCATGCCTAACCACCCGAGTTCCGTCCCCTGCAGCCCACCAGATATAAAGAACTCATTTCCACAAATTGCCCTGAGCATCATATTCATGGCTTGGAATCTATGCACACTTAGAATAACAAAATAATAACACATCCCCTCTCCCCTGACAGGGTTTCTCTGTTGCAGCCCTGGCTGTCCTGGAATTCACTCTGTAAACCAGGCTGGCGTTGCTTTTCTGCCTTCCAAGTGCTGGGATTAAAGGTGTGTGCAAATAAATACAAGATACTAGTGGAACAGTCCATATGGCCACTCATACCAACATTCCCCATGCCCAGGACCATACTGCTGCTTTCTTTCCTTGAACAGGTTGGACATGCAAAGATTCCTCACAGAAACTTAATTTGCATATTATACCATTTGGTGGTTGGAGAACAGTAAGAAATGCTGAGTTATTAAACTGTCTCCAGGGATGGGCATACCTGTAATATTAGCATTCAGAAGGCAGAGGCAGGGTGCTTCATAGTTTAAGGCCAATCTGGGTTATACAATGAGACCTTATCTCAAAAACACCAACCAACCACCCAAACCAAAAAACATTAAGAAATAAGATGACCAGGCTGGAGAGATGACTCAGCCTTTAAAGGTTAGGTTCACAACCAACAATGTAGAAAAGAAAAGCCTGGTCTCCTTAACAGGCTACTATATCTTTTCACTAACTAGTAAGTATCTTGCCACAGTATCTCTTGACCTAAGAATATAGACTTCCTCAGTAAAGTTCTCCCTTCTCCCTAACAACTAGAAAACTATTTATATCATATAATTTAGTAACTTAGTATAATATTTGCCAGTTACACAACTTTATTGAGTACAGCTTTATACTGTATAGCTGGCTCAACAATCCAGCAAACTAGAGAATATGAACATGTACCCAGTCCTCTTACAAATCACCCAATGGTGAAAAAGGAACTATTTATTCGACCAAACATTCTTTAAAAACAAACCTATCTACCCTCCATTCAAGTTTTTTGAGCCTTTTCTCTGTATTTATTCAAATAAGACAACCAAAATGTAAGAATCATAAATTTTTATAAAAATAAGTCTTCTCCTTCAGATATAAGAACCAACACTTTAGAGCATCTACCTCTACCCAAAACTCAACAACTACTTTCTTCAAAATACAAGAGACAAACCAGTACAGAGTCTAATGGACAATTCATCTGCAAGATTTTCACAGTTGATAAAATTCTCCCACTTTTAAGCCATGTTCATAGTCACACACTCCCTAAGATATCACTAGGAACAGGATTCACTAACTCAAGCATTCTGGGTTTCTCCCAACACAATTAAAATCTCACCTTTTAACAACTTTTGAATAGCCCAAAATTTCTATTCAGGAATGAGGTAAGATAGGGCTAAAGACACGGCTCAGTAGTTAAGATCACTGCTCTTCTAGAGGACTAAGATTTGGTTCTCAACACCCACATGGTGGCTCATAATCATTTGTCACTCCATATCCAGGGGACCCAAGGCCTTCTTTTGATCTCTGCAGGCACCAAACATGCACATGGTGCACACATACATGTAAGTAAAGCACTCATACACATAAAAATATCTTTAAAAAGACTGCCACTGATAATGGACCAGCTATAGCTTGTAATATCATAGCATAAAAATGTAATTCGGAAGAAGGATATATATCCAGACCTGTCAAGAGAGCATACAGGCATGGTAATGTCTGTAAATTTATCCTTATACTATGGGTATAAAAACAGATAACAAGGAAGGAAAAGATTTTGCTTTATAAAGATGACACAGCAGGGCAGTGGTTGTGCCTTTAATCCCAGCACTTGGTAGGCATGCAAGGCAGATTCAAGGCCAGGCTTGTCTACAGAGTGAGTGAGTGAGATCCAGGACAGCCAAAGGTACAGAGAAACCCTGTTGGGGTGGGGGAGAACACTTTTCATTTTATTCCATCTTTGCTGTTGCTGATTTTTGTTGTTGTTGTCACTGTTTCCTGTCTCCCTCACCCCCAGCCACGAAAACATGGTTTTCTGTGTAGCACTGGCTGTCCTCAAGCTCAGAGAGCCACCTGTCTCTGTCTCCCAAGTGTGGTTGTTAAAGGCATATACCACCACCATCCAACTGTTTCTGAAATTTTATTATTTTATAAACTTTATTATTTAAAAAGTATAAATAAGCCAGGCAGTGGTGGCGCACTCACAGTACTTGGGAGGCAGAGGCAGGCGGATCTGAGTTCAAGGCCAGCCTGGTCTACAAAGTGAGTTCCAGGACAGCCAGGGCTATACAGAAAAACCATCTCAAAAAAAAAAAAAAAAAAAAAAAGCAGTGTGAATAAAAATCACACACCAAAATTAACTAGGCCCCAAATCTATGTACAATTCAATGAATTTATATACAATTAATGACATAAAAAATAGAAGCTGTGAAGTTTCACACTAAATTTTATACTTTAAATTTTATATAATTTTAAATTTATATACTAGTACTGAATATATTTTATCCACTTATCAGCAACAAGAACAAAAAAATCCACAACAGAATCAGAATCTGAAAAACAATTAGCTTCATATCCTCTTTCAAAACTCATGCCAATCCCTTGCATTCACTCCTTCTCATGCCTTGATGAGGGGCATGCTGTTTTCATGTTATATGTTATGTGCCCACAGGTACACTTGTTTGTTTTACACACACACACATCATTGGCTAGGTTCCAAATATGAGAGAGCGTATGGTTTATTACTGAGATTATGTAACCTCAATATTAGGTGAATTTACAAATGAATGGAAAATGAAAAATCTGATCTGTATATATCAATATATACACATTTATACTACTGAATTCTAAGGAAAATTGAAAAAGAATTGCAAAGAGTTTTTAAATTCCTTTTGTTGCTTTGTAAACTTGTGTTTTACTTGAGTAATTATATTAAAATATGAGTATGTCAGCTAGAGATGGTGGTAAATACTTTTAATCCTTCACACAGGAGGCAGAAGCAGGAACATCTCTGTGAGTTCAAGGCCAAGCTGGTCTACATATATGAATTCTAAGACAAAAAATTGACCAAAGAAAAAGTAGTATGTCTAAAGAATTCAAAGCCTGGAAAGAGAAAAAGTCAGGTGTGGAAGACAGAGTAAGTGTATTCCAGTGTCATAGCAGACGCTCTTAGAGCCAGACCAACACAGTGAGGACAGAGAGGAAGCACAGCTTACAACACACAGTCAAAAGTACTGGATCAAGTTTCTATTGTTGTTGTCACTGTTTCCTGTCTCCCCCACCCCCAGCCCCAAAACAGGGGGCTGCTCAGAGACCTGTTATACCTGCACCTCAGCAACTATAAAAAAAACTGGAAAAATAAGCTATTATTCAAAAGTATCCAATACCCAATCTACTCACTTCACATTCTAATTTCTTCCATTCTAATTTCTTCAAGCAACCATCCCATGCCCTCTTTCTCAAACTTGTCATTATCTGCCCTTCTACCCATCTGGTTTCTATTAAAAAACAACTTTTTTTTTTTTTTTTTGGTCAGATTGTTTCTCATCAACTTGTAAGGGAAGACCTCTCTCCATATCCCTCCCTAGTCACAATATGATTATCTCACAACATTCAACCCTATGCCTGTATCCTACATTATCCTGCTGTCTTCTTAAGCATCTTTGCTCCACTATGCCTCCTCCTTTCTAGCATCAGAAGTCCACTTCCAACTACCATCTAAGTTTCTGTTTCAGTGACGTTCCTAACAGAAAACTCCTTGGTCTGTAATTACCACCATTTCCTAAATATGTATTACATTAATAGTGAGGCTGTGTTGTATTAGAATCCTTGATTTCTAAAACTGCTGTTGAAGTCATTTAGCTTGAGTTTCACTTTAAAAAAAAAAAATCAGGGCTGGAGAGATGGCTCAACAGTTAAGAGCACTGACTGCTCTTACAAAGGTTGAGTTCAATTCCCAGCAACCAAGTGGTGGTTCACAACCATCTGTAATGGTAAGTCATGGATAATATATAAATAAATAATTCTTTTTAAAAAAAGAAGGCTGGAATAAAGGTTTAGTTAAAAAGTTTTTGTTAAGTTTTTGAGGGTTTTTGGACAATTACAGAGCACTGGTTTCAGGGTTTCTCCAGTACTTTAGAAAACTGACATTGAATTCTTATCTACCAAAACTAAAATGTTAAACAAGGAAATACTTTTTCCTCTAAGAATGTCTTTTCTCTTCAGTCCATCCCTTTTCATGCTGTGGATCAGTCAGGGCCTTGTGCATCCTAAAATGTCATGTTTACTACTAAACCCAGCTTTCATTTCCCCATCTTGCCAATTAGAAAGACAGTAAACAAAAGGGTTTCCTAATAACCTAGTATTCACTGGGGCTTGGAAAATGGTTCAGCCAGTAAAAGCATCAGGACCTGAGTTCAGATCCCCAGTTCCCATATAAAAAAGAAAAAAGGAGAAGGGCTGGAGAGCCAGACAGGGTCCTATGTGATTGTAACCCTAGGAAAGGTTTAGTGGCAGACAGAAAGATCCCTGGAGCATCATTGTCCACATTCTAACCAAGCAGTAGTCACCAGATCCACAAGAGACTGTCTCAAAACCAAAGAAAAATAGGTAATGTTGACCTTATCATCAAGAGACTCAACATAACCCAACCTTCCATCCACACCTACAACACAACACACCTACAACACCCACACCTACGACACCCACACCTACAACACCCACACCTACAACACCCACACCTACAACACAACACACCTACAACACCCACACCTACAACACCCACACCTACAACACCCACACCTACAACACCCACACCTACAACACCCACACCTACAACACCCACACCTACAACACAACATACCTACAACACCCACACCTACAACACCCACACCTACAACACCCACACCTACAACACAACACACCTACAACACCCACACCTACAACACCCACACCTACAACACCCACACCTACAACACCCACACCTACAACACCCACACCTACAACACCCACACCTACAACACAACACACCTACAACACAACACACCTACAACACAACACACCTACAACACAACACACCTACAACACAACACACCTACAACACAACACACCTACAACACAACACACCTACAACACCCACACCTACAACACCCACACCTACAACACCCACACCTACAACACCCACACCTACAACACCCACACCTACAACACAACACACCTACAACACCCACACCTACAACACAACACACCTACAACACCCACACCTACAACACAACACACCTACAACACCCACACCTACAACACAACACACCTACTAACACCCACACTTACAAACACACAGGCTTAATAGTCTCCAAATGAAATTATACTATCTTTTATTACTTGCTTCTGGACTACCTATCAAAAAACAAATCCAACCTTGTATTTAAGCCAGTGTTTCTATTGAGTAGCATCTGAAAAGCATTCTTAAAAGCATTTAATGTATCCCAGGTTACTTTCCAAAATATGTGTCCTGCTCATGTCTGAGAGGCTAAAGAAAGACTGATGTGTGACTACACTGAAAACTACAGAATTGTTAAATATGCTTTAAAAGATAAATTTTGTATGTGGATTATACTTCAGGATTTTTAAATATTTCAGCTTGTGTCTTCATATGTCTGTCACAAGTAGTTCTTACACATAAAAGGATTAAATTCAAAGCCTGTTGTATGCTAACCACTGAACAACACCCCCAGTCCAGGATTCTCTTTTTAACTTCTTAAATAGGACTGCAGTTCAAAAACACATTTTGTCCATATTAGAATTTCCATGATGTCTGTCTCTCCCTACCCCCACAAACACTCAGGGCAAGTGGGCACATAAAGCTGAAAAGGATTGGAGTTTAAGACCCAGGTTCAATTCCCAGCACTACATAACAGCTTACAACTGTCTGTAATTCCAGTTCCAGGACTCCTGACATCCTCACAGACATACATGCAGGCAGAATACCAATGTACATAAAATAAAATCATTAAAAAAATAATGCTTTTAAAAAACTGAAAAATAAATCTTAAAGAGTGCCTGCCTAAGCATGTGTCAGGCCTGTCTTAGTCTCCAGCATCAAGGAAACAGACAGACAGACTCATCACATCAACACACTGACCATTACAGGAAAATCCACTCGCCAAACAGACAAAAGCCTTAAAGAGAAAACAACCCAGGCATGGTGGTGCATGTCTGTAATCCCACCACTAAGGAGGCTGAGGCAGAAGGATCAATGCTACAAATTAAAGCCCAGCCCGTCCTACACAGCAAGATTCAGTAACAGTCAGGACTACACAACACAAAAAGGGAAAACATGGTTTACATTTTTGCAAATCCCTGAATGCCTAAGGGAAGAAAAGACAGAAGCTCAGATCTGTTTCTGCACTAAATTGCTTGTGAAATGTGGTTTGGGCTGAAGCATATGAATAACTTCACAAAGAGATGTAGCTGGGAAAGGAAGGAATAACAACAGCCTGTTGGCTAATTATGGGTATTCTTTGATACTTGACAAGTGGCAGTCTTTTAAGACAGTTTTCATGCAATGTGCAACAGTTGGAAATTTTGTGAACATTTTTATTGAGTTATCAAGTAGGTTTTCAGTGAAATTGTAATTTGTCTTTAAAAAGTACAGTCATTAAGAATACACAACAGGGTTGGAGAGATGGCTCATTGGGTAAGAGCACTGACTGCTCTTCCAAAGGTCTTGAGTTCAATTCCCAGCAACCACATGGTGGCTCACAACCATTGTAATGAGATCTGATGCCCTCTTCTGGTGTGTCTGAAGACAGCTACAGTGTACTCATATAAATAAATCTTTAAAAAAAAAAGGAATACACAACAAACGAGCTGGGCGTGGTGGTTCATGCCCTTAATCCCAGCACTTGGGAGGCAGAGGCAGGCAGATTTCTGAGTTTGAGGCCAGCCTGCAATCTACAGAGTGAATTCCAGGACAGCCAGGGCTACACAGAGAAACCCTGTCTCAAAAAACAAACAACAACAACAACAACAAAGAAAAAAGAAAAGAATACAACAAACATTCATACCATTTAAGGAATTTTTTTTCTCTTTACCATGTGTACCTATGTCTGTATGTGCATGCACACGAGTATGCAGGTGCTTACAGAAGCCAGGAAAAGATATCAGACCTTTACGAGCTGGAGTTTACAGGTATTTATGAGTCACCCAACAAGCTCTTAACCACTGAGTTAAACTTAAATTTTAACCCATCAGTCAATGTGAACACATGAAAATACAAACAACTTTTTAGTATTAGGAAAAAGATTTCTGAAAGGATACTCAGGCTCTCTAGAAATCTACAAATCAACTTTTGAAAAATTCTATTCTAAATCACTTAGTGGTGGTGAGCACCTTTAATTCTAGCACTCAGGAAGCAGAGAGAGGCAGATCTCTTGAGTTTGAGGCTAGCTGGGGCTACAGGGAAACCCTGTGTCAGAAGTGGGTGGAGGGTAGGAATTTTATTCTAACTAGTTTCGGAAACCCAAGCTACAGTAAAGATTTCTAAATGCAAATCTGACCCTCAAGGACAAACTCATCTTTCTAGGCATATATAACAAATCTGTAAGAACACAAAGGAGAAAGGGGAAAGGAGTCATGAAAAGTGTGATGGAAACCACTTCAATCTCTTCAAGTCTCTGCCCCAATTCACCTTTAGAAACAGACTGGGAAATTTAAACAGTATGATCTCCACAGAAATCCAAATATGAAGTACAAGAATTAATGTTATAAAAGGACTTAGTATAAAACAAAAATATTCATCATATCTAGACAAATAACATTAATACAGTAAACAATGGTGCTACCTTTTAAAGCTTCATTAGTTAATTGTGCATGCAAAACATTCAATGAATAAACTTGAAACATCTATAATACATACTTATCAATAGCTATTTCTGACAACCAAATTTAATGGCAACTATCACAAAAACCAAAGAATGTTAGGTGTACACAGTTTCTAGTCAATAGTTATCCTGTCTAATATCTACGTTTTATACAATGAAGAAATGGAATTTTCCAGAGAAAAATGGCTAAGTCAAAAATCACAAACCTAGTGGCTGAGACAGTACCCTCAAGCCCCCAGCACCATGTTTTATTATGCCAACCTGATACTCCACCCGAATACAATATACATTACATTTAATTCAGCCAGCCATGGTGGCACAAACCTTGAATCACAGCACTAAGGAGACAGAAGTAGGCATATCTGAGTTCAAAGCCTGCTTGGTCTACACAGCAAGTTCCAGCCAAACTTGGACTAACTACCCTTTCATTCCCTCCCCATAAACAGAAGTCAAACTCATCCCATACCAAAACCAATAGACAATCTCCTGCCAAATTAAAGGGAAAAACTATGTCTGATAGTTGATAGTACCGATCAGATGTTAAAACAAATAAATACCTGCTGTAGAAAAGAAAAATATTACCAGTACAATAGAAAATCTTTCACTTCAAATAAACAAAGTTTCAAAAAGAACAATTTGGAAGATTCTATGATGCCTCGTACACATAAATACAAGGATATACAACTAAAGCAGTTTTCCTGGATATTATCATTGCACTTATAATTGACATATCATTAAGACTCACCTGCAGGACTGTCGGCATTCTCTCCTGGATGTAGCTGTATACCAGTAGAATCTATAGAATTTACTGTAACTGTCTGTAGATTTGGCAACTGACCAGTGCTTAGACTAACTGGAGTTGAAGTCAAGGCTCCACCTGCTGCGACTTGGCCAAGCGTGAGTGTCTGAACAGGCGTCAAAGTAATTTGTTGGGCAGCGGTATTTTGTATTTGCAAATTCTGCAAGTTCTGGACCCCTTGTACTTGAAATGTTTGCCAAGTTATCTGTCCAGAAGGGGTCACTGTCTGTGCCTGGATTAAAAAGGTTCCAGGATTCAGCTGCAACTGAAGGTTTTGCAAAGCCTGTTGTGATATATTTTGACCACTGGCTTGCACGCCATGGATTGTCTGTGGTGTAATACCTTGCACAATTTGGGCTTGACTGGTTGGCTGCTGAGAATCTTGAAGTTGTAGATGTTGTACAACAGGCTGTGCTGTAGAAACCTGAATATTCTGAGCCTGTGTCTCTTCAGAAACAGGCGACTGGATATAATTTCCCTGAAGATCTGAAGAATGGACTTGCCCACTAGTAGTAGTCAAGCTATTTGTGTTTTGCTGTAATATACCTGTACTATCTATTGTAACAGGCAACTGTGATGAAGAGGATGTTGGCACAAATAAATCTGTATCAGCATTAGTTTCATTAACATCAGGAGAAACCCGCTCACCAGTCCTTTCTGAATTGTCTGAACTATCCATAGCTTGTCCTGTGTTTATCAAATGTCCGTCGGCATTAATGCCTGCAGTCATTGTCTGAGAACTTCCCGAGAGTCCCAAAGAATCTAGATCGACACTATTGATTGGTACAAAGGTAATATTTCCTGGCAGACCAAGAGGCACATTAGCGACTACTTGAGTTTGGCCAGGAAATGATGAGCCACCAATTGCAACTCCCTGAACCTGGACTTGACCAGTCTGTGGTATGAGATTCTGGATATTAGCAGGAGGTGTTCCAGAGGCCAGTAAGGTTTGATTAGAGCCAGGAATGATCTGAATTTGGCTGTTTTCTTGATTTATGCCCCCATTATCTGAGGAGCCTGTGAAGCCAATCTGAACCTGCTGAGCATCTGTTGACTGAATCTGTGGTATTACTTGATACTGAACATTGGACACTGTACCATTTGATGAATCTGATCCTGGTGCAACTGAAAATATTTGTTGATTCTGCAAATTCTGAAGGGGAAGGACATACTGCCCACTTGAAGTAGCAGCACCTGGAATCTGTACTAGATTACCAGCTTCATCTTTTATAGTTGTAGGTGTAGCTGACAAAACCTCCCATCGGTTTGGTGCTCCTCCTAACTGTGCAGAAGCCAAATCACCTGTCTGGATGAAGAAAACAAAAAAAACGTTGTGATGTATTTGTGACAACTTAACCCAATTTGCAAAAAAAACCTCACCTGGTATAAATTCAACTATGTGAAAATAAAAGCCATCCTAATAGCACAAGAGTTCCAACACAAAAGCAGTACTATACATACCATGATAATTTTCACTTCTTGATTTAAGTTACTAAAAACATATAATACATCCTATTTAAGTGGGGATATGTCTTAATCAGAATAATCTAGATTATATTGCAGCCACACTTTTTGGTAGAGGTGAGCAAGGTCTCACTATGTTTGTTGCCCAAACTTGTCTTGGAACTCACATATCCACATGATTCTTCAGTCTCAGTCACAGCTGCTGAATAAACTGGGACTATATAGGTGCACAGTACAATGCATGGCAATACAAACTGATCTTTTAATCACTCATCTATAATCTTTAAACTATATAAAACAAAGGGGCATAAGCAAGATTATAAACAGGACAGAGAACAAAGACTATGCAATTCACTAAAAATATTTAACTAAGCTACCTTTAATTCTGACACTTGGGAAGCAGAGGCAAGTAAATCTCTGAGTTCAAGGCCAGTCTAATCTACAACGCAGACTGTTGTGGCTACACAGAGAAACCCTGTCTCAAACAAACAAAAAACTTTAAAAACTCTAGATCGGCTAGAACACACCTGTAGTGCCAACACTCTGTCTGGAGGGAGAAGCAGAGGACTTCCTTAAGTTTAAGCCTGGGCTATATAACAAGACTTTTTTAAAAAACGCCATCAGGTACTATTGAGGGAAGAGGGAGACACAAACAGCATGATGTTTGTTAACAAACCATATGAATTAGGAGAGTAAATCTATGTTATTGCTATGTCATAAATCTAAAAACACTTCAATTTTATGATGTGTAAACCACCAAACAACATTCTTTTTCTTTACTAACTACTGGGGTGCTGAGGGAGGGGTTAAGACCTTAACAGCTGGGCAATATTAAAGCCCCTCCTATCTATAATCCCAGCACAAGAGAAGGTGAGACAGGATCATATGGAATCTAAGGCCAGCCTGGGCCATCAATATCAAGTAAGGCCTTGTCTCAAAGAAAAACAAAACTTAATGAGAAAAGGTGATTGCCCTACGACTACACAGTAAAATAGCTAAGTCTATAAAGTTTTACTACTAGGTAAATACTGGAGAATAAAGAATGTAACTATATCTATTACTCTAAAATTGCAGTAGAATATGAAGCATACATGTACTACATCCAGTAACCCACAGGATTCTTAACTGTCACCCCCATGGCTTAGAGATTCAACATTAGAAAAGTGTCACTGTAGGCAAAAAGAATGCAAAAAAAAAAAAAAAAAAATTCCTACAAGGTCAACAAGTAGATTCTTTTAAGGGAATAAAAATAGCAATATCTGAGCTGAGCAGTGGTGGCGCACGCCTTTAATCCCAGTACTTGGGAGGCAGACGCAGGTGAATTTCTGAGTCTAAGGCCAGCCTGGTCTACAGAGGGAGTTCCAAGATAGCCAGGGCTACACAGAGAAACCCTGTCTCAAAACAACAAAAAAGAGAAGAGGGGAAAAAAAAAAGGCATTATCTGACATTTGGCCTTTTCTTTTATATACCAAATACTACAGTAACACACTTTTAAAACAATCCTGTGATAAACACTATTCACATCTACACTTCACAGATGAGAAATAAGAAAGACAAGTCACATAGTTATCAAACAGCAGACAATAAGGTAAATCTACAGCTCAACCCAAAGCCCTCTCAACTACTGTTATGCTCACCCCTCTCTGATGACCAGGGGTAAAGTATACTAAGACCAATTATAAAATAAAGACACTAGAAAGAAGGCCATATATTATTTACCATCAAAATAAAGCCATTTTGACTTCACTGTATTCCATATTGTGAGTTTCAATAACTCTGTATGTCACTGGACAATGAAAAATACAAACATAGCTTATCCAGCAATGTCAAAGTAGCTATATAACTGAGCACCAAGGAATCTCTGTATGACCCAAAACAGTATATCCATTTCTTACGAAGTACTACTGGGGCAAGCGAGTCTGTTTACAAGTCACACTAACTTCTGTGGAAAGCTTTCACAGCAGTACTTATCTTTAACTTTGTTTGTTTTTAATAGTCCCCTTTGAGAATATATGAGACACTAAGAAATTCACTACTCAATTTTCATGCAGTTGAAAAGTCTATATTTCAAATGGACCACAGTTCATTTCTGACTTAATGCAAGCATTTGAGCAGATCTGTGAAGATGAAATAAGCATGTACAAGCAAAACAATAAAAACCTTTGTCCACAAATGGTCACAATTCTATGCAAGCAAATGTAGACACACATGCTAATGCAATGTGAAAGTGGTATACACTAGACACATAATCAAAGCACAATGTGGGAACAGAGAGGGGGTGGGGGTGGGGAATTGTCCACACTAATTTGGAAGTCATATTAGAATGTAAGCTTTTACTTTGGTCAGTTAAGAGGCATTAATAAACATATAGAGACGATAAAATACACAAGACTTTTTAAAGAGTCTAACTTAAGGGTCCGAGAGGATCCAGCACAGGCTTATAGTCACACAAAAGCAATGGGAACAGTTCCATCAACTTGTAAATGGCTTTACAGGACATGCTGACTTGTCGGACTTTAGACAGTAAATGAGAACTATGCACGGTTCATAAGCAAGTGATTGCTGCAATCACATTTGTATTTATAAAGATAAACTAAAGGCTCAGTGAAGGGGACTGAAATAAATGCACAAGAAAATAAAGACGAAGAAACTGAACCTATTGCAAATCTCCAGGCCTGAACTCAAATACACTTAAAAACTTAATCTTCAATGTTTATATCAAGGACCAAGCACTGAAGTCACTTTTGGTCAATTCTAATTTAGAATTGAAATTATAACCAGAACTAATCTTTCCAAACATAAACAATTTGTTTTATTTCAGTCTTTTGGCATTTTAAGTAAATTGATATTTACTTAGTCTATTTTGTATTAAAATCTGCATAAAAATGAACAAAATCCATTCATCATCTTAAGTTATTGTTCAACTGAAAAATCAACAGTCAGATTTTTTGCTTGCACTAAATTCACAAACATTCTTGGGTTATTTAGACAATTATAGTACTTTGTCATAAGCTAATTTTACAGAACTGTATTTTTGTCCATTTTCTTTTAAAAGTGATCAATATATGCTACCTAAAGATATATAGATAGGTAATTTCTTACAGGAGTAATAATGAAGTAGATTTTAACCATGAGTGACCAGCTTTCTAGTCAACAAATTCCTTGACTATACATAGGTACTCATGTACAAGTCTGCATAAATACTGTCCACGTCACCCTTCAGAGCTAAGTAAACTACAGCACCAGCTTCCCATAGTATAAGCAGTTAAATGACGGGGGAAATCTGCATATCTGAGGCAAAATAATGTATTAAAACTTTTGTGAATAATCCTAAAGTAAAAAGCATTTTTTAAAAATATATTTAAGGCCAGGTACAATTGTTTATATCTCTAATTCCAAACATTTGGCAGAACCTCAAATGAGACCAACCTAGGAGATACATACATATATACATACATATGTATGTATGTATATATTACATCCCTGTCTGAAAAAGAAGAGGGAAAAAGGAAAGCAAATATATATGCACACAGTATCTATATGCAAAGCATGTAATTCCAAGTTATCATTAATTATTAAAACTATGATATCAGGTTTTAAAAGCACCCATTAGATACCTGGAACAAAGATCAATATATACTTTATGAATAAATAAAAGAAATACATAAAAGAAAATTACAGAAAATATATAGAGGACGAAAGAAATCAGTAAAACTGACTTTTTAGATATTAGCACCCAAGGAACCAATTTTTAACCTACATATGTAATTCTACAATGAGCAAGTCCCAGATAGTCCAACACTACAAAGCCTGAAGTTTGAAGCCTTTTCCTTCATAAAAGAAGTTCCATTAACACACCAATAGAAAAGATTAAATACCAGACGGAGAAGCGATAAATTAGAAAGTCATCCAATACCAAAAGGCAGTGACTGGAAATACTACAGAAACAAAGGGAAACACTAATACAACCAGGAAGGCCTTGGATTGCCTTGGGGGCCTGATAACCCTCTATGCAAGTTCCCAAATAAAACTACGTCTTATTAGAAAATGAACAAGGCAGAGACAAAGTTTGGAGCTGTGATGAAAGGATGGACCATCTAGAGACTGCCATATCCAGGGATCCATCCCATAATCAGCTTCCAAACGCTGACACCATTGCATACACTAGCAAGATTTTGCTTAAAGGACCCAGATATAGCTGTCTCTTGTGAGACTATGCCGGGGCCTAGCAAACACAGAAGTGGATGCTCACAGTCAGCTATTGGATGGATCACAGGGCTCCCAATGGAGGAGCTAGAGAAAGTACCCAAGGAGTTAAAGGGATCTGCAACCCTATAGGGGGAACAACATGATGAACTAACCAGTACCCCCGGAGTTCTTGTCTCTAGCTGCATATGTATCGAAAGATGGCCTAGTCGGCCATCACTGGAAAGAGAGGCCCATTGGACTTGCAAACTTTATATGCCCCAATACAGGGGAATGCCAGGGCCAAAAGAATGGGAATGGGTGGGTAGGGAAGTGGGGGGGGGGGGGGGGGATGGGGAACTTTTGGGATAGCATTGGAAATGTAATTGAGGAAAATACATAATAAAAAAATGTTAAAAATTAAAAAAAAAAAGAAAAAAAAAAAAGAAAATGAACAAGGAAAACCTCGTCGGGCTGGTGAGATGGCTCAGTGGGTAAGAGCACCTGACTGCTCTTCCGAAGGTTCAGAGTTCAAATCCCAGCAACCACATGGTGGCTCACAACCATCTGTAATGAGATCTGACTCCCTCTTCTGGAGTGTCTGAAGACAGCTACAGTGTACTTACATATAATTAATAAATAAATCTTAAAAAAAAAAAAGAAAAAAAAAAAGAAAAGAAAACCTCGTCAACATCAAAGTTGATGTTGTAAAAGTCGTGAGGAGGCATTGCTCATTCTTCCTGGGTCTATACACCTAACAAGGTGAAAAGGACCATAACCTACAGAGGCCTTGGGTGGTGGCAGCACACCCAATGATGTTGCTATAGCAATTCATGACAAGGGCATTCTCCAATGCAATGAGGCATAAAAATAATGGGTGGAGATTGAAGGAAAAGAAAAGAACATGGTCTGTCTTCTTAGATTGTACCAGTGGAAAGGGAAAAGAAATTCTCACTGCATTTTGAAATAATGATTAACTTCTTAGCCCCATTAATGGCTTTATAAAAGCCAGAAGGGTGTACCTGAAAATCAGAACAAGTGTGAAACTAAGGTGGAGTCAAATATAATAATTCTTGAGCAGATACACAAGTAAAATGTCAACTCAAACTGCAAGGGCACTGTAAGGTCTTCCCCACCCCAACTCAGTATGTGGGGGTGGAATGGCAGCCAAGCCTTTGCAAATGCTAGGCAAGCACTGTCACTAAGCTACATCCTAGCCCTGTAAGGTTTTAATGGTAAAATTCCCTACCTTTGAAATGAAATCAGTATTCACTTTTTAAATGTGGCAACATTTACCTGCAAAACTAATAAACATTGAACTTGTAACTTAAACCAGTGATTCTTTTTACATTTGTTTGTATAGTTTATTTCACAAAAGCACAAATTGTCCTCAAGGTCATGCCTGTAATTTGGACAATATAAGCAGAGATCTCATTTCCTAATTATTAATAATAAAATACAAAGGAACTTTGCTGCATCATCTCTGGATGCTCATTACAGGTCATTATAGATGAAACCACTGTGTCTGTCTAATCTGTAGCTCTGCACACCCTTGGCCAGGATCCTCTATAAGTTTCAAACTCAAATGGTAAAGCAAGTCTCTAGTGAACACTGGCTTCTCAAGGTACTCATCATCTTGAAATACCAAGCTAAATTGCCACTAGGTTGAGCATCTGCATTTGGCTTTAGACAGAACACTTTAATAGATATCTTTGTCTAGAACCTAGATTAGAAAATGAACATTAATGGGAAAATCAGCAAAACTCAAAATCTGTAGCTACCTATGTGAGTGATACACAGATCTGAAAACTGTGCCACAATAAGGCAGCATTGGGGGAAGCTGGGCAAAGGTGTAAGTCGTGACTGACACGAGATTCCTGCTTTGCACGAAGTCTAAAAACATCCCACAACTCTCAAGACACTAAGGTCCTCTAGTCATCTCCAGTGATTTCAGAGGACTTAAATATATTAAAGTATAATTTTAAATATTGAAAATATCTTTTAAGCATTCTGAAAAAAACTTTAAACTACTTTTAAACTAGAAATCAACTTTTTTTTCCCATTAATGTTCAGACAAAAACGACAGCTCTCATGTTTTTCACTTTATTCAACTTTCAGCTCAGTTTACTTCAACTTTGCTCAAAGTGAGAAATTTGGAAGAACTCAAGATTTATCGAGCACCAAACATGCACCAAAAAATTCCAAGTTTAGGGGCCTCTCTAGCAAACTGTACTTTCATATTATTACTTTTACTAAATTCAGAGTGTTCATGTTCATCTGGCAGGAAATGGTGTTCTTAATAATGTTGTGATAGGTCAGAGATCTTAAAGAAGCCCAAGAACATGACACAAACACATGGCTGGGGTCAGTCTAGTGATGCAGTAGAGTTGGAGTCTGAGCATGATGCTTTCAGCCCTGCGTTTCTCCTCACCACTCCCCTCCCCATCTGTAAGCACATTCGTAAACTTTGATAGTTACATGAAAAATTGCACTTTAAAGTTTATTTTTCAATTTTACTTCTGAGGTACTTTATTAAAGAAAACAATAAACTTAATTTGGCACTTTGGGACTAGGGAAATATAACTTATTTTAAAAGTTTACTAATCTGCTTAGGTTTCTTTAAAGTTTTCCCAAAGAGCTTTTGATATTTTAATATGCTTAAAAAATACATGACATTAAAAATGTTCCCATTGCCCATAGTCTAATCAGACTAAAAATATCTATTTACTAGTAATACAGAGTAACAACGTTGAATGACTAGTATACAACAGCTAACTTTTCTAACAGTGACAATTAAACTGACACTACATAAATCGATTGCTATAAACCTCTTAAAAACTTATGTCTTGAGACGTGTTTTAACTATCTTAACAAGTGAACACACCTTTTCACAGTAAGCTAAGAGCAGCAATGGTCCACACAGATGTAAAATTCACATTGTCTACAGCACCTAATTTTACACTGAGTCTTCAACTAAGACTTCCCGCTCCTCTCCACAGCCTAGAGGTTCTAAAATTAACAAAGAATCCCATCAGACTCGTTATAATAAAAATAAGATTTTGTCAACCAATTTCAACTCTTTAAGTATGAAGTATACTAACAAGCATGTAAACAAAATGACTTTCATCTACTTTTTAGGATTGATATTCTAGAAAACCTCAAAGGCCAAAATTATTACTAACTTCAAATTTCAATAGCCTCCAACTGTTTCACTTAACCCTACTCAGAACAAAACTAGTGCAAAGTTGGAGTAGTCTGCAAAATGCCAATTCTGAATGATCAGGTTTTAAAAAAAAGTAATAAAAATGTTCGTCCCTGCGTATAAAAGAACATGCTCCTTTTAAATGATCAAATACCCAAGATCTGGAAACTTGCTCCAGATTCAAAAACTCTAGAAACTAGAGCCATCCTTGCCTCGGTAGGTGATACTATCTATGACCGATAGGCTGTGCTTGCAAATGTAGTGCAAAGAGCGAGTGAGTTTTCAAGTCCTGATACGAATTACTTAAACATCCATTTTGGAGTCCCGTGCCCACCCCCCACCTCCGCCGTCTCAGACTTCATTTTGTGAGGAATTTTGCGCGCGATGCCGCAGTGACAATCTCCGGAAGGCGCGGGCCGGCCCCGGCTCCCACCGGGGACGCGAAGGAGCAGGGAAGCGTGGAGGAGCCGGACGGCCCGCGCGTGACGGCCGCGCGGCGGCGGGAGGCCTTGGGCTGGCTGGCTGGCGGGCCGGCGGGCGCGCCGCAGGCCCGGGATGGCGGGCGGGCGGGACTTACCGCTCCGGCGGCGGCGGCGGGGACCCCGGCGGCGGCGGCAACGGCCGCCTCCTCGTCGTCGTCGCCCGGCGATGGCGGCCCTATCTTGCTGCAGGTAGCGGCCAGCAGAGCGAGCGGTGACGGCTGAGTGTCCTACCCGCGATGGGCGGGTTCAGAGAGGGAGACAGGGAGGGGGGTGGCGGTTAGGGCCGGGCCCGCTCGCACAGGAAGTACGGCTCGCTCCGCGCCTGGCCGCGCCGCCAACCGGGCCCCGCGCTCTCCTCCTCCTCCTCCGGGGTCTGCGGCGCCTCTCCCCGCGCTCCGCGGCCCGCGGCGGACGGCTGCGCGCCGGGCCTCTTCCCTCCGCCCGGATCCCACCCGGGAGGGCGCGCACACTTGCACACTCACACACACACACGCACACACACACACACACAAAAAGGCGGCGGGCGGGGGCGCGCGGGCGGGGTCGGAGCGTTGGCGCCTCGGGCGGGCAGCTCCCGGGGCGGGGGAGGGGCGGGCGGGCGGGCGCGCGCGGGAGGGAGGGAGGGAGGGCGAGGGGAGGAGAAAGCGGCGCGCGGGGAGCCCGGCCGCGCTCAGCCGCTCCTCACCTGGGCCGCCGCCGCCGCCGCCGCGCCGTTTCCGTGTTGCTGCTGCTGCTGCTGTTGCTGCTGTAGATACTCGCCGTGGCCGCCGCCGCCTCCGCCGCCGTCCACGTCCAAGGCAGCCATTTCCTCTTGTTTCACGGGCTTTTCGGGAGCTGCAGGCACAGCGCGGGGGGAGGGGGGAGGAGGAGGGTGGGGTGGGGAGGAAGGCGGGTGCGGGGAGGGAGGGGGCCCGCGGGCCGCGGCCACATTAGTGAGCGCCGGGCGGCCCGGGCCCTGCCCCTCCCCTGCCCTCCCCCCGGCCGCGGCGGCCACAGCGGCGGCAGCGGCGCGCTCCCTCCTCCCCTCCTGCTGCCCCCGCCCGCCGCGGCTGTAACCCTCCTCCTCCTCGTTCCCTCCTCCTCCTCCCCGCGCTGCCCCTGCCCCCTCTCCTCTCCTCTCCTCTCCTCCCCTTTCCCTCCGCGGCGCTCGCTCCTCTCGCACCGTCAGTCACTCGCACACGCCCGCCCGCCGCCGCCCGCGCCCGCACACAGGGGGGATGCGCTCCCGGCGGACCGGGCCGCCCGCCCCGAGCCCGGCGGGCACTCGGAGCTGGGGCTGGAAGGGCTGGACGGCTGGCTGGCAGAGATGGGGAGTGCGGCTTTCTGCCTCCGCCGACACTCGGTCGCACGCTCCCGGAGGCCGGGAGCTGGCGGTGGCGGCCCCGGGCTGGCTGTGGGCGGCAGTGGCAGCGGCGGAGGCAACGAGGGTTGCTCTCTCTCGGCTTTACGTACCGGTCATAGTGTGTTTAGGACAGCTCAGGCGGGGCTCCCCGCCGCCTTACACATGGTGAGAAGCGAAGGCGGCGGCGGCGGGAGAAGATGCGGGAAGCGGCGGCGGACACGGCCGGAGCGGTCCGGGGAATTTTTTTTTTCCTATTTTGATTGACTGTGCGGGAAACACAAAAGGTGGAGCCTCCAGCCCAAAAGGGGGGAAGAGGGCGACAGCCCGCCCGGAAGTTCCGCCCCTCTTCCCGGCGCTCATTTGCCGCTAGGCTCTCCGTCAGCTCTGTTCATTGGTCCGGACGCCTGTCGGTCGCTCGGCCTGGCGGCGGGCTTCCTGTTTGCCCCCGGGTTGAAGGGGAGAGACAATGAGCGGCCGTGGCGCCGTAGGTTCTCCGGAACGGCCCCGGCTCGCGCGTTACCCTGCTGTGCCAGCCTCGTTCCTCGGCTGCGGCTGCCAGACCCGAGGCGCAGGCCTCTTCCACTGGCTGGCCCTGCGTGCAGGCCTCGCCAGGCTGTCGGGGAGCCGAGCTGGGGAGGAAGTCCGTCCCCGGTGGCTCCGGCTCCACTCGACGTCTCCTCCATCCTGGCAGCCGACCGGACTGGATCTCCCCAGGGCCCGGGCGCTCGGAGCTGCCTCTTGCCAGCGCTGCCAGGAGGCCACCGCCGCTCGGCCTCAGGGCTGCTGCTGCTACTGAGCAAACCGGACCCGCCCCACGAGCCCTGGGGGAGGGAGCTGGTATTGGGGGAGACACCCCCTCCGAGGCTGGAGGAGGACGTTTTCACACACATTCAGCTCTTGGTCGCAAGTCGGATCCATCACCTTCCCATCCTCCCGAGCTTAGCCCGTGGTTACCAACATCTACTTTTGTGGACCCTGGAGGCAGGCACTTAGAGCAAAAAGATATCTCCAGTCCCTTCATAAAGAAAAAAGGTTTTAGTCCTGGCCAGTGATATCAAAGCAGGCTTAGTTATGTTTTTATTCAATGAGATACAGTCACCCTTTAAAATCAGTTTGCTGCACACACAAACTCCCTGCTTCTTAACCTAAGAAAGTCAGTCAACATTTGTTAAAACAGTTCATCTAAAGTATCCTTCCTCTTGGGAGCGTTTAGGTACATTTTTTTTTTTTTTTGTACTTAGTGGTGTAGGTTAACACCCCTTCCTTTGACATCCTTAATGCCTTGTAGTCAGTCATTCAGAAGAAAAAAGTGTTCTGCAAACAACAGACAGAACGTTGTCTATCACCTCTAGATACTTTTGCTTAAGAAAGGTTGAATTTAAAGTAGGAAACACTACCCACAATACTTTTATTAGAAATCTACCTCAAGCGAGAATAAAGATCCCAATCATTGTACCTATGTTTTGTATGAGGTTGAAGGCAAAGCATTTAAACTAGCTTTGTATACACGAACTTGAAAATTCAATTGGGGGGGGGGGGGAGCGCAAACATCGGTTTCAGAAGCCTTTTTGGACTTTTTGTTTCTTTTTTGTTTTTTTTTCTGGTTGGTTGTGGTTTTTGTTAGTTTTCAAGACAGTTTCATGTGTAACCTTGGTTGTCCTGAAACTGGATTTGTAGACCAGGCTCGCCTGGAACTCACAGAAACCCACCTGCCTCTGCCTCCTGAGTACTGGGATTAAAAGTGGGGGCCATTTCTGCCAACTACTTCGTGGTAATTTTTAATACAATGACACATGTTCTCTTTCTCTTGTGTCACACAAGCAAGAACAGTCTTTCAGGGCCAAAAACCAGATAACTCAAACTAGCTATTTTGAGGTAAAGCTCTTAAAGAATGCACATCAGTGCTGGGCAGTGGTGGCGCATGCTTTTAATCCCAGCACTTGGGAGGCAGAGGCAGGCGGATTTCTGAGTTCAAAGCCAGCCTGGTCTACAGAGTAAGTTCCAGGACAGCCAGGGCTACACAGAGAAACTCTGTCTCGAAAAAACAAAACACGAATGCACATCAGCAAGAGTATGACTCAGCACTAAGGTGAGATTCAATAGACTTCTCCAACCACAGTTGAGTCACTGTGACACCCTATCTTTTTTTTTTTTTTTTTTTTTTTTTTTTTTTTTTTTGGTTTTTCGAGACAGGGTTTCTCTGTGTAGCCCTGGCTGTCCTAGCACTCACTTTGTAGACCAGGCTGGCCTCGAACTCAGAAATCCGCCTGCCTCTGCCTCCCGAGTGCTGGGATTAAAGGCGTGCGCCACCACGCCCGGCGGACACCCTATCTTAAGATGACCAAAAGCAAAATGGTCTCTTGCAAGAATACTTATTTCTTAACTAGTGCAAATACACTCAAAGTATATGCAAAGCATAAAGCCAGTATTTAGATAAATACACACATGTAGTAACATACAGTATAATTTACAATGGATTAATATGTTTTTGTACAGTCATTAAATGAGAATTTAAAAGTATCAAATATTATCATGAACAAATCTCAAAACAACAGTAAAATCTGTTTTCCCCTGTCCCCACAACTTGGCCCAGTTTCTTGTTTTCTCTCAAGATTTTCACAAGCTATTCCTGGCCAAGAAACAAAACCAGATCACCCTATTCCCCAGTAGACTAGGACAAAGTTGGTAATAACATCAGCTACAACTCCAAGAGAAGGAAATCAAGCTAGGTCTGTCAGGTACCTCACTGACTAGCTAGGAACTTTATATGGTGTCATGGTCCGCGATTAGTCTTACCATATCAAACTAAAATGTAGGTACTATCTGGGGGGTTGGGCTCTGAATTTTTGCTTCATCTAATGAGTAGGTTCAGAATATGTAGAACTGTGCTAATTATTGAAGGATATTTTAAAACATACTAAGTTGTGACTATATATGGATATACATAATAACTGTTAGTGTTAGTTTTACTTGTCAATTTAACACAATCTAGAATTACCTGAAAAGACAGTCTTAATGAGGGATTATCTGGATCCGGCCGACCTGTGTCTATCTTCATTAAATTGATATGCAAAGACATAGTCCAGTGTGAGTGGCACCGTTTCCTTTATATAAGAGCAGAGACAATAGGCTGGGCTGTAAACATGCAAGCATTCAATTCTCTTTTTGTATGGATTCGATGTGACCTAAAGTCCAATATGACTGAAGTTCCTGCTTCCTTGGGTTCCCTTCTAGAAAGGACTGAAATAAACTTTTCTTGCTCTTTGTCAGGTTATTGTATCACAGCAACCACAAATGATACCAATACAGAAATTCACTGTAAGTCTTCAAGATGCTAAGTTTTAAACAGTTAAGGACGAAAGTGAGGACCAGCCAGATGGCTTAGCAGATCGGGAGGGCTTGTAGCCAAACCTGACAACACTTCAGCCGCAGGAATCCACATGATGGAGAGACTGTCCCTCAAGTTGTCACCTTACCATGACACGTGCTGTAGCATAAAGCACAAATTCCATAAATAAGTAAATAAATGAGGAAAATGAGATTTAAATGGATTTCCTAGGTGTTGTGGTTACATGTCCAAGTTTTAGTTATGTTAGGCTGAGGGTATCACCATACTTCATATTGTGTTAATACTACGTAATCATGTTTTAACCTTTTTAAACAAATGAGTACCTGTAGAGACAGTGAAACAAGCATGTCCTGACTGTATGACGAAGGCTCCAGCCTTAGACACTAGAAAATTGGACTGAAATGAGGACTGGGAGCAACTGGGAGACAGTTGAGGCATACAGGTCTGGGTGCCAGAGGATGGACATGGCCTATGGGTGGAAGGATTTGAATGCATGGCTAAAACGAGGAGGAGGATCACTGCGCAGACTTGGGAGCCTTTGCCACGTTCTCAGACCTCTGTCCATGAACAAGTTCCTTGGCAAAAAAAATTCCCTGGTGGTGTACACCTTTAATGCCAGCACTTGGGAGGCAGAAGCAGGTGTGTTTCTGAGTTTGAGGCCAGCCTGGTCTACAGAGTGAATTCCAGGACAGCCAGGGCTACACAGAGAAACCCTGTCTTTAAAAAATAAATAAATAAAATTTTAAAAATTTTTTTAAAAAATTAAAAACTTTTCCATGTAGGTCAGGCTTGGTATACATTCTTGTAATCCCAGGACTTGGCAGGTTGAGGCAGGAGAATCTCAAACTCAAAGCATGCTGGGCTACACAGTGAAACTGTCTCAAAATGAGAGGTAACAAGGGCCAGCTGATAATCTCAGTGGTCACAGACTTATCTAGTGTGTCAGCATCTCTGTGTTCACTCCCCACGTAACCCAGTGTATAAACCCTCCACGGGATGGTGCGGGTACCTCAGCGGCTGTTCTGTTTCTTCCTTATGCAAGCTCTCCAGAACTTGCCTTCCTGACACCAGTTTCAACATACAACCCTGAAACACTTCCTCCTGAGAACGCTCTCCTCCCTAAACCTCAGCTGCTTTCTGGTTTCCTCTCAAATGAAGTCTCCATGTTTGCTACACTGTCCAATTTTTTTTAAAAAAAAGAAAGAAAAAGAAAATATAGGGCAGTGAAAATGCTTGTTGTCTGTTCCTTACAGCACCCTCTAACCACACACAACCATTAGTGCTGGAAACATGACCGAGTGGCTGGGCAATTGAGTTATTTTAATGATTGTAAACTTAAATGACTGCACATGGCCAAGGGCAAATGTACTGGAGAGTACTGCTTTGAGTATCTGCCTGCTTCCAACCCCTACATATAAATACCTGTCCTTCCCTGGGGAAGCTCAGCCTTCCTGCAACCCCGGCCATCATCTGTAAACTCAGGCCCATGGCTGATCTTTAGTAGTCTGCTGTCTGCTGTTCAGTATCCGAAGGCACCATAAATTCCTCCTAAATGTTTCACTTAGCCTCAAACTGCAAACTCGCAAAATTGAACTCCAGTCTGTCTAACACAGCTCTGCCTTCCCTTTGGACACTCTGTCCCCAACAATGATGCTGTCATTCTCTCAGAAGTCCAGGCAGGAGTCAGATTTGACACATCTCCCCAGCCTTCCCACTAGCAGAAGCCATGTAGTACTGGCAAGTTTTCCTACATAATCTCTCTCAATGACTTGTTTGTTAAAACCACAAAATGTATTGACCTCTGTTCTGCAAAACACTGCAACGATCTTACCCTCAGCAAATTTAAATGTACACAAATCAAAATCACAGAAATGAAAAATTAAGTCTAAAAGGGTGGTTAGAGGACTCACCTAGGGTCCTGCACTCATTTCCCTCTACCAACCAAAAGATTTTTAAAAACCAAATGTATTGCCATAGAAGGTCTCTCCAGTTTCTCTCAGACCAATGGCTGATGCAGAAAAGCATGCTTTGCCCCACACCCTTCCCTGTCCCTGTGCTCTATGTCTGCCACTCTATTCTTCCTTTTCAGAGCTCCTGCACCTTTGTGGATCCTTTGCAAGGACATCCCTCCTAATCCCTCACTGTCCCACAGTTAACCCCTCTTGTGCCTTGCCAACAGGAGTTCCCTTCCTGGACTCTCTGTTTCCAGCAACTCAGACAAGAATTTAAGCTCAAAGCAAGCCTTCCTATAAAGCCATCACTTCCAGCTGTAATTCCCTCCTTTTTAGCTTTCCATTACACTTCTAGGGTACCCTTCAGTGGCTCTTGTAACTTGTGATTTACATGATAAAGGCCCTATCTGTAATACAGTCTGAGCCCACCAAGTTGAAGAAGACAGCTTGCAAGTCCCAGGCCAGGCTGGGCCACAAGTCTACCATTCACTCATGATATAGAGATGTGAAGTCATGACCCTTCCTTCAGTGAGCCTCTAGGTTCCACTGCATAGTTCCATACCGTTGGGCAAGATGGCCCTTAGTAAACTTGTCACAAAACAAAAGGAGACATGAACAAGGGAGAGGAACCTATAGGGACAAGGAAGGGGGCAGCCAGCCTGAGAAGAAGACAAGGGAGAGTGTGGGAGGAAAGTAATTAGAATAAATTAAATACACTTATGAAATGGTCAAGGAACAAATTTCATTGAAAAAACAAAATTTTTAGGATACATAAAATGTATAAATACATATAAAATTCCATCTTGGTGTATAGAAATGTTTCAAAACATGCAAAAATTGTAATCATACCATATTAACAAAACCAAATAAAAACAAACTGATAAAATAACTTACAAAGCAATACTTACATATCATCTAATATTAAAATATGTACTATATACAAGTCTTAACACATAATAATTAAATGGCTCTGTCTATGCCTTTAGGCCATCTATAACTCAAGCATTCTGTCATCCATGATGACAAGTGACCTCAATTGTATATTCCTGTGAGTTGTTTTTCTTAATCAAGTGTGTTTAGTTCCTCTAGTCAATATTTTGCCTTAAAGCTCTGGAATTATTCCTACTATTCTAGTTTATTGATATGCGTTTCCTTCTCCGCTCTTTGAATGTTCTGACTTTACACTCCTGTGAGATAATCTTTCTACTTCGTATCTCCTCTACTCTGAACTGAATTAAGCCACTTATCTGCTTATGTTCCTGGGCTACTCAACTCATTTCGTTCTCTCTTTGTATTGATGAACCCTCCCTCTAGTTTTGTGTAACAAGCTTACTCCATGTTCCTTCTTCCAAACCATTGGAATAATGAATAAAATTGGTCCTAATATTGATCGCTAGAGCTTCATGGTCCATCCATCCAACCCGTTCCACACTTTGATATCAAAATCAATGTTTAATCGACTTAAGTAGTTCATCCCTGTGCCATACTCAGCTGACACTGAGATCTGTGGTTGTACGGTGTCATTTCCTGGCACTGTGTCCCAAAGCCTAAGTCATTGATTGGTTCTTGGCTTCCTCCAATATTATTTATTATTAGATTCAGCAATTATTTCCTAACAATGAGGTAGATAAGATGAATTCATGCAGACACTCTTTAAATTAAATCATAACTTTCTGATGTTTCCAATTGTTGATTTCCTAAAAAAATCCACCAACACCTTCGGTACAGACACTAATCTTAATAATTCTAAATCTTGTGCTCAGGGTGGGGAAGAGGGTACTTAGTGAATTTTAATGAGAGTTTTGCCTATTATACACTACACATTATAACTGTCAAAGACATAAGATAAAACATTTCAAGTCCCCTTTTGTCTTTATGGAAGAACCTGAACATCTATTAAGAATCAAGAAGAAAATATTTGAATCACAATAGTGAAAACTCAGGAGCTGTAATCCATAAAAGATGTTCTACTATAGATAAATTATACTTTGATTTCTAAAATGTATTTTAATTTTATGTGTATGGATGTTTAGTCTGCAGGTATGCCTGCTGCTCATGGAGGGAAGAAGTGAGCTTTGGAGCGAGAGTTACAGATAGTTATGAGTTGCCACAGGGATCCTCGAGATTTGACCAAGGTACTCTGGAAGAGTATCCATTGCTCTCCACTTCTACCATCTCTGCCATCTCCCCAGCTCAATTCCTCACTCTAAAAAACCCCAGCTGAACTGCGTTGGAGGGTGGGGTGATACAGATCCCTAGAGAGTAAGAATCTCATCGGCTATTTTTTTGTAGAAGCTGTGGAATTTCAGTCTGTTGGTATGTGTTGTGTGATGCTAAATTCTGCCTACAGCAGACTTGTCAAGTTTACAAACTTTTGTTGTGCATACCTTGTTCCTTAATATAATACTTCACATTTACAAGCTTTTGTTGTGCAAACTGTTCCTTGCTTTAAAATAATTGGTTAAATAAAATTGTCTACAGCCAATTACAGGAAGGATTAGAGGTAGCCACTTTTGAGTTACCCCAGGGACTGAGGAGAGACCAGCAAGAAAGAAGGGAGAACTAGAGGAGAGGAAGCCACCATGGGGAGAGATGGACCACGAGCACGTGGCCAGGAGAAACAGCAAGTATCTGGGGTACACCGCTGGGGAGGTAGCCAGGCCAGCAGTTAGAAGAGTAAGGTTAGGAGTCACTACCCAATAATTGTCATAGCCAAAGACAATAGCCACAGTCTGAGTCTCATTTGTCAGCTAGTCAGAGATGAGCTTAAAGTGGTTGCACTACAGCAAACCTTTCTAAAATTACATTTACTTTTGTATCTGTCATGGTGCATGCCCACGTGGAGCCAGAACACCACTCACAAGTTGATCCTTTTGTTCCATGATGTGAGTCGCAGATATCAAACTCAGGTGGCCAGGCCTGGCAGCAAGCTCTTCTGGCTGTTCCGCCATCTCACTGGCCATGTGGAAATCTTCTGAAGATGGACGCACATGAGCACAAGCTCAGAAATGAATAGTTTGAAAGTAGGTTCTTGGAAATAAATACATAAAGACAATGGAATGGAGAGAAGCAAATCTCCTGCAAGCTTGTTTAATACACACTAACCGTGAATACACTAGAAGGCCAGATGAATACAGAGTTCCCTGTAAATAGCACACACTTGCATCTCCTTTAATATGACAGCTAAACAAGACAGGACACTAATGTGCATTGGCTTGGTTTTTCTGAAATCAGGAAACCTTGCACATCCTAGGACCACAGTAAATGAATTGATATTTAACTTCTTCAGCTCAGTTATCCTGGAAGACCCCAATTCCATGTGTTTCTTAGACCCCTAGAAACAAAGCCCAGCGTGGAGTTCTTTGTTCTTTCGCCTTCAGCCTGAGAGAACGATGACCACTGGGTGACCCACCCAGGTGCCTGACTCATTGTGTAAGGGACCAAGAATGTTTCCCAAAGATAGCCTGTAACCTTTCCATGAGCGATGAGCTGTAATTCGTCATCCCCATTCTTACGATGTTTATTTACTCAGCTTCCACATTCTTTGTAGTCTTACCCTCCCCTTTCTTTGCAGTTTCTTCCTTTAAAAACCCTCCACTGCAACTGCTGGGGGTCGATCTCCTCTGACCCTGTGCAGGTTACGAGCTCGACCTCAGCATGCTGATTCCCAAATAAACCTCATGTGATATTGCATCAAGAACGGTTTCTCTCGAGTTATTGGGGCGTCACCTCATCCCGGTACTTGAGCAAGGGTCTCTCACTAAACGGGGGTCTTTCAATCCTATCAGCTGTTCCTGACTTGTTTAGGATTTTAGTTAAACCTTTTTCTTTTAGTCCTCCCTTCCCTGGTGCCCATCAGAGTCAAAAGGGCATTGGATCCTATGGAATTGGGATTACAGATGGTTTCAAACCATCAAGTGCATGCTGGGAAACAAAGCTGGGTCCTCTCACAAGTGACAATGTTCTAAGCTGCTTCACTATAGTCTCTCCAGACTGCTAGAATTCATTTATTTGTTTTTGGGTTTTTTGTGGTTTTGGTTTTGGTTTTTTTTTTTTTTTTTTTTTTTTTTTTTTTGCTTTGTCCAGACTTCTCTGTGTAGCCCTGGCTGTCCTGGCACTCACTCGGTATCCAGGCTGGCCTAGAACTCAGAGATCTACCTGCCTCTGCCTCCTGAGTACTGGAATTAATGTGTGTGCAACAGGGCTCAGCTAGGATTTTGTTTATATAAGAGCACAGGTGCCTTTGGAGGGTAGGCGAGGACTTTGAATCCCGTGGACATGGAGTTATAGTTGGTTGTGAGCTGCCAGTCCTCGGCAAGAGCAGTAGGTACTCTTTACCACTGAACCATCTTTCCAGCCCTAGGAAAGAATTTTTTTTTTTTTTAGAATGTCCCTAAATTTGAGTCATCTGATATTTTCATCATGTTCAGACTGTGTCATGGGTTTTGGGTCCTGACTTATTTTTATAGTCAGCAAATGTCAGCACTTATTTTCATGGTTACATTAACCATTACAGACTTTAACTCCACAGAACACCATTTAAGTAAAAGGGATTAAATTAAATCAGTTGAGCAAGATCATATAATTAGAGTGAATCTTCTGATTTGAGATACAGTTCTCACATTACTGTTTCAAAAAGGGCAACATCAAAATTACTTCATGTTTTAAAAAAATTATTTAAACTTAGAAAATGACAGCACTCATTGCCCAAGTTCCTCTTGAAGCTGTAAGGCATTAGTTTTCTTTCTATAGACATACATTTTCTTTTGTAAAAACTGGATTATAGACATAATTTTCAATATATCATTTATATCCTGTTTTAGTTGGTTTTTATGCTGTGAAGAGACACCATGACCATAGCAATTCTTATAAAGGAAAACATTTAATTGGGGCTGGCTTACAGTTTCAGAGATTCAGTTCATTATCATTATGGGCAGAAGCATGGCCGCATCCAGGCAGGCATGGGGCTGGAGCTGAGAGTTCTACATGTTGATCTACAGGCAGCAGGAGGCTGAGTGCCAAATGAATCTACAGGAGCCATAGCTATTCAAACCATGACACCCCCTATATAACAAACATTGCTGGCATCATTTTTATCGCTTGTGTAAAACTTCATGGCATAGATAGTATCTGTGCAGAACTGTGCAAACTTCCAGGGGCCAAAGATTAAATGTCTTTAATCGTGCTGTTAAGTTGGTTTCTTCCTTTCATTCCTTTTTCTATTGTTTTTTATTCTGTTTGGAAATGAGGTCTCCCTATATATGCCAGGCTTGCCTGGAACTCTCTATATAGCTCTCAACAACTTATCCTTACAACTCTCCTGCCTCAGTCTCCCTACCACACCTGGCTATCAACTCTATTTTTACCTTTATTTCTGGCCAACTTGATACCACGAATCAATGTACCCCTTCCTCTCATTTTGTTGACTTCCTTTGAGTACTAAGTGGAAGGAGCTTTTTTTTTTTAACCTTTCGTGGTTTTTGTTTTTGTTTTTTTGTTTCTCTGTATAGCCCTGGTTGTCCTGGAACTCACTCTGTAGACCAGGCTGGCCTCGAACTCAGAAACCTGCCTGCCTCTGCCTACCAAGTGCTGGGATTAAAGGCGTGTGCCACCACTGCCTGGCTGTAGCCAGCGTTCTTAACTGTGGATCCCCGTTCGTTTGCTTCTTGAAGTGATATTGAATTTTCTCTCTCAAAGATGTCCTAATATTAGGAAGTGTGAGCTAGAGTCACTTGTTTTTGGTCTGTGGGAGGAGTAAGATTTTTTTTTTCTACATTTGTTTTATCACAGGAGGGCTGGGTGTGCAGACTTCAAGGACAACTTGATGAAGTCAGTTCTCTCCTCCTATCATGTGACTCCAGGTATAAAACTATGCTCTCTTGTACTTGGCTTCAAGCACCCTGACCCTCTGAGCCAGCCATCCCAACAGGCCTGTGCTTGGTTTTACTGTGGAGGTTTGTTCTGAATCTTAGTCCCCTCAGGACAGCCACTGAGCCCTCCGGTTCCTCTGCTCCGTACTCTCTCCTCTAGGGCTTTCCTCTTCAGCCAGGCAAGGCCCTGGTCGCCACAGCTCCATGCTTTAGCAGAAAAAAAAGAAATGGCAAATTCAAAAGCACACTGCTTTGGACACTGACAAATCCAGGCTGCATTCTACCTCCAAAGAAATACATTCCAAAGACAGTAGTAACAATGTTGACTCTTTGCTGTGAAAAGCATATCTTTAGTCAGGTGGTAGTAGCACATGCCAGCCCTAGGGAGGCAGAGACAGGCAGATCTCTGAGTTCGAGGCCAGCTTGGTCTACAGAGGAAGTTCCAGGACAGCTAGGGCCACGCAAAGAAACCCTGTTTTGAAAAACTTAAAAAAAAAAATTATTTCTGCAGTTAGCCCCAAAGCTTCATGATAGCCTTGGTCTTGGTGCTGTGGTAAATATGGATTCCTAACACACGGACTCTGCCCTCGCCTCACATCCAGGCCTGCTTTTCCAGAAAGGAATTGACTCCAGAGTCTCAAACCCAGCTCAGGGAAGTCAAGATTTCTCTTCTGGTTTCCTTTTCTCTTCAGTTCCATTTTAGGACATTTAAAATAATCACACCTTGAGGGTAGATGGCAAGGCTAAAAACTAACAGAAAGATTCAGAAGGAAAGCCCTTATTAGAGACTGCCCTCGTCAGTTCCTAGCCTGATAAACACCGTTTCCAAAAGCAGCATGGGAAGGAAATACTTTATTTCATCTTACAGCTCATAGCCCATCATGAAGGGAAGTTAGGGCAGGAGCTCAAGCAGGAACCTGGAAGCAGGAACTGTAGCAGAAGCCATCAAAGAAACAGTGGGGTTTTTTTGGTTTTTTGTTTTTTGGTTTTTTTGGTTTTTCAAGACAGGGTTTCTCTGTGTATCCCTGGCTGTCCTGGAACTTACTCTGTAGACCAGGCTGGCCTCGAACTCAGAAATCTGCCTGCCTCTGCCTCTGGAGCACTGGGACTAAAGGTGTGCACCACCACGCCCGGCTAGGAACCGTGTTTATTGACTTGTTCAGTTTGCTTTCTTACATACCCAGGATCACCTGGCCAGAGATGGCACTGTGTTGCGGGAAATATTTTAAAAGGCACCATTCCGTGCTAATGCGGGCTACTCTCTGGCCCCAGAGACCTCGCTGCCGCCATGGCTAGCCCCAAGCAGCAACCGCCCATCTCGCGGTTCTCTTGCTGCGGGTTCTGCTCACACTCTCAGCCATCTACCCCCTGTGGTTAGCAGTCACAAATTCCAGTAACCCAGTAAAATCAAAATTCTAGAGGCTTGTAATTTATCAGTCAGATTTATATTAGTAAATTCTCAACCCACAAAACGCCTGCACAATGAACTCAAAACTCAACTGAAATAAACACAAGAATCACAGCTACATGGGGCAAATGCACCCCACTTAATATTTAATCATCTGTCTAAGAAATCCCCAATACTTATGGCTCCCAAGACTATGGTTCTGGCTCCTCTTTCTCTCCTATAGGTTCCATCTTATCTCTTTCTCTCCTTCCCTTCTGTCTCTCCTTCTTCTGTCTCTTCTCCTCTTTAAAATTCTCAGTCCGCCTTCCTTTTCCACTGTCCAATCACAAGCTTCTTATATTAATATTTAGATTAATTGGTGGGAACTGCTACAGCTCTGCCCACAGTGAGCTGGAACCTTCCGCATCAATCAAGAAATATCCCCACCGTCTTGCTGTATCAGTCAGGGTTCTCTAGAGTCTCTACATAGTAAGAGAATTTGTTGATGACTTACAGTCTGCAGTCCAACTCCCAACAATGGTCAGCAGCAGCTGTGAATGGAAGCCCAAGGATCTAGCAGTTGCTCAGTCCCACAAGGCAAGCAGGCAAAGGGAGTCTTCTTCCTTCCAATGTCCTTATGTAGGTCTCCATCGGAAGGTGTAGCCAAGATTAAAGGTGTGTGCCACCATACCTGGATCTGGGCCTTGCTTTGTCCCAGGCTGACCTTGAACTCAGAGATTTCCTTGGCTTAGTCTCCTCAGATTCATAGCCACTATGCCTCAAGATGTCCATGTCAATATCCAGGTCAGAAACTTGTATCTTCCAGCCTCAAGATCAGGATCACAGGTGAGCCTTCCAGTTCTGGATTTTCATTCATTCCGGATATAGTCAAATTGACAACCAGGAACAGCTACACTTGCCTACAGACCAATCCTATGGAGGCGTTTTCTCAATTGAAGTTCCCTTTCTCAAAGATAACACTAGCTTGTGTTAACATGACCACCTCCCAGAAAAAACAACAGAGATAGTAAACATAATTTGCTTTTTAAAAAATAATTTGATCAAAACTGGGGGGCCTGGAGGGATAGCTAAGTGCTTGATGTGTCAGCATGAAGGCCCGAGTTCACACAAAAGCTAGTGGGGTAGTGTACGTGCAACCCCCGCATGACAGAAGAACTGGATTCCAGAATGTTCTAGCCAGCCAGTTTAACCAAAACAGCAAGCTCCAGATTCATTGAGAGATCCTGTCACAAAAAAAAAAAAAAAAATGTGGCAAGCAATAGAAGCCGATACCCAGCCTCTGACCTCCTCATGCGAGGGCACACACACACACACACAGAGCTTAAAAAAGAAACACAAACTGATCAAAATGTATAATCTAATGGTGTATATCATCATGTTTTGAAATATATATATATCATGGTATGATAATGAGTAAATAAACTAACATATGTGTTACCTTACATTTATCCTTTTTTTTTTTTTTTTTGGTTTTTCGAGACAGGGTTTCTCTGTATAGCCCTGGCTGTCCTGGAACTCACTTTGTTGACCAGGCTGGGGCCTCGAACTCAGAAATCCGCCTGCCTCTGCCTCCCGAGTGCTGGATATTTATCCTTTTTTAAGTAACTAAGAACACTTAAAATATTAAGACTTAGAGCTAGCCGGGCATGGTGGCGCACACCTTTAGTCCCAGCACTGGGGAGGCAGAGGCAGGTGAATTTCTGAGTTCAAGGCCAGCCTGGTCTACAAAGTAAGCTCCAGGACAGCCAGAACTATACAGAGAAACCCTGTCTCAAAAAAACAAAAACAAACAAACAAAAAAAGACTTAGAGCTGGCAACATGGTTCAGTGGAGAAAGGTACTTGTTGCTAAGACTAATGAGCTAAGCCCCCTCCCTCCCCACCCCAGCATAATGGAAGGAGTGAAGGACACACACACATAGATTAGTTTTTTCTTTTTTTTTTTTTTTTTAAGAATTTGTTTATTCTATATAAGTACATTGTAGCTGTCTTTAGACACCAGAAGAGGGTGTCATATGTCACTACGGATGGTTGTGAGCCACCCTGTGGTTGCTGGGATTTGAACTCAGGACCTCCTGAAGAGCAGTTAGTGCTTTTTTTTTTTTTTTTTTTTTTGTTTTTTCGAGACAGGGTTTCTCTGTGTAGCCCTGGCTGTCCTGGAACTCACTTTGTAGACCAGGCTGGCCTCGAACTCAGAAATCCGCCTGCCTCTGCCTCCCGAGTGCTGGGATTAAAGGCGTGCGCCACCACGCCCGGCTCAGTTAGTGCTCTTACCCGCTGAGTCATCTCACTAGGCCCCAGATTAGTTTTTTCTAATGTAATAAAAAATGTTGAGCCGGGCAGTGAAGGAGCACGCCTTTAATCCCAGCACTTGGGAGGCAGAGGCAGGCGGATTTCTGAGTTCAAGGCCAGCCTGGTCTACAGAGTGAGTTCTAGGACAGCCAGGGCTACACAGAGAAACCCTATCTTTAAAAAAAATGTTGAAATCTACTGTCTTGGCAATCTTCAAGTGTACAGTCCTTGTTATTAATAAGTCACCGTACCGTACTGTACAGTGAGCCTTAACTTAGCCCATCTAATCCATCTAATCGAGACTTTGCACACTTTAGCCAGTGTCTCCCCTCCTCTTCCTGCCTCAGCCCCTAATGACCAGCATTCTTCCCTTTCTATTTGACCAGCATCCTCACTTACATGTGAGATCACACAGTAGTTCTCTTTCTATGCCTGACTTGTGTCACTTAGCACAGTGTCCTAGAAGTGGGTCTAATTCTAAAGCAACAAATTAGAAACACTCTAACATTCCTCCAGGAACTCCAGGTTGCACCCCTGACCAACCGCAGAAGGCCCCTGCCCAGATCTGGCTCGGTAAAACTGCATTACAGACATATTTCCTTGAGCACGTGTCAGCTGCCTGCATTCCCTTGCTGGGGACCTCAAGTTGCCATCCACTTTCAATATTAATGCAGCATGCAAGGGGAACAGGAGGATTGCAGCCCAGGCTGAAGCTGGGCTCCAGGCCAGCATACAGAATGCGTCTGGGCATGTCTGAGGGACTTGCCAGAAGTCTCTCTGCAGGAGGGATGGAGGAGGCTCACAGAAAATAACATCCTGAGGCAGTGGGTGTGGGGACTCAGTTTTCAGAGTCACCAGGGAAACTTTGAAAAACAATGGCTTCCTGCACAAGTATGTCCCTCCTTCTAGAAAGCCCTCACTCTCATGTTCTCTCACTCTCTGTCTCCTGGTCCCCGTCCACCCAAAGGTGCACAGTAGCCAATGACACCACTTCAGTGTCAAACTCAGCCCTTGGACTAGCTGTACACATTAGACCTCACAGGCGTGTTAAAAGTTCAGAGCAAATAAGCTCCAAGGCTCTAGGGTTGAGCCTGCTCGGTGATCGCTTTCATACTTCAGGGGCTGCCTGCTGTCAGGGCTTCTTAATAATGACCACAGACCCTGGGCAGTTCAAGAACAGGCCAAGGGATGGATAAACCCCTGGAATAACACACAGCTTACGAGGGTGTGTGTCTCCTTTTCCGTGAGTTTCCTCACGTTATAAGGAGAGTATGACAATTAACAATGACTGCCCTGGTGGCTGCCAAAAAAACATTAGTGAATAGATTTTTGTAAGATCATGAAAATGTTTCTATGGCAGGAATTAGCCAGATAATAATGCTTCCCTTCCCGTGAATATGACTTGTTTTTACCTTAACCTGCCAAGACAACAGTTACGTGAAAAATATGGATTCCCCCATCTCCACCACACACTTCAAGCCTGATTCAAAAGCTTCTGCCTCCTCCCCAGCCAAAACCCAGCGTCTCCTTTCTGAAATCACTGCAATCCTTGAAACACCTCACCTTTCCCTAATGCTTTTGCTAGGAATATGCACATCATATCTCTCCTAATTATAGCCTCTGAGGGTAGGAAGTCTGTCTTGTCCATCTTCTTTCTACCTCAGTTTCCAATATAATACATTTACCTCATTATCAGATGAGAGAACTGATTAATTATAAATCATTTAGACTTGCTAGGCCTTTATACTTTCTATGAAAACAACTAAACACATTTCTTTGCCAATGCTGCACTTAAAATACACTCCTTGTAATGGATGGTGGTCTGCTCTATTAATTTACCTGGTTAGGAAATACTAGGCAGGTACTATCACCCACTATTTTCCTCTCTTTTCTTTTTACTTGGTTGTGAACATAGGTCCAAACTATATAAACCATCATGCCTTTTGTGAGGAACACATAGAGCCAAACATGTTGTGTCCTGGTGTCGATGTGTACGTCGCGCAGCATGGACACACCTCAGGGAAATGTCTAATAAAGCACAGACCGAGCTGGAACAGAGGTTGGGAGGGACTAAAATACAGCTATTAATATAGGAGCTACATGAAAGAGTCTGCCCATCAGATTATGGAGCTCTGTTCTGAAAAAGAGAAGCCTGAACCTGCCTGTAGGAGAGGGAGCAAACAGGAAGAAGGCCCAGCCTCAGAGGTGGGTGTGGCCTGGCAGCAGTACAAGAGCTTTGGAGTTGGCTCCATGCAGGCTAGAGAGACAAGAGGTGCCAGGTGCTGGTTTTAGGTTCTGTTTTGTTTTAAGTCTGTCTACTCATTTGGTCTTTTTCAGATTTGTGTAGGAAATTTCTGACTCTAGTCATTATATGTAAAAACTTTACATTAGTGATATTGATTTAGAAGCTGCTTTCCTGGTTGCCAGAGGCTCCCAGAGAAACAGAGAAACCTGGCACCTCTCTCTCTCTCTCTCTCTCTCTCTCTCTCTCTCTCTCTCTCTCTTTGGTTTTTCGAGACAGGGTTTCTCTGTGTAGCCCTGGCTATCCTGGAACTCTGTAGACCAGGCTGACCTCGAGTTTAGAGATCCCCCCTGCCTCTGCCTCCCGAGTGCTGGGATTAAAGGCGTGCGCCAGGGCTACACAGGGTTCTGTCTCAAAAAACCAAAAAAAAAAAAAAAAAAAAAAAAGGTGTGCACCACCACTGCTTGCTGCCATTGGGAAAGTCTTTAAGACAGAGACCAGGAAAGTTCGTTCGTGCAGGTCTAGTTTAAAGCCACTTAAATCTCAGTTGAGGAAACAGCCAAGCAATGCCAAGGGGCTTGCCAGTGTCACATAAGAGGCCTAGAAGTATCCTTTGTTCCCTTCTTCTCAGTCTACTGTGTTTCTATCATACTAAACCCCCAAACAGACACAATACACAGTGTGGGATGTAACTGGTGGAAAGAGCCAAAGGTGTGGCAGCGCAGAGAGGCAGTGCTCGAAAATAACAACAGAAGGGCCAAATATCCAGTTCTAGTGAACTCTCCTTTGGGCTCTGAGCTCATACACCTCATCACCTGAAAGGAGACTAAAGCAAGATGTGCACTCGTGTGGGATCCTAAAAAGCCTTCAGTAGTTACAGGCCAAACCTGTACACTAGAATTAAAAACAGTGCCCCATAAAATGAATCCACCTTTATGTTTTTAATTTTTTTTTTTTGTCTCAGTTTACTAGGATGAACCACCTTTGAAAAAGTCCAGTCTTGTCACAGTGGTGTAGGCTTAGATTTTTTTTTTTCATTTACATTTTTTTCTTTCCTCAACTTTTATTTTATTTACATCTCAATAGAGGAACCGATACCCACAGCACAAAGGGCATTCTCCTTTTCTGAGCCCACTATTAAATTTATTTTTTATAAGGGTTTGTAAATGTTTTAACCTCCTTCCTAGCCCATCATCCATCAGAGGCAGTAAAAAGAAAAGGTTAAAAGAGCAAAGGAGGGTGCAGACCTGTTTAGAAAGAGTTCTTTGGAATAAATCTAATCTTCGCTGTCAGAATATGTCACGTGAATCATTAGCGGCAGCCCCATCCACTCACAAACACCATTCACAAACTAGCAATGGTAGGGCTCGCAAACACCATTTATAAATCAATGGCGGGGCCATCCAGAAGAAACCACGAGGGCTCTGCCAAATCGGCACAAGTCTGTGGAGATGGAAAGAAGCAATCGGAACACCGTGAGAAGATTTTTTGTGGTGCTTTTTGCTCTATGAAGTCACAGTAGTCGAGGATCAGCAAAGACCAACAAGGCCTCACAGGGTGAAGGGATGCAAGAGCCTCTGGATGAAGCTACTGTTACTGACTCGGTTTTAGTGTTTGCCTGTTGGACTGAACTGCCACTACTGATTTGTGTTTGGAATGGCTCCAAAGACCTACTTCTTTTAAGATTTATTTATTTTTATTTATATGAGTACACTGTGGTTGTCTTCAGACACACACCAGAAGAGGGCATCAGATCCCATTACAGATGGTTGTGAGCCACCATGTAGTTGCTGGGAATTGAACTCAGGACCTTTGGAAGAGTAGCCAGTGCTTTTAACCTCTGAGCCATCTCTCCAACCCCAAAGAACTACTTCTAAACAGGTCCACATCCCCTGTTTCTATTAACCTTTCCCGCCACCCCCTCCCCCCAACCTTTGGTTGGTAGCTTGAAGGAAGGTTGAAGTGTTTAAAAACCCTTATTAAAGTAGGTTTTGAAAAACATCTAAGCCTATAGGTGATACCCCATGTTGGGTGCCATCTGTTAAAAAGTATTAAATTTCACTTTTTCTTCTCTGTCCTGTTCCTAGGCCATATGCTTTGGCTTATTCCCTGACTAGCTCCTAACTTATTTAACTCATTCAAACTTTTTTATGTCTACCATGTGGTTAGTTACCTCTCTTCAGTCCTTACCTGCTTCTCTCAGTATTTCCCTAAGTTCATCTACCTGCTAGTTTATGTTCATCTCTCCTTTCTCTCTGCATCTCTTAAGTCCTCAGCTATTTCCCAGAATCCTCTCTCTCCCTGCCAGTGTCCCACCTCCTATTTCCTGCCTCAGCTTATTGGCCATCTGCTTTTTTATTGACAGGTGATGCTTATAAGAGATTCTCTCTACACCCAGGTCCTCTACAAATTAGCAAGTGCTCTTAACCACAAAGGCATCGCTCCAGCCCCACTCTCTCTGCAGCCCCACTATCTAACATCAATATTTTAAAGTTCCAGGAAAGAAAGCAAGTCTCCGTAGTTATGTGAATAAAACTATTTGTTTTGGAGGAGTGGGGTTTTTGTTTGTTTGATTGATTGATTGGTTTTGTTTTGTTTTTGTTTTTGTTTTTTTGGTGTAGCCCTGGCTGCCCTGGAACTCACTCTGCCCAACTGAAATTATTATTTTTAAAATTTTATTTTCCTTATTACTGGTAAAGGTTATAAAGGAAAACAAAATATGAGCCCAAGGGATGAGTCTTTTTACATATTTTATGGAAGAGATAAGACGTTATTACTCACCTGCTCAGTTCTGGACAGAACTCCAATGTAAATTCCCCTCCATATCCCTTACATCCTTCAACGTGCTCACTCACAGTGCTGAAGAGAAGAGCAGATGCCTCAGATCCTCTGCTCTAATGTCCCTCTGTGGAAACGTTTATCACCTGTATGAGAACCTTCTCTGAGGAGATAAGCAAAGCCTGCCTTCCAGACACTTTGATCCACACTCAGTTCAACAGATGTGGCTGTCTGAACAAGTTGACTGATGAGCAGATATTTATTAACACGCACAGGACCCCAAAAACAGGTATCCTGACAGTCTACTAATTCTTATCCACATCTGCAAGACCCCAGGTCATAATGAATATTATTTTGCTTTATTTACAAAACTGTACCCCGTGCTCTGCTGTCCTTAGATGTTAGTGAGAAACAATGGGTATATTATAACAAATATTAAACAAACAATGAATAGCTTATACTAATTAAAATGAGAACTCATAAAATAGCTTTATTGCCAGACCACAGGGAAGAGGCAAAGTTCTCTGACCACTAAGATGAAGATGTTGTAGCTGTCATTGCTACTTTGTGGGTTCTTCTCCTTCCCACCCTTAACCCCCCTGGTTTCACTCCCTATCTCTAGATAGAAGAGAATGAAGGAAATAAGGGGAAGAGAGAGATCTCTAAATCTAATTTCTTTCTTCTTGTTTCTTCTTTGAGCATGACTACTAACAAATCGAAACTATTCCTTCCCCCTGCACAGCCAACAACCACCTACCCCATGTAGTGGGACTCTAGCATTTATTTACCTTCTGAAAGTTCCCACAAGCTCAGAAACTATCTGCAGCTGTAAAAAAAAAAAATCACACCTCTGCTGGGACAACAGGCAAATCATAGTCAGCTGCTGCGGACAGTCCAAAGGAGCCCCATCTCCCCATTCCTGGGATTAAAACAAATGCATGTTCTTATAACATTTCCATGGGCTTTTTTTCTTTTTAGTGGTTTTTTTTTTTTTTTTTTTTTTTTTTTTTTGGTTTTTCGAGACAGGGTTTTGCTGTATAGCCCTGGCTGTCCTGGAACTCACTCTGTAGACCAGGCTGGCCTCGAACTCAGAAATCCGCCTGCCTCTGCCTCCCAAGTGCTGGGATTAAAGGCATGCGCCACCACGCCCAGCTTCTTTTTAGTTTCTTAAGACAGGGTTTTTCTGTGCAGCTCAGGCTGTCCTGGAACTCACTCTGTAAACCAGGTGGCGCATGCCTTGAATCCCAGCATTCCCTAGGCAGAGGCAGGTGGATTTCTGAGTTCAAGGCCAGCCTGGTCTACAAAGTGAGTTCCAGGACAGCCAGAGCTATACAGAGAAACCCTGTCAAAACAAAAAAAAACAAAAAACAAAAAACAAAAAAACAAAAAACAAAAACAAAAAACACCTCACAGATTCACCTACCTCTGCCTCCCTACTGTTGGAATCAAAGGTGAGTCCACCACAGCCTGGTTTTTATTTCTGGATTTTTTAAAGAAACCAAAGTTTCAGCCGGATGTGGTGGCGCACGCCTTTAATCCCAGTACTTGGGAGGCAGGCGAATTTCTGAGTTCGAGGCCAGCCTGGTCTACAGTGTGAGTTCCAGGACAGCCAGGGCTACACAGAGAAACCCTGTCTGGAAAAACAAAAACAAAAACAAGAAACCAAAATTTCAGAATTCGCACTACAGGATACAATACAAAGAATAACTTGTATCTTTTCATTTTTAAGTTTTGTTTTTATTTTTTTGAAACAGAGTTTTCTCTATGTAGTCCTGTCTGTCCTGGAACTCATCATGTAGACCAAGCCTCAAACTTACAAAGAACTCCCTGCCTCTGCCTCCTGAGTGCTGGGACTAAAGGCATTCTCCACCAAGCCTGGCTCTTGTACATTTTTCTAAGTAGTTCAAGAGACGGGAGCTGTAGGAGGGTGGAGAAAGCAGAGAACAGCAGGCTGTAGGTGCAAATGACCCCCCAGTCAGGCCCAGGAAAGAACTGGGAAGGAACAAGCTAGTATTGCTGGATGACCTCAGTTGGGCAGGGTCCTTTTGATTCTTGAGATGTAGAGCCTAACCTTCATAGATAAATAGCTCCAACTCGAGCTATCTCTGGGACTGGAAAAACACCCCAGTGCTTAAGGGTGTATGCTGCTTTCTCAGAAGATCCACCTTCAACTCCTAGCACCGATGTTGGATGGTTCACAACCATCTATAATCCTAGCATGGGCCCCAACACCACTGGCCTCCTCAGGCACCCACGTCCACGTGCATATATCCATACACAGAAACACATACATACATATAATACATACATACATATAATTTTTAAAAAAATTTGTAAATTCTTCTCTGTTTGACTTTCCTATCAGTCTTAGCTGATATTAACTGCCCTGGGTTTCCTTTAGTCCTCTACTATTATAAAACTTATCATCTATCCCATATACACAAACCATGACACCAACTAAAATTACAGGTCGCAAACAAATGCACACATTCATAGAAATTCACACACAAGCAAGTGCAGTACAGTCACGTGTGTATCAGTTCTGTACATATGGTAACACAGGAAGCCTACCTAATCTATGACCCAAAATACAGAGTCAGTCCACTTGACATCCACTAACTGAGCACACTCGGAGTTTTCTTCAAGCCTCTCCAAAGTTTGCATGGCTATCAAAATATTTTTGGAAATTCTGTAACATTTTTTTCTTTTCCCCTGGCTTCATATTTCTGGTAAGGCCTCATCCCTAAAATACCCTTCTTCTGGGATACTGAAATAACGGTCCCAAAGCAGCTGCCAGAGTTAGAGCCACTCAGAGATTTGGGACACATTTCCAGGGAGGGATACTTGTAATTGATTCAGTTAAAAGCCCAACCCACTAAAACGTTCAAAGAAACAGGTGTGTGGGGAGGGGAGGGGAGAGAGGAAGCGGGGGTGGGGGGGGTGGGGGGCTGTGCGTTTTTTTCTGGATCCTCGCATTTTCGCTCACAATTCTATCTGCAGTTTTACTTCCCGTTTCTTCCCTTCTTTGGCCTCAGCGCTACCCCCTCCTCTTGAATTTTATTTTAGATGTGCAGAAAAACAGCCAACCATCCCCCCTTCTCCCACCCCGCCCCCCGCCGCCAGGGCGCTGAAGTCATACTTCTCTGTGGCTAACTTCCTCTATTGGTGCCTCACAACTGGATTCCTGTCACCCAGAACCACCTCCCCTAAGTTCAAAGCCAGTTAGAGGGCACATCTGGCACACAAGAGAGCGAGCTCCACCGACCAGCACAACTGCTTGCCTGGCCCTGCGAGGTTTCCAACAGATAAACCACACTCGGGGTGTCTGTGTGGCTCACAGGGTCTTTGCCATGCTTCTGCCCACCTTGAAGTCAGTAGTTGGCATCTCAGAGACACCAGGGAATTGTTTTTTGAAAATACCTTTGAGAGAGGAAAAACTCTTTTCAAACAAAAACAAACCTTTGTTCCGGCCTGTTAAACAGAAATCCCCGAGCCTGGGCCGAGCGGTGCAATTAAAAAAAAAATTTAATTTTTAATTTTTTTTTTTTTTAATTTTCTGAACACTTCCCAGATGATTCTATTGTACGGCCGGGTTAAGAACCACCGCTGTAGATTCTGCTAGTGGAAGCTATCCAAACCCCAGCTTACTCCCTTCCTTCCAAACGCACCCCAGGAGATTCCTCTGTCTGTTCTCACACGAAAGATATCTGGGAGCCAGGAAATAAAGTCAGGCGCCTGGGGAACGCAGCTAGGTGGAGGAAGGAAAGGGGTTGAAAACAGAGGAGGTGCCAAGTGGTGAAGCCGGCGCTAAGCCCCCCCCCCCCCCTTCTGTACAAAGGGACTGTACACAGCTTGTAGGTAGGCATAAAGTCACCTTCTCGCTGCCGCCCCGAGGATCTGGCCTCCCAGGCTCTGGGAGTTGACATATTATAAGTGCCATGAAGCTTCGGAGTGAGAGAGAGGAAAACAACTATTAAAGGACCCTGATGCCCCAGGAACTGCGTTGCAGAGACTTTGGGAAGAGAACATGCGCGCTTTCCGTACAGCAGAGGACAATTGAAAATTTTAAGTCACGTCTATGCTGAAAGGGGACAAGAACAAATATGATTTGTGTGTGTGAGTGTGTGCGCGTGTGCGTGTGCGTGTGTGTGTGTGTGTGTGTGTGTGTGTGCGCGCGCCCTAAGGCGCTTGAGAGGCACACAGCTGCTGGTGTGTGATGTAATCTATTCCTGGTCACAGGAAGGCCAAGACTCCGCTGGGGTGGGGTAGAGTGGGAGGGGGAACTCCTAAGAGTCTCAAACCCCCACGATCCCTTCAGACCCTCCAACTGCTTACTGTGCAGTTGAGAAATAATAAGCAAACACGGAGCTCAGAGGTACTCTGCCCACCCCCCTCCAGACACCCCTGGTTACTTTGGCAACTGGTGGACTCCCCCTTCCACACCAGCACTCCGAGAGGCTTGTGGCTGTGCAGGGGGAGGGGCCTGCCCCCACTCTGCCTAGTTCTTACTCAGTGCTTCTTGGCCATCTGCCTGTCTTCCTCTGGCAGGGTTATGCGGCTCTTGCACCCTTGGCTTAGTCCATGAGAGGAGGTCTCCCTGCCTCCACCCTTCTTTTTGTTTGCCTCTCTCCCCAGATGTCTCAAAGTTTCTGTGGGAAAGAATGTTCTTACTGCTAAAGTGAGACTTTCAAAGTTGGGCCTTCTCCTGAAGGCATGGGAGCTGCCTGGTTAGGTGCCCCATGAGGGGTACCCAACAGGAAGGTACCACTGGTCTACATTCAGGTGGCTGACTATCTCTGGGTTCCCCGGGCGCTGTCTCTGATACCTGAGTATCCAAATATCAGGTTTTTGTCCATCACAAGATTGATGCAGATGTGCAACATGGAGATTGTCCAGCCCTAGAAGCGGTTTTATTTTGGGGTTGGTTTTGTTTTTCTTTAATCGGTGTGTGTGTGTGTGTGTGTGTGTGTGTGTGTGTGTAAGAAAACCGTCCCCATTCATACAACCCTGTGCCTCCAATTTAGTGAATTTCTATTACCTTGACCTTTTGGGGGGGGGGGCAGGGGATGGATTTGGAAACAAGGTCTCTCTATGTGGCCCTGGCTGTCCTGGGGCTCACTCACAATGTAGACCAGGCTGTCCTCAAGCTCAGAAATCAGGCTGCCTCTGCCTCTCAAGTGCTTGGATTAAAGGCAAAGACAGACCACTGCGCCCGGTTTTAATACCTAGATTTTTGAATGTGTTTCTTTTGCTTTTTTCCAGAAGAAATCCTGGCAAAGACCCAGTATGAGAGAGGGTGGCAGATAATCAGCAGAGGATCAACCTGTTGGACCCCAACACCAAACACAACACATCAGGCGTCAGGCAGGGTCTGTGCTGCTCGCCACCTCTCTCTCTCCAGCATCCAAACAAACAGTGCTCCTCGGGCAGGAGCAGATGTGGGTGCCTCCCACCATGAAGAATAAAGCACTTGGGAGGCAGAGGCAGGCAGATTTCTGAGTTCAAGGCCAGCTTGGTCTACAAAGTGAGTTCCAGGACAGCCAGGGCTACACAGAGAAACCCTGTCTTGAAAAAACAAACAAACAAACAAAAAAAAAACCCCAAAAAACAAACAACAGCAACAACAAAGAATAAAGTCTGTGCAGACTGTATCTCCAGTCTTATCTACTAGTCAAGAGTCAGACACTCCCCCATGAAGTACTGGCTGTATTAGGACTTTAAAACCTGTCAGAAGGATTGCAGATCTTGGTTACCAGCAGAAATGCCCTAAAGGCAGATCCTCCCACTGGAGCAACTGACAGAAAACACCCTGCCTGGAACAAATATTACTGCTGCAGGGGGTTTCTTGCTTCTCTCTCCCTCTCCCTCTTCCTCTCCCTCTCCCTCTCTCCCTTCCTCTCTTTCTTTCTCTTTCTTTCTTCCTTTCTTTCTTTCTTTCTTTCTTTCTTTCTTTCTTTCTTTCTTTCTTTCTTTCTTTCTTTCTTTCTTTCTTTCTTTCTCTTTTGAAACCAGAAAAACATGAAATATAAAACGAGCTCTAGTTGTACCTAGGCCTGGCCCCATGAAAACCTGAAAGTGGGCCAGATGGCAAAGTCAAGCTCCTAGCCCTCATCCACACTGGTGAGAGACAGACAAGGAGTCCTCTCCCTAGCTCAGGGCAGAGGGGGAACTGCTGGTGTACGTGAGGGGGATACAGGGGGGAGGGAGGAGGGGATGGGGTTTGCACAGCGTGTGAGGCACAGCATGGAGGAGCAGAAAAAGCAGAGAGGCATGTGTCAAGGGATCAGTAGGATAATCATGACAACAATAATGGCCTCTGGCTTTTGGACCTTGGGCAAACCATTTCACAACTCTCTTTTTTCATGATGAAAGAATCAGTGTTCCGGGCCCAGGGCTTACCCTACAAATCATATGAGAGTGTGTGAATATAAAATTGATTTATAAACTGTTTCAAATATTCACTATTAATTCTACTTAAAATGAAATAGATCCTCCAAGACAGATGCCAGGCTTAAATATCATCCCTCACAGGAAGTAATCACCTTTTAATAATTGACTATGCAGGATTTGGTGACTGCATCTGCCATATCATATTTTTTCTTGTAATATTCCAAAGTGTTCTTGGAGATATGTAAACAGTCTCATTATGTAAAAGCCCTTATCATGGCATGTGCTAAAGTGGGCTCCTACCTGGCAATGCAGTGGGGTTTCAAGGATCCCCCAGGGACCCTCTGCACAACTCTGAGTGGGTGGTGCAAGTCTTTAACAAGAATACATAAAAGTGCGTCTATTCTCATTGAATGCAGTTATCTCTATGATTTGTGAGTGGGCTGCTCAATGATTTCAGAAAAACATTTCCCTCCAGCTCCAGCTGGCAAGATGTCAAGACTGAAAAACACATCTCCTGGTTCTTCTTCTTGCCCCAATTGGGATGGATGAGCCTAATTCTCACCACCCCATTTCCTTAAGCCATTAGCAGTGATTGAATCTCTGCGCATCCCAGTGAGTTGCACTCCAGCCGTCTCAATGCACAGGAGCACCCGTAATATGGAAAACTATGTTGTGAAACTTCAAATCTACTTTTAATTCCGTCTTTGACAGACCAAATTGAAGCCATGGTTTCTGCTTTGCTAGGGCCACTTAGCACGAGCTGGAAACTCTGGCTCCCTTCAGTGTGAAAGCTTCCCTCTTCTATCAGTTCAGTTGGGTGCTATGGTGATGGTTTGCAGTCCACAGAAAGGGTTTGTGTGGATGGGGGCGGGAGGAGTGGACAGACAGGACAGCCAGACACCAGTGTTCCTTGGGAATTGGGGATCAAAGAGGAAAGAGAGGATGAGGCAGCCTGGAGTCCACGTCCTGTGCATTGACTGGGTATGCATCACCTAAGGTTGCTGAGAAGTGTTAGAAGACTCAGGACTGCAACCAGCAGTACGTTTGTCTGTTTTTGATTGTGGTTTTTGGTTTTTGGTTTTTTTGGGTTTTCGAGACAGGGTTTCTCTGTGTAGACCTGGCTGTCTTGGAACTCACTTTGTAGACCAGGTTGGCCTTGAACTCAGAAGTCCTCTGCCTCTCGAGTGCTGGGATTAAAAGCCACCATGCACAATTTAGTCACTCATTATTAAGTGACCACGTAAGAGGGAAAAGAAAAGACAAAGTAATGTCACAACTAGTTATTTTTTTTCTTTATCTTACAACAACGACAGGAGGCATTTACGATCCTTGTTTCATAGAAGAGAGGCCCGGCGAGATTGGGTAACTTCCTCATTATCTCCTGAGTATTTGGTGGCAGAAAAAAATCCAAGCCTAGATTTATCTGATTCTTTTTTTTTTTTGGTTTTTCGAGACAGGGTTTCTCGATTTATCTGATTCTTAAATCTTCGCACTTAACTGATACATTCATCTGCCTCCCAGAGTTGGGAATCTTTTTAAAAATGAATATCAAAATTGCCTTTTGAAGGTAACATATGATTTGGATTGCCTTGGGTTGCAGAAGAAGGGGAAAGAATGTACCACACATCTGAGTTCATCTCCTTAGGCCCCCAAACAATGCTTAAGCCCAATATCTAGTTAATGGATGAATGATGGATGGGTGGATGATGGATGGATGGATGGGTGGGTGGATGGATGGGTAGGTAAGTGGGTGGATGGGTGAGTAGATGATGGAGAGAAAACAGCTTTAAAAACCATGGGGATGAGTATCAGGATGAGAAACGGGGATGGGGAACAAATAGGAGAAAGTGAAAGATGACGGAAGAATAGAAGGGTGTTCATTCTAATCAGGTAGGAGCTATAGTCATTTCCACATTTGTGGGAAGGCTTAGAAATGCAGGGTGTGGAGTGCTAACTTCTAGAGATTGGCCTGATAAGGGAGTGCTTGAGAGTTCATCTGGTTCTGGGGTGCAAAGGGGCTAGAGATGAAGAGGTGAGAGACAGAGGATAACTCACAGGAACACACTTGGATGGCCTGTTGGATGGGTACGGTCTACACACAGGTTTTAGTTAAAAGGCAAGATTGCTAGGCTCCTGCCATAGCTGGGTCATTGACAACAGGCACAGGACTGCAGGTTCTTTGGCCACACCACAAAGATTTTGATACAAAGAGTTTGAAAACACTCACCCTAGGTTTGTTGCACAAATAAGCTCATTTAAGACTCTGTGGTTGGGATAGCGAGATGGCTCAGTAGGTAAAGGCACTTCCTGTCCAGCCCGAAAACCTGAGTTCAATCCCTGGAGCCTCCACGGTAGAGACACAACTCCTGCAAGTTGTTCTCTGGCCTTTACACATGTGCTATGGCATGGTAACCCCTCCCCCAACTCCCTACACACCAAGACACACAACTGTAAATGTAATTTAGCCAGGTGGTGGTGGTGGCAGTGGCGGTGGCGGTGGTGGGAGTGGCCGCAGCAACAGCACATGCCTTTAATTCCAGCACTCTAGAGGCAAAGGCAGAGGGGATTGCTCTCAGTTTGAGGCTAACCTGGTCTACAGAGTGAGTTCCAGGACAGACAATCAGGGTAACACAGAGAAACCCTGTCTCAAAAAACCAAAATAAATAAATAAATGTAATAAAAAAATTTTAATTAAAAAAAAATTTTTATTCTTCAGGCAAAAGAATAGGCTATTTGTCTAAAGCAAGTAGGTACAATTGTTTTTTAAGTAGTCTTAACTGAGAGGGAAAAGGCCTTCCCTAAATTAGAGCAGTCCCTTTGTCGAGGTTGCTGATAAAAATCAAGAACCATGAGGCAGCCATGACTATGAAGATTCCCCTGGTGACATGCCAAACCTATTGAGAACAGCAGCAGCAACTTCTCCATTTTTGGAGCCCCACTGAAGGATCAGCACCAGACATACAGAAAGGAATGCCTCACAGGTCGAGCTGACTCTCTGAAAAGACAGAGACTACTTCCGCTACTGTCCAGTGCGAAGATGCCCTCAAGTGACTTTTAAAGACTGCTCCAGGAGCAGGGTGTGGTGATGCACACTCCTAATCTCAGCTGCAGGGGTTGGAAGAAAGTGGGCGGAGAGTTCAAGGATAATCAAGGCTTCAGAGAGAGAGAGAGAGAGAGCAACTGTATTGAAAACAAACTCAAGAGCAATTGAAACTCCAAATATCTTCACTCCCAGAGAGATCCTGCCTTCCTGAAATGTACCTCATGCCCTGCCCGTGGTCCCAGGTACTCTGGAGGCGACAGCAGGGGAAACTCAAGTTCAAGGTCAACCTGGGAAACAGGAGGGCTGTGGGGAGAGACCCTAGGATTCTGTGAGGTTGGGAGTAGCCTATGAATAGAAGAGGATCAGTAGGTATAGACACATGGATTTTTGTTGGTCACTGAGCAAATGTTTCCTATCAACCTACTACAAGCCAGACACAGTTTGGAGCATTAAAAATATATCAGAAGCAACACAAATAATTAAAGAGAGATAGATAAACATAGTAAACAAGTAAACTTAATAAATAAGTCAATTACTAGATCAGAAAGTAGCATGTGTTTTAGACAAACAATGGGGTGTGAGGGATGGGGCAGTATCTTAAGTATAAACAAAGCAATAATGTGGCATCACTGAGATGGTGACCTTGATCAGAGACACAAAGGAGAGAACTGTCTTTCCTGTTCCTCGGTTATAATTCATATCTAGTTTCTATGTGGAGTGTTTGCCTGCTTGTAAGAATGTGCACCATGTGTAGGACTGGTGCTGCTAAGGCTGGAAGAGGGAATCAGATCCCCAGGAACTGGAAGTACAATAAAGTGTAAGCTGTCACGTGGGTGCTCAAAAGCAATGCCAGGTCCTCTGCCAGAGCAGCAAGTAATCTTAACCCCTAAGCCATCACTTCAACTTGACTTTTCCTATGAAAAGAGTAAGCTTTAGGTAAAATTAAGACATTTGTTTATGTCTGATGTAAGAAAAACTGGAGGTATGTTCCCCTGGGATGAAAATGATTAGATACATGTTTTATAAATTGATTACATACACGTTCTATACTTGTATTTTAGCAATAGAAGCAATTAGGAAACCTTCTTGCGCTGGAGCAGTATAAGACCCCAACTCAATGTGTTTCTTAGACCCCTAGAAACAAAGCCCAGCATGGAGTTCTTTGTTCTTTAGCCTTCAGCCTGAGAGATGGGCTGTAATTCACCATCCCCATTCTTATGATGTTTACTCAGCTTCCCCATTCTTTGTGGTCTTATCCTCCCCTCACTTTGCGGTTTATTCTTTAAAAACCCTCGACTGCAACTGCTGGGGGTTGATCTCCTCTGACCCTGTGTGGGTTACGAGCTCAGCCTCAGCATGCTGATACTCGAATAAACCTCATGCAATATTGCATCAAGAACGGTTTCTCTCGAGTTATTGAGGCGTCAGCTCATCCTGGGACTTGAGCAAGAGTCTCCCTAGAAATGGGGGTCTTTCAGTTGGGGGCTCGTCCGGGATTTTGCAGCCACCCATTTCTTGGAGACCCCTCTTGGAGGTAAGATTCTGTCTTTGTCTATGTCTTTGTCTGCCAGCTGTGTCTGAATTCGGTACTTTTGGTTCGGTTTGCAGTCGTTTGTGCTCATGAGAGCAATGAACTCCTTGTCCAGGATGGAAGGGAGGGTTATAGACAGACGTGTCAGATGATGACTGCCACCCTGGGAGACGTCCCAGGAGGTCTGAGGGAGCTCCAGGGACGCCTGGAGATTTCCCATCTAGGTGCCGAGTTGGAACCTGAATCCCTCCTGGAGAGGAGAGATTTTGTGCCCACTTGACTGTCTGATTCTGTTTCTTGGTGTTGGAAGTCCCGCAGGAAGTGGGTCCTGGTTTCCACTTGGAGGTATGGGGATCCCCTCTGGAATGTGTGCGTGCTGGCCAGTGTCTCTGTTCTGTCTGTTTTCTGTTTTCTGAAACGAACATGCACTTGTTGTGTTGTTTTGTTTGTCTGTGTCTCGTCCTTTGTTTCTGAAGAATGGTGCAGGCTGAGTTTGGATATGTCTGAGTTTATTCTGATCAGCCTAAGTTTTGGATTCTGAGCCGCCTGATTTATACTGATCAGCCTGAGTCTGGTTTAAAAATTGCCCTGGGGGACGCCCCATCTGTGGGGACCTCCGTCCCATCTGAATGTTGGTAGTGGTACTGTAACCCTCTTGTTGAGAACCAGCCATCTGATTCAGTGACCCTTTGGGTCATTTCTCTGGTTTTGGTCTTTGTGTTTGTTGACAGTTTGTGTGTTATTTGTATTCTTTGTGACTAAGATGATGAGACAGACTGTCATGAGCCCCCCTAGTTTGACTCTTAACCATTGGACTGAAGTTAGGACTAGAGCCCATAACCTCTCTGTGGAGATCAAGAAAGGACCTTGGCAGACTTTTTGTGCCTCTGAGTGGCCAACTTTTGACGTTGACTGGCCACTGGAGGGAACTTTTTGACTTGACTAAGCCATTATCTTTCAGGAAGGACCAGGATCGCACCCTGACCAACAGCCGAACATTACAGTAATGACAAGACCTGGTCCAGAAGCCAGGCTCCCAAGTCCTCATGGAAGAGAAAAAGAAAAAAATAAACAGTATCAATTGGTCTTTGGAGCCCTGCACCTGTAGTCAGGAGTCTAGTGTGGCTGGAGAAGCCCTGCTAAGAGCTGATTGTAAACGCTGCTCTTAAAGGGATCAGCAGCTTCTCAAGTTCTATGGTAAGGGAACGGATGGCTGTTTTTCCTACAAAAGTCTCTGTGCTTGTGATTATTGGATTCATCAGGTGACAAGGTGCTCCTCTCTTGAAATTAAAGCTAGAAAAATTAAGAATTTTGTTTGGTTTAAATAAGCAAATGTATGCAGCCATTTCATTTTTGTTTCTGAATAGTTTTAAAGGTATAAATATATTTTATATGTCTTGGTTATAGATTGTTGGCTCATAAGTTATTGGTTATGATTAAAAATTTGTACCATTGGTTTCAGAAAGTTGGCTTAAAACTGGTAACTCTGGGTTGGAGTAATTTAGAACTACAACATGCAGCATGAGACACCCTAGGAAACAGGTCTCTAAAAGATACACCTAAATTGGGTAATACTCTATGTAATTCTTATCCTAGAAACCAGACTTATAAAAGATAGGATTTAGGGCAGTGTCTTTTTGAAGTATTGGGGGCTGCACCTTCTTGCATTTGTGTGCAGGAATAGGCAGCCAAACTTTGTAGCAAGTAATGTTTTTCGTGTTGATTTTTAAAGAAAATAGATTGCTTACACTGGTAAAATTGGGTTTTGCTTCCCAAAATTGTGGTTGTGCTCTGGTGTTACAAGAGAAATCAAAGTGAAGGCTTCTCCCAAATCGGAGCCACCAGCTAATCCATTGGCTCCACTACCTCCCCCTTATCCACAGCCTCAACACCCACCACAGGCCTTTGCGATGCTTTGTTTTAAACAGTCAGATTCCCCCAGTCCGCACCAGTTCTAAGTCAGCTGCTAGCTCACGCCTATGGGACGGGTGAAGGGGAAGGGAGAGGGCAAGGTCTTGGGGCCTGTGCCAGCACCCACTGGGCTCCCTGGGAGCGGCCTGGACATCCACCGCAGCTGAGGCCATCCATGGGAAGGGCCCAGCTCGCGTCCAGAGTTGCTACTGCACATTCCCCCCACCCACCCCCAGTGTCAAGGTGCTGAATCCCTCAGGGTGGCGGGAGGCAGACCTGCTGGGAGTACACTGAGCCAGAGAATGCAGAGTCCAGACAGACTCCAGTGTACCCGCCCAACCTTCAACCCCTTCAGTACTGGTCATTTTCCTCTGCTGATCTTATAACTGGGAAACTAACCACCCCCTTTTCTCAGAGGATCCCCAATGCCTCATAGTGTTGGTGGAGTCCCTTATGTTCTCTCATCGGCCTACTTGGGATGATTGTCAGCAGATGTTGCAGATGTTCTTCACAACCAAAAAGCAAGAGAGAATTCTGTTAGAGGCTAGAAAAAATATCCCGGGAGCCTACACAGCTACAAACTGAGATCGACATGGGATTCCCTTTGACTCGCCCCAGTTGGGACTACAACATGGCTAAAGGTAGGGAGAGCTTGAAATCCTATCGCCAGGCTCTGGTCTCCAAGGCTCCTCAAAACAGCCCACTAATTTGGCTAAGGTAAGAGAGGGTATATTACAAGAGGGAGACAGTTACATGATCCAGTGAAAGAGGCAGAAGAAAGAGAGGCAGGAGGCAGAAGAAAGAAAAAAACAGGAGGGATCATAGACAAGAAAGAAATTTAACTAGAATTTTGGCCGCAGTGGTAGGAGAGAAAAGACAAAACCTAGACAGATAGGGAACCTGGGCAACAGAAGACCAAAGTGCTTAACAGAGTTAAGTGAGTTGGGGTACCAAGCCTCAGCTAAAAAGGCTCAGCTGTGTCAGACTGAAATTACTTATTTGGGATACACCCTTTGAGACAGTAAGCAGTGGCTAAAGGAAGCCAGAAAAAAAAAAGACTGTAACTCAGATTCCCATCCCAACTACAACAAGGCAAGTAAGAAAATTCTTGGACACCGCTGGCTTCTGCAGGCTCTGGATACCTGGGTTTTGTGACCTTAGCTGCCCCGTTGTACCCACTAACCAAGGAAGGGGAGGTGTTTGTGTGGACTCCAGATCACCAGAAAGCCTTTGAAGAAGTTAGACCCTGTTGCTAGCGGGTAGTTTTCTTGCCTGAAAGCTATTGCTGCAGTAGCATTACTTGTCAAAGATGCTGATAATCTCACTCTGGGAAAGTAAATAACTGTCGTGGCACCCTATGCTTTTGAAAGCATTATCCGACAGCCCCCTGACCGATGGATGACCGATGCTCATATGACACATTATCAGAGCCTTTGTTGACTGAACGAGGGATCTTTGCTTCCCCTGCTGTCCTCAATCCCGCTACCCTACTGCCTGAGACTGCTCACTCTTCACCTACTCATCACTGCACTGACATCTGGCAGATCTGAAGGATCAGCCTTGGCCTGGGAGTCCGAGCTGGTACGGGGATGGCAGTAGCTTCCTCGTTAAAGGTAAGCAGAAGGCAGAGGCAGCAGTGGTGGACAGGAAGCAAGTGATCTGGGCCACCAGCCTCCCTGAAGGGACGTCAACCCAGAAAGCTGAACTTGTGGCTTTGATACAAGCTCTACGAATGACAAAGGGGAAAGTCTATCAACATTTACACTGACAGCAGGTATGCTTTTGCCACTGCAAGGAGCAATATACAGACAAAGAGGGCTGTTGACATCTGCAGAGGAAGACCTAAGGTGCTATGGCTAAAGGGAATCAGATGGCAGACCTAACCACCAGGCAGGCAGCCCAGAGTGTTAACCTTCTTCCTGTAGCAGAAAAGTCCAAAACCCCAGGACGTGAGTGGCAGTACACCCTGGAAGACTGGCAAGAAATAAAAAAAATAGACCAATTCTCTAGAATCCCAGAGGGGACTTGCTAAACCTCAGAAGGAAAGAAGGTCCTACCCTACAAAAAGGACTAGAATATATCCAACAGATGCATTGTCCAACCCACCTAAGAGCTAAACATCTGCAGAGACTTGTTAGAACATCCCCTTATCATGTTCTGAGATTACCGGGAGTGGCTGACTAGGTCCTCAAACTTTGTGTGCCTTGCCAGCTGGTTAATGCTCATCCTTCCAGGATGCCTCCTGAGAGAAGACTGAGGTGAAGCCAGCCAAGTAGGGTAACAAGTACTTATTAGTGTTTATAGACAGCTTTTCAAGCTGGGTAGAAGCTTTTCCTACCAGGACTGAGATGGCCAATGTGATGGCCAAAAAGATCCTAGAAGAAATCTTCCCGAGATTTGGGATACCCAAGGTAATAGGGTCTGATAATGGACCTGCCTTTGTTGCCCAGGTAAGCCAGGGACTGGTAAAAGATATTGGAGATTGATTAGAAGTTACATTGTACATACAGGCCCCAAAGCTCAGAACAGGTAGAGAGGATGAATAAAACCATTAAAGAAACCCTTACCAAATTGACAGTGGAGACTGGCACTAACGATTGGATAGCTCTCCTACCCTTTGTGCTCTTCAGGGTTAGAAACACCCCTGGACAGTTTGGACTGACCCCCCTATGAATTACTCTACGGCCCCCCCCCCTCCACTGGTAAAAATAGCCTCTGTACATAGTGCTGACATGCTGCTTTCCCAGCCTTTGTTCTCTAGGATCAAGGTTCTCGAGTGGGTGAGACAGCTCCAGAAGGCCTACTCAAGAGAAGGAGACCTGCAAACCCCACATCACTTCCAAGTTAGAGATTTGGTCTACATTAGATGTCGCCGTGCAGAAAACTTTGAGATTCGGTGGAAAGGCCCTTTTCTTGTATTCTTGACCACCCTAATTTCTACTGTTATGGGACCCCTTTTGATTTTGCTTCTGCTTTTAATTATATGTCCATGTGTGTTAGAGAGCAAGAATTAGTGCAGTGCAGCTTTTAGTTTTGAGACAACAATACCATGCCCTAAAGGAACAAGTGTGTCAGGGAGAAGATAGTGTCTAGTTGCAAGATTAGAACTACTAACAAGTAGAAGTGGGGAATGAAAAAAACAAAAAAAATGCTGGGGCGTGGTGGCACATGCCTTTAATCCCAGCACTTGGGAGGCAGATACAGGAGGATTTCTGAGTTCGAGGCCAGCCTGGTCTACAAACTGAGCTCCAGGACAGCCAGGGCTATACAGAGAAACCCTGTCTCGAAAAACCAAAAAAAAAAAAAAAAAAAAAAAAAAAAATTCTAGGCCTTTAGGCCCAGGTTTGAGAATGTGACCTTTATGACTTAATGCTCCAATGTATGCTAATCATAAAACAGATAGAGACATCCCTCCACCCACTCGCTTCCTGGGTTCAGGGAGTGTTCCTTCAAAGAAAGTCACCCTGACCCACTCTGACCATTGCTGGAACCCACTATGCAAATGTGCTATTGTGAGAGACTCTGTGGCCAAACTCAGAGAAAGGTTAGGAAAATGAAAATGAGAGCGAGAAGCTAATGAAGCATGGTTTGAAGGTTGGTTCACAAAATCCCCATGGATGACTACTTTACTCTCTGCCCTCATGGGCCCCTTATTAGTTTTGCTTCTTTTATTTACTATAGGTCCCTGCATAATTAACAAGCTAATGACTTTCGTCAGATAGCTGGTCAGTGCTGTACAGCTTCTTATGTTAAGCCAACAATATCAAAATGTAGAACAGGCTGATATAGGCTGTACTGAGTCAGAGGTTTAATTTTTCTAGTTCTATGACTAGAACTATTTACTAGAAGGAGTGGGGAATGTAAGACCCCAACTCAATGTGTTTCTTAGACCCCTAGAAACGAAGCCCAGCATGGAGTTCTGTGTTCTTTAGCCTTCAGTCTGAGAGATGGGCTGTAACTCACCATCCCCATTCTTATGATGTTTACTCAGCTTCCCCATTCTTTGTGGTCTTATCCTCCCCTCACTTTGCGGTTTATTCTTTAAAAACCCTCGACTGCAACTGCTGCGGGTTGATCTCCTCTGACCCTGTGTGGGTTATGAGCTCGGCCTCAGCATGCTGATACTCGAATAAACCTCATGCAATATTGCATCAAGAACGGTTTCTCTCGAGTTATTGGGGCGTCGGCTCATCTTGGGACTTAAGCCAGAGTCTCCCCAGAAACGGGCATCTTTCAGCAGAATGTGTTCAAATAGTACTCCCTGAGTCCTTTTTTGTAAGCAAGCTACTTTGTTAAAACTCCGGGTCCTTGTTGGCTCCATCTTACCCCAAACCACTCTTTGTCAGAGACTACAGGAACGAATAGGGGGCTTGCAAAGAGGATAGGTGATGCAGGCCCTGATTTCCTGCTTGGTATTATTTTTATGGGTTTTTATCTGGGAATTAGGAGCTGAAAATAGTTGATAACTTTTTGCCAGTGATAATAATTCAAATTTAAGTGCATATTGTGAAAATTTGTAAATCTCTGCTCCGGATTTCAAGACTTCTAGACTTTCAAACTGCAGCGTCTCTCAATTGTAGAAAATTGTCTTACTTGTCAGCAGATCAGGGAACTGATCTCAAACAGAACCAGTTTATAGAATATTCCTGGGAGACCTTTCAAGGGTTCTGAACTGTACCATGTCTGCGGAATGAGACCTCCCACAGCCTTCTTCTGCTCCACACACTATGACTGGGTCTGTGAGTGGTGTTCATTGTTTTTTATCCTGCTCAGAGTCTTCCTAGCCAACCTACACAAGCCCACCTCCTCCCCATTTCCCCTGGTTTCTCTTGTATCTTCATCTTTCACTTGGCTCAGCACTATCTCCAGATTTCCCAAGCACTGACTACCAAGGCCCGAGTGGATGGAGGTTCTGTCTGTAGCTATGTATTATAATGCTAAATTCTGTACCAGAAAGAAGGTCTAGTTGCCTACCAGAGAATTCACACGGTTACCAGCTTTTGTTGTACAAACCTTGTTCCTTAATTTAAAACTACTAGTTAAATAAAATGGTATAGCCATTTACTGGAGGGATTAGAGATAGGCAGGTTTTGAGTTACCTGGTTGAAGGTTGCAGAGGGAGCCAGGGAAGACTCAGAGAGAGGAGGAAGCTGCTATGGGAGGAGATGGACCATGAACACATGGCTGGGAGAAATAGCAAGTATTTGGAATACACCGCTGGGGAAGTAGCCAGGCCAGCAGTTAGAAAAGTAGGTTAGAGGCTAACCCCTAGTAATTGTCAAAGCCAAATAAAATGACCACAGTCTGAGTCTCATTCATTCGCAAGCTAGATAGGGATACGTTTTATTTGGTTCAACTACAGGAGTGTATGGCTCAAATTTCAACGTTCTCATGAAAGCAACCCACCTCCTTTTGACAGGCAGTGGCTTTATTCCCGGTTTCCCTATTAAGCAATTCTGCCTCCACAGGAAAAACTTTAGCCACTGATGCTTTAAAATCCAGATCATGAAAACAGTGATAATAAATGAAGCTGCTAACCCTGAATGTCGCTATCCCAGCTCACCAGACAATGAACAGTAAGTCCTTTCTTAGGAGGAAAAAAAAAGTTTAAAAAATAATGTCTTTACAAAGGAAAAAAAAAATGGCTTGCGATGTGAAGCAGCAAGAAACACTTCCCATTTCAAGCAAAAACAACTCAGCCCACTGAGCACTTTGGTGTTGCAATCATTGCTGCTTGTTAGGGACACCGGTTTATGGCCCCATCTTTGCTCAGATGCTCAGGTCCAAGGCTTGTTCCAGAAACAATCTATCCTGTTAAATTGCTGCAAGAAGTGGGAGCCCACATTTGCAGGCAGCCACAGCATGCCAACACCTCCTTCACTTGTCCCCGTGTTCATTTTTACCTGCTTCCTCTGGGCATCCCTGTATCTCACCATCACCCCAGCTGCAACCTTTAACAGTGAAGATGACGTGATGAAGTCGCTTGCCCACAGTTTGTGTATAGGGACTGGAATGGGGATGCAGCTTGGCTTTTGTTTGTTTGTTTGTTTGTTTGTTTGTTTTTCTAAACAGAGTATTTCTAGGTAGCCCTGGCTGTCCTGGAACTTGCTCTGGAAACCAGACTGCCCTCAAACTCTGAGAGCTGCCTGCCTCAGCCTCCTGAGTCCTGGGATTTAATGGTGTGCACCACCACATCCCAGTTCAACCTGGCGCTCTTGACGGTACTCTTTTGCCCAAAATTACTAGAATATAATCAAAAATTCATCGATCCACCAATGTCTCTCAGCAATACCCAGTCTCTCCCAAAGTCTCTTTCCTCTCCACACACAGCAGGGGAGACCTTATTGCTGTAGCTTCCATATTTGTCCAATGTCTCTTTTCCATCATTTGTGTGAGAGATGCCTGCCCTCCATAGAAGGCTGATATTCAAGTTACCAGGTAAGGCCACTGCCTAAGTAAAAGAGACACTGGCTTATTGCTGGATCAAGGACGAAACCCCTTCCCCCTGAAATATGTCCCATTAGCTGCAGGTTAGTGGAGATGGCAGGAGAATCTGAGAGCTCCTGTCAAGAGGCAGCTTATAGAGGGCAGGGGGGTGAACTCATGAAGGTAGACACACTAGAGAGGGAATAAGAGATGCTCAGAGAGCTGTAGACAGAGACAGGAGTGTTTGAAAATCAGGTTTGCCATCACCTTCATGTCCAGTCTTCTGCAACTTGTACATACAATGTGGAGAATATTATCAGAAATACAAAGCCAGTCAGACATGGCCTTGTTACCTATGTGTTCCTGGTAGAACAGACAAGTTTGCACTGCACAGTTGTTCCCGTTAAAGATATGACTGGAAAAACAGGTGTAGCCATTGGAAAGGAGGAGCAGTTATTTTCTCAGATTATAATTGTAAATTCTTAGCAGGCTGGTCTGAAGGACACCTAAGGTCACCTGTAGCTCAAGTGCTGATGTCAGCATCCAGTAGATGTGGCTGATGGGTAAGAGGGAGGTGGGCTATCGCTGCTGCTATCTCTGTTCAGGATCTGCTTCCTAGAGTCCTCCCACTTCTAAGTCTGGCCAGGGACCTTCTTATCACCATGTGTGTTAACAGCCATCCTAAAGAAGGCACAGGCATTTACCACGCAGTGGGGTTACGTGTTCTTTCAGGGCTTGGAGGGACCCTTGAAGAATTGGCAATTGAGTGCTACCCACTGGGAACAGCAGGCATTCTCACAGATTGCTTGGAGGTAACCCAGCCAATGCCTGGCCCTAGTCCAATCTGGCAACCGAGTCTGGAGGGAGTACTTGACTGTGGGCTGTGGGTGCTCACTGGTTCCTAGCACCAACAAAGCAAGAGCCTGGAGGTGGGTACATGGGAGAGGAATGTGTGACACTTGGGCTGCTGAAGACACAAATGAGGAAGTGTCCCCGACTTCTGTCCATTGGTTGGTTTTAAGTATACATCTGTCTCTGTCAGCTGCTTGTTGGGCCTCTAGGAGGACAGCCATGCTAGGCATTGATCTGTAAGCACACCATCCCATCAGTAATAGTGGAACCACGGCTTTTTCATTGCTACCAATCTGTTGCCAATTGATGAGGCAGCCATCCACACAGTCCCCTCCTAAAAGCGCCAGCTTCTATGTGGCAGGTGTGTTGTAATTAGGTAATCACACTGACTGAGCTTAGATCTGAAATCAGAGATTTCTCTGATCCTGGCTAAGTCCAGAAATGACTGCTTTTGACTTGGTAGAATACAGATGGCAAACAGCAGCCCATACATCATATGGGATTTGCTATGCTTGTTGGTTTGGGCTTTCCTCTATGGTAGGCAGGTCTGTCTGCACCCCTGACAGTGCTCTAAGGAGTCTGCAACTCCACGAGAGAACAATTCAATGAAATGGAAGACACATTCAAGGGGAAGGGGATTGGAGTTGGGGAGCGGCCTCTGAATTCTTAGATTGGTACTGGAGGGACTCTGAAAGGGTTTCTCAGATGTATTTGGGACAGAAAAGGAAAGAAATGCACCTAAGACAACTAACTATACCCCCTTCCTCGGAAAGTACTCGACACGGACAATAGGCCTAACTGTAAGATGCAAGTTATAAACTACAGAGGGAAGAACCATAAGAAAAACCCAGATGCTGGGCGTGGTGGCGCACGCCTTTAATCCCAGCACTCGGGAGGCAGAGGCAGGTGGATTTCTGAGTTTGAGGCCAGCCTGGTCTACAGAGTGAGTTCCAGGACAGCCAGGGCTACACAGAGAAACCCTGTCTCGAAAAACCAAAAAAAAAAGAAAAAAAAAAAAAAAAGAAAGAAAGAAAGACAAGACAAGACAAGACAAGAAAAGAAAAACCCAGATGGCCTTAGGCATGCTGGTCCCACGCGTGTCGCGTCTCCTCCCCCCCTCCTCCACACATTGCTCGTATAGTCCTCCTTTCCCCCTTGTTGTCCTCCCCAACCCCAGTCTTTCAAGACAGGGTTTCTCTGTGTAGCCCTGGTTGCCCTGGAACTCACTCAGTAAAACAGGTAAGCATCCAATTTAGAGATCCCCCCTCTCTCTCTCTCTGCCTCCCTAGGGCCAGAGTTAAAGGCTTTCACCACCACAGCCCATCTAGTGAGAGTTTTTAAATACAATACTGTAACAGTATACTTGATTACTGTACATAGAAAACCTAATCATTAGCAAAATATAAACATTTAAATAGATATTGCACTTGAAAGATGCAGTTAGGTGCGTCCTGAAGAAATGCAGATTGGGTGTGCGTCTAAAGGCCTACATAGATAAGAATGCTAAAGAATGGAAAGTTCCAGCCTGTTTTAAGGTGTGTTACTTAGAGATCTTGTGCTATTTGCTCTATGACCCGAGGCAAATGGTTAGGCCCTTACTGACTTGGCTTGGAGCCCCACCCCCCATGACTGTGATTTGGTTCAGCCTACCAACGGTGCCTGGGAGGAGCTAGAGACTTCTTTGTATAAGCAATTGGACTTTTGAGTGAGCGCTCTGTTTTGGCTTGGAAGAGCCTTTATGGATGGAGCTCCTAGTGAGAACCAATGATTGAGCTGGAGGGGTGGTTTAGCGGTTAAGAGCACTGACTGCTATTTTGAAGGCCCTGAGTTCAAATCCCAGAAACCACATGGTGGCTTATAACCATCCTCAATGAGATCTGACACCCTCTTCTGGTGTGACAGCTACAGTGTACTTAGATATAATAATAAATAAATCTTTTTTTTTAAAAAAAGAGAGAAATGGGGATTGTCTCTTTGGATTTACAGGAATAAGGGAATCAGCAGACAGGACACAAGTGAAACAGGGTTATATTTAAGAGAGCCAAGGAGTCATCTTGGATTTGAAGAGGCTCTAGAGAAAGGTAGACTAGCTCAGTCAAATGACACAGCGAGAAAGGTTTCTATAGAACTAGCAGCTTAGTTGTAGAATCAGGCGTGTAAATAGACATTTTGTATATACAGTTAAGAATATAAAGTTACCTCGTTGAGCTAGCAGGTTTCACCTCCCATGTCTTTATTGGTATAAATATTAGATAATTTAAATGGTTACACAGTACCACAGGCATCCATAACAGTAGGTTATTGTCCATCTGAGGGCTGGAGAGATGGCTCAGTGGTTAAGACTGCTCTTCCAGAGGTCCTGAGTTCCAGTCCCAGCAACCACATGGTGTCTCACAACCTTCTGAATGGGGTCTGATGCCCTTTTCTGATGTGTCTAAAGACAGCTACAGTGTACTCATATAAATAAAATAAATAAGTAGCATTCCTCCATGGCTTCTCCATGAATCCCTGCCTTCATGTTCCGGTCAAAGCACTTTAGTCAGGATTGTAAACTCAGTAAATGCCATCTCCCACAAGTAGATTTTTAATCTGTTGTTTATCACAGCAAATGAAACCAAACTAGAACAGCATCTTCTATAAAAGAAAGAACTGCTGTATGCTGTGGCTCACACCTTTAATCCAACTGCTTGGGAAGCAGAGGAAGACAAGATTTTTGAGTTCGAGGCCAGCCTGGTCTATATACCAAGCTCCCGGACAGGGCTACATAGAGATTCTCAAAACAAAAACAACAAAACCCCATTAGATTGCACTTTACTAAAATTCAAACATCTGTTCTTTAAAAGACACTGTCAAGACAAGGAGAAAACAAACCATAGTCCAGGAGAGAATATTTCCAAAAGAACATTATGAAAAACTATTATCCTCAACAATAAAAAGAAAGAAAACAAACCCAGTCTAACAATGGATCAAATGTCTTAACCAGCATCTACTAAAGACAAAATATAGATGACAAATAACCATAAGAAAAGCTGTCCCACAAATGCCAAAAGCGAAATGCAAAAATAGCAGAGTGTAGTGACTATGCTTTTAATCTCAGTACTCAGGAGGCAGAGGCAGGCAGATCTCTGAGTTCAAGGCCAGTCTGGTACACAGAGCGAGTTCTAGGACAGCCAGGGCTAAATATTGAGGCCCTGTCAATAAAACAAGCAGAGCCAATGAGAAGGAATGGAGGAAAAAACAAAGATATCCACACATTTATTCAAACAGGCAAATCCAGAACATCAAATGAGAGGGGAATAGCTGGAAGGCTCATTCCTTGCTTGTAAGGAATACAAAATGGCACAAACACCTTGGAAGGCAAGAGCAAACATTTTCCCACACACCCTACCAGTTGTATTTTCATGTGTACCCAAAGGATCTGAAAATCTGGGTCCATACCGAACCTTCACGCATATTGACAGTGGTCTTAGTTATAATTGTCTAAACTGGAAGCCAACTGTGATGTTCTTCATTCAGTAGGAGCCTTACCTGCATGTTAGTAAGTGAAAGAGGTGAATTTGAAAAGCCTACATTGTGTATGAGTGCAACTGTATGATGTTCTGGAAAAGCACAGACTATGAAATAGTTATAGATAGGTGGATGGATAGATAGATAGATAGATAGATAGATAGATAGATAGATAGATAATTTCTAGTGCGTAAGGAAGAGATGAATGATGCAGAACACACTTTGGAGGCATGAAAATGCTTTTTACAATGCTGTAATAATGGGTTTGTATTTATTGTCAAATCCTCAGAGTGCACAGTGTCAAGACTGGGTCCTCATGTAAACTTAGGGTGACCATGACCCATCAATGCAGCTTCCTCAGTTGTGACAAATATCACCAGGGAGGGGTTTTGACAGGGGAGGAGGTTCTGTCTAGGTGGGAGCATATGTACAGCTCTGTGCTTCCCTGTTTAATGTGCTGGGGCCCTACAATTACTCTAATAAAGTCTTTAAGACGGAATTTAGGGAAGCAATGCAACTTAGAGGCTTCTCATTCGAACCACTCACAGACGCAGTAAACAGTGCACTGGATACAAACCACAGAAAAAGCGAACTAAGGGCACTGACTGGTTCCTGTAATTACAAATGCAGAGGTAGCCTAGCCCTGGGGCGGAGCCTGTGACTCAGCACTCTCCTCTCGATCAGCTTCTTTCCGCCACTCCACTCTGCTAAACACTGCCTTGACCCCACTCTCCTGCTGGCCGGATCGCAGGCATTATGTGGTTGGCAGAAACCTTCAAGCCACAGGCTTCATCACTAGGTACTGTCTCTGCTCTACATTCCAAGCAAGCATTATCAGATTTACCCTGATTAGAGTCTATCTCAGGATCTTTTTTTTTTCTAGTATTGGACATCCAACCTGTTAAAAAAATCAGTTCTATTCTCAAAATATATTCAGAATTGAACCACTTCTCCACTGCTACTTGCCATTGTCAATTACAAACATCCCTCATCTGGATGATTGGAGTCACCCCTAAGCAGTCCCTTGGTATAGATTTAACCCGACAGTAGACTATGCTGAGTAGTATTGGTTTGCCTTGCCTTTCTTTCTTTCTTTCTTTCTTTCTTTCTTTCTTTCTTTCTTTCTTTCTTTCTTTCTTTCTTTCTTTCTTTCTCTCTCTCTCTCTCTCTTTCTTTCTTTCTTCTTTTTTTATTAGACATTTTCTTTATTTACATTTCAAATGGTATCCCGAAAGTTCCCTATACTCTTTCCCCACCCTGCTTCCTTACCCACCCACTCCCACTTCTTGGCCCTGGCATTCCCCTGTACTGGGGCATATAAAGTTTGCAAGACCAAGGGGCCTCTCTTCCCAATGATGGCCGACTAGGCCATCTTCTGCTACATATGCAGCTAGAGACACGAGCTCTGGGGTTACTGGTTAGTTCATATTGTTGTTCCACCTATAGGGTTGCAGACATCTCCTGCTCCTTGGGTGCTTTCTCTAGCTTCTCCATTTGCCATTCTTTTCTTGCTATCATTTGTCATGACTTCATAGACAGAAATGCACCAAAGAACTTCCGGTGGTGTCCTGGTGTGTTCTTGCAGCCCCCACGGCCGATTGGCTGAGCCTTGCAGTTTCTTCTAGATGGAACTGCCATCTCTAATTTATGAACAGTGTTTGTGAGTAGATTGAGCTACTGCTGCTAATTCCTGTGAAGTGAACTGCTGATATCCTGACGACTCAGACGGGATTCGCTCCAAAGAACTAAACAGGTCTACCTCCCACTTTGCCCTATTAACCTTTCCTGTTCACTGCCACTGGTGGGCTAGAAGGGAGGTTAAGGCACTTAAGTACACTTAAATATTTGAAAAATATAAACCTGCAAAGTACACTTATTAAAGTGAGAAGGCTAGGCTGACTCCGTGACTAGGCCTAAATCTCTGAGGAACTCCTGGCAAGTCCAGGCCTCTTGAAGCTACCTGACGCCTGGCCCGAGGCAAGGACAATGGGTCAGCAGCTGTTTCCAGACGTCCCCAGCAAGTTTCCAGCCCCTACACCTGGGTAATGGAATGTCCCTAGATATGGACCAAATAGATTAACATACAGGTCACCTACTCTGGAATTCTCTAATGACTTTAAATCAGGCCTGCGAGCTCACTTGGGTGTCTTTCAGTCTTGGTAATGGGAGACCCAGCGTGTTGGACTTCTGCACAATGAAACACTCTTTGCCTTCGCATACTATTTGAGTCCAAGGTGTCATTCTTCCATGAATCATGGACCCTTACAAAAGTAGGATTTGAAAAATGCAAGCCTACACATCCAGTTTTTGGATTTGAGTTAATTCCAGATGTAGTCAAGTTAACAACCAAGAATAGCCTTCTCACAATCACATCCTAGGGTTGGTTCCATGCTCAGGAGCAGTTGGCTAATACCAAACAATCTCCATCTTTTCCTTAGTTTCTCACTGGTTTTTTGGGTTTTGTTTGTTTGGTTGGTTTTACTGTTTTGTTGTTGTTGTTGTTTTGTTTTGTTTTGCTTGTTTGACTTTTGTTTATGTGTAGGTGTTTGGGTTTTATGGTTATTTGTATATTTGTTTTTGTTTTTTGAAAGAATATAAAATTCTTTTGGGAAACTGGTGGGGAGAATCTGGGAGTTGAGGAAAAGGGGAAAACATAATCTAAATATATGAAAAAAATAAGAAAAAACAAGAAAATAGAGTTTCAACATACACATACACACACACACACACACACACACACACACACACACACACACACGCGCGCGCGCGCGCGCGCGCGCGCGCGCGCGCCATTGCTCAAAACTCTTCAATGGCTCCCTGTCTCAGAATAGAAGCCAATGATCTTGGTATGCCCTTGTAAGAGACAATAGAATCCCTTATAACCTTTCTTTTTATTCCCCCTGATAGGTTAGTTCTCCTTCACCAAAATGAGCCAATTCAAACCAGATTAGATTATATTAAAGGCAGGTTTATTGGGAAACTGCATCCGGGCAAGTTCACTGGCCCAAGGACCAAGGCCAGGGGAGTAACCACAGGAAAAGGGGTAGGGTGGGGTGGGGGAGAGAGGGGAGCTCCAATGAAGAGAGAGAAGAGAGAAGGAGGAGGAGGAAGAAGAGAAGGTGGAGGAAGGAGAGGAAGAGGAGGAGGAGGAAGGAGAGAGACCAAAAATGTCTGGATTATATAGGGAGGAGCCTCTGGGGAGAAGGGCAGCCCAGGCCTGGACTGGAAAGTGGAGGGTTGGGGGCAGAGTATGCCAGGTAGGGAGTGAGGGATGCTGGGAGAACCTGGAGTCCAGGCCTTACTTTTTTTTTTTTTTTTTAACTCAACATTCATTTCACTTAATTTACCAAGTCGTATGGCTCAAAAGAACACAAACAAATCAGAAAACTTCGACTTAAACTAGTCTAAGTGGCTGGGCCAAGCTCCAGCCGTTTCCACATCCTCTGTGTCTGCAGAGCCAGGCCTGCCTGAGGCTCTGATTCCTGCTGTGTGTACACTTTTGCCTTTCCTGTTGAACATGAATAAATTTCTCTGAACATAAATTAATTTCTCTGAACCGACAAAGACGTGAACTATTACAGGATATGGGCACTTTATGTTTCCAGTTTTAAAAATCAGCCAAGCAAAAACTATTTGATAGAAGTAACTGACCAAAGACCATGTTAGCTGCTCTGGCTTTAAGATGTAAGAGACATGTTCTGATGAAAATAGGGTCAAGCAGGTAAAGCAAACAAGATTATCTGGGATTGATGGTCATATTTGCTTTAAAAAGAAAAGAAAAGAAGAGAAAAAGGAGGAAGGAAGAAAATGACTTCTTGAATCCAACTTAAAGTTCCTTCAAAAATACTTAAAAGAAAAAAAAACAAAAACAAACAAAATCAGGCTTGGGTGATTCCTCCATCCATCAGAACTAAGATTAGTCTGGGGTCTGTGCAAATCCTTGATGAGCAAGACAGGGATGCTGGAGGTAATATATACCAGAGTGTGGTTAAGAGAACCGAGGCATAGCAATGACCTTAACATCACAGAAAGGTTTCTTGGATTTTGAGGTGAGGGTGAGGGGGAGAAGAGGGGAGGGTGGAAATAAACCAACATCTGGGGAATGCTTTTCTGGGACTGGCTAAGAAACAAATAGAGAACCAATAATTTTGTCACTAGACAAGAGTCACAAGGTCATTTGTCTAACTCTGACGTGTAAACAGTCCTCAGAACTGTCTGTGTTAGTTAGCTAGGGCTGTTGTAAGAAAATACCATAGACTTGAGGGCTTGGACAATTTGCTGTGTCACCGTGCTGTAGGCTGGAAGTCCGAGATGAAGGTTATCAGTAGAGTTAGCTCTTGACAGACAACTGTGAGAAAAAAAAAAATCTCTTCCTTGCCTTGTCCCACATTGTCGGGTTTGCAGCAAATTTTGGCTTAGAGATCATCACCCACTCTCTGCCTCCTCTTCACATGGAGACCATCCTCTTGTGTGTCTATGTCTGTAAGGAACAAGATGTAAGGGGACGATACCATGGATGGATGTAACTATGGAAACCAAGCCTGGAGTGTGTGGATGAGTATGATAACATTGAAGTAAGGTAAACGCCCGTTGAGGTAATATGTGAATGCCTAAATTATGATTGGCTAAGAGTAGCTTAAATACCCGAGGCTGACCAGCGAGACTCACTGGCTCCCAGAGTCCCATAGAGATGCTGATAGATCCGAGTCCACCGACCCGACCCTTAAACCCTCGGCCGGGCCGAACAGGATGAGCCAGCACCTCCGACTGAGCTCCAGCTGAACCGGAAAGCAGAAGGACACATTGAGAACCTTACCTGGCACACCGCCATCAAGCCAGGCTATGACATCGGGCCAGACCGGAGGTTGGTGGACTGTGTGTGTGTGCATGAGAAAGAATATGATCCCATTTCGCTATTTGCTATTTATGAATAAAGTTGTTATAACCTGACCTCTGAGTCTGAGGCTTCCTTCTTGCCTCTGTCCTCAATCCCAATTCTCGACAACACCCAACTTTTTCTTTCCATGAGGAAAACTCACCAGCAGTCATATTGAAACCAGATCCATTCTACTTACGTCTGATCTTGCTCATCTTATCTAATTACATCTGCAATGACTGGATTTCCCAAGAAATTTATTTTCTTTAAAAAGAAAAACCCACATTAATTTTAATCTTTTTTTTATTTGTATGAGTGTTTTGCTTGCACGTACGACTGTGAACCATGCGCATGCTTGGTGCTGAAGAAGTACAGAAGGCTACCAGATCCCTTGAAACTGAAGTTACAAAGTGATTCCCCATGTGGGAGGGGAATCAAACTTAGGCCTTCCGCAAGAGCAGCACATGATCCCAACCTCTGAGCCATCTCTCTACCCCCTGATAAATTTATTTCCTAAAGTACTAGGGGCTAAGATTTCATCATGTGAATTTGAGAGTCATAGAATACCCATTTCTCTTTTCATATATGTGTATGCACACACACACACACACACACACACACACACACAGACGCACACATATATGTTTGCTTGCTTATTTTGGTTGGTTTGTTTTTCTGAGACAGGGATTCTGTGTATCCATGGCTGTCCTGGAATTAGCTCTGTAGACCAGGCTGGCCTTGAACTCACAGAGATCCGCCTGCCTCTATCTTCTGAGTGCTGACTGGGGATCAAACGTGTTCACCAACACACCTAGTTCTCTTTTCATATTTTGAGATCTTCAAACAACTTCCGAGGTTGGAGGTATGGCACTCTCCTGGCTTGTGGAAGGCTCTAGTTTCCATCTCAGACAAAACAAAGAGAACTGAAGTTATGCTGGTCATTTTCTAGCTAATAGGATGTTGTTGTTGTTGTTGTTTTAAGCACCTAGGATTTAGCAGTAAGGGGCCTGGAGAAATCACATGAATTTCTTGGTTAATTGAGTATAAATGTCTGTGGTGGTTTGTATAAGCTTGGTTCATGGAAATGGCACTATTAAGAGGTGTGGCCATCAGGAGGTGTGGCCTTGTTAAAATAGGCATGGCCTTGGAGGAAGTGTGTCAGTGTGTAGGTGGGCTTTGAGGTCTTATGCTCAGGCTCTGCCCTCTGCAGAAGAGAGCGGCCTCCTAACTGTGGTGAGTCAATCTCCTCCTGCCTACCTTCAATATATAGAACTCTTGGCTCCTCCAGCACCATGTCTGCCTGTTTGTTGCCATGCTTTCCACCATGGTGATAATGGACAGAATCTCTGAGATTGTAGGGCAGCCCCAGTTAAATGTTTTTCTTTAAGAGTTGCTTCGGGGAAACCCGGAGCTCTAGCCTGAGATCCGCGATGTCGGGTGAAGACGTCCCGCACCGGGCAGAGTCCTCCGAAGCCCGTGCGGCTGCGGTCAGCGACATCCAGGAGCTGATGCGACGCAAGGAGGAGATTGAGGCGGAGATCAAGGCTAATTACGATGTCCTGGAGAGCCAAAAAGGAATTGGCATGAACGAGCCGCTGGTGGACTGTGAGGGCTATCCCCGGGCAGATGTGGACTTGTACCAGGTCCGAACAGCAAGGCACAACATCATCTGTCTCCAGAATGATCACAAGGCACTGATGAAGCAAGTGGAGGAGGCCCTGCACCAGCTACATGCTCGGGACAAAGAGAAGCAGGCTTGGGATATGGCTGAAGCCCGAGAAGAGGCCATGAACCCCAGGCTGGCCTCCAACAGCCCTGCCTTGCCCCAGGCCTTTGCCAGAGTGAACAGTATCAGCCCTGGTTCCCCAGCCAGTATTGCGGGCCTGCAAGTGGATGACGAAATTGTGGAGTTCGGCTCCGTGAACACCCAAAACTTCCAGTCACTGCAGAACGTGGGTACTGTGGTGCAGCATAGCGAGGGGCTGCAACATTATTCCTCTCCAGAGATGACTGTTTCCTGGGATCTGCGGGAAAGCTGCCTCGGCTGGCCCTGGGCTTGGGCCTGGAGGGGTTTCCTCATTCTCTAGGCTCCCTCAAGTGTAAGGATCTGGAGGAGAATGGTCGAAGCCTGGGCATCGGGTGGAAGAGACGCTTTGGCTGCCTGATGTAATCTCTGGGTTGAGGCATTATTAAAAGTGTGATTTGTGCCTAGCTACGTCTTGTGCAAATTAGGCCATAGCCTGTCTGGGAATTCTCTAGATTATGAGCCCGTGAGTGCGGATGACTCTGGCGAGTAATGATTTGATGTCATTTTCTTGTTTTTTGGTTTTGGTTTTTTTTTTTTTTTTTTTTTTTTTTTTTGGTTTTTCGAGACAGGGTTTCTCTGTATAGCCCTGGCTGTCCTGGAACTCACTTTGTAGACCTGGCTGGCCTCGAACTCAGAAATCCGCCTGCCTCTGCCTCCCAAGTGCTGGGATTAAAGGCGAGCGCCACCACCACCCGGCTTGATGTCATTTTCTTTTTGGAGACAGGGACTCAGTGTGTAATTCTGACTATCCTGGAACTCCCTGTGTAGACCAGGCTGGCCTTGAGCTGACAGAGATCCCCCTGCCTCTGCCTCATTAGTATTGGGATTAGAGGCATATACTGACATGGCTGGCTAGGCTCTGAGGAATATGTATTATACATATATAATTTATACTTATTTTTGAGAATTTCGTACATGCACATAGTACATTTCTATATTTCCTGTCATCTCAAGTCCCTCTCAGACCTCCCCTCATACCCACTTCCCAGGTTCTTGCCCTCTTTTGTTCTTTTTCTTTTTAAATAAATAACCTACTAAGTGCCAAAAAAAAAAAAAAAAAAAAAAGAGTTGCTTCGGTCATGGTGTCTGCTCACAGCAGAAAAACCCTAAGACAATATTCTTATTCTGAACTGGTATTTTATTCATTTATGAATGTTCAGTGAGTCCCATACCATGCAACAGCCCCAGAGAACCTAGTCACTCTTCACACTGACAGTGTGAGGTCTGCAGACCACAGATCTTCCCCATTAAGCTCTATTATTGTTTGTATTTCTCCAAGATTCGAGATTCAGGAACTTAACCCCCAAATTTCTGCTTATTAGCCTTTGGAAGTAGGGAAACACGTCTGACAAATAATCAGGTTGAGATGAGGGTGAGTCTCCATGACGGCAGTGGTGACTTGAGAAGAAAAGAGACTGAGCTTGCATGCATGCTGTGTTTGTCACATGGTGTGGACTCCCCTCCATCCTGTGATGATGCAAAAATACCATCCTCACCAGATGTCAATGTCTTGTTCTTGGATTTCACAACCTCTAGAATGCTAACCCAGATAGACCCTGTGTGATGGCTATTCCAGGTTGTCAACCTGACTATCTGGAATGAACTACAGTCCAGAATTGGAGGGCTCATCCATGATCCAGATCTTGAGGCTGAAAGTTTCTGACCTGGATCTTGACATGGAGATCTTGAGGTATAGTGGCCTAGAAAAGCTTAGTCTCAGACAAAGATTAAAGGCATATACTAATATGCCTTTGATTCCAGGAAAATGAGGCAAGGAGATCTCTGAGTTCAAGGTCAGTCTGGGATAAAGCAAGTCCCAGATACAAACATGGTACACACCTTTAATCTGGGCCACACCTTCTGTTGGATGCTTACATAAGGACATTGGGAGAAGGAAGACTCACTCTTCTTCGCCTGCTTGCACTTACTTGCCAGCACATCTGTCGGAAGCTACTTCTATAGAAGACCGGCTGAAACAACTAGCCTTGTGGGACTGAGCAAGTACTAGATTCTTAGACTCCCATTGACAGCTGACCATTGTTGGGGAGTTGGATTACAGACTGTAAGTCATCACAATAAATTCCCTCAATATAGAAAGACATTCCGTAAATTCTGTGACTCTAGAGAACCCTGACTAATACACACTGTTACCCTGTATTAGTTACTATCCCTGATACCCTGATAAAATATACTAACAATAGCAACATGAGAGAGAAAGGGTTCACAATTCAAAGCCCTTGGTGGCATGGGAGTCACTGCAGCAGAGGCAGAAGCAGCTGGTCACATTGTATCTATCAACAGACAAGAAGCAGAGAGCAAGGAAAGCTTACACTCACCTTCCACTATTTTATGCATTTCAGGACCCCACTCCAGGTCTTGGTACCTCCTACTCTGAGCAGAACTTCCCACTTCAAGTCACCTACAGGATTAATACCCCAAAACCATGACCAGAGGCAGGCTGTGTGGTCCCAGATCTCATCAGTTAACAATTGAGGTTAACCATCACAAATCCACCCCTTGTCAACTTGAAACCCAAACACATTGCTTTCAATCCTAACCTTCTATCACTCATCCTCAAAGTCTCCTATTCATCCTGTAATGCAGAGGACAACCCAGCTTGGAAAGTCCCCCATAGTCATTCGCGATTACAACAGTTTAAAAGCCCAAAGTCCGCATCTCATTTGAGACTCAAGACAGTTTTGTAACTGTGAGTTCCCATAAACTTAAAAAACAAATTACACACTTGAACGTACAATGACACAGAATAAATATTCTCATTCTAAAGTCTCCAGGGCATAGTAAGGAATAAGCAGAACAGAGCAAACCCGAGTTCCAGCAAGACAAACACCAAAACCTGCAGCTCTGTGCCTGGCGCCTGGGACTCTCATGATGAAACTAGCTTGGCTCCACATGCCTTAGGGAGTCTTATTCCTCCAGCTCTGCTGCTGCCCGAAACACACACACATAGCTTCTCTTTTAGGCTAATTCCATTCCATGCCTGAAGCTTTCCACCGTTGCTGTCCCATGGTGCTGTAGATATTCTACAATCCTGGATTTTCACTGAAACTTGATTCACCTTCACAGTTTCACACAGTGCCCTGTCAGGGCCTCTTTGAAGGGTCTCTGACCTGCCATGGATTGCCTGGCTTCTGTTGCTCTCTGAAACAGAATCAAGGTTCCATGACATGTCAACCTTTCATGGCTTCAAAACTAATAATACTGCATGTGGTGACACTGCAAGTTCTGCCGCCTGCATGAGATGTAGCCTGGCCTCCTTTGACCAGATATGTGCTGACTCACACATCTTGGTTCATGGAAATGACACTATTAGGACGTGTGGCCTTGGCAGCTAGGCTGCTGCTTTAGAGAGTTCTCTTTCTTTCTTTCTTTCTTTCTTTCTTTCTTTCTTTCTTTCTTTCTTTCTTTCTTTCTTTCTTTCTTTCTTTCTTTCTTTGGTTTTTCGAGACAGGGTTTCTCTGTATAGCTCTAGCTGTCCTGGAACTCACTTTGTAGAGTTGCTGGCCTCGAACTCAGAAATCCGCCTGCCTCTGCCTTCCGAGTGCTGGGATTAAAGGCGTGCACCACCATGCCTGGCAGTCTTTATTTTTTTATTGTATTTAAAGATTTATTTATTATTATACATAAGTACACTGTAGCTGTCTTCAGACACACCAGAAGAGGGTGTCATATTTCATTAAGGGTGGTTGTGAGCCACCATCTGGTTGCTGGGATTTGAACTCAGGACCTTCTGAAGAACAGTCAGTGCTCTTACTCGCTGAGCCATCTCTCACCAGCCTTGGTTCTCAGTCTTTAAATCAGTTCAGATCTTCACAAGATGGACCTTCTGCTGGGCAGAGTTTTGTCTTCAAGGCGTTGTTCCTATTGTCTCAGCACAGCACAGCACAAGAGGTTTCTCTTGGGTGATGATGTCTTTTTTTTTTTTTTTTTTAAGTCCCAGCCGGAATATTCTGCTGGCTTGAAATATCCTCTGCCAAACAAGTTAGTCTGTTACCCTCAAGTTCAACTTCATTCAGTTTCTCAGCGTGAGAACAGGATGGGACCAGACCCTTTGCTTGGCTTGTTTTCCTCTTTTTGCACAGTTCAGGAGCCTCATCCTAGGGAATCACTCTCCACTTCAATGAACCCAGTCAAGATGAGTACCACAGAGGCAGACCCAAGGGCCCATCTCCCAGATGACACTAGATCTCTTAAGTTGTCTACTGAGATTTACCATCACAAGAAGGAAATAGGCGAAGAAAGGCCCTGTGTGTAGAATTGATTGGCTTCTCTCTATGGCATTATTGGTACCTCTCTATAACCACAAAAGGAAACTCCATCTTAGAAAATTCATAAAAAAGAGCACTCAGGAGATATGCCACAGTGCACATCTCTCACTAACCCCTAGTCTCCAGAATCTCTGCCTTTTAAGGCTTTCCACCTAACACCCTTAGAAATGAAATCTATCACAGGAAGTGCCCTCAATTAAGAGGATAGAGGTAGGATCCTTAACTTTTCTTTTCTTTTCTTTTTTGAAACAGGATTTCTAAATGTAGCCTTAGCTGGAACTCAATTGGTAGACCAGGCTGACCTTAAACTCAGAGATCCGCCTGCCTCTGCCTCCCAGGTGCTGGGATTAAAGGCGTGCTCAAACATAGACAGAGATCCTCAGTGTGTAAATGATTTATTCTTAGATTTACGTTTGTGTGTGTGTGTGCTTGTGAGTGTGTATATGTGTTAGTGTGTATATGAGTGTGTATATGTGTGTGATGTGAGTGTGTATATGCGTGTTTGAGTGTGTGTGTGTGTGTGTGTGTGTGTGTGTGTGTGTATATACAGATGTACGTGTAGGTGTCCATGAAGTCCAGAGGGCAGGATCCCTTACTTCTGGAGCGCCAGGCAGTCGGCAGCTGCCTGACATGATGCTGAGAACCAGCCCTCCAATCCTCTGGCAGAGCAGCTTGCACTCTCAGTGCTGACTCACTCAGCCCAGCCCTCAGAGGTGTCACAGCTGATGATCCCCCATCCACTGGCCCCACCAACCCAGAACAATAGGATTCCCGAAAAGGGATAAACTCCGTAGAGCTCAGCCTACAGACCAGGTTACATAAGCTACCAACCTAGGAAAACCTGGCTTTATTCTGCTGTCTGGCAGGATACTGCTCCACCCCCACCACACCACACACACACACACACACACACACACACACACACACACACCTTTCAAGTCTGGAATCCCTAGTGAAGAGAAAGAAGGTCTTAGTTTCAACCTAAGTATTCTTTCTTGCCATATCCTTTTCTGCCTCCACCAAATACCTTTCAAGTTCTGTGTGGTGGAGAAAATACATTGCTACTACTTAAAGGGAGGTTCTTAGAGTCGGCTAACATTGTCCTGTGCTAGGAAAAATGTTTCTTTAGATTAGCTTAGACACTCTCACAGTCTGTCTCCTTGTTTTATCTACAGGAAAGGACATGCTCTAAAGGCTTTAAATTGGCTCAGGGATGGCTGATTAAATACGTAACGTGAACTTTGTGGGCCATTAGCACCAAGTGTAAGCCTGAGACCTTTAGATACAGGCCAGGTATCTTTAACACTCAAACCATAAAAGCCAAAGCTTAACTGCCCTGAGATTTCCAAACGCTACTGGTGGACCCAGAAATGCAATCCAACATCATATTACTACACTAGAAGCTCCCTTCTCAAAGCCCTGCCGAGCCAGCTCTGCGTGAACCGACATCTTCCATTTTCCTCCAGCATCACTGATGCCAGTGTGCATCCCAGAGCCAGGAGACTGCTTTTAATACAGCCATTTCCAAATTCCAGGCTTTTTTACCAATTTAGTAGAGTAGGAATACACTTACTGGGTCACGACTAGTGCTTAAAAACGAATACAGAACACCTGGGCTGTGTGTCTAACGCCACTTGTTTTTCTAAGACACGTTAATGTTATTACTTTGCACGGTGAAATATGAATACAAAAAAAAAAAACCCTCAACAACAAAACAACTTCAAATTATGAAAATGAAGTTAAGTGCTTTGAGAGGGCTCCATAAAAGCAGGCAGGCCCCTTAAAAACTAAAGAATACAAGCCCTTGTCAAATTATTCATAGACTACATAACTATAAAAGATTAGGAAAACAAATTTCAAAGCCTAAAATAACTCAGTACTGGTATTGCAGTTCTCCACTTCCTATAAGAAAGCAAAACAAGATGGCTCCGTGGTTAAGAGCACTAGTTGCTCTTCCAGAGAGCCTGGGGTTGATTCCCAGCACCCACTAGGTAGTTTACCACAATCTGTAACTCTAGTCCCAGGGGATCCAAATGCTGTCTTCTGGCCTCCATGAGCACAGGATCAAATAAATACATTTTAAAGAAAAAAAAAGAAAAAGGCTAGAAATCGCTAACCAGTGTATCAAGAGTGGGGCAAATTCACCACATACACACACACACACATACACAGACACCAGTTAATTTTAAAATGCCAAAGGCTTGCTCAAAGGCTGGGCAGTTCTAATCCTCCCTGCAGCTAGCACACATTTCCCTCCTGTAATCCCGGTTTAACACTCTCTAATTCTATATTTTATCTTTGTTGCCCTGGCTCCTTCTGGGTGGCTCCTTAGTCTTTGCTGCCCAAGACGCTTCTGGGCACCGCATTCCTTCTCACCTACATTTTGGATGATTTTCCTTCTGCAGCTCTAAAACTAATCCATCTCCCCCTGAGATATGGCAATCTCTCCTTCTTCCTCTCTTCCAGTTCCTAGCCCACCCAGAGCTAAAGGTCCTGCCTCAGTCTGCCTGCCCAGCCATTGGCCGTTGGCTCTTTATTGATCAATCAAAAACCAACTGGGGACAAGGACCTTCAGTGTTTGGACATACAGATTTCTGATTGGGAGGGGGGTGGATTAATTCAAAGCATTGGAACCAATCCCCAACTCCTGGGAGTGAGTATAATTATCCACCTGGTTTAAAAAGGAATGGTTAATGTCCAAATCTGATAAAAGCCCGATTTTTTAATATGCTCAATTTTAAAAATGCAGTAGGATAAGATGAATTCTTTTTTTTTTTTGGTTTTTCAAGACAGGGTTTCTCTATGTAGCCCTGGCTGTCCTGACGCTCACTCTGTAGACCAGGCTGGCCTCGAACTCAGAAATCCACCTGCCTCTGCCTCCCGAGTGCTGGGATTAAAGGCGTGCGCCACCAACGCCCGGCTGATAAGATGAATTCTAATTCAATAATTTGAGTTGGGTAGTAGTGGTGCAAGCTTTTAATCCCAGCACCGGGGATCTATCTCTGTGAGTTCGAAACCAGTCTGGACTATATAATGAGCTCCAGGATAGCCAAGGCTACACAGAGGAATCCAGACTAATTAATTAATTATAATTAGTTAAATGATTTGAATGTTATAAACTTATTGCATTGATTAATGAAGAAAAGTATCACAAAGTATGTCCTTAGTTTGTTAAAAATTACAACCAGATGGCTAGTATTCTAACTGGATTAGGACAAAGCATGAAAATGTGTCTCATGTTAGGAAGAACTACATACTTAAAAACACTGAAGATTCACCATCAACCCAGAGAACTAGCCATCAATTAAGCATTTCCTGCCTCTTTGCCCAGTCCTGTCTCTCTGCCTCCTCCCAGTAGATTCTCTGTGCCTGTCTTCAGTAAATTCCTGAGACAATTTCTTCTATGTCTCCTTGCACAAGAGTGTCCACCCTGAGCTTTAGGCCCTCTGTGGAGTCCCTGGCATCAGCACAAGGCCTGAGTCAGTTGATAGGACATTTTTGTTGAGGAGATGATCCTGTATACAGACTAAGCAACACGTCCTAATTTTCAATATAAATGGAAGGTAAGTTTGAAGTAAATGGTAAATTTGGAATTTTTTTTTCCTTCTTTTTCTAGTACTAAGGGTCAAACCCAGAGTTTCATACGTGGCAGGCAAGCACTCTACCATTTGGCTATAAACCCACTTAAGAAACTTTGAAAAAGTAACACGGTAATGTAAATGATTGCTACCCTAGAACCCCTCAACCCATTTTGCCTTTCTGGATTTAACAGGAACCTTCTAGGATTTTGATCCCTTGTCTTAGATACTTTTGAAAGAGTGTTTTATCTTTGGTCTTTGACAATTCCGTACATGTATACAATGTACATTGATCATATATACCCCTGTTCTCACTTCCCACTCCTGCCCAATATCTTGGCACTTTAAAGAAACTCTCCTTAGATGGGAAAGATACTGTACCTAGTATAAACGAGGTGTCTTTATCCTCCAAACAGCAACAGAGTGACTTCCTAGTATAAATCAGTAAGGACTGGCTGAGCTCAAAAAACAGTGAAGTTTTAGAAATCTTCTAAGGACATTTTTTGCCCTCTAAAGGCCTTTACATCCCTCACTATCAAAAATAAGGTCTCTCTCTCTCTCTCTCTCTCTCACAAACACACACACACACCTGTATATGGATACATAAATACATATATGAAGATAAATAATTTGAAGTAGTTTTCCAAAGCAACATTTAAAGTAGGTTGGGAAAGGACCAAAAGTGATAAGACAGAAAGTGGGGAACATTTGCCACAGCTCTACTACACTGTGACAGCCGCTATTATTGTCAGCCTGCTCTCTTTCAATTTTATTTCTTAAAGTTTACATACTTGAGATTTTTTTTTTTCTTTCGAGACAGGGTTTCTCTGTATAGCCCAGGCTGTCCTGGAACTCACTTTGTAGACCAGGCTGGCCTTGAACTCAGAAATCTGCCTGCCTCTGCCTCCCAAGTGCTGGGATCAAAGGCGTGCGCTACCACACCCGGCTCATACTTGAGATTTCCATACACGGTAAACGCACTTGTGTGCCTCTAAATTAGCAAGGCACTTCACATATTGTTTTCTTCAATCCATCTCGCCTGGTAAAGAATTTTCCATAACTCTGAAATTCCTATAAAAACCTTTCTCTCGATATCTGTGAGCTTTTCATGACCATTTTGTCTTAGGAGCCAGGGCCAAATAAGGGATTAGGTGTGGAGGTTGTGTGTTTACGAATGGATGAATGTCCTTATCTCGGAAGCGTTGTGATATAAAACTGAGCCAGACCCTGATGTCCCTCTGTTCTCTTGTTTTGTCCTTATGCCTTCTGCTATGGAGTGACACAGCTCTCAGTCTCTTGCAACATGCCTGTGGCTTCACATCTTTCAGAACCTTGGGCAGACCAGCCCCTCTTCTCTTATAAACTACCCGGTATCGCATTGCAAAACAGTCTAAAACTCTAAATAAACTCTACTTGAATCATTCCGGTTAACCTTCCAGTAAAGCTTGTGAGGTAGACACTATTTTTACTCTCCTCACTTGATAACAGGGGAATGAGTAACTTCCAGGAAGGGCTGAGAACTAGTGTGAACCAGAGCTCCGATTTGACTCCTAAAGTCTTTCTCCAGAGGTGGGCTGCTAACTGTGACTTCTGTGTGATGTCCCGAGGCCCTGAGGAAGTATCCAATCCTTTGTCACTAGAAACAAACTTCCGAGTCTGCAATCTGGACTCACAAGCAGTGAGTGAGGGGTAAGAGGAGAGTGTGTTTCTCTAACAACGAATCTCAGTGTCTCCAAGGGCAGGGCGGGAACAGAAGGCGCTCTCTGGAGCAGTCTGACCACCTCAGCACGTCAGTCACGATGCAAGACTGAGCTTTGCTGTGAATCACAGGCCTTATGGACCCCAGCAGAACAGTCAGTGCCTCTGCAGGTACTTCAAACTTCACACCCCCAACATGGAACTTTGGAGAGAGCGATGCCGGAGCCTAAGACCTTCATCCTTCGTGGGTGTTCACTCCAGCGAGCACCACTAAGGACAGATTTCCACAGTCCCCTTCCTCTAGTTATGAAGCAAGACCCACTTTCAGAAGAAGGGACTTTTTGGAAGGGTTGATGAAAGAATCTGACCCACCACCCACCCACCCAGACCTTTCATAACAAAACCCCAGGAATTCTCTTGATCTTTGTTTTCTAAGGCGGGGCCTGACCTCACTCAGCCCACAGCCCAGTAGGGTCCCGTCGCCCCCAGCTGTGTGCACCACAGGGCTGGCGTGAGCTGACCTGTCCTAGGCGCAGTCCTCCCTGGGTCTCGTCCCACCCCGGAGCGCCCAGCAGAGAGGGCCGCAGGGTCAGCGCTGTGCCTTCCTGGGACTGACTTGTTGAGCCCAGGCCCACCCCCACGCTCTGGAGGAGGCTCCAAGGCAAGATGAGCCAAGCACAGGAGGGGCGCCTCCCAGCCAACGGGAATATCTGCGGTAGTATGCAGCACCCCCACTCCCTGAAAAATGTGACGCAGTTGGGCAGACGTGGAAAGAGCAGAAAGACTTGGACGAGGGGGGGTGGGTGGGGAGTCAGACCCCATTGCACAATGTGAAGGATTTCTTGGTGCTTCTGTGTGGCCCCATGATGGCCCTGGCGTGTGCTGCGGGCTGTCGATGACTGAGAACCTTGGTTAACATTTTTTCCTGGGGTCCTCAAGGCTTCACTGTCCTCAGACAGTGACAGGAATGATTGCTAGTTTGAGGAGTTGAGAATAAAGTCCCGATAGGAATTTACAGGCAACATTCTAACTTAACTACAATGGGAAATCTAGATAATGTGATCAAAAAACCACATCACCTCTCTCTGTCTCTCTCTGTCTCTGTCTCTCTGTTTCTCAATCTCTCTGTCTGTCTCTCTGTCTGTCTGTCTGTCTGTCTCTCTCTCTCTCTCTCTCTCACACACACACACACACACACACACACACACACACACACACATACACACACGTTGGAAGTCCCATAACAGAGTAATTTCCCTGTACTTAGAGTTACTATGGGGGGGAATTGAGATAATGCATTCCGTAAAAAACAGTTAATACAAATTACAAATATAAGCCATCACCTCATCATCAGAGATCTGTGAAAGAAAGAAAGAAAGAAAGAAAGAAAGAAAGAAGAGAAGAGAAGAGAAGAGAAGAGAAGAGAAGAGAAGAGAAGAGAAGAGAAGAGAAAAGAAAAGAAAAGAAAAGAAAAGAAAAGAAAAGAAAAGAAAAGAAAAGAAAAGAAAAGAGAAAAACAGCAGGACTGCATCGCTTCGACAGTGGTTTTCCCAAGCTGATTTTGACACGGGGAGAGACCAGGAGTCCACTGGACTGTCCAAACATTCTTGCAAAATTGTCTTAAACCACGATACTGTTAGTTCACTGTCATTAAAAAAACAAACAAAAAACAAAAAACAAAAAAAAACTAGCTTGCTGAATTTTACTAAAATATATCTGGGAAGAGGGATGTTACAAAATCAAACATCAAATACTGGGTGTCAAAATAATGAGAAAGGAAATGATTAGGAAACCCTCGGTTAAATGGGGTAAAACAGGGTACCAGGATCTTGGTTGGTTTACTACAGAACCTCCAGAGCCTAGGCTATGTGCACTTTGACCCTGAACCATGCCTGTCCTTACTCATTGTCCTCCCAGCAGCTTGGACTGATCTCCTATTAGGGTGCCTGGAACTTCAGGCCACCTGCACACAGTATCACGTCAACTTCTCAGGGTTAAGACCAGGGTAAGGATGTCCTATCTGGCCTCTATGAGCTCAGTATATATACCATACTCATATCCTACGCTATACCACACACACACACACACACACACACACACACACACACTCTATGATAATAGTATGTGCTGACATCTCTAGGAAAAGGTCTCACTATTTCAATTATAATTTCTGTGATGACTATAATTTCATCAGACTACTGTATTTTAGCTTATTTATAAAAAAAACAAACGGCTCTTTTTTTTTTTTTTTGGTTTTTCGAGACAGGGTTTCTCTTTATAGCTCTGGCTGTCCTGGAGCTCACTTTGTAGACCAGGCTGGCCTCGAACTCAAATCCGCCTGCCTCTGCCTCCCGAGTGCTGGGATTAAAGGCGTGCGCCACCACGCCCGGCTCAAACGGCTCTTACAAGCATAAAAAACTTGAAGTTCTTCAAAAGCAAATGAATGTAAAGCTTTGCTAAATAAAAAAAAAATAAATAAATGCTGTTTAATGAGATAGCAGGATGGCACATCTGGTAAAGGCTCTTGTTAGTACACATAAACTGATACAATTGCTGGTCCCATTTTGAGACTGTTGCCCACTGCAGTTTGTGTTCACTTGGCCCATATATCAACCAGTTACATTTTGGTTTGGATTTCTAAGGAACTGAAAGCAAAGATGTTAAGGGTGAAGAGGAACCCACTCCTGTCCAGCCGCTGATGCTATCATGGTGGCTGAGGGTTCTTCAGGGAGACCACAAACCAAAGAAAAGCAATTGATCTACTTGGTCGAGACTGAATTAGCCAGGATGCAGAGATCAGACGTCAATGAGCCCAGGAGGTAGCCAGCCAACAGAATGGCCTCAGAGGATCCCTGTAAAACAGGAGCATGAGGGATGGACCTTCTACATACCGATGCCTGTTCTGTGTGATTCTGCTCATTTCCAGTACTGGAGGATGAGTGTGAACATGCTATGCCTACAAGTGAAAAAGAAATCCTTTAAAGGGCTGGCTGGCTGTTAGCCCCAAATCTAAGGCTAGATATAAGATTGTGTGACTGTTTATCAATAAAAAAAGAAAATAAGCCAGGCAGTGGTGGTGCACACCTTTAATCCCAGAACTGGAGAGGCAGAGGCAGGAGAATTTCTGAGTTCAAGGCCAGCCTGGTCTACAGAGTGAGTTCCAGGACAGCCAGGGCAACACAGAGAAACCCTGTCTTGAACACCCCACCCTCACCCCCCAACCCCCGCAAAACAGAGAAAGGAAATAATATTTAAACACCTCAGCTTCTTGGGAGCTTGAGGCAAGAGGGTTGTAAATTTGAGGCCAGCCTAGGCTACTTAGAGTCCCCTTGTCTTAAATAAACACAATAAAGTTGCCCCCAATTTGTCTCTCAATTAATAAACAGACAAATGATTCTGGGTTTTGTTTTGTTTTTAAAAAGGAATAAGGTGCAGATATAGAGTACAACATGGAGAACCTTAAAAATATTATGCAAAGGTAACTGAAGGTCATAAATATATCATGAAGGTCTAGAATAGGCAAACCTGTGGACACAGACGATTAATGTTAGCTAGAGCTGATAATGGCTCTGAGAAGTTTAATTGGTACATATTTTCTGTTGGAATGATAAAAATACTCAAGAATGAAATAGTGGTGATGGTTACAGTCCTGGGACTAAACTAAACATCGCCAAATGTTGCTCTTTAAAATGATTAGCAAGAGCACTTACTTTTCTTTTCTTTCCTCTTTCCTTCCTCCTTCCTCCTCCTCTTCCTCCTCCTCCTCCTTGTCCTTTTGAGACAAGATCTCAATGTATAGTCCAGGCTGGCCTCAAATATCCGCCTCCTACCTTAGCTGTTCAGGCCCTGGGATTACAAACACCGTTAGGCCCAGTTCATGATTTTTATATTAATGTGAATTTGCCACAGTTAAAAACAATCTTTCTTTTGTTGAAAGAAAAAAGAAGCTAACCCTTGTTTCATTCTTTTCTTCCTGGATGAGGTCATCCAAGCCTGTAGTTTCTAGTGCTATCTGGACTACCAGAATGGTGAACTCTGAGTCAGTGTGTTCAGACGTATAAGTTCCCTGAGGCAAAGCCTCGGTGAGGAATGACAAGATGATTGCTGACCCAGGTACGGAAACAGCTCCCAGCATCCGGGAGGGGACTTGAAAAAGACTGGCCAAGTAGCACGTAGAGATGGAGACTTTTTAAATCCTAGGCTGTGAGCCAATTTGGTCCTACCCACATGTAAATGAGGCACTGAGTTAAGACTAATGGAGTTGGCTAATTTGAATGGATGTGGGGAATTCTGATTGGCTGATGGTCAGCTTGTGCCTTGGCTTTTCTTTGTCCTTCTACCATTGGGCAGTACTTCCATAAAAGAGAATGATAATAAAAGGAGATTGTGGGTTCTGAAAAAGTGAGTAGAGAAGGCTGGCTTTAAAGACAGAGGGGGAAGTAGAAACAAAACAGAAGTTGTCTCCCCCCTTCCCCCCCTTAAAGCTTAAAATAGAATAACTTGTTAAGCCAGCTAACGCGGCTTGTTTGGGAATTTGACTATTAACTTCTTATTTCTCCTGATTTCTCTGAAGGTCAGATAATTCCCCAGTGAGAAACTCCGGCATACTCTTTGGTCAACTGGGCCTAGTGCAGATGGCCAGAGTAAATGAATGGCCCAATAGAGACATTATTTTTAAAACCTTGACACAAAAAGGGCTCTGTCTTTCTTATTATAAAAAAAACAAAAACAAAAGCAAAACCACCCCAACCTGGCTGGAGTCTTCAGTGGCTAAGAGCACTGACTGCATTTCTAGAGGTCCCGAGTTCAATCCCCAGCAACCACATGGTGGCTCACAACGATCTGTAATGAGATCCGATGCCTTCTTCTGGTATGCCTGAAGACAGCTACAGTGTGCTCACATACATAAAATAAATAATTCTTAAAAAAAAAAATTCTCACCTAAGGACCCTTTGAGGAGTACCAGGCTTCACACAGGTTGCCAACTCACTCATCTGAACTGTAGGCACTTTCTCTGCACACTCATTGTTTGTCCTCCCCCTCCAGATGGCTCTTATTCAAAACTTCATCCTTGCTTTCTCAAGCACCTTGCTTTTCATCCTTGGGACCCTCGAGAACCCTAATGGTTGCCAACAGTAAGCATGTGAATGTCCCTTAATGCTACGTGGGTCTGCTGTCAGGGTTAGTAGTGTCCCCTGCATCCTAACAGTTCTGTCATTTACTCTGCTGGTCCCACGAAACAAGTCCCTCACTGGCCATTTGGACCTTATGCATCAACAGGAGGCAAACGGGACCCGAGAAAGTCTGCCTCAGCCATCATTCTCTACCCTGGAGGAAAAAGATGTTAGCAAACCAGGACAGTCATCAAAGTTCTTAGGAGTCTGTCATGATGGTGCACGCCTTTAATCCCAGCACTCAGAAGGCAGAGGCAAATGGATCTCTGTGTGTTTGAGGTCAGCTTATTCTACAAAGCAAGTTCCAGGACAGTCAGGGTTACACAGAGAAACTCTGTCTTGAACAAAACAAACAAGCAAACAAACAAAAGTAAGTATGAATTTGAAGTTGATATCCCTTCTTCCTTTCTAAAGACTGAAATCATATGATCTTAACCAGCTATACCAACAGTTCTCAACCTGTGGGTCTCGAGTCCTTTGTGGGTTGACTAACTCTTTCACAGGGGATGCATGTCAGATATCCTGCACAGCAGATGTTTACATTACAATGTATAAAAGTAGCACAGTTAAGGTCTGGAGAGATGGCTCAGTGCTTAAGAGCACTGACTGCTCTCCCAGAGGACCTGTGTTTAATTCCCAGCACCTCATGGCAGCGCACAACTTTCGGAAACTTTTGTTCTTGGGGTCTGTATTAGTTAGGGTTTTACTGCTGTGAACAGACACCATGACCAAGGCAAGTCTTATAAAAAACAACATTTAATTGGGGCTGGTTTATAGGTTCAGAGGTTCATTCAGTCCATTATCATCCAGGTGGGAGCGTGGTAGTATCCAGGCAGGCATGGCAAAGGAGGAGCTGAGAGTTCTATGTCTTCATCCAAAGGCTGATACTGGAAGACTGACTTCTAGGCAAATAGGGTGAGGATCTTATGCCCACACCCACAGAACCAGGTTCCATTCCAACCAGAACCCATTCCAACCAGGTCACACCTATTCCAACAAGACCACACCTTCAGATGGTGCCACTCCCTGGTCCAAGGATATACAAACCATCACATTCCACTCCCTGGTCCCCATAGACTTGTTCAAAAACATGAGTCTATGGGAGCCATACTTAAACATAGCATAAAGCAAAATGCATTTAGTCCAACTTTCAAAGTCCTCATAGTCTATAGCAGTCGCAAAAATGTTAAAAGGCCAAAGTTCAAGGTCTCTTCTGAGATTCATTCAACTTAATTAACTGTAATCTCCAAAGCAAGGCAGGAAACCAGCTGGGCAAACTCCAAACTCTGCATCTCCATGGCTGATGTCAAAGTGGTCTTCAAATATCCACTCATTTTTCATCTTTGTTGACTGCAACAAACTGCTTTCTCCTGGGCTGTTTCCACTCCCTGTTAGCAGCTTTCCTCAGCATGTATCCCATGGCTCTGACATCTTTAACATCTTTGAGACTCCAAGGCAATTTCAATGTTACAGCTTCTTGTTTCAGTGTCTGGGATTCCACTTGATCTTTTGGACTCCTCCTAAGGGCTGACATCACTTTTCCAGCTCTGCCCTCTGTAGCACTCTAAACTCAGGTTGATCCACTCCACTATGGCTGCAGTTCTTGGTGATCACTCCATGGTACTGACATCTCCAATACACTGGGGTATTCCACTCCAACTAGGCTTCACCAATAGCCTCTCATAGGCTCTCTTCAGGGTGCCAAGCCTCAAATCCTTCACTGCCTAAGCTTGGCTATCCTGGTTCTTGCTCTGTAGATTGACCTTGAATGCAGAGATCAGCATGCCTGTCTCCTGAGATTAAAGGTATGTACCACCATGCCTGGATTTAATTTAGCTGTGTAGGATCTTGCCCCAAGGTTCCACTCCCTTAATCTGTTATCTCCTAGAACACAGGAATTTGTTCCATTTCACTTCCTGGTACCCCTTTAATACTCGAACCATATATTTTATATTTTTCCTTTCTAAGCTTGCTATGCTTGTTCAAACTTCTCTTCATAAGACTTAACCAGAGAACAAAGTCTCTGCTGGTCTTTTTTTGAAACTTCTTTTGTCAATGCAATTAAACCAAGTCTCTTCACCTTAGCCTCAGGCAAACTTTTCAGACAAGGGCAAAAAGTAGCCACATTCTTCACCAAAATACCACAAAACCAGTCTTTATGCCACATTCTGAAATTCTTCTCCTTTGAAAAATCTCTTGGGCCAGGTCAACACAGTTCAAATTACTCCCAGCAACTAAGTCTTCCATATTCCTACTAGGATGACCCATTAAGTCCCATTTAAAGCATTCCATTGCTTTCCAAATACAAAGTCCCCAAATCCACATTCTTTCAAATAAAAGCATGGTCAGGCCTATCACAGCAATACCCTACTCCTGGTACCAACTTCTGTATTAGTTAGGGTTTTACTGCTGTGAACAGACACCATGACTAAGGCAAGTCTTATAAAAAAAAAAACAACAACATTTAATTGGGGCTGGCTTACAGGTTCAGAGGTTCAGTCCATTATCATCAAGGTGGGAGTGTGGCAGTATCCAGGCAGGCATGGCACAGGAGGAGCTGAGAGTTCTATGTCTTCATCCAAAGGCTGCCAGTGGAAGACTGACTTCCAGGCAAATGGGGTGAGGATCTTATGCCCACACCCACAGTGATACACCCATCCCAACCAGGTCACACCTATTCCAACAAGACCACACCTTCAGATGGTGCCACTCACTGGTCCAAGGATATACAAACCATCACAGGGTCCAACACCCTCACACAAACATATATCATACATGCAGGCACAACACCAATGCATGTTATATATATGTATGTGTGTGTGTGTGTGTGTATATATATATATATATATATAAACAAAAGAGTTACAGTTACGAAGTAGCAGTGAGAATGGTTGGGGGTCACCACACCACACCGTGGGGAACTATTTAAAAGGTCACAGCATTAGGAAGGTTGAAAACCACCAAGCTGTGCCTTTGAACTTCACAGAATGTTTTAAAAGATTTCTTTATCTTAAGCACATGAATATTTTGCCTGCATGTATGTGAGTGTTCCATCTGCAGGCAGTACCCACAGAGGCCAGAAGAGGATTGTAGATACCCCAGAGCTATGAGCTGCCACAGGGGTAGTGGAAACTCAGCTCTAGGTCTCTGCAATAGCAGGAATAAGAGCTCTCAAGGCTGAGGAATCTTTCCAGCCTCTTAAGTTTCATAGCTTCTTATGGAAGGAAACAAGATAGTAACCAGAGGTTTTTGTCCGCAATAGTAGTAATAATGACAAAACAGTAATTGATAACTCTAAGTGCTTCCTGTATGCCAAATTATGCTAAGTGATTTGTGGGTAATTCTTTTTTCTTTTTGAGATAGGGTTTCTCTGTGTAGCCTTGGCTGTTCTGGAACTCACACTGTAAAGTAGGTTGGCCTCAAACTCAAGAGCTCTGCCTGCCTCTGCCTCCTGAGTGCTGGGATTAAAGGTGTCACCATCACAGCCCAGCAACCCTGGGTAACCTCACTTTTCCGATGTGACAATGATGCAGATTTTCACTGAAGATACACAGCAACCAGTTCCCACCCAGAATCCATTGGACACCAGAAATAGGGCATCTTTGTTACCATCAGTGAAGTTCTGGGTAAAGAAGGGACAGCTCTCCACTGTCACCCTTAGGGTTGGAGGAGCGTTGCCTTAGGCCAAACCAGGGCTGTGGCTTGGACATTGAAAAGAATTTCAGGACCAGCCATTTTATGAAGTCAAGTTGTAACTTTTATTAACGATATTAAGCATGAAGGTTGGGAAAGGCAGGTTGGGTGGGACTGGGAGGAGCAAAGTCCATCCAAGCCTGCATAGGGCTCCTCACAGGAAGAGGCAGGGTCGTTGCTTTGACAATCCTCCTATAAGGAAGTTGAAATCTTATCAATGGCTGGTTTCTGGGGACATCTGATAGGATTAAGACTGATAAAGTAAGCATCCACCCCAATGGGTTCTAGTGAAGCAGGCAGTTCTACAGTAAACAGGCTGGATAGCAGCTATTTTCTTATACAGGTCTGCGAATGGAAGGGAGATTAACCGTATCAGAAACCTTGACAGCTGATGGTGCTGGGGCTTTGTTTCCTTGCTTGTGAGAGGCTTCAAAGCAGACTCTGGGGTGGGGTTCTTCTACTTTCTTGTGATTCCACAATATCCCTGTCTTTGTTTCCTACCTCAATGTGACAAGCATGAAGCTGGCTTCATCTCTGTTTACATTTAATTCTTGAAGCCACCGCATAAAGAACCATACATCTTTTACACAGAAGATGTGGGCTTACATAGGCAAGTTGCCCAATGCTACATAATTTTTATGTGCTAGGAACAGGGACAATTGGGCTTTCTATCACTTAGACTATTGCTCCTAAGAAAAGGGTCTGATCCAGGGTTTAAACAAACTCTCTAGCACAGCAGTGGGGAAAATTTAAATGCCCTGGGAGGTCCTCTGAGAAACAAGACATTCTAGGATTTCAAACAGCAGGGTATGAAAATACATGATAGACTTGTCAAATTCCATTCTGACCGAAAGTAAAACAGTGCTCAAAACACACACACACACACACACACACACACACACACACACACACACACACACACATACACATGCATATACACATGCACACACAAACAATTCACATACACATTCACACACTCACACACACATGCATATACATATGCACACATAAACACATTCACACACACATTCATACATGCACGCATGCTCACATGCACACATATACTGAAGTACAGAAAGATATTTTTTAAGTGGGTGAAGTCATATTAAAGGCCACTGAAAAGCAGGGTATGGATTACACGTGTAAGTTAACACTTGGAAGCAGGAGGATTGCTGTAGGTTCAAGGCCACTATGGGATATATAGCAAAATCAGTCTCACCTGGGCTACCGAGTGATACCCTGTCTCAACAAATCAAAACAAAAAGCCACAGGAGCAAACATGAAAAAGCTTTCAAATACCCATTGTTAAAATGATGTGAGCAATAAAATAAGGGTAGTAATATATTATGATAAGGATATTCTAGCCTAAAGGATAAAATAATTATTTGCCGGTACACATTGATATAAGTAAATGATTGGGTAAACAAATAAATGAGTATAAAAGCCAGAATGCTCTTCCAGATTATAAATATAGACCAGATCAGAAGACCCACCACCACAGTGGTCTGTGGGCAAAATTCATGCATGCACTCGAAAATTAGCAGTGCAGAAATACTGTGCAGCTTCAAAATAGCTACCCTAAATATGAGTGCGCACACATGCATATATACATCTATCCTGCAGATATCATGTACCCCCCAGTGTGTTGCCAAGAGAAGAGCAGTTCCCCTCTAGGCTAAGCCTGAGAAACTATCAGACCCAAGAAGAAAGAGTAAGAATACAATGAAACCCTGTGTGTTGTCCTGAATTGGAGTCTGAGACTAAAAGAATGAGGAGACTGGCGAAATTTAAATTGTTTAGGTTAAACTATTAAGTCTATCCTTTCACATCATCCAGGGAGGTAGCACACATCTATAGTTCCAGCTCTTATGAGGCCCAGGTAAGAAAACCACAAGTTCAAGGCCAGCTTGGGCTACAGAGCAACCAGGGTCAAAGATAGAGCTTGTATACCTGCCCTGCAGAATGGCAACAACAAATGAAATTTCACATCAATGTAGTCTCTAGTCTCTCAGAATTTATAACGGAGCCCTGGCTATGTAGGATATTAACATCAAGGGAGCTGAATGGAAGTCTAAGGGCATTCTTAGTGATGGTTTTGGGAGGAGGGGGCCACAAGTTGAGAGCTGTCATATTAGTCAGTTTTATCCTGAAACAACTAAAGAGAGAAAAAGATTGGCTTTGGCTCACTGTTTCAGAGGGCTGTGTCCAGGGTCCCTTGGCCCCATTTGATTGGGCAGGGCAGCCTCAGGAGCATGTAACAAGGAATGTTTCCATTTTGTCACAGACGAGAAGTAGAGAAAACGGACAAGAAGGGGCCAGGGACAGACAATATACGTCAAGAACCTGCACCAGTGATCCATTTCCACTACCTGGCTTCTACCTCCTCAGGTTTACAGAATTCCCCACAATAATTTCTAGCTGCCGTCCAAGTGCCCAACACTTAGACCTTTGTGGGGTGAGAGTGGGGTCCCTCATAATCCAACTGCAGCAGCCAGGAGGAAGCTACTGAGCAGGTTTGACCTTTGTCAAGTGTCTCCTAACTGTCCGATGCTTTGATATGTTTTGTTCTTTTTCAGACCCTTCATTCTCCAGATTTGGGATTTCCTTCCCATCATCCTAGAAGGAGATTAGAGAAGACAGCTAGCTGGATATGGATAAGGGAGACACGTAGACAAATCCAGTTACTGGGGAAAAAAAAAAAACCAACAAGATAATTGGAATTAATAATTCGGACCTCAGTTAATCATGTATCATTGTTAGTATACTAGTTATAATTCATGTCCCACAATTGTGTCAAATTCTAATAATAGAAAAAAATTAGCTATGGGGCACGCAGTGTTATTGTCTTTAAATTACTTCCTATTTTGAAATAGGCTATTCATAAAAGAAATTGTCCCATCCCTGAGGTAAACAGAGGGGCTGCCCTGGTTTGTTCTGGCTCCAAAGGACTTGGAGCGTATCCAGGGAGAATACAGAGGAAACACAGAGAAACAAAGGACAGAGTGGTGGGCACAGGACCCTTCCTAGACAAGCAGGAAAGGGAAAGGACAGAAGGACAGAGGAGAGACACCAAACAAATCCTTGTTTGTCCCCTGACCTGACCCCTCTGCTAACTCTGTACCTCTTAGCTGTTTGTTACTGGCACCCCTTCCCTTCTCATAGTATGGAGGACTGTGTTACATCCTCTGTCCCTCTGGGTTCACTATGCTTCACCCTGCTTCTGGCTCCCCTGGGGCTTGGCAGGTGGAAGGCAGGAACAGGAGCATTGGGAAGGGATGAGAATAGCCATGGAGTCTGTAGGACCCTTATCCATCAGCATGCTCCTAGGTGAGCATGTCTCTAACGGAAACCATAGTTCCGAGGGTCAGCTTTGTCCCAGCAGTTTTAACTGTCCCTGCTTTTGCCCTGTCAGGGCTGGAGAACAACTGGGCCCAGCTCCACTCCTTGATGCTCTCCTTAATTGCTGCTGTTGGTGATTCCCCCCATTATGAACGTCTTAATTACTTGGAGCTTGTCATTAGTTCCCAGCCTGGACCATAACTATTAGCAAAAGCACCTTACTATTATGATGGCTAGTGCTTTTGCTAGTGTCCTGATCTACTCAGCTTTAAATTTTTTTCTTCTTCCAGAGGACATAACCCTCAGGAGGCAGAGATACTGAAAACTTTGTTCACTGTCTCGGCATGGTATAAATAGCTGTGAAATAGAGAGAGCCTTGAATTTATGTTGTCTCATACTGTTGTCACTAGCTGCATGTGGCACATGAAATGTGACTAGTGAGAATGGAAAAGTTTTTTGGATGGAGTCATGCCATGTAGCCCCAGATGGACTCACATGACTGATTCTCCTGCCTCACTCTCTGGTGCTGGGATTATAAGCATGCACCACCATGCCTAGCTTCAATTTCTCTCTCACCCTTCCTTCCTTCCTTCCTTCCTTCCTTCCTTCCTTCCTTCCTTCCTTCCTTCCTTCCTTCCTTCCTTCCTTTTTTATTTCATTTTAACTTTTTTTTTTTTTTTTTTTGGTTTTTTTTGAGACAGGGTCTCTCTGTGTAGCCCTGGCTGTCCTGGAACTCACTCTGTAGACCAGGCTGGCCTCGAACTCAGAAATCCGCCTGCCTCTGCCTCCCGAGTGCTGGGATTAAAGGCATGTGTCACCACTGCCCCACTTCATTTTAACTTTTTAAAAGATGTATTTTTAAACTCATTTATTTTGTGTGTTTTGCTTGCACTAATGTCTGAGCACCACTCGAAAGGCTGCTTGGTGCCTGAGGCGGTCAGAACAGGTCATCAGATCCCCTGGAACTGGAGCTACGGACAGTTGTGAGTTGCCATGCGGGTGCTGAGAATCAAGCCTGCGATACTCTGCAAGGACCACCAGTGCTCTTAACTGCTGGCTGGCTTCCACCTCTACATACAGAGCACCTATGCTAATGGTTACGATGCCTGTCTGAGTCCCTGTCTCCATTTTTAAGGTAATTGGATCACTTCTAAAGCTCACTTTACCCCACTAGGGGTTAAGACCACTGTTCAAGGCTGAGGCAGCAAAAATAACTATCTGGTTATGGTGGTTTCTATTCTCCTTAGGAACTGGGATGCTGGGCTTTCTGAGATCTCTTTGGATCCGCACATTTGAGAGGTGGTGTCCTACGTTTAAGCATTTCCATTTTAAAATGATCGACCAGCCCCAGTGTGCTCACTAGGCCTTAAAAACTTGCAGCTTCTCGGAGCTCTGGCCTCAGGCCAGTGGAGCCTCCAGCTGCTGACCGACCCTGCCTGGAAAGTCAACTTGGAAGAGGCACAACCGCCCTAATCCTCTTGCAAACCACTCTAAGAAGGTTTAGCCAGTGACCTGTAAAACGAAATTAGTAAAAGGGACACTTTAATTCCAGCTCGTTAGGGAGCTTCTAAAATCTTTAAGAAAGCCAGCGCAGCAGATTCTGTGCTGGGGGAAGGGGGACGAAGACATGCCTCCCACTTTCAGAGGCAAAATATCCTTGCTTTTCAATGGTGATTCTGCACACTGACTTTTTTTTTTTTTTTTTAGGCCTTTCTTAGGAATCTCAGCGAAGGTGGGAAGCGAGTTTTGAGAACAGGATGACAGCCCAACAGGGTCAAACGAGCCCATCTCACCCCACCACCAAATTGGGCCAAGTCCAGAGGCACTCTGGCCTAACTACAGGAGCCTGCCTATTCTCACCACTCTTACAACATCTCCCTGGAGCTGGCCTATTGCACAATACCAGGAAACAGCCCATATGAAACCTTGGCCCGCAGAGTGTACATGTTCTGGTTTTTATTCTGCAGCTCTTTTATAATACGTGTTTTCCTTTCCCATAATGTCATCTGGAAGCAATTCCTCCCAACAGCTGGATCTGCTTTCAGAATTGGTAAACACGTAAAATGGAAGGCTGTGGAAGATTCAGAGACTCGGCAGAGGAGCTGCGTCTCCGCCTGCTTGGCTCGCGTTCTGAGGCTTATCTGGGGTCTCCTCACAAGGCTCATCAAAACCCAGAGTGTCTTCAAACAGGCAACCCGCGCCGCATTCCCATCTTCAGAGGGTCAACATGTTCTCTGGTGGAGAAATTTTCTGAATGCCTTGCTGATAAAATTGATCAGATGCAGGCCAGATCGCCAGTTGCCAAGACCTGCAGGCTCCACGTGGAAGCCAGCCCAGCAGAACATTCCCAGCATCCCCACACCTTCCTGCGGCCAGCATCTTAGGGTCTCCTGGGATATCTTCCCAAGAGCACAGCTTTCCGGTGTCGCTGTCACCAACGCCCATCAAGCGAGGACCAGAGCCAAAGACTAAGTGGGTCATTAAAGGGGACCATCCCACTTAATGTGATTGATCCTCAGCAACAAGTTTCCACGCAAACACAAGACGAGACCTACCCGGCTATGGAAAGGAGCCCAAGAACTCAGCTGTCCACCCTGGGTTCTCTCTCTCTCTCTCTCTCTCTCTCTCTCTCTCTCCCTCCCTCCCTCCCTCCCTCCCCCTCCCATTCCCCCACCTCCACCCCCAGGGAGCAGGGGCTCACTAGCATTGCTAGTTCTGGGCCAGGGAGTCCAGGGGCATGTGTCAGCCTGAATACAGTAAAGGGGACAAAGTTTAGGCTCTGTATCTTCTACAGAAATGCAACTCTTTTGATGGACATTTCCAACATGGGGAGAGGGGGGACGTCGGGACGATGACAAGCTGAACACATGGTCCACTTTCAGAGGGAAATGGAAAAGTATGCCTGTGAACACCTGTCCAGCTGCAGAGAAGGTCACACACAGGGCTGGTCCTCTTCTGGGCTGGTACAAGATCACTTTGAATTAGAGGCTAGCTTTGTCTGGGAGGCTATTTTCCAGCCAACCAAGACTATATAGCAAGACCTTATCTCATAAAACAAAATAAAATAAAATAAAATAAAACAAAAATCTGTAGAAAAATAAGTAACTAGAAGCTAGTAGCTAAGCTAAGCGAACAAGAAACATGCCTGCTTTTGTTTCTCTCTGCTGGTCACAATCTTGACTGTGTTTTCACCTTGACTTCTGGCTACGATGGACTGTAACCTGGGCTTATGATCTAAAAAAACAAACCCTTCTCCGCTAAGTTGATTTTGTCAGGAAATTTGTCACAAAGAGAAACAAAACCAGAATAGATGGGCGGTCCTTCCCATTGTTCAGGGACCACGGTCAGCAGGAAATTCTAAGGAACATGACTTCCCAGCTCTGCAGCACCAACCACAAACTGCTTCCTCCAGAGAAACCGCGGGGTCGACACCTACAGAGCGCATTTGCTCTGCCTAACTCTCCGGTGCCCCGCTCCTGTCCCCTACTCTGGCCTGGTAGAAGTCCAGGAACAGAAACAACTTCCCAAGTTTTGTTTTGTTTTGTTTTGTTTTTATTTCCCAGATTTCATGGCTTCTTGCCTGGACCTTGAAAATCCAGGAGATTTGAGTTTCATGCCAAAGCTCGCTCCCTCGGGCCCTGGCTTTTCTGGGTCTGACTTTGTGGATTACTGGGAGGGGCTTGAAGACTGAAGCTTAGGATAGGGTGATGATGGGAGCGTGAAGGCAGCCACTTGGTTAATACTGCAATCTGATTGCTCAAGGAGCCAGAGACAAAGCAGACACGTGCAATATGGAAACCTTTTTTGGATCCTAATTTAAACCAACTGTGAGAAGATATTTTGAGATGATCAGGAAATTTAAAATTGGGACAGTATATTAAAAATATTTTGAGATCATTAAGTTGTGTGTGTATGATAACGCTATTAGGATTGTGCAAGACAAAGGCTTTTGAAAGGCATATGTGCAGGGCTGGAGGTGACTCAGTGGTTTAAGCATGTGCTGCTCTCCCAGAGGACCAGATTTGGGGTTCCAAAATATGCATCAAGTGTCCCATAACCACTTGTAACTCCTGATCCAGGAGACCTGACACCTTCTAGCCTTCCTGGGTGCTTGTATGTGTTCACGTGCACATACACAGCCAAGAAATACACACATATATGCATACTTTTTAAAATAAAATGTTTTTAAAAGAGTGTGTGTGAAAATATTTGACGATGAACTACAATGTCTGAAGTCTGTTTTTAAACGTTTCAGGAATTAACAACAACAAGAGATAAAGTGAGAAGTCCGTGGTGGCGACCGGACGATCTGATGAGAGAAGGCTCTTTGGCAGCCGTCTCTCCGTGTTTATGTACCATGAAAATGTTTTCATCATAGAGTTTCGACTACAGTCTTATAGAGAACTACACACCTGTCTCTGAGCTTCTGTGGTAACTGAATTCTGCACTTGGGTTTACACTACTGAGTGACAACCGAGTAAGGTTGCTCTATTGCTGTCACACCCCAAGACCTCTGCACTGTCCCATCAGTGTGCTGACTGCCATCTCCACTGACTTACTCAACAGACCATCCTCCAAGAACAGCCAGATGCTCACCTTCTGCCAGTTCAGATGGAGGCTGGAAGCTGTTTTTCCAGGGTCACAGAGAAGGCTTCTTGCTAGAAGTATTAAAGCCATGCCTGGCACACACGTCTTCTGTCTTCCCTCCCTGGTCTCAGCACCGTCTCTCACTTCCACTCTAGTTTGGTCTGTGGCCTAGTCAGAAGGATCAGCCTCTCTGGTATCTTCAAGCCTTTCTCTGAAAGCTTCAGTTAAGAGCTAGGCTTACTGTTATTTTTCTTTTTCTTTTTTCTTTTTTTTTTTTTTTTTAGAATATGAACTAGTTATCAATGGACAAGCACTTGAGGGTCCAGATACAATACACAGAAGGAGACTGGCGAGGGTGAATGAATGAACTTCAGAGGTGAGAGATATTTGAAAGCCAAATTCAGCAGCTTGGTGTGATAGTGAGCTTGGAATGTTAACGCGTGAGGTGGGAGATGATCCATCATCACGTAGAGGGGCTGAGGTAGGAGATCCAGGCCACAGGTTCCGTTTCTACTTCTTTTAAAGCCAAATTTATAAATGTTGAAACTGCTGGCCAGCCCTCACTAGACTGCAAGTCCTTGCAGGGATAAGTACATTGTATACATTGCCAGAGCTCAGTGCCTAGGGATGTGGCGCATGCGCAGATTTACTAGATGGATGTTCTGAGGAGCCTTAAAATGTCCACTGCACCCCGTGTTGTCGCTGCTATCTTTTACTCGAAGGCCAGATCTTTTTTAAAAGCAGAAATAAATTTCTTTCTTAGGATACATACCTCAAGAAAATTATCTAATTTAGCTAATAAGTAAGCAATTTGAAAAACAACATCTCAGTTAGGCCATGAGAATCACCATGGCTCATATAGAAGAAATGTGTGATTTCTAGGCCTCCCGGGGAGGCTGTAAGGACTAAGTGGAAGGGAAGTAAATTTTCTGCCCCAGAAATCTAGCAAAAGACCTCATCTGAGGATTGAAAACTCAGAGACAAGACCTAAGGAAGGAGGCAGAGAAGGGGCAGTCTTTCCTGGGGCTCAGAGATTAGGAGTATTTAGACCCTACTTAGGAAAAACACCTGATAGTGTCTGGGTTTGTGCTTTAGTTTGACCGTGTCCTTGTCAACGTGCTGACAGAAGGTCAGAAGGCCCAGTGATCACCACTGGACAGATTCAGAGGCATTATGCTCTACTCCCAATTGAAGAGAGAACAAGTTCCGTTTTCCACGACTTGGTGCAACTTCTTTTGAAGTGTGCCATTGTCAAATCAAAAAGGGGATGGAGTCTGAATTTTATAACAAATGAAAGTGAAATAAAAGGAGCTCCATGTCCTCTTAATGAAAGCACATGCCACCCGAGCAGGCTCCCTGGCTCGTCCCATGGCATTGGTGACTCAATGCTGAGAGTTACGGGTTTGTTAAAGAAGATGGGTTTTGATCAAGTGTCACATCTGTGTGACAATGATGTGACCTGCTCTTTATCATGGCAAAGGAAGATGGGGGCCATGGGAGCTTTATAGTTAGTTCCCAACATAAATTAGGAGTCTTGTGGAATGGGCGCTTTTGCAACTGACCTTGACCTTTCAAGGGCCCAATGGACATGTGTAAGCAAGGATCCGCACACATGTGCGAGTACGTTTGGAGAGATGGCAGAAAAGGCCATTTCCTAGCCTGTGCTAATGGGCTGGTTTCCCCTCTCAGCTTATTATTGTCTCACAAGCCTGTGGTGCTAAACTTAACCTTGTTCTTGAAGTGCCAGACAAAGGTCTCCATGCCTTTTGCTCCTTTGGGATGTCAGTCAGGGTTGCCACTGCATAGATCCAAAGATGGAAAACAGAAGGAAGCACTTGAGGTGCCTGGTACCATTTCTATGGGGGGAAGGAGTGGTGAGGAGGGGAACGGTTGATGTTGGAGTCTCGCCAATAGGCAACACGCCTTCAGGTGTGAATTCTGATGAATTTGGAGCAATGACAGTGGAGGGAGAATGCAACACACAAACACCCAAGGCTGTCCTGGAGTGGTCACAAGACAAGCAGACGGGATGATCAATGGTCAAGGAGAATATCCCCTAAGAGGCAGCCCCCACCTAGTGCCATGCCCATGTCCAGAGTAATCGTCCCACAGTGTCATTTTTACTGGGTGATGGCCCATTCAACAATTTTTTTCAATGCTCACACAGGAACTCCACCCTGGCACTATCGGCCCATCCTGGGCACTGTTCAACCCAACTGTCTTCTCGCTGTCTCTCAAACGCCCAACTATGGGCCTTGCCCAGGTCACTCCCTACCTGGAAAACTGCTCTGTTTCTCTTCCCTGTGGTGGTGGTGGGGCTACTCATCTTCCCTAGGCTGGAGTCCCATTCCTGTCTCAGGGAGGACCAAACGCCCACTGCTGTAATCTTAACCCCCTTTCTTTAAAGCAGAAGATGAACTGGGAGCCTGCTGGGCATGGGTCAGGGCAAAGCAGATCAGGACGTCTGCTTTCAAGAAGGCCATCTGTAGTCCTGGGGGTGGGGGATACTGACAGCAAGCTGAAACAGAATGAAGAAGCAGGTTGGGATGTAACTGAGACTTGTCAGGGAAATGGAGAGAGAGCGGGAGCTCAGATAGTGTGGGGCAGAGGCGGCTGCAGGGTAGGAACCTATTGACCTCCAGGGAGGCTGTAAAGTCAGCCAATCAAACACCTAGGAAGGAGAGGAGTAAATCTGGGGCAAAGCACGGGCCTCAACGGTTTTCAGGTCTCTCGAGGATACCCCCTCTGGGTTCTGGTCTTTGAAAGCTGTGGTGATTTGAATGATAGAGGCTCATGCGTTTGAATGCTTGGTCCTTAGTTTGGTGGAACTGTTTGGGAAGGATTGGGAGAAATCCTTGTGGCCTTGCTGTAGGTCATTGGGGGTGGGCTTTGAGGTTTCAGAAGCCCACCTCAGCCTAGCCTCACTCACTCCCTTTCTGCCTTCTGCCTGCAGCTCAGCATGGAAGCTCCCAGCTACTGCTCCAGTGCGATGCCTGTCTGCCCGCTGCCATGCTCCACGCCATAATGGTCATGGACTCTAATGCTCTGTGACTGTGAACCCCAATAAACTCGTTCTTTTATAAGTTGCCTCAGTCATAGTGTCTCTTCATAACAGTGCAAAAGTAGCTAAGCCAGGAGGAGCAGAAGTCTTTTTCTTTGATTTCTTCTCCTGGGAACTCTACAGTCAGCTAGGGTCTGGAAAAGGGTGTAGCTTAGGAAAAGAAAACGAAAACCTTTTTAGTTGAATACTGAGTACAAAGGTGTATATGGTGTGTGTGTGTGTGTGTGTGTGTGTGTGTCCATACTCCCACACACACATACAGATATACATCCCTTAGCTTTTACTTTGTTGACCTATCACCCCCGACCCTAAGAAGCCACTAAGAAACACCACCTGTTGCTATTAACCATCTTCCTGGACAGTTCCCCAGCCTTCCTCTCCCTCAGATGCCATCTACCCTTAAGAGTCTGGATCCCACAGGGCAGTAGTGGTGCACACCTTTAATCCCAGCACTCGGGAGGCAGAGGCAGGTGGATTTCTGAGTTCGAGGCCAGCCTGGTCTACAGAGTGAGTTCCAGGACAGCCAGGGATCACAGAGAAATCCTGTCTCAAAAACAAACAAACAAACAAACAAAAAGAGTCTGGATCCCTATTCCTTACTTCCTCCCCTCGTGACCATGGACACGTTCTTTAGCCAGTCAGGGTGCCAGCTGGCTCATCTGTAAAATGGGTGAGCATTCTGTTGTTCTGTGATTCACTTCAGATAATCCATGAATAGTACTGGGCACAGGGCCTAGTACATCTGTGATCCCATACAACTGCCTGGGGAGCGCTCCTCCTCCTGAGTTTCGTGACCCTGCTGCAAATGGCTGCCTTCCTCTTTTTGCCAGGCGTGCCCCCTTCGATGCTTCTGCCCTCCCCACACGTGGTATTGTTTCCTGTGGTTCTGGCTTCTCCTTCTGACCACACTTCCTCTTCTTAGCCACTCCCCATTTGTATCAGTTGCTGCCACCTAATTTCTCTTATCCAGCCACCTCCCCTCCTCCCACTTCTCTCTACTTCCCAGTATCCACTAACCCAGGGGATCAGTGCCTCCATGCAAGCCAGCCTCCTTGACCTCACCTTCGCCCCTCCTCCTACCCTTCTCCTGTTCCTGTCTAGTGTTCCCACAGAGACTGGTTCCAGGGGATTCCAAAGAGTCTGTGGAGGTTCAAATCCTACGTATCAGATGCTCATTGCATACACGCCAAGCACATCTTTCCATACACTTTAAATCGCCTCTCAATTACTCGTATTACCCAATACGCTGTAAGTGCTCCATCAATAGTTGTGTTCTACTTGAGGAGGGAATGACCAGGAAGAAGAAAGTCTGGGAGTTTCTGTTTGGCGTAGATGCAACCCTCAGCCTGCCAAGGAGGCCTGGAGAGTAACTGAAGATCTACAAAATACTGAGCCTGGATGACAGGATATTCCTACACAGAGCTGTGTCCATGGGTTTCAGCTTAATGTTTGCATCCTAGGACCTTGAGTTCTGCCTTCTGGAATTTTTTTTTCCTGGGTGTTTCCATTGGAGGTAGGTCATATCCATGGGTTCAGGCCCTGGAGCCTCGAAAGTGCTAATTGTGAGCCCTGTCCGCCGATTCCCTTCATCTTGCCGTTTCTCTCTATTACTGATCCAAACCCTGGAGCATCTGCAGCACTGCTACCAACGTCCTTAAGAAGTGCTCCCTCGGGCTGGAGAGATGGCTCAGCAGTTACAAGCACTGACTGTTCTTACAGAGGTCCTGAGCTCAAGTCCCAGCAACCACAGGGTGGCTCACAACCATCTGAAATGGGGATTCAGTGCCCTCTTCTGGTGTGTCTGAAGACAGCGACAGTGTACTCATATACATAAAATAAATAAAAATAAATCTTTAATAAGCAGCTGCTCTCATGGATATGCAGGTGTCCCATCCCATATCTTGGATACCTCAGGGATCTCCCAGGGCAAAGAGGAAAATAATTTGACAACAGCTAGAACGGGCATTAGGCTAGGAGGTAGGTAGAGAGAGGCTTGCCTAGCTCTAGGCTCAGGAGTTGTTTCCAAACAGGGCTGGAGGAGCCCAGGCAGGATTGCAATAGCCATGAACCAGAATAAGCAGCCGAGGGGTGGACTGGAGAACTCCTAACTAGACATGCATTGCTCAGGAAAGGAGACCAAGAACTTGGTTTGCAAGGTCTACTCTCACTCAGCCTCTCTCCCCTTCCAGCAGCCATTAAATAAATGCACACCAGTTCCGCTACCAGTCTTACATCATCATATTCCTGATCCTGTGAGCCTTCATCTAGGTTTTTTTGTTTGTTTGTTTTTTGTTTTTTTGGCTTTTCGAGACACGGCTTCTCTGTGTAGCCCTGGCTGTCCTGGAACTCACTTTGTAGACCAGGCTGGCCTCAAACTTAGAAATCCGCCTGCCTCTGCCTCCCAAGTGCTGGGATGAAAGGCGTGCGCCACCACCACCTGGCTCATCTAGCTTTACTTTAACATTATTTGACTACCAAAATAAAACCAACTAATAATAAGCACTGACTATGATTTCTTCCAAGGTCATAGATAAAAAAAAATCTAAGCATCAGATTTTTACTAAATGTAATATGAAATGTTTGTGTACTCAAAGCTAGTAAGTAAGGATGTTCAGCTGGACAGAGTGATCTAGCCTGTAATCCCACTACGTGAGAGGCAGGAGAATCATGAGTTCAAGGCTATCCTGGGCTACATAGCAAGTTTGAGCCAACATGGGCTACTGAGACCTTGTCTTAAGAACCACACAGAAGCAGACTACGGCTACTGGAGAAATGTACATTTTATGCCTCTGAAGCAAATACTCCTAATTTCAGCTTTGCTGTGTGCTTTGGAGCTGAGTCTCTTCGAAGCCCATTTCAGGTGTTTCTGTGGGAACCAGGTGGGCTTGCTGTCCTGCCGGGAAGCTTAAAGGAGCTTAGGTGCCTGAGCTTAGGACTGTGCTTGTGTCTGTCAGGCTGTAGGAAGGGTCATGGAGGAAAAGTTAAAGCCGATGGAAGACATGTTGGCATGAGCCTATCAACTCAAGAGTACTAGAAGAACCCCTAAGAGAAGTTGTCTAGGGGACTGTTGATGAGGGAGAAGAGGTCCCGAGGATAACCCACAACTGTTATATGAGTAGTGACAGACAAGCATGGTGTGGACTTCTGAAGAGCCAACACAAGACCTCCTCTACCACTCTTGGGAAGGCATGACCATCCATCACTCCACAGAATACATAAAACTGTGCCGCAGTTAGGGAGGTGAAGGGACTGATCCAGGGTCACACAGATATAGGTCACGGCACTCCACCCTACTGAGAAACTTTCAGTTTGGAAGATGGGATGAAACGGGAAGGCTTACAGAAGAAACAGTTCCATAGAAAATGCCTAGGATTTTCATTGTCATGGAGAAAAAGCCACCAGACAAGAAGGAGGACCTGTAGAGGACCTGCCGGAGATGCCTTGGGGAGGGTGGAAGGAGGACAGACAGAGCTGTGACTGAGAGGCCTCTAACGTGGCCCTGGAAACCTTTGCACACCCAGAGGTAACTCAGTGTGGCTCTTCCAAGGTGAAAGGAATGCCTGAGGCTGCCTTGCCGTCGTCTCTTTCCCCAAGCTGGGTGTCACTGCTCCTGCTGCGCCCCCACCAAATTGTCTGTGGCCCAGAGTAGCTCAGGATTGGGGGTCCCTAGTGAGGACAGGGTCAGGACAGTAAGTTCAATGAGGGACAAGAGATAGATTTTTAAAGTTTAGCAGAAACATGTCTTTCAAGCTGCTCAGCTGGAAGGAAATGAGGAAGAATGCTGCCTGGAGGGGGGCAGTATGTCAGGGACCTCCCCAACCTGAAAGAACCTCAGCCCAGGACCTGATAATAGAGCAAAAAGGATGTTGAACTCACCCAGTTACCCACCCCGGTGTCTTGCCTACTGTATCAACCACCAACTGTAAAGTCCAGCCCAAATTCCCTATATTCCACCTCTCTGCTTCCTCAAGAAGTGACCTTGAAGAAAGAAGGGAGCCAGGTAGGCAGTTTGTCCAAAATAATGCTGTTGGCACACATGCAATGTGACATTAGGTAACCAAAGTACAGTCTGCTGAGGGTGTGGGGACCCAGCACAGTCTGAGGGCATAGCTTTCCAAGCTGCCTTTTAAGCAGAAAGCATTTGTGAGGTTCACATACATGGCTTGCTCTCTGAAAATTCTCTTCTTTACCAAAGCAACATCAGTTTCTTTGAAAGCCTGTCTAACAAAAAACTAAAATTGAGCCGTTAAGGGCATGTACTGCCCTGGCAGAGAATCCGAATTCTTTACCCAATGCTACTATTGGGTGTCTCACAACTGCCTGTAACTCCAATCCCAGGAGACCCAATATCCTCTTCTGGCTTTCATGGGCACTTGTGTTCATGTATATTCTGCGCACACGCACACACAAATAAAACAAAATCTTTAACAATTTAAAAACACGAATCTTCAAGCTCATAGGCGATGTTCCCCACGCATGCGTGCATGTGTGCTGACTTAGGTAGGAAGCAAGCTTGCTTCTCATACTCTTTACAGTGCATTCAGAAAACACACTTCTATAAAGAAATCCACTTTCCTTGACTGAGCCGTTAAGGGTATGTACTGCCTTGGCAGAGAATCTGAATTCTTTTCCAGTGCTAATAGTGGGTGTCTCACAACTGCCTGTATCCGATCCCAGGGGACCCTTCTGTGTAAATAGCACCCACCTCATCATCAGAACCGATATCGTCAGAACCTACTCGAGGGTGTTCGCCCTCCTGCCTTCCCACCCCGCGGGTTGGTTTTGTGAATGGCTTCATTAGAATTGTCGTTTCCTGGATTACCGAGGAACCGACTGTTTGTCCAGGTCTTAGAGAATGCACTGTAGTTCCTCTTTCAACAGTCCTCATCTTAGGTTCTTTGTCCAGGAAATGTTCGGCTCTTAAGCAATGTCTACTTTAGCTATAGTGTGTTTGCTCTTCTACAGGCTTGCCTGACAATCCAAAGTCTGCCGTTACCCCTCTCCGCCTGGAAGCAGCATGGTGCCTCTCTAGGTGACACCTGGCAGGAGTCACTTTTCAGTGAGTGGCAGAGCTGAGCCTACATAGATAGACCCTGATGTTCGTTCAGTGTCTATGAGAATTACAGAAATAGGTCACTGAACCTTTCAAAAAATAGAATTGACGCATTTCAGGAAAGAACTTTTTTTTTTTCTGCTGAGACAGCATACAGTACAAAGTGAAACAATCTTGAGGAGAAGTAGAATTTTTAAAACCTTTTTTTTTTCAGTTTTATTTACACTGTGTGCTTTACTGTGTGCACGGATGCGTGGTGTGTATGTGTGCCACAAGTGGGCCTGGTGCTAGAGGAGGCTGGAAGACAGTGTCAGGTGCTCTGGAGTTGTGGGTGGTTATGAGTCATTTTGTGGGTGCTAGAAACTGGTTGAGCCCAGGTCCTCTGCAAGAGCAACAGGTGCTTGTAACCATTCCGCAGCCCCCAAAAGTAGAATTTAGGCACTTGGCTGTTTTGTTTTGTTTTTTGGTTTTTTGAGACAGGGTTTCTCTGTATAGCCCTGGCTATCCTGGAACTCACTTTGTAGACCAGGCTGGCCTTGATCTCAGAAATCCGCCTGCCTCTGCCTCCCAAGTGCTGGGATTAAAGGCGTGCGCCACCATCACCCCGGCTTTTTTTTTTAAGATTTGTTTTTTATTGTATGTGCATTGGTGAGTTTTGCCTATGGCCTATGTGTATTTCTACAAGAGTCAGGTTGTCAGATCTCCTGAAGCTGGAGTCACAGACTATTTTGAGCTGCCATTGGGTGCTAGCATTGAACATGAGTCTTCCGGAAGAGTAGCCAGTACTCTTTACCACTAAACCATCACTCTAGCCCAAAATTTAAACATTCATTTTTTAAAAAATAGTTATTTATTTTTATTGTATGTGCTTTAGTGAATGTGCCTTCGTGTATGTCTGTGTGAGGGTGTCAGACCTTGTAGTTGTGAGCTGCCATGTGGGTGCTGGAAATTGAACCCTGGTCCTCTGGAAGAGCAGTGAGTGCTCTTAACCACTGAGCCATCTCTTCAGGTCCCAATTTAAACATTCTTAATGACAGTGACATACAGTTTCCCCACTGTGTCTTTGCTAAGAACCTATACAGCCGCCTTGGCAGCTGAGCCAGCTCTGAGGCATGAACAAGTCCTTATGAACCCCTGCCCAGCCATTTGGCAATGGTTTTTGATGGAAAAGAAAAGCCACACCATCAACTGTTGGCAGTACTTGCTCTCTTGCCAAAGTCAAGATCTTCATCTTACTTGGGTTTGCCTTCTTCCCGTGAAGTTACATCACAGTCCCCCAGATAAAGCTTGGGCAATTATCAAACACACAGCAGCTTTCTAAGACACAAGGCGACCATATCACCATCAAATAGCATCATTTCAACTCTTCCAAGCACTTAGCTTATCATGGTTGGGACAGTCATACTCTGTTTTGCCCAAGGCTCCTTAAGACCAGCTGAAGTCCCAGTTCTGTTCTGTGGGAGGCTGTGTGTGACTTGCTCCTGAGCCATCTTTAGAAAGCTCTCTCCAGCTGTTACCCGCTCCCACCTCACAGCAGTATCTCTGTTTCATTCAAAAGCCCTCAGCTTCAGGGGGGAACTCAGGTCTCCTCTGGATCTCTAAGGAGCTGCTCACATCTCTATACTTGAGTCTGATGCAGAGATGAGCATTGTCCACTGATTAGGAAAGCCAAGCCTCTGGTGACCCCGAGAAAGGTGTTAATTTCAAGAACAGCAGGAGAAGGCACAAGAGGGACTCAGCTGTCCCAGGAGAAGGAAGTGAGCATGAGTGAGGCTGGTTGCAGGCTGGAGCAAGGTGGTGTACTGTTCCTAGCATGATATTCAAGCAGCAGCCAACCAAAGCACAAAATTAAGGGTTTTGAGTTCGAGGCCAGCCTGGTCTACAAAGTAAGTCCCAGGACAGCCATGGCTATACAGAGAAACCCTATCTCGAACCCCCTCCCCACCCCACCCCCAAAAAGAAATAGAACAAGGAGAGGCTCCGGGACCAGCCGGCTCCTTTTCTCAGGGTTATGGTTCTTATGCACCTGGACCCATGAACCGCTTCTGCCATATGAAATCGCAGGAAGGAAGGGTTGGCGAGGTAAGCGAAGCTCAGCAAGGACACTCTCCTAGGGCCCGTCAGCGGCTCTTCTTGAGGTAGCCTGTTTTCTCCAAAGGTTGGGTTTGTTCTTCTTTTCTTTTTTCCTTTTTCTTTTTTCTTTTTTTTATTTTCTTTTTTTGTTTTTTGGTTTTTTTTTGTTTGTTTGTTTTTGTTTTTCGAGACATGGTTTCTCTGTGTAGCCCAGGCTGTCCTGGAACTCACTCTGTAGACCAGGCTGGCCTCAAACTCAGAAATCTGCCTGCCTCTGCCTCCCAAGTGCTGGGATTAAAGGCATACACCACCACGCCTGGCTGGGTTTGTTTTTCATAAAAGGATAGAGGTGCAAAATTGGCCTTTTAAACAGGAATCACCCTTTAGTCAGCACATATATATATTACACACATACATACATATATATACACATACATATATATTCCATATATTTTTATATATTCCATATATTCCATATATATTCCATATTCAAGAGAGACACACTTATACAGGACAAAACATAATATAATGATGGGAAAACACGTTTGTACAGTGCCTCTTACATTACAACACAGGGATCATTTTATCCCTTCCACATGCTTTGCACTCAGGCTGGGCAGACGTTGCCCCATTTTATTTATGGGGAATCTAAAGGGCAGGTGGCCAAGCAGATGCCTGCAGTAACTGGGCCAGCTGGTAACTACCCTGAAATGGAAGCCTACATTTTGTCATTCCCAGCTCCAGCCTCCTCAGAAGTTCAGGGCAGGGCAGTTAGCATAGTTATTCCTTCTTATCTTCTCTATCCCCTGGGCCTGGTGACATCCCTGCAGGGCAGTGTCCACACACTGTGGCCCTTGTGGCCCTCTGGTGGGAATGAAGGTGTCGGGGCAAAACCTTTCCAGTGTGGGGAGAGAAACACGGAGCTTCCCTGCAGAATCTAAGGCTCTTACGATGAGGGGAATGTTCCAGAATGGCTTCCTCTCGATCTAAGGCTCTTACGATGAGGGGAATGTTCCGGAATGGCTTCCTCTCGGTCAGTTACACCTAGAGTCATTTCCTTTATCTTTGAAGACTTAGATTTCTTGTCAACTTCTGCAGAAACGAACCTGAAGGACCGCCACCTAGTGGCCTGCACCGTAAGGACTGACACTCATTCCCCCCACCCCCCACCCCCCACCCTCAGTTCCATGGGGTCACCTTGCCTAGAAAGCTGGGTCCATAGGTCTTGCCGTTCACCAGGATAAAGTCCTAATGGACCAGGAGTCCTGATGTGAAACATGAAACCATACAAACGTTAGGGCACACTTGGGTGGATTTATTTATATCCTGGGCGTCGGGGAAGTTCATGACTCAAAGTCTGTGTGTGAATCAGGGGCATTTTGGACACCTGTCAGTCCAGATTACAGGGATGACCTGGCGTGACCTGAGGTACATCCTCTCTAATCAGCGCTAAGCTCCCCAGTCTAGGCTCACTTCCTTCGAAAAGGAAATGAGATGAAAAACCAACTATGCCGGTTGGGCCGGCTCCACACATCGCCTCTTCAGCAGGTTAAAAAAATACACCTTATTGTTGTGCCTATCAAAGGGAGACTGTTTGTTGGGAATGGTGATACACAGTCTCATCAGAGGACACTGAGGCAGGGTCGGAAGTTTGACAATGAGCACTGTAGAGAAACCTCTTCGTGAGTGGAAAAGAAAAAAGGTACAATCTCCGCAGGAAGAATTTGGAAATATTTAGTAAAACCATTGTGTGTTTACCTTTGAACCCAGCAATCCTAACTCAAGGAATTTACCTTGCAAGTGTGTGTCCACAAAGTAAGAGATCTTCAAGGTTGCCATTTGTCACAACAAAATGTTGCAAGCAACCTAGGTGCTTGGTCTAATTGAAGTAAATGACGCCATGTTCCCGTCATGAAGAGCCCCACAGCTGGAAGGGGCAGATGATACAGTGCTTGTAAGGTGCAGTAAGTGGAGGAAAATCGAATCAAGAGCAGATGTAGCACACTAATTTCATACAAACAAAAGATATACAGGAAAAATAAACTAGAACTCCAAATGTCTCTATAAGACCCACTTCTTTGTACAATAATTATAAGCTAGTTAAAAAAAAAAAACTTAAAGGAATAAACAAAAACCCAGTGAAGTTGGTTGCATGTAGGGATTGGTAGGGACCTTGGTGGCATGTAGGGATTGGTAGGGACCCAGTTGGGAGGAAGGGCTGAGGCTGTAAGGAAGGCTAGTGAGGACACCTTTAAATTTACATAAAATATAAAAGTTTCCCATATTTGAAATTATTCTCTTGTGGACTTAAAAAAAAGATTCATTTTATGATTTCTTTTTAAATTTAGTATGCATGCCTAAGTCTGTGTGCAGATATTAGCATGCGATAGCCCACGTCCATGGAAGCCAGATGCATAGGATTCCCCAACCCTGGCGTCTGCAGTTACAGGCAGTGGTGAGCCACTGGACGTGGGTGCTGGGAACTGAACTCACATCCTCAACAAGAGCTTCATCCCCCATGTTCTAAATTATCTAAAATGTAAAAGATGCAAAAGAAAATAAGAAGACCATAACACTAAGTGAAAATAAAACACAAGGGATATAATTGTATGCGAGATCGATTATGAAACCACACAGGAGAAGAGCAGTAACACATAGCTTGAGAACACAGCATTCTGACGTCACGCCTTTGTGAGGTCTGTGCGCAGAACAAACAGAAATACAGCATTCCGGATGTTTGGGGCTTGGGTGTTTAGTTTTGTTTTCAAGACAGGGTTTCTCTACGTGGCCCTGGCTGACCTGGAACTCTCTCTGTAGATCAGGCTGGCCTGGAGCTCAGAGATTTACCTGCCTCTGTCTCTCAGCATCAGGATTAAAGGCCTGTGGCACCATGCCCGGCTTGAATGTTCTTAGAAGGTATTGATAGTATTGGAGTCATAATTCTGAAAATGTTTAGGGCAATTACAGGCTAGAGTGAAAGATTAAATATTTTTAGGAAGCAGGGTTGTCACTGTGGAGGGAAGTTGTCGAATATAGAATGGGAGGGTGAGGGAAGAAACCATAAACTGGATTTGAACTGGAGGAAGTCTCTCTACAAAAAAAGCACCTTCTTACTTATCTATTTGTCTTTATGGAATGCATCTCCTGTGTCTATACACTTACAGGGTCTGTAAGCTATGACATCCAGGTGGCAATGAGCACACCTCTGAGAGTCTCCTGCTAAAATAAGCCTTGGAGACATGGCTGGTCGCAGCTCTGGCACAGGGAAAATAAGGACACCAGTCAGACATCAGGTCAGACTGTAGTGCATCAGAAAGTAAGGACACCTACAGATGTCACATTGAAGGAGCCTCCACTAACTAGTTATGGGGCAACCGGGATATCAAACACGGCGGTGATGTCGGTATGGAGGTGCCACTTAGCGATAGAATATTTGCCTCACATACTGTAGACCCAGGCTCTATCCCCAGCATCACTAATAACAACACAGACAATAATAGCAAAAATCGGGAAAGCACCCACACTGGAACTGAGCGGGAAGTTCCCCCCGCCCCCCCAGCTGGGCAACATAGCCAGAAGTGCATGCAGGCTGCTGGGGGGAGAAAGTCTAACCCAGTGTGACCCTGGAGAGCTGCAGCATGACCTTGCCAGCTAGGGTGTGCCCACTGTGCACTAGCAACTTGAACATCCTGCTTAGCCAGCCGGGAGGAGCCTTCCAGCTCAGCTCTAGTTTTCTTTTATGCCCTGCAACCATGGTTGTCTTGCAAAAAGTTCTTATCATCTAGTCATGGCAAGCAAGTCAAAATAGTTGCAATGGCCCATGCTTGTGCTGTTTCTTTTTTGGGGGGTGTGGTCTCTGAAGCCTCCCAATCAATAAGGAGGATTCTACAGCTAACACTGGGATTTTCATTTAGTTGTCAATAGATTTTGGGAGCAACATCCTGTCTCCTGTACCCATGCAGAATCTCTGTTTTCAAAATTGTCTTGTCTTCTTCTTCTTCTTCTTCTTCTTCTTCTTCTTCTTCTTCTTCTTCTTCTTCTTCTTCTTCTTCTTCTTCTTCTTCTTCTTCTTCTAATTTTAATTTACTTTTACATTTTAAATTATCTTCAAAATAATAGGTCTCCATATGGCTTTTTCTCATTGATCCTTGTTTCAGTTAACCTAGTATACCCCTCTCTAGTTTTATATGGCATGGCATATTTCATGTCACACTATGCATTTCCCCTCAAGGCCTCCTCCTCCCACCCCAGGGGTCCCTCTCTAGCTTCCTGGACTCTACAGACACTCCAATCAAGCACACAGGTCTAAAACTCTGAAACAAGGATCTTCAAAGAAGAGAGAACACATGATGGTTTATCCTTATCGTAATTTTTATACCTTACTCAGTATAAAATGTCCAAGTTCCACCCATTTTATTGCAGGTTTTATTTTTATTTACAACCAAATAAAACTCCTTTGTTTATGTGCACCGCGTTTTCATTATCTGTTAATCATCTGCTGAATGTCTGCTGTAGAGCAGCTACACACAATATTCCATACATTTGAGTTATTCTACTCTCTGGAACAAGTCCAACTCACACTGAAGGAAGAAGGACACAAAAGGTGTAAATTCCACCGTCCCAGGATCATGGACCACACCACTCACCATGGAACAGGCTGGCATTATGTACCTCCAGGTACAACAGCACTAGAAAATATACATCACCAGCTATGTAGTGAAGTGGAAACTTTAAGGGGTTCTTTGGAATGTCGGTGGGATGGTGTTTTGCTGGACAAACACGTGAAGGAGTGTTTTCCTGAAGTGGACACTGGTGAAAGACTAAGGCAGACTCGTGAAGGAATGTTTAGCTGAAGCAGAAACAGGAGAGAGGATGTTCTGCTAAAGCAAGCACGTGAAAGGACAGACCTGGACTCCAAGTCTTACACTGTTACTTCCTGGTTGTGCAACTTTGGGGAGGTTACAAAACTTCTCTGACCCTCGGTTTTGTCATTTACTAAAGGAGGAGTGATGGTGCCCACTCTGCATGACTGTGGTAGTGTCCCAAGTAGATACTTTCTCTTAGGCCACTTCCCATACTTTGGATTCATCCACACATCATTTTGCTGTGTGTGCTTGGGGAAGCATACACGGATGAGCCAAGTCACTCCAAGGAACTCCAGCCATCAACTGGGAGAGGGAATCCATTTGGTCAGTGCTAAAAGGGAAGTGCTGGGATTTTATGCAGTGAGGACATCACGGAAGGTTTCACGGAAGGCTGTGGAGTTGCGCTGTCTGCAGTCACGTGAGTTTGGTGGCCTGTGCTGTTGAGAGAAGAGAGTGTGCTGTGGCAGAGACACTCCGGGACAAATGTATTAGTACTTTAAGCATCCAGCAGGTGGCTAGACCTCCTTGGAAAAAGAGCTAGGCCAGTGGGCAGGGCCATGGTAAGGAAATGGGTCACAGGCAAGTAGTATCAGGCTTTAAAGAAACTTTCCGAAGGCCATGTGCTCCCGATGTGGTAGCCGTGAAGTCTGATTTAGAAAGCAGTCGGTGTTGGGACGTGGGTATGTTATATTGATAGAGGAGCATGCGATAATTGATAACTAGAAGGAAATGCTGGGCCTTAACCTTCTCCCAGCCTTCTTCCCAAAAGGGGAAGAGAAAGCCAGGCTGGGAACCAGGCCCAACACTAGCAGGTGCGGAGGGAGGCTTGTAGTCATCTTGCTACTGTTTCATCTGGTCCATTCCCCACGGTGGGCGCCTAAAGCCCCATCCACACCGCGCACGCGCGCTGCAGAGGTCTCAGTATTTTGAGGTTACTCTTTTTTTTTTTAAGTGTAGTTTTATTAAGTACAGTATGACAAACCTACACAAGAATGCAATATATCAAACCAGGTAGCCTGGCGGTTTGTTTTTGGGTGTGTGTCTTTTGACTTTGTTTTTTGAGGTGCTTGGGATGGCACCAGGGCCTCGTGCATGCCAGCTCGGCCCTCGGCACAGAGCTCCATCCTCAGCACCCCAGCCAGTCATATAAAAACACTGATACTAGAATCTACTCACACCTCTGGTGAAATTACCCAGCCTCCTTCTATCCTGCCCACTACACGGTATGAAAGAAATTCTGATCACACGTTTCTAGTATACGTTTTTATCACAAGTATACATGACATTTGATTTGACTTTTTAAAAAGATTTATTTAGTTTATGTCTGAGTGGTCTATCTGCATGTACACCTGCGTGCCAGAAGAGGGCACCGGATCCCATTATAGATGGTTGTAAGCCACCATGTGGTTGCTGGGGATTGAACTCAGGACCTCTGGAAGAGCAGACAGCGCTCTTAACTAACTACTGAGTCATCATTCTAACCCCTGGTTTGTTTTGTTTGTTTGTTTGTTTATCTTTTAAAATATTTCCATTATTTTAGTGTGTGTGTGTGTGTGTGTGTGTGTGTGTGTGTGTGTGTAACTAGAGTTATAGGTGGATGTGAGTAACCCCACGTGGGTGCTGGAAATAGAACTCAGGTCTTCTGGATGAACAGTAGGCTCTCTTGATCCACCCCATGTCCTCAGCCCCTGATGGTTACATTTTCTTTTTTAAAGGCAAAGGAGCCAGAACTCCATCATCCAGGTCCCATAGCAAACTAAGTGTATCTTCTTCCTAGGATCTCTTTCCTGCTTGCATGACCCACCATGGCGCTCCATGTCTTCTTTCCATTTCTAGAAAACAAGAAAGAGAAGATAGCATCCTGGTGGCTTTGAGCAGGCCAATAGGACACCAGACCTATGTCAGCCCTTGGCTGAGAGCTCAGTGCTCCCTGTCACCAGGGACCTGGCCTCGTGGACCAGGGAGTCTCAGCCTTGCCCACTGCACACATGCCTGTTGCCTCGTTCCAAATCGTTTTTTTCTAAGAACAAATATATGCACAAATAAGTATTTCCATCTTTATTTCAAATTCTAGGTTTCAACGGCAATATTAGTGCTCCTCCGCAGTGCTGTAATAATATATCGTTATTTCTATTTTACAGTTCTTTCCTTAAAGGAGCAAAGCGAATGTTTAAAACAGCAAAACTCGCAGCCCCACAATTCCCCATTCAGGCTCAGAATCTGTACTCCCCTTTCAGAATCGCTCATAATTGAAAACAATGCAGCCCCCTGATGTGCTAAATGCCGCAGTCATTAAAGCATTTTTTTTTAAAAATAATTTTGGGGGGATAAAAGATCGTTCTTGTGGTTGGGGTTATTATTTATTTATTTTTAGAAACCCCAAACAGGCTTGCTTCCTGTTCCCAGACTGACATCTGCTGGGGACCACAGGCTGGAGGACTTGGGAGGCAGGCCCGCAGCCGGCTGCCACTCGGCGCCCTGGGGCTCATCAGAGCCATCCGGTGAGCCTGCTCGCCGCTGGGGTGGGATCCAAGTTCAGCAACCGCCCGGGGAACCCACTTTCTCCGCACTTTCTAGCAGCTGAGATAAGGCCCAGAATGACACAGTCTTGACACAGGAACTCCAGGTTAGTGACTCTGGCAGGGAATTGGTTGGACAGGAATAGGAGCTTGGGCAGGATGTGTGACCCCAACGTATGATCCTCGTCCTGGTGTCACTGGGCCAGTGAATTGTTTCCTGCCTCCTTCAGGATGTGTCTGCGTGTATGGCTCCTTTTTTGCATTGGTTCCTCTGCTCTGCGCATTCAGTCCTATAAGGGAGATCCCCGTTCCACTCTCTTCGTATTTTACAACCAGGAGCCAATATTCCTTTGCAGAAGGAGGTCAGAGAGGGCCCTGGCCTATTTCTCATTCTTCTTCTTCTTCTTAATTTATAGCAGCCTGGCTCCTCCCACCACTTGACTCTAGGTCTGTCCCCTCCCCACCTTGGGAGTGAGGCTTAGAAGGCTTTCAGTGTGGAAATTTCTTTTGCCCTCCTCATGCCCACACTGCAGTGGGCCGGATTCCCTGGCAGTCTCCTGTTACCTACATCAGACCAGCCCAACCCTCCTGTCTCTAACCTCTTACGGAAATGTTCCTCTTCCTTCTGAAAAACGATCTTTGTAAGATTTGTCTTTGTTATCTTTAACTGTAAGTATATGGGGGTGGGGTATGTGAATGCGAGTGCAAGTGTGGGGCCTTGACCCCCTTGGAACTGGAGGTTCAGGCAAGTGTGGTGCTGGGAACTGACTTCCTGCCCTCTGCAAGATCAGCAAGCACTGCAGTGCCAAGCCATCTCTCCAGCTCCTTCTGAACTATCTTGCAAGGCAGCCCCGAGCCCATTTAAGTACCTTTAGAGGAAACCCACAGACGTGGAAAGTCCCTTAGCCTGATGCTATGTCCCAACCCAGCAGATGGGGGTAGGTAGAGGGAGGGTGTGTCCCAATGCCTGGGAGCCCGTGGTGGGGACCAGGGAACCATTCAAGAGGTGATGATAAGGACTAACTATGGAATTACGGAGTAGGATGGCGAACGTGAGATGGGAAGTCTGGCTCGATGCTGTCTTTTGTTGTTGTTTAATTTTAGAATAGGGTTAGACTTAACAGAAATTTGCAAGTACATCCCATAGACTATTTTCTCCTTCGTTTGCACTGCTAGCCAAGGTGCTGAGCCCTCGCTGAAGGCTTGGGTGATACTCTGGCAGCATAGAGAACACTTCTGCAGAATGACCATGGCAGGGAGCAGCAGGGCTCTGGAGACACCTCGGGATGGTATCCAATGAGCACAGTTTCTGTCACCTTCTAGTTCTTGTAAGTGATTCTATACGCAGATGGAACACCAAAGAAGCCCCCAAAAGAAAGGGTTTGTGTAAGTTTGAGCAAACCATATGTACTCTTTATCCTGTTTGGCATCAATATTCATATCGGCCTCTGAGAGCGTTCATCCATTCTCTTGCCCTGCAGGGGTGTTCTCTGATGTAGGGAGAGCATCATACTTTATCATCTGCCTAAATAAGAAAAAAGTCTGTATTCCACACCACATCTGGCACTTTGAGCTTTCCATCCGTGACTGGAGTAGAAAGTTCCTTGTAAGAATACATTTAAGTAAAAAGAGCAAGCATTGCCCTGTGATCCAGTTGCAACTCCTTGGCTGGTATTTCTCTGTGAGATAGACCTTCATGCTCCCTCAAGCCAGACCTGCCGTCCCTAGCACAATAGGGCTTGCTCCTGCCCGAGGTCCTCACACATTCTGTTCTGTTTCCTTGAGGCTTCCTCTCTCTCCCTTCCCTGTTACTTCTGGGCTTCTTCTAATCTCTGCTCAGATCTATCCTTTCCAGGGAGTCTTATGTGGTCAGCTGTAAGGTCCCATGATTTGGGGTCAGTTGTCCCCTAATTAAGCTCACGGAGCTTAGTTGGAGTGAGCAGCGGCAGGCCACTCCATCCACTATTCTACGCCTCACAGCAACGCTGACAGTGTTGAGATCCCCTGGATCAAGCAATTGAGGGTCAGAAATAGAAGTTTCCTTCCCCAGGCTGCACGAGGCAGGAACTGTCAGGATTCCTTCACCCTTCCCTCTTACTCTCCACTACAAGGACTGAACACCATGTGAACATCACAGGGTTTCTGGGACAACAAGATGGTTGGGCAGGGCATTTTCAGAGTGCCACCCTGGGTACAGGAGCTGCCTGATCTGCTCTGTGGTTATGTCAGTCAGGTGCCCTGTAACAGGCTGTTCTCTGCCTCCCTATTCATTTTTATCTCTGCACTGGAATTCTCCTGTCTGGCCTAAGCTAGGCGAGGCTGACCTATGCTGTGTTAGACTCTGATCAGGGTTCACAGTCTGTGCCTCTTTTTATGAGCTCAGCAGAAATACGTTGCCAGCTTATGTTCTTTTATCTAGCATCCTGCACACGAACTGAACCAAGAGAACTTGATAAGCATGAGGGAAATAAATGATTGGATGGATGGATGGATAAATGGAAGGATGTGTGGATGGGTGGATGGATGGATGGATGGATGGATGGATGGATGGATGGATAGGTGGGTGGATGGGTGAGTGGATGGGTGGGTGGGTTGGATGGGTGGGTGGGTGGATGGATGGATGGAAAATAACAAGGAATCGACACATTTTTGTCCTTAGACATTTCTAACACATTTGACACGCCATGACTGAAAGAGAGTGAAAACTAACGCTTTCCAGATAATACTTCTCCAGCCAGATGTTCAGAGACGAAACAAAAAAGGGAAGAAGAAGAAAAAAATAACCCTTCACACTGCTTTGCATTCTGTGCCCACATCTCTAGAAGAATAATGTGGCAGTCATGTTCAACATGTACGGTCTGCACTTGGGACGAAATTAACTGGGATAGAATAAACACCATGGTCTACATGGTATAGAAACGCCAACAGCATCGAGGGAACAGCAGGTAGAAAAAGTGCCTGGCCAGGACCACACAGTCCAGATATGACAACTGCCACCTATCAGTGTTAGGGAAGTAGGTTCCTAAGGGAGAAGTGAAAAGATGGTCAAGTGCGGTCTGGAACCTTACATCTGTGCAGCTGTCCTCAGTAGCTGTGGGATCTGCATCCATGGCTGCAGTTAGTGGGAAGAAACTTGCTCTGTACTGCACATCGATGGCTTCTTCCTTGTGTGGACCCTACACAGCACAATAGTGTTTGCATAATATTAGACACTAATAATCTAGAGATGATTGAAAATACACAGGAGGGTAAGTGCAGGGTATATGCAGATTCCTGTCATTTTATCCGAGGGGTCTGAGTACACATGGGTCTTGGTGTCCACAAGGCTCCTTAGACCCAATCCCCATCAGACATAGATAGTCTGTATTCAGTGACTGTCATGGACATTCTGTTTATCAGAGTGTATATGGCCTTATCATTTCTACTTTTCTAAATTCATCAGTAGACAGATAACATGTTGACTAACGAGTCTCATTTACAAGCCAAAATGGCTACATATGGATGAGAGGACACTATTTTGCCAGAGGGTACAGACCAGCCTAAGAATCTAAGGACCTGTAGGCACTGCCATTTAAATTATAAGCTATTTATTTGTCTCCTTATTTACAATTAGCATCTGGTAATGTGCTGATCTTATGGAGGTGCTTAGGATCTGTTACCATGGTTACCACCAATGTAAATGCTACACTATATAAAAGAAACAATTTAGAAATGGCTGGCTATTAAGACGAGCCTATTTAACTGGTTTGGGAGATATTTTATTCTGGTGGAGTCCTTGCATTTGGGTCCCACTTCAAAGTCAACGCATTAAGTTTTTGATGGGCTTTAAGATGCTTTCAGAGCCTTGCGCTCGCACAGTAGGGAGCTGAATGTTTTTCAAAAGAGCCCTGAAGAAAGTGGTGCCTGGTAGAATACAAGTGCAATGGGTGGAGAGCCCGGCAATCTCACTTAAAAAGTGTTCAAACCGCCACCAAGAATAGCAACATCTCCTCCCACAAGCCCGCAGGCTCTCACTCCAGGCCCAGAGGTTTCCAGCAGCTGTGCCCAGGCCTTTTGTGCCCAGGCCTCCTGTGCCCATCCTCCAGTGGGGCAGACAGGAATGTGCAGATGAAAGGGTCTCCCACTGTCCTCCTTTCTGTCACCGGACTATAGGCTGTAAGGCCACCCTCTTGACATTCACCTGGCTTCTTAGTAGGCTATTAGGAAGCCATTTGCAGAACCACTAGACTATGACCCACAAAATGATTCCGTTAGTAGGATGGGTGACTGGCATTTTCCGATGTGACCACTCCACCTGTTTCTCAGTGTGTTTCTCCACGTAAGCAAGAGGAAGCACAGTGAGCACTGCTAGGGAAGCACAGTGAGCACTGCTAGGGAAGCACAGTGAGCACTGCTAGGGAAGCACAGTGAGCACTGCTAGGGAAGCACAGTGAGCACTGCTAGGGAAGCACAGTGAGCACTGCTAGGGAAGCACAGTGAGCACTGCTAGGGAAGCACAGTGAGCACTGCTAGGGAAGCACAGTGAGCACTGCTAGGGAAGCACAGTGAGCACTGCTAGGGAAGCACAGTGAGCACTGCTAGGGAAGCACAGTGAGCACTGCTAGGGAAGCACAGTGAGCACTGCTAGGGAAGCACAGTCAGCACTGCTAGGGAAGCACAGTGAGCACTGCTAGGGAAACACAGTGAGCACTGCTAGGGAAGCACAGTGAGCACTGCTAGGGAAGCACAGTGAGCACTGCTAGGGAAGCACAGTGAGCACTGCTAGGGAAGCACAGTGAGCACTGCTAGGGAAGCACAGTGAGCACTGCTAGGGAAGGTCTCTGCTGGGGCGGGAAACAAAGCAAACACTTGCTCCTGGCTTCTGTTTCCCAAACCCAAGTCCTCGGAGGAATTCAGGAAAAAGAGTTTGAAGAAAAGGGAAAGGAAAGGAGAGATGAAAGAAGGGGAGGGAAGCAGGGAAGGGGAGGGAGGGTCAGAAAGTGGGGAGGACAGGAGTGGAGGCTGTGGTTCAGCAGAGCCTCAGGCTGGCCTTTAAGGCAAATGCCAGGGAGATGGGGAAAGAGTCAGCAAGGCCACCTGGACCAGGGTTGCAATGTAAGGTCAGGCCGGATGGGTGACACTGGCCTGAGGGAGAGCAAGCAGTATGGCCTGGGTCTGGAGAGGGGGCTATTCCACCCAAAGCCAGAACACCCCCTTGGACTTGAACAGATTTCAAGAGGCAAGCCAGGGTCCCAGACCCGGCAGAGTCATGGGCAGGGATTTGGGGGGCATCTGATTAGTACCTATATGTGCTGAAAGGGAGAATAGGAGGGGACCCCAGAAGTTGGGCATAACCCTGGGGTAGATGAGAGAATTCCACTAAACAAGGAGCTGATTACGGTCTTTCCCCCATTAGTCTGGTGAAAGGCACTTCCAATCAAATATTAGTTTCTCATAGATTTCAGTCTCTGGGCAGGGACTTGCGTTCATGTCATGTGTTTGGAAAATGCTTATTTTAGAAAGTCACCCAAAGTTCTTTATTGTAGGATTTCTCAGAAATTTAATATTTGAAAATATTCCCTTCCGGGTCTTCAAGAAAGGCGTTTAGTAGATCACTGGTGTGCTGGCAAATGATTAATAACCAACTTGAGAATTAAATCAAGGCTTAAAAGCCTTGATTTATAGTGTCACAACTCCCATGTTGTAAACCGAGAAGTCATTCCAGTTTCAGAGTGTCCCTCAGGGCTGCAGAGGACTTTGTTATTCTGTTAATCTGTGATGCCAGTCCCAGGCTGACATCCTAACAAGCAGGGATGATCCAGAGGGCTCCTCTTCAGGACAGAGTCAATGAGCTCACATGCTAAACTCTACCTTGGAGATGCCTGCCAGGAACGTGGCTCCAAGTCCCTGTGCTCACATCTACCAAACCACCAGCATGTTGGCTTACTACAGTATTTCCACAGAAGTGTTGGTTTGCTGGGAAACGCTTTCACTGCATAGACACACTGGTCTTGAACTCCTGCGGTCACAGCCTCTGGAGTGATGGAATGGCAGGCATAGAACACCATGGAGTTAGGTTCTTCTAAGTGATCATACTCATTCAGACATGAATGAAGAAAATCCAGGCGGTGATAACACACACCTTCAATCTTAGACACTGGGAGGCAGAGGCAGGTGAATCTGTGAGTTGGAAACCAGCCTACTCTAACAGAGTGAGTTCCAAGACAGCCCGAGCTACACAGAGAAACTCTGTCAAAACAAACAAAGCAAAAGAAAACCAAAGAATCCAGAAAGGACTGGATTCCTGTGTCCAGTTGACTATGGGGGTCTCCAAGGACCCTCACGTAATTCCTGTGTACCGGTGGTCATGCCTCTGCTGAGGGCTGTGCAGCCAACAAGATGGTTGGAAAAGGGTGTGCGACTTTGAGGCCTACACAGCATGAAAGACATGCTTGTTCTTGCCTTGTTCTTTCTTGGGCTCTCTCAAGGCAGGTCGGGATGCCTGTCACACTTGAGTGTCTCCTGGAATAGAGCTCTGGAGCCCAGGTGGCAAGAACCTAACCAGGAGGCTCAATTTGTCTCTATGCAGACGACCCCACCCCCGCCCTAGAAGCCGAGCCTCTGGCTCAGTCGAGCCCATCCATGGCTGCAGCACAACCACGCTGGAGCTCCGGGCTCAGAGAAACTGCTAGATAATGTTGTTTTAAGATGCTAAATTTGGGGGGTAATTTGTTACGCCACATGATATAATTAATGCAGAACCCAATCTGTAGGAGGAACGTTTTAACTTAAAAGGGAAGAAAAGATGAAACTGTATATAGAGAAATATACAGTGAAACCAAGCAGTGTGTGGATAATTACAGACTGATTGTTACCGAGTTCTGAGAAATGGGGTGGGGGAGGGGCGGGGAGGGGGGAGGACGCAGAGGGGGCTGTAGCACGGGGAAACAAGAGGCTTATTTAGGAAGAGTTTCAGAGGTTAATTTAGAAGGAAAGGGAGCCTGAAGACAGGCAAGACCACATCTCTCCTTTGAGGACAAACCAGAACTTGGGTTCATCCAAATGGTCTTTGCAAAAATGGAAACTCACTTGGAAATCAAGAGTCTATCTCAAAGTCCGGCATGGTGGCACAACCCTGTCGCTTCACTAACTTGGGGAGCAGAAGAGGAGGAGGATCATGTGAGCTCAGGTGTGGGAGTGGATGAAGTCCTGAGTTAACAACATATGTTGTTGATGTGAGTGCAGCCGTGTCAAGGACCCTAATGCCTCAGACCCATGGGAATAGGTGAGCCCCAGTGAGGTGCAGAGGGATGGGAAAGTCTTCCTCTGGTTCAAGTACCAGTGTTTACAAAGACTGACCAGTGGGAACAAGAACTAGCAGTTCAGTTGTCTCCTGGATGACCGGGGGACTGCTCCCTGAGAGACCTCCCACCCAGGTTAGCTAACCTTCCTCCTGTGCTTTGCGTAATAACCTCCATCACTACGTTTCCGCGTTGTATGTCTGGTGCCCCCTTTGAAAATGAGCACAGCCTAGCTGGTCCCAGCTTTCCTGTGTGTGTCTGTCATTTCTTCAGTAGCTGACATTTCTTCATTCCCAAAATGCCCTGTCAGGTTTCCGGGCACAAGCTGGGCAGGACCTAGCATTCAGAAGTTTAAAAGCAGCCCGTACACCACCATGTGATTCTGTGCTACTAAACAAAATGTGAATAAGTGGCTGGGAGATAACAGCCAGGCCAGCATGGGCACCAGACTTCCAGGGCGCTGGCAGTGAGATGGGAGGAGAATGCCTAGAAGAAACCTGGTTGGTCTTGAATACTTGGGGCAGACAACAGAACAGTGTGCCTACTGTGTGGAAGGTGAAGGCTGCATTAGGAATTGCTCTCCTACCTCCACAAGAGAGCCACGGGAGGGTCTCTATCTCTCTGCCTCTCTTGTCTGTCTGTCTGTTCCTCTCTCTCTCTCTCTCTCTCTCTCTCTCTCTCTCTCTCACACACACACACACACACACACACACACACACACACACCAGATCCAGATCTTTGGAACAATAGATGAAGAGTCAACTTTTTTTTTTTTTTTAAATTAAGTCATCCAGACTTTAAAAATTATCTAAAATTAAAAAGCGGTTTACCAGTCTGTAATCTATCACCACTGAAGCTGGGCAGAGGAAAGCGGGGTAATTATTAGGTTGGCTTAAATCACAGAATCAGAAGATTCAGGGCTTGGGGAGTTGGTTTCCACTCTGGGAAAATAGATGCTGTTTAGCTGAAAGCAACAAACAGACAAACCAAAGCCCCCCAGCCAACCAGAGGAAATCCATGCCTTTCCACAGCCTCAGCAAAATGTCCGCTTTGCTTTATCAAGGAGGTTTAGACCCCTGGTAGAAGTCAGGGTGGTGTGGAGGGGCTGGCTGCAACAGTGCTCCCACAACAAACAGTGCTCCCACTACAGTGTTCCCGCAACAGTGCTCCCACAAAACCTTCTCTTTACTCTTACTCAATGCCGTGGGGAAGCTAAGTCGAATAGAAAATTAAAGGGCAAGGATAGGCAGCCTAAAGAAACAGGTTAATATGTAAAAGGCACAGCCAGCCTTACCACTAGTTACAGAAGCACAGAATAAATAAATGCAAGGAGATTGAATTTCTAAAAACTTTCTAGATGGGCAAGGTCTAAAAGGTTGTTAGTCCTCAGCGGTGGGAGGCAGGGACGCGGGCAAGTCACAGGCAGCTGAGATTGAGCTGGCAGAACCATTTCGGATATCCAAGAACCCTTAGTACGATGTTCCGTGCACACGCCCCTTGTTCTAGCAATTGTGTTCCTTGTGCTTTCTCCTTGCTATGATTGTACAAGGAAGTGCAAGTTCAGGACATTTTCTTTAGCCATTTGGGAAATCATATAAAAGTTAGACATGTCAATGTATACAATATGAGGTCAGCTAGAAAAACAAATGGTAGCAAACACATGTAATGTTAGCTTATTTTCTATATAGTTATGAAATGGTGAGATCTCTCAGTAGCCCTTAAAGTTGATTCCATCTTGTCTTATGATGGAGCAGGCATAAAAAGAAATACCACTCAGCCAGCAAAAAGCTCAGAGGTAGGTCTACACGTGAACACACAAAGAGCACTCATAACATAGGAAAGTTTCAGGCAAGGACAATCTTATAAAATAGTTTCCCATAACAATATGCAGACATATATATTTATATTTAAGCAAAAAATGTTTGCTGCAGAGATGGACTAGAAATAAGCAGCTAACAGAAAAACCACAGAGGGAGGAAGAATATTACTTTGTTTATTATGTATTTCTTTATTCTTTAGTAATGTTCAGAGTTAGGCCATTTGTAAAGGCTGAAGTCAGAGTTTTCAAGCCTGCTTTCTTCCTACACAAATCACGTGCCTGGGGTTTTAGTCAGACCTTTCTGACACAAATAAATTATGGGACGAAAACTTATGGTTTCAGAGGCTCATGGTTGCTGGGCCCATGTGCTTGAGCAGTGCAGTGTATCATAGCATCAGGAGTTTATAAAAAGGGGCCTTCTTCACCACTGAACAGGGCTAGGGAACAGGGACAGTTTTCAAAGTCATGACCCACAAATGAGGGACCTCTTGTCGTCAGCTGGACCCCATTCTTTAAAGTTTACAGAACCTTCTAAAATAGCAGGGACTAAGTGTTCGACACATGAACCTGTGGAGAATGTTTCATATACTCCATAAAGGAGTGTGCGTGTGTGTGTGTGTGTGTGTGTGTGTGTGTGTGTGTGTGTTGGGGGGACGGGCTGGAGAGATGGCTCAGGGGTTAAGAGCACTGACTGCTCTTCCAGAGGTCCCAAGTTCAATTCCCAGCAACCATGAGGTGGCTCACAGCCATTTGAAATGGGATCTGATGCCCTCTTCTGGTGTGTCTGAAGAGAGTGACAATATTCTCACATATATTAAATAAATAAATAAATAAATAAATAAATCTTAAAAAAAAAAAAGGAGACTGTGGGAACTAACCTCAGTCTCCCAGGGTTTCAGGACAGACATCATGACCACAGCAACTCTCATAAAGGGAAGCATTTAATAGGGTTGGCTTGCAGTTTCAGCTTTAGCCTACTACCATAATGGTGGGAACATGGTCGCATTCAGGCAGACATTGGTGCTGGAGAAGTAGCTGAGAGTTACCCATGCAGATCCTCAGACAGCAGGAAGAGAGAGTGACACTGGGCCTGGCTTGAGCATCTGAAACCTCAGCGCCCACCCCTAGTGACATACTTCCTCCAACAAGGCCACACCCACTTCATAAGGCCACACCTCACAATAGTGCCTCTCCCTAGGAGTCATGGGGCCATTTTCATTCAAACACCACCGCACCTTGGATAATTCACTAAAGAGACACACTGAGCTCATCAAGAGCTACACACTCATACTTCTAGTTTGTTCTGGGGAGAAGATAAAGATAGACATCAGAAGAGATGCATACCACAATGTCTGAGACACTGTCTTTTGTGTGTCCTGTAGGCTTGTTGTTCCAGGGTCTGGGCAAATGTTTGATTATGAGTGCTTTGCTCATTTCAAAACCTCAGGGCTCTCTGAAGTTGCTTTCTTCCCCAATTATCTTAATTGTGCAGGCAGAGATGAAAACTGAAAACCCAGCAGGCTGAGAACACCCATTTGGTAGTTGATTGAGTAAACCTTCATGGTGTTGTCTCTTAAACCAACCTAGTAGTCACTAAGTTTGGCTGTGTTCCCACATTTACAGGGACACAATGAAAGGATGCAAATGGGCTAAAAAGAAAAAGCTAATGAAAATATTATATACAGTCCTGACTGATACATCCTAAGGATCATAGGGCAGCATGCACACCCATGTTGCATTTACTGCTGCATGCTCACAACAGCCAAGATAGGGGGCCAGCCTAGAGGTCATCCAGCAGGTGATCAACACACACACACACACACACACACACCACACATCATTTTGTCCTAACTTGGCCTTCCATTGACCCTTTGCCTCCCTAACCCAACTCTTTTAGTTAAGCACACACACATCTGGGCACATGTACATGTGCATGCATGTGTGTGCACAGGAAGGCAGAAAGGGAACTTTAAGCAGGGAAAAGGTGATCTGGAAGGAAGGCGAGAGGGGACCCGAGCAGGGAATGAATGTGTATCCATGTGATATGAACAGAAGGAGGGATTACTTGAGGAGGAAGGAGCATTGAGGAAAGAAGGGTGAGAAGGACGGGGTGGGGGTGGGGTGGGGCAGTAAAAGGATAAGTATGTGTGTGAAAACACTACAGTGGAAAGTATTACTTTATGTGTCACCTAAGAACTAAAAATAAAGTAATATAGAACACACTTAAGCCGGGCGTGGTGGCGCACACCTTTAATCCCAGCACTCGGGAGGCAGAGGCAGGCGGATTTCTGAGTTCGAGGCCAGCCTGGTCTACAAAGTGAGTGCCAGGACAGCCAGGGCTACACAGAGAAACCCTGTCTCGAAAAAAAACCAAAAAAAAAAAAAAAAAAAAAAAAGAACACACTTAAGCCTCTAGATATGAAGTGGCCAACATACTAAAGCTATAGACAAGAAGAACGGAACAGACACCAAGTCTTAAAGATCAGCGGTGCTCTGGTTTTGACAGTACAGATATGGTCATACAACAGTGAAGAGGAAGCCTGACTTGGGCACTAGCAGAGGTTACCACTAGTGGCTTTCTAATATTTCCCAAAGGCTGACTCAAGAACTCAAATTCCACTGGGCATGGTGGCGCACGCCTTTAATGCCAGCACTCGGGAGGCAGAGGCAGGTGGATTTCTGAGTTCGAGGCCAGCCTGGTCTACAAAGTGAGTTCTAGGACAGCCAGGGCTACACAGAGAAACCCTGTCTAGAAAAACCAAAAACCAAAAACCAAAAACAAAAAAACAAAAAAAAAAAAAACAAAAACAAAAAAACAAACCTCAAATTCCAGACTAGAAAGCTAAAACAAAAACAAACCCAAAAAGCAGAAAACCAAAACACTGTAAAGATGAGAGCTCTGGACTGTCTCTAAAGGGACACTGGTGCCCTTCTTGTGCAGGTGACTGGCTAAGCATCATCTGTTTATGACACTCTATTTAGTCTACATGTGGGAGCAAATTGGAGAAATGAAAACACCTCTCCCTTCAACAGCACTCTTGGCTATTCAATGTACTTAACAAGCAGTTAAGGAACCGGGGCTTGACAAGCCAAGCGGTGGCCAGAGAATTGTTCTCAGAGAAGCAGGTCGCAGAGCGATAGTTAGGGGCCCTGTAAGTTCTGTGGAGTCAGGTGTGCAAGGAGGGTTTCAACTGCAAATGACAGAGTACTCAGCTAAAAGTGGCTTCAGTAATGAGGGTGCTTAATTCTAACACAAAACAAGAAGTCTGTTGGGAGACAGCTTCATGCTGCGAACTACATACTTACAGTCTGGAGCTGCCTCTGTCCTAAGCCTGCTTTTCTTTCCCAGAACTCCAGAGATAGTTCCTCACTTACCCATCCCACACACCCCCCCCCTTCTTCCTTCAGTTCACAAGCCTTCCTAGCACTGACCTCCAGCCCTGCCTCCAGCCATCTATTTTCAAACAAAAGACAGAATGTCCAGAGAGTTCTAGGATTCAAGTCTTTACAGGAGGAGAAGAGAGAGTATGATATCTTTCATCAGGGAGGGAAAGTTTTCTCCAAAGTCCTTCCCGGACCCCTCTCCAGGTCTCCCATCTCAGGCTGGAGCAGGCTCATCAACCTTGCCTGCCCCTGGCAAGGACAGGGTAGAGTTATTAGGAGCTGGGTGTACTCACTCACAGAATGAGATTCGGTGAGCAAAGAAACAGGTAATATGTAAGTGAGGTGGTTCGGGGCAAGCAATCACCAGAGTTGGTAACATTTAGAGGCATTAGCTCAAGAAAAGTGAGACACTGGTCCCAAAGCTGTGTGGGACCGTGAAAGGCAGCCTGCTTTCAGGTCGAGCTAGGTTTAAACCCCGGAGACCCAGCAGATAACTCTGCAAGAGATGGAAGGCCCATTTGCCATGCTCCCAAACATAGGCTCCTGATAGGAGGCCACCGGGCTTCATAATTCTGTGGTCATCAGTCATGTAGGCTGTCCAGACTCCACCCCTGCAGCTACCTGGCAACAGCCAGGTATGATCCACCCCACAGTTACCTGGCAACAGCCAGATAGCCCCAGTCCATTATAAAAGGAACTGCTTCCCCCTCCCCCCACCCCTTTCTCCCTCTTTTACCCTCTTGTTCTTACTCTTGCCTTCCTTCTCCCCCTTCCTTCTTCCCTCTCTCCACGTGGCCATGGCTGCCCTCAGCTTCTCTACTCTCTCCCTCTCTCTGCCTTTCTACAACAAACTGCTTAAAACCATGGACTGCCTCTTATCAGACTCACCACGCTGGAGCAATGGAGCAGGTTTACCTCCTTCCTCGACATACTGCAGCATATGGGATGTGCGAGAGTGAGAACCTGTCGTCCCTGGCCTCCGTGCAGCCCAGAGACCCCAGAACTGGCTCTTCTGCGGTGCCCAGCGGTCTGTGGTGCCCGAGAGTCGGAGCCCAACTCTGGCAGTTCCTCTGGGACCCCGGACTGTACCCTTTCCTCAACCTCAGAGCAGAATCCTACGGCTTCTCACAGTCCAATGCCTGTCCAGAGGTTCTGTGGGGTCCGAGGCACAGTCAACCCCCCTGCATGTGCCTCGCCCAGCAGCCCTAGTTCCGAGTGGACACGGGACCCCACTTTTCTTACCCCACAAAGCTGGAGCTACTCATTACTGTTCAAAGACAGAATAGGGCAAGACCTTTCATTTGTTGTATTGTTTAAAGTAGCTGAAGACCTCAAGCCTAGCACATATCCTGTGAAGCGTAGTGAGAATTTTAGTTCTTAAAAAAAGAACCCAGTTATATCATATGAACAGGTTTTTGTTTTAATCCCAGGTGTGGGATACAGGACTGGTTTAGATTGTCCACAGCAGCTGACTATGATTTATCTCATGTTCTGGTGGGGGCATGATTCTGCCAGCTGAAGATAGTTTATGTTTGGAATTCTGGGAACTCTTGAGAAGGTATATGAAAGACCAGAGCCGTGAGAGAGGCGGCGGCAGCTGCTGCTCCTCTCGCTGCTCCCTCTGCTGCTGCTGGTTCCCTCTGCTGCTATTGGTTCTCACTCCTGCTGGTTCCCTCTGCTGCTGGTTCCCTCTGCTGCTGGTTCCTTCTCCTGCTGGTTCCCCCTGCTGTTGGTTCCCTCTCCTGCTGGTTCCCTCTGCTGCTGGTTCCTTCGCCTGCTGGTTCCCTCTGCTGCTCTTGGTTCTCACTCCTGCTGGTTCCCTCTGCTGCTGGTTCCTTCGCCTGCTGGTTCCCCCTGCTGCTGGTTCCTGCTGTTACGTGTACTGCTTTGGCTGTTTGCTGAGTTGCTGGTTGGATGACAAGATTGGACTTGCCCCTAGGAACCTGATGCCCCTTACCAGCAGGAAATGGTCTAAAGAAATCAGTGCCCTTCCTTCCCTTTAACCTTCTTTCTTGCCAACCTAGTGTTGGGTTGGAAGGCATTGGAGTGGATGAGGGTGGTAGGTCTAAGAACCCAATAAGGTCGCCAAAATATACAGTTACAGTGAAGGCTACATTTATGTTTTAAGTTAAAAATTACTGTGCTTAAGAGATCTATAAAACAAAAGACCTCTAACCTGTAAGTCCCACTTGCCCAAGGACAGATGACTTCCTGGAATGTTGGGGCTGCTGTTCATGGTAGATAGCAAGCCACATGTTTTCACTTCAGTAAACAAGCTTTGTTGCCCCAACTACATAGGATGTGCTTGATCACATGTAGGCAGGAAGTACATCAAGACATGTGCATGCCCCAGATTGGATGAAGCGGGGAAGTAAGTAGCATTGCAGGGTTTGCCTTTATAAGCACAGGACTAATGCAATTCAGCCATTCTCTGGAGACCCCAGGTATGGACCTGGCAGAGTCTATTGTCCTAGTCACTATTTCATGAAGCTTGCTTCAAATTTGGCTCAAAAATTATGTTAATGATCTTATTCTCACCCATCGGGATTAACAGTAGCTTATGGTTTTAGGGGAGTTAAAGAAAGATAGACTTGGGAATTTACCTTGCAAGGTCTGTTCCTTAGAAATAGAATTCTTCATTAAATCTATTTTCAAGCTTAAAAAAAAAAAAAGAGGATTTCTCACATGGGGGATGACCGGAGTTGTATTCGCCTGCCTGGCACAGCTAGGAACAGTATTTTACCTGTTCTGTGCTGTGTTTCCAAGCCTGTCATTTGTGAGTCATAGATTTCTGGCTGTGCCAAGCAAACAGCCAAGACTCCAAATGCTGGAAAAATCGGCTAAGTTCAGAAAATTCAGGTTGTTTAGAACAGAACTCGCTGCTGGAATTTATCTTAATTATTCACTCCTGATAAATAAACGGGACAACTGATTGGTGTCCCTGTAATGTTAGGATAATTTGTAGTGCGACTCGAGCAAATGTGCATTTCCCAAAATAAAAGATACCCAAAAATAGTATGCAGGAGCTGGTTATGTTTTGCTGTGTATCTTGTGTTCATTGTAAAACAATTGTTCTAATGCACCTGCAATACATAAATAAATGAATAATGTTCCAAAGTCCCTGAAATAGACTCTCAAATGATAGATACAAAAGCCAACTGGCTGAAAGCACTAACCCACAACTTTTGACCAAAGTAAATAAGCTTGCTCTCACCCTGTGTTCAGAGAAGTAGAAGAGGGGAGGCTTTGAAGCCATGAAAACACTGGATTCTAAATCAAGGGTTCTTAGAGCTGGAAGGGAGATATCAGTAAATAGGGATGAGTTAGTCCACCTGGGCCAGAGACTCTCCAGTTCAAGGGGTGGTCTCTTTCATCGGCGATTTCTTGGGATTTCACAGGATTGGAAGGCAAGGCTGTGGTGGCTCACACACACAATCTGTGGCCTTGATGGCAGCAGCTAGACTGTTTAGATTATAGCAACAAGCGACTGACTCTTTTTGAATAGTGACTGGTGATTTGAAGATGCCAGGCACTATTAGGAGATGTGGCCTTTTAAAAGTAGGTGTGTCCTTGTTGGAGGAAGTGTGTCACCATGGGGGGTAGGCTTTGAGATCTTCCTCCTGGCTGTTCGTGAGCCAGACTTCTGTTCGCTTTCAGGGCAAGATGTAGAACTCTCAGCTCCTCTAGCACCATGGCTGCCTGGATGCTGCTGTTTCCTGCCATGATGATAACGGACAAAACCTCTGAACCTGTAAGCCAGTCCCAATTAAATATTGTCCTTTATGAGAATCACCTTGGTCATGATATGTGCTCACAGCAGTAAAAACCTAACTAAGACAGTGATCCCCAAAGCTCTCGGATTTGAAGGGCTCTTGAGAACAAGAACACGGAGCTAGGAAGATAAGAAGTGGAACCGACTGAGAGGTCGCCTTGACCAGGAGTATCACTGAGAGAGGCTGGTGGACGCTGGGCGGTCAGAGCTCATTTCTGGGCAGCTCATTGTCTAGGATAATGAAGTATGATCCAGCATCTCCCACCATCCAGGAACTAAAGGGTTAGTGAATGGAGGTGCGTGGGGTTCCGAGGCAGCTGTTGGACCTTAGTCAAATAGCCGAACTGGAGCTAGCTGAAGAGGGCCTCATTATGCTGCCACTGCCTCTTCAGACTCTTGTTGCCAAGGGTTTTAGCTGAAACTTCACCTAGAAACAGCAGCTACCTTCTTACCACCACCCCTCCCCCATGCCCGTCCTTCCCTGGCAGAGGAAGCACTTGAGAAAGGCCAAGGCTGCATGGCCTCTGCCCCTGCAGCTCTCTCTGCTCTCTAGGCTGTTGGCCCTGAGCTCTATTCTTAAAAGCAGGTTTTATCAACATCCGAATGTGCTCGGCACTCTCCAGTCCATGAACTAACTCAACGGAACAGCAAAACCCCTTTTGCTCCCGCAGTTCCTGGCAGCTTCTCCCAGTCAACCCTATCTCTGTGTGATCGACCTTCCCAAGGGTATTGGAATCTTTTCCTTGGTGAAGCAACTTGCGATGCGTGATGTCTTTCGATGGCTGGTTAGCCCAGCTTTCTTCCTGTCTCACAACGTCGCTCCAGCCGCCTGCTCACAGGCCGCCTTTTTTTAGATGCCTTTGCACCAGGCAACTTCCCACTATCTTTCCATTTGTTCTAGACCAGAGGTTCACAACCTGTGGGCCTCAATCCCTTTCAGGGGTGGGGGAGTTGAATAACCCTTTTACAAGGGTCAGTCGCCTAAGACCATTGGAAAACACAGATATTTACATTACAATTCAAAGCAGTAGCAAATGACAGTTGTGAAATAGCAATAAAAATAAACTTATGGTTGGGGGTCACTGCAACACGATGAACTATTTTAAAGGGTCCAAGAAAGCATTGGGCCACATTGTTCTCGACCTTGCCCTTGTCCAGCCCTCAGATTGTGAATACTATCCCTTGAGTACTGATTCTGAGAGCATATACCTTCATTCTCAGACCTCTGAATTTCTTATGCATGTATCTAATGGACAACTTGGTATCTACACAGGGTGTTTAGTGGCCACTCTGAGCCTTCATTCAAAGCTTTTGAAAACAGGGGTGGGGGTGTAGTTTGTTGTTTCCTTATCAGCTTTTAAGAGTCTGTATATTTGGAGGAGTAGTTCAGACACAATCTTTACAAGACACAGCGCAAACATTTTCTTCCCATCTGTTGTCTTCTCACGTTCTTGACGGTACCCTAATGTTTCTGTAGTTTCAGCTATCAATCCTTTCTCTCAGGGACCACGACTTTGGCGTTGGATCTGAAATGTCACCTAGGCTTTCTCTTACCCCCTGGCTCTGTTGTTTTGTGTTATATATATAGGACTATTATGCATTTTGAGATTTAAGTGAATTTTTGAGAAGGGTGTTTAGATCTTTTTTAAAAAAAGATTTATTTAACATATATGAGTACAGTGTACACTGTCTTCAGACACACCAGAAGAGGGCATCAGATCCCATTACAAATGGTTGTGAGCCACCATTGTGGTTGCTGGGAATTGAACTCAGGACCTCTGGAAGAGCAGACAGTGCTCTTAACCGCTGAGCCATCTCTCCAGCCTGTGTTTAGATATTTTATTTTATTTTTCCAGTCCAGTTGTTCCAGTACCATTTGTCAAAGAGTTTTGCAGTTGTTTGTTTGAGATAAGGTAGCCCTGGCTGTCCTGGAATTCACTTTGTAGACCAAGATGGCCTCAGACTCAGAGATCCACCTGCCTCTGCCTCCTGCATGCTGGGATTAAAGGTATAAGCCACCATACCTGGCTGTCCTGTAGTAGATGCTAGAAACAAACAACAAAAACAATCAAACAAACAAAACCCCAAAACAGTTGACTAGTTATTGGCTGTGAACTTGAGAGGAACTAGAGTCCAGGAGAGAAGTCACTGGGCATGTCAGTGTTGACTAGTTATTGGCTGTGAACTTGAGAGGATCTAGAGTCCAGGAGAGAAGTCACTGGGCATGTCAGTGAGGGAGTTTCCAGAATGGGAGCAGAAGCTGAGCTATTGGGATAGAAGAGATACCTTGACTGTGGTAGGCTGGATCAATAGGCTGAGGTCTCAGACTGAGTACAGGAGAACTTGAGCGGTGCACCAGCATCTGCCCTGGCTTGGGACTACACATGGAACGTGAACGGATGCTGCCTCAAACTCCCGCAATCGTGTTTCCATGACAGACTGTAGCCTATCCTCACAGCAAGAGCCAAAGCAAATCTTTCCTTCAAAACAACATATCCTCTGCTGGGGGCAGCGGTGGCGCACGCCTTTAATCTCATCACTTGTGAGGCAGAGGCAAGCAGATCCCTAATGTAAGGCCAGCCTGGTCTATACAGTGAGCTCTAGGACAGCCAGGGAAAAACGGAGAAACCCTATCCCAAAAAACAAGACAAATGGACAAAAATATCTTATTGTATTTTATGTGTACGGGTTTTTGCCAGCGTGTATAGTCTGTGTACTACTTGTATGCCTAAGGACTTCAGGGGCTGGAAGAGAGCGCTGTATCCCTTGGAACTGTAGTAATGGTTGGTTGTGAGCTGACACGTGGGTGCTGGAAATTGAACAAGGGTCCTCTGGAAGAACAGCCAGTGCTCTTAACCGCTGCCTCAACTCTTCAGCCCTAAACCCTTTCTTTGAGCTGTCAAGGCAACCAGAAAAAGTAACTAGCTCAGGTGGATCTGTGTCTGGGTTTGATTTTAAGTCTTTCCTGCATCAATACCATACTGCCACGAACCATAAGTCTTAAAAGGAAACAGCCAGTCTGGGGAATGTATTTCTGATGAGATGTGGAGGCCAAGTGTGGCTGAGGGCGCAAGTTAAAGTCCTTTGGAGGGAAGGTAAAGCCCTGGCCTTACACAGTCTCATACGACGGAGCTACTGAGCACTGGGAATGTACCCGGCATGTTGTGCAGTGTGGGGTGGGATCTGAAGGGCTTAGCACAGTAGCCCTTATCTGAAGTACTTAGGACCACAGGTGTTTCAGATTACAGAGTTCCTCAGAGTTAGGAATATTTGCATAGACCTCACTTGATTGAACATTTCTAACCCTTAAATCCCAAATGGTTCAAACCCAAATGCCTTTCACATCAGTGCTCAAAACATTTTGGATTAGGGGTGCTTACATTGTGTGAAAGGAAAACATCTAAAACATATTAGTGATTTTAAGGTTGGTCACACATTGAAATAACAGCTTGGGTATCCTTGGTTAAATAAGAGACATTATAAAGATGAATTTTGTTTCTTTAAAAATGTGGCTAGTAGCCAGGTATGGTGGAATACACGTGCAATTCCTGCACCTGTGGTTGTCAAAGACAGGAGGATTCCCAAGTTTGAAGCTAGCCTGGTCCTTAGAGTGAGTTTCAAGTCAGGCCGGGCTACACAGTGAGATCATGTCTCAAAATCCGAAATAATCAGAGCCAAAGTGGCTGTTAGAAACAGACACCACCCCCCACCACTTCTTTTGGATAGTCAGCTGCAGTTCTGGCCTCTGGCAGCCTGCTTCCTGCTCCCTCCTCCTTCCTGTGGCTCTTCTGCACCATGACCAGCCTGCTCTGGGCTGGGAGCACAAGGCATAACAGCAGATGGGGCAGTGTGCCAGCCGACCTTTTAAAATCTACATCACAATGCATGGCTTGTTTGAAAACTAAGGGCTTTCCACTTGAGCCAGAGTGAGATGCAAAGTCCTGACTCCCGTGGAGGTCCTCCTCAGTACACCCTAGCCAGCCACCCGCAGCTGCTGTTCCACAGGGCACCGGGCTCTTGTCAGAGCCTCTGCATTTCCTGTTGTGTGACTGCCTAGTTACTCCTGCCGTTTTTTATTTCAATATTATTAATTTATGGTTTTAATATTATTTTAGTAAAGCACCTACATTTTTGCACTGACAGCTGCATCCTTTCTCTCTTCAGGTCTTGGCTTACACACATGCAGGTATGTCCTCAGACATAATGTAGTTCTAGACAGTTTTACATTGCTTTCAAATGGGCCCTTCAGTGAGAAAGTCACCTGATAATATGTATGAGATGGTCTCATTTATGCAAAAATATATGTAGAATTAGTCATACATGTAAACTCACGGTTAACTATTCAGGAGGACACATACCACACAGTTAACTGAAGTTTCCTCTGGGGTCCTTCTCCACACATTGTTCTGTGACTTCTCTCACAAAGCAATACGAATGAGCAATTTCTCCATGCCAGCTCATATAGATGTACTTTTATTCTTTTTAATGGCTTAAGGCACCCTTTTGTATGGGTGCATTATAATTCACTTTGCCATTTTCCTAAATTGATAGATATTTTAAATTGTTTCCAATTGTTTTTGCCGTTACAATTGAATCTTATTACAGCTGACCAGATTTCAATTCTTTGGACCCCAGAAAATAATTTCGTTTCTATGGGAAGCAGTCCTTTATCATAGCTTCTGAAATGACACATACAGTTAATTCAGTTGTGAAATGTGGCTGGCTTAAGTACTAGCAAGTTTTCATAGGCAGCTTGTATGTTGTGATCTTTACCATAACTGACATGTTTACAGTATTAAAGCTCATGACTATTTCCTGAAGACCTACTATGCATAATAATGTATGGATAATAGCTCTACCAATTGCTTGAAAATGCAGTTTTCTTTTTAAAACTGAGGTATAACATTTATGGTAAAGTGCACAAATGTTGATTAATTATGTGTGTGTGTGTGTGTGTCTGAATGCACGTGCCCACGGAGATCAGAAGAGTGTCAGCTTCCCAGGAGCTAGAGGACAGGCTGGAATGAGCAGCCTGATGTGGGTGCTGAGAACTGAATGTGGGTCTTCTCCAAGATCTGACCTCAGAGCCATCTTTCCAGAATGTGTGCTGTGAAGAAATAATGTTTGGGTATACACATATGTAATATACGTATGTTTAATACACACACACATACCCGAGTAACAGTTTCACAGATAAAAATATTTAACATTTTTCATATTATTTGAGGAGCAGATTTTTTGGTTTTTGTTTTCTTTTTTTGGAGGATGGGATCTCTGGTGTCCAGGCTGACCTTACATTCATGTGCTCAAGCCTTCAGTGTGCTGAGACAACAGCAGGTCTAGACAGGTACAGTACATTTTAAGTAGGACACTTTAAAAAGTTTTCTTCCTTTAAATTTCCAGTTCATATTCTTGGGACAACTTCTTCTTTATGATTCTATGGTTCCAAGTTTGGAGAGTCAGGACATTCACTTTATGTCCTGATCACAGCCCCTCCCTTCTCTCCTCCCACTCTTACTGCTATAAATCCCTCCTCACTTTCTCCCTAGGGAAGGTGAGCCCTGCTGGGTACCTCCCTACTCTGTGGGATCTAGTGCTAGCAGGACTAGGCACATCCTCTCCCACTGAGACAAAACCAGGCAGTCCAAGACAAGGCAGCACACCCAATGTCAGAGAACAGACAGCCCCCATGCCACTTGTTAGGGGAACCACAGGAACAACAAGCTGCACATTTGCTACAAATATGTAGGGCCTAGGTCCAGCTCCTGCATGATCCTTGGTGTCTTTAACATTTAATTGGGCTTTCAGGTTCAGAGGTTTAGTCCATTATCATCAAGGGATCCACAAGGATGTTCATAATTTCTAAAAGTCTACATAGCTTTTTTAAAGGGCTGCTGACAGGCAGCCGAATGGGAAATCCTGTTTTGCCAAAGCCTTTCAAATTTATCCAACCAAAATCAATGGAATTCTCATTGTAGTCTCTCAAATGTGATACTTACCCTTGGAAGGGCCATTCAGTGCAAACAGTTCCTGTTCTGCACTAGTTTTAAAATTTTATAAATATAACAGGAACTAGTGAGCTGTGTATGCAATTTTGGTTAGGGAATGTAATTCTGTCTGTACAAGAAAGAGCCATGGAAGAGATAACAGCAGATGGCCTCCATCACTGAGCTGAGAATTTGAGACTCTGTTTCTTGTCCTGGCTGCTGAGGGCCCCTTCATTACCACAGTAGCATTAATGTTGAATAAAATTTTGGAGGTACCCTAGAAGTGCTGCCTCAATTTCAAGTGATAAAATTAACTCTAATTTTCAAATACTAAGCTATAAACTTTGGAATACAACTTATTAGTTCATAATAAACTAATTCTGGGTAGCTTCTGTAGGACAGATCTTTAGGGAATCATAGAAAAATATATTCCATAATTCTCTTCTGTGTGCACTACATACAGGTCTGTTTTGGACACTGAGTGGCTCTCTCCCCAGCCCTTCCACAGGAAGCCATTTAACCTATTAGTGAACCAGTGTTATTTGGTTACACCTACAAAGACCCCGAGGCTGGAAGAGTAACTGGCATAGGCTGACATCTAAGTGGAATCCAGATCTGATCAAAAGTCCACTCCATTCTATTGCACTGCATTCACAGTATAGACCAGGAGCAGCAATGCAGCCAAGGCAAGGAGCTAGACTGTTACTGCACAGATATTAGCTCAGACACAATAGCTTACACTCATTTTTCTTTTCATGGTAAGCAGCCAGAGTAGATGGACACCCCGTGAGATGCAGGTTCCTGCCATATTGCTCCACTGTTCGCTAGGGCAGTAGTTCTTAACCTTCCTAACCCCGTGACCCTTTAATATAGCTTCTCATGTTGTGGTGACCCCAACCATAATATTACTTCATTGCTACTTTAGAACTGTAATCTTGCTGTTACGAATCGTAATGTAAATGTGTTTTGATGGTCTTGGGCGATCCTATAGGTTGAGAACTGCTGCCTCAGGGTGTTGACCTTGTGCGTATGATTAATGAGTCCTCTCAAAGGAAGAGCAGGGAACACACATCCAAGTTGCAAATAACCGCCTTTCAGCAGCAGCAGGCAGCTCTGACCCCAGAGTAGCTTTTTAATGGTACTGCACAGAGGACTAGGAAAGTATGAATAGGACATAACTTATAGATGTGACATGTTGTTGACACTCAGAGGCTACTAAGATGGCACGTCACCAGACTCACTTCCACCTCTAAAAGAAAAAAGCAATATGCACAGAAGAGCAAAAGAGTCAAAGAACACAAATATCATTGTCCTTTTCTCCCATATTTGGTGACAACAGGATGTATGACTTTCCTGGCTGGCCTTTGGACCTTCAATCACAGCTCATATACTGTCCCCAACCTAAAGGCTTCTTCCTTAGCTGCTTGACACAGTGTGAAGGAACTTGTCCCTTCACAATATGAAAGCAAAGACATGCATTGGAGATGGCTCTGGAATAAAACCTTCTTAGCTTGGGACATAAACACAAGAGTGAAAAAGACAGATCTGAGGACCCCAACTCCACGACAGACGGGGTTCCTCCTGCTTCGTTAGGAAATCTGCCTCACCCCAGAGCCATCTTCTGATGCCAAGCAGGCGGTGTTGGCTCTCTCTGTGCCTTTTGAAAAGATATCTGTAATTATCTGTGTACACCACTTCACTGTGACCTTCTAATGGCGAGGTTAATAAACTGACTTACTGATCAAGACAAATGCGTCCTTACTAGAGAGCACCTACTCACCTCATTTCCAGCTCTACCTGTACCAGCAATCCCCTATTGCATAACTTTGTTGAGTGGATGTGGACACAACAAAGTATTCTAATGATAAAAACTGCTAATGCCAGCAAAAACTTGTTAGGTACTGAGTGGTGTGTGACATTTTACCATCTAAATTCAACACTCACAAAAGGCCTACATTGATTTAGACTGATTAAGGAACTAACTTGTCTAACCAAGGTCATATCACACAAGTTGGAAGCAGAATGTACAGCCAGGATGCAAACCCAATCTGGCTTCCTTAGGCCAAGGACCAGGTCATGTTTTGGGGGGGGTGTGTGTGTGTTGTGTGTGTGTATTTATTTTCAGTTTCCTATTTGTAACCCAGGGCTTTTCACTGAGATGCTAATTTTTAAGTGGTTCAGGGTATTTATAGATCACTCAGGTAATCCAAGAACTGCCAATGACTCTTGTTTTTCGAGACAGGATCTTATTCTATAGCCCGGGCTGGTCTCACACTTGTGTACCACCCAACCCAGAAGGAACTGCCAATAAAACTTTCATTTGTGTGTGTGTGTGTGTGTGTGTGTGTGTGTGTGTGTGAGAGAGAGAGAGAGAGAGAGAGAGAGAGAGAGAGAGAGAGAGAAAGAGAGATCATGCATGTAGGGCCCAGAGGACAACTTACAGTAAGCAGCTGTTTTTTCTTTACATCTTATGGGTTCCAAGGACTGCACATGTTTTGCCAGATTTGGCAGCAAGTAATCTTTCCCTCAGAGTCATCTTTCCAGCCCAGAACTGCCAGTTTTTATAAGGGGCCCCCAAGCAATTTAAGGAGGAAAAAAAGAAAATCACTCAAAAGCCAAATCCTTCTTTTAAGATATTGTGTTTCTACAAGCTTAAAAATATGTCAAGATTCTTTTTTTCTAATATGAAGGATCAGTCATAAGATCCAACATGTCTGAAGGGTCAGAAAAAATGTTAAATGAGTAGACTAGTAAGAAAACATGACACAGTAAGAGATTTTGCCCTGTGACACAGGGTGTCTGAGGCAGAGTCACAATCAGAACGCTGAGACCATCATAGGGCCAGCAAGAGTGGTCAGCAGTGTGGCATCTTAATACCGGAAGTTGATAAATCACTTGGAGGGACGCTGACTCCAGCATGATGCTGGCAAGTTATATGAGAAAAGAACCTTTATTCAGAACTAGATAAGTCATGAGCCATGAAGAAGACTTGGCTTCCTCAGAAGCCCTGGTTCTGATCCAAGCCATGCTCAGCACAATGCAAAAGTCAGAAAGGCAACATGAGAAAATTCAACCAAAGGCTATCAAAACATTTCTCCAAGCTTTTGGCACATATCAGATCCCTTGAGTACAAATTTGAGATGAACCTAGAGGCGCAAAAACATTTACTTAAAATTTTAAAACCATATAACCTATAGTTTATACATATACACCAGTGAAAACATTTCAAGGGCCTTTTGATCGATAGGCAACAGTTCCTAGAAGCCTCGATTTGTGTACAACACACAATTTTGTACATTGCACATTTTTAACATCTAATTTTAGCCTTAACAAATGCAGTTATCTTGGATGGTCTCCTTTCTCCCATAGTGTGCAGCCATCACATTAGAAGCTAGACAGCTGAGTTTGATCATCTTCAAGCTTTTAAACATACTGATGCATGTACCCAAATGCAGACACAGTAAGGGCTTCTCAGAGCAGGTGTGGCCAACAGCACATGTGGCTCTGCTCCACTGCAGTCACCACATGGTTCCAAGTCCTATCCACTACCCCACAGTACCCCTATCTATTGCTTATTTATAATTCTCTAGCCCAGGCTGCCTGTAGTATCACTGCACAGTCTTGGCTGACTCCCTGATTTCTACCGTCCTCCCACGTGCCGGTGGTGAGCTACCAAGTCCGGCTTCACTCTGTTTTTTGAGACAGGGTCTCGCTTTGTTGCTCAGGAGGGCCTTGAGTTCACCATCCTCCTGCCTCAGACCCTGAGTGCTGGGACTACAGGCCTGTACTACCATGCCAGGTAATGGAGTCTGCTTTAAAATCTTTCCTCTGGGCAGCTGGATCTCCATAAGAAATACCATTCCTCTCCTTTTGGGTCGCACAGGACACCCTAGTACAGTAAGCGTGATGGCTGATCCGGGTATGAACCTTCATTTCATGCAGATGGCAGATGGTTCTATTGCACTGTGGAGCACAGAAGGGCTCACCAGAATGTTAACACGGAGGCAAAGGGTTATTCAGGAAGGAAGGAGTTGAGGATATCTCTGTCTTGGGAGGGGAGTGGCATGGCAGATGACCCAGAGGTCACTGAGTGGCCAGCACTTGCTCACCTGCTATGCTATGAGTCTACAGGTTCCTGACTCATACATATGCCCAATTTTCAACTGGCTGCAAATATTTCAACAGCAAAGGAAGTTTAAAAACGATCAAAGTTGAATTATTTTTCAGTATTAGAATCAGCATACGAATCAGAATTGAAATAAAGAAGCAACCCCTTAGAAACGAAATGGTCAGTTTTTACAATTTAATAATTTTAAAGAAAAGTGAGAAAAATGGCTTCCACTTGGTCAGAGAACTAACAACAATCAGAATTCACTGGCGTTGGAGACAAAATGGTTTTCTTTCTGACCAGAGTCATCTGTTCTCCAACCTCTGCAGTATCACTGCTGTCATCTTTCAATAAATGTCCATCTACAAATTAATTAACTTTTCTGAGACAATCCCAGGCATACTCTTCTTCTAATTCCCATGAAAGACTCACTTTTAAGATACAATTGCAGCTGCCCCGCACTGCCAGTTCCTGCGTCACACACACGCCTTAAAATTCTGTAATCAGCAGCCAGCAGGTGCCATATCGCATTCAACACACCACAGTCAGTCAATACAGACATCCCCAAACACACCAAGGCTGGTTTTGTCAAATGTTTTATTGAGTGTAGACATCTGGAGTACTGTAAAACATGCATTATCTTTAGATTCAAAAAGGAGCAAGCCACATTGTCTTCACTGTCAAACGTGTCAGGCCTGGCATACATGATGGAGATTAATGAAGCATCAGGAGAGTAATATGGCTTGAAAAGCCTCTACAGTGTGCAGTAGGGTCTTAATCACGTGAGAAAGCAAAGCTCTTCACGCTTAGTAACTTGCATTTCATTGGAGGTACATAGTATTTTACAATCTTAAAACAAATAAAAATAATTTGTTTGTAGAAGATTCCCATTCCTAACTTTGTCTCTTTAGACTTCAGAAACTTTAATTTAAAAAACACCCACCCCCCAAGCCCCAATATATGCATTTTAGAAGTTGTACGTCGATCTGAGCAATAACTGAATTTATTTCTTTTTTGGTTGCTGAGGTGTATTAAATTTGAAGAAGATAATATCTCCATCTTCAACAATATAATTCCTGCCTTGTTGTCTGTATTTTCCAGCAGCCTGCAAATAGGAAAAACAGGAAATGGCTTATTACTTATAACCAAATACATAGGAACAAGAGAGGAACTGGCTTATTGCTTATAACCAAAATACACAGGACAAGCAGGAGAAATAAATGGCTTATTACTTATATCTAAACTCTCAGGAAAAACAGGAGAAATAAATGGAAGGAAATATTCCTGGGTTATGTTAAAGACATAATGAAAAAGAAGAGATGTATAGGAAAGCATACAAGTCCTTAAGAAAAAAAAGATAAGCAAAATCCTTCTGGTTTGGACAGGACTAGGCTTCCACATATGTGTACCAATCATACTGCATTCTCACTAACTGTTGACACACGGATGTAAATCATACCAATGTCATTAAATTTCATTACATGGTACCTTTCTGAGGTGTCTGCAAACACCCAGCAAGTCACTGTAAGAGACTGATCAAATGAGGCAGAAAAAGCCACACGTGCTTTGTTTGCTTAAAGAAATTCTTTGGTGACCCTAGTGATGTCTTAAAGACAGTTTGCTCTAAGAAAAACTGCTCAACTGTGCTGCACGCGTTTGAATTTCCTGACATTGGCACTGGCATCTGTGGATCCTGAATGTTATCTTGGAAGTTCTCAGACAGTGCTGCTTCCAAGCAGACTCTTACAGGTTGGACCTGCAGACAGACATTTTCCCACTTGTCAATCAGTCAGCAAAGAAATGATTCCACCTGCCAGTGTGCAGATCTAGACATGCTCTTGAAAATTCCACACAAACAAAGCAGGTTCACCCATGGCACGGCACACACTTTGGGCTCCTGGGCACTCACACTTACCATGCACACAATTATCAGCCTCCTGTGGCCCCGGCACCAACCATTCAACAATGGGTACCCAAATTCTCAGAAGTGTTTTTCTTGAGAGCATGAAAACTTTATTCTCAAGAAATTTAAGATTACCACTTCCCTTTGACAATAGTGAAAGAAAGATCAAAGTCAAGTGAAATTATATTTATCAGTAATAGAAACACTAACAAAGATCATACATCTGAAGTGTGAATCAACAAACCAGATTGAAGAATCCTCCTAAGCATATTTTTGATACAAAGGATTTTTGCTAAATAGCAATATGCTATTAACAGGAAGTTTATCTTAAAAAGACAATGTACTCCCTCATTCTAAAAGACATACTAAATAAATAGAGAGTCACATGATTTTTGTAAAGATGTAATGTACTGAAAGCCATATGGTACTTACCTCTAGGATCTAAGCCTACTATTATAAAACTATACATACAAGTTAAATGAAATACACATTGACATGACATATTAGTGTAAGTTTATATACTTTATTACACTCAAGTTTACTATTAATAGTGACAGTGTTTCTTTAAATTCTCTAGAGACCATTTAATCCATTTCCACTGCTATCAGAAATACTGGTTGAAAAAAAATCAATACCCATTTGTGAATCTTGAGTATGTATTAAACAAGACACGTCTAACCAGTTCATTTGCACTTGAAAGCAGCCATCTGTAGAAGGCAGCTTTGCCTAAGCAGATATGATTGCTAATAGTGTGATATCCCTGTAGACTACAAAGCCCAAAGCTATTCAGTATATAGCTCACAGCACTGCACTGAATTAGCTATGCTGCACTGGTGGTAGAAATAAACACACATGCACACGCGCACACACACACACACACACACACACACACACGTACACATGGTCCTGTTTGCAACCTCAAACCTCCTTATCATGTACAAGTAAACACTGCTGGATAAGGAGCACAAAGCAGTTCATAAATTCTTCATTTATCCAGAGTTCAAAATTTAAACATCAGTTTTGGAAGTTAAAAATAAATGAGGTATTTAGTGGTACTCTAGAAAAAGCCAGAAGCTGATCTTTCTTAGTTTATGATATAAAGTACTCAGCCTTACATATTATTATAGGCAGGAAACATTATTGTACTGGAAATTATAGTTTCTGGACTGTTAAAGTATTTACAATCCGTCTTCTCTTAGGTTTATTGTAACAAAATAAACTAAGGTTTGTAAAAATTGACTCAGCATATATAAGTATGACAAGCTTCCATCTCTGGATTCTACAAACAGAATTTCTTCATTTTAATTTTTTATATGAAAAGATATATGCTAACATGATATAACAAGTTGACAAAAGAAATCAGATATTCTCCAAGTCTAGTTAGCATTCCTGATGGTGTTCACCTTCAGTCTCTGCATACCTATCTATATCAATACAGATGACACCAGTGAAAGCAATGCATTTCTTTAGTTGCACACTCTTAACTTTTTTTTGGCAGGGGTTGGGGGAGTCATAATGGCTCTCAATCAGTATCTAACCAATTATATGGACATGTTTTCCTTTCTGGTTCCAAGGTTCCAACAGTCCCATCAAAGTCCCACTGTTCTAATAATACTGGCAAGAAAAAACCAAACTTGAAATATCTTTCACATTCCTTTCAAATTAGGAAATAGTCAAGATATGAGTTCTGTTTGAATCTCTTAACATTTTCTATGACAGTCTTTAAATTAAATTAAAGAAGCTTCCTACAAGGTCAACTTTGAGTGAGGTGAATTACCTACTTCCTGGATATTAACAAGTTTGAATTTTGCAGTGGAACTTAGATGAAATCATTTGGTAGTAATATTTAACAATGCTTCACTGTGAGTGTCTGCAAATCAAATTCCGTTATTAGCTAAAATAGAGCACAATTTTGGACCTGCCCTCTAGTGTTGAAAAAGCAAATCAAATTTCCAAAGATCTTTTAAAAAAAAAAAAAAAGGAAACCCATAAAGTTTCAGCACCCACAGGTCTGTCTAACCAGGCACCATTCTGTTTACCCGACTCCCCTATACTGTGATTTCTATTCACAGATGCAAAGGCGTCACTATGACTTTTCATTAGCTACTAGTGAAAAAATTGTATTTTGTGTAACTTAGAAGTTTATTTTTATTTTCAGATAGAGAGAAAAAAAAAAAACCAACAACAACAAAAAAAACCAAAACCCCAAACAAAAAACCCCTCCATACAGCTATTTAAAATTGACTTGAGACGAGAGCACATGAACACAGATAGTGCCTCATCAGTGCACTACGTTGGTCCTAACAAGCTGACAGCGTGCAGTTTAAAGACAGCTACAGTCTACCATGCGCATCTTCATGTGAGTGCTAAAATTATAAAATTTGCAAGTAACAAAATATCATTCCTTACCTTGACTGCGTTTTCAGAACCCTCGTCTTTAAAGTCTTCATACTTCATTACTTCAGCCATAATGAATCCCTTTTCGAAATCTGTGTGAATCTTTCCTGCAGCCTGAGGAGCCTTCGTTCCTTTCTTTGAAAAGGACCAGAGAAAACTAATTGCATTTAGAATGACTGATCGTAAGCATCGAGTTTCTTTTCTCTCATCTGCAGTTGCCTCAACTCAAACTTAAGTTTAATGGGAGTTAGGAAGTCTGCTACACAATTAGTGCGTTTTCACCAGAGGACACTGCCTGTGCAGCAGACTGAGCAGGCACATCAGCAGGTGTTAAGGAGCACAGCCGAGAGCTTTGTTTTTCCTAACAGTCATCTACGGTTTTATTGATTGAGATGCAGTGGTCTGGTTTGGTGTGGGTTTCACTTCGATTTTCTATTCTTCACAGTGGAAAAAAATAAAGATTTTTAAAGTAACTTTCAAGTTGAATTATCAAAGGTTTAAAAAAGATAAAAAGTCCCCCAAAATTCAGCTCATCTAAACATATAAAAATTGATATATAAAGGGACATTTCTAGCAAATCAGATGAGCTACAGTCCAGTCGGCAAGCAATTCTGAAATAATCAAGAAATGTTAACAGTAAGATTTAAAAAAAAACAAAAAAACACTTTGCATAATACAGCTTGCTTCTAACAATCTATGAAGGAAATTCAAGTCAAGATAGTAAGAGAAATGTCTTGTAATTACCCCATATGTAAAATTACAGGAACATACATTCCAGACACACACAACCACAGAAAGAAATCTGAGAAATAATGGTAACCTATAGGCTGCTTAATAAAGCATGTTAAAGTGATAAGGACTCTGACAGCACATAGCACAGTTTTTACAATAAAAGATGTATCGGGTCAATGTGGCTACTCCCTGATGCTCACCTGACTGAGTGTCTTACACATTAAGTCATGGCACTAACAATCAGTCTTAAGAGAAACCAACTTTCACATTTCAAACCTAGCGATGCTCTTCCCTGCTTTGCACACTTCAGTTTGAAGTTTTAAGACTCTCAGTTACATCTTTAAAATATATAGTAACAATAAACACTGACGATTTGTTTACTGACTTAGAATTGCTTTGACATTATTTTTAAAATTTATAGGAAAGGCCGGTGTTAGAAGACAATGAAACACTTCTTACAAAGGGGGCAGATAAAAGGGAAGTGAGTCTCGCTCGGGTTCATGAGGTGTATCTAATTGTGCTGACCACCTTCATGTTCCTTTTATTGATACTAAATAAAAATAAATGTAACAGCAGCACTGAAAACACAAGTCAGGATGGACAGCACTGAGCTCAGCACAAAGCATGTACTTCAAACAGCATACTACAAGACTCCCCGAGACACTGAATCTAAAAAGTTCTGACCTTTTTATATTCTGTAATATATAGTTTAGGACTACATATATTTCAAAGTATTTTTCAATAGGAACTACTATATTACTATAATATATTTACATTCAAAAGCAAACCATTGTATTTCAGTCTATTGTCTTCTGGGAATAAATTAGTTATTCTCCCTAATCACATTCAGTATACACTAATGTTTAAAATATGTCACAGTCTTGAAGAAGTTGAACACGTAACAGTAAAAAATAAACATCACTTCTATGAATTCAATAGAAAGGAATGAATTATTACACATCGAGTTTAGCTTTTTGAGCCTGTGTGTCTATGAAAAGCATAATGATGTCATATTGCTTTTATTGCTGAAAATGTAATCCGAGCAAAGCAAGGGAGGAAAGAACCACCCGCAACCCAAACAAACTTAGCGACTACAAAATGAAAAGCAACATCAATTTCACTGCAGACAAACCCAGTCACACAGATTAAGCAAGCACAATACTGGTGCGTCTTATCTCTGACCACAGGAGGAGGGTAGACAGATTCTACAGGATGAAGAAATTCAGACTATGTAATAGGCAGAATCAATTGTTACCTGCCTCAATCAATGCCGCTCCACTTTCACTGTTCAGCAGATCACAAATAATTAAAGTTATCCTGGACAAAAACCTCATCTGTAATGACTAGCTAACCGCCACCATGACAAACTTCAAAGTCAGTGATATCAATCTGAATTCAATAGTGTGGAACTGGGGAGAGCTGATGAATAAGTATGAAGCTTACCCTGATGGTCCATGCACGCACTTCATCTGGGCCTGCAGTGAAAAAGTATTCTAGTTGGAGTGCTGCAAATCCAGCCTTAATGATCTTTGGCAAAGCACTGAAATAAAATGAAACAAATTCACTCAACATTTAAGTTGACTCTGCCAGGGATCCATCTAGAACTAAAATTATTCATCTCAAGCAGATAATGGTGAAGATATTAGTAAATGACCATTCATCTTTCACAGCACACTGGAAGAGGTCAGGCAGCAGGGGCTATTTCTTAAAAGACCCCTTCTAAAATCAGTTTTAATTGTATTAGCCTGAAGCATTTTCAACTGTTTACTACTTAAAAAGAAAATTTATATCTTCTGGGCCTATGACTATTTTCAACCAATATTAATTATTCCAGAACTTGAGCCATGGAAGCAAAATTATTTGATTGAAACCCAATCTTCTAACAATATATTATTGTTACTCAGAAAAAAATTATGGCAAGTGATTCACCCTTTCCCCTCCCCCACTGAACATGACGAAAGAGTTTTGGCGATCATCCCTCCTCAAAAATATACATAACTAATACCTATGTTATAATTAAAACACTGTACGGAGATGACAGATGACAGTTAAAAACTTAATTTAAAATAAATCTTTTCACTCTGTCTCATGGTAAAGAAAGGAGAAGATTCCCTCTTTATAATGGTAATTACTCTGTCATTTATTATTCTATCAGCGCAAGCAATTAAATTACTGCAAGGAAATAGTTGATAATAAAGTGTAGGGAAAATGAATGCTAATTAACCTTTGTGTCATGTTCGCTTCCAGATACTTCTGTCTCTCCTCAGCACTCAATTCTTGCAACTTGAGTTCCAAGGCCCCACTAAAAGGAATGACCAAGGCGCCTGGGTCATACTTGTCCACCCACTCTTTAATTTTTATCAACCTGTAGACAAAAAAGGGCACAACATTATCTTGTAGTGCATGCATGACTGTACCACATTCATTATTATCAAGTAGCACATACATATTCATAAGAACTGCACGGTTTTATGATGCCATCTTTTTGTGTATAGCTTTCCAAGGTCAAGGCATTAGCAGGCAGCAATTTCTTCAGGTACATGCTGGAATTTTCTATTACAGTCTAGTTTTAGTTTAGCATATTACCTATAGGAACTGTATTACAAATATTATCAACTTTTAAAAGTTAAATTGAATTTGTTCAGTATGAAAACCTGGACCGCTGAATAATACTATTTTATAATGTTAATGTCCTTTACAAAATAAGTTTTAGAAAATAGAACTCATAAGGCTGCTTATACAGGAATCACAATTAGAAATGCCAACTAATTTCTGAAGCATCTCTGAAACATACATAATTTGCCCCATCCAGATGTCTACTGACTGGGCTAGCTTCTTCCTGAATGAACAGAACCAACAGTTGCCATTAGTTTCAAGGGAAGCTTCTGCTCACATTAGCAACAACAATAACAAAAATGCAATTCTTCCAGATTTATAAATATAGTCAATTGGGTACAGGCTGTTCTTATAAATCCAGATTATTATAGGATCATGAATAGAAATGCAGAGGAAATAAATTCCTTTAATCATAAAAGTTATGGGAAGCCAAATCCACTAAGAAACATCCTAGATGCTGCCTAGAAAGGCACTATTGAGTTATTCTCCCTCTTCTAAAGGGAAGGCTTGGAAAAGCAGTCATTAGAATTTAAGTGACACAAAGGCAGCAAATATAATTAAAAGGTTCTGCTCATAGTTTCTTATTGCTGGGTAGGTACCTGTTTCTAAGCCTGCCTCCCCATTTGCAAGAATGGAAATAATAACAGTACATATTATATTGTAAAGAACCTAGGGAAACTATACAGACAGTAAACGGGTAACACCTGCCTCCCTCTCAGATCGTCACAGCATGTTCCCTCTGGTCATGGTTTACCCAGGTCTGTTACAGGTCTGGATAGCGACAAATGTAACTGGGGCCTAACAGCATCCTATTAGTATGTGTGCTTTACATTGGTTTTTATTTGTGCGCACAGACTTGTACCCACATGCCATGGAGGTCAGAGGACAACATGAAGGAGTCAGGACTCTCCTTCCACCATGTAGGCTCTAGGAACTGAACTCAGGCCATTACGCTGTCAATACACACTTTTTCCTACTGGGCCATCTCACTGGCCCTAGACTCTTGTAATCTGACTGAAGTTTAATAGGCATTATGGCAAAATAATGCAGGAGAAATCTGTTAAATCAACAATGTTTTAAGTTACTTTTAAAAGTAAAGAAAAGGAAAAATTAAAGACAAAATTCATCAAAACTCAAATGTCAAAAAAAAATGATGAGAATTCAAATAGCTATTAGAAAGTTAAGAATATAGCCCAATGATAATGGCACATGCCTTGATCCCAGCATACTTGGGAGGCAGAGGCAGGTAGATCTCTGTGGTTGGGGCCAGCTTGGTCTACAGAGTGAGTTCCTGGAGAGCCAAGGCTACACAGAGAAACCCTGTCTTGAAAAAAAACATTAAAAAAAAAAAAAAAAAAAAGACTATGATCAGTTGTACAGGATTCAAGATAGAAAAAGAAACAAAAATTCACCCAGCCATTTGCACATGTTTCCATGCAAAGGTAATCGTCTATTTAATATATTAGTGACTTCTTTTTTTAATAAAAGATTTATTTTTTTTATTTTATGTATATGAGTACACCATTGCTCTCTTCAGACACCCCAGGAGAGGGCATCAGATCCCAGGAGAGATGGTTGTGAGCCACCATGTGGTTGCTGGGAATTGAACTCAGGCCTTCTGAAGAGTAGTCAGTGCTCTTAACTGCTGAGCCATGCTCTAGCCCCTTATTAGTGACTTCTGATCATAATATTTGTATCCTTTTATTTATATTCTAAAAAATATACTAAGCCCTAAGATTTAGTTTAGAATAAAGTATATGGCCTTAAATTATGATTAAAACTTGGTATTTTCTTGTAGAAAAATTATGAAGGATATAATGAGTTTTTGCCTATAGTAACATCATGGAATTTTAAGTTACTTTATAGACATTATTCAAATCTGTATATTAAAATGTTATCATTAATGGCCTTTATAATACATGTTAGAGTCAAATATATCATTTAACAAAGCACAGGAAATATAGTTTCAGTGAAAGGGAAATAGAACAAACCCATGTGCTAGGATAATGAAAAATGTCATACATCTATCTTGCAAGTATGATCAATATAACCAATAAAGCTAAAACTGTTAGGAAACAAGATAAGAAATAATTACTTTGGTTAAAACCTCCGTTCAGAATAACATTAGTTTTACCCTGCCATTTCACAGCCTTTCCTGCAGAGCCTTTCCTCAGAGGGGTTATTTGCATTCCTCAGGTGTTCTATTGTACAATTCAGATGAATAAAGACTTACAAATCATTCCTCTACCACCAAAGTAAGGCTTTGATCTGGTGAATACACCATTGTACCGTAACTATAATTGGCAAAAAACCTGACAGTGCAGAGCATCACACGCATAATAAGAAAGGGGATCTCAGAGTGTTGACAGATGATCTTCATAATGCAGAAGCAGAGCGGGCACATTTTAGCGGTAAATGAGCACTGAGGTCTAAAGGTCTCTAAAGTGACTGACATCAGACCTGCTACAGCCTCACTGAAGAAAAAGGTACCGTCACACTCTCCGTAAAGTGAGTTCCGCTCTTTTCCTGCCAGCTTCACTTTTGTGACTTTCACTGTCACAGACAACACAGGGAAGATGAAAAGTGACTTCGGTTCTTTGGCTGCCTGCTTTACTTTTGTGACTTTCACTGTCAAACAAAAGTGAGAAATGTCCCAAAGTGATTTTTAATTGCATATTTGAAATAAGCCTTGGGTAATTAAAAAATTAAACTTAATTTAAGATTACAGATGAAATACATATAACATGCCTATTAGGTCTGATGGTTTCAAAAGTGTCATAATGAGGCTAAGATCACAAGTTTGAGCCCCATAGGAACCTTCTGCAGAAAGAAATGTCTATTCTCTTGCTGCAATCTAGGCCCCAAGCCATAGCCAGCCGTCTAGAAAATGCATGCTATCGGCACCTGATGGACCCAGAAAATCCAAAGTGGAGCTCAGTTGTCACCACTCAAACACATTTCCAAAGAGCCTAAACCATAAACTGTCTGGTCAAATGGGGGGCTGGCGGGGGAGGGCAGCAAGCACCAGTCACAGCACCCGAGCCATCAAATCCCCTGTGCAGATTACCGCATGGGATCTAAGCTCTGATAAAGAATCCAATGGCTTAACTTCTTCCAAATCCTACTGGTGCGGGAAGAGATGCAGTTACAGGCACTGTGCCCTGTCAGTCATCACACAGCAAGTGGACAAGGACGGGGCCACAAGAGTTGAGCCTACAAGGGCAAGGCCTTGACACACACCATCAGGCCGTCACCTGTCAGAGTAAGCTTTCCAGATTTAAATTAGCATTTAGACTAAAATCTACCTCTTATATTATAACTTAATCTTCTTATTTCCATGCTGAAATTCTAGGTTCCAAAATTTGAATTTCCCCTGGGTTACCTTTATACTACTTAAAACGACTTTTCCTAGATATTAGTTTTATTCTTTTGTAATGATGGTGGTGCTGGGCACTGAACCTAGGGCCCTTGTGCAGTAAGGCAGATATTCCACCACTGTGCTACAATATCTGTTTTAATTTGGGGGTGGGAGGAAGATATTGTTGTTTACTAAATTAATTGTTCCTTTCAACATAAAAATTCCTCCAAATTCCTATTTACATCTCGCAGTCAACTTCTAAGGGAGTATGGCGGTTGGTCCCTGGAGTGAGAGGCATCTATGGTGTAGTAGTTTCGATTTTTTTAAGAAGAGACTCCTTGAGCTAGATGGCTCAGGTTTAAGAGGACCAGATGATCTTCCAGAAGTTCTGAGTTCAAATCCCAGAAACTACATGGAGACTGACAGCCATTTGTAATGGAATCTTTTACCTTCTTCTAGTGTGCATGAAGACAGAGCACTCATATACATAAAGTAAACAAACAAACAAATAAATCTTTAAAAGAAAAAAGAAAAGATCCCTTGGAAGTCCCAGGCTTGAGGTCAGGTTGGGTTTTTTTTAAAGGTTTATTTCATTTTATTAGGTGCATGAGTACTTTGCCATGTATGTATGCATGCATGTATGCAATCATGTGCGTGCCTGGTGCCTGGGGAAGTCAGAAGGTGTTGGATCTTCTAGAAGTGTGGAGTTACAAATGATTGTGAGCCATGTAATAAGTTCACATGCTCCACTATGTTCATAGCAGTCATATTTATAATAACCAGAAGCTGGAAGCAACCCAGATGGCCCTCAACCGAGGAATGGATACAGAAAATGTGGTACATTTACACAGTGGAGGATTACTCAGCTATTAAAAATAACGACTTCATGAAATTCGCAGGCAAATGAATGGAATTTGAGAATATCCTGATTGTGAGGTGACTCAGTCACAAAGGAACAAACACGGTATGTACTCACTGATAAGTGGATATTAGCCCAAAAGTTCAGAATACCCAAGATCCAATTGACAGACCATATGAAGCCTAAGAAGAAGGAAGACCAAAATGTGGATGCTTCAGTGCTTTTTAGAAGGGTGAACAAAATACTCACAGAAGGAAACATGGAGACAAAGTGTGGAGCAGAGACTGAAGGAAAGGCCATCCAGAGACTGCCCCACCTGGGTATCCATTCCATATACAGCCACCAAACCCAGACATTATGATAGATGCAGAGAAGTGCTTGCTGATGGAAGCCTGATATGTCTGTCTCCTGAAAGGCTCTGCCAGAGCCTGGCAAATACAGACACAGAAGCTTGCAGCCAACCATTAGACTGAGCTGGGGGGAGGGGGTATCCCCAATAGAGGAGTTGGAGAAGGGACTGGAGGAGCTTAGGGGGTTTGTAGCCCCATGGAGGGAGCAACAGTATTAACAGGCCAGACACCCTGGAGCTTCCTGGGACTGGACCACCAACCCAAAAATACACATGGAGGGACCCATGGCACTGGTTGCATATGTGGCAGAGGATGGCCTTGCTGGACATCAGTGGGAGGAGAGGCACTTGGACCTGAGGGTATTCCATGCCCCAGTGTAGGGGAATGCCAGTATGGGAGGGTGGGAGTGGGAAGGTGGGTGAGCACCCTCAAAGAGGCAGGGGAAGGGGGGATGTGAAACCTGGAAAGGGGAAAACATTTGAAATGTAAATGAAAATATCCTATCAATAAATAAATAAATAAATAAATAAATAATTGTGAGCTACCATGTGGGTGCTGGGAACTAAACTCAGGTCCTTTGCAATAACAAGTGCTCTTCACCACTGAGCTATCTTCCTAGCCCCGGCTTTTCATTTTAAAGCTTAGTGTTTCTGTACTTGGCTATGGGCAATGTCTCTTTGGGTACAGGCCAAGTGTCAAGTTACTGAGCTCTTGTTTAGAAGAGGTGAGGCTACCTCCTAGTACCTGGCTGTAGAAGGTCACCATCTTCCAGCTTTGTATGTGAGCTGACTGATCCAGTGAGGACTGTGCACTGTTACTTGTGCCCCTATTGTCACTGAGCTGCTTTTTTGGTATTGGTTCCTAGAGTCCCAGTTTTCTTTTCTTTTTTTTTTTTTAATTTTTAATATTTTTATTATATATTTTCCTCAATTACATTTCCAATGTTATCCCAAAAGTCCCCCATAGCGCCCCCCACTTCCCTACCCACCCATTCCCATTCTTTTGGCCCTGGCATTCCCCTATATTGGGGCATATAAAGTTTGCAAGTCCAATGGGCCTCTCTTTCCATTGATGGCTGACTAGGCCATCTTTCGATACATATGCAGCTAGAGACAAGAGCTCCGGGGTTCTGGTTAGTACATCATGTTGTTCCAACAATAGGGTTGCAGATCCCTTTAGCTCCTTGGGTACTTTCTCTAGCTTCTCCATTGGTAGCCCTGTGATACATCCAATAGCTGACTGTGAACATCCACTCCTGTGTTTGCTAGGCCCCGGCATCGTCTCACAAGAGACAGCTATATTTGGGTCCTTTCAGCAAAATCTTGCTAGTGTATGCAATGGTGTCAGCGTTTAGAAGCTGCTTATGGGATGGATCCCTGGATACGGCAGTCTCTAAATGGTCCATCCTTTCATCACAGCTCCGAACTTTGTCTCTGTAACTCCTTCCCTGGGTGTTTTGTTCCCAATTGAAAGAAGGGGCACAGTGTCCACACTTTGGTCTTCATTCTTCTTGAGTTTCATGCGTTTAGCAAATTGTATCTCATATCTTGGGTATCCTAAGTTTTGGGCTAATATCCACTTATCAGTGAATACATATTGTGTGAGTTCTTTTGTGATTGTGTTACTTCACTCAAGATGATGCCCTCCAGGTCCATCCATTTGGCTAGGAATTTCATAAATTCATTCTTTTTAATAGCTGAGTAGTACTCCATTGTGTAAATGTACCATAATTTCTGTATCCATTCCTCTGTTGAGGGACATCTGGGTTCTTTCCAGCTTCTGGCTATTATAAATAGGGCTGCTATGAACATAGTGGAGCATGTGTCCTTTTTACCGGTTGGGACATCTTCTGGATATATGCCCAGGAGAGGTATTGCTGGATCCTCCGGTAGTACTATGTCCAATTTTATGAGGAACCGCCAAACTGATTTCCAGAGTGGTTGTACAAGCTTGCAATCCCACCAACAATGGAGGAGTGTTGCTCTTTCTCCACATCCTCGCCAGCATCTGCTGTCACCTGAATTTTTGATCTTAGCCATTCTGACTGGTGTGAGGTGGAATCTCAGGGTTGTTTTGATTTGCATTTCCCTGATGATTAAGGATGTTGAACATTTTTTCAGGTGCTTCTCTGCCATTCGGTATTCCTCAGGTGAGAATTCTTTGTTCAGTTCTGAGCCCCATTTTTTAATGGGGTTATTTGACTTTCTGGAGTCCACCTTCTTGAGTTCTTTATATATATTGGATATTAGTCCCTTATCTGATTTAGGATAGGTGAAGATCCTTTCCCAATCTGTTGGTGGTTTTTTTGTCTTATTGATGGTGTCTTTAGCCTTGCAGAAGCTTTGCAGTTTCATGAGGTCCCACTTGTCAATTCTCGATCTTACAGCACAAGCCATTACTGTTCTATTCAGGAATTTTTCCCCTGTGCCCATATCTTCAAGGCTTTTCCCCACTTTCTCCTCTATAAGTTTCAGTGTCTCTGGTTTTATGTGAAGTTCCTTGATCCACTTAGACTTGACCTTAGTACAAGGAGATAGGAATGGATCGATTCGCATTCTTCTACATGTTAACAACCAGTTGTGCCAGCACCATTTGTTGAAAATGCTGTCTTTCTTCCACTGGATGTTTTTAGCTCCCTTGTCGAAGATCAAGTGACCGTAGGTGTGTGGGTTCATTTCTGGGTCTTCAATTCTATTCCATTGGTCTATTTGTCTGTCACTATACCAGTACCATGCAGTTTTTATCACAATTGCTCTGTAGTAAAGCTTTAGGTCCGGCATGGTGATTCCACCAGAGGTTCTTTTATCCTTGAGAAGAGTTTTTGCTATCCTAGGTTTTTTGTTATTCCAGATGAATTTGCAGATTGCACTTTGAGTCCCAGTTTTCATCTTCAAGTTCTTCTGTGTGCTCTAAAACCAACAAAACACTCCTACTCGTCCCTTTATTTTATACAGGATGAAAGTATATATATACTTAGGGCTGGCCTTAAACTTGAGATTCTCCTTCCTCACCTTCCTGAGTAGTAGTGTTGTGAGCACACGCCACTCTGTGACTGAAAACTCTAGACTACACACTCATTTCACAGTGCTCTAACACCACAGCCTCAGGTTTGGCCGTGCTGGAACTTGCTATCTAGACTAGGCTGGCCTTGAACTCACAAGAGGTCTTTGCCTCCTAAGCTGGGATTAAACACACCACTGTGCCTGGCCCAAGCTATTCTTAATGCCAACATTAAGAAACTTATTTAAACATGGAGTACTGAGATACTCTTTATATGTCCAAATGGAGGACTCACAAACAATGCTTTTCCTTAAAATAGAGGAATAGGAGGGTCTCAATCATATTATTTGATAGTTTCCATTAAAGTAAAATTCTTGCAACTTGAAACGTTCCTGAGATAGTCTTCTCTAGCATATTTTAGTAAGGATTTTATCTTCTTTTCTAGAACTCAGATCCCTGTAGCTTTTCAACTCCCTCCAGCCCATTCAAATTCAGATTGTATTTTCTGAAAATACCTGAGATCAGCCCAGCCAAATTATATTGCCAATTATCACATCTTTGCTGAACACCAGAACTTCCTAAATTTCTTATTATACGTCACAATATCAAAGTTTATTTAATTTAAAAAAAAATGTAACAATCACTCATACTAGTGCCTCAACCTATGGGTTCCCAACCTACAGGGGCAACATATCAGGTATCTACATTATGGTTCATTATAGTTACGAAGTCGCAATGACAGTAATTTCATGGTGTGGGGGTCACCACGACATGAGGATCCGTATTAAGGGCTGCAGCATTAGGAAGGTTGAAAAACCACTGCCTCATATAGTTTGTTTATGAACTTATGTCTTTTAAAAAAAGATAACACCCTACTTCTGACACAAAATAATGGTAGTGAGAACCCAGGCCAACAATCAGAAAACGCTGCTGTTAGAAAGGAGAGTGCAGCGACTCGTGTGGCCAGGGCTCTGCCAGCTCCAGGTACCCTCAGCACGGAGGTGCTGCTCACGCAGGCACTGGCAAACATGGAGGTCATCCCGGCGCCCACCTGCAGCTTCTATTACTGCTCTTACTCATCTCAGAGTCCCAAAGCATGCCTTCACACAAGACTGTCCCTTCCACGCTCAGACAGGACCACTGCAAAAAGGCTTTTTACTGGTGTTCTAAAGCCAGAAAAAGACAAGGGCCATTATTAAAAGGTGAAGTTATTTTCCTATGCAATATTTTTAAACAAAAGACAACACACTGGGTCTGCAATCTGATTTGTACAAGCAATATAAAAATTTGAAATGTGTTATGTATTTATGACATGTGACTTTTAAAGTTAAAGACTTAGCTCTAGAGATTCAGACATTAGCTTTCCCAAAACTTCTATCTAAGTAAAATTACTCAAGGATGACTTGGTAAGCAAATGGAGGCTGCCAAGGAAGTCTGTAACTGAGCCTGGTGACACGGGTCTGTAACTCATGGTACTCGGGAGGCTGAAGCAGGAGTTCAGGGCCAACTTGGGCAACAGAGTGAATGCCTAGCTCAAAAGAAAAGTATGAAAATTAGTGGTAGAACTAATTTTCTAGCCTAGCACGTGTGACTCTTTGGGTTTGAGTTTTAGCATTGAAAAAACTACTACTACTACTATGTAATTGAAGTCTTTAGTTTGAAAAATGGTAGGGAGGAAGAAAGAAGAAATAGAAAGTAAATTCTAGTTTTGACCAGGGCATAGAAAAAGTCTACATAGTGCCTGAAAACTCACATCCTCTTCTTAAAGAGGGTCTCATGTTGTCATAGGAAGTTTTGATGTTGTGGCCGGACTTTATGGGGCTGTAAGGGTAACAATGACAATTGTGACTCCATCACTTAAGTGGCATGTTGAGAAGGCAGAATCTGCATTTTAATATGACATCCATGTCATACTACATTTTCAGTAGCACTGAAACTAAGGATTTGAAAATAAGAGCATTTAATCCAATGTATGAGACGATGTAGAGCAACAAACAAGGCAGCCAGACCAACAGCCATCCCAGCACAGCACAGGAATGACAGGTGAATTCCTGCTGATCTGTCTCCTGGGTTCAAAACCAAAACAGAAACAGTCACTGGTACTTCAAGAAGTCTAAGAAAAGTGTTCTGTCTGAAGCCCATGGCATGTCAAGCACGTTTCAGATTCACAGTTAAAATGATGACCCCATTCAGACACAGGGATGGTGAGCAGTCTGTCCTCTGTTGAGACACAATTATATGCCTTTCATCTCCTAAGAGCCTCAATACCTGGAACAACATCTGCAGTACATTAGCTTTTGGGTCCAGATTCTTTTAGTAGTGATTTCAGCCAAAGCGATTTCATTTGGTGAAACAAAAGGAATACTGCTACAAATTGTTTCCTAAGACTTCATGTGTGTATGCTTGTGCATGTTAATTTAAATCAACAAATTCTATAGAAATCGGTGTTCATTTTGCAGCAAATAAAAGTCCATTTTGATTCCCTTTTCAAGGATAATAGGCCCTTTGACTCTACGAACAACTAGAAGGCTATCACAATAATCAAATAAATTAAAGGTGTTAGGATCAGCAGGCAACTATAAAAAGCAAGCAGAAAAAATTAGAATATGCTTATCCTAAGCCTTTGACTTCACTATGACTCCAGGATTCAGCTATCCCTCAATAAACTTAAAAAGTTTGTGATGGCCTTGTAACTGATGTTTGAAAGTAGTTTCTTAGTTTAGCAAAAAGGCTACATTAAAAAAAGTTCTTCGATGGTTTTGTGGTTAATAGACTTGCTGCTCTTCTGGAGAACTGGAGTTTGGCTCCGAGTACCCACACCGTGCAGCTCACAACTCTCCGTAACATCAGCTCTGGGGACCCAAAGCCACTGGCCTCCAAGGGCACTTGCACACACTGGCACATAACCACAGATAGGCATATACACCTGCACATAATTTTACAAAGTTCCTAGCAGTTAGTAAGCAAACAGAAAATACCACAGTAAATTCAAATCAACTCTAGCCGGTCAAAGCTCTGACTTCTGAGTACACACAAGCGCGTGCACATACATACATACATACATACATACATACATACACACACACATACACACACACACACACACACTCTCACACTCCTAGAAAAGCCAACCAGAGAGCTTCAAGACAAGGTTTCAAAATATTCATAAAGCTCTTGAAAACAGAAAAGTCGTTCTCTGAGGGGGGGGGGTGTCACTGATTGGGATCTCACCACTTAGGCACACTAGAAACTATCATGTGAAGGGGGGTGACTTGATACTTGGTCTTGACAGCACAAGACCACTGAAGGAACTCTCTCAAGATACAAACTATGTTTGGTCTTCCTCTATCAGGACAGTACTCATGTGTGCTGGTCAGCGCCCTGATACTGCTGCTTCCTAAGGAATTCCCCTTATTCAAGTGACTACAGGACTCTGAAGCAGAGTAATTTTAATGTATTCTTTAAGAGATATTCCTCCTTTCAACAAGTTTCCATGTGAGTAAGAGCTAGCTCACCATTTATTTTGCCCCTTTCCTTGTCTCCCACTATAGAAAAACGATTGAGGAGAGGGGCAAGGTCTTGTTATGCAGCCCAGGTTGGTATCAAACTTGTGATCCTCCCCTCCCAAGTGCTGGGATTACAAGTGTATGCCATCAAACTTGGCTTCAGATGCCCCCACACCCTTAGAAGGAATTGAACAAAAGGCTTCATTGCAATAAATAAACACACAATTTACCACTGAGTTATATTATAAGCCCTTTCTTTTTTGAGACCTGGTCTTATTAAGTTTCCCAAGCAGCACTTGAACTTCTTGAGTAACTGAGATCAGACATGTACCATAGGCAAGGTTAGGAAACACTTAAGGTTAGAACTGGGTCTTTGTGTCTTGCCACCTCTACCTAAGCACAGTACCTGGCACACAATGGATATTAAAATAGTCATATCAGGCTCTGATATCCAAACCTTTTGAGTTCCATGATGCTCAGAAAGTTTCAGGACGACGAGCACTTTAGATTTTGGATTAGGGATGTTTAATCAGTTTCTACAAATATAACAAATCTGAAAAACTCTGAAATCTAAAAGCACCTTGAGAGTTTGGGTCTCAAGCATTTTCATTAAGGGCTACTCACCTTCTAAACAGTTGAGTGACTCCAGGGCTGTCTAATATTAAATATTAAACCATTCTGAAGTTCACTGATGAATGAACTCCTTCAGATGGAAACCTCTGTTGAGCCAGGCCTGAGCCTGGGGTATGGAGGAGACAGCACTGACATCTTCAAGCACTTCTTTCCCATTTCTGCTCAAGTGCACTTTCCCAGCATCTTTTAAAATAGCCTCTTTCCCCTTTCTGCCACCCTCTACACCCACACCTTGACTTATTTCTCTTTACTGCACTTACACTGTGCCCTTGATAATTTATTCTTATATCCAGCATTGTTGGATCCATTTGTACAGTTATTAAAGCCAGGAAAATTTTGAATATTTCATTAGTTATCGTTAACATCACCTGGAAAAGTGCCTATCACAAGATCTTCAATAAATGTGGGTGAACCAATCAATAGAAATTAATTAAACTTTTTTCTAAGAAAAAAGAAAAGAAAAGAAAAGAGTAAGAGCTGAGGAGATGCTCTGTAGATGAAAGTACTCTGTGTTCAAGAATGGGGGTGGGGCCTGAGTCTGGATCCCTAGCACCCATCTAAAAGCCATGTGACTGTTAGCACCAGCCAGGGTGGTGTGGTAGTGTACACAAGAAGATCACAGGAGCCAAAATACAATGAGTTCCAGGGTCAATGAAGAGACCCTTTCTCAAGGCAGGAGAGTCGCACAAGATATATCTTCCTTTGACTTTCATAGTGATACACTGGTACAGTCAACTACATATACATACATGTGCAAACACATGCACACACATGAACAACTAAAATAATATTCTGAAGGATACATAATTCCTACAGATTTTATTTAGCTATCTTCTGAAAAATTAATGCTTAGAAAATATTAAGCTATAATTGGAGGTAGGTTTGTTTTCCAGCTAGAATGTTAAGTGAAAATCACAGCAGAACAGGTTAACTAATTGCTTGAGGCTCTATCAACAAAAACAGATCCTTAGAGCCACTTTGTGAAAAGATGAAGACTAAACAGTTGTCTATGTTGTCAACTTCCTAAGTTTGTCCATAGAGAGCCTTTAAGTAGGAGAGTTAGAAACAGAATCTCTTTTCTTCTCTCTCTCCCCTTATCTAAGGTGATCAAAACAATACTACCGATAAGACAGACACTCACTCGTGAATTCCTGTGTATGTTACTGGAATCCCAACACTTTCGAGGTGGCAATCTTCTAGAAGTATGCTCAACTAGAGGTTTCTTCTTTGCTCATGAGAGCTTTGACCTTTAGTGAGTACGTTTATGAGATATGCCTGGGCTGGTCAAACAGGAAGGACAGCCTTTTAGATACCTGTCTATAGAGACAAATGTGAATCAAGGAAAAGCAGTTGTGAGAAAATCCATAGCAGAGAAGTACCAATCTCTATTAGATCGAGCCTGGCTTTTAGCAAGATTATTATGTAAAACTGTATCATTACGCTACACAGGCTCTTCCTCTTCCTGCTCCTATGGCTTACACAGTGTGCCCTCTAAATGCCACTGTATATTGGGAAACCTCTTGAAGAGCCAGAGTGCTCCAATTTTAAGAAGAGGATCTTCTTCCAAGTCTGGAAAGTTGAAAGCAATAACCTTCAGACCATTTAGACTGAGCTGGTCCAGACAAAACACAAAAGTAGATTCTCCACTGGAAAGCCTAGGAGAAATGAAAACTAATGTAGAGAAACAAACAAGACGTGCCATCCTCATCTCTACTGAGATGAAGAACAAAACCATCAGAAGAGAGCAGAGCGGTACCTCTGTGAAGACAAGATGAATGTGGAGCTGGAAGGGATGGCGATGAAGACAGAAGAAGAACAAAGAGCTGGCGTGGTTCAAGGATGAGGAAGAGGCCGAGCAAGGCGAGGATGAAGACACGGTGTGGTGCTAATGGCGATGTGCCTCTCAAGCTTAGATTCAGAAAGCTTACGCCACTATTTCTGTACCTTGCTTCCAGTCCCTCCATGTGCTCACTGATTTTCCTGCACCTAATTCCTTTTTATTTCTTTTCATTTTGTTAGTAGTTTTGTTAAGTCTTACCCTGTAATTTTTGCCTCGTTATGACTTAATAAAAAAAGATGTTGGCCTTTATTTTATACTAGAATAGGCCAGGCAGTACATGCCTTTAATCCTGGCACTCAGTAGGAAGGGACAGGCAAACTTCTGAGTTCAAGGCCAGCCTGGTCTACAAAGCAAGTTCCAGGACAGTCAGCGCTACACAGAGAAACCCTGTCTCAAAAACAAACAAACACAAACCCCCAAACAACAACAAGAGAAGTAGAACAGCAGGGTCAAATCCATTCCTAGTCTATGTCTGCAGTTGGAATCATCAAGTTACTAACCATATTCTCTCACTGCGCACGTATCAGAAGGAACAGTTGGTTACCGGCTGTGTGCTTTGCATGGACTTCAGTGATGGGCTGACTGGGGCACTGTACAGAAAAACTGGGTTCAGGTGGACCGGGCTCCTGGACTGAGAAACCTCAGCACTCCAGAGGGCTTAGCATGATTATTATAGACTGTCAATGTATATATAATAGGAAGTGGGGTTATTGCATACAGCTGAAGAAAGAGGTCGGATTATTACATACAGATCAATAGCGAGGAGGGTTTCTGGGATAAAGCTGGATCAGGTAGCTAGGCTTAGCTAATTTTGTAGGAGCAGTCTTAGTCAACACTCAGAGAGAGAAAGCTAAGGTGGGCATTTTCTGCATAAACTATCAACAGCCACACTCAGACCCTGTACAATGGCTTTGCCATGTCACTAAGCCTTGTGGAGCATGCTGATGCTCTGCCACTTTTCCTGCAGTACTTGGTGGCCACGCCCATCCCAACAGCACACACTTTCTCAGGGCTTCCTCCACTCTACAGTCCTGAAGTTACGATCTGTGTTGATCATTAGTGACCCTCAGAAAAGCACATTTTGAGACTTAGGGGTGTTTCTCAAAATAGTTTGTCTACAACCCGTGAAATAGTGGGATTTAAAAATTATCTAAAGTTATAATCTATCAAAGTAAGAATTTTTAAAACTTTGTTCTGTGGTGTGTGAGAGGCACTACTGAGTCTGTATTTTGTTTGCAATATTATACTCTAATTTTAAATATTACCTATAGATCAGTTCTACAATCACAGTTGTCATGAGTTATGAAACCCATATTTATACGATGAAACTAAAATACCCTGTTAGTTATAAGAAATTTTCCAACTATGGTATAACCTTATATAGGATAAAACTATTTTCAGCTCTGTTGCCCCTGATTAAACCTCTCCAACCTTTCAAAGAAGTACAGTGCTAGGATATACAAAGAACTTTTATTGTTATAATTTAACAATAAAAGACAGAACCTGAACAAATACAGGCATGAGACTGAATAGACATTTCTCCAAGGAGCATATATACACAACAACTAGCAATGCAAATACCATCAACACTAGTTATTACAAGAACATAAACTGAAACCTTCATGAGCCACGACCTCACAGCTAGGAGGAGAATACAAATAAAAGCTTTGAGAACAACAAGGAGCACACCTAGAAGAAACAGTATTATTAGACAACAAGAGAAATGAATTATTTTAATACATGCCACAATACAGATGAATACTGACTGAAACAGTATACTAAGTAAAATGAGCAACATAATGTATGATTCCAATAACATGAACTAGGCTTACTAGCTGAGTTCAAATAGGCAGAGAGTAGGTGAGCGGCCGCAGGCAGCACTGGAAAAGGTGATGGGAATCGCTTGCTGATGGGCATGGGCTTCTTTTCAGTGCTATCAAACTGTCTGGATGGCGAAACATTGTGAGAACACCAAAACTTCAATAAACCATGTACTTTCAGAGAGAATTGTGAGTTTGTAGATTATATGTGTATAATTCACATACATACATACGAGATAGATTTTAAAAAATCCTAAAAGTAGACAAAACTGCTCCGAAGATTTAAAAAAGTTATAGGAGCTCCATATTATGATTCTATGTTGGACTTCACGTGGAAACAGTACAGTCCTGTCAACAAGAACGCCACAGATCTGAAGGAAGGCAAATGGCAGTTCAAATTATAGTTCAACTACATAGTAACTATGGGATCCTGGGAACATCATTTAAGGTTTCTGACCCTCAGTCTAGTTGCCTACTACAAAAATAACATCTACCTTTGTAGGCCAAATTAGTGATAAAGTGTACTTTCATAACCGAGCCTCTAGTATCAGTGGCGTGGGTCACTCTAGTTACTGGAGAGTTAAAAATACTGTTAGATTGCCCACAGGTAAAGAGTGGGAACTGTTTTTAACCAGGTTCACACTTCTAAGAGAGCTTGCCTAATGAATCTGTATAGAAAGAAAGGTGGCTAGTTGAAAATAGAAATATATGTTGAACAATTATGTATAATAAACAAACATTATGCCAGAGCTTGGTGAATACAACTTTGAGAAACAAATGTAGGGAGCATGGACAAAAAATATGCAAGAAACTGCAAAAAAGCATGCTAAGTTTAGGACAGGGGCAGTAAGGTACCTGAGGTATAGAGAGGGGAAGCAGCACACAGAGAATTGAACCAACAAATGTAGTGATCCTCTCAATTACATACTTAAAACACCGAGGTTAGATATGAAAAGCAGCAGCAGCAGTAATAATAATAATAAATTAAACAAAAACAAGCTAGAATTTTATGGGGCCAGGAATAAAGTAAGGAAAACTAAAGGAAAAATAACTGAGTATTCTTTCCCTGAGATTCCCTAAGTCAACCACTAAGATGGTTCCTCACTCTGACCCACACATGCACACCCTCTACTGACAATGGGTCATCTAGGAGCTCCATAAACAGTAGACACAACAGTGCAGCTTGTGATACAACATTCAGTTGCTTCTGAAAGATGAGTTAGTCTCAAATAGGAACTTTTGTCTTCATTTAGTACATATGTACATGTACAGTACCAACTGGTATGTAACGAAAAATTGTGACAAAAGAAAAAAATCATTGGGAAATACATAGAAGAATCCTAGTTACCAAAGGTCTTAGTTTATAGTTTATCTGTTTTATTGGAGATACTAAATAAAAAATAAGAATTTATAAATAAAATGAAAATTTATTTTTTTCCCTAAAATTTTATTTTATTTGTACTAGAGTTCTGCCTGCATTTAAGTCTATGCACCATGTGCATGCCTGGTGCTAGAGAGGTCAGAAGAAGTGTGGCCTTGTTGGTGGAAGTGTGCTACTTGGGGAGGAATTTTGAAACTCAAGCCAGGCCCAATGGCGGGTGTCTCTCTCCTCCCCCCAACCTACCTGCTGTCTGAGGATCCCAATGTAGAACTCTCAGCTACTCTCTATCATCATGCCTGCCTATGTATCACCATGCTCCCCACCAAGACAACAATGCACTAAACTTCTAAGACTGTAAATAAGCCCTAATGAAATGCTTTCTTTTATAAGAGTTGCTGTGATCATGGAGTCTCTTCACAGTAAGAGTCAGTTTGCAGAGGAGAAGTATACAATATGTAGCTGCAGAGCAGGGCTAGACAGAGAAGCCATGCTGGTTACCTCGGGGAGCCTTCTGAAACCTCAGCTCATGTAGACAGACAGACATCTATCTGCTTCACAGAACAGATGCCAAGATTAAATGAGAAAGTACATACACTCTGACAAAATGGAAATCCTTAACGCATAGTAGGCATTACTTCTTATAAAGAAAGGATGGCTTTGTTTTTTCAGAACACAATTTCTTGCATATCTGTCTCATATCTACTTGTGACCTGATAATAATCAGGTTTATTTGAGAAGGCAAGTCACAGCACTATCAACTTCAAAAGCATTTTTTTACTCCTTTGTTTTTTTCTGCTGCATAGACAAATGCAGAATTAAGCTATTTCTTAAAAAATGCAGGTCACTCTCTCTTCCTGTAAGCAGTCAGAGGTGACCTGTGAAGATGGTTCGCTACTCTCTTGACCCAGAAAACCCCACAAAATCATACAAATCAAGAGGTTCAAACCTTCATGTTCACTTTTAGAACTGTCCAGGCCATCAAGGGTATGCATATCCGCAAAGCTACCAAGTATCTGAAGGATGCCACTTTAAAGAAGCAATGTGTGCCATTCCAGCAGTATAATGGTGGAGTCGGTAGGTGTGCCCAGGCCAAACAGTGGGGCTGGACACAGGGATGGTGGCCAAAAAAAAGGGCTGAATTTTTGCTGCACATGCTTAAAAATGCAGAGAGTAATGCTGACCTTAATGGTTTAGATGTAGATTCTCTAGTCACTGAGCACATCCAGGTGAACAAGTCACCTAAGATTCGCCAACAAACCTACAGAGCTCATGGCCGGATTAACCCATACATGAGCTCCCCCTGACACATTGAGATGATCCTCACTGAGAAGGAACAGATCGTTCCAAAGCCAGAAGGGGAGGCTGCACAGAAGAAAAAGATATCCCAGAAGAAACCGAAGAAACAAAAACTCATGGCACGGGGATAAATTCAGCATAAAATAAATGCAGATAAAGTAAAAAAAAAAAAATGCAGGTCAAGTGTGCTGAACAAGACTTGGGGGTTGTGCCATCTTCAGTTACATAATGCTTGAGGTTAGTCTGAGCTACATGAGACCCTGTCTCAAAAGACCCAAAATCATAAAAATAACACCTTTTTTTTCTAATGAAAAAAAGTAATGAACTTTTAAAAAGGTTTTATGATTTATTTATTTATATTTCTTATTTTATGTGCATTGGTGTTTGTCTGCATGTATGTCTGTGTGAGGGTGTCACATCCCCTGGACCTGGAATTATAGACAGCTGTGAGCAGCCATGTACGTGCTGGAATTGAACCCAGGCCATTTGGAAGAACAGCCAGTGTTCTTAGCCACTGAGCCCTCTTTCTAATCCCCCAAATAATGAATTAATAAAAAAGGAAATCAGGGGGATGGAGAGGTGGCTCAACAGGTAAGAGCACTGACTGCTCTTCTGAAGGTCCTGAGTTCAATTCCCAGCAACCACATGGTGGCTCACAACCACCTGTGATGAGATCTGATGCTCTCTTCTGGTGCATCTGAAGACAGCTACAGTGTACTTACATATAATAATAAATAAATAAATAAATAAACAAAAAAAAAAGGAAATCAGGAAAGAAATTCCACTCACAACAGTTTCAAAACAGAAGAAACAAAATGCCTCAGTACTCATTTAAAAAGCCAGGCGTCTGTGATGGTGCACTCTTGTAATCCCAGTGTTGAAAGGTAGACAGACGGATCCCAGGGCTTCTTGGCTACTTGGCCAGGCTTACCAGCAAGCCCAGGTTCCAGTGGTTAGCTGGTTTCTACACCATCCCACTCACTCAACCACATCAAAAATCCCAGCTGGGGAGAAGACTCATGAATTAAGAATATTTGTTTTTCTAGTATGGGACTCAATTTTGTTTCCCAGAACCCACAAGGCAGCTCAGTAACTGTCCATGTTGTTCCAGTTCCAGGGGGTTCAGTGCCCTTTCCTGACCGCTGTGGATGCCAGGCATGCCCCCAGCCCTGCTTGAGCTCGCAAGCGTGCACACACTTGAGGATTACATGTGATCTTGATTCAAATGTGTATGTATCTAGAAGTGGTCGTGTGTGGGGGTAGTGGAAAGGGTACTATGGGAGGGAGAGGACATCTTCAAAGAGTTCTGAAGGGGAGAAGATGATACTGGGATCTATGTGACATGGGAGCAGAAGGGAAATGAGGTGGTGAAGGGGAGGAAGCAGGAAGGATAGGTGTGTCTTGCTCTAGTTAATGTTCTAGTACAGTGAAGAGACACCATGGCTAAGGCAGTTCTCATAAAAGGAAGCTTTAATTGGAGGTTTGCTTAGTTTCAGAGGTTTGTCCATTATCACCATGGTAGGGAGCAGACAGGCATGGTGCTGGAGCAGCAGCCAAGAACGTCACATTCTCATCCCGGCAGCAGACAGACACTGGGCCCGGGGTGGAGTTTTTAAAGCACAAAGCTCACCCCCAGTGTCACACCTCTTCTAACAAGCTACAATTCTTAATCCTTTCTAAACAGTGCATCCCCTGTGGACTAATATATAAGCCCCTGGGGACCATCTTCATTCAAACCACCACAGTGGGGAAAGGGATGAATAAGAAAGAAGTATAACAACACATGTATGAAAATGTCATGAAACTTTCACTTTATATGTGAGCACAGAAAATAATTAAAATAAAAATGTTCCTAAAAATATTCTTAAAGCTTCTAAAAAGAAGCTTTAAGAACTAGCCTGGAGTTACAAATACCATACAAGAAAGAGTTGGGACAAATCCGTAGGAAGTTCACTTGATTTTGTTCCATGTCCTGATACAGCATCACTCAGTACCATCTGCTACTGATTCTGTGCACCAAGAGTGGTTTCCTACATCCTATTCTGTTTCCATTCCTGGTGCAAAGATGTCACTCTACACAGTCCTAGGGTTTCTATGCTGTGATAAAAACAGGACTACCTAAAAGCAACTTAAGGTTTATTTTACCTTAAAGTTCTACATCATAGTTCATCCTTGAGGAAAGTCAGAGCAGGAGCTCAAAGCAGGCCACGGAGGAATGCTGCATCCTGACTTGCTCTGGATAGCCTGTTCAGGCTGCTTTTCACCTAGCACCCAGGACCACCTTCCCAGGGTGACAGCACTCACAGTGAGCAGGTTCCTCCTACACCAATCCAAGAAAATGCACCAGAAGCTTGGTACAGGTCCCTCTTCCCAAATGACTGTAGCTTGTGACAAGCTGACATAAAACTAGCCAGCACTACTATCCTGTTACACTGCCTCTCACTAACTCAACTGAAAAGCAACTGCCAAAAAACGTTGTACTGAGATATATTATAATGAAATGAATATTCTTAGGTGATTTCTCTTTCTGTAACATTTCCACTTAAAATGATAACAAAATAATAACAAATGAGAAATGCTATGCAATTAACTTAAATTCATTTAAAACTTTTTTCTCCCTAGTAGAGGCACAGAACAGATTTCCATCTTTTAATAATTTATATTACAGTTATTAAACATACCATCTCTCCTTTGTGGTCCGATAAACAATAACAAAGCAACATATGATTGCATGTCTACTTGGTAAAGATGAAGACAGCAACAATTCCCAGCACTACGCGGGGCTGGGGCCAAAGCATTTTCTTGAACAGCCACACGACATTATTTAGTACACTTTGTTTTTAAGGGGAAAAGTAAGAAAGAAAAGCACGGGAAGACTTGAATAAATACAGTACCTTAGTGTACTACCTACCACACAGCAGTCATACACAGTACTACTGAGAATATTCAGCCACACTGTCATTTACTGTTAATTCTATATGTCAGACATTATGCTAACCAAAGACAGTGTCTTTTCTCCATGAAGGTTACCCATCTACCCACAGGACTATACATCATACATTCTCAGTTTGTAGAAATCCATTCTGTGTTTGCAAGCAATGAAATTGCCTAGCTACACTTTCCTCAGAATGTCTCCATTGCTATGCCATGCATGACTGTGTATTTACACAGATGTGACAGAAACATTTCTTTTTAAAATTATTTTAATTTGAGGCAGAATTAACAAAGATTTAAAATGCAAATATCCTAGATCTTCAGTTTGATTAATTATATACATATACATATATACATACACACACACACAACTTGTCCCATAAAAAATTACACAGACCATTTTCTCTTTCCAGTATGTTTTCCTAAGGCCCACCTGCAGTTCCCACCACTCTCTATGCTCTCAGAACCATGCTCTGTAAGGAGAAAAACATCTCCTGCAAGTTGTCCACACACACACTATATTGCCCTCCACAGAACACAAATACATACATAGATAAGTAAATGTATAAATGTTTTTGTTTTTAATATGAAAAAAAATCCCACAATCTTTTTGTTTGTTTTTGTTTTATTTTTTTCTCACCTGGGTTTCTCTGTGTAACCCCAGCTGACATGGAACTCACTCTGCAGAGCAAGCTGGCCTTGAACTTACAGAGATTCCCCTGGCTCCTGAGCGAGTGCAGTCCCTGCCCAGCTAAGACCCCATGGCTTACCTACTGTACTGATGAGTACACATGCTGTTCCTAGTTTGGGGATATTACAATGAAGTTGTTCTTCATAGTCTTAGACAGACAATAAAAACATCCATTTTGTATAAGTACATACCGAAAGTGCAAAGCTGGAGTCACTGCCTCACAGTGTAGGCACATGCTCACTTGAAAGAAACTGTACACTTTCTAAGGTGCCTGTGCTCTTATTTATTCCCAACAATTTGTGACCCTTCTCCCTGTCCTCAAAGCCAAACAGAACAAAATGCCATGAAGTTTGAGTTTGATTTATTCTGAGAAAGAGACAAGTATCAGAAGTACTCCTTTATCCACAATGTACTTTGCATACTAGCACTAATAATACAGATACACAGTGATGTAATAACATTGATTTGAAAGGGAAGAGCTGATAGTTTTTTTTTTTAAAGATTTATTTATTATATGTAAGTACACTGTAGCTGTCTTCAGACACACCAGAAGAGAGCGTCAGATCTCATTATGGATGGTTGTGAGTCACCATGTGGTTGCTGGGATTTGAACTCAGGGCCTTTGGAAGAGCAGTCAGTGCTCTTAACTGCTGAATATCTTTCCAGCCCTGAACTGATAGTTTCTTATCTTTGTAATTTAATATAAATATTATATTACTAATTATATTGTTTAGATAATAATGGTGGGGGGGAAAAGGTTTATACATGTTTGCTAGAGATACAATTTAAAAAATATATATGTATATATATATATATACATATATATATATACATATATATATGTATATATATATATATATTTGAGACAGGGTTTCTTGTGTAGCCTTGGCTATTTTAGAACTAGCTCTGTAGATTATTCCGGCCTTGAACTCACAGAGATTCATCTACCTGCCTCTGCCTCCCTCCCAAATGCTGAGATTAAAGGCACGCACCACCACTGCCTAGCTTAAAAAATAGATTTTTAAAAATCTATTTTATGTAATTCATAGGTAGAAAATACAGATAGGGAAAGGAACTGTAGTGTAAAAGACAAGTGAGGTTAAAACAAATTTTTCCAAAAAAACTGGCAAAGTAGGGTCATGGTTACATGCTTCATGAAAACGTCTAAGGAAGGAGCCGATGATTCAGAAAGCCATTCAGTAGATGAACGAATGGGGTCACAGCATCCCAGGCATGACAGAAAGGCTAGTTATGGCTAGGAGTAACTTGGAGCTAGCAAATCACGGCAATGTTTTGTTTTGTTTTGAACACATTATTAAATGGCTTCTTAAAGAAAACAATAATTTATGCCAGTAATTACATGATCTTCACTCAAATTTCAGGACCTATAAATGTAATTTTGTTGGAACAACGGTATGTCTGCTGGTTCCATGCTGTCTATTACTGCTTTCACTTTACAATGACAAGGCTGAGAAGCTGGAGTGGACACAACATGGTCCTCAAAGCTGAGAAGATTACTCTCTGACTCACTGGAGAGAATAGACTTTGCCTTGTGTTTTAAGCCTTAGATCTATCTAAACAGAACAGACTAACTCCAAGTCATCTAGACAGTTTATTAATGAAGGCTGAGAATGAGTGTTGATATGTCTACATCACATCCCTCCCCTCAAAGCTCAGAGGATCTACTCAAAAGATGGGGCACAAAGAGCCAGAGGTGGTGGCTGACTTCAAGGACACAGCAGGGCAGATGCACATGTGAGCGCAGAGATCATGACAGCATGCATAAGACCTACACAAGCTCAAGAGAGACAAAGTCGCAGCATGGAGGAAGGGAGGTGGGTAGGAGGCCCTCGACCTAGCTGGGGAGCTACTGGCAGTTGACTACCACCTGGGAGAGGGCAAGTGGAGTTTTCTTCAATGGAGACTATGATGTTAGGTAATCAGGAAGATGAAGGAGGATCTGGGAGGAATTGGGAAAAGGAGGTGAATATGACCAAAATTCATTGTATGAAATTCTCAAACAGCAAATAAAATATTCCTCTTAAAAAAGTGTTGAAATAAAGGAAGAAACAATGGATTTTTGGCTGAGTGTGGTGGCGCATACCTTTAATTCTAGCACTTGAGACAGAGGCAGAGACAGGGACAGAAGGTATAACAGTGAATTCCAGGCTACCCATGGTTACATAGCAAGACCTTGTCTCAAACAAACAAACAAACAAACAAACAAACAAACAAACTACCAAAATCAGTGGGGTTTTGGTCATTTTTCATTCATTCATTACTTACTGAGTTCATCGCCAAGCACCGGAAATATAAAACAAACAAGCAATCTCCCCCTATTCAGAGATAGACACAAGACAACTAAGCAAGATCATATTGCTGTGATAAAGGTTCCAAAGAAAACACACATGAAACCATGATGGACAGGGAGCTTAGGAGGACTCTAAATACCTCTTTTGAGGAAGCACTGGGAACCAGCCTATGGCTTTGCTAAAGCTGACAATTCAGTATTCTTAGACTTCCACAGACACAGAAGCAACCCAAAAGAAATGACACTGTAAGGAGCACATGTTCAGACTACCTCCCCGTACTTTTTCAGTGGTATTTCCTACTACAAAGTACACATGAGTGTAATTATGTGATAGGTTCAAATGGTTCAGAAACAAAATAAAAATAATAAAAAGTGCAGCATCATATCATCACTTTATTACTGAGCAACAGGCTTGGTTCCAGAACGCCATTTCCATTCACTGTGTTCTATGGCAACAGTTAGTTTTTTCCTACAGTGGGAAAAACATTCTGCTCAGTATAAAATGTAGGACCCTGGTAAATCAAACACGTCAAATGAAATTTAAGTAGAAAGTATTGCTTAAAGTAAAATTAGGCTTTCCTTCTTTTACACTATAAACACAACACAACAATTAAATAAAAAAATAACCATAAAAGGTAAATAATTCTAGAAACAGTAGGACATTCTTTCGTTGTACTCAGTGCAGCCTAACGCACAGCTGATGCAGGTTAATGTACCAGTTGAAGCTTGAAAAAAAATGATAAGCTATAAACTCTGGAACATGAGCTGCTGTCATTTGGTCATATTCCAATATAACTTGAAAATAGAATCCATACATTTTCTAAGTTGCCTCTGCAGTCTGTTTTATGCCTAAAAATAATTTAGAGTACAAATAACTTTCTATTTAAAATTTAAGCAAGTTGAAGTAACATGAAAATCAACTGTTCGGTAATCTTTTAGACATTTTTAAAATAATCAGGCAATTCTAGTTGATTTTTCCTTATGAAATGTGAGAAAACATGATTACCAATCCATTGAAAAGCCAGATACAGGTCTATCAAAATGTAAGGTAGAGTTCAATGTAATGATTCATAGTGTCTCTAATAGAAAGATTCAGCAGTTCTCAATCGAGGCCTTTATTTCTTCTCTGAATAAATGATGCCTGAAATTTTTATTCTTGTTCTAATGGAATTTCAATGGCCTTCACTGCAAATCTACTGGAAATTTTTGCATATTAAGTGGAAAAAATTAAATGATGTTAACCACATTTTAATGTGATTAAGGCTGACAGGGTCATTATTTCTGCTAATCACTCAGTTTAAAAAGCTCAAACAAAACTTTATAACAGACAAGGTTTTTAATTTTATGTATATCTTGTTGAAATTAAAAAAAAAACTGTAGAAGAAGAGGGAAAACCCCCATAGAAAACACAGTCTTAGAAGAAAGGAAACCAATGAGCAGCTCTCTGTTTGCAGATGGGTTTCATTATACTTAATCTGTGATGTAAAAACAAAAATGCAAAACAATCTCATGCCGCACATGCCCCTCTGGTCTCTTTCCTTTTAAACACGGAGTGGGTAAGAAATGTACTTTGTAGAATTTTGAGTTCTGTGTTTCCTATTTGCTGCTAAATGGAAACAAATATCATTTTTTCCCTTAGATCTTATAGCAAACTAAAAACAGAATTAATGCATAATACCACCTCAAACAATTCTTCATGTTCTGTATTTTATTTTAATCTATTCCATACATCATGAATATTTCAGATATATACAGATAAACTAAAAACCACTGATACAAATCTCCAGGAGGAGTGACACTAATTGCTATCAGCAGAATAACAGGGATTTTAATGACCAACAGTATGTACAGATAATTTGTCTTTTCTACTTTCTGGTACAAAATTTACTTTTCTTACTGGTCATTCTATACTAGAAGCCAAATACTAAACTAATCCTTAAAGTTCATGGGCATATGGAGTAACTTTGGGGCTCCATTTACAAAAGGACAGTTATGATGTGACAGCACATCATAATATTCCCAAGAAAAATGAGTAGGAGCCAAGCTCAAGTAACTTTCCAAGCATTTCAGTATTCTCCATAAGAAGTAACCTGTAGCTAGGTACGTAACACATCCAACTACACAGGCTGCACTGATACGCACTACCTCTTTTGTTGGCTGTAAACCGCTTAACCAATACTGGTTGCTGAAGATTACCTTTCAATTACTAACAATACTAAATTGGTAATTTCAACGAACGGTCTGGGGAATATGACTCATCTTGAGATATAAATGCAATGTGAGCAGCCTTAACCTTGGAGTTATAATTTTTACTGAAATAGATTTAGCTTTTAGAAGACTGTGATGAGAAAGTGGTTTTTGAAAAGAAACCCACACCTGGAGTTCAAGCAGTCTCATTCTTCTGACTCACCTCAATCGAGTAAACTCACATCAAATTCATTAAACTAAAAACAAACATCTCATGCACAAAAAGATTAGATACATTTTGCATTGTAGTTTCTTAAAGCATTATGATCATATCCAATAACAAAGCAGTAATTATAAAAAGTCAGCTACAGGTGCAGTACCTTATCAAACATCGATTGTCCCTTTCAAGGCAAATTACTCAATTGCATGCAAATAGAAAACTGAGTTTACCTCAGTGATCACACTCTAACAAAAGCAGAGAGCCTGGCCATGTGTTAGTCCTCGGAAGGTAATTTATGCTAATGTCTGAAAAACTGCTCTTCTACTTTCCTATTAAAAACCACTAACAACTACTCCTCAGTAAGAAGCTCAGACTTCTGCCCACAGAAGTGATTAAAGTCTGAGTAGATTATATAAATATCGAGAAAAAAATTCAACTTGAGTGCTGCACTGTGCCGTAATCCTTCTTGTCCACAGAAAGAATTAATATCGTTGAACTTTTTTAGAGTGATGCTATGCACTGGTGCATCAACTAATAACCCTCCAGCCTGTCTCTGCTCATCTAAGAAGAGTCCCTGCTGAATGTTCTAATGCATCTTATTGTGAGTCTTCAGCAAATAAAACTTCATGTATGAGCTCATGATGTGCTCTGCTGCCGGAAAGTCGCAGGCTCTGTGGGAAGCTCTTTATCTTCCCAGCAGTCAGTTCTCCGAGAACATCAGTGCAGCGACTGTAGTTACCTGTAGCCGAATTACTTGTATTTTCTCACATCTGTGTCCAGCAATCTAAGCCATGATGATAAAGGGTCATTAGGTTTTGAGTGAGGAAGGGGGTGGACTAGACAATTTGCTCTGATAAGCTCCTTGTTGGGAGCTCCCGTTTAGAATGTGAAATGTCGGAGATACACAGTTTTACACGAAAAGGGAAAAGAATTTCACTTTTCTGCACAAACAATTAAAAACAGAGCAGTTTAATGCCTCATTATAGTCTGCTGACTTTCATTTTACTTAGGTGTTTCTCAATTAAAGGCATTTAAGACAAATAATTTTCTGCTTTTAAAATAGAAATCCACACTCTATTAGCCACAAAGAATTCGGGTACAATTACTAAGATAACTGCTGTTTGGTGCACAGCAAAGCAATTTCCCACAGTGGGACTTACAGTTCAATTTACCAGTTGGGCAAATATTTTGTGCTCTGTAGTGGCCTAGAGAGTTAAAAGCCATAGGTAACGTCAAGAAGTGTTATACTTGGAGAAAAGTTTCTTCAATACAAATAGATGCTTTAGATTTCAAAGTATCAAGGATATTCTAAAAAAAAAAAAGAAAAAAAAATCCCCCAAATTAATAGTTAAATTTAAAAAGTACCACAAGACACAACTGTTACATACACTACCTAACACAAAGGCTGCAAATGTAAAACTCACTAAGGATAATGTTATTTTCCTGTTTGCAGTGGGCTCTAAATCATTCTATACTTAATCATATTTTCGCAGTAATCAGCTCATAGAATGTTACAGTCTTGATTAGATTATGAAATAAGAATGCTAATTACTTAATTTTAAATGGTTTAGAATAATTGTGTCAAATTATAGGAATACGTGTTTAAAAGTTTGTTCTATCACCGTCCTTTAGATAACTATGCACAGAGAGAGATGAAACGGAGATACATATTGCTTGATGAAGATATAGTCCGCTGGAGCACTAACTTACTACTGCTAGCTAGGTCTGATTACTTCAAGGCACTGTTATGTCTCCTTCTGAAAGGCTATTGTAAGAGAAAACAGTGACTGGTATAAATAAAGTGCTGCCAGCCTCAAGGAACTACACTAGAACAACAAAAGTATGGGAATAAAAGCATACAATTTCTTTTTTAAATGAAACATCAAGTAGTGACTTGAGGCTTTGGGGGGGTTAGTCTAAAAATGGTATTTATTTGGATTGTTTGAAGGTTTTCCAATGTTGCTGGAGAAAAAAATAAAAATACTATTTTCAAGGTCACTTGCTAGCATTAAACACAAGCAAGCAATATTTTCTAAGATTAAAAACAAACATTTAAAAACTCTCATTCTGTCTTTAAATACACAAATTACCAAAAAACCCTCTCACCAAAGCTGGAGTATAGGATACTATCACCAGTGTACAGACATTTCCTAAAATAAAGATGGTCAGAAAATGTAACATTCTGGGGAAGAAACACTAACATCCCAAGGCACTGTGAGAACACAAATCCATGATAATTATTCATGCACCAAGCCACTGTAAACCTACATCATTTCTCAGACCTGGATGTGTCAGGAACTTTGACAATTATGACTGGAGCCAGGAAACTGTAGCACTGCAGAATTTCTTATGAATTTCTCCAGTTACTTTTTATAAATGCTGTCTTGGATGACAGCTTAATGTGTACCACATGCAATATTTATTCTTCTTCAGTGTCAGACTGTCTAGCCATCCCAGGGAATACAAAGAATGTCACTTATTAGGATAAAAGCACAAGGAAGGTAATCAAGGACACATGTAACATCAGCCAATCATGCCCCATTTCCACAGCCTCCTCCATTCATAACAGTTCAACAATTATTTGCTTGCTGATAACTTGCTTTCAGGCTGTTTGCGTTCACCATAATGGTGGTTTGCATTTATTTTGCTCTTTAGAATTGGACACTTGCTGTGCCATACGTATTTGTCAAAACTTTATATCTTCTGTCAGAAATGGATTAGAATATAAAATAATTTCTGTTTGTCAGGAACCACTAAGACAACAGTCAGTAACCCTTGATGTCAATAGGCCACTAAAATAAACTATAAAACTGCAAACCACTACTATTAAATATTTCATAGGGAAGACAGTCCCTAAGTGATACCCTGTAAGAAGGCAGGGATTCCCAGCTGAGCCACTCGCACACCTCCGGCACAGGGCTAAGGACGCAGACGAGCCTTGCTTTTCCTTTTGTTTCACTTTCCACAGCTTATGAAGCTTACAGAATCTGCCAATCTAATTCAGTGATTTTGAAGCTATATATTCTAAATGTCCAAGTAATAAGTCACAGTGAAGTATAAATATTTGACAGTCCATACGTACTTTAATTAATAACATTTGAAATAAAATATCCTAGCACTACAATAATCATGCTTTGTGTAATTAAAAAAACACATAATTCCTAAACCACATTTAGTTCAAAAGCTGTATTTACTCAGATATGGTTTTGCAGCTGTATTATAATAGCCTTTAAAAGCTCTTGCTGCAGACAACCACATGTTATCTCTGAATATAGAAAAGAAAACAAATGGTTGCTATCACTGTATTCTCTTGTTTTGTTCCCTTTTGTCTCTGTTATAGATCTGGCCTGAATTAGCTTAAAGCTCTATGATATAAGAAATTGTTATGTAAACTGTTCTATATAACTCCTTAAGATATAATTGGGGGGAGCACCCATTTCCAAATAATAACGTATGCTTACAGATTTCTCTTCTGCAGTCTCTATTTAAGAACTGTCTTGTAACATAATTTAGTTATTTAATGTATTAGGCGATTTACTTATGGTTATACAGTCATACAACATAGCTACTGACTAAAAATGAAAATATACAGGACAGAGTCTCAAAACTCCACTTGGTTAGAAATGTATAGGGACAAATCTTAATGAGTGAAAATGGAGACAGAGCAAGATTTTCTAAAGGCTGCCATTCTGGGTAAGTCCTGAACATCTATAGGACAGTAAGATTCAGCTTAGCATTCTGTCTAGGCAAGGACTGGCTCAGGGGAATTTACTACGTAAGGCAGGGTCGGGCATTGAGTAATTACTTTACTTATGTTATACACACACGTGTGCTTTTCTTACAGAATTAGAAAGACTGCATAAAATCACACTTAAAGTGAACCTATTATATCATAGAACAGTTCAACTTAGTATGCTGGACATAGTATTACACTTACTTTTGACAGATCTTTAAGAAAAGCACTCTGACAGGTGAAGGGCTGTAAGAAAGCTAACCAGACTGTGTTGCCATTCTTTCTAAATTTCACAATTACATGTGTTCTCTGGCAGATATGAATTTTTGTATAATTTTCAGTAGAATTTAAGCAACATAGAAAATTCTTTGCATGGTTTTTTGCATTAAAATGTGCTATAATGCAAAAACATTTTATACTTTATTTCCTGAGATCAAACTAAAAGAAATGTTGCAAATATTTAACTAGGTTTCTTATTTTACTTCTCTAAGTCTTAAGCTGTCCTAACTAACAGGTTGTATTTTGTCTTATGAGGCTGTTAGAAAGATGAAACACAACAAAGTACATATGTAAATGCCCCTAAGTCAGGTACATAATAAGCTTTTAATTAATGGTAGTTATTTCTCCCAGTCTCTCCCATTCATTCATACACACACACACACACACACACACAACACACACAACACACACAATGTTCTTTTCAATATACTGCTATGTAGTAAAATAGCAATTACCCAGAGCAATACACAAATCATCCACTTGTAAAAGAGACACACAAAGTCAGACAGACTTGAATCACTATTTTTTTTTTTTTTTTTTTTTGGTTTTTTGAGACAGGGTTTCTCTGTGTAGCCCTGGCTGTCCTGGAACGCACTTTGTAGACCAGGCTGGCCTCAAACTCAGAAATCCACCTGCCTCTGCCTCCCGAGTGCTGGGGTTAAAGGCGTGCGCCACCACACCCGGCATTTGAATCACTATTTTTAAAGTAGTTCTCTAAAGCAAACCCTTACTAATGATGAGAATGGAAGTAGTTGAGCAACGGTTGGTTAATACCAAGTAATCAGCCCAGAAAACATACACTGAAACAAACTGCACAGTCTGTGTTATGTACTAAGGAATGTGTGTGTGCAGGCATGCACACACACACGTATGTAACAATTAATGGCAGATGAGAAGATGATGCCATGATTTGAAAGCGAGCAAGGAGGAGTAATGGAAACCTCTGAAGGGAGGAAAAGGAAGGGGTAAACAATGTCATTATATTATAATCTCAGAAATAAATTAACTAAAAATAAAATAGGAAGACAAATCCTTATTGAGAATGTAATGAATACAGTGAATTCGCATGTAGTTCCAAGCATGGGCTGGGGGCAGTTTGATGGTAGAGCAGCCCTGTGGCCTGGGTTTGAACCCAGGTCCTCTGTGTGTGTAACAAATACCTTAACCACTGAGTTGACATTCTAGCCTGAAAGCAGATGTCTCAAAAAGTGAGTAAAGACATATTTTCCACATAGAAACAGATAAACTATTTTAATGTTTGTCTCTGTAAAGGCTGTTAAATTGGAAAAGTTTCAGAGGTAAGTCCATAATATACATTTTTTATGTTCTTTTCAGTTGCACTTCCTAATTGTGTTATGGTAAATATCTTAATCTCAAATTTTGTTTAAATCTCTCTGTGTGTATACCTTGTATGTGCAGATGCCCACAGGAGCCAGGACACATGGGAGTTAGGAACTGAGCTTGGGTTCTCTGGAGAAGAACAGATGCTCTAGCTGCTGGATCACTTCGCCAACTGTGTGTATAAGGTGAGTTGTCCAACAATAATAAAGCTTTACTGACAAAAGGTGCAGGACAGGACCAGGTTGGCATGGTACATATTTTCAGGTCCTGTTACCTTGGCAGCACTCCTGACGGTCTGCCGCTGTCACTGGATGACACGGCTGTGAGAGAATGAGTGGGCTCTGCGGACGAGCGTCTTAGGTTTCGATCCTAACACTACCCGGTGCTAGAAACTCTGGTCATCTTCAGTAATTCCCTATGTACGTGTTTTCTTTTTCCAAAGGGAGTGGTAACAGTATCTACTGTATAAGGTTGTTGGAGCTCAAATACAAGCGGAATGTAGTTAGTGTAGACTGGCATGATATCCACTCCCAGATCAATATTAGGCATACAAATTATTTGCTATAACTTTAGTTGGTAGTATTTTCTCCTACAACTTGCTCAATCTGGCAGTAAAGCATTGTTTTTAACAGACAATAGCTTGCTATTTTTAAAAAAGGGTCAAGTATTTTTTTTTTAATATTTTCTTTATTACGTATTTTCCTCAATTACATTTCCAATGCTATCCCAAAAGTCCCCCACACCCTCCCCCTCACTTCCCTACCCACCCATTCCCATTTTTTGGCCCTGGTGTTCCCCTGTACTGGGGCATATAAAGTTTGCGTGTCGAATGGGCCTCTCTTTCCAGTGATGGCCAACTAGGCCATCTTTTGATACATATGCAGCTAGAGTCAAGAGCTCTGGGGTACTGGTTAGTTCATAATATTGTTGCACCTACAGGGTTGCAGATCTCTTTAGCTCCTTGGATACTTTCTCTAGCTCCTCCATTGGGGGCCCTGTGATCCATCCAATAGCTGACTGTGAGCATCCACTTCTGTGTTTGCTAGGCCCTGGCCTAGTCTCACAAGAGACAGCTATATCAGGGTCCTTGCAGCAAACGCTTGCTAGTGTAGGCAATGGTGTCGTTTGGACGCTAATTATGGGATGGATCCCTGGATATGGCAGTCTCTAGATGGTCCATCCTTTTGTCTCAGCTCCAAACTTTGTCTCTGTAACTCCTTCCATGGGTGATTGTTCCCAATTCTAAGAAGGGGAAGTATTTGTTTTTTTAAAACTGATTTAGGAAATATTTCCTTATCAAAAACATTAGTCTACAAGAAGAACTACAGAACCTCTCCCCAGCAGCTGAGCAAGATGCCCAAAGGGAAGAAAGCCAAGGGGAAGAACCCCGTCGTCAAGAAACAGGAGGCCAAGAAGGTGGTCAACCCTCTGTTTGAGAAGAGGCCCAAGAACTTCCGCATTGGACAGGACATCCAGCCCAAAAGAGATTTAACGCGCTTCATCAAATGGTCCTGCTACATCAGGCTGCAGCGGCAAAGAGCTATCCTCTACAAGCGGCTCAAAGTCCCTCCTGCCATTAACCAGTTCACCCAGGCGCTGGACAGGCAGACAGCTACTCAGCTGCTTAAGCTTGCCCACAAGTACAAGCCAGAGACAAAGCAAGAGAAGAAGCAAAGGCTACTGGCCCATGCTGAGAAGAAAGCTGCTGGCAAAGGCGACACCCCAACTAAGAGACCGCCTGTCCTCTGAGCAGGAGTCAATAGAGTCACCACCTTGGTGGAGAACAAGAAGGCTCAGCTGGTGGTGATTGCCCATGATGTAGACCCCATTGAGCTGGTGGTTTTCCTACCTGACCTGTGTCCAAAGATGGGGGTGTCCTACTGCATCATCAAGGGAAAGGCCAGGCTGGGGCGCCTGGTTCACAGAAAGACATGCACTACTGTTGCCTTCACACAGGTTAACTTGGAAGACAAGGGTGCTCTGGCTAAGCTGGTGGAAGCTATTAGGGCCAATTATAATGACAGATATGACGAGATCCGTCGCCACTGGGGAGGCAACGTCCTGGGTCCTAAGTCTGTGGCTCGCATTGCCAAGCTGGAAAAAGCAAAGGCTAAAGAACTCGCCACTAAATTGGGTTAAATGTACACTAAATTTTCTGTACCTAAATATAATTACAAAATTAAAAAAAAAAAGAATTACAGAAGCTTTGTTAACTTGTATTGTAGTAGAAATAATACAGTTAGCACAGACATACTTTCATATCTGTGCCCATTGCTGTTACTAGTTTTTACTTCTGCTGGAAGATAGGTTCATCTCAATATATAAAAACTAGACTGTTATATTTTGTGGAAGTCTATACTGTGACAACACCAATTATTTTAGATTTGGCAATTTTATACAATTTTTAGTTTTTGGTAGTATCCACAGAGTTTTCTCTACCTGAACTTTATAGCACATGCCTACGAATGGATGCTAAAATATACTGCTTTTGCCTCTTAGCAGTAAGGTATTGGATAATTAATAAATGTACAAGGCAAAGGTAAACCCAGCAGCCACAGAAACATATCCTAGGAGGGGCACACAGTTCTCAGGTTGGTGGGAATTTGTAATGCATACTGTACATGCCACCTGGCTTGCAGCTATCACACATGAAACAGGCATAAATATTCAAATCAGCTGGACTTATTTTATCACACACACACACACACTCAAGTATATAGGCATATTCTGTTATCTTTCCAACTGTCCTATCTATAAAATGTGCATAATATTATAATTTATATAAGCTTCACGTTTTTTATTAACATCTTAGCAATTTCTGAGCTTCAAGTGCCTGTCACACAGCAGGAACTTAAACAAATGATGATCTACTGTGTGTCTTTTGGTTTGGCATAGGAAAAGCTAACCAATGACAGTAAATGTAGGAAAAAAATAAAGAATTAAATTTTAGAATGCATATATTTAAAGTTTATTGAATTGCAGTATCTTTAAATAAGAACCCCTAAGTTGGGCTGGAGAGATGTCTCTGCAGTCAAGAGCACTGACTACTCTTCCAGAGGTCCTGAGTTCAATTCCCAGCAACTACATGGTGGCTCACAATCATCTGTAATCGGGTCTGATGCCCCCTTCTGGTGTGCCTGAAGACAGCAACAGTGTACTCATATATATTAAACAAACAAACAAACAAAAGCCCTAAGTTCTTTTAAGTAGTTTCTTGAAGCTCTGTAAGATAATAAAATGTAGTCTCACACTGCCTCCTAGTTAACTTGCCCCATGCTGCCCCACACATTCTCTGTCCCTGTTCAGATCCTCGGTACGCCCTTTCTTCCTGAGCCTGAGGCCTTCCTACCTATGTTAGCTAAGATAGCATCACCATCTGCTTTGCTTTTATTCAGTGTTCTAATCACTTCTTGACATTATGTCTAATGTCTTGTTGAAGGCTATTTCCATAAGACAATAGCCTTATGCGAACAAGGGCCTTTTCTATTCATAATCTATACAGCTATAAGAATCACAGAAGGCATCAATAATTGCTTAGAAAAGGAGTTGGAGCTACAATTGGGTCTGAGCCTTCCCCATTAGGGACTCATCTCTCACTTTCTGGAAGAACACCAAGCACTCTTAGACCTTAGTCATCTTTCCCCTTCACTAAATATCCATTTTTTTTTTTTTTTTGTTTTCGAGATAGGGTTTCTCTGTGTAGCCCTGGCTGTCCTGGAACTCACTCTGTAGACCAGGCTGGCCTCGAACTCAGAAATCCACCTGCCTCTGCCTCCCAAGTGCTGGGATCAAAGGCATGCACCACCACTGCCTGGCTCACTAAATATTCTTAATGATACTTTTAATGAAATTAATGTTCTCATTGCTATATTAAAGTATTTTTTAAAAGACAGAATGGATACCTCCCAATCTTATAAAACTTTGAGGGTGAACTCAAAGTTTTTATGTCAACTATCTCAGAATATATTTTTGAGCAGAAAAACTGGTAACAAAAATGGACACAGACACCAAAGCATGTCTCACTTAAACTGAACTGTCTGCTACAATGTAAATTAAAAAAAAAAAAAAGCTTTTATGGTGTATATCACGGCATTAATGTTTCTGATAAAAAGATCCTTTCTTGGAAACTTAAGAGAACACAATAGGTAGTATTACTAGTCTTGACTATTGATATGCCAATTCTACATGTGTATTTTATTTTCACATACACACATTTCTCCAATTATAGCCAAATCAACCACTTCCCACCTTGAGGGGAGATGGTAGGACTCAGGACAACAGGAGTAGGGGAAAGTCAGGGCTTCTCTCCAGCCTTGCGAGAAAAGGTGCCCCTACGCTGGGTGATCAGCCTACAAAACACTCCATGAAATGCCAGCCAGGGAAATTTCTACAAACCAGAATGTGAAGATGCAGAACCACTGGATATCTGCACAAACACGATTTTTGTTTTGTAAATTTATAGTATTTCATTTAAAAATCATAAAATGTAGAGGCTATATAGCTTAGTAATAGAGCACACGCTTTGCACATGCTAAGCAGAAGTGAAAGAAAGCAGAATATTCTACTGTGGGAAGGCGTGGCTCTTCAGGGAATCCCCTCCACGCAGCATGCAGGGATTGAATCCTTCATCCTTAGCCTTCACTGCAAGCAGAACCAAACACACGCAGAGACACAGAGAGATGTTTTAAAAGGGCTTTTAATAGAACACATTCCTAATATATTTTTAAGACAATTTTAATGCAATGACAATTTTTAAAATTATACTAATGGAAGCTAAGCAGCAACAATAAGGTCGTTTACAAACAGTAAAGCTGTAGGGCCACGAGATGACTGTGAAACTTGGAGTCTCACTGAGCTCATGAACACCCATGACATGGGATGCAGTTTGCTCCCTTACTCATGCAACAGAAGAAAAACTAAGGAACACATCTAGGATCCAGAAGACAACTCAGGACAAACAAGTCCCTTTTCCTGTTACTAGATATCTTTTGAGTTATGATAATTAAGTCTGGAGAATTTTGTTTATATGGAATACATTTTATATGAACAATAGAATGAACTGCTCTCTATCAGGTGGCTTATGTAATTTGCATAAGTAAAAGCCAAACCAAACCAAACCAAACAACAAAATACTGAGTAGCAGAGTCCACAATATTAGTACTTCAAATTGTACTTTCCTTTTGTTTTTCTTCCTGGAGACAGTCTTTCCATGTTTCTCTGGCTGGTTGCACAGAGATCTACCTCTGCCTCTGTCTCTCTAGTTCTGGAATTAAAGGTGTCTGCCACACTTGGCAAAGCAATGTTTTTCTTAATAAATCAAACTTCTTGTAAAAGCTATTCCCTCGTTTAGAACTAAAGCATATTCTTGGCCTTTCTCAGAGTCCACTCTCCTGCTAGATACGTTACTAATGGTCCATTCTCCTGCTAGATACGTTACTAATGGTAGATAGCCATTTTGGGTTAGCCTTCAAAAAGTCTGGTGAACTACAACTGTAAATGTACACCTAGAGAATATGCAGCACGAGGGCAAAGGTCAGAGAAAGTAATTCTTTCTCTTTTCCTGCACAGATCGGGCAAAATGAACAAAATACTGAAATAGTCCAAAGTAGTGTTCTCCTTTGTGTTGCCCCAGGCAAACGTGTACACCGTCTAAGATGCCACGCTAGTCACACAAGGCTGTGTCAATTCCAACAGTCTTAAATTTTCTGAACTTCAAAATTCTCCTCCACTTCTACCAACCACTAGTCAGATTCCATTTTTTATTATTGTTACTATTTTTTAATGTGCATGGGGTTTTCCCTATATGCATGTCTGTGTACTGTGTGCATGCCTGATGCCAACAGAGGCCAGCAGAGTGTTGGATCCCCTAGGACTGGACTTACAGATGGTTTTGAGCCACCACCATGTAGGTGCTGCTGGGAACAGAATCCAGGGCCTCTGGAAAAGCAGCCAGTGCTCTTCACCTCTGAATCATCTCTGCTGTCCCTAGAATTCCCATTCTTGACTATAGCTTATCTTAAGCCATTGTTTTGGAAACAAAATCAGATCTGAGGCCATTAGTCTCTAATGTATGGGTTTTAAAGGAATTTGCCTTGAATTACTCTCTAGTGAGTAGGGACAGGCATCAGGGGGTTCTTCATGAACCAGTGGTAATTTGAAGAGCACTGCAGAATTATAAACAAAATTCCTTCATTTTTTTAGATCGCATGTGTATGTCTGTGTATGACAATGGTTCTCAGCCTGTGGGTCACAACCCCTTGGGGGTCAAATGACCCTTTTACAGGAGTCACCTAAGGCCATCAGAGTACACAGATATTTACATTATGACTCATAAGAGTAGCAAAATTTCAGTTAGGAAGTAGCAATGAAAATAATTTTATGGTTATGCCTCACCACATCATGAGGAGCTATATTAAAGGGTCATAGCATTAGGAAGATTGAGAACCACTAGTATATGAGGAAATGCATAAATAAATCATTTGAGAGAATTCTATAAAATACCTGCTGTCTTTAAATAGGGCTTAAACTGTTTATTCTCTTGAAGCTAAAAAAAATTATTTAGTGCTTATTGTTTATAGAAAAAAACAATCCTATACATTTGATGAATTATATCACTCAGGAATCACTCTTAGGAGATGATGCTCATGGAAATGACAACGGATGCTCCTAACATAGTATTTTTTTAATTTACCCTACAAAGAGAAATAATGAGCCATAAATCACATTGAACAAAACAGGCAACCAGGCTTTCACATATGCATTTATTGTGGGGCAATAGTCTTTTCCTTACAAAGAAAGATACGCTTCTATAATCATCGTCCTCATGATGTGCACTAGTATACTATTGCCACTTGATAAGAACTTGAAATTGCTGAAAGAGTAACCAAAAACCAATTAATGAAAACCAAACGGAAGTCTGGCTCACTCGTACATAATCCCTGGGCCTTGATGAGGCAAGAGGGTTGCTTCAAGTTCAAGGCCAATCTTGGTTTCATCAAAGAACAACCACCACAAACAAAACAAACCCAGAAATTCACAAATATTATTACACGAAAACACACACATACATGTGAAATATGATTCAGAGGCTGGTGAGGTGGCTCACTGGGTAAAGACACTTGCCACCAGCCTTCATAACCTGAATTCCATCCCAGGATTCATATGGTGGAAGGCAAGAAATTAAGCTGTTCTCTGATGACCACAAACATGCTCTAGCATGTACTATGTACATACATATGCAAATGAATCAATTACATTTATATTAAAAATAATTTGGTAAAGTAGGAAAAGAATAAATCTATTCCATGATTTTCCCTACACCAGGTTACACAATATATATCATTTTGAATTTATTTTTGGTTTCGTAACAAACATCAAAAACTAACAAAAGCAGAAAGTTGGGCAGAAAAAAACCTGAATCAATGACTGATGTGGTGGAGCACACCTTTAATCCTAGTGCTAAGGAGCCAGAGGCAGGCAGATCTCTAAGTTTGAGGCCAGCCTAGTCTGTCTACAAGTTCCAAGAAAGCCTGGATTATACAAAGAAACAATGTCATGAAAAGCTAAAAATCAAAACACAAAATGAAACAAAAATAAAAAAACTGAATCATACATAATATGTATACGGTTTAATAATAATGTTTTTGTGAGTTTAAAATTTTGTGACCTTGACATAATCTGATTGTTCTAAAGCTTGAAAAGATTCCCAAATATTTTTCTATGAATCTCAAAACAATTTCATTATTTAAAATGATTCACTTATTAACCAAGATCTATGTAAAAAGTGTGCCTGTTTTAAATTTTATTTGTATTTTTAGATAAACATCTAATAGACAAGACCTAACTGTCCTTATCAGTAGTTTAAAGAACGGTCAGGACAGGGAAACACATGAGCGAAACATAATTGGTAGCTCTTAGGTGTAAAAATATCTAAAATTAGTTTGTTCTACTGATTCCGTAATTGGACAGCATATATTACTAACAGAGCCGCAAAGGTACAAAGATTGAAATTTAAACCTCCAATTAAGCAGTGGTTTGACAGTTTGAATGTACCATACCTGCTTGACACCATGACTCACTAAGCAATCTAAAGTGAAAGTTAACACTGGGAATAATCTTGCTTGTAACAACTGATCATGTTTAGAAATTGAAGTGTTCAAAAATCACTAGCAACCACCAAAATCAACAAAAATTTCCACATAGTTTTACTCATTCATTTGTAATTATAACACTAATGTTTTCTCTAGAGTCTGTTCCAGTATCTTGATTACTGTCATCTGATCATAACACAACTACTGCCAACTTAGCTGCCACACCAGCTTCTCTTCAGGACTTAGGTCTTACTCACCCATCAATGAACTAATGAATTCAGCACTGTTAACACAGTGGACAATCAGACCCAGTCTAGCTTTTACCTTTCAAAAGGTCAGTTCGTATACAATAGCCTTATCTACCAAAACGCTTTTTTTTTAAAACAAAGCTTAGAATTAAAAATATAATACTCTACCATTTAATGTGGATTTTAGCCAGTAACCAAAAATGTTTATCGCTCTAGAAATGTGACCTGAAATACAGTCTTCCTCTTGGGGTCAAAGTCACAGACCTTTCTTGATCTTTTCTAACCACCAAAAATAGTTTTCTACATGTGAAACACAGGGGTGTGTGTGTGTGTGTGTGTGTGTGTGTGCGCGCACACACACGCGCATGCACGTGTATCACTTCTTTTCCTTTTGGTGCTGGAGACAACCCAGGGCCCTATACAAGTTAGGCAAGTGCTTTACTCCCGAGCACCTTTATTACTGCTCCTGTGAGTACACTTACTACTGTACTGCTTCCCACATCAGTCCTATTTGCTACAGTAATATCACATGCTAACCTTAAAACAAGTTTGTTTGCTTTCTTGTTTGCAGGGCATGTAAGGGAGCAACTGATGCAACTGGGGCTTAGAAACAAACATTATCAAGAAGCAAGATGCTAACAGAAGCAAATGGATTTAAGAATTACAATGAATTTTAACTATTTACATTTGCTTGCAGTATTATGCACGATGAAAACCTAGTGTGTTTATCTTTCATAATAAAAACTCCTTCTGTGCTTTAATATGAAGGCTATGTTACATAAACAGAGGATTTAAAGCTGCAGCCAAGTGCCTGGATGGAAGGAGAGCGGCAATCTTTCTGGCTCCAGTAGATGCCATTCCCTATCACACAGTGTTTCCCACTCATAAATACATGACAAATACTTCCTCAATCATGTTTTACGAGCAGGGATGCACAGGGGGTAGTCAATGGCTAGCTTGAGGGAAAATAGGAACAGCAGGCGGCAGAAACTGTACAGAAAATGGCTATGTGGTAAATTCTCTTCTGGAACATCACTCAGTTACCCAGTCTTTGATCTTTCAGCTACAATTACACTAACTTCCACAAGATCTGGACACCTCCCCCCAACACACATATCCCAACGTCAGACCAGATCATTAGCTATACATAAAACCTACAAAAATTTGGTTTTATAAATAGAACCATTCATACATCTACGTTGTTACAAATTAAAATTTGTTCTTTAGACAAGAGCAGTTTCAATGGCTATAACCATCTCATCATCACAACTGGTCTCACAAGAAACATGGGGTGTCTGGCGACAGCTAAATCACAGACTGGCGTCTCCTAAGCAGTCTGTCTACCATTAGGGTCTGGGAAATGGTATTTACTATACAATTAGAGCCAGGGAGTTCTACCTGTAATCATCGAAATACAGGTGTGAGAAGCCCCTTTGGGCAAGGAAACTGACTCATCCCTTTTCATGTAAACTTTGATGTCTGTATTGTTCTACCCAGCCTCAGGAGAAGTTACCATTCATACTTCCATGACAAGATTTATTAACTGAAGTCAAATAATAAATTTTAAAATTCTTTCTTAAAGCAAACAATTTTTAACACATTAATCATCAAATTTATTAGAGTTTGAAACAAGATGGAACTGATTATATTTTAAAGTTAGTTACTTTTTAGAGGACAATGACCAGCCTGAACAACATTTTTATGCTAAAGTATTCTTTTTAGAACATTGCCAATAAAGAGGTTAAACTCAGCTTCCTATCAGGGACACAGAATGTCTTACAGTAATATCAACAGGGCATTTTTAGTTGCAGTAATTTCACAGAATTTATTCTAATGATTTATTGGAGTTAACCATCTGACATTAATTATTGTTTTGGCTTCCAGTCTATGAATGTTTATTTTTCAGTTTAAAGCCTTCTCACTCTTTGATATCATATGGAAATGAGAATTTTTAATGGAAAATTGAAACCATGTGCATCTAAGTACTTAATGAAGTACAGGGAGAAACCGACAATATATTTTAGGAGAATTCAGATCTTTTTCTTTGTATAGTTTTGATTTGTTTCTATGACTTAATAGTATAAACTGCTGAGGGTCTAGTGAGGCAAGTCAAAGCGAGCACTATGCCAGATGCCTCCATGTCCACACCAGCACAAGAGCTGTCTCTGAGCTAACTGTAAGCAAGGGTGATAAGTCGCGCACATTTTAGTTACATATTAGAATGGCAACACACAAATGCAGCTTTTACCTTGATACACTTTGGAAGTTTCAAGCCAGTATCTCAATCTTTTCTACACCTAAGTTTTGTGTCTGTCTGTCTCTCTCTCAAACTATTCAATTTGGGTTTTAAAATGTTATGTCCAGCTGCAATCCCTAGTAGTGGTCTTAGGGCCACCTGCAGTATTAATGAGGCTACAAGATCTCAGCTTCAAACACTTTACTGCACCAAATACATTTACTCTCATTTTGTAACAAAACTAAACAAAATATTTTAAAAAGTTAAATTTGATAAGTAAATATGTATGATTCAAAATTTCCCAATTTAATTCAGTTTGTATTGTTCTCTTAGTGTAAATCATTTAGGAGACTTACCTTTTAAATGTAACACAAGACAAAACTTTCTAATTTTAACATTTTCTGAGGAAAAGATATTAAAATCAAACACATTATTCACACATACCTATATGCTTCTGTTAGTGATACATATGTGGGAGTATCCAGGGAAAAAAAACTTACCATTTGTTTTTCTTTCTTATATAGTCTTTTTCAGAAAGATTCACCAAGTAGACCATTGGTTTTGAAGTCAAAAATAAGTGTTTATTCAACACTTCAATCTAGAGTAGGAGACAGAGAAAGAACCCTTTTAAAAAGCTTATAGTAAATATGGAGTAAAACATTGAATAATTTGAACATGAAAACTCTGAATAAACATTTTCATTTTTATAATACTTTTGTTTATAAAGGGTTAGATGTTATGAAATATTTAAAGTGGGAGATTGGAAAAGGGAAAAAAGCTTAGGAATTTACACTGGCTGACAGAAATAAAAGTAACTAGATATTACTAAGTATAAGATACTGAGCAGCCCAATGTGCTCTCTAAGCAATCAGAGCTCAGGCAGTAACAGACACAGTATTTACACGTACCTCCTTGTCATTCCAGTCATGATAGAAGCGAACAGGTTTCTTTTGATCTATAACCCAAGACTTGACTTTGCACATTATGTCCTGTACACAATGAAGGGAAAAGTAAATACAAAATGAGCAGTAAGTGCTGGACACTAAGTGCTAAAAGTTTTAAGTCCTGAAAATAAAGATAACACTTGCAATGAACAGAAATACATGTTTTGTATCGCAAATGAAAACCGATGAAATACTGATGGAACATGAAATTCTGAGTGTACAAAGTCAGCAAAATTAGTTAACGTAACAACATGAAAAACTGCAAGACAACTCAATCACATCAAAGATAAAATCTCAGAGTCAATGTTATCTAGTGATGTTACATGCTAGTATGAAATGGGGAGTATCCTGAAGAGAGGCTAAAGTACAGCTTTTCCTTAAAAATATAAACAAAATAACTAATTGAACCTATGACTGATTATTTACTACAAAATATTAAATGAACTGACCCAAACCTTTTTTTCTTCTGAATTAATTTTTTTGCCAACCCCTTCTCCCTGTCACTTCTCCACTGCTCCCCCCACCCCAACCTGCCAAAGCCTCCATTACACAATGGCAAGAGCCCTGCACTGGTGACCTCCAACCAGCTGCATTCACTTTCAGAACATCTCTCTCTGCTGGAAATCTAAAGGCCTTTTAGTTAGCAAGCTAGTGTGCATTCAGAAGGAGGAACTGCGGGAAGAGGCCGGCGGGCTTTGTTTCTCTGGCCTTTCTTCACAGAAAGATTAATCATCTGTGAAATGGAAACGCCAAACAGCAAGTGACACAAACTGAACCCTTCAAGCCTGTCCTCATCAGTTCTGTGGGTCTGAATCTAAGAGCTGCGTGTGGCAAGGGGCTCCTTACAGGCAGGTGTTAATAAAAGGCTCTCGGGGCTGAAAGGTCAAACTGAGCTCTTCCAGAAGAGGCATATTTGAGAATCATCTGGGCCTTCTGTTTTGAGGAAAATTTTTTGTTTTGTTTTTGTAAAGATAATTTATGGACCTGCTTTAAATATTCATTTCTTAAAATTTGTTGCAACACAATTATTAGTAATAGATTTCCTGAGAGTATTTTTATATTACTATGACCAGTTATTCTGTTGTAAGTGTCCATTTGTATAAATTATCTCTATATTTAGTATACCTTCATTGCAAATCTTACTGTTACCAACAAGAAAAATAAAGAAAAGGCCCTATATCCTTCGATCCTGATTTGAAGCCCCCCAGGGAAAGGACTTCCCATGGATTTTAACAAGGAAGGGGCAAGACGAAAACTTTTAATGAAATTGAACATGTTCTGCTTAAGAATAATCACTTTTACTCTTCTATAACTGAATTTCACTCATAAATGTTTAAAAGTGGCTAATGTAACACCATTTCCTACAAGGAGAAGATCAAAGTGCTATATTACAAATGCATTATGATTAAAAAAGCCCTGTGCAGCCTTGCTATTAACTGTTCTTTAAACCCTAAAAGGCTTCCCATAGATCTCACTTGGCACTGCATATACAACCTTTGACAAGTAATGTAGACCATTTTTATTCATTGCCTAAAATTGTAGGCAATTATGTGCGTCACACTGGCCACCTGCAAATCCTGAATGCCTGCTGCAGTTGTCAGTGCAAAAAACTAATGTCGGAGGGGATTAATCTAGGGGGAGAGAGTCCTCTTTAATGGCTCCAGCAGGTGAAATGGCCCAGCTGGTTACTATGATGAGTGGCCAGAACAGCTTATGTAGAGACATGCAACAAGATTATACAAAGGAAGGAAACAGAGGTACCATCTTATACTTCCTTCCATTCATCCTTTTCAATTAAAAAAAGAAAATAGACAAAAGAAAGCCAATTCAAAATAAGAAAGGGAATTAAATTTTAATCATATAAAAAGTATAAAATACTTTTGTGACAATAAACATTTTCACAAAGCCACAGGGCCTCAATGAGTGCTGATCACTAGTGAAGGAATTTCAGGGTTTCTCTTCATTTAAAAGTAACTCAATTCTTGCTTCAGGCACAGAGGCTGTATCACCGAGGTATTTTGGCATCCGTTTTTTTTGTTTTGTTTTGTTTTTCCTTTCATACTATAAACTAGGAACACTGCAGTTTTACCTAAAGAGAACCAAGTCATACTGAAGTCCACCAACAGTATTTTCCTTAGAAGCTACTGTTGTTTTAGATTACTGAAAGATGCCAGTTTTATCTAAGACAAACCAGAAGTAGGTTGCAGTCAGATAAGATTATCTCATGTAAATATTCAGTAGATGCTATATTTTCAGTATGTTCTTTTCTTATATACAAGAAAAATTAATTCTAGTAAAAAATTAAAATCCTACAGTTGATCTGAAAAACATCTAATTGGAGCAAAAGGGGGTTATCTAGATATAATAAATTATAGGCTAAGTAAATGTTTCTCTTATGGTTGCATACGTAAGCATACATATTAATAGATATAATATATTAATAATACATATAAAAACGAGCAGTCAAAACTTCCACTTAAATATATTTAGTTGAAAAATATATACTTTACTTACTTTCGGCACAAATGAGTAAAAACATTCTAATCCCTTTGCATTAATCTTTAATACATTTTAGCCATTTGAGATTTTATATTTCTTTTTAAAGATTTCTATTCATGCGTGTCGGCTATGTCTGCCATATGTGTGCAGCTGCCTACAGAGGGCAGAAGAGGGCATCGGATCTCCGGGATCCAGCAGTTGTGAGCCTCCTGATGTTTGTACTGGGGCTGCATTCAAGTAGTCTGGGAGAGCAGCAAATACTCGTAACCACGGAACCATCTTTCTAGCCCCTGAGATGTCATAGTTCTTATTTATGAGTACTTTGCCTGCATGTGTGTCTGTGTGATATGTGTGTGTGGTGCCCATGGAGGTCAGAAGAGGACATCAGATCCTTTGGAACTAGAGTTACAGATGGTTATGAGTCACCACAGCGGGTGCTGAGATCTGAACTCAGTCCTCTGTAAGAGCAGTAGTGCTCTTCACCATTGAGCCACCTCTCCCACTAAAGACCTCATACATTATAAAGAAATGCAGATTTTGGAACATGAACCTGGACTGCTTATGAAACCATCTAACATTACTAACTCAGAACCCCTAGATCTCTCAGACACAAAGCCACCAACCAGGCAGCATACACAAGCTGGTCTGAGGCTCCTGCCACATATATAGCAGAGGACTGCTTGGTCTGGCCTCAGTAGAAGATGCACCTAACCCTTGAGAGACTTGAGGCCCCAGGGAGCCGGGAGACCTGGTGGGGGCCGGGGGGGGGGCACATCCTCTTAGAGATGGGGGCTGAGGGAGAGGAGGAATGGGATGAGGAACTGTGGGAGGGCAGACCAGGAAGAGGACAACACCTGGACTGTAAAAACATAAAAGTAATAAAAAATATGAAAAATATATTCTCTGTATTATAAAGGATAAACCTGTCTGAATTTTATATTAGCTTGTAGTTTTATGGGCATTCTAATCATAGATCTAACAATCTAATGCTTAAGTATGGAAACAAATCCTAGGTGTAGTGTTTATGATGCAAAGAAAAGGATTAAGGATTACCAGGAGAAGCTGGGATGGAGCTCAGAGGTAATGACTGGTTAGTGTACACAGGACCCTGGGTTTGAGCTGGCACATTCACTAGGAAATAATGGAGAAGGTTGGGTTGAGGCAGTGCTCTTGCACTTGGATTTGGATACACTACCATGATATGTTTGAAAACCCAAGAGGAATCAGCCAGGAATTAAATATACTCATTTGGAGCTCAAAGGCTAGATCAAGGCTAGGGATACAAACTTAGAATTTACCTATATTTAGACAATTAATTCTAGCCATGGATAGGGATTCTACCACATAGGGAAAGCTGTTATGATTTAAATGTGAAACATCTCCCACAGGTTCTCGTCTTTAAACACCTGGTTCCTAGCCTACCAGTGTTGCTATCTGAGAGACTGTGAACTATCAGAAGGTGGAGCCTCCCTGGGGGAAGTGGGTCATCAGGAGAAGGTCTTACAGTTTTATAGCCCAGATGTGCTTCCTGTCCTCTGTTTCCTTCCTGCTGCACAAAGCTGTAAGTAGCCTCCACTCCTGCCAGTGTGGCCTGGAGCTGGTCCTGCTGCCACACTGCCCCCATTATCACAGAACTAAAATAAATTCTTAAAGTTGTTTCTTCTCAGGGTTTTGACTAAAGCTTTAACAAAAGTAATCAGTACACAAAATTGCCTCATCATGTAATCCGTAAGTATTTGGAACCAGTTTACAGAAGAAATGAGGAAGAGTTCAGAGCTGCAGGCTAAAGCAGGGTTCCTAAGACTTCTCCCATTAATAACCTCGTTATACCTGAGCAAGTTTTAATGGCCCTGTGTATAGAGGTATATGAAATATGCAAATGAACCAAGTATTTACTGATAATAAATTATACAAATTTTATTTTAAAATCATTTTTGAATGCATATATTACCATTTATTAGAAACTAGAGCAACTTGCATACTATGAGATGGGGGTTTACATAAAGAATTAAATGCCGGCTGAATCTTTGATACTGCCGAATGTACAGCACCTTCAGTGTTTCAGAGTTGACTGCCAATGCTGAGAAGACCCTTCACAAAAATACAAGTACAAGATGGCAGAAGTCACTTTAGGGCCATTTCTTTCTTTTTTTTTTTTTCCGAGACAGGGTTTCTCTGTGTAGACCTGGCTGTCCTGGAACTCACTCTGTAAACCAGGCTGGCCTCGAACTCAGAAATCCACCTGCCTCTGCCTCCCAAGTGCTGGGATTAAAGGTGTGCGCCACCACCGCCTGGCTGGGCCATTTCAAAAAAAGTTTAAAATTCTGTCTTAATTCCAAGCCCAAACTCTTCATTTGATAAAAAACAAAAACAAACAAAAAAACTACAAAAAAACCCCCACCTTTCAGCCAGCAAGCTGAACAATTTAAAATCAAACAGGCGAATGCTGTCAGAAACACCTTGTATTCATTACATGTTTAATCATGAATAAATTTTTGGCTGCCACACACTTAGAAATCTTTTTAATGTTGCCATGTTTTTCACAATTCTCTATGTTCAGTTATGAGGGTTGTGATTTGTCAGGCATGGTGCGTGCCTTTATTCCCTGCACTAGGGAGGCAGAGGCTAATGGACCTTTTTGAGTTTGAGAGCAGCCCAGTCTACAGAGCAAGTTACAGAACAGCAAAGGCAAATAGAATCCCTATCTCAAAAACACAAAAGTCATCACCATCGTCATCCTCACAGCCACTCATCATCTGTGAGGTACATAACCCTAGCATAGACCTTAGTGGGCCATTCTGGTGGGAGTCAGGCTGATAAATGTGGACCACAATGATCATGCTAATCAGACTGGACAAAGAAACCAAAATCTATTGGAAACTAAACTTTACTGGTTAAAGGTCAGGTCTCTTAATATCTTCCTCCTAGCTCTTAAAAACTTGAGTTCGGCTGAATTCAAGTCATAGACAGTAAGCAACCGTGCAGGTTGTGGCAGTAGTGCAGCCATGAAGACTGTAGCAATAGTGCAACCATGCAGGCTGTGGCAGTAGTGCAGCCATGCAGGCTGTGGCAGTAGTTTCTGTTCACGGCTTTTAGTCAGGGTTACGGAAAAGAAGGCAACAAATAGAAGAGACATATATATTAAAAACAAAAAGCTAAACAAAAACAAAAACAAACCCCTCCAGTTTCATGCCAGGTGAGGAAGAACATGGATATAAAGTTGCTATGAGGTAGGGTGCAGAGTATTTGTAAATGTTAAAGAAATTGCTACCATTAAAGACTGTAGATACCACTAACTTTCTCAGAAGTATTTAATGATCGTAAAGAAAAGGCAGTTGTGTCATCAAGATGGCTTGAAGCCTGGAGAGCTGAATCCCAGCTCCAGAAGCAGTTAGAGGTGGATGAGAGAACTGACTTCACAAAGGGGTCTCCTGACCTTCACATGCAACCCTGTAGCATGAGCATCCTCACACACACAGTGACAATGAGTAAAAATTTAAAATATACATGTAATTGAGGGAGTACTTAGAAAGTTGTAGCACCAAACTTTTTATTTGACAATGAAAAATCTGGAAGCTGCTTAAAAAAATCTAGTTTGATAGAGACAAATATTATATAAAACTGAGAATTCTGTGCTAGGCATAGTGCCACACACCTTTAATCCCAGACAGAGGCAGGAAAATCTCTGAATTCCAGGCTAGCCTGGTCTACAGAGAACATTCCAAGACAGCCAGGGCTGTACAGAGAAACCCTGTGTAGGGGGACGGGAATAAGGGTGTGGGAGGTTGGAGGGTGGGAGGCATAAAACAAACAAAACCATTGAGAATTCCCAATTCCAAAAACCTGGAGACCTCCACAACCTCCATCTTTCTGAATAATGACATGAGTCCACAAGTGAGAAACCCCACATCTGATCTCATGGGACTAGTGGCAGTCAGAATGAAGGAGTTCTAATGAAGGACTGCATTAGACTGTCATTACACCATAAGCATATACGCATATACACTATATAGGAAACATAAATGGGTCTGTGTTTAGAATTTGGATCCTATGCTCAAAATATAACAAGAGGCATGTGCAAATAATGAAGAATAAGAAAAACAGTCCACATCAGAAGCACTTCTGCTCCAGTAATTTTAGATACAATGTAAGCAATCTGTACAGGGAAGGAGGGAGGGAGGGACAGATGGGAGGAGGCAGGGACAGACAGAGGGAAGGAAGGGGTATTGCTGGACAAAACATAATTTTACAAATATACTAAAAGTCCATTGAAATGTATACTTTTAAAGTGCCAATATTCTAGTATATAGTTGAACTGTCTAAAAAATGGTTTAAAAGCAACAGAAAAAAAAAGTGTATGGCAGATAAGAAGAGTAAGTCAGCTTCAGGTTTGGTTGGTGGAAAATAAAATTATTTCTGTCTGCAGATTTTTATCTTGGTCTTTGGAGTTGGGGGCAAGGTCATCTGGTAGAGGTAAAGAATGCATGGAATTACAGAGTGAGCACAGTAACAGGTTTGGGGAGCATAGGGGAACAGCTACAACAGAGCAGAGCAGAGAAGCTAGATACTGCTAAGGGCCATGGAGATCATATGCACAGGAATGTCTTCTTAAAAGTCTTTTCTGTGTTTGGCAGGGTATTGGAAAAGAAAAGGTGAATAGATAGATAACAGACAGACAGATAGATAGATTGATAGATATTGTGTGTGTGTGTGAACATCTATGTGTGGAGATCAGAGATCAATGATGGGTATGTTCCTTGATTGTTCTCCATCACCAAACACAGCTGTCATATTGGTGCTGGGAATCCAAACTCAAGTCCTCAAGTTTGCCAGTAGGCATTTTACAAGGTAGGTTATTTTCCCAGCCACAATCTAACTCTCAGCTATCATTTATTGTTTGTTTATCTTTAACAAGTTCCCATGCTGTAGAATAGGCTACCTAAGCTTGTGATTACCCTGCCCCTATTGCCCGTGCACTGGAAGCACAGGTGTGAGCTAGCATGCCTCTGGTTTTTATTTTTAATTTTTCCTGCTGTTTTGGAGACAGGGTCTCACTATGTACTCCTACATGGCCTTGAACTACAGGCATATACCACCAAGCCCAGCTCTGGATGGAGCCGCTGTTTTTGATGCCTATACATCCTAGACAAGTGTTCTACCACTGGTGTATATGTGTGTATGTGTGTGTGTATGCATATGTATATGTATGCATATACCAGTGACATATCTAGCCTTTTCTATCAGTTCTTAGATGAATTTACTTCTCTCTTACGTGCTATACCAACTGGTGACCCCAAATCAGTCTAATCTTTGCTTTATCTTGAGAGGAGTCAAATACCTTTGCACTTTCCAACTTCTATCCTCAAATCGAGAACAGGGTGCACTAAGACTCATACCATTTATGCAGTATACGGAACACACTATCCACCATGCTACTGGACTCTTAATCCTTTTCCAAAGTAATGTGGCTCAGTCCACAACTTCTGTTGAGATTAATCCCAATGCAGTGGTGTCCTGTAAGAGCTCTACCAAAATGGGGGTAAAGGCAATGGGATGCTCATGCTCGACTTTGGATCATAAAATATACAGAGGAAACATAGAAACCACGTGAAAAATACAGAAAGAATACAAATAAACCTCCTGAAACTGAGCAAGCTTAATTAAGTAAAAAAAAAAAAAAAAAAAAAAAAAAGCAAAAGTCAGAAATAAAAATAATACATAAGGCAAGATGTAAATCCTAGCAGCAATAGAAGGAAGGAAGGTTCTCTGTGGTGGCAGAGAAACAGCACAGCTGGTCTATGATCGGCAGAGTGCCAGAGAGAGAGGTGCACAGTGCTAAGTCCTGGAGCTGCTCTGGCATGGCTTACAATCCAACTCCAAAAGGCATGTGACTATACAACAAACCGTTCTCAAATATTTTCTTTATTTCATTGTATTTACTGCCTTGTATTTTAAGAATAATACCCATTTCTTAAAATAATATTGAGCTGAACCTGCCCCTTACAAATAAAAGCTTCAATTTAAAAGTAAAAGAAAATTTCTGAGAGTAAATGACAGAAGTTTTTCTTCTCTAGCAATTTTTAGGTTTATATGCTTATATGCTTATATGACCAAATATGAAGTCACTTTATTCTCTAAAACCTAACAATAGATCTTTCCTAAATATGACTGTAAATTAAGTAAAATATAGTGTTAAGAAGATTATTTGCTTAATTGTAGTCGTAGTCAGTTATGCAGAGGTTCTCATGCATAAAGCAAAAAGGGAAAACTAGCTCAACCCTCAACCTTTTCCACTGCTGCTTAAAAGCATCACTTTTCAAAGCCCTCATCAGTATTTAGAATAATTACTGCTGGACCCATGAAGTAGTTCAACCTACCATAGTATGGTGGTCTAAATGAGAATGGCCATAAGCTCATGTATTTGAATGCTCAGTCCATGGTTGGTGGAATGGTCTTGGGAAGGATTAGGAGGTGTGGCCTTGTTGGCTTTCAAAAGCCCACACCATTTCTAGTTCGTCTCTGCCTTCAAGTTGTGGATAAGATGTAAGCTATCAGCTACAGCTCCTGCACCATGCCTGCCTAAAACCTATTCTGCCATGATGATCATGAATTAACTCTCTGAAACTGTGAACAAGCCCCTCCAATTAAATGTTTTCTTTTATAAGTTGCCTTAGTCATGGTGTTTCTTCATGGCAATAGACAAGTAGGACACAAAGTTTGAGTCCCACATTATCACATCAAATTAAGAATTTTATCATCCTCATTTTAAAATATTATCTTTTAAAACCTTTTGAATATATTATATACTTTTGAATTTATATATTATTTGAATGTATGTGTTATGTACATTCAAATAATAAACCATAATAATCTATCTACATTCCTGATTAATACACATTTTTTCAAAAAAGGTGTGTGTGTGTGTATCCATGTATGTAAGTGCCTGCAGAAGTTAGAAGGCGGCACTGGGTCCCCACAAGGTGGCTGCTGGACATGAGTGTTGGGAACTTCTCAAAGAGCAATAGGCATTCTTTATGACTGAGCCATCTCTCCAGGCTCATCACTCTTCTCTATGTGTGTTTCTGCTCATGTAAGTGTTCATGTGATGGCCAGAGGACAAACTCAGTGTCATTCTTCAGGAGCCTGGAGCTTACCACATAGGCTGGGCTGGTTGGCCAGTAAGTCGGAAGAATTCTGCTGCCTCTGTCTCTGTAGTACAGGGAATATAAATGTGCTAGAACACCCTGCTTTTATATGTAGCTTCTGGGGATCAAACTTAGGACCTCTTATAAGCATTTTGCCAATTTAGCTATCTTCCTAGTCTATGCATTGTGAAGTTTTAAACTGATTGATCTACTGAAGTGTTTATTTAACTTTAGGTTTTGATTTCTATAAACTTACTTTATAGTAGCTATAAAGGGTCTAGAGCAGTGGCTCAGAGGTTAACAGTACTTGCTGCTCTTACAGAGAGTTCAGTTCCCACTCATATGCTGCTCGTGTCTAGTTACAGGCGGTTCTGAGACTTTCTTCAGGCCTTTATAGGTACCAGGCACTCACATAATACACATACACATAAGCAGGCACTCACACACACACATAAAAATAAATACACAAATAAAAGGATAAAAAAGTAGAAGCTTACCTAAGCATCTGACATTCTTAATGTATTATTTTAATGTAATAAGCCAAATAGAAAAGAATAAATACCATATAATTATATTTTATAAGACATCTAGGCTAGAGAGGGCTCAAAGGTTAAGAGCACTGACTGTTCTTCCAGAGGTCCTGAGTTCAATTCCCAGCAACAACATGGTGGCTCACAACCATCTGTAATGGGGTCTGATGCCCTCTTCTGGTGTGCCTGAAGACAGCAACAGTGTACTACTCATATACATTAAATGGATAAATAAATCTTTAAAAACAACAACAAAAAAGACATCTAGAATAGGCAAATCTTTGGAGACAGAAAGGAAAACAATAGCTATCAGTAGAAAGTAGGAAATCACTGTCATTTGTTTGAAGACAGGGTTTTCTATGTAGCTCAGGCTGTCCTGGCTCACTTAACAGACCATGCTGGTCTCCAACTCACAGGCAGCCCCGCCTCTGCCTCCCAAATCTCTGGGCAGAGGAAGGCGTCACTAATGCTACCTCACGGAAAGTCACTGTTTAAAGTCTACAGAATCTCGCTAGGAAAAATTCAAGGGAGGACTACTCAATACCACTGAATTATATACCTAAAACTGGTTAATAGTGAATGTTATACTATGTATAATTTAACATGATAAATGCCATTTTTAGAGCAGGAATCTTCTACTTCAGCACTTATCTTAATGGATAACTAAGACATTGACTGTGGGGCAAGATGGTACGTGCCTGCAATTCCAGCACTCAAGAGATGGAGATATCAAAAAAAAAAAAAAAAAGCCAGGTGTGGTGGCGCACGCCTTTAATCCCAGCACTTGGGAGGCAGAGGCAGGCAAATTTCTGAGTTCGAGGCTAGCCTGGTCTACAGAGTGAGTTCCAGGACAGCCAGGGCTACACAGAGAAACCCTGTCTTGAAAAACCAAAAAAAAAAAAAAAAAAAGAGAGAGAGAGAGAGAGATGGAGACAGGAGGTTACTGTGCTGTTACTGTACAGCCTGGCCAGTACAGAGGAGTGGGGAGAAGGACAAGAAAAATGGAGTATGGTGGCTCACACCTGTAATTTTAGCACCCAGAAGGCTGAGGTGGAAAAATTACCATGAGTGTGAAACCAGGTAAGTCATGAGTTCCAGGACAGCCCGGACTACAGGAACAGACATGGGTTTCATTTTAAACAGCTTGCCTTCGTTAACTGGAGATTGTACAGGAAAATGAAAGGACACTCTTCAGCATCAATAACTACTTCTCCTCATATCTTTTCCTTTAGAAATGATGGTTTTAGGGGCTGAAGAGCTAAGTCAGATGGCAACATGATAGCCTAGCATGAGCAGAATTGTGGGTTCTATGCCAAGCAGAACATAAAGCCAGATGCAGAGGCACACCTCTGAAATCCCCAAACTTGGAAGATGGAAATAGGAGGATCAAGAATTAAGTGCATCCTTGGCTCAGAGTTTGAGATATATAATCATTTAAGACTATTCCTAGCTTAAGCCAGGTATGTTTTTACATACCAAAAATCCCAGCACTTGGAAAGCCAAGAGCAGGATGATCACAGTTCAAAGTCAGCCTGGGCTTCACGTTTCAGGAATGTCTCGAATTCATCCTTCAAGAAATTCTATTTTGGGCCTGGAGAGATGGTTCAGTGGTTAAGAGCACTGACTGCTCTTCCAGAGGTCCTGAGTTTAATTCCCAGCAACCACATGGTGGCTCACGGCCATCTAATGAGATCTGATGCTTTTTTCTGGTGTGTCTGAAGACAGCTACAGTGTACTCATATAAAATAAATAAATAAATCTAATAAATAAATAAATAAATAAATTCTATCCCCGCCCCCAGACTTAGTTAAAATAAGGCCACAGTAGAGTAGAGTGGGTCTTTAGTATGACTGGCAACATTTTAGCAAGCGTGCTGTTAGGACAGAGGGGACAGAGGAAACGCAACTATATAAAGGCTATGATAAACGGGATCACCACTGTTGCTCCTTGTGATGGTTTGTATTTGCTTGGCCTAGGGAGTGGCACTGTTAGGAGGTGTGTTCTTGTGAGAGTAAGTGTGTCACTGTGGGCATGGGCTTTAAGACCCTCATCCTAGCTGCCTGGAAGCCAGTATTCTGTTAGCAGCCTTCAGATGAAGATGTAGAACTCTCAGCTCCTCCTGTACCAAGCCTCCCTGGATGTTGCCATGTTCCCACCTTGATGATAATGGACTGAACCTCTGAACCTGTAAGCCAGCCCCAATTAAATGTTGTCCTTATAAGAGTTGCCTTGGTCATGGTGTCTGTTCACCATGACCAAGGCAACTCACTCTTCTAAGGACAACAGTAAAACTCCTGTACACTGTGCTATCATCTGCTAATCCTCATCAAACAGCTGAGATACCACAGAGCTCTTTGAATTATGACCAAGGGAACATTCATTGGAGTAGGAAGAGAATTATTTTAGAGGGTGTTGACATTCCAAATGAGGGACAGAATCTAACTGAATAACTACTCGAACACTACTAAAAACAATATAAATCTCAGACAGATTGCAAACTTAAATGTGAAAGGTTAACAATAAAGCTTGTATAAGACAAGATAGGAGATATTTCAAACATATATTTATGCACATAATGGTGTGTGTGCCACTTTCTACAGAGCACATGTGGTCAGAAGACAACTATGTTAGTTAGGTTTCTTTCTCTCACCAAGTGGACTCTGGGGAATCAAACTCAGACCGTTAGACTTGGGTGGCCTTGTCTAATGAGCCACCTCACCACCCCATTTTATTTATGAGACAGTTTCTCTTGCAATGAGTGAGGCTGGTCTTTAACTCCTTATCTTCCTGCCTTGGCCTCTCAAGTACATTACAGGTATCTGCCACCATGCCTGGCATCTGTGCATGTGTGTGCTAGGGATATACATTCATGTGTGAGGGTGTACATATATGTGTGTACATGTGCTAAGCAAGCAGTCTACTATTAAGAACTATCCTTATCCACAGGAATGCTATTTTTGTGTCCTTCATAGTGTTTTTCAACATATTTTATATATTTTATTAATTCTTTCAATAACTCATACAATGTATTTTGATCATAGTTACCTTAACTCCTTTCAGATCAACCACCGCAATTTTGTGTCTTTTTTTTTTTAAATAAATAACCCACCAAGTCACTTTGTATCGTCAGTTTGGATCATCCACCAGAGCACAGTCAACCCGACAAGAGATAGACCATTAACTATAACATGACTCTTCCTTCCCCAGAAGCTGTTAAATGTCAACATCACTTCACCTGGGGTGCAGGCTTGCGAGCCCTTCCATGCTCCATGCTGGAACACAGACTGGCTTCATCACGTACAGGTCTTGTGCCACAGCTGCTGTGAGCTAATGAGTACAGCTTTCCTGTCATGTCCAGAAGACACTGCCTCACACCAGTCCTCTCTCCCAACCCAAGGAATATTTTTATACCCATTTTCCATTTTCTTCTCTATTCTAACCCTCATGTGACTTCATTAGCTACCTCTCCATTCTCTGCCATGTATAAATAGGAAGTGAGCATAGGAAATAGGAAGTATAGTACACAAAGGAAACGGGCAGCGCACATTTCTTCCAGTCCCAAGTCAAACTGTTTTTACTGTTACTTGTTGATTGTGTCCCCAAATTCAGAAGGCAAGTGTAGGATCTTTCTTTCCTTCCTTCTCAAGAAAAGTCAAAGTTTATTAAAAGAAGACAATTGTATTAGAGTTTAAAAGAATACCCCCAAGGTAGGCAGCTGTGAATCTCAGCAGCCGCCTGGAGGAAGAGAACACAGGAGAGAAACAAAAGACGTCACAGAAATCAGCTGCATGGCAGAAAGGGGAGCTTAAGAGGAAGTAAGAAAGCCCAGAGTTTCAGTAAAGGCCTGCTTACATCAGATATACAAAAAAGAAACATGCTCTTTTGAGAAACTCAGAAGAGCAGGCAGACTCAGGAAGCAGCATGGCTGTGCCTCTGCAGACTACTGCTGCTTTCTTTCTAAGTAGTGTAGTTTTATAAACACTGAAAATAAATGTGGGAGGGTGAAATGGCATAATCAGTTTCTGAAAACTAAAACAAATATTTGCAATAAAAATTAACACAAAGCCAGGCGGTGGTGGCACACACCTTTAATCCCAGCACTTGGGAGGCAGAGGCAGGCGGATTTCTGAGTTTGAGGCCAGCCTGGTCTACAAAGTGGCCAGGGCTACAGAGAAACCCTGTCTTGAAAAACCAAAACAAACAAACAAACAAAAAACATAAAAATAGAAAAATTTCTACAACAAAGTTGCATATAAAGCAAGAACAGTTACTAGAAGATGTTATTATGCATCTCTTTTTTAAATGAGAAGTACATATAAAACTTCGAAACTGACATTTAAGCATCTACCATAATGCTATAAATAATAATTCACTAGTGTGATTAAAAATATATCTGAGTAGTGGAATAATGGTGGCTATTTCCTCTCCATAAAAATTAAATTTTTGTCTACCTGAAAAATGTGTTCATTTGTGGCTGGAGAGATGGCTCAGAGGTTTAAAGCACTGGTTAAGGTCCTGAGTTCAAGTCCCAACAACTACATGGTAGTTGACAACCATCTGTAATGGGATCTGGTCTTCTGGAGTAGCTGAAGACAGCGAGAGTGTACGTATACAGAAAATAAGTAAATAAATATTTAAAGAAAAAAAACATACCCAGGAAGAAAAGAACCTTCTAAAAAAAAGTATATTCATTCAAAGGTGGCATGGTAGCTCATCTCTGTAATTCCAGTGCTTAGGAGGCTGAAGGCAGGAGGACCACAGCTAGTTTGAGAGCTGCTTGGGTTACTTGGTAACTCTGATGCCACACTAGCTTACAAACTAAGACCTTAGAGATGGCTCACTAGGTAAAGTGCTTACTACGGAAGCATGCAGCCTCAAAGTCAAATCCCTAGAAGCACAAAAAGCAATGCATAGTGGATAAACATCTGTAGTCCCTGTGCGCACGCGAGAGAGCGAGAGCCAGAGCCAGAGAGGGAGGGGGGGGGCGGGAGAGAGAGAGAGAGAGAGAGAGAGAGAGAGAGAGAGAGAGAGAGAGAGAGAGAGAGAATGAGAATGAGAATGAGAATGAGAATGAGAATGAGAATGAATGAATATCCCCTGAAGTGGATGGGCCAGCTAGCCTGGCACATAAAATGGCAAACAGCTAAAGACCTGGTTTTAAAGAAAATGGAAAAAGAGCACCCTTGAAGTTTTCCCCTGACCTCCACAAATGGAACTTCTCCAAAATAAAACAAACAAAAAACTTCAACAGAAATAAATTTTTATTCTAAAATTCAATAACAATATAAAATAGTTTATGTGCTTACTTTTAAACCGAGAAAAGCATACGTAAGTATTTCCTTCGAGCTAGCTGTAAATGCTTACTTACATACTCGGGCTTCAGTTTCTTGTCGCCTCCCCTCACGGCCACCTTCTCCAGTTTGTCTAGAATGGGCCCGATCGCCTCCTCGTCCTTCAGCTGAAGCTCCTCATGGATTATCTCTATGTCTCGGATGGGATCCACGCTTCCTTCAACGTGCGTGATATCGTCATCTTCAAAAGCACCTAAAACAATGAAGAATGGATTCAACTAACAGATGATACACAAGGTGATTGTAATCACAGTAAACAGAGTGGAGGACTTTTAGACAGTGCGGAAACAGCTCCAGAGTTCTTAACTCTCTTCAAGCAGAACACAGCACTTCTCTCCATTGAGTAAAACTTAACAAATAACCACAGACATGGTAGTTCAAGAGCGTCAACATTTAAAAAACTGATACAGACAAGTAAAATAGGAAAACAAAATTTTATTCCAGAACTACTGGTTGCTCTCAAGTTTGGCATATAAGAGATACTGAATGCAAGGCACGAAAGCCTCAAGTTTTAAACTGCACTATTAGGGTTTCCAAGGGAAACCAGATTTGGGGGGGTGGGGGGCTCAAATCATCTGGCAGACCTCTTCTCTGCTTCAATCTACTTTATCACTGTGGTTCTGACGGTGATTAGATAATGAACCACTCAGACACACAATTTACACAGCAGCTAATTTCATCGGCCTGATTTGAGGGTATGGTTTTTAGGGGGCTATCAAAGAAGCAGATGAAGGTGCATTTGTCATATATGAGTGACAACCATTCACACTATCTGAACAAAATGGTGCTGGCCCTTATTAGAAACACATGCTATTATCACATATTTAAAGTGCAGTTGAAGCCGTAATTTCAAATTGCCAACTAGAAACATAAGGGTAAAACAACCGGATATTACTGAAGCATGTGTACTGACTTTATGCCCTTCTGAAGACATAATGTGGCAACATAATTCTATTGGGATTTACTCAAATTACCAGATAAAGAACAGTATCACATAAAAAATGCATAAATGCTATGAAATATTATAAACAGAAATCAGTGATACAGGTACAAAACAATAAATACTTATAAACAAATTAATTTCATAAAAATCATCTACTTGATTATATGACCTAAGAGGTATTTTAGACAGAAGTATTATAGAAATCATGAGTTAGCATAAATTTGATAAAGAAACAACAGCAAATATAGTTAATTTTTATGCAACATAGACTAGGATATTCTTGTTATGAGTTATAAAGTGTTCTAAATTGCAACTGCTTAGTTTTAAAAGTCATTTTTAATACTAATGTGGACTGTTCAGTAGTAAGCCATAAAATATAGGTATTTAAATATTTAAGTGCTTTAAGTATTGAACTGGTGTATTAGATGATGTCAAATTCATATGAACAAAATAATCAAAAAACAAAAACAAAAACTAAAAGTCTCCTAACTTGGTGTATTTCTTACTAAACACAACACATACGCCCTACCCGCCCGCCTGCCCACGGGCACAATGCTCTTTCTTGCCATGATTGACTTTACAAAGAGACAAGAGGGCAGCACATGCAGCACCCATCTCAGAGACAGACGGCAGAGGCACGCAGGAAGCCCTGGTTTGCTGCTCAAGAGTGCTTAAACTAGGTGTATTGGGACACACCTGCGACCTTAGTACTCATGGGGCAGAAATAAGAACATCAAAGGTTCAAGGTCATGTCTAAGGACACAGTAAAAGAAGAACTAACTGTATCTTCTAGCAGAGTGAGAAGTACCCTGAACAGCTGTCTTTCTATAGAGGCTGACAACTGCACTGATTCAACAACACCTCAAAAAGCTGAGCACCCAGTGTCGACAGCACAGGGGTGCAATAGGCATACAAGAGCATTTCCTACTTTACTGCAGGAAGAAGGAAATGTTGTATGAAAACTAAAGTGGTAGCTGGACCTTCACAAATGCCAAGTGTGTTTACCAGAGTGGGGTGGGATGAGATGCACACAAGCAGGGGAGACAGGCTTGAAATGAAGATGTTATTAAAGCAAACATGACAGGATTGCTGGGTAAGAAATCCTTGTGGTGGAATCCAATTTAGACCTAGTTTTAAAAATGGAGATTTGTTGTATTTAATATTTCAGACTCACCCGCCTCCCCCTCTCTACACACACACACACACACACACACACACACACACACAGTTGGGCACAACATACAGATATTATGATTTTTCTTGTTCTGGCTAATTACTGTAAGATCAAAATTGTAACCAAACTTAAGATACTATTTTGAAAATTAAACTTCTTTATTGTGTTTTAGAAAAGAGTAGCTTGTTTTTATAAAAACTGTTCTTTGTGGAAAGTTTAAGTGAGAAAAACTGATAAAGCAGCTTAAATTAACATTGATCCTATGCTTCTAACAGAATTTCAAACACCAGGTTCCTCTCCAGGATCTGCTTGGATAAAACTGAGGGTTGTAATTAAGAAAGTACCATTGAAACTCTCCTAATGCATTTACTGGAGGGATGTTGTTAAGTAATCACTCTAGTTACTGGCCTCTGTAGAAATAGACAATTGTATAAGACATTTTTCACTGAGTAGGCCCCTCCCTCTCTTCCTGTAAATGTTTGCTCCCCAGACTTCCTTTTACTTATCAAGACCATAAGCTATTATGTCTCTCTCCTGTATTAGTACTTCTACCATTTCAAGAATTCTTTCCCTTAAACATTTCAGTAAATTTAAAATTCTCTATTAAATCAAATATGTCACTCATTCCAGGACATTAATTTCATTCTAGTTACAGCTTTCCTTCCCCTAGTTCAGAGCCAAACATTCTGAAAGCACTGTCTATGACTGCTAATCCTCCACGTCTTAACCTTCTTGTCATTCAAACCATGTGCCTCCATTACAGCAAGGATCACAGGCACTGGCCAGGAACAGCAGCAACCCATGGATTCCTAGTATTTGAGAAATGGAAACAGAAGGTATGAGTTTGAGGTTCTGACTGCTCTGCCAGAGGACCCAGATTCAATTCTCGGCACCCACATGGCAGCTCACACCTGTCTGTAAGTCCAGTTCCAGAGCTTCTGACACCTCACACAGACATACACACAGGCAAAACACCAATGCACACGAAATGAAAATAAATTATTTTAAAAATGAAAGTTGAAATGAACAATACTTAGTGACAAGAAGTTATTCTGAAGAATAGAAGATAAGCATTTGCTTCTCAGATAGAGGGAGATCATAGGAGTTATAGATAGATATCAGGGTCAAGCATGGACTTCGTTGTCAGTCAGCAGGAAGTCAGCATGGCTCTTATGCCAGTGAGTGATGAGTGTGAAGAACACTGTTAAAGACTAACCAGGAATAGGAACTGCACTCCAAACACTATAAGAATCTCAATGGATATTTAGAGGACGTGTAAAGTGACAGATACAGAAAACAACTTCATCTGGACAAGAACAGTAATGGAGTAGGTGGAAGGCAGAAAGAAGAGAGATCACTATGAAGTTTCAAGCCAGAGGATTTTTATGTGAATTACTGTAAAGCCAATATATATATAAATTTAAATGCTTAAACCAGGTACAAAGCCAAAAGGTATTATATAACCAAAATGCATACTTGCAAGGACAGCAGTTCTCAACCTGTGGGTCACAACTCTTTTGGCAATCCTCAGTCTTCAAAACTATTTACAATTCATGGCAGTAGCAAAATTACAGCTCTGAAGTAGCAACGAAAATAATGTTACGGTTGGGGTCAGCACACCATGAGGAACCGTATGAAAGGGTGCAGCACAGGAAGGTTGAGAAGCAAAAAGAAACACACACAGCATATAGTCCTATTAAATCAACATCAAGACATTTGTACACTGGACTGTTTCACTTTACATTCCAGGTTCTTTCAAAGTAATTAGCAAGTGTCCTAAAAAAAATCTACATTCTGATTCATTCCTAATAAAACCACTAGAAATTATGAAGCCACACTTTGAAAGGTTAAGAAGACATATTACAAAAATGCTTTTATTTTTAAGTCAACATATAAAGTGATGAGCTCATTATAGTACTGTGGTCCCCTGCCTGCTTACAGTTTTCTCATGCTTTCATTTATTATTTGTATATGAGTGAGGGCACATAGACGCCACAGTACACATGTGGCAGTAAGGGATAAATCTGTGGAGCAAGTCCTCTCTTTCCACCATCACATGCTACATTAGTTAATTTCCTATAGCTGTAAGGAAACACCACAACCACAACAACCCACAGTTTCAGAAAGATGAGAGTTCGTTAACTTGCTAGCAGGGAATTGTGGCAATAGCAGGCATGATGACTAGAGCAGCAAGCTCAGAGCTCACATCTTAAACCACAATCACAATGCAGAAAGAGTGACCCAGGAATGGCATCTGGCCTTGTAACTCTCAAAGCCTGCCTTTAGTGAGACACTTTCTCCAACAAGACCACACCTCTTAATCTTCCCCAAACTGCATTACCAACTTAGAACAAGTAGTCAAATGTCAGGGACTATGGGGGACATTTCTCCTTTAAATTATCACACATGGGTTCTGGAGATCAAAGTTATGTTACCAGGCTTACCAACAAGTGATTTTACCCATTGAGCCATCTCACTGGCCATAGCTTTGTAACTGTTTTGATCAGTTTTAGGAATCAAACCCAGGGCCTCTGCATGCTGGGCAAGAGCCCCACTACTGTATTACTAGCCTTTCAGCTTAACTTTCATCTTGGGATCTTGAGCATACTAGGCAAGTATCTATCATTGAGCTACAGCGCCAGCCTTTTAAAGCAGATTTCTCATTAAATATAAAGTTGGAAATCAAGACAAGAATATAATTTTTAAATTTTATCTTTTCAAATTTCTAATCACATCTTCAAAATTCCATGTATGTCAAACCTCCATTTACAACTTCTTTATACTCTTTTCATTCTTTCTATCCTGGAACTCACTTTTGCCGAAGTTGGACTCAAACTCTTGCATTCCACAGAAACACCCCCTCCTTAGGCTTCTGAGTAGCACAGTTAATAAACACTACAAGGCAGCGGCTTTTGTTCTTGTTTGTTTGATGGTACTAGGATCGAACCCAGAGAGACTCGCATATTCCAGGAGGGCAAGTGCTCGGAGAGAGGTAAGCTTGTATGGGCAATTCTCTCACATTTTTATGGCTTTATTCACAAACACTGGAAATGCAAGGTACCATTTATTTCTCATAAATAACACAACAAAAGTGCTTCATTGAATAGGAGAGGAGAGGTAGTTGGGGGTAGGAGCAGTGAGCTATTTAGTGCATACTCTAAATGTTCTGACTTTAGAAGTGCAGTTTAAACCCCAGCTTAGAGGTCCACTGAAATTCTAGCCATGATCTATGGAAAGGACCCACCTTGACAAGAAAGCAGATTGTAATTTACAGCTAGACCTCAGAAATTGTAATTCTTAACTATGGATTACATAAAATAACTATTTTAAATTACAAAAGGAAAGACAAGCACTTTAATGTGTTCTGTTTACTTTTAAAAGCCCACTCATGGGGCTGGAAAGAGCCCAGCACATAAAGTGCTTGCTGCTTGAGTGTGAGAGCTTGAGTTCAGATTCCCAGCACTTAGGTGAAAGCGGGACATAGCTGCACCTGCCTGTGACTATGTGCAAGCCAGGAGGAAATGGGAGAGGAGATGGACCCCATAGTCTTGCTGGCTAACTAGTCTAACCAACACTACAAGCTCCAAGTTCAGTGAGAGATCATACCTCAAAAAATAAGGTGGAGAATGATCAGGAAGGACACCTGACAGCAACCTTTAACCTCCACATTGGAAACACATGCATACACTCACATGTGAATATGTACACATACATATTAATAAATAAGTAGCTCATTTGTCTTATTTAAGAATATCAGGGAACAAAACAAAGAAATAAAGAAGATTAACAAAATTCTCTTTTAAATGCAATTTTAAGTCTTAATCTTCAAGGTCTAAAATACTTGAAAATTTGTGTCACTCAAATTATAATTACTTTGGATAGCTATATTTATAATCTTTGAAAACGAAAATATTTTGTAACCAGAAACATAAAGTCAAGTAATAAACTGCTAATCACTTAACACAAAAGCATGCATGGAGCAGCATAACTGGGTTGGATGGGTTGTCCTTAGGCAAAATAACCAACAAAGGATGGGAGATAAGACTCCAGTCTGCCTGCTCTGCAAAAAGCCCTGGGTTTGAGCCCCTGCATCTCGTAACTCTTTCATTTTCCACGGGGAAAACCTATTATTTGAGATCCTGCAAAAAGTTTGTGCACATAAGACATGAACACAAGCACAAACGTCTACTGTCTACACTACAGGTTAACTACTCTCTGGTGGGACAGGAATTCCAACTGTTGGTAGCTGGAGTAAGGTGCACTTGCCTGAGTTCTTTCTTCTTACTCTTGTCTCTCTTCCAGCATAGGGAAAAGATCTAAAACCAAATGTTGGCAAGGAGGAAGAAAATTATCACTTCACTTACATATTCAAGAACTGATACGAGTTCTCAAAACCCTTTGTAATGGAGCTGGAGAGATGGCTCAGTGTATAAGAGCACTGGCTGCTCTTGCAGGTGACACATTTGGTTCTCAGCACCCACATGGCTTACAACTGTCTGTAACTCCAGTTCCAGGGGATTTGATGCCCTCTTCTGACTTCTGAAGGTACCAGGCACTCACATGGTACACATACACACATGCAGGCAAAACACTCAAACACATAAATTGAAGTAAAACATTACAATCCATAACACAAGTTTTCAGATGTACAGAACACCAGAAAATTCTGCCTAACAGTTAAACTAGTACTATACTTATACTGTAGATAATTATACAATCACACTATTTAAGAAATCCTTAAAGTCGCTTGAAAGTTATGAATCATAATTCAGAGTCAACACCTGTAGTTAATTATGCTCAAGGGCTTTACATGTTTAGTTGCTGTAACACAGCAACTCTTTCCAAAAAAGGAGACAGAAAAGAAGTTCCTTAATGAGGACAGGACTCGCTCCTCAGCAAGACTCCCTGCCTGCTCTACAACATATTACTAGATACTTTACATGTACAGCAGTAGACTTGGTATTTTACGGAGCGTCACCTGACTTCCAATGCTGGGCTACTTTTGCTCTACTGAACCATTCCACTAGCTTCCTAACTTCTAAAACACATGTGTCTTCTCTCTGTAGAAAAAGCCTCTCTAAAACTTTATCTTCACCATCTTCAAATCCTCAGCTGAAGCCAAACTCTTGGATCAGACAGACTCCTTAATCCTGAGAGTCCCTCAGGTTTGTCCCTGTGTCTCTCTCCTCCTGCTCCTCCTGAGCAGCTTACTGTCTTCTAGTCATATTCTGCTAAACATCAGATATTTTTAACTGTTACACATTTCCAATTGGATAACCGGCCACATTTCCCCCTCAATTTAATATCATTTTTCTTACCCACTAACCAAAGTCTTTGTAAACTCAACTTTATTTAACACCTGACTATTTTCATGTCATCTTAAATGAGAGCCTAAGTGCTCAATTGTGATCATTAAGTCTCCCAAGCTACAAGTCAGGGTTGGTAGAGAGCTCTCAGGTAGAGGAACATGGAGCTACTTAACTTAAGAATGGGTGTAGCCTGGTTTTGATGCAAGCTTGCATGGATCATTCAGACAGAGTGTAAGTGAGCAAGTGAGAAAAACCACAAGAGCACTTCTGTGGAAGTATACACAGGTGTTTTATAATCTAAGAGATTATAACCCAGCACTACCAGTCAAAAAATTCAAAGGTGAGGAGAAATTACAAGGACTTTGGTGAATCTACTAATTTATGTGTTTGATATGCTTAGCAACTGGCTTCCTTGTAATATTTGTTAAATATTTTAATGTGTGCTACAAATTTTATCTTTTGCTGTTTTAGCTTCTAACATTTATAGTTCTGCTTTGGGATTATTTATTTATTCTCAATATGAATAACTGCATTAAGAATTTGTTCATTCATTGATTCTCTAATTCATTATTTTACCTTTTACAAAGTGTCTGTATGTCAGCTCTGACCAAGACACAGGTGAAAAGTGGAAAGACAGTCAACATGCAATCTTCAAAATCAGGTAGCTAGGAATAGAACCATATGCTTCAATATTTAATGTGCATGTTACAAGTGATAGGAATAGAATGGGCATATTCTTATAGTGATTTAAATAAAGGGTATGGCCAGAGAAAGCACTGTTGTGGAGATTTCATTTCAGTGAGACTAAGGCTAAGAAAAATACTGTGTGGATTTGCTGTGGCAGGTTAGAAGAGAAAGAATATTCTCAGCAGAAACATGAATTAGAGTGTAGAAAATGAAGGATGGGAAGGCTGAGTTTCAAAGTGGGCTACTATGGCACCAACGCTAGAAAATGTACCACTCAGATTTGCTGCTCAGTCTATTTACAGAATGGCAGGCAGTTCCTGTGGCCTCTTTATTCACTGTACACAGAAATGGCAGTAAAAAACCTATTTCCACTTCTACTGCTTTTTTCTCCACCTTAGAATATCACTCATCAGAAGTATTTAAAACTGATTTTCTCAGAAGCCATAGTTAGAATATGGCTTAGGACAGTTTACTCAAAAATTATTTTATTGCATTTTATTCCAAGTAAATCTCCATAATTCTTTTGTGAGTCAGAGATAGTAGAGAATTCTTAGATCTGAATTCTTCCAGGATTGCCTTGCTGCTGAGGGGGATCAAGCTATGCATTTTAAGGATGAATGTGACTTTTTTGTTTTGTTTTGATTCTCATGTCTACAGCCTGCGTGCTGGGATGGTATATGTGTACCATCATAAAAATACACATCTTAAAAGATATTTTTTTCTACAACTGCCTATTGGATAGTGGGCAAAAAGAGTACCAGAAGCTAAAGGCACTTCTCCAAGACAAGGACTGGAGTAGGCACTGCCAAGCAGCTTCCGTGACTCTGAACTAGTCATTTCACAAGTGTAGACCTCAAAAAAAGTACACAAGGTAACCAAGAGCACAGGGTAAGATGAGGCACAGAGCCCAGACAATGAGAAATTCCATGAGAAACGATCCAATCCGAACTACCCCAACTATGAAACTAAACTACAGGAGTGTTTAAGAATGAATGGCCCCTCAAGTTCACCAAAACAAAGGCAGGAACACACAATGGAAAAGAAGTTGAGAAATGTCCAAGCTACCATGAAGAAAACAGCTTCCAAGAAGAGCTCAGTCCCCTTTTTTCTCCTTTGCATAATAAAACCTTTATAGAAAGGAGGAAAAAAACTGATAACAATTTCTGCTCTTCGAGATATTTACAATCGAATAGGAAAAACAGACCAGCACATAAATGTAAGATAGTAAATTTAGGATCAAGGATAACAAGGAAGAATCAGTGTGGACTACAAGTTGATAGCGAAAAACAACCTCAAGGTTTCAAACTGGAAAACAAGTATTATATGGATGCAATATAAAATTTAGATTCAGATTCTTAAACTGGTTTTGAAGGAAGTACAAATTATTTTTAGTGCCACATTTAAATGTATTGATGCTGTGAGAAGAGAGAAAATATTGTTGCCATTGAAATTTGAAGCCAGTGTTTAAATGCTTGAAAATGTAAACATGTAATAGCTAGTAATAAAAAAATGGCTCCCTATTAATTTTAAAAACAGGTATTTTACAGCATTTATTCAAAATATCAATGACTTTAAACTCAGTTTTCTAGTATTTGGCAGGGGGAATAGAGGAAAGAAACACACCGTTTACTTGGTATTGGAACAGGATGACGACGACCATATCTACCTTACTTGGGTCCAAACAAAAAAGCACCATGAAAGTAGTAGATATCCCCAAACCAGGCAACATATATCAAAAAATAATTGTAGCCTTGGATACATGACTCACAGTTACAAACTGGTAAATGAAACACAGGAGGAAGAGTAAAGACTAAAGAGACTAGGGACAATAAAGCAAGTGTGTCTTTTGGAAGCCAACTGTGTAAGTTGACATTCCCAATAGTCTTCCAACATAAACTCAAATCCCCACTCAAATTGGCCCAACAAGTAGGTACTGACTACTTGAGAGATTTCTAGAAGCCTACTCTGTGAGATCTCACAAAAAAACCAGTCATTACCACTGATTGTTAAGCCAAAGCAAGTACTCACCACCAGGTGGTGCCAAATCAAAGCCAGTACCAGAGCGACTCAGAAGGGTCTGTACCTTGTGACATCATCGCCCTCTCTAGCTAGTTCTACAGGTCTACCTCTGCTATTTCATACATTCGCACAGCAAAAAAAGGTCTCCATATTTTATGCAACTGGCACTTGTGGGCCCATATAGCACATCAAGGCACAGAAGGGGCATTCGTGTATTATACTTTTGGAGGATAACAGTACAACTGGGCTTACTGAAGAGTAGTTATATGAATATGTAGTTTACAAAAATTGTACTCTATTCTACTTCATATGCAGCCTTTAACATAATTAGGGAGCTATAAATAAGACCATCGGGTACAAACATTCTGGAATAACCAAGACTTCCATTAGTTAGATATGAATACAACGAAGACTTCAAGCTTTCCCCAATGGCTGCAGTAAAAACTATGATCTCCATTCACTTTAGGGTCTTCAAAAATGAGAGGACACAACAGTGACCACATTGAAAAGGGTTAAATACCCAAATTTCTACAGCACAAAACAGGGAGCTCTAGTGATAAAAGATTTTTTCCACTTGCCCCCAAAGTGGGGGAATACAAATGTTTTTTCTGAATTCCTTCAAAAGTTAGCTCAAATTTTCCAACGAAAGACTCTATGGCAAACGTGCTGACCTCCATGTCTATCCTATCCCCCCACCGTGAGATTTTTAGCACTGTCTGTAAGTTATACCTGTCAAGATCTGATGACTGTATGTTATGTATTCATCTGAACAGAACCACTACACTTAGTTACAGGCTATCATCAACCAATTCATTCTCTTGCTAAAATCAAGTCATCCAATTACTCCTTGACTAATCAAGGCTGTTTTGGCTTTTTCTTTTTTCAAAAGGTACTCAACAGCATAAACAGTTCACTTACAAGAAATGGAAAGGGGCTAATCAGCAGAATTATTGTTTTGCTGCTACAATTTGCAGTATTTAAATTTAGTTGCTGATTGGACTGAAAGTTTTATGATATAGCATATGAAACTAGTTTAAAACAACTGATGCTGTGTGGCTATATTGTCTTGCCATGTCCATACTGGTCTACTCTGTAGGAAACATTACCTAGTGTCTTTAAAAATAAGGATATTTAAGTTAGGTTTCAGTGCACTTTTGCACATAGACTGGTTTTAAAAATAAAGGTGCCTGAAGAATTAATACCTGAGCATTATCCTAAACTTTGCAACTATGTCTATCTACTCTTATAAACGTGTTTGTTACAGTGAATAAAAAAACCCAATCACAAGGAATATCCAATTACATTTATTTGACTTTACAAACTAAGATAACATCATTTGGTTATTATTTAAGAAAATAAAGTATCTAAAATAAGTATATATTTTAAATAACTATGTTATCTACATAAAAGTGAACACAGCATTTATAAAATGAAGAGTACTTTGTTAAAACTCTAGATGCACAGAAATTATAAAAAGACAAACATTAATACTGCTATACTTATCAGTATAAAAATTCCAAGAGAGTACCTAACAAGATGATTAACGCAGAACTCTAACACATAATTTTAAATAGTTTTATATTATGGTTTTACTCATTGTAAGTTATTTTCAGAAAAAGTATTTTTACCCCTCAGATTTCGAAAGAAATAGTAAAAAGATTTTATGAGATGCAATGAGATACATTAACCAAAGTGACAAATTTTCTTTTGTCATTTTGCTGTTAGGCATTATTTTAACTATAAAATAATTGTTATTTTCTAAAATGCTGTTACTTAAAAATGGCTAGTTTATTTTTTAAAAATCCCAACAGTAAACAAATTCTCTATACATTAAAACAATATTTATACTAATCATCAACTAGAACATAAACCACAGAAAGGGGAGGGAAAGCATACTGACAGAATTAAAACAAGTTCTGAGTTTTCTGTGTGTGCACATATAAGAAGACCATCGCATACACAATGCTAGCTAGGAAATCATTCCATATGGAATTATAAAAGCTGTAATTCCAGCCCATGTACTATAGGGTCAGCTAACTCAGACATAAAGATTTCAGAAAAGTCTTCATTTCATAAATGTGCTGACAAGATCTGTAAGTACTAGCACATTTCAAATGAACTATTTATATATTTTTTAAATGTTACAATTTTAATATATTTTAATTAAATCTGATTATGTTGAAATTCAAGGGAGCAAATAAATTTAAAAGCAGAGTAAATTAACAACAGAGCACTAATATTCTTTAACGATGAACAATTCTGAGAGCGGGCACACCTGCCAATACATTAAGAAAAGTAAAATCAACCACCAAGTGTAAATCAAATGCACAGCAGCCCTGACTTCTCAGGCCGCATTTCCAGAGTCCTTTGTGCTTTGTTTGGCGCCACAGCCCTTTAAGTTTTGTCTTCATAAAGCCCTAACTAGTTGTAATCATTTGCAGCCTAATTGTGGACATTTATCTGCTTTTCTTATGCATAGAACATAGCTATTAAAGCTGAATGGTGATGGTGTGAAGTATAGGTTAAATTGGGTGAAATTAAAGCAAATTACTCCGGGATGTGGAAATCTGAAAATAGAAACCACCAATGATTTGCAACCCTCTTGATGATCAGCTTCACAGAACCCTAAACGACAAGAAAACTTACATATTTTAAAGTTAACTAGGTTTTTAAAAATAATATGTATAAATGTATTTTTAACTGCATGTACTACTTATAATGGTGAAAAGATTATTTGTTTAACTCAGCTGCAATGTGAAAAAGATCTCAGACTCCTATTTTAAATAGCGCAGTTCATCTTTCAAATAAGGTTTCCTTTCCTTTATATAAATCTGTACTTATAAAATATGCTTAATTATATCAAATATGATACCATATTATTGTCAGCTAGGGATTAGCCTTAGATAAAAGTATTTATACTGGAGACAATATAAAATTGAAGTCATAATAACAAATGCAAATTAACAATGTAAGTACAAATGTATCTCTATCCTGCTGTACATATGCCAAATATAAATCGGCATGTGACTAGCATGAAGCCCTGCATGTGGAAGCCCAACAATGCCTGTAAAAGGTTAAAATATAAAAATTACATTTTCACTTATCTAAACTGACTTGCAATGCTCTCTTAGGCAGCAAGGTAAATCAGTACAAAAATTCTACCGTGTCACAGTTTATACCAGCTTACTTTAAAGCAGAAACAAGCATGAGCAATGAAACTGATGTCATCTGATACTGAAGCTCAGTAAGAAGCACACTGTAGGCGTCTGGAGAGAGAAGTAAACAGCACGATGCACACTTTCAAGACACTAACAGTCTAGGCAGGGAAATCAGAATAGGTACACATGGAACAGAGACACGGCTGCATGAATGAGCCTTCCTAAAGAGGGGTTCTGAACTCCCAGATAGGAAGGAGAGGGCAAAAGCGGGGCAGAGAAAGCAGTTCACAGAACACATGGCCCCTGCAGGAGAAAATGGTGCTGCAGCTAAGCCAAGACAAGGGTGGAATGGACAAGGTACAATCAAGACACAAAGGTTCTGTCTCAGGAAATCCAGAACTGAAGAGTATGCTAGAAAAAACATTCATTCTTAACAAGAAAGAGCCTTAAAAACTATAAAGAAATAGGAACTCCAGGAAGGTGTGAGGCAGTAGCATAACCAAGTGCAATGACTTCAAATGGTGATCCCTCTAATTCTCAACGCTCTATAGCAATTAAAGGTGATTAACACAAAAATTCTGGTGTCCTGGAATATTAGCTATATTCCCAGATGAGGTCTTTCCTTTTCTCTGTCTCATACCAAGTATGAAATTACTGCTCTCTATTTAATACATGTATGCTCATGTACTCATTATCTTTGTCTTACAGTCAGCAGAGTTAAGCTCAATAGTCATTATAATAATAGTCAGCTACTGCTAGATTTTCATTTGTGTATATTTTAAAGCATACAACAATATATCCTTCTAAAGATTATTAGAAACACATAATTTACTTTCTGAAAAACAGGGTTCTCCCCAACCCTACCAGAGTCTGGGACCAAACTTCCTGGACAGAATTCATTATGATGCGACATAAAAACTGTTGAGAACTGGAGCTAAAGAGATGTCTTGGTGGTTAAGAGCTGTGTCTGAAACCATGTTAGTGTTTGTGGGAGGGGTGTGGGGATGGGAGCTGTCCCTGCCCCTTAATGACAAGGGAGAGCTGCCCCAGCCTCTCTCCAGCCACTGCACAGCTCTCTCTTCAGTTGATGGCTTCTGGAGTGGATGCAGGTGGAGACTTATCCTGCCTGGGGGGCTGGCCTCTAGGAATCTGATCATGCTCCAGAGAGTACATGAGCAACATAAAATGAACTTATTTTTCTTTCTTCATATTTTTGGAGGGAGGGTGTGTGTGAAATCTCAGGGGGTGGGGGGCATACATGGAAAGCCTGGGAGGTTAGCACAATCACACTGCATGATGTGAGACTCTGCAAATAATCCATTAAAAACAAAAACAAAAACAAAAACAAAAAAAACTGCACTGACTGCTCTTTCAGAGGTCCCAGGTTCAATTCCTAATTCCCACAAGGTACTCACAACCATCTGTAACTCCAGTCCCAAGGGATCCAAAACCCTTTTTTGGCTTCCAAGGGCACTGTACATGCACAGTGCACAGACATACATGCTTATAAAACACGTACATACACACACAAAATAACAAAATAAAAACAAAGTTTGAAAAGAATGGCCGAGCTCTTGCTCCTGATTCTGAGTCCTCCCATCAGCCGACAGCTTGCCTGTCAGCCCTCCTCCTGCTTTAGGACTGCTAGGCTGTCCCGTGAGATTCTGTGTTAGAGAGTATGTCTGTGAGACAGACAATTCTGGATCACACTGATTAGAGAGAACTCAGTAACACTGTATCACTAAATCAGTTAAGTGGTAGTAGAAATACAATAATAAAAAGACTAACAGAACAAGATGACCCACCACCATAGCAGCCACACACAAGAACACATGAAGTCTTGTGTGCAAGGTTATCACGAGGCTTTTCTCCCTCTTTTAGAGTGCAAAACTACTTCATTTAACCAAATAAAGACTAAAAATAATTAGATTCGAACTATGTCATCCTTTAATGATATAGACAGCTCAGAACCAGAACCAACTAGTTCTGAGACCAGGGAGCCTTGAATACCACTCTGTTTTATGTTTGGTTGTCCCACAAAAGGATGTCTCTCAGCCATTTTCATGAACAATGGACTTTACTACATAGTTAATGAAGAGGAAATATTTTTATTACAATTCTAACAATGAAACTTCATCAGAATTATACTGCTTCAACTTTCATAATAATATCTTTTATACCAGTATTATGTTGTACTACCATGACAAGAAAGATATTTTCCAGTTATTTATTTATTTATTATGGTTTTTTTGAGAAAGGGTCTTTTTACATAGTCCTGGTTTTCACTCTGTAGACCAGGCTTGTCTTGAACTCAGAGATCTACCTAATTCTGCCTCCTGAGTGCAACACTACACCTGGCTTTAATTTCTAAGACACAGTTTGCTTTCTAAGTCAGCACAGCACTCAAGTTTGGCAATGGCGTGTACTGATGGGCTGTTAACTCCCCAGCTTAGCCTCTCCAGGCACTCAAGCAGTTCTTACTAAGTGACGGTTTCACATTAGATTATCCTATCTTCCTACAGTGACTACTCAAGAACCAGGCCTGAGACTTAGCCTATCTATAGTGGAGTAAGTTTACTAGGATGGAAAAGACAAAGTCATTCTTCCAAGATAGAGATGTGAACTAAAAACTCTGTGGCTAACGAGAAGCCATTGTGTATTTGCTTTGTTTTTTTTTTTTAATTAGATATTTTCTTCATTTATATTTCAAATGCTATCCCAAAAGTCCCCTATACACCCCCGCGACCCCCACCCTGCTCCCCTACTCATTCACTCCTATTTCTTGACCCTGGCATTCCCCTGTACTGGGGCATATAAAGTTTGCAAGACCAAGGGGCCTCTCTTCCCAATGATGGCCAATCTTTTTCTACATATGCAGCTAGAGACACGAGCTCTGGGGGTGCTGGTTAGTTCATATTGTTGTTCCACCTACAGGGTTGCAGATCCCTTCAGCTCCTTGGGTACTTTCTCTAGCTCCTCCATTGGGGGCTCTGTGTTCCATCCAATAGCTGACTGTGAGCATCCACTTCTGTATTTGCCAGGCACTGGCATAGCCTCACACGAGACAGCTGTATCAGGGTCCTTTCAGCAAAATCTTGCTGTCATATGCAATAGTGTCTGCGTTTGGTGGCTGATTATGGGATGGACCCACAGGTGGGGCAATCTCTGGATGGTCCATCCTTCTGTCTTAGCTCTAAACTTTGTCTCTGCAACTCCTTCCATTGTATTCCCTATTCTAGGGAGGAATGAAGTATCCACACATTGGTCTTCCTTCTTCTTGATTTTCTTGTGTTTTGGAAATTGTACCCTGGGGATTCTAGGTTTCTGGGCTAATATCCACTTATCAGTGAGTGCATATCATGTGTGTTCTTTTGCGATTGGGTTACCTCACTCAGGATGATATCCTACAGATACATCCATTTGCCTAAGAATTTCATAAATTCATTGTTTTTAATAGCTGAATAGTACTCCATCGTATAAATGTACCACATTTTCTGTATCCATTCCTCTGTTGAGGGACACCTGGATTCTTTCCAGCTTGTACAACCACTCTGGAAATCAGTCTGGAGGATCCTCAGAAAACTGGACATAGTATTACTGGCAGATCCAGCAATACCTCTCCTGGGCATATACCCAGAAGATGTTCCAACTGGGAATAAGGACACATTGTGTATTTGTTGAGTGTACCCACTCAGAGTCTGGTTCATGATTTTGAGCAGGGGGCCAATGTTGGCAGCACAGTTCAACAAGGAGGTTGACAAGCTTTTCCTGTCTTTGGAAGGAACATAACTAAAGCCAGGAATTTATGCCAATGAAAAGTTAAAGGGAAAGGAAAGAGCCAGAAAAAAAAAAAAATGAAGGAAACCCCTAAAGTTAGTGTCTTTGACTCCTATTAGAACCAGGGATAAGAAAGGCAGACTCAATGCAGATCAGTGACAGAGAGTATGAAGTGAGGCTGGAGCCACCTCCTAAGATGAGAACTGACAATCTAAGACCAATTTCTTTTTTTTTTTTTTAATTTTTTATTAGGTATTTTCCTCATTTACATTTCCAATGCTATCCCAAAAGTCCCCCATACCCTCCCCCCCATTCCCCTACCCACCCACTCCCCCTTTTTGGCCCTGGCATTCCCCTGTACTGGGGCATATAAAGTTTGCAAGTCCAATGGGCCTCTCTTTCCAGTGATGGCCGACTAGGCCATCTTTTGATACATATGCAGCTAGAGACAAGAGCTCCGGGGTACTGGTTAGTTCATATTGTTGTTCCACCTATAGGGTTGTAGATCCCTTTAGCTCCTTGGGTATTTTCTCTAGCACCTCCATTGGGGGCCCTGTGATCTATTCAATAGCATCCACTCCTGTGTTTGCTAGGCCCCCGCATAGTCTCACAAGAGACAGCCATATCTGGGTCCTTTCAGCAAAATCTTGCTAGTGTATGCAATGGTGTCAGCGTTTGGAAGCTGATTATGGGATGGATCCCTGGATATGGCAATCACTAGATGGTCCATCCTTCGTCACAGCTCAAAATTTTGTCTCTGTAACTCCTTCCATGGGTGTTTTGTTCCCAATTCTAAGAAGGGGCAAAGTGTCCACACTTTGGTCTTCGTTCTTCTTGAGTTTCATGTGTTTAGCAAAATGTATCTTATATCTTGGGTATTCTAAGTTTCTGGGCTAATATCCACTTATCAGTGAGTACATATTGTGTGAGTTCCTTTGTGATTGGGTTACCTCACTCAGGATGATGCCCTCCAGGTCCATCCATTTGCCTAGGAATTTCATAAATTCATTCTTTTTAATAGCTGAGTAGTACTCCATTGTGTAAATGTACCACATTTTTTGTATCCATTCCTCTGTTGAGGGGCATCTGGGTTCTTTCCAGCTTCTGGCTATTATAAATAAGGCTGCTATGAACATAGTGGAGTATGTGTCCTTCTTACCGGTTGGGACATCTTCTGGATATATGCCCAGGAGAGGTGTTGCTGGATCCTCCGGTAGTACTATGTCCAATTTTCTGAGGAACCACCAGACTGATTTCCAGAGTGGTTGTACAAGCTTGCAATCCCACCAACAATGGAGGAGTGTTCCTCTTTCTCCACTTCCTCGCCAGCATCTGCTGTCACCTGAATTTTTGATCTTAGCCATTCTGACTGGTGTGAGGTGGAATCTCAGGGGTGTTTTGATTTGCATTTCCCTGATGATTAAGGATGTTGAACATTTTTTCAGGTGCTTCTCTGCCATTCGGTATTCCTCAGGTGAGAATTCTTTGTTCAGCTCTGAGCCCCATTTTTTAATGGGGTTATTTGATTTTATGGAGTCCACCTTCTTGAGTTCTTTATATATATTGGATATTAGTCCCCTATCAGATTTGGGATAGGTAAAGATCCTTTTCCAATCTGTTGGTGGTCTTTTTGTCTTATTGACTGTGTCTTTTGCCTTGCAGAAGCTTTGCAATTTTATGAGGTCCCATTTATCGATTCTCGATCTTACAGCACAAGCCATTGCTGTTCTATTCAGGAATTTTTCCCCTGTACCCATATCTTCAAGGCTTTTCCCTACTTTCTCCTCTATAAGTTTCAGTGTCTCTGGTTTTATGTGGAGTTCCTTAATCCACTTAGATTTGACCTTAGTACAGGAGATAGAAATGGATCAATTCGCACTAAGACCAATTTCTAACCTACACAAGAAAGCATCACATACTGGAGAGAAACAATAGGGAATTATAATATTCAAAACAGCCAGGTACAGTCCAAAACTGCCTGTGGGAGGCCAGGCTTGTTATTTTATTTTTTTTAAATATTTTTATTAGATATTTTTCCATTTACATTTCAAATGTTATCCCCTTTCCTAGTTTCCTCTCCAAAAATCCCCTATACCCTCCACCCTCCCCCTGCTCCCCAACCCACCCACTCCCGCTTCCTGGCCCTCCCATTCCCCTATACTGGCATGTTATTAAGAGAAAAGAAAATGAATGAGATTGAATTTGGAGATGATCTAAATACTGGTAGCTTAAATTTTTTAAAATGTCCCTTGAATTTCAATGTATCTTCAATAAATCATGTACAGAACGAGCAAAAATATTCACATCCCCATTAGACAATAAGAGAGAGAGGTAGAGGAGAGAGGAAACGGAATCACAGATAAAATATCTTTAAGGAAAGATCAACATTAACAGACAGAATGATGACTGCAGAGTGACTGTTCACTCAGATGAGCAGAAGCAATGGTTTAATACAGACGAATAAAACTGACTAAAAATGAACAGAGTTCCAGTAACTACAAGACGATGACCTAATGCAACCAACTGGAGACCTAGGAGAGGAAAAAAGCATGGTAAAAAATGTTTTTTTTGAAGAATTAATAAATAAAAAATGGCCCAATTTATTCCACTAACATAATTATATATTGAAGTGCAGTAACTATTAAGAATAAACTCAAAAAACAAAGTTACAAATACAAAGAGTGAAAATGGTAATAAAAAATACCAATTTATAGCTGACATGTCATCAGAAACTAAGGTGGCAAAGACAGTAAAATTTTAAGTGCAGAAAGAAAAAAAAAAGAACCCATTAACCAAAAATATTTTCTTGGTTAAAGTATGTTTCTGAATGATTGGAAATGAATACATTTCAGATGAAAGCCGACTGAGAACCCATTGCTAACAGCCTTCTGCTAAGGGCTGCCAGGGTTAAGAGAATGGTGGTAGAGCAGACTTGTAATGCAAATACAAAAGTAGTATGACAGATTTAGGAAAGTTGCTTATGGGATGCACTAAGTGTCACCAAACGAGCACCCTTTTGAAATATGAATGGCCATGAGTTTAATCTCAATGCTTTAAATTGTATAGCTTGGGATATATATATACTTAGTATAACTACATCATAAAGAACAGACAGAAAATGGGCTTAAGGAAACGTTCAAGTGTTCTATATTTTATATGAAGTGATACAATATAAATTATTAAAAAAAAGTTAAGGACATCTGTCACAAACTAAGAAGTTGAGACAGATTATAACACTGGTGGAACTTCTAAAAATGGATGTACAAATACAGTCAATTAGCAAAATTAATATTAAGATCATAAGATATTTAAATAACCAAAAAGTACCAGACAGACAGACAAGAGAAAAAAAAAACCCTTAAGAATAAAGCATGGTGGGGAGTGTATTGGGGACTTTTTGGATAGCATTGGAAATGTAATTGAGGAAATTACCTAATAAAAAAAAATTAATTAATTAAAAAAAAAAGAATAAAGCATGGTAACAAAGCAAAACACCCACATATCAAAACTATAAATAAGACTATTAAACAACAGGCCACAGTTGAGGTTATAAGCATACATTAGGCCAGGGGCTTAATCTTCAGAATTGGTAAGGGGGAGGGGAGGAGGAATATCGATGGAGAGAACTGATATAACCATATACTGTGTACAAGATACAATCTTGGAGCTGGAGAGATGGCTCAGTGGTTAACAACACCAACTGGTCCTGAGTTCAATTCCCAGTAACCACATAGTGGCTCACGACAATCTATATAGGGATCTGATGCCTTCTTTTGGAATGTAGGTGGACATACAGACAGAGCACTCTTACATTAAAAAAATTCACCAATAAAAATTTTTAAAAAGATACAATCTAAGCATACAAGATATGCACAGACAGGGATAAGCAGATAGAAGACAGTAAGCATGAGACTACTACAACAGCTCTGTTAATCAGATAAAAACGATTTCAAAATAAAAATACTGCCAGAATAAGCATGATAAATAGAGGGATTGATATTGCCCACACTTTTAGGCACTCATAAGGGTTCTGGAAAGCATTCCTATTAGATAAGGACTGCTACTGAACATCAGCAAGAGGGGCTGCCATTGCTCTCAAACCGATTGTTTTAGAACATCAAGAAGAAATGCTAGAAACTAGGCCAAGAAAGTGAAAGACCCAATAAAGAAGTCTGGGAACAAGGCGGAAGAGAAGTGGTCCAAGGGCAATGGATGTTCAGGACAAGCTCAACAACCAAGTCCTGTTTCATAAAGCAATATATGACAAACCCTGTGGTAAGCTCTCAGATGTCTCCATTCACTGGGCCCTCTGAAATGTGCTGCTCCCTGGCCAGGCCAGCTCTTCGGGAGCTCTTCAGTAAAGGATTCACTAAACTGGTTTCTGAGCACAGAGTTCAAGTAATAACTTACACCAGAAATACAGGAGTGGAGACATCCCAGCTGCTGGCAAAGAGGCACAATCAGGTCCAATGGATAGTAGTAGTAGTTTACTTGGGGGGGGGGGGGGGGGAGAGGTCAGGAGGAACAAAAGTAAACTGACTGGGAATATACAAAGGCAGAACATGTATAGGTACCTAAGAATACTTTCAAAATATAGGACACTTGTTGTAGTATATTTGATTGATTGTGAACCCCAAGACTGTGAACTGGAAAAACCTGTTTCTTGTTGTGGTTTGGTTCAGCCCTAACACACACCTTTAATCTAAGAGCTTTCTGTTTACTCTTAACAAGGCGCTGTGGTGTGGCTCAGTCCTAGCACACACAAGAGCTTTCTGCAAACAAGAGCTAAAGTCAACAATAGGACAAGAGGCTCCGCATCCGCAAGCAAACCAGTTGACAGGGTCTCTCAAAAAGATCAGTAAAGCTGGGTAGTGGTGATGGACTTAGTCCTAGCACTCTGGCGGCAGAGGCAGGCAGATCTCTGAGTTCAAGGTCAATCTGGTCTATAGAAGGAGTTCTAGAACAGCCAGAGCTACACAGGGAAACCCTGCCTCGAAAAACCAAAAAGAAAAAAAATAATTAATTAATTAATTAGGCTGCAGAAACATTAATCAAGAAAGAACAAAAGGTGGGCTGGAGAGATGGCTCAGCAGTTAAGTCACTGGCCACTCTTCCACAGGTCCTGAGTTCAATTCCCAGAAACCACATGGGGGCTCACAACCACCTGTTATGAAATCTAATGCCCTCTTCTGATATGTCTGAAGACAGCTACAATGTACTCATATACGTAAAATGAATAATAAATAACTTTAAAAAAAGAAAGGGCAAAAGGTAAAAATTATGTCTTGCTCCAATGTCAGGACTGAAAGAGGATACATTACTGTAAGCTATACTATAACAAATAATAGATTAATAACTTTATACTAATAAATTCAACAATCTAGCTAAAACAATAAAAATTCTAGAAACAAATGAACAGTGAACAAAAAAATATAAATTTATCTTGTATCAATTCAAACTGAATTTGAAATAGAAACTTCACCACAAATAAAAAAACAAACATAAAGAAATAAACAAATGCAGGCCTTGAAATGGCTCATCTGGTAAATTCTTTCTATCATTCAAGAGGTAATGAACAAAGACCTCCAGCAAACCCACCAGAAAGTCACCTACTAATTCACAAGGCTAGTGTTATCCTAGTGTGAGATCAGATAAAGACTACAAGAAAACCAAACAAGTGACATGCCTTCAAGAACACTCATGAAAAACAAAGTCTTTAACATCTTAGCAAACCAAAGTGCAATGATCTAAAGGTATGCTATCACAATGAAAATGATCTAAAGGTAGGTACCCTATCACAATGAAACTAGTTATTCTGCAGACTAAAACATTAGGAAGAAACATATCTGCAACAAAAATGAAAGTACAAATTTAACTAGTCTGTATATTAACCTCAAAATATAATGATGGCTAGTTACCCATGACTACCAGAAATTCTAATGGTATATGCTTAAATTTCATGAAACAAAGGTCAATAAAAATAGCAATCTTATAAAAATCAAAAATAACTTAAGCCAGCAAATTTGTAACTTGTATATAAACAAACAAAAAACTAGGGAAGTCTAAAATTCTGTAAAGAAGGTCATCCTGGCAGAGTTTATATTAGAAGCACAGTGACTTCCCATCCATACCTGTCTATATACAGTTCTCAGCAGGTGTCAGACAAGATACAGAGGGCCTGGAACTCACATGCCCGGTGAAGCCTGTTACAGCCACTTTGAAAACCAGTGTGGTAATGTTTTGGAGCTAAATACACATTTTCCACACTCTTCCAACAACCTTATTTCTATGTACTTAGCCCCACCAAAAACCAGAAATTTATGTTCACATAAACACTTGTACACAGATTTCTATAAGAGTAAAAGCCTGGGAACAAATCACAAGTCATCAACTCATAAATGGATGGGCACATTGTGATATTAAGTTATGATACTGTGTGTTAAAGGCTCTCTGGCAATAAAACATCAACAGGCAAACAAACTATGCACAAACTGCAAAGTGTGCTTGCTGGTGAAGTGAAACACATATACAAACACTATATGCCATGTGACATTACATGAAATTCTAAAGTGATAAAACTGCATTGAGGGACAGTGGAAGGGATCAACAGCGACTAAACATGAAACGCAAAACAGAACATGAAAACCTTGTGTATCTTGATCCATGACAGTGGGTACATAAAACTGCACACCATATATATCTGACTTTAATGGTGTTTGGAGAAAACACCCCACAAAGAAACTTGATATACAAATGTCTTTCAGGAGGTTTAATATATGTTTACCTAAGCTTAACATTACTGACTCTTATCAAGCAGTCGATGTAATTTATTTTAAAAATTTACCGAGAGTATTGCAGTTTACTAAGTGATCATATAAATTTCAAAAACTGTTCCATTAAGTTTCTAGAAGTAAAAGTTGGTTCTGAATATTTAATTTAGTAAAAACATAAAAATCAATTTGAAGCACTGCTACAAATACATATGAGAAACAATCTGCTATGGAAAAGAAATCACATTCATTGGAAAGCATCCTAAACTTGTTCTCAATGGTGTGTAGTCTTTTCTACATGCCTCGGGTGCTCCTCCAGTTCTGAAAAGGCTATTGACAATGTGACCCTCACCATGGTGTAAAGCCTAGGACCTTAAGAGATACAGAGCATTCTACCACCAACATGTACAGGGGATTAACAAAACAAACCAAGAAACCATACTTCTATAACATTTTTATTTCCAAAAGAGACCATTTTGTTTTGACACTAAACTCACTGGTGCAAAATCTTGTTTTCAAAAGGCTTCCTCAACAAAGCAGTTTGTTCTGAGCTGCACAGTTCACTGTATTACAAGCACCAGGCTGAACAAACCTGGACTGAGAGAATCGCCTTATGCACATTGCTGTTGTCCCACATCCCTCAGAACAAACCTTTTTAGATCGCTAACTACCACAGGAGTGCTGATTACACAGGCACCAGCAATTTCCTAACCAATGACCACCTGAACAATGATGTGTTCAGCTTCTCAGACCCTGCAGCCTTTCAAAGGTGAATCATTTCACAGTTTGGAACAAGATCTCCATAGCAACTTCCCTTTGAGGGTTTTAGAATCACCATCCAGTAATTCTATGATCATCAAGCCCAACCATTCCCAATGGTTCTTTTCACAGCAGATGGGAAAGGATGCCTTGAAATTTTACAGTCTATTTCAAGCAATTCATCTGGCAGCCTATTAGAATTCAAAATATTTCGACCTTCAATCACAAAGCATGTTATCTGAGGCTGTGGTGATCTCAAGTCAAGACAAGCAGACGTTTTAGTCTAATCATCCATGATGAGAAGAGACTGACAAAAACTCTTAATTCAACCACCATCAAAATGCTTATTTTAACTGCATGAAAGTCTTTCAACAGGCAATGAAAACACACCACGCACCATTTTATCACAACCTCTGTGCAAGAAAAATATGAATTCTGAATATTGACATGGATCTCAGCACTTCTTAGAACACTTAGAAAAAGGGCATTCTTTAAGTTAGCCTAAATCCAACTGAAGAGCACTAGTATTCTCTGCCAGAAACCAGACAAATTGGTAGTGCACCTTAGGTCAGTCAGCCTAATAAAATCAAGAATTATTTGCATTTTTTGTTTTTTTAAGTACACTTCATCACAAACAATAAAAGATTAATGTCAATTCCTCAGAAAATTAATTTTGATTTATAAAAAGGCATATTCTAAACAAAAAATCGTAATTTATACAATGTTAGTAACCTTGTAACCGTTCCCCAATTACATTAATTCCCAAATAATTCCAAAATATATGAACTTGCCTATGTTTAAAATACTAGATTTAACCACTTGCTCCTAAGCTGTACTTAGTTATTTATCTAAACCCTCTGGAAGTTGGAAGTTCAACTATAAAGTAATAGGTTCATTAATCAATTTGCAGCATTAACAAGTACCAATTATAGGTATTTATTTCCAATATTTGGGTTGTTTGGCTGTTTTTCCCCAAAATTGTTTTGTTTTATGAGACATGTTCTCCTTAGGGCCCTCAAACAGCCTCTAAATTGGTGGGGTATTAGGCACACACCACACCTGGAGGTGTGTTTATTAGATATTCAGTGGGGCTCTGACGCCTATCTATGCAGAAACAACTTATTCTGTAGTTAAGCTGAATCACAATTCCTGCTGAATAAGCCGACTTTAAGAATATAAGAACTCATAAACAAGACAATTAATCTACCTCTTTCATATAGGTGCACAATAAACTGGCACCACTCTCAAGTTCCAATGATTTAGAAACATGAGATCTAAACTTAAACACAACATGAACAAAAATAAAACATTCTACCTCCTTAAGCATACACATACCTCACACAATCAAATCATGAAATTTATTTTCCAAGCAAAGTGTGCCACTAACTTCAACTTGTAATTGGACCTCAGTCTGCAGGGTAAATGTATAAGTGAACTGTTTACAATTTTCCATACGAGCTTTGCATTTGGTTTAAATGATCACAACACAAGACGGCTGCAAAATTATCTAATGCTATAAAACTGAGAACAATAAGAAAAATATAAAATCTAGATATACTGACTTCTGAAAACTAAGTAAAAACTCTGAATGAGAACAAAACTGATAATTATGTCAATGAGGTCAACCTTAAAATTTGCTTCTTCATACTACTTTTTGTTTTCAAAAGTTAACTCCCACCAGAATGAATGCAGCAATAAAGATACGCTGAGGGAGGCAAGGCAAGTCTGCACAATAATTCTGTGGCAGCCGATGCAGGAGGACTGCTGAGGTCAAGGCCACCCTGGCTTACATAAGAAGAGACACTGGGAAAGCAAAGGGAGAAACAGGGAAGAAAAGGGAAAGGACCGGGCAGAAGAGAGGAAAAGGGTCAATCGTAGTATGTTTTACTTCGAATTGGCTTACGATCTGAGCTATGTAACTTAGATTAAAATCAATTTATATATAAAGAACAAAGTAATGATAAGTAGAAATTTAAACAAAGGATAATGTTTATATTAAAATAAAGAGTAAAAAATTGCATACGTATTTTACTTTACGTTTAGGGACATATAACTAAGGAAGCAAAAATTAAAAATAATTTTAAAAAATAGCTCACTTTTGAAATTCTAATTCCCAAGTTTTATGAATATGTCAGTGTGAATAATTTCTATTACTATCATAAATCAAAGTTTAAATAAACAGAAACTTCTTAAAATGGTTACACACAGCTTTCTTTTTCCTTGAGTCTAGTTTATTAAACCAAACCATGTCCATACACTGGCTATTCAAATATATTGCCCTAAAGGTTCACTTGTGGGAACTCTATATTAACTTTGTTTTTTTTTTTTTTCAAAATACTGGTCATAATTTATTATTTTAGAGTCAATAACATCAAGAAACACAGAGAACAATCTATTTTTAAATTCTTATAGCATTCTCAAGTTAAATATGTCTGCACATATTCTTTTTTTTTAATTTTTAATATTTTTATTACATATTTTCCTCAATTACATTTCCAATGCTATCCCAAAAGTCCCCCATAGCGCCCCCCACTTCCCTACCCACCCATTCCCATTCTTTTGCCCCTGGCCCTATATTGGGGCATATAAAGTTTGCAAGTCCAATGGGCCTCTCTTTCCAGTGATGGCCGACTAGGCCATCTTTCGATACATATGCAGCTAGAAACAAGAGCTCCGGGGTTCTGGTTAGTACATCATGTTGTTCCAACAATAGGGTTGCAGATCCCTTTAGCTCCTTGGGTACTTTCTCTAGCTTCTCCATTGGGAGCCCTGTGATACATCCAATAGCTGACTGTGAGCATCCACTCCTGTGTTTGCTAGGCCCCGGCATCGTCTCACAAGAGACAGCTATAGTTGGGTCCTTTCAGCAAAATCTTGCTAGTGTATGCAATGGTGTCAGCGTTTGGAAGCTGATTATGGGATGGATCCCTGGATACGGCAGTCTCTAAATGGTCCATCCTTTCATCACAGCTACGAACTTTGTCTCTGTAACTCCTTCCCTGGGTGTTTTGTTCCCAATTCTAAGAAGGGGCACAGTGTCCACACTTTGGTCTTCATTCTTCTTGAGTTTCATGCGTTTAGCAAATTGTATCTTATATCTTGGGTATCCTAAGTTTTGGGCTAATATCCACTTATCAGTGAATACATATTGTGTGAGTTCTTTTGTGATTGTGTTACCTCACTCAAGATGATGCCCTCCAGGTCCATCCATTTGGCTAGGAATTTCATAAATTCATTCTTTTTAATAGCTGAGTAGTACTCCATTGTGTAAATGTACCATAATTTCTGTATCCATTCCTCTGTTGAGGGACATCTGGGTTCTTTCCAGCTTCTGGCTATTATAAATAGGGCTGCTATGAACATAGTGGAGCATGTGTCCTTTTTACCGGTTGGGACATCTTCTGGATATATGCCCAGGAGAGGTATTGCTGGATCCTCCGGTAGTACTATGTCCAATTTTCTGAGGAACCGCCAGACTGATTTCCAGAGTGGTTGTACAAGCTTGCAATCCCACCAACAATGGAGGAGTGTTCCTCTTTCTCCACATCCTCGCCAGCATCTGCTGTCACCTGAATTTTTGATCTTAGCCATTCTGACTGGTGTGAGGTGGAATCTCAGGGGTGTTTTGATTTGCATTTCCCTGATGATTAAGGATGTTGAACATTTTTTCAGGTGCTTCTCTGCCATTCGGTATTCCTCAGGTGAGAATTCTTTGTTCAGTTCTGAGCCCCATTTTTTAATGGGGTTATTTGACTTTCTGGAGTCCACCTTCTTGAGTTCTTTATATATATTGGATATTAGTCCCTTATCTGATTTAGGATAGGTAAAGATCCTTTCCCAATCTGTTGGTGGTTTTTTTGTCTTATTGATGGTGTCTTTTGCCTTGCAGAAGCTTTGCAGTTTCATGAGGTCCCACTTGTCAATTCTTGATCTTACAGCACAAGCCATTGCTGTTCTATTCAAGAATTTTCCCCCTGTGCCCATATCTTCAAGGCTTTTCCCCACTTTCTCCTCTATAAGTTTCAGTGTCTCTGGTTTTATGTGAAGTTCCTTGATCCACTTAGACTTGACCTTAGTACAAGGAGATAGGAATGGATCGATTCGCATTCTTCTACATGTTAACAACCAGTTGTGCCAGCACCATTTGTTGAAAATGCTGTCTTTCTTCCACTGGATGTTTTTAGCTCCCTTGTCGAAGATCAAGTGACCATAGGTGTGTGGGTTCATTTCTGGGTCTTCAATTCTATTCCATTGGTCTATTTGTCTGTCACTATACCAGTACCATGCAGTTTTTATCACAATTGCTCTGTAGTAGAGCTTTAGGTCCGGCATGGTGATTCCACCAGAGGTTCTTTTATCCTTGAGAAGAGTTTTTGCTATCCTAGGTTTTTTGTTATTCCAGATGAATTTGCAGATTGCACTTTCTAATTCGTTGAAGAATTGAGTTGGAATTTTGATGGGGATTGCATTGAATCTGTAGATTGCTTTTGGCAAAATAGCCATTTTTACAATGTTGATCCTGCCAATCCATGAGCATGGGAGATCTTTCCATCTTCTGAGATCTTCTATAATTTCTTTCTTCAGAGACTTGAAGTTTTTATTATACAGATCTTTCACTTCCTTAGTTAGAGTCACGCCAAGATATTTTATATTATTTGTGACTATTGAGAAGGGTGTTGTTTCCCTAATTTCTTTCTCAGCCTGTTTATTCTTTGTGTAGAGAAAGGCCATTGATTTGTTTGAGTTAATTTTACATCCAGCTACTTAACCGAAGCTGTTTATCAGGTTTAGGAGTTCTCTGGTGGAATTTTTAGGGTCACTTATATATACTATCATATCATCTGCAAAAAGTGATATTTTGACTTCATCTTTTCCAATTTGTATCCCTTTGATCTCCTTTTGTTGTCGAATTGCTCTGGCTAGGACTTCAAGTACAATGTTGAATAGGTATGAAGAAAGTGGACAACCTTGTCTAGTCCCTGATTTTAGAGGGATTGCTTCAAGCTTCTCACCATTTACTTTGATGTTGGCAACTGGTTTGCTGTAGATTGCTTTTATCATGTTTAGGTATGGGCTTTGAATTCCTGATCTTTCCAAGACTTTTATCATGAATGGGTGTTGGATCTTGTCAAATGCTTTTTCCGCATCTAACGAGATGACCATGTGGTTTTTGTCTTTGAGTTTGTTTATATACTGGATTACGTTGATGGATTTCCGTATATTGAACCAGCCCTGCATCCCTGGGATGAAACCTACTTGGTCAGGATGGATGATTGTTTTGATGTGTTCTTGGATTCGGTTAGCAAGAACTTTATTGAGGATTTTTGCATCAATATTCATAAGGGATATTGGTCTGAAGTTTTCTATCTTTGTTGGGTCTTTTTGTGGTTTAGGTATCAGAGTAATTGTGGCTTCATAGAAGGAGTTGGGTAGAGTACCTTCTGTTTCTATTTTGTGGAATAGTTTGTGAAGAACTGGGATTAGATCTTCTTTGAAGGTCTGATAGAACTCTGCACTAAACCCATCTGGTCCTGGGCTTTTTTTAGTTGGGAGACTATTAATGACTGCTTCTATTTCTTTGGGGGATATAGGGCTGTTTAGATCATTAACCTGATCTTGATTCAACTTTGGTACCTGGTATCTGTCTAGGAACTTCTCCATTTCATCCAGGTTCTCCAGTTTTGTTGAGTATAGCCTTTGGTAGAAGGATCTGATGGTGTTTTGGATGTCTTCAGGATCTGTTGTTATGTCTCCTTTTTCATTTCTGATTTTTTTAATTAGGATGCTTTCCCTGTGCCCTCTAGTGAGTCTGGCTAAGGGTTTATCTATCTTGTTGATTTTCTCAAAGAACCAGCTCCTTGATTGGTTGATTCTTTGAATAGTTCTTCTTGTTTCCACTTGGTTGATTTCGCCCCTGAGTTTGATTATTTCCTGCCGTCTACTCCTCTTGGGTGAATTTGCTTCCTTTTGTTCTAGTGCTTTTAGGTATGTTGTCAAGCTGCTAATGTGTGCTCTCTCTAGTTTCCTTTTGGAGGCACTCAGAGCTATGAGTTTTCCTCTTAGAAATGCTTTCATTGCGTCCCATAAGTTTGGGTATGTTGTGGCTTCATTTTCATTGAACTCTAAAAAGTCCTTAATTTCTTTCTTTATTCCTTCCTTGACCAAGGTATCATTGAGAAGAGTGTTGTTCAGTTTCCACGTGAAGGTTGGCTTTCTATTATTTATTTTGTTATTGAAGATCAGCCTTAGTCCATGGTGATCTGATAGGATGCATGGGACAATTTCAATATTTTTGTATCTGTTAAGGCCTGTTTTGTGACCAATTATGTGGTCAATTTTGGAGAAGGTACCATGAGGTGCTGAGAAGAAGGTATATCCTTTTGTTTTAGGATAGAATGTTCTGTAGATATCTGCCAGATCCATTTGATTCATAATTTCTGTTAGTTTCACTGTGTCCCTGTTTAGTTTCTGTTTCCATGATCTGTCCATTGGTGAAAGTGGTGTGTTGAAGTCTCCCACTATTATTGTATGAGGTGCAATGTGTGCTTTGAGCTTTACTAAAGTTTCTTTAATGAATGTGGCTGCCTTTGTATTTGGAGCATAGATATTCAGGATTGATAGTTCCTCTTGGAGGATTTTACCTTTGATGAGTATGAAGTGCCCCTCCCTGTCTTTTTTGATGACTTTGGGTTGGAAGTCAATCTTATCAGATATTAGAATGGCTACTCCAGCTTGTTTCTTCATACCATTTGCTTGGAAAATTGGTTTCCAGCCTTTCATTCTGAGGTAGTGTCTATCTTTTTCTCTGAGATGAGTTTCCTGGTGGGTGTCAGCCGACCCTGCGCTCTAGCTACCCTGGTGCTGGTCCGGCCGGAAGAGGCCTGTGGTCCTACTCAGGCCGGTTTTCTGCTTCCCTAACTAATGCAGTCTCAGGTCCCGAGCGCAATTGGATTGGAGCAGAAGCTGTTTTCCACTCACCAGAAGTCTTAAGGTCCTGTGGCGGGTGTTATGGGTAGCTGGCGAGTGTCAGCCGACCCTGCGCCCTAGCTACCCTGGTGCTTTTCTGACCGGAAGAGGCTTGTGGCCCTACTCAGGCCGGATTTCTGCCTCCCCAGTCAAAGCAGTCTCAGGTCCCGAGTGATTGGACTGGAGCAGAAGTTGTGTTCCACTCACCAGCAGTCTCAAAATCCTGTGGCGGGGGTCGTGGGTAGCTGGCGGGTGTCAGCCGACCCTGCGCTCTAGCTACCCTGGTGCTGGTCCGGGCTACCCTGGTGCTGATCCGGCCGGAAGAGCCTATATTAACTTTGGAATACTCTAAAACACTTCTTTATCAATAATAGAACTTATCAATTATTTTGATTAGTTATTTGTCAAACAGGAGCCTAAATGGAATAAACATGTTATAGGTACCTCTATTGATGGTAGCAATATTATAATAACCAAAATAAAACAACACATACCTTAGACTACTATAAGGTCTACTTACTAATTCTGAGTTATAATGACTTTTATAACTTATCATATTCTCCTCTTTTTGAACTTTTAAGGAGAGCTATTATTAATTTTATTAACCTGGAGCTTCCATATGACATCAGTTACTCAATAAATGCTGCTCGCAATTATTAGACAATAATAGTAGCTACCTCATGTTTCTGAAACATTCTGCACAGGCAATTAAATTTATAATTAATTTCTTGTTATACAATAAGAATAAGAAATACAAAGAGATTAATTTAATGAGATAATAGACAATGTTTTCGCATTATCTTCATTTTTTACTTATACCTTCCCCTCCCTCAAAAAATATGCACGAAATCTGCCCCTAACAGTGAGTTACCCCACAAAGTACTTTATCTAAGTGCCTAGAATAACCTTAAATTTACTTTGTAACATATAATCAAGTAACATACTGTAATTGAAGCACACTGAAAACAGCAGTTACTACTAATTATCATTAATGGAAACATTTCCCTCAATGAAGATTTTTATACTCCACAATAAAAGTTTGTTATGAATATATTTGTTATGAAAAACAATTTTATACTTGATATATCACTAGTACAATTTTTAAAAATACATTCATTTTTATTTTTATTAACAGTTTCTACATTTGACCACCAACTGCTGGAAACATTAGACTTCTCAGATTTAAATAAACATCAGAAATCCAGCCATAGAACCAGACTACAAGAGGTTGGATGCATGTGTGCTTGTGTTGTGTTTCTTCAATCAATACATAGGGTAGCTACCACAGTGCATGGCCAGACTAGCACAAAAATCTAAAGCTAGTGAGGTGGGGAGTGGAAAAGGACAACTAACATGAAAATACCTTTGAGAAAGTCATGTGGGAAGCCTCGTATTGCAGAAGCATGCATATGCATATACATATTTTGCTTAGTTATTTACCAATAACTAAATATAAATGTATATAAAACATATACATCATGGTGTTTTAGATATGCTCAGTCCATAACAAGTGCTACTACCATTGGGAGGAAGTACATCACTGTGCGTGCAGTGGGCTTTGAAGGCCTCTGGTGCTCAAGCTCCACCCCCTGGGAGATACTGCCTCCTGGTTGCCCTCAGATCAAGATGCGCTCCTTCTCCGGCACAGTGCCTGTCTGGACACTGCCATGCCTCCTGCCATAATAAAAATGAACTGAACCTCCTACACTGTAGGACATCCTCAATTCAATGTCGTCTTTATAAGAGCTGCCTTGGTCATGGCATCTCTTCACGGCATAGAAACCCTGCCTAAGACACATATATACATCGCATACATATACATATAATGATGGAGACAGAGAAGGAAAGGGGGAAGAGAGAGGGAGGGAGGTAAGAACCTATTGAAGAATCATGGACGATGGAGAAATCAAGTGATAATGACCTGGAGGTTTCACCCCCTACTGGTGGTCAACTTTCACAGTGCTAGAAGTTGCTGTCCACACCAGCAGAGAAAAAAAAATCAATAATAAATCTTATACAGCTGTGAATCCTGCAAGCTACAATAATCGCTGACCTAGCAGGATATGCCCACTGTGTAATAGTGGCACAATTATTATGAGAGTAATCAAATGACTTTTTGACAAGACTTAAAGCCCATTTCATAAGACATGACCATATGTCTGACCATAACCAGCGGCAAAACTCTGGCTACACAGACACCTTGGAGAGAACGTATTACTGTTATTCTGCTAAACGGACACAGTATTAAACCAATTCCTAACGACTTGTCATTACACCCAAAGATTGGTGAACCTCATTATTGAAGCTTTTTTGTATGCAGTAGATAGCATGTAATACAGTGACCCACAACTGGTAACATGAGAAAAAGACTGCAGGAGTGCTCAGCCCTAAACAACATCATACTACTACCTCCTCTCGAAGCACAGAGATCCTTATAGAAAAGGGAACAAAGATTTTAAGAACCTGAAAGAGTGAACTACTATAATAGAATCGTGTTTTCAGGACCCAACAGAACAACTGCACATATGAACTTACAGTGATTGTGAATATTTTGCACAAGATTTGTGCAAAATCAAGCCAGATAAAATCCCAGCATTGGAGGAAGAGAAGTTGGCCATGAGGTCCAACGCCTAGATAAGAAGCTAATGGCAACTGATAACAGCTAGGAGAGGGACAGCCGGTTTTTCTCTAGCAGGGGATGGGAGGAGAGGGGAAGGAAGGAAGTAGAGACAGAAACAAAGAGAAAGACAGAGAATCACAGAGATACATAGACACAGAGAGAGACACACAGATGGACAGAGACAGAGAGAGAGAGAGCACAAACAAATGAACACATAAAGTTAGAAGGAGGAACTGGGATGAATAGAGGTTGGACTTAATTTTAAAGAAATTTTCATTAAATTTAAAACTTTTTTTAAAAATTGGACAGGCAGTGCAGGGAAACCACTCACACACACAAAATGAAAATAATAAACTTTAAAAAAATTTATATATGTGCACCATGTGTGTGCTGTGCCTGTGAGAGCCAGTAAAGGGCTTCTATTAGTATGTTTTCCCTGGTCTCTTATGCCTCATAATTTTCTACTGGAAAAAAATACCCTGTAGGAAACAGCACAAACTGAAACACTTTTCATATGCCTTACACAGAGTAGATTTTTTTTATAATTTTTACTCTATATTTATGATGTGTGTGTATGTGTGTGTGTGTACATGTGTGTGTACCACTGCACACATGCAGAGTCAGAGGCTGTGAACTTCAAATTCCTAAAGAGGACTTGGTTAGGATGCAGTTTGGTTTATTAGTACTGTCCATCCTATTGTGCGCTGACATCTTTCCTTCGCACTGTGACTACTCTTTTTCCCTCTACGTAACTCATTAGAAACATGTTACTTTGATGGTAAACAGCAGTTGGAAGGTGAACTACGCTGTTATTCTCACCATGTTTCTACCTTGGCCATGGAACTCTGAGCTGAGAATGCATCTTTTTGAACTATCTTCATATCACTAAAGACACAGCTGTGAACCTAACAAACTCCTTAGAAAGTGTATTCCACCCACCCCAACTTTCAGCAGCCGCAATGAATTTTTACCACTGTCCTAAAGCCTTAGGGTATTCCTTTAATAACAAGAGGCAGAAGGATCCTGACTCTACCATCTTCTCTTTGGTGAACAACACACACTTGAGGGACGCTTCCCATCCTCCATCTCCATGGGTTCTCACCCTACTGCTGGAGCTGAAGAAGGTGACAAGGAACCCTGACTGTGCCACTTTCACAGACTTCACTGCAGCAGCCAGTACTCGGCTTCACTAGGCTGTGGGAAGCGCAGACAGAGCAGTCTTACCCTCTTACCTTGCCCAGCGACGTCTAGCCAGGAGAGCACCTCCACTCCCTACATCAGTGCTCATGCCCTCACATTCTGGAGTCAGTCAGGCCTTTTCACTCTCAGGAATGATACTCCTACCAGCTGTCTACACCCCAGGATATAAACTCAAAGTCCTTATAACTTTTTTAAAAGTTTGTTTTCTTTACAGCAAAGTATACTTGCTCAACAACAATGATACATTTTAGAATTATAACATATAGTAGGGGAAATGTTTTCAAACTCATAGCAAAAATTGATTTTTGAAATTTAGAATATTTCCATAAATTAAATTTTTTGATTATTTTAAACATACTTATAACAATCTTCATACAACTATTTAAATAACTAAAATTACTTTTTTAAAGAATAAAATATAGGGCTGGAGAGATAGCTCAGCAGTTAAGAGCACTGACTGCTCTTCTAGAAGTCCTGAGTTCAATTCCCAGCAACTACATAGTGGCTCACAACCATCCATAATGTGATCTGATGCCCTCTTCTGGTGTGTAGGAAGACAGCTTCAGTGTACTCACATAAATAAAATTAAAAATCTTAACAACAACAACAAACCTTAAGTAAATATTTTTTAAAAGAATAAAGTATACTGTTTGGTAAATTTGCAAAGAACTGCAGCCTAGAGAATATTGAAATAATGAAAACTATAAAATTCAGATCTCAGTCAAGTAGTGTAGGTGGTAGCACACGCCTTTAATCCCAGCACTCGGGAGGCAGAGGCAAGTGGATCTCTGAGTTCAAGGACAGCCTGGTCTATAGAGCAAGTTCCAGGACAGCCAGGGCTTCACAGAGAAACCCTTTCTTAAAAAATAAAAAATAAAATAAAATAAAATTTAAAAATTAAATAAGACTCAGATCTCCCAGTAAGGTAATATCTCCTCGTAGAAGTCCACGTGGACACTGCCCATTTAATGACTTGTTGAGCAGTGAAATTAAGGGTGATTTTTAAAACACAAAATGCATACTAATGAGTTCACACATGTATGTAATTCAACTTTCTCTGTGTCTACTCTCCCTCACCCCACTCCATCTAGGTTCCAGAGGCACCTACCTATAGTCTTGCTCTTCTTAGACATCTTATCTGCATCTAGGCATCTGGCCTCCATCTACATTTCCCTTGTTCTAAAGCCTGTATTTTATAAGACATTAACACCTATGTGTCTGCAATGTAAAACTCTTACCATAAACAACAAGTCGAAGACAAGAAGTAGTTGAAGTTAACTTACATATTGCCATTTTCCTGTATTTCTAGTCTCAAGTGTCATTACTGTAACTCTACTATTTAGATATCGCCAGCACAAATATTCCAGTTCCATGAATAAAAAAAATTTCATATGCTGTCTTCATACAGTGAGTGTGCCAAAATAGAGAACTATCCTTGTAGCAACTCAAGTCTCAGGAACAGATGCACTGATTGGAGATCTCAGAGCATAATTCGGGCTGTCTCTGGGGCCTTCTAAGCAGATGTTGTTCCTATGACTCATTTAGCCATTCTGAACCAACGTCCACTATATTACACCACTCACATCACAGCAGCCAAGGAGCCAAAAGCAAATCTTACATTTTGCCCATGTAAATAATAAGGCTTCCATGTGGATTTAGCTCGCTTCTAAAAGGATAACAAGTCTTGGTTGCGAGTGCTTTCTGTCTTTGAATCATTGAAGGCGTGTGGTTTCTATACAGGGACCAGTGCTGCAGCTTACAAAGTCTAATACATCATAAGGACACAGCACTAGCTATTATTAACATATGCCCTTATTCTGAATTAACCTTTCACAATTTATTACAATAAAAGCTAAATACTGGGGGCTGGAGAGATGGCTCAGTCATTAAGAGCACTGACTGCTCTTCCAGAGGTCCTGAGTTCAATTCCCAGCAACCACACAGTGGCTCACAACCATCTGTAATGGGATCCAATGCCCTCTTCTAGTGTGTCTGTAAACAGCTACAGTGTACTCATATATATAAAATAAGTAATTCTTTAAAAAAAAAAAAAGCTAAATACTGACATTCTTAAGGTTTTTTTAAACAAAGTACAAGCAATCAATTAATATAAAATTAACTAAGCAATTTTCAATTATTTCTAAAACCTGTTCACTGAAATAATTATCTGAAGAAAATACTTGTAAATTTAAATAATGTTAATATTCTAAGGTTCTTAACAATGCAAATAAATTAAAACCAGAATTATTTAACAAATCAAGCGAGAAATTCAGATTCAAAAAAGACATTGGTAAAGTCTCTACCCATGTAGACTGCAATGCAGAGTTAATGTTGGTGCAAGTATAAAAGAAGGTAGCTAACAGTCTAAATATTATTCCAACATCAATCTTAAACCTTAATTGAATAGTTATACTACTCTGTTTTCCCTACCAGGGGAAAAGGAATAAAAATCACTGCAGCACATTTTAGCAGACATTTGAAAATTAGAACAATACCATTAAAATGATAGTGAATGTTTGTTTAAAGCAGTAAACCCATCAGAAATCAAACTGTACAACTGAAGAATATTTCACATATGCATGTTTATAATCTGAATGAAGATCAACTTTAAAATTAGAAAAATAGGGCTGGTGAGATGGCTCAGTGGGTAAGAGCACCCGACTGCTCTTCCGAAGGTCCAGAGTTCAAATCCCAGCAACCACATGGTGGCTCACAACCATCCGTATCGAGATCTGGTGCCCTCTTCTGGAGTGTCTGAAGACAGCTACAGTGTACTTACATATAATAAATAAATAAATCTTAAAAAAAAAATTAGAAAAATATAAATAGAATAAATGTAAATATACAATATATATAAATATAAACCATGTTTTTACTTGCTACCAAAATTAGAGAATTGTTTAATAAATCTATCATGTTAAATAGCAGTCAACAGCTACATACATTTAGTCAACAAATTTGGGTCCTTCCATTTAGTGGTTGCAACTGATATTCTAGTGTGTAATACTTTAATTGTATAAAACAAAGCTGGTATCACAAATACAAAGGAACATCTTACAAAACAAGCACAAGTCACTTCTGTCCTTGCCCCAGTGACTGACAAGGGATGAGCATTTTGCTCGAATGTATACACTATGCACATAACACAACAGGTAGCTATAGAAATAAACATAAAGAGAAGCCTTTATCACTTCATAATCAACATTTTTATAATATAATTTCTCAGAATATTTGCTGTAATCTTTACACAATGAAACATCTCATGAACAGAGAAATACAGTATTCTCAGCCTACAAAAGAAAAGGCAAAACAGACCAACCAGAGTTAACTCCTGGGATAAAAGTACTTGTATGAGATAGTGTATTGACATATGCCAAATAGTCTATAATAATTCAGGCTGCATATACAAATGTTTAAAAACCACAGGAAAAGTAGCCATGTAGAGAAGTTCGAGGCCAGCTTCAACTGTAAACTCACAGCCAAACTGGGCTATGTAAGATACTGTCTCAAACCAAGTATGCTGGTGCACGCTTTTGATCCCAGCAGTCGGGATGCAGAAGCGGGTGGATCTCAGTGAGATCAAGGCCAGCCTGGTCCACATAGCAAGTTTCAGAACAGCCAGAGATATTACACAGGAAAACAACCCTGGAGAGAGGGAGGGAAGAAGGGAGGAAAGGAGGGAGGGAGGGAGAGAGGTAGAGAGGGAGGGGTTAGACGGATGGAAGGACAGACAGACAGACTCTGACTGTCTCATAAAACCAAAAACGTTAATTAACTAGTATCCGCATGCTGTTACTGGTGCTGGACGAAGCCTTCCTTTTAAAGCAAAGGAACTGGGGAGGTGGAGTAGGTATAAAGTACTTGCTGTATAAGCCTAAGGACCTGAGTGCAGATTCTCGGCAACCACATAAAGTCTAAGAGGACATGGAGACCCAGCTATATCCCAGCCTCCTGTAGGCAGGGATGGGATTCCCAGAGCAAGTTCTAGTGGAACTACATGAATAGGTAAGCTGTGGGCTCAAGTAAGAGACCCTGCCTCAACATGCAAGATAAAGAACAATCAAAGAAGACATCGATGTCAACCTGTAGCCCCAACACAAATGTGGGGATATATGCATGCCCTTCTGCACACACCCATGGGCTCATATACATAGGACCATGAATTCACATATGAGTGTACACACACAGACACAATAACAAACAAGCAAAACAAACAAACAAACAAGACAATCATAAGCATGGCCCAGCTGGAAGAGCAGCCCCGGGTAGAGCAGCAGACTTTGAAAGGGAAAGAGGTGCTATTCATCACATTAGGGACCAGGGGGACAAGAGGGTAGGGTTGCCCAGAGAAATATCAAGAAAGGATTTACAGCCTCCCCCACACTCCCTTGTGCCAGAACCCCAAGAACACTGAGGCTATAAGGACCCCTTCCCAACAAAAGCACCTGCAGCCTGTTAGAGACAGAGGGATCTGAGAACTTCACATTTTTCAGCTCAGTGAAGGAATGCCAGCAACTCAGTCTGTAAGTGTCTCTATTTTATTTCCACTCTTACATACATCTCATGGTGCTCGCTCCTGTTTGCATGCTGCTCAATTAGGTTTTAAGACTGTTGCTTATGGTTTCCACACCTTGTTTACTAGAAGGCCTTTTCAGCTGCCTCTTTCCTGCCTTCCTCATCTTGATCCACTCTGTTTTTACTTCTTAATTAAAACATTATACAACTTTAGCAACCTCTAAACCATGTTTCCTAAAAGTACCCAGCACTCCCCTCCCAGCTACTTTACCCATCTGAAATATTTTTTCTTTGCAGAGTCAATCTAATAGTTAATCCTTATTTTACCCACTATACTTCCCTTTCATACTCATCTTACTAACTAAAATCTCAATCTACTCCACCATTGGTAATCTGTTACCGCCAGCTACTTGAATCAAGGGACCACTCTAATTACTTACTACTAGAGACATCTGCAAAATGGTAATGCCAAGCAGTGTAGTTGGTCTTGAAGTCAGTGTCACCACTGCTGTAGGAGAATCACACTTAGCCCACAAAGGAGAGCTGAACGCACCCATGGGAAGTTTACAAAAGTACAGGTTACAGAGGTTGATTCCATTCACTCAAGTATAACAACTACAGACGGCACTGATTATCAAAACCAAGCCTGTTCCTGACCTAACCAATGACAGAGTTCTGACAACCAAGAAAAATGTGGTTCAAAACTTGATGCTTGAGGATCAAGAGATTCTCCTGGATGTTAGAAGCTGTTCCCACATCCCTGATGAATTGAAACTCATTACTGATACAAGAGTTACAAAGTGACCCCTACAGTTGGCTATTTTGGGCAGAGGACAGGAAATGAAACCTCCAAGTTATGTCAGAAAATATATTCAAGAAAAATAAGAACGCTCCAATCACCTAAAATATAAGATATAAGACCACCAAGGATATAAAAATATATCCAATTAAACTGCAAATCGCTAGTAGACTAAACAGTTTCATACAGCCTTGCAATTTAAAGCAGGAGAAACTATTTCTGCTATAGTATTTCCCATAGTAAACAGAGGCTGGTTACTAGAATTCCTTGTGTATGTAGATGAGAACTACTGCAGAATTATTGATTCCATTGAATTGTTCTGAAGAAACAAAGAAAACATATGGGGTTTTGTCAAATTATTTGCTGAAGTCTAATACTAGATTAATTTAATAAATACTGATGAAAAAGATAATTATAGAACCCAAGGGGGAAAACTCCATTATTTTAGAATACAATCAAAGACAACTTTATATTGGCAATTTGTGTCTAGGCAAAAATGTGTGATTCATTTAAAACTTCTAAATGACAAGCTTATGAAGGGGAGAAGGTGGGCTCTTGAAAACAGAAATTTATGTTCATGGTAATTAAAGGTGATTTACTAACATATAAACACCTAACTTAACCTAAGGGGGTAGGGCAATTGAATGAAGGCAGTTTTACCTTCTCATTTAGCAGTTCTATAAAGCAGTGGTGCCTTGAGGGCTGTAACACCAAATAAACTAAAAAGGCAACTTAAATCTGGAGCCCCACCTTCAGCTCTGTTTAGCCGAGTGCCCACAACAAAACTAACGGAGTTCTCTGGAACTGTGTTGCTAACGCTCTAACTAAACAATTGTGACATATGAAATTCAAACAGATATAGGGAACTAGTGATATAAAACAGAAAGAAGACACATCTGCCATTAATAATTCAGGAGAAAGGAAAAGGGCCTTTACTTCCCCTTGCCAAAACTTCTAACCATTTGCACAGAAACCATCTTTACATGATCTGATCTTAGCTCTGTGACCATAAGAACTGGGCTGACCAGCTGAAGAGGGGGAAAAACCAAGAGAAGTCTACTTAGCAAATGCTTGCAATCCTATTTGGAGAGGAAAGTGTTTTCTAAGGATTAAGACTGCATATTCAGAAACATAAAGAAACAGCAACAAAAGCCCAAGGCACAGGCAGGTAGTGGCAGTGCACACCTTTAATCTGGGAACATTTGGGAGGCAGAAGCAGGTGGATCTGGTCTAGATAAGGAGTTCCGGGAAAACTACCTAATAGGGAGAGCCTGTCATTATCTAAATAACTAACTAATTAATTAAAGCTACATGGCAAAACTGGCAGTTATTCTAAAATCTGAAATGCTATATTTCCTAAAATAGACTCTTACTTTATGAAATAAGCACTGAAAATAAAATTAAAAAGAATAAATTACTGGCCAAAAAGAAGTCTTGAGCTTAGTATTATAATTATTATGATATAATAAAAGCATTTCTATGTTCCAAAACTGGCACACTCTACATTCGAAGGGACACCCAGCATTGTACTGACACCCCAGCCCTCTGTGATCTGTGTAGCACTGGGGAGAGTGGAGAGGAGCTTGCCACTGAGAGGAGGAACAGAAAGCACTCAAATGGCCATCTCTGAGCTTAACACCTCTATCACCCCACCACCACCATCTTCCTTCTCCCACAAGGGGAATCTGAATTTTCTTTGCTGGCTTCAAACCTGTGTACTGCAGCTCTCTCCAATTAGCTACATCACACTACACAGCAAATGTCTGCCATCCATGGCTTTCATCCTCCCAGCTCAAAAACAATCTTTTTAAAGATTTGAAAAATGAGGATAATAGTAATGTTTCAAAACTCAAACGCTGTGGCAAAACCTGGGGGCTTCTCATCAACTTTTCACTCAAGTCTGAGCTGTGGAGCCCCCTCCCTCGCTCCCTCCTTCCCTTCCTTCCTTTCCTTTCTTCCTTCCTTCCTTCCCTCCTTCCTATCTTGAGCCTCCACACTGACTGCTGATGTTAACTGTTCATCCACTTTTAGTTTTCTTCCATCAAGTGTCTTTACATTCCTTTACATGCTTGTGAGGGCAAGAATAATGCATCCGTTACTTTAAAATATAAGTTTATTCTTTAATCTTGATATTCACATAACCTAATCCATTTTCTTTGTAACTTATTTTGATATTTTTGTCATTAATTTTATGTGGCATTAAGTTGACACTTATTACAGGCACATTTTCTGATTTTTCCTTTCGTTTTAGGTGTGTGTGTGTGTCTGTGTGTGTGTATTAAATTATGAAGGGTCTACCAGATATAATAACTAAATTCCTGTCACCTCCTCCAACTTCCTTCTCCCACAAGAGGAATACAAATTTTCTTTGCTGGCTTTTAAACCTGTGTACTGCAGCTCTCTCCATTAGCTACATCACACTACACAGCAAATGTCTTTGCCATTCATGGCTTGCATGCCCCCTTGCCCGCTGCATGCACATTCAGAGATCAGAAGCTGAGAGATGCCCTGTGCTTCTTCTCTCACCCTCTACTCTGTGTGTGTGTGTGTGTATGTGAGTGAGTGTGTGAGTGTGTGTGTGTTGCTGTAGGTATATGTAGGTATATGTGTATGCTGGTTCACATGCGTGTATGTGAGGACAGAGGCTACAGTGGGTATTTTTCCTCAATTACTCTCAACTTTTTACTTTTTAGAAAGGGACCTTGAAGCTCACTGACTCCTCTAGATTAGCCAGAAGGCAAATGAGCTTCAGGGGTCTGCTTCAAGACACTGAAAAAGGAAATCAAAAAGGATGGAAAGACATCCCGTGTTCCTAGATTCACAGAATGCTTGGGGGGGGGGGGGGTCCTATACTACCAGAGTCAATTTACTTATTTAAACTCTAATGTCACCTTTCACAGATTTAAAAAAAACAACTCAGGAATTCCTATGGAACCACAAAAAAAACATGAATAACCAAAGGTAGGAACACTGCTAAGGTATTATAATACCTGGCCTCTATTAGACTACAGAGCTACAGTGACAAAGACAACCTGGTACTGGTATAAAAATGGATGGGTAGGCAAATGGATCACACTAGAGGACCCAAAACTGAAACAACCAAGAAAGTTATGCCCACATAATTTTGACAAAGGAGACAAAAACATATGCTGGATAAAGACAGCCTATTAAATAGTACTGGCAAAGCGTGATTTCTTTCACCTTGTACAATCAATTCAAAATTAATCAAGGACCTTAATTTAAAACCTGAAATGCTGAAACTTCTAGAAATCCAAAGAAGTTTCTTCAAGACACAGAAGAAGGCAAGAAATTCCTAAGCAGAAGATGTAGCCCAGGAGCCAGCCTAAACTATAAACAGATGAGACTGCAGTGGGAACTGGAAAATGGCACAGCAGTCAAGAGCCTATACTGCATGAAGGAACTCTAGAACAGAGGTCAGCACACTAACAGTTTTAGATTATGACCCTAAGCTAGAGTGACATTTGTACCTTTCAAGCATTACAAACACACATAACATACACATACTCTCTAGTACACATAAACACAATATACAATGGAACAATGTATTTACTAACTAGGCATTACAGAAAGTTTCCCAATAAATGTTCTCCTGAGAAGCAGGAGAGACTACACATGGCTCAACTGCCAGGATGCTTGCCTAACATGCACAGAATCCTACCTCTGATCCCCAGCATAGCACACACCAGGAGTCTAGAATCCCATGCACTCACAAAGTGAAAAGGATCAGAAGTTCAGGGTCATCTTTGGCTATAGATTGAGTTCAAAGCCAGCTTGGAGCTATATGACTGTCAACCTTGAAAAAACACAAAATCAAAAAAACAAAACCCCAGGAAGCTATTGAGAAGCATTAACAGGGGAGAGGATAGGGGATTTTCGGAGGGAAAAGTAGAAAAGAAGATAACATTTGAAATGTAAGTAAAGAAAATATCTAATAAAAAAAAAAAAAGAAGCATTAGGTATAAAAGTTAAAAAACAAAAATCATAAAGTAAATTAGAACAATATTTACTTTCAATTTGTAATCAATGTATATCTATATACCCTACTATTATAGATTTTAAACCTTTTATATATTTTACAAAAATTTGTATTAGAAAATTAAAACTCTCATAGGAGTAGAAAAAGAGCCTAGATATGCCTATCAGAATTTAAATGTGTATTATATCCCTCACAAATCTTTCTGCTTGCTAAGTCTCTCTTTGAGAAATATCAAAGATATATACAAAGAAGGCAGCCATGATAACAATATTCATTAGCAACAACATCTGCAATTTTTAAAAGTTATACATAATAAATAATAGGAAGCTATTCAGCAACCCATGAACAATGATGTAGTAGTTAAATAATAATGAAATAAGTCAGTCTCAAAAGGAGGAAATACTGTATGATCCATTGACTTGAGATACTTAAGTCAAATTCAGCCTGGCAATGGTGGTACTTGCCTTTAATCCCAACAGAGACAGGTGAATCTCTGAATTTGAGGCCAGTCTAATCTACAGATTGAGTTCCAAGACAGCCAGGACTACACAGGGAAACCCTGTCTCAGAAAAAAACAAAAAACAAAAAAACAAAACAAAAAAAAAAAACAAAAGGCAATCAAATTCAGAGACAGCAGGGCAGTGAGGCTGGAGCTGGAGCGAGTAAGTACACTGTGGAGTGCTGTTGAAAAGGTGCTTAGCTTCAGTCTAAGAAGATTAAGAAGTCCCTTAAAGGGGCTGGAGAGATGGCTCATTGGTTAAGGCCATTTACTGCTCTTGCAGTGGACAGGGTTGGTTCCTAACACTCATATGGAGGTTCAAAAGCATCTGTACTCCAGGTCTAGAAGAGCTGCCACCCTCTTGTGACCTCTGTGGTCAACAGGCAATGTCTGTGGTCAACGCATGATATATGATATGTATAGGTGTTTGACCTTCATATATATATGAAGGTCAAACACCTATACAGATAAAAAGTAAAATTTGGGCGTTAGAGAAATGGCTCATCAAGTAGAAGCAGTGCTGCTCCTGCAGAGAACCTGAGTCTGACCCCTGGCACTGACACGGCAGCACATAACCACGTGTACCTGAGGTCCAGGGGCTCTAATGCTGGCTTCTGACCTCCATGAACCAAGCAACCATACAGACACAGACAGACAATGTAAGCAAAATATGCATCTTAAAAAAATCTAGAAGCATAATTAGCATGAATATTTTCTTAAAGTCTCAAAAAATGGATGGTGATACTGGTTATCTAACAATTGGAACACACTTAATACAATGAACTTCACTCATAACAGTGATTAAAAATAGCAAATATTATGCATATTAGCACAATTTTTAATACTGGGAAAAGAGAAAATATATGTCATTTAAAATCTACATTTATGCATGAGAATGGTGGCATATGCCTTTAATCCCAGCATTCAGAAGACAAGACCTCCATTCAAGACCAGCCTGATCTACATAGCGAGTTTCAAACCAGTTAGAGCTACATGGTTAAGACCATATCTCAAAAAATATATAAAATAAAACCTATACTCACAAAAAAGCAGCATTATAAACAATAGTTTATGTGTGCTAACATAAGACACCTCTTATTTCAACTACTAAATGACTATGTAGATAGTGTAGCACTGCTACACTTATTTTACATGGAAAATTATGGTTCAGAAATGCAGATTTTATTTTCAGTTTTATAACTACTAGTGGGAATCAATAGTAACAATCAGTTTGATTCTAAAACACATACTTAAGCTGAGAGGATCAGAGTATGGGCCAGTGGTAGGACTAGCATGCAGTGGCCTAGGATCAATCAGATCCCTTGATATCTCTCTCTCTCTCTCTCTCTCTCTCTCTCTCTCTCTCTCTTACATACACACTGTTCATTCAAACTATTTTATCCTCAAATGTAACTATCAGGATCATCATTTCCTTTTCATGGCATCTTTAACCGACCTTTCTTGGAGCTGGAGCAGGCCTCCCTGAGCCCCTAAACAGTTATCTTATGGAACTACTTCAAAAACTGCTCTGAATCACTTGTATTTCTGCCTCAAAGTAAATGAAGGAGTTGGCAATTTATTTTACTTTAAAAAGCTGCTTCAGTTCATGTAAATGACTAACCTAAAAAGGCATTTTGGATAATTAGCTTCAAAAGATTTAAAAATAAACAAACTGGTACAAACAGATGTTCCCAACAATAAAATCTTCCACAAAAGTAATATACACTAAGCATAAGAGACACTTATTTTATTTTCAAAAGCAGTTTAATCTACTAAATAATTCTTTGAAATAAGAATTTCAAGTGTTTTTTTATAACTACCAGACACTTTTCTTTGGGGGTAGGGCACTGCTGGGGACAAAACATAGTTTTTGGACATTCTAGGCAAATTCCCTACCACCAAGCTATATACCCATCCCTAATAAGAATTATTTTGATTTGGTTTTGGTTTTGGTGTTGTGTGTTTCTAAGATTTATCCTATTTTTAATTATGTGCATATATGCACGTATCTGTGTATGAGATCAGAGGTGTCAGATCACCTGGAACTAGAGTTGCAGGTGGCTGTAAGCAACCAGATGTAGGTTCTAGGAACCAAACGAGGGTCCTCTGAAGATCAGTACATGTCCTGAACTGCTGAACCATCTCTCCAGACCCCCAATATGAGTTTTTAATAAACCAGCATCTCCTTTAATGATTGCACATAAAGTAAACAGGCAGTCTGAATGTTTATGTGTGTATACTGGTATGTGTGCACACTTGTGGTAAGTGTTCATGTGTGTGAGGTTCCTATATAAGGCCAGTGTGTGTAAAAGCCGGAAGCTGACATCAGACAGCCTCTTCAGTCATGCTCTACCTTCTTTCTTGGATAAGGTCTCTCACTGAACCGAAAGCTCACTGACTGGCTGCAGTGGCTGTCACCCAAAAATTATGTCTGTCACCATGGCGCCAGCACAGGACATAGGCTCACACCATAGTCCTAAACCCATAAAATTATCAAATCTCATGGGTTTTGGGGGGTCTTTTTTGTCTTTTTTCTTTTTTTGGATTTTTAAGATGTGTGCATGTTTATATGTATGTATGCCACATGTGTGAAGGTGCCTGTGGACGCCAGATGAAGGCCCCAGATGCTCTAGAGCTAGATAACTGGAAGTTCTTAGGCACCGGATACGAGTGCTGTGACCCAATCTCAGGTCCTCTGAAAGAACAGAAGCACACTTAACCTCTGAGCCATCTCTCCAGCCTAAGTCATACAGGTTTCATTCCGCAACACAAATGACATAAAACAGTACACCTAACAGGACTTAAAGACTCAAAACATTGTATTTTAGCCCAAATCTCCAAAGTTTGTGTGCCATGGACCTGGCACAGACACTGAATGAAAGTGTAGTACCAAGGGTTATGCTGGTGTCTAGGACGCTATCTTCAACATCTCAACCTCAGAGCATAACAGCAAAACCCCTCGCAAGAACCCCTGCCACTACTGAACTGAAATGTTAAGGAAAGCCTTGTACAGAGCTCTTCTTACCCAAGTCATGCACAGTTCTGGGCTCAAACCAGCACAATTTTTAAAAAGTCAAAATGCCTTGATAATCCCCAAGTCAGTTCACACAGAAACACACCTCAGTTCTCTAATTCAGAACAAGGGATAACCTTCAACCAGATTGTATCATGCACTTGCTATTCAGGAACCTTATGGAGAAACGACAGGGATATTAAAGTTAGAAACAGTAAACAAATTTATGATTCAACTTGCAAAACAAAGTTATCTTCTATAAACCACTCACTTCTATTTGTGCAATATAGAAAAAATATTATCTTAATAAAGAACTGTACTTACGTGTTAGATGAAAAATCCCATCACAGGCACTAATATGAGATAAAAAGGCATTCCCCAAGCCCTGCCCATTGTGAGCTCCTTTTACAAGGCCAGCAATATCCACTACATTTAGGAAAGCAGGAATCTTGCTGAAATACAAAAGATAATTTTATTATAAAGAACCTGCTTATCAACTAACTGAATTCTCCAAACATTTCACATAGATTAACTATTTGCTTCTTGAAACAAAGTTTGGAGCATACATAATAATAACTTAACAAATTAATAGCCCCCATATAAAAAACATTATGTTGTGTCTTCTTTTACTTACTACATTATTACTTGTGTGGGGGTATGGTTGGGGGTGTACATGTGCCACAGCTCACTCTGGAGGTCAGAGAACAAACTGCAGAAGTCAGTCCTCTCCCCCCACTATGTGGGTCCTGGGGATGGAATTTAGGTTAGGCTTCATGGCAGCCTCCTTTACCTACTGAGTCATCTCACTGGTCCTCTAGATTATGTGTGTGTGTGTGTGCCTTCAAATGCATGTAGTAGCTCAAGTTTACATAGGCAGTCTTCCTCAATCATTGTCTATCATTGTGTACCTTACTCATTCAGAAAGGTCACTCAAAAAACAAACAAAAATCAAAAAACAAAACAAAAACAAAAACACAGAACTCATAGACATGGCCAGCTTCCTCGAGGGATTCCCAGTCTCTGCCTTCAATGCGCTGTTTGCATGAGTGCTGGAGATCCAACTCCAGTCCTTTCACCTGGGTGACTAACTTTACTCACTGAGCCATCTCCTGTGACCTTCCTTTTTTGTGAACATGAGTATGCATGTGTGTTTGTGAGTGTCCACATGTGTATGTAACCTCTGAAAGCCAGAGGTCATATTTCAGTATTATTCTTCAGCTATCATCCACCTTTCCTTCTTTTCTTCTTTCTTTCTTTCTTTTTTTAAGATTTATTTATTTATTAAATGTAAGTACACTGTAGCTGTCTTCAGACACCCCAAAAGAGGGCATCAGGTCTCATTACGGATGGTTGTGAGCCACCATGTGGTTGCTGGGATTTGAATTCAGGACCTTCAAAAGAGCAGTCAGCACTCTTAACCGCTAAGCCATCTCTCCAGCCAATCCAACTTGTTTCTTGAGACAGAGGGTTTTCTTTTATATGATCTGGGGCTTGCCTACTAGGCTAGGCTAGTGACCAGCAAGACCCAGAAATCCCTGTCTCTGCCACCGACTGCTGGGATTACAATTGCACCTCGTAGTGCCCAGCTTTTGCTTTGTTTTGTTTTTTTGAGACAGGGTTTCTCTGTGCAACTCTGCCTGTCCTGGCTGGAACTTGCTCTGTAGACCAGAATGACCTTCAACTCAGAGATCCACATGCCTCTGCCTCCCGGGTGCTGGGATCAAAGGTATGCATCATCACTGCCCAGCTGTGCATCACCACTGCCCAGCTGCGTCCAGCTTTTTTTTAATGTAAGTTCAGGAGGCTGAACTTGGGTGTTCACGCTTGCATGGCAAGCATCTTACCCACTGGCCATTTCCACAGCCCACATTAAGAACGTCTTACCTAGGGAAATGAGGGAGGAAACTATTTTATTTCTGAAATTGAAACTCCCATCAGTAATATTGCTAAAAATTCCATTGGCACATGCACATATCAAGTACCAAAATCAAGACGTACTTAGGATTCAGCAGAAGCTAAGGTTAAAAACGGAAACCTGATATTTATCAGCAGTTCAAAATAGTGAATAAAAATGTTTTATGAGTCAATACAATAGTGCATGAAAAGTTAGGGAAAAGTTAGAAGGTAACAAAAATGATAGTTTTAATTTGTATTGTTAATCTAGAAAGTCATTTTTTTTTTTTTTTTTTTTTTTTGGTTTTTCGAGACAGGGTTTCTCTGTATAGCCCTGGCTGTCCTGGCACTCACTTTGTAGACCAGGCTGGCCTCGAACTCAGAAATCCGCCTGCCTCTGCCTCCCGAGTGCTGGGATTAAAGGCGTGCGCCACCACGCCCCGCTAGAAAGTCATTTTTTAAGTATGCCTTTTATCTTTAATTAGAAAAAAGGAAATCTTATGAAGGCGAAAATAACATAATGCATTATAGGATATGGGGACAAAAAAGCAGATAACATGATGAGAAGTGAAAGCTATCTCTTCTCCCTGTACTCTGACAAAACAGGACTATCTACATCAAGAGGTATATTCTTCTCTACTGTATGCTGACTGTGTACACAGAAGCATGGGATATGTGCTTTTGCTAGAGTATGAATAACTTCCTGTATTATTTCTGAGCATATACACAGGACACCAGCTCTCTCTAACCCTGCCCAGCACTGTAGAGTTGAAGCTGCCTCTCTCCTTATCGTATTTGCCCCTCTCTCCTCCAACACTGAGACTCCTGGTTCCAGTGATCCTCCTTATGTCCCAGTGTGTGCTGAATCCCTCTTTATAGTCCTCCTCTTGACTCCATCAGATCGCCATCTAATTTGCAGACCTCGTTTGTCTCTGGCTATTGTAAGGCTGTGCTTCTGACAACAGGCAGTCCTTGTAGGCCCAGCAGCTGCCATGCTGCCATCTTGCCCCACTGTATTCCCCCCTAGTATAGACCCCTAGTATAGTATAGACTATATGGCCATGTGACACTGCTGAAAATTTCAAAGATATGGAGATACAATAAATCTTTTGAATTTCAAATCTGTTGGTATTAAAGGTATGAATTCCTAAAAAAAAAAAAAAAAATCCTTGTTTTCCTTTACTAAAAAAAATAATAATAATAATAATTGATCAATGGACCTTATGGAAATAAAGAAATTGAACAGAAGCCTATCTTCTGAAGTTCAGAAGGTCAAAATACTACTTGTATGAAAACACAATAGTAGAACTAAGTTAGAACCAGGTGTAGTGGTACACACATTTAATCCCAGCACTCAGAAGGCAGAGCCAAGCTGACCTCTGTAAATGTGAGGCCAACCTGGTCTATCTACACAGTGAGTTCTAGGCCAGCCAAGGCTGTATAGTGAGACCCTGTCTCAAAACCAAAACCAAACAAAATCAGCATTATACAAGCTCACATTCGACCAAGCACAGATCAAAAAAGTATCCACAAGAAAGAAACCACAACTGTAAAGAGTATGCAAGTTGATTTCTTGTCATTTTCCCTATACAATAAATTGTACCTATTTAGATAACAGTTAAGTTACCTGTGTAAGTAAACTAGAGAGGACATGAAATATATAGGAGATGGTACAAAGGCTATAAGCATGAAATAATTACAGCACTTTAGGTGAGCAGCTTTTGATATCTCTAGAGTCTAAGAACCAATTCCCCATTCATGGATACCAAGGAATTACTGATTAGTAAAAATCACCTCAAACAGCTGTAAATTCCAGGCTAAGGCAAGAAGAGTACGGGTTCAAGGCCAGCCTGGGCTACATAGGCAAACCTTGTGTTAAATAAAAAACCAAAAGAAACAAAACTCGTCTAAAAAATTCCACTACCCAGAAATTACTGCCAATAAATTCGAGATTTTCTTTACACACGTCTTCCTATGTATACTGCTTGTATATCCTTACAATATTACATGATGAAATCATCTAACATAAGCTAACTGCATTAACAAAGAAGACCCCCCTGCTTCCTTTTCTATTGTACACTGCTTTTATAATCATCCGAAGTAATGCTGCACTAAGTTTGGAAGAAACTTGATTCTGAACATATCAAATACATATATTTCCCCATCTATGAGCAAATAAGTAATTCTGTAATGTATTCCTTACCTTGCTGGTTTGTGATACTGGCAAAGAAAGTCGAACCTCTCATCTGGCACAGGCACTCTGCTCTCATTAGGATCAATAGTGCAGAATGGGAAGTTTTCTGCTGACGCCTGACTATTAGTTAATACATTGAAGAAGGTAGACTTCCTAAAATAAAGGAAAGCACTTTCAGTCAATTCTTAAATTGCAACAAAAAAAAAAAAAACCACACCTGAGGCTAAATTCAGAGTGCAGTATTTATAAGAACAAATCTGGGAAAGCGGAAGAAACATTTTTACTAACACAAAATATGAGATTTGATAATTTAAGTTTATTGGTTATATTCCCTATTTTAGTCTATTTAGAATTTGAAAAGAATGTTCTCAAAGAACCTTTGAAATAGAAGATATCTGGAGTTCCATATACTGTCACAAAACATATTCTTCCACAATGTACCATTATCATATGCCAGTATCATTTCACCCATATCTAACGTGACTTCCCTAACATGACACACTGAAAGCCAGCACGACTGTTCCCAAAGCATTCCAAATTGAGGAGCGGATACTATTGTCTCTGAAGAAATAGGTCAGAGCTCATGCTAACTTCTAATTTGAGGATTACTGGTAATCCTCAAATATGAATTATAAAAGTAAATATAAGACTTTTTTGCTATATGATTTAAATCAAGGTAAAGGTGCATTCATATGGATAATTTTTCAATTATCTGATACATATCATGATATGTACTCAGAAGATGATGCCAACCCATAGAACAGCCGTCATGCAGAGTTTTTACAAAGTGGAGTAAAGTCTGAAACAAAATGGGACTTTTAAGGATTTTGCTGATTTGCTTTGGACTACTATAGAGACCTCACTATAGTACCTTTCCCTTGCTTCAAAGAGAGGGCACAAGAAATTTAAAGTGAGAATTAATGTTCTACAATGGTTTTTAGAATTGAGGAAGTAGCTAAGGATCAGTCAGTAATTATAAAGCCAGCACTTACAAACTCTGGTTAGATGTGATTATGTAAAAATGTTTGCATATGGACTAAATTTCATAAAACAATACTCAAAAAGTATAATCGTTGCGTTACTATGTGACTTAAAGATGATGATTCTTCCTACCCTCCCCCCACAAAATTTTAAAGTGAAACTGTCTCGTCAAATGAGGTCTAATTATCTTATATTCATCAGGGAAAAAAACCATCTTAACCACAGCACATCAGATTAAACTTTTAAACCAAGGAACCAGTCTTTTTTATTTAATTCTGAGAGCCCTATATAAACAGGATGAAAAGAAAGTAACAATGGAAGCTCATCTTAGTGCTACTAGTAAGAAGTGTGTTTTAACAACAAGATACTGAACGATACCTACCTATCAGTCTTTAAATACTGAGCTTACATCACATTCAGACTAAACATTTCAGAGTCAAGTAGAAACGTGTGCCAAAATAGACACAAATTACTGCTGCTAGCAACACCACTAGTCAAATCAGTGGCTTTCAAATGCCTTGCTGTATTGCATTACAGAGGGTAACAGTGGGCACTGTCAGGCCTATTACAAGATCTACTGGTATTCAAGTCCATGTTCTAAATATGTTCAGATACATGTTATAAAGTCAAGGTTTAGAGATATGGGGCTAGATTCATGCTCAGCTAAACAACTACAAATTAATGGTGACTTCTGAAGGATTTATAGTGGCAACCTGTAACAACCTAGCAGAAGATACCCTGAATGAATGTGTATTGTTGACACCCACATAGCCATGGTAAGTAAAGATCAAGGCTTGAACCCACAGGTAAACTGACAGGCCTGTCCCTACATGGGCCAGGCTCTGTAGGATGGGAAAGCTTTCCTTGGGGGTCCAAGTGCAGAATGACCACTGTGTACAAAAATTAGCCACTACAGCTTCCTCTTCCTGAATGCTTACAGCCTGAGACCCCTGCCCCTGTGCTGAGGTTCCAGGTTTCTGAAGTAGTAGGTGTGACTCCATCAAAACACACGCCCCACCTGACCCCAGCTTCTCCTATCCACATGTGTGTTGTTTCTTTATTGTTCCTGTCCTTTCTTCATTCCCTTGTCACCCCTAGTCAGAGTTCCAGGGCCCAGGCCTTGTGAGACACAGTGCTAGGAACAACTTCAAAGCTCTAGGAATAAAATGAATCAGAGAAAATGACTGGCCTCTTTTATAGAAGTGTCCTTTAAGTTCAGTCTTAGAAAGACAGATGTCATACTACTTAATTTAAAAAGGTATAAGCCGGGCGTGGTGGCACACGCCTTTAATCCCAGCACTCAGAAGGCAGAGGCAGGTGAATTTCTGAGTTCGAGGCCAGCCTGGTCTACAGAGTGAGTTCCAGGACAGCCAGGGCTACACAGAGAAACCCTGTCTCAAAAACCCAAATTAAATAAATAAATAAATAAATAAATAAATAAATAAAATAAAAAGGTATGTATATTTATAAATATATAATCCATTTACATCCAAAAAAGATGGTAAGGCTTGAGCCAGGGAGAAGGCTCAACAAGTAGAGTGGCCTGCCACAGAACCCTGGCAACCTGACTAATTCTGGCACCATTTGTTAAGATGGATGGCAAGAACTTACCCCATAAAGTTGTTCTCTGACCTCTACACACTCACCAGGGCATGCACACACTTCCACACACATACCACATACATATATGTACAATAATACATATTTTAATTTTTAAGAGTATAAAAGAACATAATTTAAAATATTAATATAAAGACACAGAGAGCAGAGACTTTTAAGAGAATCTGCATTTGCATTATGGCCTTTAAATGTCATGCCTATTAAACATGGTCAAGACTTCTCAGAGAAAAAGCCAGTTTCAGATCTGGCACCAAAACACAAACAAACAAACAAACAAAATGTAAGATGAACTGAGTACAGCCTATCAGCCTGCTAGCACCTTCCAGGTTAAGGCAGAAGGATCTTGAGTTTGTTTGCTGTCTCAAACAAACAAGAAACAACAAAAAATAACCTGGAATCTCAACTTTTCCACAAAACAGGAAGAAGCTATTAATAGTCATGGAGCCCTATCAAAATAAATGTATGTCTGCTGTCTCAACTATTTCAGGAAGCTGAGGCAGGAGGATAGCTGATGCCCAGGAGTTAGAAACCAACCTTGATAATACAACATAATCAAGGTTAAAGAGAAAAAGAGAGAAAGGAAAAGCTATTCTGGAGCAATTGAAATGGCTGAGCAGGCAAAGGCCCATCAAGCCAATCAAAATAGCAAACCCATTTTTTTAACAAGTCAAATAATTTTAATATTCATATACTATAAATAAACCTCAAAAATATACTCATTGTCCACATATTAAAGATGCTACGAGAGACTCTGATATCACTCAGTGGCATGTACCATGACAAGACTCTGAATTCAATCCTCAGCATCACAAAAAGAAAAAAAATGTAAACTTTATCATTTAAGCCATATACCGAAATATACACCAGAAGAAACGATTAGGAACATATTCACACTCAACTTGAAACTTGAAAGACAATTCCCCATTTCTATAGACCATCTCATCTTACATAGGTTTCAAATTTAGAAACCCCAGTAATTCTACAGGCACGAAATAGGAAATACAGAAGTAGGAGACAGATGTCTAAAGATTACTGCTGCAGACTTGAGGAAAGCCTAAAGAATCCATGTCTTCCAATTTCTTTGTATGCACAAAACAGAAGAAAGGGGGGGGAGGGGAGAGAGGGAGGGAGGGAAATGAGGAGGAACTAGAAAGTAATTTAAGATTATTACTATGGACTTCAGTGGCAACTTAAGACATTTTTGATCTATTTAAATCTATTCAACCAATGCCTTTTAGAAGCAAAGAATTTAGTTTCAGCCTAAGATTGATGTGTTAAAAACCCATAGGTTTTTATATATACATATACATTTATATCCCATAAGGTTACTATTAAGGCTTAAAACAAGAGAAAGACTCAAAATTATAGCAAGTTCAAACAAGAATGGGCATGAAGGGCTGGAGAACTGGCTTAGGAGTTAACAGCACCTGTTCTGTTCTGTTGCAGAAGACCCGGGTTTGATTCCCAGTACTCACACGTTGGCTCGTGGCATCCAACTATGTGTAACTCCAGGACCAGGGACGCTCCTTTCTCTGTCCTCAATGAGCACAGTGAGCACAGGTATATTTGTACTGCACACACACATACACTCACACACACACACACACATAAAAATAAATAACCTAAACAAAAAATTGGTTTGTACAAAGGACTCTGTCAGCAATAATGAGACTTGAAGAAACACTGTCTAGTGACATATGCCTGTAATCTACAACTCAGGGGGATTTACAAACTAGCCTGAGCTACACAGTGATTTAAGGCCTGCGTGTGCTACAGAGAAAACACTATCTTAGAACAAAACCACAAACAGAAGACAATAACTAGACTTAATGTGTAGGCCTCTACTTAAGACATACAAATTTCACTTTGGAAAAAACATCTTAGTACATCAAAAAAAAATCTAATTGAATAGGTTTTAACTAAAATCTTTATGAAAATTTCAGTAGGTAAGAGAAAATATGAACACTAATGCAAATTTCCACAGCATACTGAATTAACCATTTATACCACACACTCTAGCACAGATAAAGCAGCAGATTTTTCAAACTTTTCTTTCCGTAACTATGGAAAGCCTGCACATGTGGAGGTTAGGGACAATGCCTCCCACCATGTGGGTCCTGGGACTGACTTCAGGCGCCTTTACCTGCTGGGTTACCTCATATATATATATATATATATATATATATATATATATATATATATATATATATATATATTCCCTACCTATTTTGTAAAGGAACCTAAATTCAGTAACACACGCAGGAACAATGATGATACCTAGAGATCAGATCTTTAGTCTCTTAATACCATTCTTGAATTTCAAAGAAGGGGGCAGTCTTCTGGACACAAGACCAGGACAAAAAAGAAAATGGCCTAAAAGTAATTTTTTCCTTTTGTTTTTATATATTTCTTTATTCTGAAAACAGGTGAGAGGCTGGGCCAAAGGTTCACTTGGTAAAGTCCTTGCCATACAAGCAGCGGACCTGAGTTTAGATCTCCCGAGCCCATATGAAGAGTGGGGTGTCCCTTGGCTGTAATCCCAGTGCAGGAGAGGTGGGAACAGCCCTTCTAGCTAGTTCCCCAACACAGTTAAGGGAAGCTAACACAAAACAAACTCAATTTTATTTTTGGAGAATTTTGTCTCATAATATTTATGTGGTCATTTTTTTACCTTAGGGTCTCTTGCTAATATATGGTTTCCAATTTTGTGTTTTTATGGTGTGTCTGTGTATATGTGTGTGTGTGTTTGTATGTGTGTGTGTATGTGTCTCAGTATGTATTCCTGTATATGAACACAAAGTGTTTTCTTTGACTTTTTTTCTGTTTTGTTTTATTCTGGCTTGTTTTGCCTGTTGGACCTCTAAAGAGAGAGAGAGAGAGAGAGAGAGAAGGCATGGAGTTGGATGGGTGGAGGAGGTTGGGAGGAGATAGGAGGAGATAAGGAAGGAGAAACCAGGATCAGGATATATTGTATGAAAAAAATGTATTTTCAAATTTAAAAAAAAAGGTGGAAATCAACTAAGGCAGACACTCTCCCTACATTAACTTCTGGCTTGTGTGTGTGTGTCTGTGTGTGAGTGTGTGTGTGTGTGTGTGTGTATGTGTTTGTGTATTCGTTCTAACCTTCCTTGCAACTAAATACTGCAGTTTAAAGGAAAATGCTGCTAGATTATTTGATACTTTGGGTAACCAACTGTAGGGAATTCATAGCAACCTAGGCCATAGGAAAAGGTCACAATTCTAGGGACTGCTGAGCTATACGCTGAGAAGAATCGGGGTTCCCTAAGACTATCATACAGAAGGTCCACTATGACTAAAGAACCCATTTTTGACTACAAAATGCACTTTTATTTTATTGTGTGCAAAACAAACAAACCAAGGTTATATAGAATAGTCTAACCTCCATAACTCAGTCTAATGCTACACAAGAAGATCTATCCTTGATACAAGTCTAAAACTCTAAGTAGTTTCCCCCAAGAGCTTCTAAACCTTACATTAACAATAACACACTGGTCTAACTAAAGGCAATTTACAAAGGACCGCTGAGGTAAAAAACAGAAGTAGAAACCAAGTTGCCATACTCTTACCATGATACTCTTTTTTCTGCATTAAAACATGTCTCTTTATCACTAAGCCTACATACAGTTATCAAAGATTATCCTATTCACAAATAATTACTACCTTACATAAGTAATTATTGGGTTTTCACTATTTACTAACACCAGTCTAGGCACTAGAAATATGTCAATAAACAGGAACAACACAATCACTTCCTTTTTGGACTGAAAGTCTAACCATGGATGCTAAATAGCTAATTCAATGTACAACACTCAGAACAGAGACTTGCAGATAGTACTGTTCAGTAAGTACCAGATTAGCTTTCTGGGCAAAGGTATTTACTCCTGTAGTCCTAGCATTCCGTAGGCTCAGGCAGTAAGATCCTTGGGAACTCAAGGACAGCTTGGGCTACCTAGTATTCTACATCAGCATGGGCTACAGAACAAGACTGTCACAAATGACACATGACATCAGATAATGGCACATGCCTTTAATCCCAGCATTCAAGAGGTAGAAGCAGGAAATCTCTGTGGGTTTGAGGCTAGCCTGGTCTACAGAGTGAATTCCAGAACAGCCAGGGCTACATACTGAGACCCCACATCAAAAAACAAACAAAAATATAAAAAACAGCTTAGCTATGAATATGACCATTTAGTTTCTAGTAATTAGCAGATACATACTAAAAAAGCAAGTTTACTTAACTCTCTAATATCACGAGATTCTTCAGATGGTTTCTGCCTGGTTAGTTTTATGCCAACTTGACACAAGCTGGAGCCACCTGAGAGGAAGGGACTTCAATTGAAAAACTGCCTCTATAACTGTAAGCAAGACTGCACAGTATTTTCTTAATTAGTGTTTGACAGGGGTGGGCCCAGCTCACTGTGAGTGGGGACATGCCTGGGTAGGTGGTCCTTGGTTCTACAAAAAAGCAAGCTGAGCAAAGCCATCTAAAGCAGGCCAGTAAGCAGCACCCCTGCATGGTCCCTGCATCAGCTCCCGCCTCCAGGTTCCCATCTAGTTTGTGTTCACACTGGCTTCTCTCAGTAGACTGCGATTCAGAATACATAACCCAAGTAAACCCTTTCCTCCATAAGTTGGTTTTGGTCGTGGTAGTTCATCAGCACGGCAGCAACCCTAACTAGAACAATTTCTAAATTGACTGCCCTTATTGCAACCAGTGGACTATCCTTAAGAAAACTACCCCGAACCTCCAATCTATTTCCTGTAAACCCATCCAAAGCTAGACAGATCTAACTGGCCTTTCTTGCTCAGGAATCTGTACAACAGAATAAGTATCCCAGATAAGAATCATGCAGGTCAAGAGCTGGTGTAGCTGAGTTCCACGTGGAATGACTGATCCACGCCTGCCTCACCTGAGCTCTTAGCCTTCTGATATCTAGCTGTTCGCTCCTTCAATTCTTCCAGTAATCCTCTTTTTTGTTTAAAAGATTTGTGTTTCATACAGTCAACTCTACCTGATACAGTTTAAAGAAAGATCATTCTATAAAAAAATGAATTTTACAACCAAACACAATTGCCAAAATTGAGTAAACTACTGCATTAAAATAAATGAATTTTCACGTAAGCCCTGAATTAAATCTTCTGGACCTTCTTATCAAAAATGAGAGAATTCAAGCCGGCAGGACAGCTAAGCAAGTAAAAATACCATCCACCAAGTCTGATGGGCTGCATTCAACCCCCTAAACCTAAGCCCACATGATGGGAGAACTACCTTCCACAAGTTGTCCTCTAATCTCCAATATTTGTGTCATCACCCACAAACAAAATAAATAAAATGTAATTCAAGGGGCTGGAGAAATAGTTCAGTGGTTGAGAGCACTGGCTGCTTTCCTAGAGAATTGGGGTTCAATCCCCAGCACCCACATGACAGCTCACAACTGCCTGAGACCTGACACCCTCATACAGTCATGAATGCAGACAAAACAATGACAGCAACAACAACAACAAAAACAAAAACCAAGGCATATAAAAATGTAATTCAAAATATTTTTAAATGTTATTGTGTTTAACATACCCCAGTAAAACTGAAGAGGAGGACTACTTTGAAGCTGAAAGTACTAATCACTATATTCTATTCTGTAACCCCCAAAAGACTTACACTAAAATAACACTTAGGATTTCAGATAGCCCTTTTCAATTAGTCCCATCTGAAGTAGAGATGGTGTGAATACACGGATTCCAAAGAGACGAATGCTAATATCTAAAATCCTTCTACTGGGGCAGAAAAACTCCCTGCAAACATTATGATCAGATCTTTGCTCTCAACTTACTGGCAGTACCCTACAATACTTGGCTTGATTATTTGTTTTGCTATATTTATATTTCCACTCTTTATTATTACTCTACAAGTAGACTTTAGCACAGAAGGAAGCCCCTTCAAACTATAACCCACTCTAGAAGAGGCTGAAATTCAGATAACCACACTTGTTCATGTCTTATACTTCAAGAATCCCAGAGCCGGGCATGGTGGCGCACGCCTTTAATCCCAGCACTCGGGAGGCAGAGGCAGGCGGATTTCTGAGTTCGAGGCCAGCCTGGTCTACAAAGTGAGTGCCAGGACAGCCAGGGCTACACAGAGAAACCCTGTCTCGAAAAATCAAAAAAAAAAAAAAGAATCCCAGAACTGGGAAGCTTGAGCACACCGTGCTGCAGTCACTGAGGACTTTGTAACAGGAGCTCCAGCAGGCACACAGAGCACCACAGTTGTTTTATATACCCCTGATGTAAACATCTAAAAGTACATCCCAAAATGCCCCAGTGAGCATCATAAACCCATGCTGTATCTATTACCTTAATCACTGAGAGAGAGACAGAGAGACAGAGAGACAGAGAGAGAGATTGATTGATTGATTGCTTGACTGACTGAATCTTGGTTCTGAGAAGAGGTTTTTCTGTAGCCCAAGCTAGCCTCAATCTCACAGGACTGCTCTTGCATTAGCCCCCAAAGTGCTAGGATAAAGATGTGAAGTGCCATGCCTGGCTAAGATAGTTTAAAAAAATGAAAAGAACCGGGTGTGTAGGCACACACCTTTAATCCCAGCACTTGGGATGCAGAGGCAGGTGGATTTCTGAGTTCGAGGCCAGCCTGGTCTACAAAGTGAGTGCCAGGACAGCCAGGGCTACACAGAGAAACCCAGTCTCAAAAAACCAAAAAAAAAACAAACAAGAAAGTAACCAACACTGAACATTTAAGTTACATGTGTACACAATTGTAAGATTAATCCCACATAATATCTTCTATCATTGTCTTCTGTGCAACTATATGGTATGTATGTATGGTTAACTTTAAAGACATGATAAAACCCTGTACTTTGTTTTCAGAATTCCCAAGTTTAAACACCTTTTGTGTGCACACATGCGTGGCATCCATGTGCCTGTTCAGATGTGTGCAGACACAGGTGCATGCGTGTGTGCTCATGGCAGCCCAATGCTGGGGTCAAGTGTCTTCCTCAGCTGCACACCACCTCACGTATAAAGCAGGGTCTGCTGCTGAACTCGGAGCTCACCACTGTGGCTAGACTGGCTTGCCAGCGTGTTCTGTGGATTCCGTTTTGGCTTTTAAATCTGCAGAAACAGGAACCCTTTACCTACCTTCTAACAAAATATTCAAAGCAGTTACTTCTTTCTCCAGTAAAATCTCACCTGCCAGATAACCCTCTGCTCTCAAGAGCTTTTAAAAAAGGTTTTTAAAACTATTTCCTACACTGTCCTACTGTGAGGTTGCTAGTAACACCCTAGGTAGGAAGTACAGCCCAAGCAAACAGAATATTATGCTTCTCCTAACTTTTCAAGCAACTGTAGCTGATTTACCTCATTAATATTTTAACTCTCACGGCATCTTCCTGAGTTTAGCAAAACAATGTAAATAACTCACTCCAATGTGTGCAAAAAAATTAAAATCAAGTATATAAACACATGTAAGTTAACATCTAGTTTTGTAACAATATTCTAGCCCCTTCAATTTGAATTCTTATTGCCTTGTGAGTTTCTATTTCTATAACAGGACACAAAGTTTACAAAATCAAAATAAGAAAAGTCCCAATTTCTACTTACCCAACATTCGGCAATCCAACGATACCAATTTTCAATGAGGTTCCAAATCTTCCAATAATTGGAGGTGGCTTAATTCCATCTCCTCCCTTTTTCGGGGGCATCTAAAATATCAAAATGAACTTTTAAGACTCCCCCTATAAACAAAACACATGTCTGTATACAGAATATATTACTGGGTAGTAGACAAGAAAACCTACTGTATACACCAATCCACAACTAAAATATGGGCAAAACCCATACTTTTTTTGAGGGGAGGGTCTCTGTAAACAAATCTGATTCTAAAATTTGTACATGCATCACTTCTGAGTAGTCCCAGAAACACTGCAGCAGCAGGAATCAAAGATAAACATAAAACTTAGTTCCAATCCTCCATGCTGGCTGCGGACAACCGCCTTCTTAACCTGTCATAGTATTTGAAGGAAAGCATTTGGAAGCAGGAGCAGAGACAGAAGTCAAAGGAAGCCCATTACAGAAACACCAGCAACCAAGTCACCAATCATTCCTCCACCACTTGGAACCCACCACTCTCCACAACTCAGCGTTCACCACACTGATGGTCACCACTAGGCCTGGAGGGCCTTCGAAGCCAGACCTTTTTGCCTTTGACACTGTAGGTAAGCTAACCGTCAGTCCTTATTAAACAGTTTTTGAAACCCACACTCTACACTGGATACTTTGAAGGCACTCACCTTGTTGTGGCTTTTCAAGATCCAACCAAGAGCCTTCATGTATGCTAAAAGCAATACCAGTAGGCTATATACAGCCCCATTTCAAATACTTTCAACCTTTTGATTGACAAGTCCAAACTTTCTGTCTTTTCTTGCTTGTCCTGGCTCCAAGGTCCACTGTGCAAAATTGATCTCACTTTTAACACTGCAACAGGAACCTACGAGGAACTGCAACCTTGCGCGTCTTAGAACCTGGAAACTAAAACTGTCCCTGCCTTCTGGCTGGTTGGACCTCCTAGAGCCACGCTGCTCCTCCCTCCTTCTCCCCACTCCGCCCGCTCCAGAAGTGATACTCCAACATGTAATCCCAGACCGGGAGGCCAAGGATCTCCCTTTTTGGGGATCCTGACACCTGTTCCGGGCCTCCAATGAACAGCTGCATGGGGAGAGCCCGTCCAGTCCTGGGGCCTACAAGGGGTGACCTACAAGGGGTGCCCCCGCAGTCCAGCCAAGCAGGACCCCCGCACACCACCCTTCCCCTCCTGACCCGGCATTGGCGTCCCGCCCTGAGGCAAGACTTTCCCCTAGACTGCGGCGAGGGCCAATCTCGTGGCCGCGCGGCCTAGTCCGAGGGTGCCTCATTCATCCACATGCCCCAAGCTGTCCGCTGCCCTCAGCCCGTACCGGCGGCCGGTCTCCGGCCTAGCGCCAGCCTCGGAACCACTGGCCCGGGAGCCCACGGGCTCCTTCGGGGACTCACCGTGCACCGGGCTAACGATCGCACGGGGTCCCGGACTGCAAAGACCGGTGTCGCCGGCAGCCGGAGGTGGGGAAGAAGGCGGAGAGAGCGCAAGCCCGGCCCTCCGCGGAGCCGCACGCACGACGGCAGAGGCGACGGAACGGGCGGGCCGGGGCGGCACCTGTGCGCAGGCCACGCCCCCACAGGGTCACGCCCATTGGCCCGGATGCCCGGGCCCGGATGGGCGGGGCCTGCGAGGAGGAGGGCGCTCAGCCGCACTGGGTTTCTGCGTCTCTCTACACGTGGGCTTCCACCGAGCCTCCAGGTTTCTTTCAGCTCCATTGCTCTGGTTCCGGGCTCCTGCTTCGTCTGGGATCTCTCTTGTCCCTAACTGATCGTGCCCAGATCAGCCTTCGCTACCTGCACGGAGCCGCCCTTCTCCCCTTTCCAGTAACTTCTTTCAGATGGGTTAATGGTGAGAGGCCATTAAACTTTCTTCAAGGGAAAAATGGACCAAGGAAAATTTCGGATCCAAGACGCACTTAACAGCCACAGAAGTGCATAAAACATTTAAAGAGTCATCATGTTCTTCCTCTGCGAGGTTAAGAACTATGAGAAGGAAACATGATTTCTTCCTGGTTCTAAAATGAGACTACTGCGATCCATCTCACGAGGTTATTGGTAGGATTAAATCAAATAATATGTATAAAGTCACCTTCTAACTTCACTATGAGCTCCACTGGGACAAAAAGGTGTTTATTAGGTTTTCTCCAATGACTTTCAAGTATTTGTTACAGTGAATGTCCAGAAATTATAATTTTTTTTTCAAACATACCAGTTGCAAATAAAAGGAAAGAGTGTGAATTGGTGTCTAATCCCCAATTTGCAGATGACAGAATAGTATCAGAAAAGTATCAGGCAAAGTTACACAACTAAACTAGTGACAGAAGACACATGTCAAACCCTGATCTCTCTGCAAAAATCTGAGTTGTTTATTTTTTAATTATGTTTATTGCCTATTGTATGTGTGCTTGTGTGGATTAGCTCTTGTATACAACAGTTCTAGTGAAGTCAAAGAACAGCTTGGAGTCAGTTCTTTCGTACTTTGCAGGTTCTAAGAATGAAACTCAGATTCATAAGGCTTAGCAGCAAGCACCTCTCCGGACTGAGCCATCTCACAGATCTAGATAGAACTGATCACTTTCTGTCAGAAACTTTTTTGAATGGTGTGACTGACAAGCAACAGCTGAGCCACTGTTTGTAATAAAATTGCATTAAGGTTTTTCTGTCACCCCGTGAGAGTGATCTTAGGAAAGCTTTAGAGCTCTTTTGATAAATTTTAAAGACAGGGTCTTTGTCTTTAGTTTTGCTATTGGTTAAAGATCGTTACTGTCAGAGCAGTCACGTAAGTCCTTACTTTATACAGTTACTAATGCACTACACACTCAGCCTAGTATCCTTGTCATCAATGTATGTGTAAAATAGACCCCAGGGATAAGCAGTACACAGCTTGTAGCTGCCATCGAGCTAATGCACACAAACAGCACAGAGGTCTGACACATTCAAAAATAACACTATTTTCAATTACTCTGATTTCCCCCCACACACACACATATCATGGCTTTATTATGTAGCTGTGCCTTCCTCTGCTCTCATCCCCTAGCTAACAACCAAAAGCCAACTGTAGCTCTAGACACCACTAAAATGTTAGGGGTAGAAGAGGAGGAAGCATGTCATCTAGTGGACCCCTAGGAAAAACAGGCAGCATGTCTCAGAAGCCTCTAGCTGACATCTTCTGTTTCACTGGGCAAAACTAGGTGGATCCTTCATGAGTCACAGGTGAGGGGTGTTTGGAGTGTGGCGGTGCTAGGCAACAAGATAAATGAGTTACGTGCAAGGCAGGATAGAATAAGACAGCACAAGATTGCCTAATTTTCTTCAGAATGACATGATTTAAAACTTGGCAATTAAGCCGGACATGGTGGCACATACCTTTAATCCCAGCACTCGGGAGGCAGAGGCATGGGGATTTCTGAGTTCGAGGCCAGCCTGGTCTACAAAGTGAGTTCCAGAACAGCCAGGGCTATACAGAGAAACCCTGTCTCGAAAAACCAAAAAAAAAAAAAAAAAAAAAAAAAAAAACTTGGCAATTAGTTATTTCTGGAATTTTCCATATAATAAAACCATGGAAAGTAAAACCACAAGTAAGGGCATGGGGCTATAGTACTAGAATCACCATGTCCCATTTAGGGGTATAATGGCTCAGTGGACCCAGGTTCGATTCCCAGTACCCACTTGATAGGTCAAAACTGTAACTCTGGTCCCATAGAATCCAATGCCTTCTTCTAGCCTCTGAGGGCATCAGACAGCCATACGGTGCACAGACATCTAGACATAACACCCATGTACATCAAAACAAAACTTAGAGGAAAAAAATTCTTCCCTTTTAAAAAAATATATGTATATGTTTAGGTAGGTGTGTGTATGTGTACATGATGTGTGTATGAAGGCCAAAGATTAGCCACCTTTTTTTTTTTTTTTGGACAGAATATCTTACTGGGACCTGGGGCTCACTCATCAGGCAAGGCTGGCTAACCAGTGAGCCCTGGTCTTCCTGACGCCACATTCCCACCACAGGGATTATGAACACATAACCTCCATGCCTGGCTTTTTGTATGGGTACTGAGGATCAGACTCAGGCTCATCCTTGCACATCGCATATTTTACCAAGTGAGCCACCTCCCAGCCCTTCTCTTTCAAAGACATAGTCCCACTGTTTAGACCAGGCTGGCCTCAAACTCATAGTCTACTTACCTCGGCTACCTGAGTGTTGGGATTACAGATATGCAACACCGTATTTACATAGACTGCCCTCAAGCCTTGCTGTTTGTAGCACATGAACTTTCTGCCCATAACATATTGGACCTGGGATCTCAAATCCAAGCTGAAGAAATCAAGATTCTTTTCCTTTCTGGAAGTTGGAGTCAAGCCATAATAACAAATGCTATTGGTTGCTTAAAGGAGAACATAAAATCGGGGCTAAGGACTATGTTAGGCACTTTTTTTTTTTTTTAACAGAAGGCTATTCTAAAGAAAGAAAAATAAGGCAGAAAAGGGTCAAGCAATCATAAGATGGTCCTGGAGAAACTGAAAGAGGAGAGAGCAATCACAAGTTCTAAGTGTCCAATTCCAATTGTCTAATCCATCGAATGGCCTGTTTACTTTTTAACCCCAGGCTCTCTGATAACCTTGCTTTCTGCCGAGAGCTTCCATTTTCTGTTTAAATTGGTTTACAGTGGATTTCTAATAGCCAAGCAGTATTTGCAGTGGCCAAGGCAGACAAGAACTTATAGCCTCCTAAGAACTATCATAATGTATGTCGGAGGCACGTCATCCCTCTTACCTGCAGTCTTATACTATACAACAGTTTCCCAGAGTGTGCTCTGTGTAACTGGGATTCTCCAAGAAGCTCTGTTGAATAAGGGATGCAGGATCAGATGAGTTCCAGCAGCACTACATAATCTTTTGGGAGACTGATATAATACTTTAGACAATGATTGGTTTTGTTGTTTTAGGATTGGTATAAAAATACCTCCATTTTTATTTTACTTATTGTATGTGTTTGCGTGTTTTGCCTGTATGTTTGTTGTCTTAGTTAGGGTTTTACTGCTGTGAACAGACACCATGACCAAGGCAACTCTTATAAGGACAACTCTTATAAATTGGAGCTGGCTTACAGGTTCAGAGGTTCAGTCCATTATCATCAAGTCAGGAACATGGCAGCATCCAGGCAGACATGGTGCAGAAGAAGCTGAGAGTTCTACATCTTCATCTGAAGGCTGCTAGTGGAAGACTGCTTCCAGGCAGTTAGGATGAGGGTCTTAAAGCCCACACCCACAGTGACACACCTACTCTAACAGGGCCACACCTTTTAAATAGTGTACTCCCTGGGCCAAGCATATACAAATCATTATATATGTCTATGTACCACATGTATGCCTGCGGCCCACAGAGGCCAGGAAACAGTGTCAGACCCATCTCCTGGGGCTGGAGTTTATGGATGGTTGTGGGCTGGCATGTCGATACTAAAAATTGAACCCCTGCCCACTGGAAGAGCAGCCAGTACATGCTTTTAACTGCTGAGACATCTACCCAGACCCATAAACAAACAAACAAACCCAAAAACCAAAACTCACCTATTAAATCTCAAAAGCTGGCTCAGCAAGTAAAGACACCATCAAGCCGGACCACTTGAGTTTGATCCTCAGAATTCTCATGGTCAAAGCAGAGAACCAGCTTCCATAACTTATCTTGTGCCCACTACACACATGTGCACACACATGCTCATATGTGGACATAACACATGAGAATAAGCATCAAGATGTGGTAGCACATGACTTTAATTTCAGCACTCAAGAGGCAGAGAGATCCCTATAAACTCATGATCAGCTTGATCTATTCAGCCAGTTCCTGGCCAGGCATGGATTCATAGTGAGAGCCTGCCTCAGAAAAAAAGAGAAAGAGAAGAAAGAAGCTGTCAGGAAGAAACAATATTCAGGGAACTTGAGTCAGAAGAGCCATTCCAAAAGCACTGTGTAAGTCCAAGTCTATAACATTGTGGAAAGGCACAAAGGAAGAAGGGCAGAGGGACCCAAGGCGGCTAAGGGTTGGACAGAGAGCGGGAGGGGTAACTGAACACACAGGGCATTCGAGCAATGAGATGTCCTTGCATAACGCTATAAAATAGCTGCTATACATCTATCCTAAGCCAAGGATTTACAACCCCAAAGTAAACTCTAGAGCATGGACTTTGGAGGGTAGGTGTCAAAGTTCACCAGCTGTAATAAGTATAGTGTTCCAACAGGGAGCATGGTAATGAGAATCCATGAATTGTAGGGAAAGGTGGGGCATGAAAAATCTCTGTACCTTCCTCTCCACTTTGCTATGAACCTAAGACCACTCTTTAAAAAAAAAAAAAAAAGCTATTGAAAAGAAGTGTGGAGCAGAGCAGTGGTAATGCACGCCTTTAATCCCAGCACTCTGGAGGGAGGCAGGTGGATCTCTGAGTTTGAGGCCAGCCTGGTCTAAGAAGTAGTTTTAGGACAGCAAGGGCTATTCAGAGAAACCCTGTCTCAAAACAAAAACACCCCCCCCAAAAAAAACAAGAAAGAAATAAACAAACAAAGATGTGTATGGGTGTTCTTACAGAATCAAAAATTATTTTAAATATTTTATGTATAGACATCAACTTCAAAGAGGATGTTTGGCTGGAATTTCTTTTCTTTAATCATGACCATTTCAGTTTTGTGAATGTGATTATTAACTATTGAAAGACATATCCACTCCCAGTGGTATACTTCTTCCAATAAGGCCACACCTGCTAGTTCTTTCAAATAGTGCCACTTCCTAGTGGCCAAGAATTCAATTCTATGAACCTGTGAGGACCATTCTCATTCAAACCACCACACTGAGATAAGACACCATGTCGAAGGCAACTTACAGAAACAAGAGTTTATTTGGAGCTTACAGTTTCAGAAGGTTAGAGTCCATGAGCATCATGGTGGGAAAAATGGCAACAGCCAGGCGGGCAACGTGCTAGAGCAGTAGCTCAGAGCTTACATCCTGAGACACCACTACAAGACAGAGAAAATTATTTAGGCTTGGAAACCTCAAAGCCTGCTCCCAGTGACACACCTCATCCAGCAAGGCCAGACCTCCTAATCCTTCCCAAACAGTTCCACAAACTGGGGACCAAAGAACATAATCAGTTGTTTATGGGGGCATAATCAGTCAAACCACCAAACCTCCTGTTGTGACAGCAATAGAATTCTGTAGTGCCAAAGAGATATTCCTGTTAAAGAAGTTAAAACTGAATCTAGAACCATTGGTTCTAACTCCCAGTTTACAAGAAATAGAGTGAATTAGAAGGATGAGTTAATGACGCTATGAAAAAGCAATCATCCATATCCAACAAAAGACTCACATGATTTTGTCAACATATCGATGGCACAAAAAAAAGAAGGGGCAGCAGCCAGGTAACCCAGCAGGTGAACGCCCTTGCTGCCAAAGCTGAGTCGGATCCCAGGAGTCCGCAGGTAAAAGACCGAACCAACTGCTAAAAATTGACCTCTGACCTCCACAAATGGGCTGTGCTATGCTGCGGGCGCTTTGAAACAAAAAGAGCAGTAGTCCACACCTGTAGTGCCAGGGCTCCGGAGGCGGGTGCAGGGGGATCTCTGTGAGTTTGAGGCTAATCTGCTCTACATAGAGAGTTCCAGGACCATCAGAGCTACAGAACAGAGAGACTGTCTCCAAGGAAAGAAATGTTTGTCCTAGCACCTACATGGGTGGCTTACAACCATCTTTCACTCCAGTTCCAGGGGCTCCAATGCCCTCTTCTGACCTCTTAGGGCACAAGATAAATGTGATACACCAACATACACACAGATAAAACAAACATAAACATAAAATAAGTACAAAAAAATATTAAATTCAATTTCTAGTAATAAAAAATACACACACACTGAACGTGTGGGCATACAATGTTCCCAGCACTGGGGAGGCAGAGGCAGACAGATTACTGTGTATCCAAAGCCTGCCTGATCTTCACAGTGAGTTTTAGGCCAGGCAAGCTATGACTGCATTGTGAGACAGACCCTGTCTAAAGATAATGATAAATAAATCATTTGTGGTATATGATAACCTGAAAGAATATAGATTTTTAACTACCTCCCAGAGTTCATCATAACAGCATAAATATCTCTGAGTCTTTGTAAGTCACTCAATAAACCTTATTGGTTGATTTATTTATTTGTAGACAGGGTCTCTCTACATAGCTCTGAGTGCTCTGGAACTCACTCTGTAGACCAGTCTGACGAACTCACAGAGATCCACCTGCCTCTACTTCCTGATGGCTGGGATGAAAGGCGTGCACCACATTACTTGGTCACTAGAGCTCCTTAAAAGAAGACATAAAATCATGTTTTCTTGTTGTGCCCCCTGAAGGTGCCTTTCTACAACTTGGCTTCCCCCCTCCTCTAAGATCAGCAGTCTTCCCTTTAACCATATTCTGCTCTGACAAGGGAAATGAAGTTGAATAATATGTAATTCATCACTCAACAGTTCCTTAACGCAGCATGGAAGAGAGACAGGAGCCAGTGTGCGAATGAGCCTTACAGTATCGACAAGTAGGTCTCCTAGTACCAGACTGAGGAGAACTATATCCTGAAGTGGGGAGCAATGGTAAGATGGGATTCACTGAGATGGCTGGGGGGAGTCTTAGAGAAACAAGCATTCCGTCTCCTCACAGTAAACAGCTGCACGCAGCCAGAACAGAGTATGGGGTGTCTCCTGCCTATGGACAGATGTGAGGTCCTAAAAGGACTTGCCTACCTGAATCTTCCCTCTGCTGTTGTCCCTACCACTCCTGCTAACAAATTCAATTAAGGCGTAATAAAGTCCTGACCAACTGAAAAAAATAACCATAAAGCAGGCCAAAGTGTGTGATGGCTCCGAGAAGATGGATAAAAAGACCTGATTTGCTTCCAATCCATTGTTCACATTTATATGAAACTATCCTTCTAAGACAGGCTGCGAGGTCTTTGTATAGAATTCTTAGCTAAATTTAACTACCTACTAATCTGTGAATAAACTGGAATGAGCTATCTAGGGAGAGTATAGAATTTTCACTATTCTTTAACCATAGCTTTCATCTTCGGTGTGAGGCTTTGAAGGTGTTTCATGCAGCTTGTTTTTTTTTTTTTTTTTTTTTTAATGTTCATCATCCATATTCTTTCCCTAAAAGTCAAACTTTCAGAAATGTGCCTGTCATGTGCATTTGTCTTCTGCTGCACTTAGAGAAACTTCAAAGAAAGTCTAATTCTGTGAATCGTTTCTTCACTTCATTCAACAGTGTAAAGCCAGCCGAAGACTCTCCCGAGTAACAAGATTTTCTCTTAGAAATAACGATAACAATTTGATACTGAAATAAGCAACAAAGCAAATGTCCTGTTTGTCTTAGTTGGGTTCCTATTGCTGTGATGAGACACCATAACTGAAAACACCTTGGGGAGGAAAGGGTTTATTTTGCTTACACTTCCACCTCACAGACATCATGGAAAGAAGTCAAGGCAGGAACCTGGAGGCACAAATTCCTGCAGAGGCTGTGGAGGAGGCTGTTTACTGCCTTACTCCTTGGGACTTGCTCGCTGGCTTTCTTAGAGAACCTATGACCAGTAGCCCAGGATGGCACTGTCCACAGGGAGCTTGGCCCTCCCATCTGAATCATCAATCAAGAAAAGGCCCTGCAGACTTGCCTATAGACCAGTCCTATGGAGGCACTGATAAAGATTTCTTCTTTACAGACGACCTTAGTTTCTGTCAGGTTGACATATAAACTCGCCAAGACACTATTATCAGATTATTCACACAAAAAGAAGAAATTAAGACCAATGAAAGTCTCGACACTTGAGAAAGTAAAGATTTGGAGAGATATATCCAAATAAAGCATATACATATTACCAACATACACATTACATAGTAGTATATGTTAAATAAGGATTTATTTCTACTTAAGAATATATAAGATTTTTAGAATAGGGCTCTTTAAAATTATAGATTGTGTTTTTCTCTCTGTTAAACTTTAAAATTTTTCTATTGATGTATTGGTGAATATTCTGTTGCCTTAGAACGAATAAGAGCTTTGGACCCAGACTGAATTCAAGTATTACCAATTACTGCATTACTATACAGTGTGCCCCAGGGAACTCGAAGAGATAGATGCAAAATTGTTACCTATTTGGCTAGCATTTGGAGTTTGCCATCTGGGGTCATTAACGAAGGCACCTAATTGTCCACCCATGTATCTCACACTCTGGTGACTAAAAGCATTTCAACAACAAGAGAAAGTAGAGGCTGTCCGTTTTCTTGGGTCACAGTCTAGAAAACCTGGACTCTAATATTGTCTACATTCTTTTGGTCAGCCAAGTAGAAGCAAGGAAGGGAAGTAAGTTTGATCTCTTGAGACGAGCAGGAGGAAATATATCCCACTAGAAGAAATATTTGGGGATGAGAGCAGAGGGTGATTAATCTTTAGAAACTAGCTAGTAGAGTCTACCCTCTGTCCACAGCAGTTTGCATCTCTCAATGTGAAAAATACACTCATCCCTTCTCAGACCCTGGAACGTACACCTATGGCATCAACTCAGATTCCAGAGTGATCTAAGTAAGAGTGAGAGTGAATTGGCCTCTTCTAGCAATCTCCGTGGTGCAGCAGCCTGAGCGTCAAGACCTGTGATCTAAAAGATCTAAATACCTGCTACATCCTGCAGTGAGAAATACCATGATGGAATAGAAACAAAATATCCACAACTGATACTTTAAAAGGGGAGACAATAATCAAAAGCATTGGACTCTAATCCACAGACCCTGTCCTTGTGTCCTGTTCATCCTCTCCTAAGGCCTTTCTCACCTCCGCCTTCCTGCTGGTCCCCAAACCAATGCCATGAGACTTAGATTTGTGTTACAGTGACCCCTAAGGTGAACCTAGTTTCCATGCTGTTATCTATTGCTATGTAAAAGCCCGAACTTTTAGTGACATAAAAACAACAGCAACTTTATCACTTCTCTTGAGCCTATGGATTGTTGGAGTGGAGTGGTTCTTGTTTGGGGTCTCTTATGTAGCTGCAATCAGAGCAACTGAGTTTTGTTATGGACTAAATATTTATGTCTGCCCAAATACAGATGTCTTAGTCCTACCACTCAAAAGGTTGGTATTATAAGGTGTGACCTTTGGAAAGTTATTACATCGTGAAGGTTAGAGACCTTATGAGTAGAATTAGAGCTTTTATAAAAGCTCTAACCCGGGCCTCAGTCAGTAAAGTGCTTGCTGCAGAACCGTAGAGACCCGAATAAGATACCCAGAACCCATGAAAACGACATGCTCACCTATAATCATAGGTGGAGGAGACAGACAGGAGGAGTCCTGGGGCTGGTCAACCAGGCTAGCTGAATCCAGGGAATGCAGAATTCAGTGAGAGACCCTGTCTCAAAAAGGACAGAAGCCAGGTGGTAAGGGCACACATCTTTAATCCTAGCACTGGGGAGAGAAAGGTAGCCTGGTCTACAGTACCAGAGTGAGTTCCAGGACAGGCAGGGCTACATAGAGAAACCCTGTCTCGAAAAAGCAAAAAAACAACTAAACAAAAACAAACAAACAAACAAAAAGAGGAAGGAGCGTGATTGAGGAAATAATACGACGACCTGCATATGATCAGACGTGTGTTATGTTGCGCGTGTATGTGTGAACCAGGAACATAAAGAATCTGAAAGGCCAGTATAAGAGCCCAGCTATGGCAACAAATAAGTCTAGAGCTACTCAGCTTGGTAAATTTGAAGAGAGACTTCTGGGCCCTTTTCATATGGCTGAGATTCATATGAAGACTTGGCTCTCAGAATTATGGAAACGGAAAAGTCCCATAGTCTAACTCCTGCAATTTGGAGACTCCGAGAAGCTGCTGCTGAAGTCCTGAGGACCAGAGGGATAATGGTATAAGTCTCAGAGGGCCGATGTCGCAGCCGGAGAACCCTGTCTGAGAAGGAGTTCTGTCCTGCACCTTTTTGTTCCACATCTGGCGATACCTCTGTTCATTTTCAACCATTCATCAATCGCCAGATAACTGGATTGTTTCTTCCCTTTGAGTCATTGTAATACCATGGACATTTATTTACAGCTTTATTCAATTTAAAGGAAGGGTTCTGTGGGATGTCTTCAATAAAGTGAATGTGTGTGTGCCTGGTGGGGGGTGTGGTTTGTGTGTTGTCTTCTTTCGGTTTTTAAGATTGGAATCCATATTTCAGCAAAGAAAGCCAGCTAGAAGAAAACTGATTTCTGGAGTGGGAAATTGGGGCAATAATGAATATTCAGATGGTGTGAAGTGAGGACAATGATGTATACTCAGAATGTATGAAGTGAAGCAATGATGAATACTCAGATGGTGTGAAGTGAGGACAATGATGTATACTCAGATGGTGTGAAGTGAGGACAATGATGAATACTCAGGCAGTGTGAAATGAAGCAATGATGAATACTCAGATGGTGTGAAGTGAAGCAATGATGTATACTCAGATGGTGTGAAGTGAGGACAATGATGAATACTCAGATAGTGTGAAGTGAGGACAATGAGGAATACTCAGATGGTGTGAAATTAGAAATCACGGGTCCACTGTGTTACTCCCACTTATAACCCCAGGAGGAGAACCAGAACATACAAGAGAGCCCATGCTATTTTTCAGGGCCGGGGGAATTTATATAAGAAAGCTTAAGTAAAAGTTCTCCTATTTCAAGATTTATAGGATGTATGAGCCAAATAAAATCGCCTTGTTCTGGAGATTGGTGTACAGAGCGCTTTCCTAGCCGGTTATTACTGTGGGGAGAGGTAGGCGCTCACCTCCCTATCCTGCTCTTGCTCTAAGAGTGTTTTTGTTTTTACATATAATTAATGGTCCCCAGATGTACTTGCTCTCCAGAACCCATCTTCTCACTTTCATCTTCCTCAGCTAGCAGAGGTTTTCAATATTTCCCCACACTTAAAAAGGCCCAAACAATAAAGCCGTGTTGACAGAGCTTTTAGGAAATGCTTCCTCTGGCCATAACACAAATAAATCTCTTCTGTGTCACTCGGCACATATCTCCTCTCCTCCTTTAGCAGTGACTTTAAGATGTGTCACTACTTCAGATGGCCCTTCCTCTGACATCTGCCACCAGCAACCTCATTTTTCTAGCCACTGAGCCATGTGGCCATTCATTCAGTGCATTCTCCCTTTGGATAGACCCTTAGTGCCTTAGGATTTTAGACGGAAGCCTCCTGGCTCCTTTCCTTCTTCTTATGCCTGGTCCCAAAAAGTCAGTCACCCTTTCACCCTCTCACCCTCAGCAGCTTCAGTGTTGGACTCAGATCTCTCAGGCTCTGTGCAAACAAAATTCAACTGTCCTGAACCGTAGTCCCCCAGGGCTACAGGGTAGGTCAGGAATTGCTTTCTTTCCTTCTTTCCTTTCTATTCATAGAGTCTGTCTTAAAGCTATGTTGCTTTTCTCCAGTCTCCAACACCAGTCCCTCAAGTAGAAGGAAAGGAAGGAAGGAAGGAAGGAAGGAAAGGAGGGGAGGGAGGGAGGGAGGAAGGAGGGAAGGAAGGAAGGAAGACACTCCTTTCTCTACTGTACACTTACCCACTAGACCCAGCACCGCAGACTATTCAAAGACATTTCATGATTTCAATTTTTCCAAGACCTACACCCCCAGGAGGAAATCTTCGTTAGTTTGGTGGGTAAGAACCTTAAACCTCTGAGCCCAGCCCATGTTACACTTTTGCTACAATAAACAATGATCTTATCATGCCCTTTCATGTCTTCAAGCCCCTGCAGACAGTGCTCTTTAGTATGTACTTAATGGTGTCTCCATCCAAATTCATATGTTAAAGTCTTAAAGCCCTGGTATCTGAGGATGTGCCTATATTTAGAGAGGAAGCATTTAAAGAGATAATTAAGGTGAATCGAGGTCATATAATGACTCACTCCATTTTGTGTTGCTACAACACAATACTTAATGTTGGGTCTTTTATAAAGTAAAAGAGGGCTTATTTGGCTCACAATTCTGGTGGCTGGAAAGTCCAAACAGCATGGCAGTCATGGAGATGATCCTTGGCGTTGCCATGAGGTCAGAGAAGTAGAAAGGGACCTGGCCACATGCACAAAGGACCAAGCTGGAGGGCGCTGCTCTTTAGAAAAGATGTTCCTCTGGGTGGTGGTAGCATTCGCCTGTAATCCCAGCACACAGGAGGCAGAGGCAGGTGGATCTCTGTGAGTTCCAGTCCAGCCTAGTCTACAGAGTGAGTTCCAGGGCAGACAGGACTACTACACAGAGAAACCCTATATTGAAAATCCAAAAAACAAAAAACAAAACAAAACACCCCCCAAATATATATATACATATACATATATATGTACATATATATACATTATATATATACACATATATGTATACATATACATACATATATATATATGTATATATACATATATTCATAATCCAAGGGCTTAAGTGGAACATAATCACTCTGTGCTAACACAATTGCCTAGCATGTAGCATGTGCAAGGTCATGGGCTCAATTCCAAGGTCTGAAAGAAGACCCTAAGATAAAGATTTACAACCATTGCCAGGCCGCTTAGAGTTATTTCGAGATTCCCAGAGCCATTTCCTCTAAGAGAGCAGTTTCTACAATAACAATGGAAACAGAATTCTGCTGCATGAGGTCCTGCTGCATGCCGAGTGAGGTCAGAGGAGTAAGAACGGGGGATCTGAGCCTGCAGCCACACTCCTTACAGCTGGAAAGCGCATCATAGGTAACACACCACAGAAGAGACTAGAGCGGGGAGGGTCAGTTCTAGCTTGAGGAAAGCTGGAGAGAGCAGGCTCTTGCTGCACAGCTTGAGGTTGGCATCACTCGCTGACATGCTCCAAGCATGTTTTTAGGGCAACTGATGGCTGTCAGCTATCTTGTGGTTCAGTTCTTATGTTTTAAAAGATACAAGAGTTTGGCAGACTTCAGTGGTAGAATGGAAGGGATGGCATACATTTTGCAGATTTAGAAGATAATACCCACAAAAGTCTCACCTGTAGAATCAAGGACGGAGAAGAGAATTGTGGAATAAGAGGGGCCACAGGTAGCAATCTGTGGGAGAATAAGCAGACCCAGGGTCATTTCTGCAGCAGTTAAGGAAAATGGCCCCCTTTCTTTGCCTGTGGTTACTGCTTTAAGTTACTGTCCTCTAGCCCTGCGTGATGGTATATGCCTTTAAACCTAGAACCCAGGAGGCAGAGGCAGGTAGATAGCTGAGTTTGAGAGACCGGGGTTCCAGGAGAGGCGATGCAGAGAAATCCTGTATCTTATAACAGGGAGTAAATAAATGGTTTTGATAGAAAAGCTTCACCCAGCTGGCTAAGCATCTCAGTCCTTGCCTTTCTACCCTCCTCACTAGTAATAAACCTCTTAATATATTGCCCAACTTTGAAGCTCAGTACTGTTTTTCAGATGAGTGAAAATATGCCCAGTTTTCCTACAGTTCTGGAAGGTACTTAGCAACATTGACAGAAGTGAATTGCTAGTCTGTGGGGGTAGAGAGTCCTCTAGGAAGAGGCTTTCTGTAACTGGAGGAGCCAAGAACTTTGTCAAGCTCTAACTGGGCTTTAACCGCACCCACTACTTAAATCTGAAAGAGCGTCTCACCATGAGAGGTGCTAGAAGATGCTTGGATGCCGGTGGGATGAGCCAGTAGACAAAAACTGATGAGAGGATACAATAGGAAAAACTTAGCAACAGCAGAAGAGTCCCACAGAAGGGTAAGGGCAACTCCACAGCCGAGTAGAAGAAAGAGTGTTCATAGAGATAGGGAGAGCTGCTGGCCTACTGCTGAGACGCATTGACTTCCTTTCAGAATGAGGGATGAGATGGGATGTAGGAACACAGGGCAACCAGCAGAGAAAGGCAACATCACGCTCTGGATGCCTCCAGTTAGTTGACAAATACATGCCTTGGCTATAGAATTATCATTTCTTCTTCCCACACCATGGACCTGAAGAGATACCATCATCTGAAGCTTGACCCGGGGCTAATGCATTGCTTGTTTACATGGTCCTTGGCAGAAGGCCTCAGTTACCATGGTGGTGGCTCGAGGCTTTAATCCCAGCATTCCAGAGGCAGAGGAAGGTGGGCCTCCAAGTTTGAGGTCACCCTGGTCTACAGAATGAGTTCTGGGACAGCCAGGGCTACACAGTGGAACCTTGGGGAAGGGGAAGAAGAAGGAGAAGGAAGAAGAAGAGGAGAAGGAGGAAAAGGAGGAGGAGAAGAAAAGGTAGCCTCAATTACTTGTATTGCTGTTCTTAGGGTTTTGGTTCCTTGCTTGTGGGCCTTTCCACAGGACTCCTGTGCCCCTGAGGAAATGCTGCCTTACTCACAGTGAATACTTCAAGAGAGCAAAGAAGAAACCTTAGAATCTTTCATAACTGATCATTTTCTTCATTATAATCTACTTCTCAATAAATCTAGCCAACATTCAAAGGGAGGATAATACAAATGCATGCTCTCTCTCTCTCTCTCTCTCTCTCTCTCTCCCCCCCCCTCCACTTTCCATTTTGAGACAAAGTCTTGCTGTGTAACCCGCTGTAACCCAATGTTGCTTTTCCATTGCTGTGATGAAACACCGTAACCAAGGCAACTTACAAAAGAAAGCATTTCATTGGACTTAGCATTTCAGAGGGTTAGTGTCCACAATGGCGGAGAAAAGGCATGGCAGAAGGAAGAGCTGAGAGCTCACGTCAGGCTCTACAAGCAGGAGACAGACACTAAAACTTCAAAGCCTGCCCCCAATGACACACATCCTCCAATGAAGTGGCTAATCCTCTCCAAGCAGGTCCACTGCAGAGTACTCAAACACGGGAGTCCAAGCAGATCCACCACAGAGTACTCAAACACGGGAGTCCAAGCAGGTCCACTGCAGAGTACTCAAACACGGGAGTCCAAGCAGATCCACCACAGAGTACTCAAACATGGGAGTCGGGGAAGTGGGGCGCATTCTTAATCCAACCACCGTCTCAACACTGAAATCTGTCTTAGTTTAACTTCTCCAGAGAGACCCTGCCTTTCCGCCAGTCTTCTGGAGGGTACTTGCAAAGAGCATGGGCTAACCGGCATTGCTGTCCCAGGCCTGCTTTGCCTTTCTATCCGTGGGCTGGAAACAATCCCCACCCTATGCCTCTTCCCCTCCATGCAGACTTTGCTTTGCCTTGGCAGCTTGTGAACTAGCTCAGTCCCTTGCAGTCCCACATGTTGTAGAGCTGTGGGAAGAGGGAAGGGACTTAGGGTGGGTGTCCCTTTTCCTCTGTCTTATACAGAGCTGTAGAAATGGTCATGATGCGTTGCTCCCCAGCCTTGTAAAACTAGAGGTCAGAACTCCATAAGACCAACAAATAAAGGATCATTTGCCTTTTAATGGCAAGACTGTGATAAAACTTTTGCACTATAACATTGGACTAAGTAGTCCACGTGATCACACACTTAAACTATTTATTTGAAATTTTGGAGTTATACAGGTACAGAAAAGACACAGCTACAGATTAGTAGGAACCCATGACACTTACACAGCTTCCGGAAATGTCTACACCCAGCGACAGGAAGCAAGGCTGACCCCCAGGCTGCCTGAGCTGACAGTCCAAAGGGGAGTGAGTGAGTGTACTTCAGGAATGAATCAAATCCTCATTTTTCTTCAAATGCCTATTGTCTGTTTTTATCAAAGATAGTTGATACAGACACAGGGCAAGCAATTGAGTCTCAATAAAATCCTTTCTTCACTTTCTACTACCTCATCTGCAGACTGTTGACATTTTCTTTCATTTCCGAACTGATGTTTCTCTTTTAAGCTGGGGGTCTCAACACTGATGTTGTAATTGCTTATCACACACAGCTGGCCCTGTTATGATGTCCTCATAGATGTCCCTTCATTTTCCTGATGGTCCTGTGATCCAATCTACAAACCATTTAAGAACAAAAACATTTCACATGCCGTTTTATGCTGTGGCTGTTTCCAAGTGTTCCATTCCGGCATCATTAATATTGATGTGGCCTATCCCCCTGCTTATTTCAGAAGATTTGTTGAAATTAATCTCCAGAATGTGCTGTGATTTGTTGCTGTTTTGTATGTCAGCCCCAGTACAACTTGTCTTGTTAATTTTGTTTTCCTTTATTTTTATGCGTATGCTACAGTCATTTCCCTACTTGTACAACTGGTGTGTGTTGGGTCCTTTATGGAAACCCAGTTTCATCTCTGCCTTTCACTGTGATTTTCCATCATTAGGGACCTCTTGAATAAAAATGTCACCCTTGTTGCTGAAAGAGTCTACGTTCCCTCTCTTTTCTTTCTGTGTGATTTTCCATCATTATGGTCCTTAAATTCCTTGAGTAATGACGTATACGATGAACAGATGGACAGAGCAGGAATGGCTTCTCCCGTGTTTCCAGGGTATCTGTTGGCTTTGAGGGTACACCGTGGCACTGCAGAATCTACTGTGTATGTAAGAGAATTTTTAAAATAGATTTCGTGGTCTGCTAGTGTCCGTACTATGGTGCATCAATAATTCACATTCGTGCTCATAGTATCTGCTTGTTAGAAGGCCGTTTTCACAGTGGCAGGTTGGCGAGTGGCTTTAGTCTGAATGTCTTTGAGAAATAGAAGTGCAAGGTTCTACGTGCTTTTCTTCTTTCCTGTAACATCTTCAAAGGTAACCAAGATTTTTCTTGCCTAAGAGTGCTGAATTGGAAATTGCAATCATTTAAAAAAGTGAGGCAGAAGGCCAAACTTTCCTCATTTGAGATTCTTTATGTTTTTTTTTTTTTTTCTGTTCGTTGTTTGTTTCTTTTTTGGTTTTTGTTTGGGGGGAGGTTGGTTTTGTTTTGTTTTGTTTTGTTTTGTTTTGTTTTGTTTTGTTTTGTTTTGTTTTGTTTAGACAAGGTCTTACTATGCATCCCTGGCTGGACTGGAACTTGCTATTTAGATAGGCTAGCCTCAAATGCACAGAGTTTCTGCCTCTTGTGTGCTGGGTTAGCCCGTGCCATCACACTCAGCTTTTATTGAGATTATTTTGTCTGTCAGGTTGAGTAACTTCACTGGTCGCTTCTGAATGATTCTAGTCACAAGCAGGCAAGGAGGCCTTATGGTCAATAGATGAGTGTTCTTACTAACGACTACAATTGACTAAAGTTAAGCCAATAAAAGCTATAAAATGGGAGTGTAAAATTGAAGATACTGGCCGTCCAATCACTGCTGGGAAAGAAGAGAAACCGATATTAAATTCATGCTAAAATAAGACATATAAAAATGACTGCTCACCGTTGGTTAAATATTACATCTACTTCTGGTTCCAAATACCAACTACCAACTGATATGGGCTCAAGCAGTTTGCCCTTTGAAAATGCTTTACATAGACGACCAGAAACTATAGAAAGGTAGCATTCTAAAGACCTGGGAAGTCGAGACAATTGTATCTAGAGTGCAAGTTCAGATTGCAGGTATATTTATATTGTCCCTATATAGAAAAAATTCTCTGATATTTCATCTGAGTGTATATATACATACATGCACACACATATATGTGTACACACACATGTATGTGTATATGTGTGTATATATATGTATATATATACACACATACACACATACGTACATACATACATACATACATACTTATATATACATACTTTAAAAGCCTTCTCAATGGAGTCTTACTATAAAGCTCTTCCTGGCCTGGAACTCAGTATTTAGCTCAGGCTAGCCCCCATCTCATAGCAATCCTCCTGTCTGAGCTTCAACCTGCTTTTCGGCTATGTACAATAAATGTCTGTATTGTTACAAGCATAGGTATACTATAGGCCTATCTATATAATATTGAGTGCCAGCTATCAGCCAAAGCAGAAAAGAAACACTATCTGGGGCTGGGAGATGACTTGGTGGTGAATCAAGTGCTTGATCTGTGAACATGAGTTCATTCCCTAGAACCCACTTGTGATGGTTTGTATATTCTTGCACCAGGGAGTGGCACCATTTGGAGGTGTGACCTGGTTGGAGTGGGTGTGTCACTGTGGGTATGGGCTTAATACTCTCACCCTAGTTACCTGGAAGTCAGTCTTCCACTAGCAGCCTTTGGATGAAGAAGTAGAACTCTCAGCTCCTTCTGTACCATGCCTGCCTGAATGCTGCCATGCTCCCACCTTGATGGTAATGGACTGAACCTCTGAATCTGCAAGCCAGACCCAATTAAATGTTGTTTTTATAAGACTTCCTTTGGTCATGGTATCTATTCAAAGCAATAAAACCCTAAGACAGAAGTTGGTACCAGAAGTGGGATATTGCTGTGATAGGCCTGACCATGTTTTATTTGAAAGAATGTGGATGTTGGGACTTTGGATTTGGAATGCAGTAGAATGCTTTAAATGTGGCTTAATGGATTATCCTAGTAGGAATATGGAAGACTTTGTTGCTGGGAGTAATTTGAACTGTGTTGACCTGGCCCAAGAGATTTCAAAGGAGAAGAATTTCAGTATGTGGCATAAAGACTGTTTTTGTGGTATTTTGGAGAAGAATGTGGCTACTTTTTGCCCTTGTCTGAAAAATCTGCCTGAGGCTAAGGTGAAGAGACTTGGATTCATTGCATTAATTGCATTGACAAAGGAAGTTTCAAAAAAGCCCAGCAGAGACTTTGTTCTCTGGTTAAGTCTCACAAAGAGAAGTTTGAACAAGCATAGCAAGCTTAGAAAGGAAAAATATAAAATATATGGTTCGAATATTAAAGGTGTACCAGGAAATGAAATGGAGCAAAATCCTTTGTTCTAGGAGATAACAGATTAAGGGAGTGGGACCTTGGGGCAAGATCCTACTCAGCTAAATTTAGATCCAGGCATGGTAGTACACACCTTTAATCCCAGGAGACAGGCATGCTGATCTCTGTATTCAAGGTCAATCTACAGAGCAAGACTCAGGATAGTCAATCTTAGGCAGTGAAGGATTTGGAAAACAGAAAGCCAGAGACAATGAAATAGTACAAGCGGGTCATGTTCTAATTCCTGCCAGCAGCAGAACTTGGCACCTTCAGCCATGTGGCTCTGGCTCTAGAGTTAAGAATGGAAGGAACTACTGGACAATTGATGCTGGTTATCTGGAGCAAGAAATTAGCAGTGATTATGAAGAGACCAGCATCACTGAGGTGAAATCTTCTGGGAAGTGTTTTCTGGGAGCACAAAGAAGCTGTGTTCCAGAGATAGCCAAGGTTGTACCTCGTGCTGCAGCTCGACTTGGTAATGTGTAAGAATCACTAAGGTGGTTTGAAAGCATGAAGGGGTTATGAAGAGCAGCTAAGGCTTGGGACTGTAAGAGGCCATGGAAGGCCATTAGTGAAGGTTCAGCCTCAGTTGTAGTTGATGGCTCAGGACTGAAGGGGTCATGCAAAGGATTTGAGGCTTGGCACCATGAAGAGAGTCTATGAGAGGCTATTGGTGAAGCCTAGTTGGAGTGGAACACCCCAGTGCATTGAAGATGCCAGTACCATGGGATGATCACCAAGAACAGCAGCCATAGTGGAGTGAAACAACCTGAGCTTAGAGTGCTATGGAGGGCAGAGATGGAGAAGTGATGCCAGCCCTTAGGAGGAGCCCAAAAGATAAAGTGGAATCCCACACTGAAACAAGAAGCTGTAACATTGAAATTGCCTTGGAGACTCAAAGATCTTAAAGATGCCAGAGCCATGGGATACATGCTGAAGAAAGCTGCTAACAGGGAGTAAAACCAGCCCAGGAGAAAACAGTTTGTTGCAGTCAACAAAGATGAAAAAGGAGTGGAGATCTGAAGACTGCTTTGACATCAGCCATGGAGATGCAGAGTTTGGAATTTGTCCAGCTGTTTTCCTGTCTTTCTTTGGGGATTACAGTTAAGTGATTGGATGAATCTCAGAAGAGGCCTTGAACTTTGGATTTTTAACATTGTTGAGACTGCTATAGACTATGAGGACTTTGAAAGTTGGACTAAATGCATTTTGCATTATGCTATGTTTAAGTATGGCCCCCCAATAGACTCATGTGTTTGAAAAAGTTATGGGGGCCAGGGAGTGGAATGTGATGGTTTGTATATTCTTGCACCAGGGAGTGGCACCATTTGGAGGTGTGACCTGGTTGGAGTGGGTGTGTCACTGTGGGTATGGGCTTAATACTCTCACCCTAGTTACCTGGAAGTCAGTCTTCCACTAGCAGCCTTTGGATGAAGAAGTAGAACTCTCAGCTCCTCCTGCACCATGCCTGCCTGGATGCTGCCATGCTCCCACCTTGATGATAATGGACTGAACCTCTGAATCTGTAAGCCAGCCTCCAATTAAATGTTGTTTTTTATAAGACTTGCCTTGGTCATGGTGTCTGTTCACAGCAATGGAAACCCTAAGATGAAAGGAGAGAATGGATGTCACAAAGTTGTTCTCTGACCTTCACACGCTTTCCCTGTGGCATACGTGTGCCTGCACTCCCACCTACACACACACACACACACACACACTAATAACAATAAATAAAAAATTTTGACAACAAAAGAAATGCCATACCTGACTCAAAGAGATCACTAAATTCTGATCAAATATAAGCAAAGTTTGCAACTTCCGACTTGGTCTTGAGAATTCTTGGATCTAAGCTATGTCATAAACCGGACAGAAAGAACCAGGACGTAGCAAGCCTGACCAGCTCACCATCCTTTGAAGTTCAGGAATGCTCTCCACTCGAATGTTGCATTCCTTTCTTCCTACTTCCAGCAGGCATGGTCATCAAATGAGCAAAGTCAATTCTGCTGAGCAGCTGCATTCTAGGGCTACCATCTGGGCCCATGCCTCTTGTCACAAGGTGGCAGATTCCCCATGGACACGCACCCGGCTACCAGAGCAGTTAGGTTCCCATCAACACACTCTCCTTCCGCTGTGTTCCGCCAAGTCGGAAGGGTTGCCGCTCCTTCCAGGCAGTCCTAGGAGCCGTCCACACTTTTCATTCCACCGAGGGCGCATGGGTCACCTTCCCACCAACGCAAATTTGTCCCTTGAAGGAACAATGTATGCAGAAAGTCTGAACACTGTAGTGATTTACATGACGTCGGTCCTTTCATCTACCACAAAAAGAGACTGCAGAGAGCCAGCAGCCGTCAAATTGCCATCTTATGTGGCACTTCAAAGGGGACAGGATAGTTGGGCGCAACTTCCAGAAATCCGGCCAAATCAATCCGTGGTCCTCACCCATCATCAAATGGATCTCCTGGACTCGCGTGCCTCCTGGATACAATCTTTGTGACAGCAGAAATAGAGAATGTGCAGGGAGCAATATATATTCATTATTCTTTAAAGAAAAGGCCTGCTGGGAAAGCAAGGGCTGCAGAACAGCTGTTTTCTCCCCAGTTTTACACATAAAAGAATCCTATATGTAAAACACCTGTAGAATGTGGATGGTCTAATATGTTTACCGTAGGCCCACTACCCAGCGTGCTACTTATCCTATTTTGAGTCCACTCAAACATCATAACAAATGTAATTCTGCTATTTGTAGACCTGCAGCCTAACCACTGCTGATGACCACATTCTCCAGTCTGGAAAGTCCCCACCATCATTCCTTTGATGTTGCCCATGGGAGAAGGGATTAGTTCTCTCCAGCCAGTAGAAAGAAGCCCAATTGGAAACAGGTTGGAGCTGGTGTTTACTGTTCCTCCTGGAGATGTTTAGGATACAGGAAACATTGTGGCAACTGGTTAGGAAGATAGGTCGTTTTATCTAGAAGAAGCAAATCTCTTCCTGCAAGGGACTTAACTTGAGGACTAAAGCATATCATTTTGGAGAGAGGACACACAGAAAGATGATGCAGCCATCCTCAAGGAGGCAGGCTTGGCTCATTTGATTTTTTTTTTTTCCTGTCCAAATGGGTCCTTGCAGGATGCCACCGTGTAAACAAAAGAAGAAATTCTATCTTTAATCACAGTGACTCTGCTCTAATCAGTGCCTTTAAGTCCCCCACCCTCTTGGAGCAAGACATGTCTCTCCTTCCCAGAATTTCCAGCTCATACATAATTCCTTATCTAAAACACCAGCATTCAGCTCCTCTTCACCTTCAACCAATGTAGACCTCTTCTATGTCCAGTCTGAGTTAAACACATGGTGAGGGTTAGGTTACTAGCTAAGGCAAGACCTAGGTAGACCCTACAACACCGAAACTCGCTATTCTTCATCTCACCCAGAAGCTGTCTGCCAGCCTTCATCGAAGGAGGAGAGCCCATCCTCCTGCTGGGGCTGCCAGCCACCTCATCTCATGGGTTCTGGTTTCTTGGAGTTTGATATTTAAGTCTTTTTGTCAAGTTAGATTTTGTTTGTAATATATGCTAAAGGTCCAAATTAAGGCTTTTTCATTCAAAAGTGTAGTTTTCAAAACACTGTTGGCATAACCATCCTTTGTTCTGTCACTGGGAACCCTTGGCATTCTGGTTAAAGGTTCATAGGCTTCCGCAGGGGTTTGTTTCCAAGCCCCTGTTCTGTCCCATTACTCTGTTTATCCCAGGCCAGAGTCACACTGCTTTGATTACTGCAGGTTTATAATGTGATACCTTCACGTTCATTTCTCTTTCCTGGGACACTTTGGTTGTTTGGAGTCTTTGATGGATTGATATGAACTTGAAGGTGTTTTTCTGTATCTACAAAGTATTTTAATGGGCTGCATTAAATTTATAAATTACTTCAGGCAACATAGACACTGTAGCAAAATTAACTCTTCCCAAAACATGTCTTTCCATTATTATTATTATTAATTACTATTATTATTTATCTTCCTTAAGTTCCCTCATGCAGGCTCTACAGTTTTCAGTGTATAAGTTTTGTCCCCTTGGTTCATTCCTAAGTACTTCATTGCCATTGCTATTGTCAATGGGGTTGTTTCTTTAACTTCCCTCTGAATTGTTTGTTGCTCTACAGAAAGGATGCTGCTTTTGAAAAGGTAAAGTCTTACTATATAGCCCAGAATAGCATGGATGTATGTAGCCAAGACTGGCCTTCAACCCACAGTCTCCCTGCCTCAGCAGTCTATGTGTTAGCACAGGTGTGCACTAGCACACACGGGTGCAAGTCATTTGATTGGTTGATTTTTGTCTCTTGTAACTTTACTGAATTCATTTATTCTAACTTTTTTTTGTGGAGCCTTTGAGAGTTTGTGTTTTATATAAAATTGTAGCATCTGCGGAGATAATTTTTCTTTCTGATTTGAATGCCTTTTATTAATTTCTTGCCTAGCAGCTCTGGCTGTTACTATATTGAATGCATGTGATCATAATGAGTAATAACAAATGGACTTATCAACACATAGCACTCATAGACGAATCACCAGAGGAGTCCTCTTGATGTTTGCTGGCCTTGGAGGCACTACACTGCACACGACATGCAAAGCACAGACAACAAAAGCAAAAGTGAACAGCTAAGGTTATGGCAAGCTGGAAAGCTTTTGAATAGCAGAGGAGGCATTTTAAAAACTAGAAACATAATCTATACCATTTGTAAGCCATCTATTTGACAGGAGACTAATATCTAAAATATCCAAGAAATTCTTGCAACTCAATAGCAAAAAATATAAAATTAAATAAAAGATAGATTTTAAAGTGGACCATAGCCAAAAAGATATCGCTCTATATCCATATCTATATTTACATCATCTATATCTATGTAGATGTATATCTATAGACAGAGATAAATATATGAACAGCCAACAGGCTTATGAAAAAGAGATTAACAGTTGACTACCAGAGATATGTAAACAAATGAGATGCTGCTTCACATCTATGAGCCATTATAAAAATTTAAAAAGTGAGGCTGGAGAGATAGCTCAGTAGTTAAGAGCACTGACTGCTCTTCCAGAGGACCTGGGTTCAATTCCCAGCACCCACATGTCAGCTCACACCTGTCTGTAACTCCAAGACCTGATATGCTCACATAGACATAATACATGCAGACAAAACACCAATGCACATAAAATACAATAAATAATTTTAAAACATTTTTAAAGTAACAAAGGTTGGTAACATGTAGAAAGGGAACCCTCACAAATGGTTAGGGGGAATGTAAACTGTCACGGTCCCCATTAAAAACAAAGCTAAACAACCACCATGGGATGTCTACTCCCATCCTGGAGATTAATGTCCATAGGAATAAAATAAATATCTCAAAATAATGTGTGTGCTTCTAGCATTAACCATTCAAACCAAGATGCAGAAGCAATCTAAATCTCAATCAAGAGAAGAAAGGGTACTACATGAAACAGAATGTTCCTCAGCTTATAAAAAGATATCCTGCCATCAGTGATGGTGTGACAAACCGAGATGGCATTGTGCTAGTGAAATAAGTCAGAGAAGGTCAAATACTTCATTCTTGGGGCTCTATGAAGAATTCTGAGTGGCAAACTCGTAAGAACAGAGAGTAGAGTGACAGGGACTGGAAGAAAGAAGAGATGGGAAGGTGTTTGCCAAAGTACACCAATTCCAAGCTGGACACCATGACAGTACTGGGGGCCTAATAGTGTACAGTGCCTATAGTTAACAATACTGTACCTCAAAAAACTACATTTATGTTCCTTACTCTTTAAATAGATAAATAAACGAGGTATAAAAAAGCTTATACAAGTCACAGCTATGTTTGAGTCATTGATTACGTTGGTGGCTTCACTGGTATACACCTATCAAATCTATCAAGATATAGATGTTTAAAATTATGCATCACATGTCTTTAAAAATTCCTAGCTGGTAAGGATGAGGGAGGGATACCCGTCTCCTCCTGGCCCCTTACTACCTATGGCTGTTGGGAGACCTGGCCTTTGGGTCATGAGAAAGAAGAGCTGACTCTGAGCCTCATCAGCTGGAGCACTCGGGAGAGAGTAACCCCTGCTCCTTGCCTGGGCAGCACAGTAGAGGTGGCCCTAGTGGCTGGAGCACAGGTGAACTGGCTCTGAGGGTGTGAGTGTAGGAGAGCTGGCCCCAACATTACCTGCCATGCAGTGACATGGGCAAAGGAGAGATGCACCTCTTAACCTTTGTCACCTATGGCTGGAAGGAGAGCTGGCCCTGAGGTTATCAGAGCTCGAGAGCCGGCCCTGCACCTCACCTGGGCAGCACAGAAGAGCTGACCCTGGATGGGTGTGAGAGGACCCTAGGGTGTGAGCTTGGGAGAGCTAAACCCACAACTTGTCTGTGATGTGGTGCAGCAGTGTGGTCGAGGACATGATTGTATATATCTCTAATTTCATCACTGGCTGAGGTAGGCCAGCCTGGAATTATATAGTGATGCCTTGTCTCAAGAGAAGAGGTAAACTTCTTTGGAGAAATCCTGTATGGACTGACTAGTTGTTTCTGTCACATTGATAAAGATGACCCTACACTTTTCTTCTTGGTTCCTTTGGAGTAGTGAGATTTGAAGGCTTTTAAGAGACATTTGCTTCTTCAGCAACTTCATGCATCCCAGCTTTTACACTGGGTATTCACACCAATCCAGGAAGAAGAACTCAGGATTTTTCAAGTTCAAGGTTCACGCCTCTGGGTTGGATCGTACATTCAGTTACTAGGTGCTGACCCTGAGAATTTCAAACTCTCCCTCATGTCCCTGGCAAAAATGAGAGACAAGTTTTGTTTTGTTTTGCTATGCTTTGTTTTAGTATAGAATAGAGTTTATTCAAGACATGGGGAGGGGAGTTCAGAGGGTAGTAGAGATAGAGAAAGGTGGTGGGTGGGGAGAGAGAGCAAGAGGGTACGGTGCAGGAACAGGAGAGCAATCAAGAGATGAGTTTTAAGCCTTCACTATTGCATCTGTGCACTGCTCTGTTTCTCTGAAGATCATCTCGCCAGGTGATACCGGCAAATTGCTTCTCTGAAGACATAAGGATCAAAGATTGATTCTTCCACATGCCCTAATAAAAATTAAGCAATGATACCAAGAAGATAGTCATATCATAAAGGATACCTGAAAAATAGGATGGCAGCAAGCAACAGATGAGTATTAAGGGTCTTGAAACTATGGTGGAGAACGTATATACAGGCTGACAAGGTGGCTCAGAGGGTAAGAGCACTGACTGCTTTCCGAAGGTCCTGAGTTCAAATCCCACAATCACATGGTGGCTCACAACCACCTGTAATGAGATCTGACACCCTCTTTTGGTGCATCTGAATTCAGCTACAGTGCACTAATGTATAATAGTAAATAAATCTTTGGGCAATGGTGGCCCACGCCTTTAATTCCAGCACTTTTGGGAGGCAGAGGCAGGTGGATTTCTGAGTTCAAGGCCACCCTGGTCTACAAAGTGAGTTCCAGGACAGCCAGGGCTACACAGAGAAACCCTGTCTCTAAAACAAACCAAACAAAACAAAAATAAAGTAATCAAAGCACTTGCTATATCGTGAAACTCAAGACCATCATTTGATACAGCTAATGAATACTGGACACCCAGAGCATACTGCACACCTGTGGACATACCTACAACTTAAAGAGCATCCTATATTTTTTAAAAAAATTATTGATTCTCTGTGAGTTTCACATCATGCACCCCAACCCTATTCATCTCCCCGTCCCTTCATATCTGCCCTACCCTTGCAACCTGCTCCCTCAAAGAAAACAAAAATAAATAAATTAATAAATTTAAAAAGATCTCTCGAGCTACCCACGACACCCGCCACAGGATCTTGAGACTTCTGGTGAGTGGAACACAGCTTCTGCTCCAGTCCAACCACGCGGGACCTGAGACTGCTTTGGTTGGGGAGGCAGAAATCCGGCCTGAGTAGGGCCACAAGCCTCTTCCAGTCAGAACAGCACCGGGGTAGCTAGGGCGCAGGGTCAGCTGACACTCGCCAGCTACCCATAACACCCGCCACAGGACCTTAAGACTTCTGGTGAGTGGAACACAGCTTCTGCTCCAGTCCAACCACGCGGGACCTGAGACTGCTTTGGTTGGGGAGGCAGAAATCCGGCCTGAGTAGGGCCACAAGCCTCATCCGGTCTGACCAGCACCGGGGTAGCTAGAGCGCAGGGTCGGCTGACACCCGCCAGCTACCCACGACACCTGCCACAGGATTTTGAGACTTCGGGTGAGTGGAACACAGAGTCTGCTCCAATCTTTAAACAGTGACAACGATAACAACTAACCCCAGAGATTACCAGATGGTGAAAGGTAAACGTAATAATCTTACTAACAGAAACCAAGATCACTCACCATCATCAGAACCCAGCACTCCCACTTCGCCCAGTCCAGGGCACCCCAACACACCTGAAAAGCTAGACACGGATCTAAAAGCATATCTCATGATGATGGTAGAGGACATCAAGAAGGACTTTAATAACTCACTTTAAGAATTACAGGAGAACATGGCTAAAGAGTTACAAGTCCTTAAAGAAAAACAGGATAACACAATCAAACAGGTAGAAGTCCTTAAAGAAAAACAGGATAACACAATCAAACAGGTAGAAGTCCTTAAAGAAAAACAGGAAAACACATCCAAACAGATGATGGAAATGAACAAAACCATACTAGACCTAAAAAGGGAAGTAGACACAATAAAGAAAACCCAAAATGAGGCAACACTGGAGATAGAAACCCTAGGAAAGAAATCTGGAACCATAGATACGAGCATCAGCAACAGAATACAAGAGATGGAAGAGAGAATCTCAGGTGCAGAAGATTCCATAGAGAACATCGGCACAACAATCAAGGAAAATGTAAAATGCAAAAAGATCCTAACTCAAAACATCCAAGAAATACAGGACACAATGAGAAGACCAAACCTACGGATAATAGGAGTGGATGAGAATGAAGATTTTCAACTCAAAGGACCAGCAAACATCTTCAACAAAATTATAGAAGAAAACTTCCTAAATCTAAAGAAAGAGATGCCCATGAACATACAAGAAGCCTACAGAACTCCAAATAGACTGGACCAGAAAAGAAATACCTCCCGACACATAATAATCACAACAACAAATGCACTAAATAAAGATAGAATACTAAAAGCAGAAGGGGAAAAAGGCCAAGTAACATATAAAGGCAAGCCTATCAGAATTACACCAGATTTTTCACCAGAGACTATGAAAGCCAGAAGATCCTGGACAGATGTTATACAGACACTAAAAGAACACAAATTCCAGCCCAGGCTACTATACCCAGCCAAACTCTCAATTAACATAGATGGAGAAACCAAAGTATTCCACGACAAAACCAAATTCACACATTATCTCTCCACGAATCCAGCCCTTCAAAGGATAATAACAGGAAAAAAACAATACAAGGACAGGAACCACGCCCTAGAAACAACAAGAAGGTAATCCCTCAACAAACCTAAAAGAAGACAGCCACAAGAACAGAATGCCAACTTTAACAACAAAAATAACAGGAAACAACAATTACTTTTCCTTAATATCTCTTAATATCAATGGACTCAACTCCCCGATAAAAAGACATAGACTAACAAACTGGCTACACAAACAAGACCCAACATTTTGCTGCTTACAGGAAACTCATCTCAGAGAAAAAGATAGACACTACCTCAGAATGAAAGGTTGGAAAACAATTTTCCAAGCAAATGGTATGAAGAAACAAGCTGGAGTAGCCATTCTAATATCTGATAAGATTGACTTCCAACCCAAAGTCATCAAAAAAGACAGGGAGGGGCACTTCATACTCATCAAAGGTAAAATCCTCCAAGAGGAACTATCAATCCTGAATATCTATGCTCCAAATACAAAGGCAGCCACATTCATTAAAGAAACTTTAGTAAAGCTCAAAGCACACATTGCACCTCATACAATAATAGTGGGAGACTTCAACACACCACTTTCACCAATGGACAGATCATGGAAACAGAAACTAAACAGAGACACAGTGAAACTAACAGAAGTTATGAATCAAATGGATCTGGCAGATATCTACAGAACATTCTATCCTAAAACAAAAGGATATACCTTCTTCTCAGCACCTCATGGTACCTTCTCCAAAATTGACCACATAATTGGTCACAAAACAGGCCTCAACAGATACAAAAATATTGAAATTGTCCCATGCATCCTATCAGATCACCATGGACTAAGGCTGATCTTCAATAACAAAATAAATAATAGAAAGCCAACCTTCACGTGGAAACTGAACAACACTCTTCTCAATGATACCTTGGTCAAGGAAGGAATAGAGAAAGAAATTAAGGACTTTTTAGAGTTCAATGAAAATGAAGCCACAACATACCCAAACTTATGGGACGCAATGAAAGCATTTCTAAGAGGAAAACTCATAGCTCTGAGTGCCTCCAAAAAGAAACTAGAGAAAGCACACATTAGCAGCTTGACAACACACCTAAATGCACTAGAACAAAAGGAAGCAAATTCACCCAAGAGGAGTAGACGGCAGGAAATAATCAAACTCAGGGGCGAAATCAACCAAGTGGAAACAAGAAGAACTATTCAAAGAATCAACCAATCAAGGAGCTGGTTCTTTGAGAAAATCAACAAGATAGATAAACCCTTAGCCAGACTCACTAGAGGGCACAGGGAAAGCATCCTAATTAACAAAATCAGAAATGAAAAAGGAGACATAACAACAGATCCTGAAGACATCCAAAACACCATCAGATCCTTCTACCAAAGACTATACTCAACAAAACTGGAGAACCTGGATGAAATGGAGCAGTTCCTAGACAGATACCAGGTACCAAAGTTGAATCAAGATCAGGTTAATGACCTAAACAGCCCTATATCCCCCAAAGAAATAGAAGCAGTCATTAATAGTCTCCCAACCAAAAAAAGCCCAGGACCAGATGGGTTTAGTGCAGAGTTCTATCAGACCTTCAAAGAAGATCTAATCCCAGTTCTTCACAAACTATTCCACAAAATAGAAACAGAAGGTACTCTACCCAACTCATTCTATGAAGCCACAATTATTCTGATACCTAAACCACAAAAAGACCCAACAAAGATAGAAAACTTCAGACCAATATCCCTTATGAATATTGATGCAAAAATCCTCAATAAAGTTCTTGCTAACCGAATCCAAGAACACATCAAAACAATCATCCATCCTGACCAAGTAGGTTTCAACCCAGGGATGCAGGGATGGTTCAATATACGGAAATCCATCAACGTAATCCAGTATATAAACAAACTCAAAGACAAAAACCACATGGTCATCTCGTTAGATGCGGAAAAAGCATTTGACAAGATCCAACACCCATTCATGATAAAAGTCTTGGAAAGATCAGGAATTCAAGGCCCATACCTAAACATGATAAAAGCAATCTACAGCAAACCAGTAGCCAACATCAAAGTAAATGGTGAGAAGCTTGAAGCAATCCCTCTAAAATCAGGGACTAGACAAGGCTGTCCACTTTCCCCATACCTATTCAACATTGTACTTGAAGTCCTAGCCAGAGCAATTCGACAACAAAAGGAGATCAAAGGGATACAAATTGGAAAAGATGAAGTCAAAATATCACTTTTTGCAGGTGATATGATAGTATATATAAGTGACCCTAAAAATTCCACCAGAGAACTCCTAAACCTGATAAACAGCTTCAGTGAAGTAGCTGGATATAAAATTAACTCAAACAAATCAATGGCCTTTCTCTACACAAAGAATAAACAGGCTGAGAAAGAAATTAGGGAAACAACACCCTTTTCAGTAGTCACAAATAATATAAAATATCTTGGCGTGACTCTAAGGAAGTGAAAGATCTGTATAATAAAAACTTCAAGTCTCTGAAGAAAGAAATTATAGAAGATCTCAGAAGATGGAAAGATCTCCCATGCTCATGGATTGGCAGGATCAACATTGTAAAAATGGCTATCTTGCCAAAAGCAATCTACAGATTCAATGCAATCCCCATCAAAATTCCAAATCAATTCTTCAACGAATTAGAAAGTGCAATCTGCAAATTCATCTGGAATAACAAAAAACCTAGGATAGCAAAAACTCTTCTCAAGGATAAAAGAACCTCTGGTGGAATCACCATGCCGGACCTAAAGCTTTACTACAGAGCAATTGTGATTAAAAACTGCGTGGTACTGTTATAGTGACAGACAAATAGACCAATGGAATAGAATTGAAGACCCAGAAATGAACCCACACACCTACGGTCACTTGATCTTCGACAAGGGAGCTAAAAACATCCAGTGGAAGAAAGACAGCATTTTCAACAAATGGTGCTGGCACAACTGGTTGTTTACATGTAGAAGAATGCGAATCGATCCATTCCTATCTCCTTGTACTAAGGTCAACTCTAAGTGGATCAAGGAACTTCACATAAAACCAGAGACACTGAAACTTATAGAGGAGAAAGTGGGGAAAAGCCTTGAAGATATGGGCACAGGGGAAAAATTCTTGAATAGAACAGCAATGGCTTGTGCTGTAAGATCGAGAATTGACAAGTGGGACCTCATGAAACTGCAAAGCTTCTGCAAGGCAAAAGACACCATCAATAAGACAAAAAAAAACACCAACAGATTGGGAAAGGATCTTTACCTATCCTAAATCAGATAAGGGACTAATATCCAATATATATAAAGAACTCAAGAAGGTGGACTCCAGAAAGTCAAATAACCCCATTAAAAAATGGGGCTCAGAGCTGAACAAAGAATTCTCACCTGAAGAATACCGAATGGCAGAGAAGCACCTGAAAAAATGTTCAACATCCTTAATCATCAGGGAAATGCAAATCAAAACAACCCTGAGATTCCACCTCACACCAGTCAGAATGGCTAAGATCAAAAATTCAGGTGACAGCAGATGCTGGTGAGGATGTGGAGAAAGAGGAACACTCCTCCATTGTTGGTGGGATTGCAAGCTTGTACAACCACTCTGGAAATCAGTCTGGCGGTTCCTCAGAAAATTGGACATAGTACTACCGGAGGATCCAGCAATACCTCTCCTGGGCATATATCCAGAAGATGTCCCAACCGGTAAGAAGGACACATGCTCCACTATGTTCATAGCAGCCCCATTTATAATAGCCAGAAGCTGGAAAAAACCCAGATGTCCCTCAACAGAGGAATGGATACAGAAATTATGGTACATTTACACAATGGAGTACTACTCAGCTATTAAAAAGAATGAATTTATGAAATTCCTAGCCAAATGGATGGACCTGGAGGGCATCATCTTGAGTGAGGTAACACAATCACAAAGGAACTCACACAATATGTATTCACTGATAAGTGGATATTAGCCCAAAACTTAGGATACCCAAGATATAAGATACAATTTGCTAAACGCATGAAACTCAAGAAGAATGAAGACCAAAATGTGGACACTGTGCCCCTTCTTAGAATTGGGAACAAAACACCCATGGAAGGAGTTACAGAGACAAAGTTTGGAGCTGTGATGAAAGGATGGACCATCTAGAGACTGCCGTATCCAGGGATCCATCCCATAATCAGCTTCTAAACGCTGACACCATTGCATACACTAGCAAGATTTTGCTGAAAGGACCCAAATATAGCTGTCTCTTGTGAGACGATGCCGGGGCCTAGCAAACACAGGAGTGGATGCTCACAGTCAGCTATTGGATGTATCACAGGGCTCCCAATGGAGAAGCTAGAGAAAGTACCCAAGGAGCTAAAGGGATCTGCAACCCTATAGTTGGAACAACATGATGAACTAACCAGTACCCCGGAGCTCTTGTCTCTAGCTGCTTATGTATCGAAAGATGGCCTAGTCGGCCATCACTGGAAAGAGAGGTCCATTGGACTTGCAAACTTTATATGCCCCAATATAGGGGAATGCCAGGGCCAAAAGAATGGGAATGGGTGGGTAGGGAAGCGGGGGACGCTATGGAGGACTTTTGGGATAGCATTGGAAATGTAATTGAGGAAAATATGTAATAAAAAATATTAAAAATAAAAAAAAAGATCTCTCTGTGGAAGCTGCAGTGTGTCACAGTGTGTCACAGTGTGTCACACAGTCTACTCTTTTGCCCAAACAGCTTCACTTGCAAGTGCTCATTGCAATGAGTAATGCATTGGTCTGGTTCCAGGCCTCTGGCTTCTGCTACACTATCAGTACTGGATCCTCACTGGGACTCCTCTAGGATATGAGGTTGTTGGCCTATATCATGGATTTCCTGCAACTTTGGATCTGCAAGACCAGCCCATTCAAGTGCTCCTATAAGTTGTTTTGTTTTGTTTTTTTTTAATTAGATGCCAGGTACTGTGAACTTGACCTTCTTAGAGGCTGGGATATTTTTTTATGTTCCTATAAATATTCCTGAGCTCTGCTCTGAGACACAGCTAAGTCCCTGGAGAAAAGGTTTGATCTTTTCAGGTCTTGCTTTTAAGCTCATTAGTTGGGAGCCAAAGACTTACATCTATGGCTAATTTTATTCTACCACTAAAACAAGACCCTGCATAGTCTACATTCAGTGCCCCATGAATGACAAGATTTTTCCAGTCTAGACAGCAGGAATTGACTATTTGTAGCCCTGTGAGTGCTTACAGTTAGGTGAGTCCATTACCTACAGTAGTTTCACCCACTTCTGCGGCTGGTACACCACTGGATGCTTGAGAGAGGCCCTGGACATGTGGAGGGAGGCCCGACACCTCTCTCTCTCTCTCTCTCTCTCTCTCTCTCTCTCTCTCTCTCTCTCTCTCTCTCTTTCTCTCTCTCTCTTTCTCTCTCTCTCTCTCTCTCCTCTCTTCCTCCCTCCCTCCATTCCTCCCTTCCCATCCTCCCTCCCTCCCTCCCTAGAAGTTTATTCAATAAACTCCAGTGGTTTTCAGGTTTTCATCCCTCCCTGCTCTACCTTTTGATAGCCTCTTTTTGGAATTCCTCTGTGCTGCAGCCCTGGCCTGGAAACCTCCAAGCCCTAAGCCAGTACAGCCATTGAACAGTCTGAGTTCTCTTCATTCAGAGATGACTGCCATTCGTTGTTTCCTGTTCAGAGCCTTAAGAACTAGGGGAATGGCTTGGTGGGTACAAAGCACACATTCTGCAGGCCTAAGGACCTGAGTGCAGATCTCTAAAAACCTAGCAAAAATCAGCTGTGGTTTCACTAGGTCTGTATTGCCATCTCTCTGGCCGTGGAGTGGAGACAGGAGGGTAACTGGAGCTCACAAGGCTAGCAGCAGCCCAGCAGAAATATAACATGTTCCAGGTTCAATGAAAGACCCAGTCTCAAGCAAATAAGACACAGAAGAATAAGGCAGGACACTCAACATCCTTTTCTGCCTCCCACACTCCTATAATCTGCACACAGACGCACACATACACATAAAAGGGGAGGAGCAATTGTTTATTATATTTTGTGACTTTTTTTTCAGTTGTTTCAATGGGGTCAGGAGGGGATCTGGTCTTGTTTATCCCACCCCTGCTGAGAACAAGTGTGTGCTGTATTAAAGATTTTTAATTTCTCTGGAATTTATGGGTGTTAAACTTTCTGAGTTATTGAACTTCTGAAAATGACTATGCTTTGTTCTCCGCCTTTATTGAACATTCTGAATGGAAACAAAATTCTACACTTAAAGTCATTTTTATTCCAAATATTTTCACTTGCTTTCCAAGCATCCAATGTAACTGGTAAGAGGACTGGTGTTTGTTTAATTCTTTCTTTCTTTCTTTCTTTCTTTCTTTCTTTCTTTCTTTCTTTCTTTCTTTCTTTCTTTCTTTCTTCTCTCTCTCTCTCTCTCTCTCTCTCTCTCTCTCTCTCTCTCTCTCTCTCTCTCTCTCTCTCGTGTGTGTGTGTGTGTGTGTGCAGACAAAGGTGAGCTTCGCCTGTCATTCCTCTTATACTGCCCACTTTGGGTTTGGGTTTTGTTTTGTTTTGTTTTGCTTGTTGTTGTTGTTGGGGTTTTTGTTGTTTTGTTTTGTTTTGTTTTGTTTTGTTTTGTTTTGTTTTGTTTTGAGTCAGGGTCTCTCATACAGCAGATTAGGTTGACTGGCCTCTGAGCCCAGAGAGCTCTCTGCCTATTCTCTTCTACTCAGCACTTGAATCACAACACACAGCACCATGCCTGCCTTTTTGACTTTGGTTCTTGATTTCAGGTGCTTTTTTGGCAAACACCTTACTGACAGCCTAAACGGAGTTTACAAATACTTTACTATCTCCCTAGCCACAATTCTTGCTTCTTTTTTATAACCTTTTCTCTTCCTACAAAATTATAGAATCATCTTCTATGTCTCAGGTTCTGAAATGCAACAGTGATATGTGTAGTTATGAGTTAAAATCATATCTATGAAGTAAAGACTTTTGACCTATTTTTGTTTCTACTGCACAAAAATGAAAATACCACGATCGGGAGTAGAGGACACCCATGCCATCTGACATCATCTGAACTGCCATCCATGTTATCTCTATCAAATTTGGGAAACTTGGATTTGAACACAGAATTGGAAAAAAATTACAGCTGAAGGCTTGGAAGAGTTTGACTGGTGGCAGCTCCAGGTGCACTCTCAGTGGCGGTTTGTGTAGTTGTTTCGGATTATCTAGCTAGACATGGGTCAGCATTTTTGATTAGGTGATACTACATAAACCTTTGTAAGCTGTAGAAAATAATACACATTAATCTTCTCAACAGACATAATAATAACTGTGTTGGTGACAATGCAATTGACTACCATTGTGTGACAAAATGTCAAATATTGACCAGTTTCTCATCTTTAGAATTTTTCTGGAGCATCCTTTGTTTTGTTTTCTTTTGTTTCTTTTGTTTTGTTACTATGTATTGCAGGCTGGCTCTAACCTCCAGGTGTAGCCTAGAGTGAACTTGTTCTCTTAATTTCTTGCCTTGGCCTCCCAAATACTGGGATCTAGTAACACCATATCCTGGCTAATTTCATGTCAACTTGACACAAACTAAAGTCACTGAAGAGGAAGGAGCCTCAGTTGAGAAAATGTCTCCATAAGACCTGGCTTTTAAGGCAATTACTTAGCAATTGATGGGGAGGGCCCAGCCCATTGTGCGTGGTGTCAACCGTAGGCAGTGATCCTGGGTTCTGAAAGAAAGCAGACTGAGCAAGCCATGGAGAGCAAGCCAGTAAGGCAGCATCCCTCCATGGCCTCTCCATCAGCTCCTACATCCAGGTTTCTGCCCTGTTTGAGTTCCTGTCCTAACTTTCTGTGGGGATGAACGGTGATGTTAAAGTGTAAGCCAAATACCCCCATCCCCCAGATTGCTCTTGGTCATGGTCTTTCATCACAGCAACAGTAACCCTTGCTAAGACACACCATGTCCAGTTCCATTCAGCATTAGTTTGTTTTATCATTTAATTGTGTAGTCATTTGTTTTGAGACAAAGTCTTATTTTGTAGCTCAGGCTAACTGGAAACTCATGATATACTCATGATAAACTCATGATATACTCAGTTTTGCCTCGAACAGATAGTAATTCTCATGTCTTGGTCTCCCAAGTGCTGAGATTACACAAATGAGCCTCTACAACTGGTTCATGTCAGCATTATCAACTGCTATTACATTTCTTTATTCTTTTGTTTTTAAAGATTTATTTATTTATTTATTATATGTAAGTACACTGTAGCTGTCCTCAGACACTCCAGAAGAGGGAGTCAGATCTTGTTACGGATGGTTGTGAGCCACCATGTGGTTGCTGGGATTTGAACTCAGAGCCTTTGGAAGAGCAGTCGGGTGCTCTTACCCACTGAACCATCTCACCAGCCCACATGTCTTTATTCTTGAACCCTTTCTTTGAACTTCTTCCCTTATTTTCTGTGATGATTGATAATCCAGTCTTTGATGCATTTTTATAGTTTGAATCTGAGATGTCTATATTTTCAGCATTGATCCCTGTTTTGTGGCGCTATCTGGGGAGGCTGTAGAACATTGGAAAGTACAGCCCAGCTGGCAGAAGTAGGTCAAGAGAGTTCAAACTTTGAAATTATGCCCAGACCCTGCTTGCTATTGTCCTCTGTGCTTCCTAATCCACCATGATGTGAACAGCCACTGACACAGGCGCCCACCACCATGACCTGAGCTGTTTTCCATGCCCTTCCTGCCATGCTACACTGAAGGTCTCAGAAAACACAAACCAAAGCAAACCCTTCTGTGATGGTTTGGATGCAATGTTCTAATAGTCACAGGTGTTTAAATAATTGGGCCCCAGTTGGTGGCACTGACTGGGCTATTTAGGAGGTGTGGACTTGCTGGAGGAAGTGTGTCACCAGGGCAGGCTTTGAGAGACGGACTCTTACTGTTCCCAGTTTGCTCTCTGCTTTCTGTTTGTGGTTTAAGATGTGAGCTCTCAGTTTTCTGTTCCAGTGACTAGGCCTACCCACTGCCTAGCTTCCCTACTAAGACAGTGATGACTCTCACCCTCTGGAACTGAGAGTCCAGATAAACACTTCCTTCTCTAAGTTACCTTGGCCATGGTGTTTCAGCACACCAGTAGGAAAGTGACTAATATATCCAAATCCCTTAAGTTGTCTGGGTCAGGCTTTTTGATTACACAATGTAACAGTAACTAATAGAGAAAATTGATACCAAGAATAAAGTCCTTGTTGTGGCTAAACCTGACTGTGTAATTCTTGGGCCTTTGGAACTGGTTTACAGGAGGAGTGTGTAAGAGTTTGAAGCCATACAATACAGAATCCTACAATGCTCTATGAAAAACAGTGGGAAATTCAAAAGAAGTTTTAAAATAAACTAGAATGTCAATAGAAAGGCAGGTGTTGATGTGAGACTGTACATATAACACAGGGCTATTGGAACTTGACTATAGGTCAGTCACAGATTTGAGGAAACAGAGCTGAGATCAACCACATAAGATACTGACTTAGTGAGTGTCTTAGTCAGGGTTTTACTGCTGTGAACAGACACCATGACCAAGGCAATTCCTATAAAGCACAACATTTAATTGGAGCTGGCTCACAGCTTCAGAGAGGTTCAGCCCATTATTTTCTTTTTTTAAAAAAATATTTATTTATTTATTACATGTAAGTACACTATAGCTGTCTTCAGACACACCAGAAGAGGGAGTCAGATCTTGTTACGGATGGTTGTGAGCCACCATGTGGTTGCTGGTATTTGAACTAAGGACCTTTGGAAGAGCAGTCGGGTGCTCTTACCTGCTGAGCCATCTCACCAGCCCAGTCCATTATTTTCAAGGCAGAAGCATGGCAGCATCCAGGCAGATGTGGGGCTGGAGGAGCTGAGAGTTCCTCCAAAGGCAGACAGGAGAAGACTGACTTCCAGGCAGCTAGGACGAGAGTCGTAAAACCCGTAAAACCCACGTCCACAGTGACACACCTACTCCAAAGACACACCTCCTAGTGGTGCCACACCCAAAGCCAAGCATATTCAAACCACCACAGTGAGGGTTTCTATTGCTGTGATAAAACACATGACCAAAGGGAATTTGGGGAAAGGGTTTATTTCACCTTACATGTCCCGATCACAGTTTATCATGAAGGGAAGTTGAGGCAGGAACCTACAGGCCATAGAGGAACGCTGTTGACCGGATGATCCTCATAGCTTACTCAACAAGCTTTCTTAGAGCATCCAGAATCACCAGCCCAGGAGTGCCACTGCCCACAGTGATCTAGGCCCTCCCACATCAATCATCAATTAAGGAACGCACCACAGACTTATCCACAGACCAGTCTTGGTGGGGGCATTTTCTTATCTGAGATTCTTCTAAAATGACCCTACCTTGTATCTAGTTGGCATGAAAACCAGCCAACATAATTGGCCTAATGTCAGCTTGATACACAAACACATTCAATTAGAACCTGTTATCATTCCATATCTTAAAAGTCTCAGTTTTTCAAAATCCAAACACTTCAGTCTCTTTTAAAAATCCAAAGTCTTGGGGCTGGTGAGATGGCTCAGCGGTTAAGAGCGCCGACTGCTCTTCCAAAGGTCCTGAGTTCAAATCCCAGCAATCATATGGTGGCTCACAGCCATCCGTAACAAAATCTGATGCTCTCTTCTGGAGTGTCTGAATACAGCTACAGTGTACTTACACATAATAAATAGATAAATAAATATTTTAAAAATGCAAAGTCTCACTGGGCAGTGGTTGTGTGTACCTTTAATCCCAACACTAGGGAGGTAGAGACAAGCAAATCTTTGAGTTTGGGGTCAGCCTGCTCTACAGAACAAGCTTCAGAACAGCCAGGACGACACAGAGAAACTCTGTCTCAAAATCAAACAAACAAAAAATATTTAGAATCTCTAAAATTGTCCCTCTAAGATTAAATGTCTCTTAACTGTTGGTTCCTGAAAAAAAAAAAAAAAGAAAGAAAGAAAGAAAGAAAGAAAGAAAGAAAGAGAGAGAGAGAGAGAAAGAAATGTCACATACTCTTATTCTAAGAGGGCATAGTCACATTGACCTAAACCAAAGGGCAAGGTGTAAAAAGTTCAGTGTCAGAGGACTCTGGGACTCACAGGCTTCCAGGTTTCTCAGGACTTCTCTGCATCACACATAGCATCTCACAGACTCAGGCTGCCTGTACTCTACACCTCCAGCTGTCCTTGGTGGTCGGCCCATTATACTGGCATCTCAAAAATGTTGGGAATTCCTGCTGCAACTAGGCTGTGCCTTCAATAATAGCCTCTTTTGGGCTCCCTTTAAGGACTGAGATTCTACCAAATGGTTCCAAGCCTAACTTCTATCCATAATCTCTTCAGTTTTGGAGCTTCTACTTCAACTGAGGCTGTACATTCACCAAAAGTTCCATCCAGACTCTCAGAGTACCATACCTCAGCTGCTCTCCCTGGCCCCTTCATGCCTTCAAAACTAGTAACACTTGGGAGACATTACTTGCACATTACAAAGGACAAGACACAACCTGAGCTTCCTCTGGAACAAGGCAAACCCTACACTTCTCCAGGCAGGCTTGGTTTGTCTTCGGTGAAGCTAATAATCCCTTTAACAAATGCAGCTGCTTTCACACTCAGCTTGTCTGCAACTTTAAATTCATTTCTTTCTTTTTCAAACTGGAGAGTTCTACTGTATCTTTTTGTTTTACTTGCTGGGCTTTCTCACTGTAGACCTAGGCAAGAGCATTGGCCAGAAACTTTAACACAGTCTAAATGCTATCCTGTTTTGAGATTTCTTTTCCTGAACAAGTTGGTCCATTATTTATTAAATTCAGCCTCATTCAAGTTTTCCAGACAGTGGCAGAATGTAGCCAGATTCTTTGACAATGTAACATGAATGGCTTCTATCCTAATCCCCAACAGAGTCCTCATAACTTCTGAAACATAACTGAGATAATGCTGCCCTTGTTTCTCTAAACAGTCTGGCTTTCTAAACCCCTACCCAAAACAAACCATTAAGCTAGGCTTAGAGAATTCTCAGGCTTTTCTAGCTCAAAGTTACTAACTATTCCACATTCTTTCTGCAAAGCATGTCCAACACATGATCACATGAAACACATGAAACACATGATCAAGTTTATCACGGCAATGTCCCCACTCCTGGTACTAATTTTCTGATTTAGTTTCTTGTTTTGTTCCTGTGGCCAAATACATGATAAGAAGCAACTTAAAGGCTTATTTTGACTTATATTTTGAGAGGAGTAGATCTATTGACTAGGTAAACATGGCAGCAGGAACCTAAGGTCACATTGCCTATATAGTCAGAAAGCAGAGAGCAGACAGAAGTGGGGCCAGACTATAAAACCTCAAAGGCTGTTACAATTTATTTTCTTCAGTAATGTCCCACCCCCTGAAGCTTTTACAACCTTCCAAACAGTGCCAGTAGCTGGAAACCAAGAGTCAAACATATGGATCTTTGGGAACATTTTGTATTTCAACGTATTTAAACCACAATGATGACCCATAAACTTATGAGTGAAAAGAAATGTTTCATGTGCCAAAGAGCAGGGGAAATGTCTAGTGATTTCTAACATGGAAACTTGGTTACTTCACGTTGTTTTATTTGAGGTGCTAGGGATTGAATCCAGGACTTTGTGAATGCTAGGCAAGCAAGCACTGTACCACTGGGCTACGTCTGGAATCCAGGCTGACTGCCCTGTGTGACAGTTTCCTGAGGGCTGCTGATCATACCCATGACAGCCATCAAAGTCACATTCATATGTAAATGTAACCCTTTTTGTGTCAGAACATTGTTAACTTGATTGACTCAGGTACACGCACAAGTAGATTTCCCATGAAATACTTAAACAGAATAAACAGCTCTTGGCCACAAAAATTATGTAACAGTATTATGAGAATTTTTTAAAGAAATGATTGCAAGTAATTGTAGTTCCATCTACAGAACCAGTTTTCATAATTGAGACCATTAGAACCAAAATGTTAGCATGACAAAAGGATTTGAGTCCCCACTGGTTAGCCTCCTATTTGGAAACAGTAGTTAATAGAACAAAATCTGAGTACTGCAAGAAAATGTGCTGTTCCTTGGGATTCTAACAAGAAGCGATGTGATTATACTGCAACATATTTTCCTCAAGGTAACTAAAAAGAGAATGACATTCTCTCCAGGGTGCTGGTGTTTCTCTCGTGGTTTTGAAGATGACTACGCCTCTGTTGTTTCCACTGTACTGAAAACTGCCATTCTGACATTTTAGGCTAGTCATGTATTTTGCTCTGGGACTGAGTTTTCTCATGAGAAACACGAGGTCACTGAATAACTATCCAATCTTTTCCATCCTCATGAGTATGTGTGAATTTCAGATTTTTTTCTTAGTTTTGCTTTGACCACTAATCATGTGTTTCTGGTCTATTATGTGCCAAGCATTTTACTCATCCTTGGAGATACAATAGCAAACATGGGCTCTGCACTCACATTAATAATAATAATAATAATAATGGCAGCAAGTATATCATCGAAGGTATCTAACATCATGCCATCACATACAGGTTCCAAAACATCTCACAGGTAGTTTTATACTTGAGCTTCATTGGAAGGCTGTTAGCCAATTAGGACAAATTATTTTTTTTCACCTTATCATCTGATCATGTTTGTGTGTATACGTGACCAGAGTGCATGTGGAGGCCAGAAGAGGTCATTGGATCATCCTTTCTCAAAGCATTTATTTTGTGCTAAGGAATGACGTTAGTTCCTTACTGTTCGTTTCCATTACTGGAGCAGAATGGCTAAGCTTGGCTGATTGATAAAGAAAAAGGCCCTTGCTTACAGTGTTGTAGGCTAAGAAGTCCAAGACAAAGGCATCAGGCTTGTCTATCTAAGGACACAGTCTCTGCTTCAAAGATGATGACTTGAAGGCTGAACCTACCAGCAGGATGCTCTTTCTCAAGTATCAGAAGAATAGTCCTACATGTTCTTTCCATGGTCTTAACCTGTGCTAAGTCTGTAGTAGCTACACACCCTCAGGAGCCCCTGTCAACACTGTTGCACTGAGGATGAGGCTTCTCACAGGAGCATTTAGAGGGGATACAAACTCTCTAACCATAGCACTCAGTTACAGAATGTCTAACCAGTGATGTGGTCACAAAGAAGGAAGCTTTCCTGCCACCTGCTGCAGCTAGAGAAGTAAGTCTAGAATTTGAGGTATTAGCTGATACTTTGAATTAAGCCTCTGGAGATGCTTAAGTGGAAAGAACATGTTTTCTTTGCTGACTAAAGTCCAAGAAGAGACATTAGATCCTTGATGATTACAGGGCAGGGGGGATAGGAGGGTGGGGGTACCTTGTCAGTTGTGGAGTAAGATTCTGTCCCCCAAACTTCAAAACCAATGCTACTTATCTTGGTTTCTGATTATTTTGGCACACACAGCTAAATTGATCATAACTGACAAGTATTTCTGCATAGTCCTTCCTTTGTGCTGGCTCTAGACACAGAAACATAGGTTAGCTCTGATAAATGTTCTTCACCTAATACAACATTAACTGAGACAGAGCCCATATGCTTTTCCCTGGAAACTGTCCTTGCTATATAATCAGTATCGTTTCTGCCATTTTAATTGATACGCTATCCAAATAGACCAATTGCTTGTCTGTTTGTTTGTTTGTTTGTTTGTTTGTTTGTTTGTTTTGAAAAAGGATTTCACTGTGAAGCTTTGGCTGTGCCAGAACTCACTCTGCAGACCAGGCTGGATCCTGCAGAGATCCACCTGCCTCTGCCTCCCAAGTTCTAGAATTAATGGTCTATGTCGCACTGCTTGGCAATTGCTTGTGTCATAAGAGAAACATTTTGTTGCTGGCCTGTTAAAAAGGATTTGAAAAAGATTGCAAGGAGCTGGGCTGGTGAGATGGCTCAGTGGGTAAGAGCACCCGACTGCTCTTCCGAAGGTCCGGAGTTCAAATCCCAGCAACCACATGGTGGCTCACAACCATCCGTAACAAGATCTGACTCCCTCTTCTATGGAATGTCTGAAGACAACTACAGTGTACTTACATATAATAAATAAATAAATCTAAAAAAAAAAAAAAGATTGCAAGGAGCTAAAATATCGAGAGTATCACAGAAACTGGATGCTAGAGCAAGCTGTCTAGTGAACTGCCTGAGATCTCTAAAACCACATCACTGATTTCAGACGGCTCTGGGTGAGTGTTACTGATGGATGCAGTCCTTGGTCTAAGATCACAACCCATGGACAGAAGAAGTTCAAATACTGTCAACAGTTCCAAACTTAAGAGGTTTTTCAAGTAAGTTTACAGCTGAGAGATCAACCCCTGATGATACAGTGAACTGGGACCACGGTACTAAAAAACTTAAACATGAGATGTTTGTTAAACGGACATCACGATATTTTCTAAATCTCTTCAAAAAAAAAAAAAGAAAAGAAAAGAAAAGAAAAAGGTCTTTGGTAACAAAGAAAGGGATTAAGGTTTCTTTCAAAGATGCAAGCAAGTTTCTAATATTCCAAACATTTAAGCGAGGTATAGGAGGAAAGCTCATTTTAAAAATGCACAGTATGGGCTGGAGAGATGGCTCAGTGGTTGAAAGCACTGACTACTCTTCCAGAGGACCCAGGTTCGATTCCCAGCATCCACATGGCAATTCACGACCATCTGGAACTCCAAGACTTGACACCCTCACACACACACACACACACACACACACACGTAGACAAAACACCAATGCACATAAAACAAATAATTAAAACAATAAACATGCACAATGAGGCCCTGGATCTGTTTGGTTTTTGTTTTGATTTTGTTTTGTTTTGCTTTGTTTTTGCTTTATTGAATACAGACTGTCTCACAGATTTGTATGTCATCCTTAGGTTGTAGTCGCAGCAAACTCTGCATCATTCCAATTCTGCCACAGTGGGCACAAATGTGCTGCTCAACTGACAAACATACAATATTTCTCTATTTAAAAAAAAAATCACTTGAAATCTATCAAGTCCACCTCTTTTTTCGGTGCTGAGGATTGAACATAGGGCCTTCCGTGTGTAGACAAGTGTTCTACCATTGAGCTACATACCCGGCATCCACTTGGCTTCAGTGAGATGTATGAGATAACATTCTCAACTCCAACATTGTTGCCCAGTGAGGGACCCTCAGGAACTCCAGACTTTCTACCATTCATCTGACCATAAGAACTGTTAAATTTTGCTATGTTGCTATATTACATGTGTGAGAGCATAATATTAATTAAAATACTGTAAATCAGGAGGCTAGGAAGATGTTTCAGTAGTTAAGACACTGGCTGCTCTTCCAGCGGACCCAGGTCTGAAGCCCAGCAACTGCATGGTCTGTTAACTGTCTGCAACTCCAGTTCTAGGGAATTTGAGGCCTTCTTCTGACCTTCTCATGAATCAGACAAGCCTCTGGTACACAGACAAAACACTCATACATAGATGATAAATAAATTTAAATAAGCATATAAAATAAAATTAAAAGATTGCGGTGAAGTGGGAATTTCTGGTTTTGTTGGAGACTCAGTTGTATCATGTGATATTTTTTCTGGATGTTTTGCTGAGAACAGGCGCATGGTGGTTTGTTTTTTTTTTTTTTTGTTTTTGGTTTTTTTTTTTTTTGGAAGCTGTCTGGTGAAAGGGCATGCGATGTTTTGCCAGAATGGATGCTTGAGAGGACATGTGATTTTTTTGGAACAAGTATAAGTATAACCCGGTAGACAGTGGACAATGCTCTGACAATGGTTCACCTTGCTGGCCTTGGTCGAACTTCGCTGATGACACCCTGGCATTGGTTCACCTTGCTTACTTCTTTGGTTTTCACTTGTCAAGACTTTGTAGAGAGAAATACACCAGAGGTCTTCTGGCTGTGCTCCAGCTGTATCTTGCAGCTTCAATGGCACTCTGGTCAGCGGGGCCTCATGGTTTCTTCTGAATTGAGCTGCTGCTGCTGGTTCAGGTTTGGTGTTTTGCTGGAATTGCCCCCAAAGAACTACTTCTAAGGAGATCCACATCCTCTTTGTCCTACTAGCCATCTTCCTTCCCTACTTTTGGTCACTGGGCTATAAGAGACATTAAAGTGTTTAAGAACCCTTATTAAAATATCTAATAAAAAATAGGTTTTGAAAAATATAAGCCTATAAAGTTGTAAGTGGAATTGTTAGTGGAAAATAATTCCAAGTAAAGAAAGCATGGAGAGGGCTGGTGAGATGGCTCAGTGGGTAAGAGCACCCGACTGCTCTTCCAAAGGTCCAGAGTTCAAATCCCAGCAACCACATGGTGGCTCACAACCATCCACAACGAGATCTGGCGCCCTCTTCTGGAGTGTCTGAAGACAGCTACAGTGTACTTATATATAATAAATAAATAAATCTTTAAAAAAAAAAAAGAGAAAGCATGGAGAATACTTTTTACTTCAGACTTTGAGAAAAGACTATAACTACCAGAAACAGTAAAGCATAATTCAGATGTCAATTCTCCCATTAAATGCATATACATAAGCCATTGCAGACTGTGTCTTCCAACAGTGGGTGAGACAGTATGGGCTATCCCAGTATTCTCCTCACAATTTCACCTTCATATTACTTCCATGGGAAGATGGAGTTTATGTACCCCCTCCTGAAACCTGGGCAAACATTTATGACTGCATCAACCGGCAGCATTCAGGGGAACGTTATTATATAAAGTTTGAGGCTAGACCACAAAAATGCAAAATGTTTCATGTTGGTCTCTTAGGACACTTGCCATAGGAGCTCAGTTGACTACTCTGAGGAAACTCAAATTAGCTTACTGGTGGGAAAGTGTCCCAGATAATGGCCACTGTCATCTGTGGGACATGTGTGCAGATGTCCTCAGTGACTCCAGCCCCGAGTTGTGTTCTCATGAACATACCTGGCACTTTGTATCTTCCTCTGAGGGTTCTGCGTCACAGAGCAAAGAGAAGGCATCCCATTGTCTCCTATCTCACAAGATCTGTGAGCATAATAAAATATTTTCAGTATCTATAACTTCCCAAGATAGAACCTGTTCTGGTTTGTTCTCTGGTGCTGTGATACACACTCTGACTGAAAGCAGCTTAGGGCAGGTAAAGGGTTAATTTGGCTTACATTTCCAAGTCACAGTGCATCACTGAGGGAAGGCAGACCAGGAACTCAAGTAGGACCATGAAGCAGAAAGCATGGAGGAACCCTGCCTGCTAACTCCTAGGTTTCCACTGAACTCTAGCTTTGTACAGCCCCTGCCTAGGCTGAGTGCCACCCACAGTGGATTGGGTCCTCCTGCATCAAATAATAATCAAGATGATCGCTTCCAGACATGCCCACAGATCAATCTGATGTAGGTAATCCCTCAATCCAGGCTTTTCTCTCAGGATGTGTCAAGTTGACAATCAAGGCTAACTAGAGGAGAACCATGTGATGTCAATCTGGCATCACCTAAGAGACATGCCAGGATCACCTAGGAGACAAGACTCCAGGCATGCCTGTGAGGTATTATCTAGCTACATTAAGTGAGATGGGAGGACCCACCCCAAATGTGGGCAACTTTGCTGCTCTCAAAACCAGCTAGCTCACCGTCTTCTTTGTAAATCTGAACCTTCTCAGGGAACAGAAAAAACAAATGATACCAGAATGTTAAAATGTGTTGAGGAGCTGGGCTGGTGGCACAGGCCTTTAATCCCAGCAGAGGCAGGTGTGTCTCTGAGTCCAAGGTCAGCCTGCTCTCCAAAGTGAGTACCAGGGCATGCAGTGCTCCGCAGAGAGACCCTGTCTCAAGAAGACAAAAAGCAAACAAAACAACCAATCCTGATGAATCTGGCGAAGAAAAACAAACAAACAAACAAACAAACAAACAAACAAATGCTTCTTTGTATGATTCTTACAATTGCCCTGAACATTTGAAATTAATTAAAAATTTAAAAGTTGCTGTCTGTGGCCATGCAAATCTTTAACCCCATCTCTCAGGAAGCAGAGGCAGGTGCACTCCTCTGAGTTCCAGCTTGGTCTATATAGTGAATTCCAGGCCAGCTCAAAAACAAACAAAAAGGAGGAGGAAGAGGAGGAAAGAAGAAAGGGAGGGAGGGATGAAGGAAGAAAGGAGGAAGGGAGAGAGGGAGAGGGAGAGAAGGAGGAGAGAGGGAGAGGGAGAGAAGGAAGAGGGAGGGGGAGGGGGAGGGAGAGGGGGAGAGGGAGTCAGTCCAGTTCTGGCCGTGGAGTTCTGCCTATCAGGAGTGAAACAGATTTCAGAAGAATCCTTCTCATTCCATCAGTTCTTCTCTCAAGCCAACCAACAGAATTTAGGTTTTCCTTTTTTCCTTTTCCTTTCTTTCTTTCTTTCTTTCTTTCTTTCTTTCTTTCTTTCTTTCTTTTCTTTTCTTTTTTGTCTTCCCAATATCCAGTTCTCTTTCCTAAGAGTTTCCTCTGGAGATTCATTCCTTTACATGGGGAGAATCTCACTTTGGGATGTGTTGCCATCTTGGGAATGGCCTCCCCACCAGCCATTTCCAGTTGATTCCACGGTAGGCTCTTGCCTCCTCCCCCTGTTAAGTCCCAACTAATCTAACGCTCTTCAACCACACCTCCTCTTGCTTTACTTTCGTCCCTTTCTTTTTAGTGAATGAAGCCTTTAGATTTATTTCAGTTGTTCTTCTCACCCAGCATAAAGGGGCCTGAAGGCACAGAACACCGAGACTACTTCTCCTGCTTTGCTCTTGGCATGCAGGATGGCTGCTGGCCTCGAACTTTTCCTGCTTTTTACTCCAAGAGAAGGATTGATACTCTCCTCATTTTGTCAGCTTGACCTGTGTTTGTAAAGAGCAACACCTGGACCCTCGCACATTGGGGCGTGGCATTGATGCTTGAAACACTGGGCTCTAGTTCTCTCCTCCTCACCCTCCGAGGTGCTGTCTTTGGGCATGGCTTACCCACCAGGGATTTCATGTGATTCCACAGTAGACTCTCACCCTTTTCTCTTGCATTCTTCCCCTTGTTCGGTCCCGAGGGACTGATCTGATGCTCTTTAACCATCCCTCCTGTTTTTTTTTGGTTTTTTTTTTTTTCTTTTTGTCCCCTTTCTTTTTAGTAAATGAAGCCCTTAGATTTGTTTTAGTCTCTCTTCTTAGCCAGCATCTCCACCGGCAGGTTGAGGCCCTTGTGTGGTATCTAGTGATCACTGCTGAACCCCATCCTTACTGGTATTTTCTCCTTGGAGGTGAAAAAAAAAATAAATGTTTTATAAAGCTCAAATTGGCCTTATCAAACAAAACATCTGCTAGATCAGTGAATGACTGGAGACAGCAGGAGACAGCAGTGCTGGCCTCTCCAATAGAAGTCACTGCAGTTAATGGAAGCTATTATGGGGAAAATTCTGGCAAGAAGTTTTCTTTTTCTTTTTTTCTCCTCCAGACAGCTAAAAAATTTTTAAGAGAAAAAAATGTATTCAGTTGCTAGGGTAACCTGTGGTTTCAAAACTACCGTAACAAAAGGCAGATATCACATATCAAAGTACCAAATTGTTAATTTGACTGGTATTTTAAAATAACTATTTGAAAGAGGTGTTTCCTCCTTATCTTGCTTCATAGTGCAAAGGAAAGTAGAGATTGCAGAGCGAATGAAGAAGAGGAGGAAGAAAATGGAATTTGGTAGGTTTCTCTGAGAGATCTTTTTATCTTATTAAATATTTGTTGGACATAAAAAATGTGCTCACATTACAGATAGAGGGGTGCACAGGAATTATTTAATCACGCAGAGTCTGGTCTCAATTTTTCTCTCCGAGTTTCAAGCCGTGACTGGTTTTGAAGTAACTGGTATTCTGTGGCTATCTGGTCAGTCTGATTACTGAGGGGAGCCATGCAGGCTCTGCAAGCCTGAGGTCACCCTGTGTCTGGCTTTTTCACCATTTGAGTTAAAGAGAGTGTAAGAAAGACAACTTAGCCCAGACGCAGCACTAAGGAGCCACAATCAAATTCTTTTTCTATTCATTTCTAAATTTCTCTGACCTCTCTGAGCTTCGTTTTCTTCATTTTAAAAATGAGTTACATAACCAATGACTCCTGTCAACAGATAAACTACCAGGAAAAAAATGAGTAAATCAGTGTTTAAAAAAAAAAAAGGAAGGGAGAGAGAGAGAGAGAGAGAGAGAAATTGAGGATAACCAGATTAAAACTGACTTAAATGGTAGTTAAACCCATCCTTGGGTGCATATTCCTTTAATCTCAGCACTTAGAAAGCAGGGGCAGGCAGATCTCTGCTTATTCTAGGCCAGCCTAGTCTACATAAAGAGTTCTAAGCTAACTAGGACTACATAGAGAGACCCTGTCTCAAAAACAAAAACAGAAACAAAACAAAAACCCCAGAAACTCCCAAACAAAGAGTCAATTAGCTATTGTGTAGGAATATCTTGACCTAACAAAAACAATTATAAAACATCATTTATAAGAGTCCAGGGGATGAGGCAGGGATGGTGGCACACGCCTTTAATCCCAGCACTGGGGAGGCAGAGGCAAGGGGATTTCTGAGTTCGAGGACAGCCAGAGCTACACAGAGAAACCCTGGGGGGGGGGGGGATAAAAATGACTGGCTCTTCCGAAGGTCCCAAGTTAAAATCCCAGCAACCACATGGTGGCTCACAACCAGCCATAATGAGATCTGATGCCCTCTTCTGGGGTGTCTGAAGACAGCTACACTGTACTTTAATAATAATAATAATAATAATAATAATAATAATAATAATAATAATAAAAAGAGAGTCCAGGGGATACTTGAACATTGATTAGATATTTGATACTATAGGGATGATTTCAAATGTGTTTAAATATGGTCACAACATGGTATTGTAAGTTTCTAAATGATCTTTTCTCATAAACATGTAATATAGAGAATTAACAGGCATCTGACATTTGATTTTTAAATGAAGCAAGTGGAGACAGAAATAGCAGAAGCACAAGCCTGGCCCCAAGATGACAATTGTTGATGCTGGATGCTGGACAGACTCTTCTCTCCTTTTCAGTATGTAGTCGATGCTGCTATATATAGCAATGGTTTAAAGAGAGAGATTGGGCTCACAATGGTTAAGAGCAATACAGAAGCTCTTCCAGCAGAACCCACATCGATTCCCAGCACCCTCATCAGGTGGCTCACAACTACACATAATCCCAGCTCCGGGACATCTGACACCTCTGGTCGCTGCAGGTACCTGCACCCATGTGTACACACACACACAATTAAAAAGAATCAACTTTTTGGGCATGGTGGTGCTCGCCTTTAATCCCAGCACTTGGGAGGCAGAGGCAGGCGGATTTCTGAGTTCGAGGCCAGCCTGGTCTACAGAGTGAGTTCCAGGACAGCCAGGGCTACACAGAGAAACCCTGTCTCATAAAACCAAAACCAAAAAAAAAAAAAAAAGAACTTTTCAAAATGAGAAAGAGATCATCAATAACATTCAGTGTTAAGATTAGTGTGGGATGAATGAGATGCTGTGTGTGAAGGATGTGCCAGAGCACCTGAGATATGATAAGTGCTCAATAAAGGTTAGTTGTTGTTCCGAGAAACAAGCCCTCCCATCTCTATGGGCAATACGGTGGAAGGTAAGGGATCCGAATGGTAGCATACTTATTTTGGTATGTTACTCCAAAAGGACTGCAAGGCTAGCCTGGGCCAAATAAGTGAGTCCCAGCCCAGCTCAAAACAAAATAAAATGAAACAAAACAAGGACTGGAAAGATGGCTCAGTACTTATGAACAGTTACAGTCCTTGCAGAGGACCTGGGTTTAGTTCCCAGCGTCCACACTGTGTGGTTCACCTATATGTCCAGCAGCACACACCTCTGGCCTCCTTGGGAATCCTGTACATGCCTATCCACAGACATACACATAATTAAAAATAAAATTAAAATAATCTTTAAAAATTTAAAACAAGCCAGGCATAGTGGCACACCCCTTTAGTCCCAGCACTCTGGGAAGCAGAGGGGGAGGCAGGGGCAGGTGGATCTCAGAGGTGGAGTTAGAGGCCAGTTTGATCTCCAAGACAGCCAAAACACACAGAGGGAGCAGGGAAGAAGAAGAAGAAGAAGAAGAAGAAGAAGAAGAAGAAGAAGAAGAAGAAGGAGGAGGAGGAGGAGGAGGAGGAGGAGGAGGAGGAGGAGGAGGAGGAGGAGGAGGAGGAGGAGGAGGAGGAGGAGGAGGAGGAGGAGGAATCTAAGAATCTACAACAAAGCCCACCAAACTAAACCAAACCAACCAACCAACCAACCAACCCTCGAACCCATGGAGAACTGACTTAATGCCTTGCAAAGAGGCAGGCAGCACTAGTTGCTAGGTTATATTGCTCACCTTCTTGGCTCAGATTCGCTGTGACCCCGTTGTAGGGTGGCCCTTGGCCCTGTTTTAATCTCAGTGTTTTAGCTGTGGGTGGTGTCTCCAACAGGGCAAGGCTTTTTTTTTTTTTTTTTTTTTTTAAGATTAATTCTCATTAAGCACTGAGGCATTGCCAAGACTTTCTCTGCCTAGTTTTATTTGGCCTTTACAACAATCCTTCAGAACTGCCATTCTTAGCTGCATTTTGGAGAACAGACAGCTCACAAATGTTTACACCTGGCCGGGATGAAAGCCTTAAGTGGTAGCCTACTCAACATGAGACTTCCAAAGGGTTTGTGTCCGCCCAGACTACCTTACCTACTACCTCCCCGCCCCACCCCACCCCAACCCCAGTTCCCAGGCCTCTTGTCCTAGCTGAAAATAACCACAACTCAGAAAAGGGCTAAGTTAACGTTTGCAATCTAAAACCCTATCCATCTACCCTGAGAAGCAGCGCTGGTGTGTGTCAGTGTGGCGAAAGATCTCCATATATGATAGAGGAGCCCACAGGCTTGAAAGTAGCTTTGGCCTGCAAACGGGAGGTTCAGAATGGGGTGGCAGAAAGAAAGGCTGTCTTTATTGAACTGACATTTGTGTTTAATTTCTCTCTTGTCGCAAGTGCTATTCAAGTCGTAAGGAAAGCCAAGAGAGGTACCTTATATAAGAAGTGCCCAGTTTCCCAAAATGAAAAACAGCAAGCTGCCACCCCATGCTGTGGGCCCCAACTCATTTCTCCCTTACAAGATAATCTAGTGGTTGCACTAATGCCCTAAACTTGCAAGTGGGGAGTTGACTTCAGAATTCTGCTTAAATAAAGCCAGACAATCTCCTGCAAGATGGGCGTCCGGTTATAACCGAAGCAGGAAAAAAAAAAAAAAATTCCCTGCAACAGAGTTGCCTAAGAAAATGTTAGTCTCCCAGACTTGAGGCTCAGCCTCTAAAGTCCCATTCCACAACCTCCTGGAAGATTTCCAGCTAACCCAGTCCAAAGCCACTCCCAAAGCCCAAAGACAGTTCCGCACCGGCCTTGGCCAAAGGAGACCGCCCATTTCTTGAGGCGAATTCCTAGTCTTCTAGCAGTCTCGGGGTTAGATCCTCTTAATTAGAAAACAATAGCTTCTTGGGCGCGAATAACCCGCGTTCTTCGCGCCCAAGCATAGCACACTGTCTTCGGCTCCAAACCTGGGGCAAAGAACTAGGCACGTCTAAGCCCCCCGGGCAGAAGCAGAGGACCGAGGCGCGCGTGGAGAGCGTGGAACAACCCGCCTCCAAGACCCCCCCCCCCGAGGACCCGCGGAGTAGGAAACCCCCTCCTCGCTGCGGCACATTTGGGGGGAGGGGTCCAGAAGCATTGCAAAGGATTCTGCAGCTGGAAGTTTAGGATTGTCCTGAGATCCACTTCAGGTTGTGGGGCCAGAACAAGACGCCAGTTGTCACCGCCAGTGAAGTCCCTTTGCTCTTATGGAGCTGCCCTGAACTCCTTGGAGGGTGGAGATTCTCGGGTTCCCTCCCCCCTGCTGCCCTCGGGTCGGAGAAAAGATGTGGAATTAGGATCGAGTGAAAATTCCGCAAGCTCTGTAATTACGCACACCCTGAATGTGGAGCGTTGACTTCAGTTACTTGGCGCTTCGAGGGCTGGGGCCCTGCATATTGATGAAATGCAGCCTCTGTTTACCTAAACAATAAATGTAGAGATTAGCAACATTCACTTGATCACAATAACGGGTTGACAATTAAGGGGCAATGCATCCCAGATGGAACCCAGCCTACTGAGGGCGTGCACAACGGGTGGCGGGCTCCTGCAAGGGGGCGCTGGGCGGGAGCAGGGGTGCACGGAGATACTCTGTATAGTCCAGTGAAGGATGCTGAGCCGGGTGCCAAGAGGTGGAGGAGAGGCCCAGCCCTTACTGCCACAAGCCATTCGGCTAGACTTCTAGAGGGTTTTGAGAGATCTAAGCGTCTGGGACCGGAAACCGCAGGGGTGTTTCTGGAGCTCTGAGTCTGACTCTCTATGTTGTCACCTGCCTTAAGGCCATCCCGCTTGACTGATGCATGGTTGGAAACTAAAATGGGCGTCCCTGGCATGTGCTCGACGAGTGTGTCAGTGTCAGCAAGTCAGCAAGAGTATCTTTTGCTACGGTGCTAGGAAGGAGGGAAGAAGCAAGATGCCGGTGCCTAAAGCGAGTGGAGCCTCTCTCTACCCCCATGCCATTCAATACCAGGGAGAAAGTGAGACTCAAGCGCCTCTCACCGTGCTCTAAGGACACAGGATGTACAATGAATGGGTGGTGAAACAGAAGGCCGGCCCACCAGGATTGGGCTCTAGACTGGCTGGAATCCAGAAGCATGGATTTGTCTGGGCAATGTCACAGGGGCACTTGAGTCCTCGCGGGGAATCTCATGGCCTACACAATCAGCCTCCCTCCTCCCCCTTCTCTGCCTCTCTTGGAGTTGCAGGTCCTTGAGAAGAGATTCCAGGCAGGAGAGGACTGAAGGAACTCCTGAGAGAACTCAGCAGGGTGCCATCTGGAGAAATAAGGTCAGAGAGCCTCTGGAAGTGTCTCTGTGTGTGTGTGTGTGTGTGTGTGTAGGGGCTGGGGGTTGGGAGAGGATGGGATCCATTTAGGTTTTCCAAATCCTGGGCTCCCATAGAACATTGGCTACAAAAGACACGTGCCTGTTGTTTCTCTGTCCTTTCTTCCACACCATCAGCAATGCCAAAGACATCTGAGTCCATTCTAGACACTCCAAACCAAGATGAGGTAGGGGATATAGCCAGCCCAGGCTCTAGGGACAGGAGGTGGGGACAGAACTGGGCTAAGAAGAGGATCTGGGGGAGCCGAGAGCCAGAGAGACTGGGAAAAGGGAGAGCGGAGAGGAGAAGGTGGAGGAGGGGATGAACCAGCAGGGGCAAAGTTAGATTTGGGTGTGAGATGTTCAAACTTAGAATCTGGCCCCCTTAGCCGGGCGTGGTGGCGCACGCCTTTAATCCCAGCACTCGGGAGGCAGAGGCAGGCGGATTTCTTTCTGAGTTCGAGGCCAGCCTGGTCTACAAAGTGAGTGCCAGGACAGCCAGGGCTACACAGAGAAACCCTGTCTCGAAAAAACCAAAAAAAAAAAAAAAAAAAAGAATCTGGCCCCCTGGTCTCCCCCTCCATTGTCTAGCTGAAGGTGCACCAGAAGTAGGGGGTCAAACAAAGGGAATCTTCTGTCCTCTCCTTTCAGGCCAGGGTGGGATGGGGTGGGGCAGGAATTTCCTCATCATGAGAAGCTGATGAGTGTCTGTGGCAAGTAGACAACTACAAACAGACTTTGGACCAGGCAGAGGAGGGCGGCCTTGATCACTTCAGCTCTGTTGTAATTTTGTCTTCGATGTGTAGATTAGCTGGAAGAGTCAGCCCTAACAAGGATTTCCCTCCCTCCTCCTCTTCCAAAGGCACCATCCTTCCAGAGCAGGGCTGCTGCTCCTCCCCAGTCTGAAATTTCAAGGGCTAATGGTGTGTGTTCCTGCAGTAATTAGGGGGCCATGCAGCAATCCAACATTCGTTAAACAAATATGCAAGTCATCCTCGTGGGGGGAGGCTGAGGAGGGGAGGCAGCTGGGACCCCTGCTGCTGGTGTCCTAGGCTAGGGGTGTGGCAGCTCTGTGACCCTCTGCTGAGGCAGCCCTTAGTCTTCTTCACTCTTCCTTAGAATGAAGACACACAGGCAGAGAGCACACATCGCATCTCGCCACCCACTGGACAAGCTGAGGAACCTGTGTCCCTGCTTGAAAAGTTGTCTAAGTCACTGGTGGCTCTAAGCTGAGATGAGCAGGATCTGGGTCCCCCACTCTGCACAGCAGGGCCATGGATATAAAGGCCATGGAGCCATCTTCCCCACCTCTTTCTTTTCGCCATTATAAATCAGCCATATAAATCATTCACATTGTTTAAGGTACATTGATCCATCTAATGGCTTGTAATAGGTTCCTAATTGTCATGTGCAGAAGCCTGCAGGCTCACAAGGGTCTCAATGCCAACTCAGTCCACCTTAAGCCCCAGGCTGGTCAGTACCAAACCCAAAAGAAGCACCCTGCCACTCCAACCTCTGTGCCCAGAAGAGGGAGTATTGCTAAGGGTAGTTGCTACAAACCCGCGCGCGTGCGCGCGCACGCGCGCGCGCGCGCACACACACACACACACACACAGAGAGAGAGAGAGAGAGAGAGAGAGAGAGAGAGAGAGAGAGAGAGAGAGAGAGAGAGAGTTAACTTCCAAATCACCATTTCAGTGATAAGCAAAGTCTAGCCTGCAATCTATTGATTATTGTGAACCAAAACACATTTTGTCAATCTCAGAAACCTTCTGGATTTAAAGCCTCTGCATTTATATTTACAGTAAAAAACTTGTTAGTCACAAACCAATATGCTCTTGGTCATATCTTTTTGTTTTCTTTCCTTATTTTTATTTATTTATTTTTTCAATAATGATAAGGAGTCTCTTGAAGGGACTTGTTAAAGAAAGGGACAGAGGAGCTTTTTCCAGGACAGCTTTGAGTTATACTTCTCAAAGTTGGAGTGTTTCCCTCCTCTGAGCCTTGGATGAAGGAGGAAAGAGCTGGAAGTTGGAAATCTCTCAAGCTGTCTAGGAAGTGGTTAAACTGAAGAAACTGGTGGGCAATGTATGTGTATCGTTTGGGTAGCTCTTCTCTTAAAAAGAGAAAACCCGATACTGACTCTGGCTGGTCAACTGGCTTAGGTCTGGGACTCCTCCACAGTGTCTGGTGAGGGAGGACAGTACAGCTCCAAGCCAAACAACCCACCCCCCACCCCCACCCCATAGTTTCCTAGTGATGCAGTAAACAGACCTATGATGCTTGTTGAATAATCTGCCAATAATTGCAGTCATTAAAATCATCACAGTCTCCAGTTGCCTTCCTTCCTTTGACATACCAGTGTCTCCTTTAATTGTTAATGCATTTTTGGCTCAGATAAACAGAGCAGGGCAAGCTTAGACTATAAGGTCCACTCACATCTAGCAGCAGACAGTTGGCTGTACAGCAAAGGCATGGACTGTTCTCCACAGACCAGGGCTTTTCAGTTTCTGCTGGAGACCTTCAAGAGGTTAGAATGCATTGCGCCTCTAAATAGGAGTGCCACCTTTGAGGTAGGGTATAATTTTTTAAAAAGATGGAAATCTCATTGGCCTATTGATTCTTCTTGACTTTTTTATTTGTAAGGGTTTGTAAAATGAGTATTAAATAAAAGTGCCACAGAAATCATGGGAGAGTCTCTCAGTTTTCAATTAATTTTCTTGATCTATTTGAACTCAGGGCTGGTGCTTTTAAAGACATAAATACATGTTCACTATAAAAGATTCCCATCTAATCAAAGGCTGGGTTTCATTTTTCAGTCACACTGACAAACTCCAACTGCGGAAAGGATTCACCATACTCAACAGGCACTAAAGGCTGCACTGGGCTTCCTTGCCCAGAGCTCCAGGCAGGCAGCAACCAGCATTCAGGCAGCATTTTTTTTTTTTTTTTTTAAGAAAAACTGAAGTTATTATGTTTCTTCCCCAACTCCCACACGGCACTGACCTGATAATCACTGCTCTGGTGTAGATCATGCAAATGAAAAGCATAATTAATTGCACAAATGATTCAAAACGGGAGCCTCTGTGGCTTAGCAAATAAATAAATAAATAAATAGAGACAGGTGGGAGGACAGGTCAGACAAATGCTTTAATGGGTCCCCCCTCCCGCCCCCAGTCCCCCCCCCCGCCCCAATCCTGATTCTAGTGGCCCAGCCTTCCCCTGCAACCAGCCTCACCAATTTTGAGAACTGTAGAACTGTTCGCTTCCTCCCAGCCCAACGCCTCCCCTCCTGCCCATATCTTGAGTCTACACCTTACCCCACCTCAGTGTGGTAGGTCCGCTGCTAACTCCCGTGGAGAATGGGTAGCTACAGTATGGAGTACAGTTTACTCAGCTACAGTACGGAGGAAGGGGTTCAGAAAATAACTGGTCTTGAGGATCACCACCCTGCTTCGTGCGTCAGCGAGAAAGCATTTCATCTGGGTATGCTCAGGAACAGGGATGGGTGCTCAAGATGAAATTGTTTCCCCGAGCTTTGCCTCTGAAACACTACAAACTTGAACAGTTGCTCAGCTCACATCAGAGCCCTTCGGAGAGGCAAGATGGGAGGAACAATATTTGCTCAAAGCCAGTGAACTCTTCCCTTTAATTACTCTATTCTTTATTGGGCTTCGTATAGAATTTTTTTTTTTTTTTTTTTTTTTTTTTTTTTTTTTTTTGCAAAACATCATGTTGATTTAACCATAGTGTATTTACGATGTAAATATATGCCAAGATGAAAACGTCACGGATCAATTGTAAAGGACCCGGATACATAATTTTAAAAAATCAGTTTCAGTGTATATGAGGTTCTCACCCCACTTTCTCTGCTCAGTCAGATTTGTTTATGCAGAATCGACATTTAATAGTGCTAATTGCACTCCAGTTAAATTGCCCTGATTGCAGAAAGGGAAGCAATTTTCGTGCTCTCTGTCTGGGTTTGGAAGAAATTGTTTTATATTCACCTCTTTATAAAGAAGTGGAGATAAGGCACCGGGGCCTTTGCACAAATTGCACTTAGGGGCTGACTGGCACCATTCAGGCGCTATAATAGAGCATTATTTGGCCGTTTTGAATAATGTAAAGCGTTTGCTGAAAGCTATTCTCCTGAAAATTGCTTTAACTTTTAAAAGGGTGATGATTCACTCCAAACCAGGCCTTTGTTACATTGTCATTATTTCCCCAAATGTTTTAACAGTCAGCTCAACACTTTAGCATAACACATTGATCTTTGTTTAAAAACTAGATTTTTTAGAAGATGAAAAAAATCTGTCAGACGGAAGGGGGAAAAAACTGGACCCCCCCCCCAAGATTTCCTTTGAGCCCCACCTTAGAGTTGAACCGGTCCGGATTGTTGAATTGTCTGTATTCCTTTGGAAGACTTCCCTAACTTTTATTGTGATGAGGACGCGTGTGTCTAGGAATATGCGAAAGCCCACGTCCAGAGTCTGACAGCTGGAACTGCAAGGAAAACAGCGAGAGGGGGAGGGGACTGCTGGAGGAGGAGGAGGAGGAGGAGGAGGAGGAGGAGGAGGAGGAGGAGGAGGAGGAGGAGGAGGAGGAGGAGGAGGAGGAGGAATAGAGGAACCGGGTGCCGCGAGCCCGAGACGCCTGTGAGAACTGTTTAAATGGTGGGCTTAAAAATGTTACCAGTGCCAAGTGGCTTTTCCGATTGTCTTATTTATTACTTGGTCAGGTTTCCTTAAGAAGAGGGTGGGTTGGGGAGGAGAAGTCGTGGGGAACCCTCTGCACTTCTCCTCCCGGGGCTGCCCAGGGTGAATCGGAAACGCCTCGCTGCCACTTAACAATCCATCTATTAGTAAATCGACGCGAGGACCCTACGGGAAGCCAAGGGCCAGCCTCTCCTTCCAGGGCAGAAATCACCTGTTGGGAACAGCTCCCGGGTCCCCCCTGCTGGGCTTTCTGGCTTGGTCCTGCAGCCTGGTAGCCCGCCCCCCTTCCACCGCGTTGTCTTTCTTTACACACACCCCCCCCCCTCAGATTTTTATCTCGGTCACCTAGGACGCAGAGCTTCCTTCCTAGCTGATCAGCTCATCCTTCTCTTTTCTCCTTTTCCGCCATCATTTTCCTCTTTGTCTTTTGTCACCTTAAAGTTTTCTTTTAAAGGCATTCTGAGCAAAAATAGTCTAGGGAAAGGCGACGTCCACATAAGCTCTCCCCATTCACGAAGAGCCGGTGCTTGCAGGCCTGGTCTTCCACCTTAAGGTGAGAGAGAAATCTTGCGGTGGACTTACTTTTGGGCCTAGAGATCTTGCAAATGAACTCAACCTGGAAACAAAACTTCACACCCTCCTGACTTGTCGTTCCCCGACAAATTGTCTTTTGCACCCGACCATTTAGGGTTGGGAGTTACTATTTTAAAGAGCGGGATGTGGTTTGGAGGGGGAACGTGCTTACACGTTTAAGTATCCAGACCTGCCTGAGGGCTCTGGTATTTCTAGTTCAAAAGCTGCCTCTGGCTACCCTGGAAAAGACAAAGTAAAGCCCAGAAACAGGAAACCCTCCAGCGGCGGCGCCTTGCGATGCGTGAGGACACCTCTTTTTACACTAAGGTCCAGAGAGGCTTTGAAGATGCTTCCAGCTTGCAGAACGCGGAGGCGCCCACGTGTGGCCTGGCTTTCGCAGACTCTCTCGGTGAAGGCTCCGGAGAGGTCCTTCGAAGGCTGTGTCAGCAGGGTGCCTGATGAAGATGAGCCTTCCTTTGGAGTCCCTTGGCCCTGAAGACGGAGTTTCTAGGCCCTGGCAGTCTGCAGTGGAGATAGTTTGAATCTGAAGCAAGAAAAATGACTCTATAAACATCCCCTAAAACTCGACTTCAACCTGAAATCCGACATGCAAATCTCCACCGGGTTAAACAAACAGCGGTGCAAGCTGCAGCTTCAGCGGGGGCGGCGGTGGGGGGGGGGGCGGACGCCGCTCGCGCCGGTCTCCGTTTCCAAAGTTGTTACAATGTGAAAATAAGCGGCTTCGTGCAGAGTGTTGTATGGGCTGATGCTTCCCACCCCCACGCCAGCCCCCAGCAAAACCTGGCAGATAATCAGCACGTCCCACTGTTTAGTCATATTTGACAACTGGGTTAACCTGGTATCTAGGCGCTGGCGAAGCCATACAAAGGGTGCCCTCAATTACCACCAGGAGCTTCTGGCGTGATAGGCACTTGTATTACCCCCTGGGTCAGAGGCCAGAGCGACAATTAGGAAGTCACTTAGACCGCTGGACGGAAATGGCGGGATGCAGCAGGCTCTGGGCTCTCCTAACAAGTCTGTGGGTGTAGACCTGCCTGGAGAGGCCCAGCTGTCCTTTGCGTCCTCTGCTCAATAGGACTCTGAGTATAAAAATGAATACGGTGGGAGCAGGAATCTGGGAAAACGACCACGACAAGGATAAATCCATCGGAAGAGTGATGGCTACAAGTTCAAGTTCTTCGCAGCAACAACGTGTACACACAAAGTGAACGCAGACCATTTCCACTTGTGCCCTAGGCCGGGATGTCCCTCTCCTGCTTCTTTCCCACAAGTGGAGAGTGAAGACTGTCAGCCCTAAGTAGCAAGGTGGCCAGGGTGGTGGGAGTGGTGGGGGGCCTGCGGCTTGATCTCAACAGTTCTTAAACCTGGCTTGGTACGTGAGTGTGTGTAAATTTTTAATTGCACTGTAATTTCTTCTGTCCCTAGCCCGCCCCCCTCCCACCCACGCCCGCAGACTTGACTGGCACGCGCCAGGAGCCCGGGCTCGGGCCCCTCGGAGCGTCTGATTGGCTGCGGGGCAGCTCCCGTCTGCTCTGCCTGCGCCCTCATTGGGCGAGAGGCGCAGCCAGCGGCACTTCAAAGCGGGTGCTCCTCGCACTTAGGCTGAGTTTTGCCGGCGGGAGCCCAGAGTCCGCTCGGCGCGAGCGCGGGACGCGGGAGCCGCGCGGGACCTGAATCGTGATTCCCAGGAGCCGCCAGGCTTAACACTGCTCCGGGCCTCGCCGCGCAGCCCAAAGACCTGCTATGGCCACGTCTATACTTGGGGTAAGTGAAAAAGCGCTCGCTGCAAAGGCTTTGCTCATTTTTGTTTGTTTTGTTTTTGTGTTGTTGGTGGTGGTTTTTTGTTTTTGTTTTGTTTTCTTATGGCTTCTCTGGGTCAGAATCTCTCAAGAAACTGTTGCTATACCACAGCTCTGGTTTCCTTTTAGCATTTTCTACATTTCCGGAACCGATCTTTTCAAGTTATTGGAACCTGGGACCTTTTGCCTTTGCAAGAAAAGAATGTCTTAAGCAAGTTCCCTTTTAACTGGTTTTTGAGGCAAAGCCGAATGTTTCTTTTCTTCCCTTCTTGGTTTTAACATCACTCCCCCACCCCCAACCCACGCCACTCGGTTTGGGGGTTGTTGCATTACATTACAGTGTTTTCTGGAAAGTCTTGTTTTGCAGGCCACGCAGTTACATTAATAAACACTTACATTAGCGTGGCTCCCCAGTTTGCCCTTGACTTTGAAAGCCACTTATACTTGGATTCTTTTTGTAATCGTGTGCGTTGTGTAAATATCAACACTACGTTTCTGAACTATAAAAGAAAATAGCCAAGTCGTAGCCACTCATTCGAGGAATGTTCTAAGAGTTTCTTCCAGCACTGGGTGGCTGTTTTGGCCACCCCCCGCCCTCACCCGTTATTTCTTGTGTGTGTTTACCTTCGTGCTACACCCGGAAGGGCGACTTGGGGGCTTCTGGGAGAAGAGCGGGCTTGTGGCGTCAACCCAAGTCTGATTCTAGACAAGGGTGGCAGCGAACGAGGTGGCGAAAACTGAGGCATTTCTGATCTATAGTCTCACTGAGGAACAACTTTCCTCCTCGCTCGTGATCGCCTCTGTCCTGCGCGGGGCGCGGGGCGTCCCCCGCCAGCGTGCGGGGAGGAGGCGCGAGCCAGGGTGCCAGGGCCCTCCGGGATCTGCACGGGGGAACGAGGCTGCTCACCGGTGCACTTTGTGTCTTCCCCCACTTCTCCCTGCCCTCCTCCTCCTCCTCGCTTCCTCCCTCACCCCACCCACTCCAGGAAGAGCCACGCTTCGGAACAACCCCGTTGGCCATGCTGGCGGCGACCTGCAACAAGATCGGCAACACGAGCCCCCTGACGACCCTGCCGGAGTCCAGCGCCTTCGCCAAAGGCGGCTTCCACCCCTGGAAGCGCTCCTCGTCCAGCTGCAACCTCGGCTCCAGTCTCTCTGGCTTCGCTGTGGCCACGGGCGGCCGCGGCTCGGGCAGCCTGGCGGGTGGCTCGGGAGCCGCCAACAGCGCCTTCTGCCTGGCCTCCACGTCCCCCACGTCGTCCGCCTTCAGCAGCGACTATGGCGGCCTTTTCTCCAACTCGGCGGCGGCGGCGGCCGCGGCGGCCGGCGTGTCCCCGCAGGAGGCGGGCGGCCAGTCGGCCTTCATCTCCAAGGTGCACACGACGGCGGCCGACGGTCTGTACCCGCGCGTGGGCATGGCGCACCCGTACGAGTCGTGGTACAAGTCAGGCTTCCACTCCACGCTGGCGGCGGGCGAGGTGACCAACGGCGCGGCGTCGTCGTGGTGGGACGTGCACAGCAGCCCCGGGTCCTGGCTGGAGGTGCAGAACCCCGCCGGGGGGCTGCAGAGCTCGCTGCACTCGGGCGCCCCCCAGGCTTCGCTGCACTCTCAGCTGGGCACCTACAACCCCGACTTCAGCTCGCTCACGCACTCGGCCTTCAGCTCCACCGGCCTCGGCTCATCGGCCGCCGCCGCCTCGCACCTGCTCTCCACCAGCCAGCACCTGCTGGCCCAGGACGGCTTCAAGCCGGTGCTGCCCTCTTACTCGGACTCCAGCGCCGCGGTGGCCGCGGCGGCCGCCAGCGCTATGATCTCGGGCGCCGCGGCGGCCGCCGCCGGGGGCAGCTCGGCGCGCTCTGCCCGTCGCTACTCGGGCCGCGCCACCTGCGACTGCCCCAACTGCCAGGAGGCCGAGCGGCTGGGTCCGGCCGGGGCGAGCCTACGCCGCAAGGGGCTGCACAGCTGTCACATCCCGGGCTGCGGCAAGGTGTACGGCAAGACATCGCACCTGAAGGCGCACCTGCGCTGGCACACGGGCGAGCGGCCCTTCGTGTGCAACTGGCTCTTCTGCGGCAAGCGCTTCACGCGCTCGGACGAGCTGCAGCGGCACCTGCGGACTCACACGGGCGAGAAGCGCTTCGCCTGCCCGGTGTGCAACAAGCGTTTCATGCGCAGCGACCACCTGAGCAAACACATTAAGACGCACAACGGGGGCGGCGGGGGCAAAAAGGGCAGCGACAGTGACACGGACGCCAGCAACCTGGAGACACCCCGCTCCGAGTCCCCGGACCTCATCCTGCACGATTCCGGCGTCAGTGCAGCCCGGGCGGCTGCGGCGGCAGCAGCAGCGGCGGCGGCGGCAGCAGCAGCAGCAGCGGCTTCGGCGGGAGGCAAGGAAGCTGCGACCGGTCCCAACGACTCCTAGAGGTTGGCGGAGAGGCGCGAGCGAGCAAGTAGAGACACCCAGAGCGAGCAAGCGAGCGAGCGAGAGGTTCGGAGGGCGAGCGAGTGGGCGCACGGGAGGGCAGGGGCTCCAGAGAAGCCCCCGGAGCCCAGGCTGGGAGCGAGGTGGAGCAGCGCGGAACCCCGGGCGGTGGCTTGCTGGCGGCGCCGGAGTTGCCCTCAACCCGTTGCGCCCAGATGAGAATCGATCTCGAGGTCCAGAAACAAAAGCGAGCCATCCTCCGACATAAGTGCAGGTTCAAAACTACACACACACACACACACACACACACACACCACCCCGGAGACCCACAAACGCAAGAACTCACACTCCCGCGCGCGCACTCACAGGCACCCACTCGAACAAACTTCTCCAGAGAAGAGCAATACACAGAAATGTCCCCTCCCCCCACTGCCCACTCCCCCCCACCATCCTTCTCTGTCCTTTTCTCAAAAACAAAAAACAAAAACTAGCTACCACTCAGCAAAGGACTGTCAGAACTTTCGAATGAAAACAAACGAGACCTATAAAAACAGACCCTTTGTGTGGATTATATTATATATAAAATCTCCAAGTCCTGCTTGATGTCTACTTACAATGAGACTTTTTTTTTTTTCTAAAAAAGGAAGCATCAAAAAAGGCTTAAGGTGAGATATTCAACTGGAAGTCTAGCAACAGTTTCTCTGTATTTCATAACATCTGTATAAATAGGGTTCAAAGGATTGTGTTCTCTTTTATTTTCTTGTAAATGTTCATTCGAATAGTTTTTTGTGAATTCCTGAAATTCAGGGAGTTTCTTTTTAATTTTCTGATGCACTTTGTGAAAGTCAGTATATATGTAAAAGATATTTAAAATGTTGAGTTACCATTTCACTCAAACACGTAAGTTAAGGTCATCTAAAGAAATTAAATGCGTTTATCTGTATGAAGAGAATCTTGACATCATATTTTCATTTTGGTGTTATTAAAGGACTCTAAACAACACTCCTCCTTTTAAAAAAAATCCTGTTTCCCCCTCAATAATCTTTAATGTGGAATCAACTATTTTTTTGTTGGGAAACAAATTCCTTTAATGTTAGTTGTAGGCAATGAAGTTTATGTGGGTTGCAAAAGCCATAACACACATACATTTTTTGAGAAGTCAAAATTATTTATTTGTATATTAACAGCATAAATTAAATCGGGTTATAAGAATGTGTAGTTGTATTACTTAATGGGAAGGCTTGCAAAAGGTGACATTTTAAATCTTTGGATCGCCTTTTTAAAAAGCCAGGGCTTTTGACAGTTTTAACTGGGGAGATACCTACCCATCTCCCGGAGGGTTCAGAAAAAAATTGGTGGGTTTGTTTTTTAAAACTGATTTTAAAACCATCTGTGGGAGAAAAAATCTTTCTAGGAAAAAAATATCTTTTAGTTTCTAAGGCCCTCTACGTTGGGAGGCATCTCTGGGGAATAAATCGCTAGAGTCAATACCCCGGAAAAGACATTTCATGCCTAAATGAAAATCTTGTTAAATGTTATTAATTTTGACTTAGAGCACACAGCAGCCCCCTGTGCCTTGTATTCCCTTATTAGGGATTCATGTCTTATCAAATATCTAATTAATCTCCTAGACATCATTTGTTCTGGCCAACTTTATCTCAGCTGGTCCACAGGGAAAACTCCAAATATTCTCTGTGACAAAGCTCCCTTGAAGATCTTTTTAATTGTCTAAATTAACTGCACCAAATTTGCATGTCAAACGGTAAAGGGCAACCTGAGATAAAATGTAAACGTTTTAAAAGCCCCAAACTAAGCACTTGATTTGATAACTAGGCTTTTTAATGTTATGGAAGACAACTGCTCCTTTCCTTTTCAAAGACGGCTGATCTATGCAAATAGTGAATTGGAAATGCCTAGGTCCCCTCGCCGTCAAATGGCCCTCGCAGGTTATTTGAATATCAGTGGCTGCTTCTGAAAAGGTTCAAGGATGCTCTCTGCCTTCTTTGTGATTACGCAGTGCGGCGTCTTATTCTGAAGAAAAAAAACTCAGGAATAATTAAAGGCTGGGATCAGGCCTGGGAACACATTTGGGACAGGAATCTCATTTAGACAGTCTCTTTCAAAATAAGGCACAGTTAAATTGACCAGAAGGCAATTATTGAAATGAAAATTATTTTCACTCTCTTTGTCTTCTGACCACCAACTTAACAGCCCCAGTTTAAAAGAGGGAGAAGGGAGAGAATGACGAAAGGAAAATTGGTAAATGAGACAATTTCGCAATTCGAAAAAAAAATGTTAGTTTGGAAAAAGAAAGTACATATTTACAGAATAAAAATATTTCTAAAAGACTTCTCACACAATAGAAACTGCAAGGGGAGTCAGCAGCTATAAATTTCCCCCTCTTTTTTTGATTACTGGCCTTGGAAACTTGAGTGAAGATTTTGATTCTTTGGAAAGAATAAATTATTGGTATTATTAACAGTCAACAAAAACTGCTCTGAAGAGCCAAATAGTAAGGCAACAAGAAACAGCAGGACGGTTCCCAGCGGGGAGTCTGCAGGGTGAGGTTCAGTGGCTTCTTCCTCTTTTTCTCGGAGCTCTTCTTCCTCCAGTTTTCCTTTACTTCGGTCATTTTCTCTCCCGGCTCATCCATTTCTGCCTGGGACGCCCCGCACCCCCAGCCCCAAGGCGTCTTCGGGTTTGGGTCTGGTCTTGAGGAGAAGCTGTGGCAGAGTACGCTTATCCTGGGGGGTTTGAGGCAGAGGCTCTGAGGTCTATAGGGCGTCCCGTGCGTCTAGGGTCTGCGGGCTGGAGGTGCGGAGGTGAGTGCGAGCTGGGGGTTCCTGAGGAATGAGGGCGCCGGGACGTCGGTCCCAGGCAGCTTTGTTTCTTGTTGATAATAAAGGCAGATCAAAGGGCCTGGCTGTGCAGGTCTCGCTCCCGGAGGGGCTCCCTCCGCAGGCCACTGATCAAGGCCTCTGCGCGCTGCCTCTGCCCCGCGGGTCAGCCAACGTCCATCACCGCGGCTCCGGTGAACCGCGGGCGGCAGCCCAGACCCCAGTGTCCAGCCAGACATCTTGGGCTCCAAGCTGAGCCAAGAGGGACCCGATCCCGCGCTCTTGTCGGAAACCCACCAGGGGAAACATCCCTGCCCCACTTCCCACCAGCTCTAGGCGTCCCGGGGAGACCTTGACCTCAGTAGGTGGTGACCGACTGAAGACCAACAAATGGAAGAGAGCGTGCTCGGGAGGCGAGGTCCACGAGCTAGGATACCAGCTGGGTCCCCAGGTGGGGTGCGGCTGCGCCTCCCCGGGGCCACCTCTGCATTCCCGCGGCTTGGGCCTAACTGGGTCCCGGGTAGAGTAGATGGGGAGGCCACGCTGCGAATGAAGGCTGCCGCCTGGAAGTGGATTTTGTGAAGCCAGGGCTGAGATCAGGGTCCTGGAGTCCCGCCCCCGCCGGGGTGAGGGGAAATGCAATTTCGTTTCAGCGAGTTTCCAGGGATTTCTTGTTTCCAACTTCCGCGCAGTAGATGAACCAAGACCAAGTTTGTTGGGCCTGCGCCTATCCCGGCCCAATCCACACCCTCCCCAGTATTTTTTTTCTTGGCATAATTTACCCCCAGTCTTTGGAGGACCCACCGGGTCCTACCTGATGAAGAAAAAGGAGTAGATTTTTTTTTTCCTTTCCTCAAGGACGTTTGAAAACATTTGGATGAGATTAGATTGTGCACCTGAACCGCGCGTCTGGACATTCCGTCAAATCGTCACCAGTCGTGTAAAATTGAATTTCTTTTTATTCACATGGAAACTTTATTTATTTTAACTCTAATCTTATTTGCATCTATTATCTGTATTCACCAAGGCTCTCTTCCACTACAAAAATGCAGATGAAGTAAATCTCACATAAATCCCGCCCATTTGTGTAATTGGTATACTAAGTGTTTATTTTAAGTGAGAATAATTTAGCTACAAATTTTCTTAAGGAATAACATTCTTAACACATTAAAAAAAACTGAAAACTCTGATTTGCTTTTATGTTTGACAGTAGCTCTTGATTCCCCCAAGAGGCGCACGGCGAGTGCGGCTCTCTGGCGCCATCTAGAGCTCCTGCATAGGAGTCCGCGCTGTCGGCCTGGCGCTTGGCTTTTAGCGCTTGGAGACCTGCTTCTGTCGAGAACTCCACAGCCAAGGAATCAGGCAAAGAAAAGCGAGGTTTAGTGTTTTAGCTGGGGACAAGCCCCGTTTTGAGGGGACATTGCCTAGCAATGGCTCCAAAGGAAGAGGATTATTTCTGGAACACACTTACTGAAAAATCCAAGCAAAACAGACTACCACCTCACTTGGCCCTGGACCCAGCTTTCTTTCATTGTCTCATTTAGCATTCTTTCCTAGGCGATTTCAGGGTCTTCCAGCACTCCTAGATGAGAAAGCTGAGCGTTGTAGGTAGCGGCAGCGACGTGCACCCTGGGTAGAGATCCCGCGGTGGGCACAGCTTGCCTCGCACACTTCACCCAGCGTCCTAGGGTCCAGGGCTGTGGGACCATCGGGTCTGCCTGGACTACCCAGGACGGGCGGGAACGCAGTTTACCACTAGGTCACCAAGACCTCCTCAGCTTCCCAGAACCCCTAGCACAGAAGAGAACGCCAGAGTCTCACAGCTATGACCAGCCTGGACCCACCGAGCACCTCAACAGACCTCTGCAGGGTCTCCGTGCTCTGGGAGGCGACCACTGCTCGAGTGGAGCGCAGCCGGCATAGGGCAGCTCGACGGGGCCCCAGAGGGCGACCAGGAGCCCCCAGAGCCCTCGCCCCAGGCCCTCCCGACCGGTGCGCACCCCCTCCCAGAACAGACCCACCCCTTTTGTCCTTGCCTTTTCGAAACCCAAATCTGAAATGAGATAACAGTTGGGGGCGTTGGCCAATTTTCTCTTCTCTGTGCATCGCCCTGCCTCCCGCCGCCCCCTTCCCTCCTCTTCCTAGTCCACTACCCCTCCCCCATCCACAAGCTTTAGAAGGCTTGTAGGGACTTTCTCCCCTCCCCCTTCAGCAGTTATTGTGTTTTAATTTAAAAAGCAACACCTTCCAACCCCGGCGCCCGCCCGAGGAGGAAAGAAACGCAGTCTCCTGAAGCTGTAAGAAAGGAGATGAGGCTCCGGGGTGCCCGGCTCCCCAAACTCAAGCCAGGGAAATGCAGCGCGCTTCTGGGAACTCAACAGCCACCTTTGTAGCGGGTACTCGGCTGGGTTTGTATTTGCTGTTTTAATACAAACCCCGCCGCACTGCCTATTTCAGAGATGTGCTAATTACTACTTGGATAGCAGGGCGCAAAGTCCTTGTCCATTTCCCAGTACAAAGTAGGTTGCTAGAAAATTTGAAATTGCCTTTCAGCCTAAAGCTGCCTTACCTGAATGTCATAATTACAGTAATTATGTACATCCAAATTACATGCTAATTAAATTAGAATCAAATCGTTCTAAATCGAAATCAAATGAGGTAGTGAAGAATTAATCAATGACAACATAAATAGAGCGCTTCCTTCAGAGATATTTATTGTAACGATCCAAGGAGGAATTTGATCTGAAAAAGTCACCTGTTTATTTACTTTCAAATTAGTAATCAGTTATTATCCCTTCTCCATAATTTTAACCGTTCAGTGCTATTTACCCCCCACCCTTTCCAGACGCTGGAGTTTATAGAAATATGTATGAGGTAAATACATACAGACTTGCCTCCCCATATATTATTGGTATAAATATGTACGGTGGTTGGAACTCTTAAGATTTCTAAATGTCCGTGGGGACACATTCCTCCAGAGTCAGTTGGCCAGGATCCGGGAAAGCTTAACGTTTGAGCTGTAGGTTTTCCCAGACGGTAGCCTTCTTTCTCTTTGGAAATTCACTGTGGATTTTGCATTGTTTCGCAGGCATCTTGCCACTTCAGGGCGATTCATTGATGAAAGAAATGCAGAGATAGAGTGAGACTCCCTCAGTCCGCTTTCTTTTTGTCAATTGCTAGGAGAGTTGGCATTTTCTTCTTTTGCGCCAGGAGCTAGAGATTAGCATTGGCTTCCCTAAGCGCGGTCTTCACCTGTGGAGCCCTAGTGAGCAGAAAAATTCTCTTGCCTTCCAAGCCAAGGCGGGCGAGTGCGTCCTGCGACTCGCGCAGGGGACACACGAGGGAGGCCGGGCAAGCTTCAGCATGGACAGGGAGGCAAGGTCCAGGCCCTCGGGGGCGCTGCAGCCTCTCGGAGGGGCCTGGGAGTGTCTTCTGGTTGGGTTTGGGCCACCGCGGGCCAGCGCCAGGGAACCCATGCAAAAAGCTAAGCTGACCCTTTTTTGAAAGGCTTGTGGACGGAACATGGACGGTTGTGAGCCCCCAAATCCCCAGCTTCTCTCTGTGTGCTGTGTCCCTGGTTGCCAGGCGAGAATCCCGGAAAAGTCCCAGAGAATGCGGTGTGCCCTGGCATCTACGGATGGCCTGGCGACACCTGATCAGCCTATCCTTTGGGTTCCGTGTGATACCCTTTCAAGTGGAGTTCTGACCGGCTCCGAAGGCCTCGGCACCCCAAAAGCCGCTGCCAAGCAAAGGCTAGAGGTTTTCCCTGTCTTGAGTCGCGGGTAGACGACTAGTGGGCAGTTCGGTCAAATCTATTACAATCAGACCTTCGCGTCCCAGTCCGCACTTCTCTACAGTATTAGGTGCATCGTGGGGCTCTGGGGTGCTAAGTGTGAGGTGAAGCGAGGAGGGAAGGAAGGTGATAGGAATTCTCTGCTCCCTTTTCTGCCTCAGGAACCGGGTAGTAGAAAACTTCAAGTCAGGGAAGCGCTCAGTTCTCAGGGCACTTTCAGATCTGACCCTGTGGCAAAGGCCGCCATTGCAGACTGGTTAACACTTGTCAGGAAGTGGTAACTGTAGTAAATGTATCTTCTCAGAAAACCCAAATAAGATCGAAAGTATGTGTTCGCCTGCTCCTCGGGCTTCAGCACAGGGTGTGGAGGACGCGGCCTAACTGAGAGGCCTTCACCAGCATCTTGGCCAGTAGGTCAGAAGCATAAAATAGCCTGTGAGGATACTAAATTTTGTGATTGAAATCGAAAAACGCCTGCTGCAACAGCGGTACTGATCGGATCCTGTGGCCTCATTGGAAGAAAGATCTCTCCACAACCTTTCAGATTAAAAAAGCTTTCTTCATATTGCAACTGCATAATTCAAAGAAGATCCATGTCACACTACAAGGTGAGCCTTCCTGCCGCAGCAGCTTCTGCCTATTTGGGCAATTATTAAAAGAAATTATGACTAATTTACTATGTAGACATCCAGATAAACAAACCCCAACCTAACCACCCGCTTTCCCCTGGTCATTTGTAAATCGACAGTGCCTCCTACAGGAATTATCACGTCAGCGTTGCGTTAAACAGGCTAGGGAGAATTGGAGCATGTCCCTAAAATTCAAAATTTGTCCAATACCTTTGCATACAGGTTCAGATCGAGGGAAAAAAATGTCGCGAGTACCCAGATTTATTTAAAAGAGTTTCTCTATTAAGGGTAAGAAGAATGACATCTTTCATGTCTGGATTTGTGGAGTTTCCTTTGGATTAATTGAATTTAGAGGATTCTTCTTTGGCTACTTTCTCGATCATGCCCAGTCCCATCCCTCAGTATCGCCAGCACATGCAGACACAGTGAGCCGTTATTCCATGTTTTTGTGTGTGAGAATGCCTCCCCTTCCATCTGTAAGTTAGAACAGGCCCATTGCGGTTGTCTAGCATCTGTGGGTGGCCAAGGCCCAAACCTAAACTGCAGATGCACATGATCTGTAACCACTGGGAAATTTCTCTTAGAATTGGGTGGGTAAGATTAGCCCTTTTAAAATTATTCCCTTATGTTTTAATATTCTCAACAGGAAGGATTAAATTAGAGATTAAAATAAAAACCTTAGGGGCTACCTTGTAAAGTTAAGGGTGGTATCACATTTTGGTGAAAGTCAAAAGTATAAGAAAGTGTATTTCTTTAATTCATTCTTAATTATAGGATGCATTTCAACGTCTTTTCTTCATGAACACTATATGGTTTGGAACCCTCTTTTAAGGCAGTAAGTATTGCATAGGTTTTGACATTACAAAAATTATAAAGTCTAAAAAGGTGTACGGCAGGAAATAATCACTGCAACACTGATGAACTCGGTGTAAATTAGCCTTTATCAATTTCAAATGCATGCTTTTCTAAGTGAAGGAGTAGGATCTGAGGTGTGCTGAGATAGTAAAGGATATGGGAAGGAGTTCAGCTCCTCTCTAGTTCCCTTCATGTGCATAATCAAAGGACTATTTACATCGTAGATGCAGCTACATCACAGGACATCTGTTCGTGTGCATACAGAAGTATTAGATATGCAATAGTTTGAACTCCTTCCAAATTTATTTTCTTACAGTACTTGGAAGTTGTGATGGCCATCTAAATCATTTTTGTACTAGACAAGAGATGCTATAAAAAATAAAACCCTGATTTAAGAATAACACATTCACAATATGCAGAAAAGTTCTAGTTGCATATTATCTGCAATTTTTATTGAAATTTTCCATAGTTTTCTCTTTTCCTAATCCTTTGGAACATATGGCAAAATGTATAGATACGTTTTTTTAAAAAAACAAAACACCTTATATGTTGGCTTGGTCTACATAGTGAGTTTCAGGCTAGCAAGGGCTACATAGTAATGGGAGACCCTGTCTCAAAGAGGAACCCCTCCACTCCCAACATACACCTTTAAATACAAAATATCTAGTTTACATTATTTCTTTGTAATATGTTTTACCTCCTGAAGAAAAACTTTGCCCAGAAAGGCTATTGTGGGAGGAGGCAGAATAACACTCCCCCCCAAGATATACATGTTTCCAACCCCTGGAAGCCATGAATATGTTACATTTTCAGGTGCAAAGTTAAGGTTGATAATCAGTTGATCTTAAATGCGGACAGGCTATACTCACAGGGTCCTTACCAAATGAAGGAGGGTGTGGTTAGTGTCAGACTGACTCCAGGACTTGGAAACAGGGGAGTTCTCTTTGTTAGAAAAGGGAGCCAGCCACCAAAACTGGGCACCATGGATTTTCAGAAGGAAGACATTCTTCCCATGCCTTCATCTTATCCTAGTGAGACCTATGCCAGAATTCTGATTTTCACAACTGTTAAGTTTGAAGTTATTTTGTTTGCCAACATAGACAAATAACAGGACATCCAATTATAAATATCATACTTTTAAAGTCTTAAGGACACACTTTTTGATATCCAGTATTTTATTCACCCTAGTCAGTTTCAACAATGATTACATTTTGCTTCAAGCATATTCAAATCTAAAAATAACAAATTTGAATTGATAATTATTCAAGATTCTGTCACTGTTTTAATGGTGTTTCAAAACAACAACAAAATCACAAGAATTACGTACATATTTTAAATCTGGTTCAAGGCAGAAGAAACAACTACCAACAAGAAAACCACCACCACCACCACCACCACAACAACAAAACAAACACCACTTGTATCCCCTAAATTCCCTGTAAATATCTGCAAACGTAAGTTTGTGGTACAACCGTGCTTTAATACTTGAAACAACAGTTTACAGAGATGGAAAATGAACTGACTTTTTTTTTATTAGATAACAATGTGTATGTTAGCCCTTGCTAAAGATGTCCTTGATGCCCAGGTGGTTGCTCCGCAGCTCTGTTGAGCCTGCTTCCTCTCCCTTTATCTCCTGGGCGCTCAGCGCACACGCTCTCTTCTATGGTCACCTTCACCATGGCTTCTGGTGCCCTTTCTTCCCTTCTGCTCTTCACTAGGGCTCCGGTGTGTCCGGCTCCTCACCTCCCTGTGCTTCTGACGGCAAGGACTCCTGCTTCCGCTTCGCCGGCTGCTCTCAGTCCGGCTACGGCTCCGACTTCGGATTCCCCGATTTCTGTCAGACCCTTTCTTCTCTGGACTGTGCCGGTGGCTTCTGGATGTCCGGTCAGCAGCAGAATGGACCCACATGCTATTCTCCCCTGAACTCTCTTGTTTTGGAAACCTTAATTTTTCCTGGGCTTTTCCCCTGTCGCTATGACTGCTGGAAAGTTCTTTATAAAGCATGTTCTTAGACGTGTCCTCCTTACAGTCGCTGGGTTCACTTTCAGAACGTTTGGTTTTCTTCTTTTTCTTCCTCTTTTCTTTCTCTCTTTTCTTTTCTTTGTTATCACTCTCACTGCTGCTATCTGATGTCTCCGAGGAGGAGGAAGAGGAGGAGGAGGAAGAGGAGGAAGAGGAAGAAGAGGAAGGGGATTTGGTTTTACGTTTTTTGTGCTTATTTTTGCTCTTCTGTAACTTCTTCTTTTTCTTATCACTTTTCTTTTTCTTTTTTTTCTTTTCAAGTCTATCCAATTTCCTGTCGTTGGAAAGAAACAGTTCTTTCATCAACAAAGAAGAAACAGTTAACAGACTACATCTTCTTAGATGCTACTAAAAATGGTGTCCACATCTGAACACATTATTTACTTTATTTAATGATAAACCACTTTCTTTCCTTTAAACTATTCAGGCATGTAGATATTGAGTAGAATGTAAATTAAGCCAGCGTCCTAACTATGCTTCCCTAGGAATCCCTTATCCTTTTGATAAAACAGTGACATTGAGTCAGAGCATGAAATTATTTAGCATTCTAAATAAAATGCTTCTCGGATTTAAAGAAAACCTGGGAAAGATGTGCAGCACTAATTGGACCTATGCACAGTCAATCTTGTATGTATGTTTTAAGTGCAGAAATATTAACTAACATTATTGCCCAGCAGTGGTGGTATACACCTTTAATCTCAGTGCTTGGGAGGCAGAGGCAGATAGATCTCTGTGAGTTCAAGGCCAGCCTGGTCTACAGATTGAGTACCAGGAAAACCAGGGCTAGAGAGAAATTCTGTCTTGAAAAATCAAAACCAAACCAAAACAACATTAATTATCAAACCTAAGGATTATCTATACATTCTGATTTAGGATATACTTTGATGTTTTATTATATAAAATAGTTACCTACTAGTTCTCATCAACTATCTAGTTTTAGAAATAGAGCAGCTCCACTGTTTTATGAACTTTCAGTCTCGGAAGATAAACTGTTTCGATGGAAGCTGAGTTACTACTGTGAGACTCCAGTCTCTGCACCGGGCTCTGCATACCATTTTCCATTTACTGAAACATGGTGAGCGCCCTCTATTGGACTCAGTGCATAATTTTTGAATTCTTTAGCCCACGTGCAGTATGTCTAACAAACTTAAACGTTATTATAAATTTAAACATTCTTTCAGTATTCCTCATAAAACTTCACAAAATTAAAAAAAGAAAAAAAAACCAGTAAAAATATTTTCCAAGAACAAGTGGTATGCAAAGATATATATAGATTTATTAAGAAAAGGAAAAGCTACAAGTATATCTACTTTCAAATTAAACACTCTGAAAGCTACAATAACTTAGGAGTATAATCTGAGGATGCAAACACTAATTTTCTTACTATTGAAAAGACAAAACTTTTTTTACTACGCCGAGGAATCAATCAATCTGTGCAACACACCGTCCAGGCATCCGAGCTCTCTCTCTGCATAAGCGCTGAATGCAGAGCCCAGGGGACCCAGAGACAAAGCCATCCCACAGATCCCACAGTCTCCTCAGCTACCTGAGGAGCTTCTGCTTCTGCTTGGTGGTGAGCGACTTTAAGAACTCAACTTCAGGGTCTTCTTCACAGTCACTTGCGACATAGTCCTGAGTCAACAAAGACATCCAAGTGCCAGATTTTAGATGAGTTAGTTAGTAGATAGAAAAGAAAACACGGGGCTGGTGAGATGGCTCAGTGAGTAAGAGCACCCAACTGCTCCTCCAAAGGTCCAGAGTTCAAATCCCAGCAACCACATGGTGGTTCACAACCATCCGTAACGAGATCTGACTCCCTCTTCTGGAGTGTCTGAAGGCAGCTACAGTGTACTTACATATAATAAATAAATAAATCTTTAACAAAAAAAGAGAAAAGAAAAGAAAACACTTATAACGGAGAGTTTCCTGTTAGAGACATACCAGACGTGGCGTACTTGGACTAGGAAGTGTGTGTGTGTGTATTATAAGATTTAAACAGGTATGTTCTAGCTGTGAAGCGGGATGCAAAGTTTACAGCTGCTCTGCAGGTCTTGGAAACTATGAGGAAGTAAAGGTAAATACAGACAGCAGCTTTTCAGCAGGCTTCTGTTCTCTCCTCCACACTCACACACACTGTCTCAATACAGCATCTTTCGTTTAATGAAATATAAAGCTAAGCATCTTGAAGCATCTAGAGCTCCATAATAACACTTGTCTAACATGCACACAGCACTGGGTACCAGCCCCAGAAGTACAGACACCTGGACTAAAAAAAGACCATGAAACTTAGATCAAAATATCAGTAACTTTAACTTTACAATTACAGTTATTTATTATCAAATATGCAATAAAACATCCTTTACTACTCACACCAGGACCAGTGAGATGTGTGTAAGGGCACTTGCCACCAAGCACCATGAGCACAGCACATGGTAGAGAGAACCGACTTCTCCAAGTTTTCCTCTTAATTTGCACACAGACACACACACATACACACACACACACACACACACAGCGTGCTCATACAGGTACACACATGCACAGGCTCTTACATGCATAAAATGCAGTAAGTTGAAAAACTCTTAACTTTCTGAATTTGTGAAGAGTTTAATAAATAAGGATTTTCTATAATGCTTAGGGAGCTGTTTATAGAGTTCTTTCTATTGGCTCCATTTGATGCCATTTCAAGGGTGTGTTAGCAGGAAGGAACAAACAATCCTATCACCAGTTCAGTTAGACATTTTATCCACATAAACCCAAAGGAGCCATTTCATTTATTAAAATATAGGTTTATAAACAGCTTCTCACTTAGGTTAAAGTAATAAAGAAGCAAAATCAAAATACATTTAAAGCATTTTCTTTGCTCTCTCTTACTTTCCTATGGATATATGCATATTGGAAAACATTAAGTAGCAATTCACAAGCAATCACATTTAGATTTCTAGACATTTTCAGCTTACTGATAAAAAGATCATTACCTGTGATGGATCATTTGCGGTCAAGTTTCTCCCCAGTACATTTCGTTTCAGTGCAAACCCACTGTTTCTCATCTCCGCTATTAGCTCCGAGGGGTGCATCGACGGCCCTGTTCACAAAAATCACAGTTTGAATGTATCATTTATATCTCTCTACCTTTTTTGGACTCCACAGTAGGAATGCAGTTGAAGCTTTGTTAAGTAAAATCACAGCTAAATCAACGCAATAATCTTCTGCTGAGCAAATAATCAGATATGATTTTCTAAAACAGCAGTCTGGGGACTCAGAATAGAAAATAATTGCATTTTTCCTTATGTGCGTGGAGATGCTTGGCTTATGTAACTCTGTCATATTGAAATGTCCACTTAGAAGTTTTTAGTATAAAATTGAAACAAAATAATGAAAAACTACAATTAAACTTTACTGGTTATTCTCAGTAAGAATTAAAAAAAATCAAATATCAATACTGAATAAACTACCATGTGTTTGTGGTCTCTCTCTCTCTCTCTCTCTCACACACACACACACACACACACACACTCAGTTGTTAATTACATTTATCTATGTACCTGGAATTTGACACTTCTAGTGACTAGGGTTGGTGACAAATCACTTCAGGCTAGCTCTCAGTGTGTGTATTTTATATTTTCTGCAGACTGCTGTTTTCACTTGTGCAACAATATCCCAAGCTGGAAATTGAGCTGCTTTGTGGCCACATAATATGCACTAATGAAATATTTTAAAAAATGTAAAGGTCGGCTCCCTTTTCAAAGCCTTGGGACTCAGGGTAGGAGAAACTTTATATTCTCATCTCATTTTGCTTCTCAAGCAGATCACAAACCAGGTGACAACACACGGTCTCAGATGACACATCTATGATAGAACTATAATGTGGGGAGAGAACTGCTGCCAGCAAACATTTCATAGGAGAAGGTGAGGACAGACAAAGCACCCAGAAAGAGATTCCAAGTTTGTTGATCAAATCGTTTGTCCTTCCCCTCCTGGTTGGGTCTTCTGCCACTTATTTCAGTGCTCAGCTACAGGCTACTCAAAGCAGAAGTCAGCACGGCTCAAGTCTCTTCACTGATCAAAGCAGTTTTGATGAAAAAATTTTAGGCAGACCGATCCCTCCCTGTAACAGGCCTCCTGTTCTTTTAGGATTACCAAGAACTAACTGTACACCTGCTGCTCTGTGTTCTAGGGATGAGGCACATAATGGTGGGGGTGGGGCATCACCCATGATTGGAGTATGGGGGTTAAAACTAATTTCTATGGATCTTTTTTTAAAAATTTGCTCGCTAGCATTAATAAAACCTTAAATAAAATTTGAATTTTAAGTATTAAATGCCTGAGAATGGCATAAAACCACTCATACAACTAACAGCTTTTAATGAGAAACAAGACTCCACTTAGGTTGCCTTTCAAGTTTCATCTGTAGGAACATAATTATATAAAGCATAAATGGGCCTTATTAGTAAAATTATATTTTTCTTGTCAACTTTAATTGACATAAGACAAACCCAGAAAGCCACATATTGGAGCTCAAGACTACATAGAGCACCTGCCCAGCCTGAAGAGGGTTCTGGGTTGGGTCCCCAGAAACACAGACAAAGGCAAACATGATAAGGATTAGGAGCCTGGCTCTTAGCATAAGATGTTACATTAAATTTTTAATAATCTTCATTACAGGATGGATAATTTTAATATTTTAGAAACAATGTCTTTATAGCAATTCTAACTACTTGAAAATGATTTTTCCTGTGTGACAGAAATAAGATTATGAAACAAGCATTCCTATCTTAGCATGTCTTTCCACACTATAGGACTGTTAAGAACAGTGCTTAGCCACTCACTCAACAAAAGTCTTACTATCAACAGCACCCACTGCTCTCAACTATCTTATGATATTCTTCAAAATTATAAAAGTGCTTAGAAGAATTTTCTGAAATTATGTATAGGTGTGTACGAGTGTGACAGTCAGAAGACAGTCTGAGAGGCCGGTCTCTCCTCCTACCTGTGGCTTCTGGGGATCAAGCTCAGGCCATCAGCTTTAGTGGTACCGGATGGTGAGTCATCTTTGTAAAGGGAACTGAACTGGACTTGCTAGTCAGCTCCCCTGCCACTGTGCTCGCCTGCCAGCCCAGAGGCAAGCGCTCTTCCAGTGCTTTTGTACTTAAATCTCAACCATCAAAAGCTTGAGGTTTAAAGTTCTCGGTTTAGAAGATGTGACAAGGCAGGTTTAATTAAGATATATTTAGCAAGACATTTTTATACTTTCCATGTCACTGTGACAGAGGCTATGCAGAATTATGCTGACAAAACTCACTCTAGCTCTTTGAAAAGTCAAAACAGAAACAATAAACATGTATGCATGCGTGTGTACATTGTTAAAAAAAAAGCATAAACCTATGTTTGTGTACATAGGGTTCTCTCCTTTGACCATACTCTGGATCAGGTCTCAATACTATAGCGCTGGATGCCGTGAGATATCATCCCTGGCAAACAGACACACTGATAAACAGACCACTCAACAAGTATGCTCAAATCTAGGCCTCTGCCACAACGTCTGCACTGGCAGCACTCACTTCTTTCCTCCCCCCACTTTATCACATTAGCTGGGTCCACAGCACCACCACTTCCATGAAGCAGAATCTTTTTCAGGAGAGGGAAGCAAGGGCATTGAGACAGGACCTTATGTAGGTCAGACTGGCCTTGAACCTGCTGTGTAGCTGAGAATGACCTGGAACTCCTGTCTCCCTGGCTCACAGGCACCTGGATATCTTTCTGTCCTTTCCTGAGGTGAGACTGCCTGTGTGCATCTAGGGAATCACTGGTCTCCCCTTTACTCCATACAAGGGCATACACTATCTAACAGGGACACTAGTTATAGTACACTATTCAACAGAGAGCTAGCTAGTGGGAACTATCAGAAAATATCTCATACTTACATCCAATTTCTTACTATAGCATAACAATTTTGCTTTTAAGAAAGCTTACAGAGGGGCTGGAGAGACAGCTCAGGCATTAAGTGTATTTGCTGCTCTTGCAGAGAATGTGGGCCCCAGAATCTACACAGAGGCTTACAACAGGCTTTCATCAACAAAGCCAAGGGATCTTCTATCCCCTTCTGGCCTGCATGGGAAGTAGGCATGAACATGATACATATATGGATATGCAGGCACTCATATATGCACATTGAAAACATATCTAGAAAGCTTATCAAAAGTTGTCTTTTTAAGAAGACTAAAATAGAAGCCAAGTATGGTGGTGCACACCTTTAATCCCAGCAACTTGGGAGGCAGAAGCAGGTAGATCTCTGAGTTCAAGGCCAGCCTGGTCTACAGAGTGAGTTCCAAGGACAGCTAGAGATACAGAGAAACCTTATCTTAAAAAAAAAAACAAAAACAAAAACAAAAAAAAAAACCCAAAAATTAAAAGGGGGGGGGCAAAAAAGAGACAACAATTAAACAAAACAAGGTATAACGGCATATATTACAAAAATGTCCTAATGAAACTCACTACTTTGTATGCTATCTTAAACAATAACAATAAAAAGAGCAGGGAATGCAGCAGGAATATGGAGCGTAAGTCCCAGGGAAAAGTGAACAAGGCTATTAATAACGTGTGTGGGTGATGTTTATTTATAAAGACGGGGATGTTCTATGTATGATTTTTCTAAAGGTTATGCAAGAACCAACTGTACTGAACTGTACTCAGCTGTGCCATCCTCAGGCTTTTCCTGACACACTGCCAGTTCATCTTAGGGAGGCTGGAGACAATAGGGCTCCTTACTGCCCTTACCCCAAGGGTCATGCTGAAGAAGCTATCAGTCTCAATAAGACATAGAATGTAAAGGAAAATTAAACACTCATGTGGCCAAAAATTACAAAGGCGAGGAAATATCAAACTATCCTATTGTATGCTAGTCAAAATTACTGTTTTTTAAAAACAACCTTGCCTTACCGAATCAATATAAAGATCTAGGACATATTTGATATTTTTATTTTTTATGTTTCCAACTTAACTCACATGTAAAGCTAATTCATAAGCTGAAAGGAGTGTCAGACTCCTCTGTGTTGTGAGACCATGAAGCATCAGAACTTGCTATTCCCTTTAAATTAATTACAGGAATACAAATGCTCTGGTTATCTGTGAGCCTCAGAAACAATACACCGAGGGATACTGGTATAGTCTTGCTTGGCACATATAAAGACTGTGGTCTGATCCCTAGCAACCCAGAAACTGGACAACTGGACATGGTAGTGTACACCTGTAATACCATCATTTGGGATACTGAAGCAACAGATCAATTAAGGTCCACAGCTACACAATGGCTGCACCCGAGTCAGCCTGGGCTATATGTCTCAAAGAACCAGAGGAGGAGGAAAAGAGACTATGCATGAAGTTCAAGAATAAGTAAAGAGTTAGAAGTTAGTGCTATGAGAGGAAGCCAACTGAAAAGGGCAGCCAGGCATTTTCTAGGGTGAAGGTAACGGTCTCTTGACTTGTTGAGGATGTAGTTAGCAGGTGCACTCATCTGCCAAACTCAAGTCTGACACTCAAGAGTAGTGCATTTTAATTTTAGACAGTTGTAAGAGGCTGTGTGTGTGTGTGTGTGTGGCACACACTTCAATGCTAGCACTTGGGAGGGAGAGGCAGGCAGATCTCTGTGAACTAGAGACCACCTTGGTCTACATAGCAAGTTCCAGGTCAGCCAAGACTATAAAGTGAGACCCTGCTCAGCAAACAACTTATAACAGTACATTTAGTCAGGAGTGATTATGGAGTGGTGGTTCTACAGACTCCAAACTGTATCTATACATTAAATATCTTCTATAAGGGGAGTGCTGCATGGAGAATATGAACTTCAGACACAACATAGAAAATGATTTTTAAGATCTGTCTTACTAAGACTTTAGGAGAGTCCTGTTTTTATCTTCAAGCTTGTAATATTTTTGAGAAAATTAGTTCATAGGAAAATACAACTTCCTATTATAAGATGTTTAGAAGAGATAGATGATAACCTTTGATGTTTTGAATGGTTAGGGAAATTCTCCATTAACACACTTGCTAAATAAACTTTTACCTGCTAAACATGTACACTGAAAAAGGCAATCAGGATAGAAAATGTTAAGACACAGGCCCTATTTCAGAAAAAAAAAATATTCCAGGATAAAACTAAAAACTCAGGGTCTTTTCCGACTTGAGAGGGTTGGGAAAGGGTGAGAGCGGGGCCTTCTGAGTGGAACAGGGTGAAGGTTCACAGTGTTTACCAAGTTTGGTTTGCGCAGAAGAATCCGTACTTACAAGATAAACTAAATTTCATTCTTTACCTGGATAAGCACAACGAATTTCCTTTACTTGACAGTAGTGGATGGAACGAGGGTTATAGAAGTGAGACTTAATGGGGCCAGGAGACAGCTTAGTCAATAAAGTGACTGCAGGCACACATGAGGAAATGAGCTCAGATCTCTAGTACTCAGGTAAAAGGCTGAGGTGTGGTGCTGTATGTCTGTAATCCCAGCACCAGGAGGGAGACAGAAGGGTCTGTGGGGCTCAACCCATGTGTGTACATGCACATACACAGAGACTTAGGACTGTGTTCTGAGATTCAAAACCCCCTTCGAGATTATGAGAGCTGTGTCCTCCATTAGTATCAGACATGCCTTTAACAAGAAGCAGAGACATTTATTGATAGAGTAAGACTATAATCAATTTGCAGGCATCAGTAGACTTTCAGGGGCTGGAGGGCTGGCTCTGGGGTTAAGCACACTTGCTCTTGCAGAGGACCTAGATTTGGTTTCCAGCATATGGTGGCTTTCAACCTCCTTTAACTCCAGTACCAGAGAATCTAACACCATCATCTGACCTCTGCAGCCACCATGCACACATGAGGTGCACAGGTATACATGCAGGCAAAATACTCATGAAAAAGAGAAATAAATCTAAGTAAAGAGAAACTATAAAATGGAAAAAAAAAAAACTATGTAAAGTAGACGGCTGGGTTAGGGCTATGGCAGAGAGCACTCTGAGTACACCCAAGGCTCGGGTCTAACCTTCATTATGGGAAGGGGAGGGAGTGGGGAGGTGATGGGGAAAGAGGCTGACTTAAAGTGTTGAAAGAAAAAGACACCAACAAAGAATTCAAAATTCACTGACAAGTGAAAACCTCAGATCAAGTAAATGAATGAGGAATTTGTTTGGAGCTAGACTCATAGGATATATTAATATAGTCCAGACTTACAGGCTATAGTAAAAGTAGCTCCTCGGAGAAGGATGGAGAAAGGGGCATATCATGTAACCAAAAAAGCTAGAGGGTCAACACTAATTTAGCACTTACAGAACTCAAAGCAAGTTTCTTGGTTAAGGTTACTAGTGCTGTGAAGAGAGACTTTGACCATGGCAATTCTTGTAAAAGAGAGCATTTAATTTGGGCTTGCTTACAGCTTCAGAGGCTTAGTCCATTCTTACTATGGACAATAGTAATGCACAGTGGCATGAAGGCAGACATGGAACTGGAGACGCAGCTTAAGAGTTCTACATCCTGATCCACAGGCACCACAAAGAGAAAGACACTGGGCCAGAAGTTTGTACATGCCTAATGACAGAGTATCAAAAAATGGGAAGGAAAACTAATAGACATATTTTTTTTTCTTTTTCTTTTTCTAGAAATAGGCAAAGCCACTATTACTTTTGGAGGCTTTGACATCCTTCTACCAGTTGATGGATCCAGCAGGCAGAAAATCAGGAAGTAACAGTGGACTGATCCATGCAGCTAATCTAGCTAACACATATAGGTTTTATCCTACTGAGAGATATGTGCTTTTCTCACACCAATCTATGGTAGTCACCAAACAGTAAATATTCTGGGCCACATAGCTGAATAAATGAAAAGGGATGGAAACTGTACAAGGCCGACTCCCAGATCACAAAATGTAAACTATAAATCTGTAACAGAACAGCAGAACAATATTTGGAGGTAAAGAAACAGACTTGTAAACAACACACAGCAAGGAGGTGTCAGGAGAGAGTAGAAAAGTATTTTGATTTGAGGAAAATAAAAACATAACAGCTGTCTACTAAAAGAACTTGGATGGCTTTCATCTCCAGTTGAAGAAAGCATCTCCATATTTGAAACTTGTCAACTATACAAAAAGTAGATACCTGGTAAGATGGATTCAGGATTGGCAACTCTTGCTATGCAAGCTTGATAATCTGAGTTTGACCAGTGGGACCCACATAAGGTGAAAGGAGAGATTCAACTCCACAAATAATAGCTTAAGGAAACCAACCAACCAACCAACCAACCACAGTTGATAGAACAGTTTATGTTACTAAGGTGAGTCAAGATAGCTCAGGTTACGGAGTGGCTAGGGATGGTGGCTGGACACATCAGGAAGACAAACCACATGGTCAGCTTTGAGCCTGGTGATCACAGCGCTGCGGGAAGGATGGGGAGGGGCTGAAGACGAGTTCAATCATGGAACATGATCAAATCTATAAAACTGAACTCCCTGGCCATTCACATGTGTAGCACATCGTTCTTTATCAGTACACAGGAGGGAGGCCTTTCTGCAGGAAGCACAGCAGAAGTATTGTGCTTGTTATCAAGCCATGTGTTACAAGGCTCATCAGTGCTGGCCTGCTTTCTGCTATAACCTACAGTCCTAAGAAGAATGCTTCCTGAGTTCTGAGAGTTAGTACTCCTGGGCTGCCATAGAGGGAATCCTGATTGGCAGTGGTTTTGGTGAGTAGTCTGGAAACTCCCAACCCTGAAGCACCTGCTGTCTCAGATCATGGTAGTCTTTTTGAGATGTTCTGACCTAACTTGGGTAGTTAGTTTCAGAAATCACTACATAGAGAAAAAACCCAAAACACCAAAAAACCTAAACCAATGCAATAAAATTTACCAAAAAATCACAGGATACAGTAAAACACATGCTTAGAGAGATGACTGTACTATTGGATGCACATTTTAGGAAATAAAGAAGATTTAAAATTAATTCCACAAGGCAGTAAGATGGCTCGTAGCCTAAAGACCCAGGTTCACCCCAGTAAACACATAGTAGGAGGCAACTGACCTGCTTCCTTCCAACCTCCCACCCCCAAGCTGGCCTCTGACCTCCACCTATGTGCACACTCACACACACACAATGAATGGATGTAGGAAAACATGTTTACATCAGTTCTGGGGCTAGAGGTGTAGCTCAACGATAATGCATTTAGCTAGTACACACTAAGGCCATGGTTAGATCTGCAACATCTCAAAAAAGCCCAATCCAAAATCAAATGCTTTGCCCTAAGGAACAACAAACTAAACACAGAATAAACAGGAGAGAAAAATTCACCACACTGAAATCTGCTTTCTGGAAAGACCACTAACACTGAAAAAGTTCTAGCCAGGCTAGGCAAGTAAAGAGAGGAGATTTGATACCTAATAACAGGAAAGAATGAAGGGACATCACTACACATCCCAGGTGTATTAGAAAAGTAATAAAGGAACATGTTAAAGAATTCTGTGTCATGGAGTTTTAAAATAAACCAATGCCTTAGAAGACAAAAATCTAAGGACACTCACTCAATTAAAGAAATTTGATAAATAATAATAATGACCTTTGAAGATAAAAAGCTTCAGACTTAGATCTATGCACTAGCCAAATCTATCAAACATCTAAAGGAGAATATAAAAGAATAAAAACAAACAAACAAAAAACGTCAAGCCAGTATTTCTCACAAACACAAATATATAAATTTTTAAAAACATATTAGCAAATGATTGCAACAACTTATACCATAACCAAGTGGTGTTTAATCCAGATACATAAGGCTGGTTTAACATCTGAAATTGATTCATGTAGCTGGGGGTGCTGTATGCACTGTAGCTGGGGGTGCTGTATGCACTGTAGCTGGGGGTGATGCATGCACTGTAGCTGGGGGTGATGCATACACTGTAGCTGGGGGTGCTGTATGCACTGTAGCTGGGGGTGATGCATACACTGTAGCTGGGGGTGCTGTATGCTCTGTAGCTGGGGGTGATGCGTGCACTGTAGCTGGGGGTGATTCATGCACTGCAGCTGGGGGTGCTGTATGCTCTGTAGCTGGGGGTGATGCATGCACTGTAGCTGGGGGTGATTCATGCACTGTAGCTGGGGGTGATGCATGCACTGTAGCTGGGGGTGATGCATGCACTGTAGCTGGGGGTGATGCATGCACTGTAGCTGGGGGTGATGCATGCACTGTAGCTGGGGGTGCTGTATGCACTGTAGCTGGGGGTGCTGTATGCACTGTAGCTGGGGTGCTGTATGCACTGTAGCTGGGGGTGCTGTATGCACTGCAGCTGGGGGTGCCGTATGCACTGTAGCTGGGGTGCCGTATGCACTGTAGCTGGGGTGCCGTATGCACTGTAGCTGGGGTGCTGTATGCACTGTAGCTGGGGTGCCGTATGCACTGTAGCTGGGGTGCTGTATGCACTGTAGCTGGGGTGCCGTATGCACTGTAGCTGGGGTGCTGTATGCACTGTAGCTGGGGGTGCTGTATGCACTGCAGCTGGGGGTGCTGTATGCTCTGTAGCTGGGGGTGATGCATGCATTGTAGCTGGGTGTGATTCATGCACTGTAGCTGGGGATGCTGTATGCACTGTAGCTGGGTGTGATTCATGCACTGTAGCTGGGGTGCTGTATGCACTGTAGCTGGGGGTACTGCATGCACTGTAGTTGGGGTGCTATAAGCACCTGTAGCCCCAGTACTTGAGAGCCAAAGCAAGAGAATCTAAAGTTTGAGGTTGGTCAGAACTCCCCGGTGAGTTCTGGATCCAATCTGCTAAAAAGCTAAATGTATAAAATCAATTAATGTATCTCACCAATCATATTATCAGGCTAAAATGGAAAACACATATGATCATATAGTACACTTACAATAATAACGAAGTTGACCATTACTAAATGGTGCATTTTACTGATCTGTAACACTAAAAGCCAGTGACTGGCATTACCAGAGCTTTAGGACTGGTTCATTTACTTTCAGAACTGGTAAAGGGCTAAATTAAATGGTGGGTGTGATGGGTGGCTAACAAGCAGGCTGAAGCAGGTTGGCATTAGCCCCTTAAGAGTGCTTCCGCCCTCTACACAGAGACTACATAGGGCTAACATCTGCATCCTAAAGACAGAAGCCTAAAAGTCAAACAAGCAAGGATATGCAAAATCTTACCTAGGAAAAGTAAGCATTTAAGAAATAGAATTTCATTCTTTTATTTCATGAAGACAACCTGACCCACTGTTTTACAGTTAACGACACAAAAATGTATTTCTTTTGGGCTGGAAGGTTTATTATATGATCATCCATCTACTGTGTGTTAAGCATAATAGTAAGCTCTACTCCATCAAAGAGTGGACTACCCCAAAACAGGTAAGTCTACAGACACAAATGAGACCTGTAGAGAGAATCTCTTATAAGCATCACCTGTCAATAAAAAAGCTGATGACAATGAGCTGAGGTAGGAAATAGGAGGTGGGACACTGGCAGGGAGAGAGAGGATTCTGGGAAATAGTGAAAGAAAAAAGGAGACTCAGAAAGAAAAGAGAGGTGGACCACAGAGACGGACATAAACCAACGGGTAGACGAGCTGGGAGATGCTGAGAAGCAGGCCGGGGCTACAGAGAGGTAACGCGCCAGCACGTGATCAGGGACTGAGCTACAGCTTATGGTCTCGGCACTGGATAATCAATAACCAGTCTCAGAGAGGGCGTTCTGGGAGCAGGACCGGGAAGGAAAAACAAAACTTAAAAATTATTCAAGCAGAGACCAGTGGCTGCCTTCCCTGAGAACTAAACGGTGAATGAAAGCTAAAGGGTAAGTTTCTTTTTGGTGTACTGAAAATGTCCTAAAATTGACTGCTGTAGATATAGAACTCTGAAAATGTATTAAAAGCCATAGAACTGAATTGTTCATTTGAAATTGTAGCTCAATAAAGATGATGAAAAAACCACTCTACTTTTTCAAAAGAAGTTTAATTATAAGTTAAAAGTTAAGAGTCAATAGTAAGAATAAAAGTGTCGGTCTGGGCAGAGTGCTACCCAGCATGCATGGAGGCCTGAGCTTGGTCCCCGCACTGCATGCACCAAGAGGGATGGCTCTCGCCTGGAATCCCAGCACTCAGGAGGTGGAGGCAGAAGAGCCAGAGTTCAAAGTAACCCTTGGCTACGTATCAGGGAAAGCCAGGCTTGGGCCACATGACCACTGTTAGAAAGAAAAAAAAAAAGCTACCCACTATAGACTATGTATGTGGGCTAGCCACTTAGGTATACTGTATGAGACGTGTTTTATAAGACATCACCGCTGAAGCTTACAAGTTTTGGAGGTAATTTTGATGTGTCTGAAGTGGATGGAAACTTACAAACTTAAGATGATCTTATCAGCAGAAAAGATATTCTAAACCAGCTTAGCCCAAAGAAGCATTTTGATTGCCTAATTTAACTCTGTAAAGGAGAAGCAAATCTTATAGCTGGTCTCTGTAAACCTCACAGCTGGAATATTCCAACAGCACCTTGCAGTTTCCAGTGATCAAAGTAAGTTACTTTATATACTATACTACGAATTTCATAATAGAAATAATGGAACACCAGGGGGTGCGGTTATCATGAAATAATTACACTCCTGGGAGATTACAGGCACAAGGCTGTACCCCAGGGGTGTGATTATCCCATGATAACCACATCCACTGAAATTGCCTTATTGCAAAAATAATCTCTATTCACTGGCGGGACATTATTCAATAGGTGATTTTTTTTTTTTAAATGAAAAGACGTTTTTTAGCTTGAATCAGCAAGTGGATTAGGAAATCGGTCAGTTTATCTTTTACTGCATTCAAATTCAGAACACACAGCCATTGTTTGTCTTCTACTTGATATAGCAGTGTTTGGATTCTGTTTTTGAGGAGCTTTTAAGAGTTCCTGTTAGCTTTCATTAAGTGCTAGCATTAAACTCAGGTCAGACTTTAAAGGCACTGTTTGTTAATGGAGCAATGTGATGTAAAATACCCAATCCCCTATGTATAATTTTTAATTCTTCTCAAATAATATTCATTTAAAAAATCTGAAATGTGATTTATTTTCACTGTTGGAGATACAAATAAGAAAATGTATGGGGCAAAGTATCTTAGGCGATTCTATCAGTCAAATAATAGCAATGTTAACATTTTGATCTATTTTCTGCCAACACGTTTTCTAAATTATGCATTTCATTCCAAGCTTACCGGAAGAAGAAATACAGTTTAACTACTGCTTAATTAAGTAATTAATTACAAGTGCAGTGGTGCTAGGGCTCAAATGCAGGGCCTCATACAGTGTAGGCAAGGCCTCTACCACTGAACTCTGGTCTTACTGTATTATACCCTGTCTTTTTATCTGACTAAATGTTGTAAACAATATCCATATCACTAAGAAATCTTTGTGTCATCATTTATCTGAACAGGGTCTCACTGTTCATCCCTGGCTGGCCTAGAACTTACAGAGATCTGATCACCTTTCCCTCCTAAGTGTTGAGATCAAAGCATGCACCAGCAAGCCAGGTTTCTTCCTGTCATTTTAATTGCTGCACAGTAAATAGCCATGGTATTAATACCCACATTTATTCACTTAATACCTTGTTATGGCATACTTAGGCATTTTTGCTCTGCACAATACAAAATTTTTAATGACATATTCATGATTATTTCCTTAGGATAAAAATTGATGATTTTTATAAATTCTGCAAATTAAGCAAATAGAAATAACTATGATCATGTTGAATCTCAGTTGTTCTTATGTGTGGTTTAAGCAAATGGTTCTCAGCCTTGACAATGCGTCAGGCTCAGATCAGGCCTCTCCTTCAGAGTCAGCTCACTATGCAGCTCACTCTTTCTGCCTCAGCTTCTCAGGAACTGGCATTAACCTAGTCATGCCCAGTCATCGCCACTGGGAACTTGCGTTAGTTCATGAAATCGGAGCACAGGTGGGAAACATCCTACTCTATTTTTATCTTCATTTAATCAGTTAGTGCCTTCTGACAATCCTAGTCTACATGACACACAGAATCAAAGTCTCTATGTATTTATTCTTGTACTTTCATCTTGTCAATTTGGAAGGAAAAAGTGCAAATGGAAATTTCCCTAATATCATATTTCTATAAAGGCTGAGGCAAGAATGAATTCAGTCTGTTAGCTATTTCTGATTATGAACACAGCCTTTACAGCACGTAGTAACTGAGCTCCTATAATTTTGAAAGTTAAGTTTAATATGGGAATATAAAGGAAAACATTACTGTTCTGAACACCATCATAGGACATTCAACGCTGAGAGGATCAAATTTTACATTTAATATAAGATAGAAATCACCTGTAATCTTACCAAATTAACATACTGACTCTTTTCACTCTATCCTTCCAGTTCTAACAGACATACATGTGGTTTATATTAGACTCACAGTCCAGATTAAATCAGTGAACCTTAGCACACCCAACACACTCAAAGTTTATCTAGCCTATTTCCCTACGATTAGATTATATGGCAAGGGAAAATGAGAAATGTTGAAAATACAACCCCCCTTAAAAAGCTATTTCAGTATATCTTTTATTTTCCTCCAAACTACTCCCCTTCCCACAGAACGCAGATACACTATGCTGAGACTTCAATTTTCCCCACAACAGCTTTCCCATAGCCACACCACAAGCATCGTTGGGCTGGTAGAGAGGACTTCCCTCTGCACGCTCTCATTTACGAACATTCTCTGATGGCGCTTGGAAGCTAAAACTAAAAAAAATACTTACAAACTCATCTCTGTGTGCATGTGTGCATGTGCCTAAGTGTAGTCTCTTTGCAGGCAATGTGTTATATGCAGTGACCGTGGACCGTGAGCCACTACCTGGGTGCTGAGAACTCCACCCATGCCTTCTGTAAGAGCGGTAAGTGCTCTAACTGCTGAGCCACTTCTCCAGCTCCAGGAAGTTAGTATTTAGACAAATACCTAAGTGCTTCCTTAGACCAGTGGTGCTCAAGCTTCCTAATGCTCCAAGCGTTAATACAGCTCCTCATGTTGTAGGGACCCCAATCATAGAATTATGTTCATTGCTACTTCATAAATGTAATTTTGCTACTGCTATGAATCGTAATGTAAATATCTGTGTTTTCCAATGGATCTAGGTCTCTCCTGTGAAAGAGTCATTCAACTCCCAAAGGGGTCACCGCACCCTTGACCCCCAGTTGAGAATGGCTGCTTTAGACCATTAGGTTTGCATACAGGCTGCAGCATGACTAGCCAATCTACTTTCTGTGAGAGCCATTTACACCTGATTCTAATCATCCAAAGCGACCCAAGCTAAATTCATTGTACTTATGGTTTTTTGTTTTGTTTTGTTTTGTTTTGAGACAGGGTTTCTCTGTGTAGCCCTGGCTGTCCTGGTGGATCTCACTTTGTAGACCAGGCTGGCCTCGAACTCAGAAATCCACCTGCCTCTGCCTCCCGAGCTCTGGGATCAAAAGTGTGCACCACCACACCCAGCTGTGTACTTACGTTTTATTTCTGGCCTTTTGTACTTTGGTCAAGCTTATCCCTACACAAGGTCATCCTTGACTACTAGTCTTTCTCTCATAGGAAAATTCAGATAACCAAGTCTATGTTCCTGGCTAGAGTGAAAAGTTGGGGCTGCTGTCTGTGTTTTCATGTGACATGTTAAAAGTTTTCATCAGAATGTATGGGTTGATAATGTATCTTCTGTAAGTTAAAACACACAATTTACTGGCTTATGTGTACAATACTAAATACATAGTTCAAGATTATTTGAAAAAGCAAAAAAACTATAGTCTTAAAGAAATTAATTTTTAAAAAAGCAGGCATGGTAGTTCAGCCTGTAATCTTAGCACTGAGGCAGGAGGACTGTCACAGTTTGAGGCAACTCTGGGCTACATGTCAAAACTACCTTGATACTGGCCACCATCTCAGTAATTAATATTAACGTGGAGCACTTGCTCTCCCAGGGAGCTACGTGGCCATCCCTGCACATATGTTAGATAAATGTTTACTAACTCCTTACTGATAACATTTGGGTCGCTTCTAATCTTTAACTACAAAGCTTGTGTTTTGCCCACGGAGACATCTCCCTAGCCCTGTTTTCAAAGTTCTTTTTTATCTATACTTTCAAATGGCCTCTAGAAAGGCTGTTTATCAAACTGTTTATTTTACCACTACTCCAATACTGGATATATAGTGCTTTTAAAATATAAAAAAGAACAAAGAGGGGGGAAAAGTAGTTTTTCAGCTGCTTTAAAAATGATGGAAATCAGAGTTAGACTATTATTTTTTGTTTGTTTGTTTCTGGGACAGGGTTTCTTTATGTTGCCTTGCTTGTTCTGAAACTCTGCATGTAAACCAGGCTGACCTCACACACTCGGAGAGTCACTTGTCTCTGCCTCCTGAGTTCTGGGATTAAAGGTGTGTGCTACCACACCTGGGTTATCCTTATTAACATCAGGAGCTGAAAGTCATGTAAGTAATGTAACCTGCTTTATGCTACAGAGGTGATCTATTGTGAGTTGGGTTTCGATGAAACACTAAGAAGGTACTGAGGAGCTGAAATTAAAACTTTTCAGGTAGCTCTCTATCCTACTTGCAGATAAGGACGCAAGCGCTCAGCTACTGCCACACCACTCGGCATGTTGCCATGCTCCCCGCCATGATGGTCATAGGTTCTAAGGTCTGAAATGCCAGGCCCACATAAAGTGTTTCTTCTGTACGTTCCCTTGGTAATGGGAATTACCCATTTGAAGCAATAGAAAAGTAGCTAAGACACTAGTCCTTCTACCACAAGATACAAGTGGAGACAGGAGACTGCCTGGAAGCGTACAGACTAGCCAGTCTGTACAGCCAACAACAAAGATAACCTGTCATAAGCAATGCGGTGGACAAGGCTGGGTGACAGCAGAGCATGTCCTCTGACATCCTCACGTGCACCCTGACCTCCACTCCTTCTGGAATTCACACATTTGCATTCATACACACAAATGTATACACATGTACACATCATACATACACACGCACATGTGCGCACATGCACACACACACACACACATACCCCCCCCCCCCCACACACACACACGGTTTCAAGGCCATATTTGGCCACAATAGTGTGTTTGGGGCCAGCTTGGCTTTTACTTAAAAACAAAAACAAAAAATCACAAGGAAAGAATAAACAAGTAAAGTTCACAGACACTTAGCTAGGAACATCAGACTCTATCCTAGAGCACTTCAAATGTAACACAGACAATGAAGAGTCTCCCCTTTATCATCCTTTTTCAGGGAGCAGGGAGGAGGGTGGCATGCTAGGGACTGAACCCAAGACTTGACACACAAAACCCTCTACTGCTGAGTTACACCACTGGCTCTGGTCATCCTATTTGGGGAATGTAAACTAAACCCAAGAACAACAAGAGAGTTCAGGTACATAAAAATGTTAATTTATCTTTCCTTCTTTGACAAAATTCCAAAACAAATAACTTTTGTCTAATGCTTACCTGAGCCATCAGTAGGAACTGAACTTGCATTGATCCCAGAAAGACCAAACAAGGGACACTCTCGATCTGTGTTCACATGGCCCCACTTGTGACATTTAATACACCTTACATTTCGAACCTGAGAAATATAAACATTATTTTGATTCTCAAATACCAACAGCGTAACATCCCACTTAGGTCTCCACCCCACGTTTCTTCTTTTTCACTCTGAAGACAGGGCTTTATTTATTATGTAACTAACTGATCTAGAACGTGCTGTGTACATCAGGTTGCTCTCAACTCACAGAGCTGCATAGCTTATGCTTCCAGAGCATTGGGATTAAAACATGGACCACCTTGTTTGGCTAAATTACTTAAAAAAAGATCCCCAGGGAAAGCAATTCTATATTTATGGTAGGTAATCCAATGTAAATACTAAAATCTTGTATTATAAATTTTGTCTAAAATCTAAGCCAAATCCTATCTGTGTTTCCTACAACAAAGTGTCATTTACAAACAAACTAAAAACATCACAAAGAGCTATGTCATGGTTTAATTTTAGGTTCCCTAATGTTAATACATTCATTTAAATATTCCTCCTCCCTCCCTTGTTGCATAGTGCCTGTTTAAACACAGGGCAGCTCAGGCGGCCTTTGTTACACGGGGCAGCTCAGGCTGGGCTTTCCATTTTCTTGCCCTGTCTCTACCTTTCACAGGTTGGAAAACAGGCCTGTGCCACCCACCCAGCTACATTTCTTTTCCTTTATTTTTTGTTCTGCTCCAAATTGAAGCCAGGCCCTCATAACACAATGTGAAAGTGTTTTTTCATTGAGCTATTATCTCTAACCCTGAAGTTTCACATTTCTAAGCCAGTGATTAGCAAATTTATTCTGAAAGGTAAAAGTGGTATTTTACAATGTTTATGTCTGTTTGTTTGCAACTACTCCAGTCTGCTCTGTGACAAACATAGCAGGAGAGCTGCCAGACGATGCACACGTGACTAAAGCACGGGTTCTCACAGGGATCAGACTGGAGTGACAGATGACTGTTTCTAAATCAGTAATACTCTTAACATCTTTTCTTGACCTTGAGTTAGTTCTCTGAAGTATTTGAAAACTGTAGTGACCACCACATTATCCCTTCACTAGAGAACTTGATTCTCATCTTCCATGTGCCTATCACGCTTCATGCTTTCTCCTCAGTCCTATCATTTGACATAAATATAAACCACTTAAACACTGAGCTTAAACACTGTGTACTGGCTGGTTTTGTGTGTCAACTTGACACAGGCTGGAGTTATCACAGAAAAAAGAGCCTCGGGTGAGGAAATGCCTCCATGAGATCCAGCTGTGGGGCATTTTCTCCATTAGTGATCAAGTGGGGAGGGCCCATTGTGGGTGATGCCATCCCTGGGCTGGTAGTCCTGGGTTCTATAAGAAAGCAAGCTGAGCAAGTCAGGGGAAGCAAGCCAGTAAGGAACATCCCTCCATGGCTTCTGCATCAGCTCCTGCTTCCTGACCTGCTTGAGTTCCAGTCCTGACCTTCTCTGGTGATGAACAGCGATGTGGAAGTGTAAGCTGAATAAACCTTTTCCTCCCCAACTTGCTTGTTGGTCATGACGTTTGTGCAGGAATAAAAACCCTGACTAAGACACACTGTCATGTTAATCTTGGCTGGCAACCTCACTACATATGGAATCAAGTAAAACTCAAGCAGCTAGACACTCCTGTGAGGGATTTTCTTGATCAGATTATTAAACTTGGGCCACAGCTCCTGGTGACAGCCCACATAAGAAGAATTCAAAGAAGGATGCTTTGAGTTTTGCCTGTTGGCGCTCTTTCTCTCACTGGCAAGTTCAAGTTCCTTTTTACTGTTACTGCTTGTATTACATCCAACTTCTTCAAGATTCCAATGCAGACTAAAGAAAGACCAGCTGCTCTCCAAGACTCCTCCAGGACTGCAGAGTAGGACTGCAGAGACACTCAGCCTCATGGACCAAACAGCTATCCTGAAATAGCCACTGCTTGACTGCCTGAATCACATCCTCTGAGCTAACATAATAAATCTCTCTCTAATATGTGTGTGTGAGTGTGTGTTTCATCCTATCAGTTTTGTTCTTTAGAGAACTCTAAATACAAACATTTTTGGGAAAATAATGTAAATATATATGTACTAAATACAAATTCTTCTTAAAGAATAAGTATGTTACTTGCCTGAATACCAAAGGGCTGATCTCTGATGTTCATGTCATCTTTGGCATATCTATTAAGTGCAAAACAAACATATGACTATAATATTAAGAACAATTTAACAAATTCAATGGCAGTTAACCTCAAAAAAAGGTTATAGTTTTCAGTGAACCTTAACAAGCAGGAGGCAAGCAAAAGCACACACAAGCAATTGCTTTCCCGGAAACAGAGCAGCCTTACTTTTCTCTCGGAGCGCCTTTCTGCCATTCAAACTTGTACTCTGTCTCTCCTTCCGTTTCTTCTTTCTACAACAGTCAGTAAAAAAATCTGTCAACTGTCCCTAAAATCACAATCAACTACCAATCAATTCAAACAGAGAAAAGTACTTTACCTCTTTGTTTTCTTGATTGCATATTCAAAGCACAGGAGAGAAGCAGGACAAGTTAGAATGTCTACTACTTATCACTGACGGATATAATACAACATTGAAATATCGTTAGAATAGGCAGTTTAATTCCTAATTTTTAAGCTTTTATGTTTTCACTGGCAATGAATAGACTTTCCATTTGGAAATTTATTTTAATAAGGACTACAGGTATGTTTACATTATGAAAGGGCTGAATGTACCTCTGCCAATATTGAGCCTTTTCCTCCAAAGGACATAAGAAACATTACAAACTGTTTATTTTGCTTTGCTCATGACAACATTGTTAGAGCAACAGCAATGGAAAAATACAAATCAACATTAAAAATACTGTCCCTCTTCTAACTCTTCACAGGTAATGACATCGAAGCTCAAAGGAAACAAGTGGGTACCTTTCTTAACTCCTGGTGGGGCCTCATACATGAAATTCAGGCCATTCTTCACACGCTCGTCTCCCATAAGCAATCTGAAAGAAATAATGATAAACGTTTAAGTCGAGAAGAATATGACAGCACACTATCTCTCGGAAGGAACCCTGAAGAAATTAAGACAAACCCTGAACAGTGCCACCTTACTAGAAACTTGCTATAAACCTGAGGCTCCCTCCCTCCCTCCAGTTCTCTCAGTCAGAAAGGAAAAGCACGATATGGTTACTCTAACAGGATCTTCTTTAAAACTGTCAACTGTTGCTGAAATAGTTTTGAAATCCTGTATGCTATCATATATTTTGGTGCCACAACCTTTAATTTTCTTAAAAAAATATTTAGTTTTTTTCTTTCTGGCTTTTTGAGACAGGGTTTCTCTGTATAGCTGTGGCTGTCTGGAAACTCGAGTTGTAGACTAGACTGGCTTTGAACTTACAGAGACCTATCTCTGCTGGGATTAAGGGTGTACATCACCATGGTCAACTATTTTAGTGTTGTTAATTGTGGTGTATGTGTGTGTGTGTGGGGTGGGTGGTATGTGTGTGAATGTGCATGCACGTGGAGGCCAGAAGCTAAGGGGGGGGGGGTGCTTTTCTCAACCACTCACCTTATTTGTAAGTCACTGTGTGGTGTGTAGAAGCATGTTTGCATGCCTGTGAACTCAAAGGACAGATTTGTGTAAACAGCTCTCTGCTTCTACCTCTGTATGGGTCTTAGAGATTATACTGCCTTTACCGATCTGGCCAGCCCTCCATCTTACCTTTTAGTCAAGGTCTCTCAATAAACCCGGGGTTCACACTGACTGGACTAGAACAGTGAGCCAGCAAGCCCTAGGGATCTTCCTGTCTCTACCTCTAGAGAACTGGGATCAAAGGCACCTACCATAATTTGGCTTTTTATGTGGGGGCTGGGAATCCAACCTCAGGTCCTCATGCTTGCATGACAAACTGAGGTAACTTCCCAGCCCAGAGAACCAAATTCTCTAACAGGCTAATACAATGAAAGCCTCAGATGTTCTTAGATTTTTGGTAGCAATTGAAATCTCCTTCTGTAGGCTGTGTGCACAGCATGCTGTTGGGCTCTGTAGGGAAAAAGTCCACTGCAAACAGGATGACTGCACTGAGTTAAACATAAGTCCCTAAAAGCCAAGGTAAGTATTAGAAAAAGCTAAAGTATGGAATGTCTTTGTATTTGGAAAAGGCAAGTCAAAGGATATGCTACATTATTGTGTGTAATTCTCTTTCTCCATGAATTCTAAACCAAAAAAATCTGTTAAAAGAACAAACAGAAGAACATACATACTTATCTTTATTGAGGATTATTACTATTATTGTTATTTTAGATTTATTTATTATATATAAGTACACTGTAGCTGTCTTCAGACACACCAGAAGAGAGAGTCATATCCCATTACAGATGGTTGTGAGCCACCATGTGGTTGCTGGGAATTGAACTCAGGACCTCCGGAAGAGCAGTCAGTGCTCTTAACCACTGAGCCATCTCCCTAGCCCATAGAATATTATTTTTAATCAAAAGGAATGTGCACTAGTGTAAGTGGTAGATGATCTTCAAAAACATGTTAAGGGAAAGAAATCAGGAGCCATAACATGGCTCAGAGGGTAAAGTTGACACCACCCAGGACTGCTGGCCGGAGCTCAATCCCTGGGACCCACATATGTGAAGACAGGGAGTTGCTTCCCACCAAGTTGTCCTCTGACTTCCACATGTGGACCAAAGTCCTCATATGCCCCTACACACACACACACACACACACACACACACACACACATATATAAATAAATATATTATAAAAATTAAAATAACAGCCAGGGCTATACAGAGAAACCCTGTCTCGAAAAAACAAAACAAAAATAACAAAAAAAAAAAAAATTAAAATAACAAACCAGTCACAAAAGACTCTTTAATCATTTGCCTTATGTGTCCATAATTTTAAAAACTAAACTGTTATAGGTAGAAAGTAAAACGGTGATTACTTGTAAGAGGCAGAAATGGGGTAAATTAAGAAATGGGGAAATGACTCCTGTGGAGGTTTGAATAGGAATGGCACCATAGTTATGCGTTTGAATGCTTGGCCACAGGGAGTGACAGTCTTAAGAGGAATGGTCTTGTTAGAGTAGGTGTGGCCTTGATGGAGGAAGTGTGTCACTGTGGAGGTGGGCTTTGAGGTCTTAGATGTGTAAGTTACACCCAGTGGGGTATACAAGTTTCTTTCTGATCAAGATGTAGAAGTCTCAGCTCCTTCTCCAGCACCATATCTGCCTGCACGTTGTCATGTTCCCCACCATGACAATAATGGACTCAACCTCTGAACCTCTAAGCCTGCCCCAATTAAGTCTGTCCTGTATAAGAGTTGCCTTGCTCACGACGTCTCTTCACAGCAATGAAACCCTACCTAAAACAGCTACTAATGTGCATCAAATTTCTTTTTCAGATGACAAAATGTTTTGAAAGTTGATATGGTGATGGATTACAAACACTAAACAAAGTTAAAAATTCAGGTGTATTTTAAATATCTATGAATTTTGTCTTAACACCATTCAACCTTTTAAAATCAAGTACATGAAAAGGTTAGTTTCAGTAGACATTGAGAAATACAAATCAAAACTGCAAGCTACCATTCCATACTGATCAACATGGTTGCTAATATATGGGCTGAGATATAACTCGGTTAGGAGAGTTCTGGTCTGGCACACGGGAGCCTGTGTTGGCTTCCTAGTGACACATACTCCAGGTGTAGTAGTAGCACATGCCAGCACTTAGGAGTTCAAGGCAGGAGAATCTAGAGTTTTAGGTCATCCTTAGCTATGTAGGGAGTTCAAACCTAGCTTAGGCTATGTGAGACGCTGTCTCAAGAAAATAACAATGACAATAAATAAGGATTAAAAAAAAGAGAGAGAAAACCACAAAATTACAAACATCAGTCAAGTAGGAAAATGAATTGTTCTGCACTAATAGTCAGAAATGTATTTATAGAGCAGTTACTATGAAAAAGTTTGGTGGCTCCTTAAAAAGCTAAACCAAGAATTACCTAGAGATCCAACAATTCTGCTCCTAAGCACATAAGCAACTGAAAACAGCATTGAGCAGCTACCTCTACGTCAATGTTAATAGTATGACCCAGTTATCCAGAAACTGATGTCTCGTGTTTCAAATGTTGCTTCAGAGTACAGTCTAGAGAAGAGAACCAAAATACCACTACTCAACTAATTCAATATTAACACAATGAAAGTAGCCAAAAGGTAGGAACTGGCCTGGATGAAGCCGGTGGACCCGGGCCACAAGGCACAAGTCAAAGAAACCCAGCTTCTCTTCTAAGTGTCCTGAACATCCTTTTATTTCAATAACTAAAGAGAGACCTTCCTCATCGGACAACACGCAGTGTTCACCATCTCTGAGAGCCCTGCCTCATGTAGGATTCCCTCCCAGGCTAGAGGAGAGGAATGTAGCTGTATTTTATGTGAAGACTAGGACAAGTTGGTGAGAGTGTCTAATTGTGGGGGTGAAGCTGACTCCATAACTGATTATCTAAAAAATACCGAGGTGCTTACAGGATGACAGGCAACACCAACTTACCTGTTATCATACGACTCCTGTTCTTTAAGGTACTGTTGCATTAATTCTTCTTGTTTCTTTTTATCATACGATATTTTCTGTTCTGCCATCCATACCTATATTAGTGAAACAAAATATAGTTTCACAATTGGACTCAAATTAAGTTAACAAGTGTGTGTGTGTTTTTGAGTATGTGAGTGTGGGATCGGGGTTTAAAACAACTATCTTTAGTCACTGTCCCCTTCATTTACTGAGGCAGGGTCTCTCACTGGACCCAGAGGTCAACAATTCTACTAGTCCAGCTACCAGGTTGCACAGAGGAACTCCTGTCTTCTTCTCATGAAGGCTAGGATTACCAAGGGATGGCGGGATCCAAACTCTGATCCTTACACTTGTGCAACAAGTGCTTTAGCCATTAGCAATTTTGACAGCCCTCCAGCCCACTTGTCTTCTATAATAAAACACATCTAATACACTGAAATGAAAAGATGCTGACAGCACTTAGAATAGAAGCCGGGTGTCTTGGACCTGTGCATTGTGGATAGAGTTCCCTGGCTTCTTCCAGGATGGCACCTGCCCTTTAGCTCTTTTCACTGTGTTTAGCTGGGTGTGTTGGCCCATGTTCATAATCCTAGAACTCTCAAGAGGCTGAGGTAGGGCTACTAAGTATTCCAGACCAGTCAGAACTACACAGTAAGACCCCAACCAAAACAGAAAAATTACCGTGTATCTCAAGCTTTAGACTGTATAGTTATTTTCATTAGTCTCGACTGCTCAAGAACTTATATTCCAGTAACCGAATTAAAAATAAGATGCAGCTCCATTGTCAAAGTGCTCACAATGCTTCTCCTGCATATTATAAACTACTTTATGACCTAGGAGAAGTGGTAGTTGAGTACAGTGGCTTCCACCTGCATGCACTAGCATGCAGGGGGTGGAGGCAGAAGGACGAGGAGTTCAGGGCCATCCTCCCTAGACAGCAAGTTTGAAGCCAGCTTAGACTGCAGGAGATCCCACCTCAAAAAAAGAGACTATGAAACACATAAAGAAATACACTCGTGGGGATTGGGAGAACTACAAAATAAACAGAACAAGACTTTTGGGGTCAAGGAGTAAGGCTGAGATCTGGCAAGCCCTCCCCCCTTCCAAGTGACTTAAAAACCCAAGTAACTATATTTGCAGATAACCAGTGTTAGCATTTCTTGTACTTTCTTCCACAGATATCCTAACGTACAAGCATGCAAATATATACATTCTTTAGATGCATGGTAATATACAGGACCCACAACTGGTTTGGAAACAAATAAAAGCGTAATATATTCTTATAAGTTTGTGTACTTTTGAGTACTTGAGTACTTTTCCTAATACACAGTGCTCAGCCTTCATTTCGAGTTTCTAGTCATTTGCCATACTATCTCATCTAATCTCCCTAAAATTTTTTACAAACTAGGGCAGCTGACACTGATCAACAGTGTACGAGGCTAATGCTCACATCATTGACTATTTTGTGCGAGGCCTCGGGACTACATGTAACTGTACTGAACTAAGAATCCAAAGCCCAATCACTTTCCCGTCGCCATTGTTTGGCGCTGTAATTCTCGCCACGGCCCTTCTGTGTCCAGCAACTGGTTGTCCTGTGATTGTTTAAAACGCTCAACTTGAACGCGGCCATCAGAAACCACACTACGGGATGGAGAGTGAGCAGAGGGGAGAATTTCTCCCAGAAGATCTCCGTTAAGCAGGAGTCTCGACCCAGAGCAGAGCTCACGGGCTTGGGGCTGTAGGAGACGGATCCTGAACGGACAGTGTTATCAAACCATGCGTGGGTCTCCCCACACTGACAGGCGGGACTTGGGGGATCATTCCTGCTTGGGGGAAAGATCGACGACTCCAGCCGTGAGGAGGATACGACCCTCCCAGGGAGCTTAGCATTCGCTGCCCTCTCCGGATGCCTTTACTCACCTTCTTGATGTTGGATTTGGACGCAGGATGGAAGTCCTTCTTACACATGAAATTGGCGAATGACTTCCCCATCTTGGCGTCTGAGTCGGAGAAGCCAACCGCTAGGTCTGCTCGGAACGTAAACAAACTCCGGGAGCTTCACCGGAACTGCTAGGCGAGCATGGGCGAGAACTTCCGAGGTCCGGAGGATGACTACTTCCGTGGTTCGCCGCTTGGCACCGCCCCTCTTGCGCTCTTCCGGCAGTCGCTTCTGGTGGCTGCCGCGGCTTTGGCGGCGTCCGCGCGTGCGCAGCTGAGGTAAGTTCGGGGAGCCTCCTATGCGCGATGCTCGCTCTCTGCGGGGTCGCGAGCGGCGGCGGGCTCTGCTGCGTCAGCTTCGATCCGAGCGCGGGCAGCCCGAACAAGCGAGGTCTCGAGGTTCGAGCCCAGCACTTTCTGGCAACGCCGACTCCAGTTGCAAAAAGTTTTCTTTTGCAGCGCAGTTCCCATGTAGATTAAGTTGTCTCCCGGCAACTGTAGGACGTTTGTGAGCCTCGGAAGATTGGTGTTACCAAAAGCACGGGAATAGACTGTTAGCACCTCAAGAACCTAGACTCTTCCTTTCCAATTACTGCTAAGGCTTTTTTATTATTAATTATTATTATTATTACTATTACTATGTATATCTATGTAGCATTGGCTGCCCTTGAACTAACAGATCCTCCTGCCTTTGCCTTCCCAGTGCTGGGATTAAAGGCCTGTGCCACTACACCCAGCTCCCTTCGGTTATTTCTATCCATGCAGAAGTATGCTCAGCAAACATCGTGAATGATGAGAACAAGTTAGGGCCAACGACTTTCTCCCTGGGTGCGGGTTTCTTAGCTGTTGCTGCCATCCCAGTTCGTGTAAGCAAGGCTTAGTCCACTGAGGATAGTCACTTAGTCTAGTAGAGGATAAGAATGTGCCAAGGTACAACGGATGACAGCTTTCATTTGGAGGTTGGCTGTGTGCCAGGTTTTTTTTTTTTTTTTTTTTTTTTAATCTTGTGTTATTCGTGACGCGGTCCATGTAACGCTCAATCTTCGATTACAGGCATGCACCACCAAGCTTGGTTTTCACCTTCTAGGTGGTGTTTTAATAATTATTTATTTTAATACCGACGGGCCTGGAAAAAAGGAGAATTAATAGCCTGCCTAAGATATGTGTTGGGGTAGCTAACTTTGGAGCACTGTAAGCAGGAGATCAAGAAATTTAGAGGGGCGACACAAAAGAAAAACTGGTACCTCTTCCCATCTTTGAGATGGAGAAGACCCTTTACGTGTTCCATGGTGAACTTGTTTCTTGAGTCATTTTGAGACATAGGCTAGCCTTAAACTCTAGCTCATCCTGCCCAGTCCTGAGATTGCAGGTGTGCTACCATATCCTGCTTTGCTTTCCTCTCAATAAAACACTTACTGTATTTATATTATATTTTTTATTTCGTTTTAAAATATTTAGGATGCTCCCATATAAAACTATGCTAAGAATTGGTTCTTCCTGTTTGTTTTTTCAGGGTTTCTCTGTGTAGCTCTGGGTGTCCTGGAACTCACTCGCTCTGTAGGCCAGGGTGGTCTGGAACTCAGAGATCTGCCTCTGCTTCCCAAGTGCTGGGATCAAAGGTGTGTGCCACCACCTCCAGCATGATTTGGTTCTTATAATAGAAGGAAATTGGGTTAGAGAGAGAGAACAGTGTTAAGATAGCTCAGTGCTTTCCCCGAAGACTCGAGTTCAGTTCCTAACACACAGGTGGCCATGCACGAAGCCTTACAACCTCTAACTCCAGCTCTAGGGGATTTGAGGCCCACTTCTGGCCTTCTAGGGCATCTCCATTCTTAGTGTAAACACACACACATATAAATAGTAAAAATAAACCTTTAAAAAGATAAATAATAGAAGTAAACTAAAACTATGTCTGTTCTGGAAGCAAAATAAAAATAGGAGATTTCGAATGGTTCTACAAACTGGAATTTAAGATTCTCCAGATCACAGATGAAGAGAATCCGTATGTCAGTTCTACAATCAGGATTTCTAAGTTACAAATGTGAACTTCCTGAAAACATTAAAGTTGGCATTTTGTTTTGTTTTGGTTTTTTTGAGACACTACCCCTGGCTGTCCTGGAACACAGGGCTTGCCTCAAACTCAGAGATTCACCCGTCTCTGCCTCCAAAAGTGAGATCTTTGTTGTGTTTCTCCAAAGTACTGGGTCTGCTTCAAATTGTCTGTCTTTTCAATATCATAGTCTCTGTGTGCCTTTTTCCTCAAGCCAAAGGAGACCTCCTCTGTAGCAATATTGGGAACATTTCTTTGTTTACATAAGTTCCTTTTTGGTTTTGGGGGTTTGGTTTTGTTCTCATTTATGTTGGGGGGAGGGTATCTCTCTGTGTAGCCCTGGCTGTTCCTAGCACTCACTCTGTAGACCAGGCTGGCCTCCAACTCAAAGAGATCCACCTCCCTCTGCCTCCCAACTCCCGGGATTAAAGGTGTGTACCACCATCACCCGACCTTTACATAATTGTCAATAGTGATAGAAAACCTCAGAGGCCCTCCAGCTCTCAAGAATCCCACTGTCCAGGAAGGGGCCTCGTGCATACACAAAGGCCCATGACATGACAGCAGCTGCAGACATAGTGAGAGGAGCAGGGAGGACTCAAGAGGAAACTTGACCATAGACTACAAGAGCGAGCCTCTTACTGCCATGTTATTGTAGTGAGTAGTACATGGTTAATTACTAAATCATAGTCTGTCTTTTGTAGTTTCTGTTATTGGTTTATCTGTTTAAGACAGGTCTTACTGTATTCACTTGGCTGCCCTGGAATGCACAGAAATAATATGATATTTAAAACTTTACTCGGCACCCTTCTTAGGCATATCCCTTGTTCCCAGAGAAAAGAAAAGCTCTTTGTTTCATGTGTACTTAAAAGTGTTTCCTTTTTTTAATTTTGAAACTTGTATATGTTGTCACTTTTTTTTTTTTTTTTTTTTAAGAAATGGAGCCCTGTTCCTGTGACACTTTTGTGGCACTACCTCCAGCAACAGTAGGAAATAGGGTTATTTTTGGAAAAAATTCAGACAGACTCTTTGATGAAGTACAAGAAGTAATTTACTGTCCAGCTGCAGTTCATAATGATTTGGGAAAACGTTTCAAGGTAGGTGAAGTATATGTTGTACTAGAAAGATCTGTTGTTTAAAATATTCATGGATAGTTTTATATGCATGACTGTTCTAACTATATGTATGCTTGCACATCACATGTGTATGCCTGGTGCCCAAGGAGGCCGGGAGGGGGTGATGGATCTCTTGGAACTATAGTTCCAGACAGTTGTGAGCTGTCATGTAGATGTCATAGATTGAGCCCTGGTCCTCTATAAGAGCAGCAAGTGCTCTTAGCCACTGAGAAATTTCTCCAGCCCCATACATGGTTTTTTCTTTCATTAGCTACCAATTGACAGAAGACCATTGAAATTAAAATTCAAGAATTTAAGGTTGAAAATAGTTTGAATCAAAAATAGACCTCTGGTCTTTTATTTAGGTAATTTAGAGGAAACTGCTAAAATAATAAAACTTATCTCTTTGATCAAATATTTGAATACTTTTTTTTTCCACCTCTAACCTGCTTGTGCTTTTTTTAAAATATTTTTTATTAGGTATTTTCCTCATTTACATTTCCAATGCTATCCCAAAAGTCCCCTATACCCTCCCCCCCACTCCCCTACCCACCCACTCCCACTTTTTGGCCCTGGCGTTCCCCTGTACTGAGGCATATAAAGTTTGCACGACCAATGGGCCTCTCTTTTTTTTTTTTGGTTTTTCGAGACAGGGTTTCTCTGTGTAGCCCTGGCTGTCCTGGAACTCACTTTGTAGACCAGGCTGGCCTCGAACTCAGAAATCCGCCTGCCTCTGCCTCCCGAGTGCTGGGATTAAAGGCGTGCGCCACCACGCCCGGCAATGGGCCTCTCTTTCCAGTGATGGCCGACTAGGCCATCTTTTGATACATATGCAGCTAGAGACAAGAGCTCCGGGGTACTGGTTAGTACATCATGTTGTTCCAACAATAGGGTTGCAGATCCCTTTAGCTCCTTGGGTACTTTCTCTAGCTCCTCCATTGGGGGCCCTGTGATCCATCCAATAGCTGACTGTGAGCATCTACTTCTGTGTTGGCTAGGCCCCGGCATAGTTGAATACTTTCTATATATTATATATGTTGGATATGATAAGGGATTTCTTAAGTCAGTTTATTAAAACCTGGGCAACATCTTACAGAAATTAAGAATATATAAATGGACTATGGATGCAACTAACCTCATAATAGTGTAGGATGTTTATATGTGGGACTTAGGTAGGAGTAGTGGCTGGGGCAGCAGAGAAGGAACATCTAGCTTAGATTAAAGAATGGGGATGGAGCATTGGCTCATTGGTTGAGAGCACTTGTAGCTCTTGCAGAGGACCCTGGTTTGATTCCCAGCACCTAAGTGGTGGTTCACAACCATCTATAACTCCAGTTGCACGAGATCCAATGCTGGCTTCTGTCTTCTGTGGTCTCCAGGCACATATGTGCACAGAAACACATGCAAGCAAACTACTCATAAAATAAAATAAATAGGGGCTGGAGAGACGGCTCAGCGGTTAAGAGCATTGAGTGTTCTTCTAGAGGTCCTGAGTTCAATTCCCACCAACCACATAGTGGCTTACAACCATCTGTAATGGGATCTGACACTCTCTTCTGGTGTGTCTGAAGACAGCTACAGTGTACTCATATAAGTAAAATAAATAAATAAAATCTTTTACAAAAATGTTTAAAAAATAAAATAAATCTTTCAAAAAATTATTTAGTTAGAGCTGGAGTTTTAATTGACAGATCAAAAGGATTCTGCTTGAAATAGATTAGAAAAATTATTCCAGGTTTTATAAATAACAGGTTTTGTTTCTTTTCCTATAGTGCTGGGGACCAAACCTATGGTCTCTTGTATGGTAGGCACATATTCTAGCAATTGAGCCACATTTTCAGCCCCATAAATAAGTTTTGCAGTTTATCAAATAGGTTTATTAGACATCTGATACATACATTTTATATATTTCTCCTCACCCCTTATATACACATTAAATAAAATGTCCTTTAAATTTTTCATTTAAAGAGTCTACTTACATGGAACTTAACGGTTATATTATCTTCTATTGTTTTGAACTTTTTGGATTCTTGATGTTGTCACACTTATAGACATTAAGCATAAGGCTTTTTGTATTCTATATCTGTGTGTTTAAATGTAACCCGTTCTGCAGGTCAGGGTCTCACTCTTTCCACTGCAGTGGAGGTGCCTCAGAGGTCACTGACACCGAACTGTGGGTCCCTGGCCATTCTCACCTGACTGAGGGTCTCAGGTACCTATAATACATATGTCACTAGTCAGGACAGGCTAAACAGTGAACTCGAGGACTGCCTTCATGCTCCTCAACTCATATTAGTCATTCTCCATGAAACAATGTGAAGATTCGTAACCATCACTCCTAAGCTCCGAGAGCAGCTCTGTTCATCCTCCGCCTGGCCTTCATACCTAATGTTTGTTGTATCCTAGTTAATGCGGAAGCCTTTGTGTTTTGAATGAAGCTCTGTTTTGATTTCTCTTTGTAACTGACCTTTCTTAGCAGGGTATATTATGATAGGACACACTCAGGAAGTCCTTAAATGGTAAATGCTTTAGAGTCAATTCCGCATGAGGGTTTTTTTTTTTTTTTAAGACCATCTTTTTTTTTTTTTTTTTTGGACTTATTATATATATTTAATCTATTTCAAGCAGAATCCTTTTGATCTGTCAATTAAAACTCCAGCTCTAACTAAATAATTTTTTGAAAGATTTATTTTATTTTTTAAACATTTTTGTAAAAGATTTTATTTATTTATTTTACTTATATGAGTACACTGTAGCTGTCTTCAGACACACCAGAAGAGGGCATTAGATCTCATTACGGATGGTTGTGAGCCACCATGTGGTTGCTGGGATTACAACTCAGTACCTCTGGAAGAGCAGTCGGTGCTCTTAACCACTGAGCCATCTTTCCAGCCCCTGCATGAGTTTTATTATTGAAATTTTTAATGTAGCTCCATTTCTCCTACCTTCATAGTGATTGCCTCTTCCCAACGGTGTTTTAAATTCTGGGATTTGGTAACTTCTCATTTTTGGTTGTGTAGTTGTATGACTTTTTCTTTTTACAGTGTACTTATATAGAAGTTGATCAAGTTCCTGAAACATATGCTGTTGTCCTTAGTCGCCCAGCTTGGCTGTGGGGGGCAGAAATGGGTGCCAATGAGCATGGAGTCTGCATTGGGAATGAGGCTGTATGGGGAAGAGAAGACATTTCTAAGGAGGAAGCACTTTTGGGCATGGACCTTGTCAGGTAACAGTTGTGCTGCTTTCCCATTGTAGATGATGTGGGAAATGGTAAATACCAACCCACATCCATTTTCACACCAGCGTGGAATTTAGTGACTCGTTGATGTCACTAATTAGTCTAAGCGCATGGCTCAGTCCACATAATCCTCACTCTATAAGCATGAGAACCTGGTTTCATCTCATGTGCATCTGTAACAACACCAGCATTGGGGAAGCAGAAGCACACAGATCCCTAGGCGTGCTGCACAGCTACTTAGCATAGTGGGTAAATTCCAGTTCACTGAGAGACCCTATCTCATAAAATAGGATGGAGCGTAATTGAGGGAGCTGGCAGACTTCTGGCTTTTACATGCATGCTTACGTGCATGCACACCCTCAGATGCACACCCACATAAACACCTATATGTACCATGCAAACACCTACCGACACTCATTCACACCCATGCACATCACTAACTGGGAGAGGGACCAAATTAGAAATTATAATTCATCAGAAATACCTGAATTGTTTTATTACATAGTTGATTTATACCTTCATTTTACAAAGAAATATATCAGTCTTAGAAATAAAAATAACTTTGCAATAAATTGCCCAGATGGAATTTGATTTCAAAAATGTTTTCATTGTCTGGAAGTGCCTTTAGAAGTAAGACTTTAAAAGACTTTATGAGTGGGGTGGGGAGAAGGTCGGAGAGTGGATGGGGGGAGGTGGGGAATGGAATATGGAGTGTAAAAAATGAATTAAAAATAAAATAAAATTGAAAAAAAGATTATTTTACCTATTAACTTGTATTTTCTTACTTTAAGTATAGTTAATACAGTATTGTTGTTTTTTTTTAAATATGAAGTTAGGATGAGTAAAGGAAATGAGAGCTTCAGTATTTTTATTTTTATTTAGTATTTCTATTCAGTATTTTTATTTGTTAATCTGAGAGCTTGAGTATTTTATTTTAGGCTGGGCCTTGAGAGAGCTGACACAGCTGAGAAAGCTCTGGATGTCATTGTTGACTTACTAGAAAAGTATGGCCAAGGTGGAAACTGCGCAGAGGGCGAAGAGTTCAGCTATTACAACAGTTTCCTGATAGCTGACAGGAATGAAGCCTGGATCCTGGAGACGTCAGGGAAGTACTGGGCAGCAGAGAGAGTCCAAGGTGTGAACAACTACCTGCAGTTTGGTTTATAATTACGTAATTAATAAAACCGACTGTAACTTTAGTTGATATATTTACTTGCCTTTAGAGATTTATAATCCATTGCAGAGCAAGGTTTAAATTGGAAAGAACAGAAGGGAATGAGAACTGTGGTGAGCATTCGTACAAAAAGTTACCAGGCAGCATTATCTCCAGCGGCTGTGGCTGCTTATAGTGTGGTGGTGGTGGTCGTCTTTTGTTTTGTTTTGTTTTTGATTGCAATTTGATTGCTTTGGAATTGATTTCTCCAGGTGATTTGTTTGTGGTCATACATTCCTCTGATTTCTTCTTGTGTATGTTTCTTTGTGATACGTATGCATGTATATATGTGGAAGGAGGCATATTGGATCACTGTGTTCAAGTGAAGGTCAGAGGACAACACATGGTGACTCACGGTCCCTGAGTACTGCTCCTGCGTGAACTTGACTGTCTGATCCCCACACTTCTGGGGATTTTCTCCCATCGCCTTCTGTCTCACCACAGAAGTCCAGGGACTGTAGACACTACCGTCATCCCTGACTTTACCTGAGTCCTCGGGGTTTGAATTCGCATCATCCATTAAGTTTTCTCCAAAGCCAGTCCTCTTAATTTCAAGTGAAGAAATCCAGAGATAGAAAGTAACTTAGTGTGCTGAGTGAAAGTCTTCATCCCCTTTCCTAATTCTGCAGAGCACAGCCTTGTGTGGAAACATCATCTCATGCTTCTTGTGAACCGACATCTTGAATCTCCTAGTTTTACAAAGGAGATAAGGGATGCCTGTAAACATCCTAGTGGAGGTTAGCCCAGTTGGTGTTGCTTATCTGGCACACACAAGCCCTGGTTGAATCCCCAGCAGTGTGTAAAATGGAGATGGGTGGGACACAGCTATAATCCTGCCATCTGGGAGGGAGAGAGGTAGGGAGAGCGGAAGTTCAAGATCATTGTTGACGGCACAGAGTCTGAGTCCAGCCTTGGACTCAGGAGAACCTGCCTCAACTAAGTAGTTAATGAACTGGGTGAGCGATGAATGATGTGGACCCAGGGGCGCTGTGAACATTAGAGGAAGGAAAATCATTGTGAGCTTCTGGGGACGTTCCGTTCAAAAGGACTTCACGGGAGCCCATGCTGGAAGACTTCAGCGTTACCTTTCAAAATAGGGTATTGCCAGTTATTTTCATTGGCTTTAGAAATGCTGTTGTTATATTTTAAGTTTGACACTTTCTATGTATTAATAAAATATATAAAATTAAATTTAATCCATTTTATTATTACACTGATTATCTTGGTTGTATCAATGACCACTTTTTCTTTTATTAAACATGCTACCTGAAAGGCAAAGGAATACGAATATCATTGAAAAACATCTTACCTGATCATGCAAAACAAATGCCTTTCTGGGTGTGATTATCCTGTTGAAATAAACAAGTGCTTTCTTGTTCTCTAAAGAACTAAATTGTTGCTTTGAGTATCTCCAGCAGAGAAATCATACATCTATGATAGATTGCTAATCACCTGCATCTGGCCATTGAGTATTATATACATGTATTGAAATGCTAAACAGAGTGGCATTCATCATACAAGTTACAAATGAACTGTTGATAATACGATGGGTCTTCCTCGAATTGGGCTGACTTAGAAAGGCCAGAAGGCAGGACAGCAAGATAGCTCAGCAGGTAAGGGTGCTTGCTGTCAGTCCCGACAACCTGAGTGATTCCCAGAACACAATGGTGAAATGTGGCCTCAGCACATGTACACACAAGAAAACAAGTGTACATTTAAAATTTTAAATAATTTTTTAAAAGCCAGAAGGCTATTTACTGTATAATTCTACATATATAACATTCTTTTACAACATGCATATGTAGGCATATGTGCTATGGCATGTGTGTGAAGGTCAGAGGGCAACGTTGAGAATCAGTTTTCTTTTTCTATCGTGTGAGCTCTGGGGATTGAACTCAGATGGGTCAGCTTGTGGCATGTACCTTTACCCAATATATATAAATTCACACACACACGCTGTGTGTGAGTGTGTGTGTGTGAGTGTGTGTGTGTGAGTGTGTGTGTGAGTGTTTGTGTGTGTGAGTGTGTGTGTGAGTGAGTGAGTGTGTGTGTGAGTGTTTGTGTGTGTGTGAGTGTGTGTGTGAGTGTTTGTGAGTGTGTGTGTGTTTGTGTGTGTGAGTGTTTGTGTGTGTGTTTGTGTGTGTGTGGGGGGGTGGGTGTGCATGCTCATGCAGCATGGTTTTAGATACCAAGTATAGCTAGAGCTAATGAGTCATTAGGATTGGGAGATGCACTGCTCTGGTATGAAAGGGAAAGATGATGGATGGTCCAAGTATTCTTTTCCTTGACACTATCACTACCAATGTTCTTGATGTGATAATATTCTATATTTTTAAAAATGTGATGGGTAGAAACAGTGAAGAATAATTTCATATAACTGCGTCTGAGTGTACGGTTACCTCAAAGTTTAATTTTAAATTTTATTAATTGTTTAGGACATGCAGTAGATGTCCATGGCCAGTCTTATGTTGAAGTGTGATTGAGAATCATAATGTACAGATAGATACTTTATGTTAAAGGTAGTTTTTCTTCGCCTTTCCGTCCTTTACCAATAGGCGTTCGTAATATTTCCAATCAGCTTTCCATAACAACCAAGATTGCCCGGGAGCATCCAGACGTGAGGAACTACGCTAAGCAGAGGGGCTGGTGGGATGGTAAAGAAGAGTTTGATTTTACTGCGGCCTACTCTTATATTGACACGGCTGCTATGATGACTTCACCAAGCAGATACTGCCAGGGCTACAAGCTTCTGGATAAACACAGAGGTAAGGTTAGCGTGTAAATGACACTCAAACATTGAACTGTGTGCAGATATAGTGTGGGATGATCTCATACCTAAGTAAAAGCATGGTTTAAATAAAGCCAAGGATTAGAATAGTATAAGCTACTTTTTCATATGTGTAAAGAATTAGATCATCGTAAGAAAATGCTGTCAAGTTCAAATTCTCAATCCTCAAGAAACTTTCTATTTTTTTAAAAAAAGAATTTGAGTTAGATAAAAAAAAATATCTTTTAACAGTAGTATTTTTGTTTGTTTATATGTTTTATCCTTTTTGTTTGTGTGTGGCTTTGTATATGCACGCATACATGTTTAGGTGTGCATACCTGTGATTGTGCATTTGGAGGCCTGCGGTTTGATGTTAATGTCTTCCTTAGTTACTGTCCCCCTGAGTTATTGAGACAATCTCCCATGGAATCGTTTCAGTGAAGGAAGCTGGCCAGCAAGCTCCAGAGACTCTGTCTCTGCACCCCAGCACTGGGGTTACAGGTGTGAGCTGCCACCTCTGGGATCCAAACTCACAGCTGACAGAAGTGCTTTCCCAGTAAGCCATTTCCCCAGCCCGTGTGTCTCAGTCGGTGTGCTAGTGCTGGGAGGAGACACTGTGATCAACCCTTATAAAAGAGGGCTTTTATTTGGGGACTTGCCTACAGATTCAGAGGGTCAGTCCATTATCATCATGGTGGGGGCATAGCAGCATGCAGTCAGGCATGATGCTGGGGAAGTAGATGAGAACCAGGTAGAGAAACAGAAACAGACAGAGAGGAGAGAGGAAGAGAGAGAGAGAGAGAGAGAGAAGAGACAGGGAGAGACAGACACACCCTGGAAACCTCAAAGCCTTCTCCCAGTGCCACATCTCCTCCAACAAGGTACACCGTTTGATCCTTTCCAAAGAGGATTGTCTTAAGCGACCCCTGTGGAAGGGTTGGTTGACTCCCACAGGGGTCTCCACCCACAGGTTAAGAGCCACCGGTCTAGCTGAATCAGTCTCTAAACATGGGGTGGAGAACAAGACAGGAAGACACTTGCTGTTGACCTCTGACCTCCATCTGTGTGCCCACGTGCTTCTGCACACCCGCCCGCCCTCACACAGCTGGAGATCAGCAGTGCCTAATTAAACCGGAGAGGCGTGAACCAGGTGTGAGGACTCACTGTCTGGGAGCTGAGGCACAAATTCGTTCAATACTGGTACGGGCTGTGTAGTAAGACTGTCTCAGGCAAACACGATAGAAGCAAAACCATTAATAATCCCAAGGTTGAGGGTAACCAGACAAAAGGAAGACAGCCACATAGAATAGTATACATTAATACGCTATTCCATTGAGATAGCTGTCCTATTTAACTACAGGATAACCAGATCTCAGACCTGAAATGCATGCCTGAATATAGTAGTGGATGCATGTGACACAGGCTTCATTTTTTTCAAGTGTGATGTACAATTCATCCAGTTTTCAATGCTTTGCCAAAAGAATAAATGTCTTCCCAATAATTCCCATATGAAATTGTCTACTGGTTATTATGTTTAAATTTTGCTATGATTTTTTTTGTAGATAAAGAGCCTACTTCCTTCTTTCCATCCATCCCTAGCTGATGGCTATTAAGTGTGCTGCATGTATATCCAATTGTGTCTATATCCACACGTGTGTTCTAAGTAGCCAGCTTAAATTGCTGTGAAATTGCACCCTGTGTTTTCCCTTCACTTTGCTGAACCTGCCTCTGCGGTCTCGGTACTTATCCAATGCTTGCTAGTGGGTTACTTACAGCTGTCCTACTCAAGAGATCATGCAAATCCTCCTTTCATTTTGAGAATTGTAGGTTTGGAATCCTGAAAACATTTTTATAATACCTGTATTATCACGGTGTTACAGTTCTGACATTGTTTTTTTTTTTTTTTATTAAAACTTGCCATTTATAGGAATTTAGACCTGAATCGTTTTAAATCTCACTAGATGTTGAAGCTTGGTGCCTGATGGGTAGGTGTGAATGGTAGGGTTTTGCTTTACTGTTGAGTTTAATATCAAGGGCTCAGGGTAGATGTAGCCCTCTTTTCTCCTCAGTGTTATTCAAGATTTACTGAAAGATAAGCTCCTCTAACAAGTTACCGTAAATTCAGTAAGGTGCGTTTTGAATTTGAATCATGCTATACCATGAAGCAACTAGGTAAGAGCATGCATCTGCCCATCAAATCTGTTGCCATTAGTATAAAATGGTTGGCAGCTTGTATCTTTATCAGCAGCACTTTGGATTCTTCCATGTGAAAGTTAATTTCCTTTCTCATGGGAGCATCAGAAGATCATAATTTGGATACAGACTTGCTGTGACCTTCTCTTGTGAGCCCCATATTAAAGAGGAGGAAGAAGGGGGGTCTCACCATTTGGCTTGCCTTCGTGAGTTAATCCAGGGCCTGGTGTATACTAAGCACAGGATTTAATATGCTTCCAGTCCCAGTTGTTGTAGGGTTTTGTGAGGAAAGAAAAGCCTGTAGTTAGTCAATCATAGGTAAATATAGGTTATTTGTTTCTTTAGAACTAATTTTAGGACAATAAACATCTCCACATAAGATATCCTAGTGTATCTAATGGCAGAAATTATATTTTACTTTTCTCAATTTTTTAAAAATGTAATTAAAATATAATTTCATAACTGGGTGGTGGTGGTATACACCTTTAATCTCAGCACTTGGAAGGCAGAGGCCAGTGGATCTCTGAGTTCAAGGCCAGCCTGGTCTACAGAGTGAGTTCCAGGTTAGCAAGAGCTACACAGATAATAATCCTATCTTGAAAACAAATAAACAAAGAGAAATATATATATATATATATATATATATATATATATACACATATAATTTTATTATTTGTCTCCTATCCCTCCTGTGTATGGCCACCTCTCCCTTCCAAGTTTATGGCCTCTTTAACTATTGTTGTTACCATATACACATAAATAAATCGACATGAAAATACAGCCTGCTGAGCTCACTTGAGGTCGCCTGCTTGTGTTTCTGGGGCTGACCACTTAGTATTGGATAACCAGTTAGGGCTCATTCCTAGGGAAGATTTAATCCCATTCCCGCAAACACCCCACCCCACTCCACCCTCTCTTTTTCTCTCAGCAGTTCTTGAGTACCAGTGACTTCATCTAGGGGATGGAGTCCCATGGAATTTCTTACATCTATATTGGGATGTCAGCATTCATCGGAATTGCTCAGGTCTTTAGGCAGCCATGTTGTTGACATTTCACCAGTATAGCTTCCCTGATAAAGGAAGATAAAGGACACAGTCTCACAGCAGATCTTGGTCCTCTGACTACAATCTTTTCTCCCCTTTTGTGATATTCCCTGAGCTTCGGGTGCAAGAGCTATGTTTTAGATGTATCAACGTGGGCTGCACACCCCACATTCTGTTGTTCTCTCCATTTTGATTACTTGTGGTTTTCTGTAATGGTCTCTTGCCTCAAAAAGTATCTTCTTCGATGAGGGGTGAAATTTGTACTTATCTGTGGGTATAAATATAACTGTATAGAATGTGGATAGGCTTCATACTAGTTCAGGAAGTGGTGGTAGTGGGTCCTCCAGTATCCACTGCCTCACCAGCCGTGTGCAGTTACTAGATTTATAGTAGCAGGCTTGATTGCCCTCCTGCTGAGTAGGCTGAGTTTAATTAGACAGTCGTTGGTTACCACCAAGATGTGAAGTGCCACTACTGCACTTTTAGGGTTACGCCCATGCTGGTCCTTTTGGTTCACAGGCATCTTAGCTGGGGAGGACATTTGAGTGCTTCGCTCCCTTAGCAGCTCTATTGGACCTTGTACTCTGAAAACCAGCCCTTAGGGAGGAAGCTTTTGAATTAGTTCCAGCTCAAATCTGCTGAGTCCTTTGTCCAAAATGTGTGTTGTCTTTGGCATTAGGAACTTGATTTCCTGGGCGGCAACCAATGCCAGCAGCAATAGGCCATGTTATTTTGGGAATCATGTAATGCTCTGACCAACAGCTTGAAAGGAGGTCTCTCATACTTGCTACTGTATGGGTTTTTTTTTTTTTTTTTTTTTTGTTAAATAGTCTGTGGCTCTTGACAGGATGTTTTACGTTAATTTAAAGCTACTCTTGTTATAGACCGACCATGTCCACTGCTGTTACTGAGAAATCAATACTGCTTTAGGGTGACAGGAGGCTGACATATTTGATAAGTGAGAGGCATAGTGGTGGAATGGGCCCTGGCATTAGACTGCTCTCCTTCTAAGAGTAACTTTGAGAAGGAAAGCCCACTGCTTGAAGGCATGGACCAGCATCCCAAGCCGCCAGGTGAAAGCGATTAAGAGAATGTTGCAGTGCTGTGGGTGGGCCTGCCTTCCTTTTCCTGTTCAGTCTTTCATTCTGAATGCTAGATCCAGGACCCCGTACCTCCTAGACACTGAGATACATCCCCAACCAAGAACCTGACTTTCTATGGTACAATTGCTTCATAAAGCAGTTTCTGAGTTAAAGGTATTATGAAACACAGTGTAACTGATCAGAAAGTGGTTGTTAAAGCCCTTAAAAGCAAACCAGAGATCCCACAAGTGCCATGGGCCTTAAGACAGCTTTATCTGAGGATCAGCTGAGAGGCAGGAGTGGAAAGTGGTCTAAGTGTCCAGTTGAGATCCCAGAATTCTGCCACTTTTACAGGAGAGAATGAACAGAGCAGACCCATCTCAGCTGAGTGGAAGCATCTCTCTGCATCTTCCTTATTTCCATAAGATCATTAAATCCTCTGTGTAAGAAAACAAACACCCCATGTAAAAACAAACAAAAAGATAGAGTTCAAATGTGGGGACTGGAGAGATGGCTCAGCGGTTAAGAGCTCTGGCTGCTCTTCCAGAGATCCTGAGTTCAATTCCTAGCAACCACATGGTGGCTCATAGCCATCTATCACAGTAGTTCCATGGGACCCAATGTCTTCTTCTGGTGTGCAGATATAGGTAAAGACAAAACATCCATATATACAAAATACATAAATAAAAAAATCTTAAAAAATAGAGAACTCCATGCAGAGCTTTTATAATTTTTTATTTGCTATATTCAGCATTCAGTCAGAAATCATTTGGGGTTGGGGACCCCAGTAAAAGTACTTGCTGTGTAAGTATGGAGATCCCAATTCAGATCCCCAAAACTCACATTAAATGTCAGATGAGCATGGTGGCCTGCCTGAAATGGCAGCCTTGACGGCAGAGATGGGATCCCCAGGACAAGCTGACCCATGACACTAGCCATATTGGCGAGCTCTGGGTTTGCCTGAGAGGCCCTTCAGTTCACAGAGTGGAAGAGTGGTCAGGGGTGGTTCTAGACACCCGCCTCGTGACTCATCAGCCTCATGACTCTGCCTGATGCATACACATGTGCACCAGCACGCGTAATCACATGTAAAGTGTCTATAAACACACAAGAAAATGGAAACAAGAAGATTATCAATCTTGCCACCACATAGGACCAAATGACTGAAAACCAAGAGGAAAAAAGTGAACATTAGACACCAGTTCCCAGCAGGGTAACAGAGACCCTGTCGCAAAGGGAATAACGAAAAAGAAAGCAAAGAGAAAGAAAATGCAGAATTTAATCTGTGAACTAGGGGACCAAGTGGAAATGATAGAGCAGGCAAAAATATAGCTGAAGATTGATCTTACAACAAATTAAACAGAGAAGAACAATAACAGATAAAAAGTCAATAGATAATATAGAGAGGGGCATGGACCCAGAGAAAATATCATGCCTTTGTGTGTGTGCGTGTGTGTGTGTGTGTGTGTGTGTGTGTGTGTGCGCGCGCGCATGTGCGCTCATGTATGCATGTGTGTGCATGCATGTTCTCAGAAGGAAAGGAGAGAATAGAGAGAAGCAGTGTCAGAAGGAACCTGGCTGAGACGTTTTCCTCATTGATAAAAGCCATCCAAGCCACAAAGCAGCTGTTTAAGTCACAAGGAAGATACCAACCCGCCACATCACTGTAATATCTCAGAGGAAAGACAGAAAAAACAGTAAAGCACCTAGAGAAAATATTCACAGAAGCAAATATAAGACAAATATAAAGCTCATTTTCAACAGAAAGTAGGGAATCCAGAAGACTGGACAGTGACAGCCTTAAGGTGGAGAAAAATAGCTCCAGGACGTGGATTCCAACTTGCAAGAATGTCCGTCCTTCAAATACAGAGCTGAAATAAAACCGAGAGATCTCACCATTCACCACTGGGGACTTAAAAAGGGACATTGTTTAGGCAATAACTAACTACATAAATAAATCCCAGACAAGTGTGCAATTGCATGCATATATTCACAGTTACTAGAACACTGAGGCAGGAGGATTATGAGTTTGAGAACTGGTCTGGATAACTTAGCAAAACCCTGTCTCAAGATTTAAAAAAAAAAAAAAAAGGAAGGAAGGGAGGAAAGAAGGAAGAAAGAAAGAAGGAACAGAGGAAGGTAAGAGAGGGGGAGAGAAAGGAAGGAGTGTGTGTGGGATGTGGGCTGGTGGTAGAACACCTGCCAGCATGACCCCCTGCTGTATTCCTTATGCCAGTAGAGAGAGGAGTGAAAAAAGAAGGGAAGGGAGGCAGAAGAAGTGGAGTGGGATGGTCCCAGATAGAAGCAGGGGAGGCAGGACTAGGTGAAGAGCAAGAGAAACAGAAAGTGCATTTAAAAGGACACTTACTGCTCTGTGGCCACAGGGGCAGTGCTCATAATCAGGTATGCATGGATACTGTGTGGTCATGTGACTACGGTTCCCATAGTTGAGTGGCAGATCTGTAAGGAGACTAAGGCAGGGCTAGATAGGGACTTCACCCCCTCGAGTCGCCCCAGAGGTTGACTTTTTAATTCAAGGATCGACCTGTGACAGCCTTGCTAAGATGTCCTTGAGTGAACAGCAGTCGAGGTTACTTATACAAAATCTGCCTTTTCTTCTGCTAAGCTCAGCCTCAGACTTTTCTCCATCTCAAGATTGACAGATTGCCTCCTCGTCCTCCAGTGTTTCTCACAGGCATGTTTCCTGAAATGCTTTTTATGTGGTAGTGCTCTTCTGAATCACAACTCCCTGGAGACCGAGGGGGTTATGCATGTTTGTGTGTGGGTGCTGGGAACCAAACCTGGGTCCTCTGGAAGAGCAACAGGTGGGACTGGAGAGATGGCTCAGAGGTTTCAGAGCACTGGCGGCTCTTCCAGAGGACCTGAGTTCAATTCCCCGCAACAACATGGTGGCTCACAACCATCTGTAATGGTATCTGGCACCCTCTTCTGGTGTGTGGGCATATATGCAGGCAGAACACTGTGTACATAATAGCTAATTAAATAAATAAGTAAATAAATAAATGTTAAAAAAAAAAAAAGAGCAACAGGTGCTCTTAACCGCTGAGCTATCTCTCTAGCTTCCTAAACAGGTTCCTTAGCTTTCTTCATCATCGTGTCCTCCACAGTGGCTTTTATTTTACTGATAGACATGGTGACACAGTAGCATACATGGATAATCTACTATTTGACTTTGTGTCTGGTACAAATGCTGAGCGGAGACTCAGGTCTGTAATGAAATACGCTTCACCGTTTGCCCTTCCCATCTTGTGACAGGAGAGTCAACACCAGTCTGCATCATTGTAACTTCTTAATAGAGAGAAAAGCCTACGCTTGTCAAATATATGCGTTACTTGATGGGTTTTTAAACGGTTTCCTCAGGAAACATAACTTTTGAAACAATGATGGAAATTCTTCGAGACAGACCCAGTGGCATCAACATGAAGGGAGAATTTCTGACCACAGCAAGCATGGTTTCTGTTTTGCCTCAGGATCCCAGCCTTCCTTGCATTCACCTCTTTACGGCGACTCCGCACCCTGAGAGGTAAAGTCTTCCAACACTGTAACCACCTAGAGGCTGGGGTACAATCATTAGTATGCGCATGACTTTGTCAGTACGATTTTTATTTTATTTTTAATATTTTTTTTATTACGTATTTTCCTCGTTTACATTTCCAATGCTATCCCAAAAGTCCCCCATACCCTCCCCCACCACTCCCCTACCCACCCATTCCCACTTTTTTGGCCCTGGCGCTCCCCTGTACTGGGGCATATAAAGTTTGCATGCCCAGTGGGCCTCTCTTTCCAGTGATGGCCGACTAGGCCATCTTTTGATACATATGCAGCTAGAGACAAGAGCTCCGGGGTACTGGTTAGTACATCATGTTGCACCTACAGGGTTGCAGATCTCTTTAGCTCCTTGGATACTTTCTCTAGCTCCTCCACTGGGAGCCCTGTGATCCATCCACTAGCTGGCTGTGAGCATCCACTTCTGTGTTTGCTAGGCCCCGGCCTAGTCTCACAAGAGACAGCTATATCAGGGTCCTTTCAGCAAACTCTTGCTAGTGTATGCAATGGTGTCATCGTTTAGAGGCTGATTATGGGATGGATCCCTGGATATGGCAGTCTCTAGATGGTCCATCCTTTTGTCTCAGCTCCAAACTTTGTCTCTGTAACTCCTTCCATGGGTGTTTTGTTCCCAATTCTAAGAAGGGGCAAAGTGTCCACACTTTGGTCTTCGTTCTTCTTCAGTTTCATGTGTTTTGCAAATTGTATCTTATATCTCGGGTATACTAAGTTTCTGGGCTAATATCCACTTATCAGTTAGTACATATCATTTGAGTTCTTTTGTGATTGTGCTACCTCACTCAGGATGATGCCCTCCAGGTCCAACCATTTGCCTAGGAATTTCATAAATTCATTCCTTTTAATAGCTGAGTAGTACTCCATTGTGTAAATGTACCACATTTTCTGTATCCATTCCTCTGTTGAGGGGCATCTGGGTTCTTTCCAGCTTCTGGCTATTATAAATAAGGCTGCTATGAACATAGTGGAGCATGTGTCCTTCCGTTACTACGCCTTTTTCAAGTTTTATTTATTATTTTAAATTGTGCGTGCGTGTGACAGGAATGTGCAGAGACCAGAGTCACTGGCTTACCCAGAGCTGGATTTATAGGGGGCTGTGCGCTACCCAAGGTAGGGGCTGGGAGTTGAATGCCAGTCTTCTACAAGAGTGCTGCCGAGTCATCTCTCAGTTCATCGGTGTGAGTCTTTGTTACATAAATAAGGCCGTGACTTCTAATACAGTGTCTGTTTGGATTCTAGATTTCTCTGTGTGTGTAGCTGTTGTCATTTTTATGAGACAAAAAGGCCCGTGGGTCCTGTGTGGTCATCCCTTTCCCCACAAGCATATTAACGTTGTCAAGAAAAGAAGTGTTGCGGTTCCTACTGATTTCAGACTTTATAGCATTCAGTGATAATAACACGAACAGCTTGAGTGACTTTATATCAGATACACTCATGGACCCTATTTTGAAAACATATTTGCACACTTTAAAATACTATCATTCTAGTTATGTGTCTTTAGGGTTTCCTTAACATGTCTTGATTTAAGTCATTAGTCTCTCTTATAGAGTTCAATGTATGTTACATTAGGAACAATTTTTTCTTTGTTCTTCTCCAGCATTACAGTTTTTCTTATTATTAACATGGTTAAGTCTTAACACCATCTGTGGCACTTGGGATTGCTTTTACCCTGGCAAATGACAAACAATATCATTTTCTCATATTCTGGGCCAACTGGTGGGTCTTTGGAAATACAAAGGTAAGTAAAGCATTGTCTGCTTGCCTAAATGACACGGCAGAGGGGCCTGAGAATAACCAATGTGGCAGGAACCAGGCACAATACAGGATCACTGTTAGACACCTCAACTAGAAGGAATCTACAGAGACAAAATAATTCATCTTTTTTATACTTTGGCATGTAAATTCAACAAAGTCCCTTTATTCTAGGTCTGTTTTTAAGCCTTTCATATTTGTACCACACATTTCACCACTGTTGGATACGAAATCACCAACATTTGAACCTGAAAGGCCAGTGGCAAAGAAGCCATATGTCAAGCCTGACAGAAGACACCCACTCTACCAAAAACATCAAGAGGCCTTGGAAATGATAAGTAACAATAAGGTATGGTTAGGTTATAGTATTTATTATATCATTAAGAATAGTTTAAGAAGTAATTCAATTCATATTTTGAATTTTCGAGTGTTAGCTTTCTTTTTGTCCTTTGTGTAAAAAATAAGATTAGAAATAGTTATTCTCAGACTGACCGATGGAACAATGTAGCTTTTCATTTGGTTAAGTGCATGAAGCCAGTGTGTTAGGACACACCTTTAATCCCAGCACTTGGGAGGTAGAGGCAGGTGGATCTCTGAGTTCAAGGACAGCCTGGTCTATGGAGTGAGTTCTAGGATAGCCAGGGCTACACAGAGAAACCCTGTCTTGAAAAACCAGGAAAGAGTACGTATGTGGGCTGCTTGTCTTAGCACTTGGGAGGCAGAAGCAGGTGGATCTCTGTGTGTTGGAGGCCAGCCTGGGCTACAAAGAAAGACCCTGTCTTGAAAAACAAAAACAAAGAGTTATGTATGTTGACTCTTAGAAAAATTTAGAATTTTGAACAGAGTAACTGTTCAGAAGGGCAGAGTGACTGCCCTTCCCACCACTGTCCCGGCCCTCTTTGCACTTTCTGAAACAAAGGCTCATTAAGTTGCCCAGACTGGTCTTGAAGTCAGTCTATAACCCAGGCAGTGCTTGAATTTATGATCCTCCTGCCCCAGCAGCTGAAATTCTAGGCCCTCTGGTCCTTGGTGCTTTTATTTGTTCTCCTTGGCAATACTTGCAGGAGCCCCTGTCTGGTGCCTTGCTCCACCCCACACACCCTTCATTGCTCATGACAATACTCAAGGGTTCATAGCCTTTGCCCCATAAACTGCTCCAAGGAGGTAGGCTTTATGGCAGTTTCAAATATTTGGTAAACTAAATTGAATTGATTTAAAAGCTATTACTGGTTTAGACTCTAATGAACATTATGGATTGACATTCTAAAGTAATGGAAGATAGAATTTGAAGGAAGTGTCACAGAGCTGGGGTCTACTTCTGCCTCTCTCAATAACTACTGTGCTTTAAGGAGAGTCACTTCTATGATAGTTTTAATTTACATTTCTTGATTACTAGTATGGCTGGAAATCTATACGTACTGTCATATTTTCTCCTCAGTGACTTAACAATTTTGTTTTTCCTTAGCCTATTTCTCAGTTGATTTTGAGTCTGTCTTTTGTTTTTCCTTGAGATATAAATGAATACAAGCACACACACACACACACACACACACACACACATTTATATATTTAAAGACAGGTTCTTGCTATGTTGCCCAAGTAGTACTCTCACTCTTGAATGTAAGTGGTCCCCATGCCTCAGCTTCCAATTGAGACTACAGTTGGATGCCACCATTCCAGCTTATATCACTTCTTTTCTAATGTTACTGACATTAAACAGTTATGTCAAAAAAAATTATTTAGTCAGTTGTATTTGTCGTTTTCTTCCCTCCCCCCTTCTCCCTCTTGCTTCGGCCCACTGAGTCCAGCCCATAGTTTCTTTATTTGTTTCTCATTAGGAATGGTTGTGAGCCACCATGTGGTTGCTGGGATTTGAACTCATGACCTCCAGAAGAGCAGTCAGTGCTCTTAACTACTGAACCATCTCACCAGCCCCTGTTTGTTGTTTCCTTAAGGCATCTTGATTTCATTCTTCAAAATACTTGCCTTACCTCATAATAAATAATTTTTCTATATTTTTCTCTTGGTTACATATGGTTTTTAAGTGTGTGTGTATATAAATATTATACATACATATATATATATATATATATATATATATATATATATATATATGGGGGCAATGTATATGCCACAGTGTGTGTGTGTGTGTGTGTGTTAGAGGACAGTTTTCAGGAGTTGGTTCTCTCCTTTGATCATGTAGGTCCTTTACCCACTGAGCCATCCTATTGTCCCACATATGTGTACTTTTTAAACAAAAAATATTAATTCTCTAGAACTGTTGAAATGGCTCAGCAGGTAAAGCACCTACCACCAAGACTGATGACTTGAGTTCAGTGCCCAGTGCCTACATGCTCACAGGAGAGAACCAGTTCCTACAAGTTGTCCTCTGACTTCCAAAGTATGGAGGCTCTCTCATACCCACACACATGCGCATAAATAAATAAATAAAATTTAACAACATTTAGTTCTCTAAATCATCTTGAATCTGTTTTATATATCAGGAAGGCAGGAATTCTCAGCTTATTTCCCCAAAAGTTGATCAATTACTTAAATATTGTTTATTAACAAAGTTATTACAAAATACAGCGCTTCCAGGGCAGGGGGACTGCATACAACTTCATGTTGGGAATCACTGTTTCGTGGTACTCTGTCCCATAATTGTTCAGAAGTTTTAAATGGTGCTTGCTTGCATATGGTGTCTTTCCTCTAGACTCAAAAGTTGATGACACGGAGCTGGAGAAATGGCTCAGTGGTTTAAGAGCACTGACTGCTCTTCCAGAAGTCCTGAGTTCAATCCCCAGCAACCACATGGTGGCTCACAACCATCTGTAATGGGAATCCAGTGCCCTCTTCTGGTGGGTCTGAAGACAGGGACAGTGTAATCATATACATAAAATAAATAAATAAAAATAAATCTTTTTTAAAAAGTTGATAACTTTTCCACTATTAAAAATTACTCCTTTTTAGGTTGGAAGCATGGCTTCAGAGGTGGGACCTTTGCCTAGCATGTTCAAGGTCCTGGGTTCAATCCCCAGCAGCACACAGGAAAAATGCTTCTTTTTCTGAGTCCTGGACACCCCCACGTCCCAGAGACAAGAAAAACGTCTTTACTGCTTTTCCTTTTGAACAATACCTTCTTGATTCCTTCATGTGAAGGGCATTTATTTACTTACTGTCTTGGTTACCTATAACATGTTTTCTCAGTGCTAGGTGTTGAACGCAGGTCCTCAGCATGCTGGGCAAACAGTTTGCCTCTGAGATGGACTCCAGGCCCATCCCTGATAGAGCTGGCTTTAAATATACAAGCTCTGAAGCCACCAAAGCATCTCAGTCTTGACTTTCCGCACGCTTTTCACACCCAAAGTGAACTTTCAGTTGTCATGTTCTAAGCTTCCTGTTCATTGGTACCATGTGGTTGTTCTTGTATTTTCAGCTAAAATAACTATTTTGGTATTTCTGCATTAACTGAATCTAGAGAAATGATGTTTTTTCTCAAAGAAAATCATTCCTTTTCTTTTTGTTTTATTTCTCTTTTCATTCCTTTTGCATCTACAGAATAGAAAAGTAGGGCTGGCGAGATGGCTCAGTGGGTAAGAGCATTGACTGCTCTTCTGAAGGTCCTGAGTTAAATCCCAGCAACCACATGGTAGCTCACAACCACCTTTAATAAGATCTGGACTCCCTCTTCTGGTGCGTCTGAAGACAGCTACAGTGTACTTATTTATAATAATAAATAAATCTAAAAAAAAAGGAAAGTAACTAAACCAGTAGAAACCAGAATGAACAAATCTTGCCAGTGGATTGGATTTTGTTAGATCCATATATGCATATTGACTTTTATTATCTTCATTAGGAAAAAGGCAAGACAATATTGGACAAGATGAGGAAGCTGGAAAAAGCAGTGTCTGAAGAGATAGAATCAATCCTCCAGAGTGGACATCTCGACGAGGAGAAAACTGTTAATCTCTTTCCTCAATATGTGAAAGATGAAATTAAAATTTATCAGTCAACTATTAGTTCTTAATGATCATTTAAGCGGTCAGAAATCTTCCTCACTGCCCTGGTAATGATATAGAGCTATGCTAAGGAGATCTGTTTATTTCCTCATAGTATTAGGTGGTATTTCGACTGATAAACCACAGCAATTAGTATTTGGTTGCATAAAGCATGAAACATAAACATGACGCATAGGCTATGCTATCATTCTGTATTATTAAGAAAGCTCAAGGCTTTCTTTTCCTTAAGCAGTGGAAAATATGTCAGGTGCATTGTTTGTGCTTTAGGCAAATAGTAACCAGCTTTAACAAGGCAGATGTCTAGATTTACGCTGTTTGACATTGCCACACAGCCTGCAAGAAGCCCTTTCAGTAAACTCGAAAGTGACCTCTGTCAAGATTTGGCTGAGCAGCAAGCAAACTTGTGGCTCTAATTGTTTGGCTTTTTCTCTCCCCCATCCCCTCAGAAGCTATTTTATTAGTCTTCTTGCTATCTGGGTAGTTTTTCTTTTCCCAGAATGCCAGGTAGTTGGATCTTCCAGTAGGTGTTTTGGGATTGGCTTCTTTAATACACATCTTTCACCATGCCTCTGTAAACCATGATAGCTCGTTTCTTCTTAACATGAATAGTGCTTTCAGTTGGGTGTGTCACTACCAGAGAGCCTCTTGGCTGCTTCCAGATTTTGGCAATTGTGAGTAAGCATCCACGTGTGAGTTGCTGCATAGCTCTAAGCGTTCAGCCCATGTTGGATGGAACTGAGGTACAGCAGAACCTGTTGTGTGAGTGAGAAACCACCACCGCTGTCTCCTACACCCTGCCGCAGCACTGTTGTGTCCTGGCCAACTATCAAGTGTCAGGATTTAGTCATTCTGAGTGCAGCTTCTCACTTAAGAAGGTTACACGGATTGAAGCTTTGGCTTTGCACTTTAGTTTTCAGTTAATCTGTAATTCCACATGGCATTTGATACTGAGTTTCTTTTCGTATGCTTATTTCCCATTTGTATACCTTCTTTGCTGAGGTGTGTAGATCTTGGCCCATTCTTTAATCGGGTGTTTTTTATTTACTTATCTTACTAAGGAGTCTAAACTTTTTTCTCTAATTTAAAATTTTGATTTCATGTGTATGAGTGTTTTGCCTCCATGTATATCTGTATGAAGCACATGCCTGGTGCCCTCAGAGGGTGTGAGATCCTCTTGAACTGGAGTTATAGATGGCTGTGAGCCATCGTGTGGGTGCTGGGGACCAAACCCAGATCCTGTGCAAGAGCAAGCGCTCTTACCCCTGAGCCATCTCTCCAGCCCCTCCCAGCACTCAAGTCTAAACCTCTTAAGAGCTCATTGTTCTTAGGGTAAAGTCCTTAACAAACGGCAGCAACAGATACTCAGGTTCATCATCTTGGCCTCCCTTTCTTATGAGTAGTTCTTTTTAGTCTTAGAACTTGCTGAGTGAGTCTTAGGTGTTTTCCTTCCATAGAATCAAGATTATATGTGGCTCCGAATTAGTCATACATTTAATTATTTCATAGTGGAATAGAAGTTCCATGAAAGCTCATTGTTCAGTATTATATTTGGATGCTTTGATATTATATAATATTTGCTAAATGAACATTCAAATACCAGTGGAGAGAATTTAGGGAAGTGGGATATCATTTGAGATGTAAATGAATGGAATGATTAATAAAAAAAGGAATTTATACAGGTCTTTCTACAGAAATGTAAGGTTGAATAAATTAGCCAGCTAATTTATCTGTATAACTCAGTAGTCACCAAAGTTTCAAACCCCAAAAATACAAGGATTATATGGATATGTGAGTTAACTTGTAGAGATTTTCACTGCAGGATACTCATTGCGGGATACTCAGTGTGGATACTCAGGTTGGTAGTTAATGCCTTGGAGTGAATTTTAGAAATTTTAATGTTTTGTTAAATTTCATCTGTTGTAAAAATAAAAAGTAATAAACTTATTTTACATAAATTGATTCGTTTGATCTTTGATAAAAATATATGTTTATATATTAAGCTCCAAAACATTTCCTTAAAAATAATTGTACAGAATGAAATTTTGGAAACAGTGTTTCTTTTTGTAAAAGTAGGTTTGTTTGTTTGTGTGTTTGTTTGTTTTGAGACAGGGTTTCTCTGGATAGTACTGGCTGTCCTAGAACTTGCTCTGTAGACCAGGTTGGCCTTAGACTCAAAAGATCCACCTCCCTCTGCCTCCCAAGTACTGAGATTAAAGGCATATGCCACCACTGGCTGGCTACTTCTAAACAGTATTTTACAAAATACTTTTACAATGCTGGGCCATGCCTTCCTTTAATTTCAGCACTTAGGAGGCAGAGGCAAGTAGATCTCTGTGTTGGATGCCAGCTTGGTCTACAGAGTGAGTTCCAGGACAGCCAGGGCTACACAGAGAAACCCTGGAACAACAGGTTTTATCACAATGATCATGGAAATATAAAGCCCATCTTTCCCTGAGGAACGATAAGATCTTATGAGCATGGACTGTGCTTCCAACACCACCCATCATCTGAGCATGGATGCCCAATTTTACAAAGTACTCATAAAAGTTGTTTACTGGCCACGGCCTGGTTACTCCACACTGCAGAACCAGGTCATGAGCTCGCCCCAGGAAACTCACTTAAGCTTTGTCCTGACTTCAGGGTGTTCCGGGACTGAAACCCAGCAGAATCATCAGCAATCCAGAAACTGATGGGAGCAGATGCAAAGTTCCACAGCCAAACATTAGGCAGAACTTAGGGAGTCCTGCAGAGGAGGAGGAGGGGAAGGAGAAAGAGGAAGGATCAGGGAGCTGGAGAAAGGAGAACCAGAGGGGTCAGGGACACCATGAGAACAGAATCAACTGACTGGGGCTTATTGGGGCTCTCGGAGATAAGGGAGCCTGTCGGGATCTACATTTATGTTATGGGTAATTAGCTTGGTGTTCTTGTGGGAATTCTAAGAGTAGGAGCTCTCTCTGACTCTTGCCTACTTGTGGGATTAGACTTAGATTTTTTCAAAACCTACTTTAACTAGGGTTCTTTTTTTTTCTTTTTTTTTAAACTAGGGTTCTTAAACACTTCAACTTCCCTTCTAGGCCACCAACCAGAGGTAGTGGGGAAAGAAGGTTGTGGACCTGTTTAGACGTAGTCCTTTGGGGCGATTCTAGTCTTTGTGGTCAGGATATCTGCAGTCCAGTCCAATAGCAAACACCAAACAGTAATCGGTGGTAGCAGCTCGATCTAACAGAAATCTCAAGGCCCCACCAAATTGGCAAGAATCAAGAAGCTGAAGTGGCAAGAACCAGTCAGAATACCACGAGAAGATCTGTGGTGTGTTTCTCTCTACTGAGTGAAAACCAGCAAAGACCAGCGAAAACCAGTGAAATGTTGCACAGTCATCAAAGACTGGCATAGCAATTCAAGAGCATCTTTCCTCTGTGGGATTCTACATACACTCTTTTCCAAACATCATGTGCACTCTCACGTGCCTGTTTCAGCAAACCATCCTCTCACAAGACAGCTTCCAGACAAACACCATGGGACACAGCTGAGCTGCCGAAGAACTTTCCCCTTCAGTGGGACCCCTTTCCTCCTCCTGGGTGGCTTGCCCAGCCCTGGTGGGAGGCTATGTGCCTGGTCTCATCGAAGCTTGTTATGCCCCATTTGGTTGATGTCCCTGGGAGGCCTGCTCTTTTCTGAGGGGAGCCAGAGGGGGCGTGGATCTGGGGAAGAGGGAAGGGGGTAACTGGGGGGAGGGAGAAGGAATGGAAGCCGCAGTCAGGATGGAATATATGAGATGTACAGAGGATTCACAGACAAGAATTGTGTGGTACCATCAGCATTCTGTGGATTATTCAAGGAAAAGCTGTCGACAAGGCAAGTTAAAATAGGTATTTTATTGAGAAACGTGCTGTCAGTGAGAAAGTAACATAGAAATATTTTCGTTTAATAAAATTAGCTTATCCTTAATCCTAAAAACCTTTATCATCTGAAACTGCAAGTCACTCTGACCTATGGGTTTCTTTTAGAGTCTCCCATGGACAACAATGTTTCAGATTCCATTTGTGCACATGAAAGAGCATTGTTAATATGGTTACTCATAAACAACACAAATGCCCTCACCTGAACTTAAGTTGCCCGAATCCATGTGAATTCTGTCTTGTCACTCAGGCTGCTGAGGCTTACGCGTATCCCTGGGCATTAGAAGTACAGTGTGGACATGTCTCTTTTTTTCCCCTAAGTTTTATGGCGATATAGTTCTTCCTAAAACATCCCAATTCCATGATCATAACAAAAAATAAACATCATTTCTTTCTATAGACAATAGGCTTCCATTCAAGGTTTCCTTTTGATATGTATCTGCTACATTAAAAGGGCAAGGGCACTAACCCCATAAATAATTTCCTAAATGGCTTTTATATATCAAACACTAAAATAAGATAAATAACATTTAAAATAGGTTAAACTATCGCTGATAGCAAATAATTAAATAGCCGTTCAAAGGATGTGCAAATTATCAGAGAGTGAAGCTTTACCTGAGGCTGCTGTGGTCTGCACGTGTCTCTTCAAAACCCTGCCCCAGTGAGGTAGCCTGGAGAAGTGTGCCTCATGAGAGAAGAGGTTCAGCATTCTGTTTGCTCTTCCAGAGCCTCTCCTCCCACCATGGCGGCTCCATTGGTGGACCTGAAATGGGGCCTTGCCAGAGTCCTAGTGCTCAGCTGCGTACTCTTACACTGCCAGCCTGCAGACCTGTAAGACAGCCTTCCTGGTGCTTAGGAGCTATCTGTGCTCATGCCATTTTGTTTTAAAATCTTAGTGAACTAGGCAACAGTTACTCATTTTTAAACTTACAAATTTTTTAGACATGGACCCAAAAAAGACTAAATTCTAAAGGTAGGATGCTAGGTTTAGAATTTCAAGTTCCTGACTATATACTTTCTCAATGCAGGGAATAAAGTAGATTTTTCTTCTACAATATACTTTGAAACTACCAGAAACAGTATACATCTCACGGCATTATTTCTTATATAACATTTAAATGAACATGTTCAAATTACTTAAAATGTTTACCTTGAAAGATTACAGAGATAATAATATTAATGTTCTTATTCTCTTTGTATTGGTACACATTAGTAGTTTAGATAGAAGACAAGAAAAGACAAACCTTCAAAATTGGTGTTTTATCAAAAATAAATTTAAAAATTACTTTAAAAAAAATACTGGGATTAGCCAGGCATGTTGGCACATACCAATGAGCCCAGAACTCAGGAGGCAGAGGCAGGAAGATCAGGAGTTAAAAGCCATCCTTGGCTACATAGGCCAGCCTGGGCTACATGAGACCTTGTCTCAAAAACAAAACAATAGTTGTAAGTTTTGTATGTGTCAGAAGAAGTGAGAAGGAAAATAAAACCTTTTACTAGAATAAGTAAAATCTGTTGGGGGAGGTGTTATTGATAAATGTAATGTTGTCTTCAGGTTCATTATGAGAGCAGCAAACCTGCCAAGTTTGGCAATTTAAAATTACAGCCAGTTGGATGCTGACCTTGTAATTATAATGAACAGTTTCAGAAAGAAATGATTTTAAAATACTGTGACAATAGTGGTTATCTAGAGCAACTATCGTATTCGTTATACCTTTTAACCTCACGGTTTCTCTTGTCAGTTTCCTATGTGCTTTATATGCACACAAAGTTCTAGCGTGTCAGTACAGGGTAGGATGCTTTTTGTCATTCTACAGAAGAGATGCCCTGCCCAAGGTCACTCAGCTGAAAGGATCAGGTAGGAGGCTAGAGGGTATGATTCCTGTGGGGCTCTCTCTGGAACTTAAGTCTTAGGGGAGACTGAGGGTGGAGATGAGTGACTGATTTCTTTATAGCTTTCCTCCTGGTGGTCTCTTAGCGTACCGGCAGGAGGACTCTGCTCAGGACTCTTCTGAAGGAATCGGTAAAAGAGATACTCGTCCCGGAACTCGTATTCATTGGTGATGTGTTGGATGACCCCCCCTTGCACCAGTCTGTCTCCGTAGATCACAGCTTCGCCGCGGTCAGAAGCAAGGCCGACTTCGATGAGCCAGTTCACCAGGTCACAGCCACAGAAGGTCCCGGCAGAAGTCTTGGCACCACACCTGTATGTCAAAGGAATGATTCAGCCATATGCTCTGTAATTCTGGCATCAGCACTGCGTGACAGAAGATGAGCAAAGACAAATAAGAAGGAAATGAGGGATGACAGTGGGGTAGTTAAGAGCGTGACAGAAACGGAGCTGTTCTATACACGAAGCATCTGCTGGCTTGCCTGACCCTAGAAACTCCCTCTGGTGAAAATAGTAGTGCTTGTGGAAACACTTTTAAAAGTGACAGAGGTAAGTGTACTTACTGCCCGAGCACTTCCTGGAGGGGAGCGCATGCGTATAGGTAAAAGTAACTGGTTTGCCTGATGGAATTGTTGTCTTGGCTTCCTGCCTCAGTCTGCTAATCTAGCCTAGCCCTGGAAGCTTTCTAACCGCCTTAATCAGACTTACGGCTGAGGAAGCTCATTCTTTCTTGTTCTTTCTGATCTCTGACTGCCTGGTTCAACTCAGCTGTTCTGACTCTATCTCCTCTCCTAGCTGACGGATTCAACCTGGCGTCTTTAACTTTCTGCTGAATTGTTCTGCTTGGCCTCAATCGAACGCTAGCAATCTGTGCTGATCTTCTGGCTCCTTCTTATTCTCTGCTTCGTTCTGTCTTCACCTGTGTCTAGCTTGGTCTCTCTCTCTGCACAGCTCTCCCAGTAAACCTGACTCCCACTTTCCTTTTCTTTCTGTGTCCCACTCTCTTAAGTAGCCTCCCTTTTCTCTCTCTCCTTGAGATAGTTGGGCATATCCTATTCTATAAGTTCTTTCTCTGATTCATCACTTTGTCAGCCACTCAATTAGACATCATTTCTACAAATCAACTTTACCTTCATTGTTTGGGACTAAAGGTATGTGCTAAGGGCACGTCTGTATTCCAGCCAGAGGGATTAAAGGTGTGTGCTAAGGCTGAGCCATACCACAACTAGAAATAGCTTTTTTTTTTTTCAGTAAATAACAGAATCTTGGGGCTCACAATGTGATTCAGTATCCTGCAACATGTATATGTGTGTGTTGTGTATCCTTGTATTTGTGCACGTTTAAGTGTATTGTATGTGGGGTATGTGTATGTACACATACATGTGGAGACCTAAAGTAGACAGTGGGTGACCTTGATTTCTTCCCACTTTATTTATTGAGGCAGGGTCTCTTATTGAACCTGGAGCTCACCCAATCGAGCTAGTCTAACAAGCCTAACTAGCCTAACTAGCCTAGCTAGCCTAACTAGCCTAGCTCACCAGATGGCCCCCAGACATCTATCCACCCAGAAGTCCTCAGGCTTGTGAGGTGAGTACTTTATCTACCCAGCCCCCAAGAAGTTTTACTTTTAAACTTGGTTTAATTTTCAAGAATTTAAAAACAGCTATGTGTGACATATGGATACTATATTAATTAGCATAGATTAAGATAATAGAGCTCTGGCTAGGCTGCTTTTTACAATGGTTTTAATTAATTAATTTATTTTTTAGTGGATACACATGTGGGAGTCTTGCCTGCATTTATGTCTGGTGAGCCCCACATGCATGCAGCACCAAAGGCCGGAAGAGGCCGTCAGATCCCTAGGCACTGGAGGTAACAGACGGTTGTGAGCTGCAATGTGGGTGTTGGAAATCAAACCCAGATCCTCTGGAAGAGCAGCCAGTGCTCTTACTGCTGAGCCCTTCCCCTAACCCCCAGAAGTAGCATGCCTCTCCCCCCACCGTGTGTGTGTGTGTGTGTGTGTGTGTGCATATGCACATCATGTGTGCACATGTGTGTGGAGATCTGAGCTCAGTGCTGGTGTTTTCCTCAATTGCTCTCCCTCTTTCCTGGGACAGAGGCTCCTCTGGCTAGGCTTTCTCTCCACTGGCCTGGGGTTACAGGCATGAGCCACTAGTCCAGCTTCCACATGGGTTTTAAAGGCCCAAGGCAAGTTCCTGTGCTTATGTAGAAGGCGCTTAACTGAGCAATCTCTGCAGCTCCCCAGAAGGCCTTTTATCTGTTTTACAGAGAGCTACCATCTAAATGACTATTAGAGAGATGTGTGTGTGTGTGTGTGTGTGTGTGTGTGTGTTACATTTCTATAATCCTAGCACTTGAGAGGCTGAGGCAGCAGAATCAGGTTTGACCATAGGTTAAATAATGAGACTCTATCTCATAGGAGGAAAACACTATTTTTATTAACCTAGTTTATTAAATTAAAACAAAATTAAGCTTTAATTTCAGCTATAGTACCCACAAATAGTCTCTTCCCCTCAGTAGCCAGTACAGCCACTTGCCTCATTAGGAATCAGGGAGCAAACAAGTGAGGTTGGTGAGAGCAAACCCAAGATTTTCAAAGTACACTTTGGGCCTGGAGAGATGGCTCGGCGGCTAGGAGTGCTCAGTGCTCTTCCAGAGGACCCCAGTTCAGTTCTCAGCATCTGTACCATGCAGCTCAGAAGTGCCTGTAGCTCCAGCTCCAGGGGCTTCTGACACCCTCGTCTCACCTCCACAGGCAAGCACACTAATAATAAAAATCAATCTGCTTTAAGAAAATGTGCTTTGGTTTTTATTTAAAGCTTCCCGATTGTTTAATATTTGTCTTCCTAATGCAAATCTGGATTGCCTTAAGTATGAGCAGATACAGAAGAGAAAGATATGCAAAACAAAAAAAACCAATGACATGAATTATGAACATTTCCATACAAATGCGCACTAGACGGCAAGAATCTCCACAGGCGTCAATCAAGTTGTGAAATCTAAAGTGCCTGACAACAGGAAATAAGAGGGTGAGAAACAAGATGAGGTGACAAATAGGTGTGGAAAAATCTAAAGCATTTTTACCACAAATACAAAGTTCCACATATATGAATCAGAGAGAAGTTAATGATGTAGAAATCTTTTCAAATACATGAACTATCTATCAATGGCAGCGTCTGTGTCTGGGCCTTTTCAAGATGGAGGCAATACCTCCTGTCCCAGCACTGGCTGAGGGTATCTGGCCCTTGATTGCTGTGACCAGGCAACCCTCACTGGAGCCTATGGAACAGTACAAAGAGTCAGTGCGTGTGACAGTGCAGGCGGCAGATCCTGGGCAGGAGTAGGGATGAGCCGTCTTAATCCAGCTGGGGCCCATCCAGCCATCTGGGACCTGGGAGCTCAGCAAAGGCTGGGTTCTGCTTCCTGACAGTTGGCAAGCACAGTGTCCTGACAGATAATGTGAAGTTTCTCTGAAAAAAATTTAAAGATCTATCCATAGATCCTGAAATCGTGGTCAGCTTTTCAAGGTAGAAAAGTGGCTTTTCTTCAGAGTTTGTCATTGTCGGCCATTGAGCAAGGCTCATCACAGACATCAAAGGCCACCAAAGTAAGATTTTTCTCTAAGGTTTACTTATTGTTATTTTATGTGCGTGTGTGTTGGGTCTGACGGGTATGCATGTGCACCACGTGTATGCCTGGTGCCCAGGAAGCCAGAAAAGGGAGTCGGATTCCCTGAAACTGGAGTTACAGACTGTTGTGAGAACCTTGCTGTGGGGGCTGGCCACTGAGAAGCCAGCTCTCTGCAAGAACAACGGCTTTCAGTTGCTGAGCCATTTCTCCAGCCCCTGAGGTAGGAATTTTCAAGGAAAAGGAAATCTGAGATTTTGAGAACTGAACTTGCCAAGGCTCACATAGTCATTAAGTGTGGAATATGGTATACCACTCAGTGAACCCCCCTTCCTTCCCCAGGCTATATTTGTGTGATTGTGATGGCGTGCATGTTGAGCACAGTGGTACCACACTTAAAAAATGAACCATCTCAAATACTAATCTCCAAATTTTTATAAATACACACAAAGGTGTTTGTTAGGTTCTTCATATTTTCTTAGTTTTATTTCCTCTCTCAATACAACTAAAACTACCGACACCGTAATATTTGATTATTCATAGTTCATCATTTCTTACTGCAGCATATTCTGTACCTGGGGGATTAGAAGAATAAATATAATGTCAAAAAATAATGACTAGGACTTGAGGTGAAATAAAAATCATAGACTTAATTAAGAGGCAGAAATTTCATTTCATTCTCTTGACAGCGTCATTAGTAATAAGAAGCGGCAGAGCACTAGGGGATGAGAATAAGAGAGCTCTTCTGGAGCCCGTGTTTGTCAGTGCTTTGTGGGAGACGCTAATGGCCGACACGTAGAGAATGTTAATCGCCTACCACAATTCCGCAGCCAACATGTTACAGAGAGATCAGAAGCTGCCTGACAGCAAGGGCAAGGATCACCTATTAGCTCATTAAAATCTAATCTTCAGAATCTGGAATCTATGTCTCTGAACCCTGGGCTGAGTTTACCTCCTTTCTCTGACGATGTTTCGGATGCACAGGTCGCGGTGATAATGCACAAACTGTTGACAGGTCATTTTTATTTCCTCAGAAACCGGGGATTCTCTGTCTGCTGCTGCTTCTTTGTTGTTCCACAGGAATTCAAGCCTGAAAGCCAGAATTTAAGAAGGTGGCTGATCCAAAACCTGTCACCAGAGCTCTGTCATCCACACCGGGATTTCATTGATGGCTGAACCCACAGAGCCCTTGTGGGTTCTAGGCACAGGCACAACTTAGAAACTAGGCAGGATGTCTCAGGCTGTCTCAGAAACTAAAACTGAAACTAAGCCATCCAAGCTAACTTAGGGATTCTATCATTTCCAATATTCGTACCACAGAAACAAATGCCAGGCCTTGTCCTTTCTGTCTGTCCGGCCAGTACAACTGTTGTTGACAATCGATTTGGCCAGCTATGTGAAGCTGGTGACTGGACTGAAGGGCTTTCCTGTTACACTTTCCTTTTGGAAATGATTGTGACTTTTAGCAAACACAGCCGAATAAGATGATGGTGACTATGATGGTGATGAGAGGAAAGGGAAGGACCTCATTAGCACTTCTAGTGTCTGTGCAATTTGCCTCAAGAGCAAACGAAAAGCAAGCACTCTCCCTGCCTCTCTTTCCACCCCTATGTTGAAACTTTTACCTTGTTATTTTTCAGGAAGAAACATTGGGGCTGGTGAGATGGTTCAGTAGGTAAGAGCGATGACTGCTCTTCCAAAGGTCCTGAGTCCAAATCCCAGCAACCACGTGGTGGCTCACAACCACCTGTAATGAAATCTAACACCCTCTTCTGGTGCATCTGAAGACAGCTACAGTGTACTTATTTATAATAATAAATAAATCCTTGGGCTGGAGTGAGCAGAGACTGAGCAAGTGGGCCTACTGGAACAAGCAGAGGTCCTAAATTCAATTCCCAACAACCAGATGAAGATTCACAACTATCTGTACAGCTACAGTGTGTATTCATATACATTAAATAAATAAATAAATAAATCTTTAAAAAAAGAAAGAAATGTTGATTTTAATTTAAAAAAAGTATACAGGAAGCAAACAGAACCTCCAAAGTTGAGAGAACCCTTAAATTTTCTGCCTACTCTTTCTTTGATAGGAAGAGAAAGCCTATTGTCAAAGGGCGAGAAACAATCAGGTGTAGTCTTTAATGGGGGAACACACCACCAACTACTTCCATTTGCAAGTTTCATTTCACTGTATGCAGTTAATAACATGGATAGAAGTCTGTGCCTGTCAGCTCTTGTTAAAATGCAAATTACATTGCTGGATTTATAATACTACTTCCAATATATTCTCTGCAATTATTTGCAACAAATACATGATTTCACAGATAACCTTTGTGAGGTATTTAGTGGTCTCCTAGCAGATATAAAAATACAAAGGTATCAATATTTTAATAGAATGACCTTATCATCTTTAGGTACACAGGCTTATTATTTTGAAACAGAATTTACCTTCTTTTGAAAGGTAGGATGATTAGATGTTTGTCCAGCCCAAAGATTCCAAAGGAAATAAATCCCTGGGGCGGGGGGAGAAAACAGTTATTCTGGCTGAATTCAACAATAAAACCTTAAGACAGAAACTAAGATGCTTAAGTGAGGGAGGAGGCAGCCGACAGTGATCAGAGCAGCCTCTGAAATTCAGCATCCAGGGTAGACACGGGCTCAGTGTCTGTGGGCATCCACGACACCCTGCTTGCTCTCTCTTCCCAGTCACTCTGCCCTAGGAATTAGGATGGTGAGGGAAGCCAGTGCTGATGCTGCACCTTCATGACAGCTCACTGGAGAAAACTGGACTCTCTTAAAGCCTACATGCTCCTGTTTCCCCACTTATGAAAAGAAAATCCCTCTCCCTGTACCTAAGTACTTATTATTTTTCTCTTGAAACTTCATCAATATAATCAGCAAGGGCTGTAATATCTAATTGTGAGACATTTAGTGTTATGTTGTAGATCTAAAAGGTTTCGCCCAAAGACTTATGCCTTGCAAGTGCGGTTCTTCGCACACCGTTACATGAGACTAGCGGGCAGCCCAGCAGTTAGGACGGCCCGCCACTCCTCAGTTCCCAGCCCCCACGTTGAGTAGCTCAAAACTGCTTTTAGCTCCGGTTCCAGGGGATTTGGTACCTCTTTCTGGCCTCTACAGGCAACAGTTCTCAAATACATACCGTACCTTACACACACACACACACACACACACACACACACACGCACACGCACACGCACACGCACACGTGTGTGTGAGGACTTGATTGTCTTTGCCCGTAAACTACAAACTGTCAGAAGGGAATACCTCACTACACCAAGTCTGTACAAGAAAAACGGACTGGAGAGGGAGCTGTGACTTCTCATGCCTTTCAAAAGGCATAAGCTGTGTAGGCGGCGTCTGAAGGGCAGCATTCCAGCCCTAAGTTCTGTTCTTTCGAAGCCCTATGCACTGAGCTCACTTAACTCCTATCCTAGCTTGGCTCAGCCCACTGTGGGCTTTCTGAATGTGAAATGCTAAGGGGGTGGGGGTGGGGGTACTGTGAATTTTCAGCCTCGCATTCTACAGTTGGTAAAGTCAGATCTGAAATAGTATCACACAGTGAGACTGGTATCAGGTGACTCTGGGGTGCCCATGTTTGTCTGTAATAAACTGATTACAGAATGTTTCTTTATACTTTGTTAATTTTCTTCCGATAACAATGTCAAAATGAACAGGAAATATGTTGAGCGGTCAGTGGAAGGCAAAACCATGTGGCAGCATAAACCGACAAGTCTTAACTACGGCAAATATGGCTAAGTATTTAAAGTATTTCAAATTTAATAGGCAGTGATTTCCAATACAGTATTTTTCAAGTTAATATTCTGTTTATGAATGAATGTTCTCTAGTCAAACAATATAGGTTTGAGTTGAGGATTGGTCCCGTGTAGAGCACTGCCATTATCTACAAAACCCCAATTGAAAATTCAATACCCAGCACCTTAAAAAAGAAAGGGATAAGAAAAGCAGGCTGATGAAAAGATAAATTCTACACTTTGCACATTTCCCAATATTAAAATGTTATTTTTCTTTAAATAGCTCCTTTTTGTCCCAGTGCTTGGGATTAACCTAGAGCCTTCTGAATGCTAGGCAGTAAGTATCAATTTTAACAGTAGCATGCCAGGGGAAATGGTCATATCTATTTTGTAAGTGTTTTGGAGTTGATATGAGATAATGGATGTAAAATCCTTAACAATGGTGGGTACCTGGTAGACTCTTGAGGAAAAGCTACTACCCTCTCTGCTAAAATTTATTTACACCTCACACGATTTTTAAAATACTCATTTAAGTTCCTGTGATTCAAAAAACATTCAATGTTAAGTCATGTAAGTGGCCAGACTAGAGGCTCAAGAAGCAAGTTATTTTCCAAAGTGAGTTATTAAGATCATAAGAAGTTTAGGAAGAATTTGAGGACATCTTGTTCCTACTTAAATTATCATTCTTCATCTCAACACCAAAGCAAAACAAAGTATTTGGTATTTCTGGTTGAAACACTCAGTGAACATTCTGATGACTCTAACCAATATAATAATTCATCTCTATGAGAGACAGGCAGCAGCTGTCAGCTGTCATGTGCGTCAGCAGCTGACAGACAAACTAAACCCTTTCAATGGAAAAGAAAACAACGTCTGCACCCCTACCCCCACCCCCCAATCAACTCACCCAAGAAAACAGAGCCCTCTCAATTCTCCGTAAATAAATACCTGGCCAAAGTTAAACACAGCACAGAAAAACTGTAATTCAACATAGAGCCGTCCCGTCTCGTGGTTGAACAGCCACCACAGACAGCTAGAGAGATTCTGCAAAGGGGAGCAAAAAGAGCACTTGAGAATTAAGCATGGGACTCGTCTCTCTCCACCCAGCCCACAGTATAACTTAGCTAGCTAATCATTAGGGGGGAAAAAGACTAAAGGGGAAAAACAGCAAGAGAATGTAGAAGCGCTGTCTTTCAAACAAGAGGTTTCAACCTCTCCTCTTGACAGATGCCATTCAAACAGCGTCTATTCTGATCAGATCTGAAGGGAGAAGACATGCGCCATAATACATAAGCTTACATAATATATCAGGACTGCCGACTAGCCTACACAGGACGGATTTTAAAATTAGTCTGACACAGTGAAAACAATGACATCACTAAGCAGCAGCTCTTGGCAGCATTTCTTGTTTTGTGACTTTTCCTCTTAGATGGCTGTTAAGGGGTGCTGGCTAGCATCATGCTGTGTAATGAGTGTTCGAGTGTAAAGGCCGGAAAGGCTACAGAGGTTTCTAGCCTATTTCCCATCTCTAGAGAAGTCATACTTGAAACATCTTAAGGAATTATGTATGACAACTGATCATTCACAAATGAGGATAACAAATAAAAACCCTTCTACAACTAAAGAAATATACACAATAAAATAAAGTACTGTACTTATACGCTATAAAACTAAAAATCCTTCAGTATTTGATGCTGGCATGAAGACTCTATAAATATGCATTAGCCCTTTGGGAAGGAATCAGTAGAACACTCCTGCGTTATAGAAATACAGACACTGATGAAGGTCTCTCAATTTTGGGACTGTACCAATCAAAAATACAATGTCTAGAGGTGCTTATTAGAGCATTTTGAAAATTATGAACAATTAAAAATAGAGAAATACTTGAATGAATTATGATGTTGCTTTTCTGTGGTTACTGGAAAATATGCTAAAACAATGGCTCCAGGGACTTCAGTCAAGTGACCGTGTTTAACATAGGTGACAAAAAAGCAACACAGAAGCCTGAACAACCATGCAGAGTGTGCTAAAAAATCAGCAGGCAGGGCTGAAGTTAGAGTCAGTAGTTCAGCTTCTGTTTAACATGCGTGACGCCCTGCGTTCAATCTCCAGGATAATAATAATAATAATAATGGAAAAGGAAAATTAGAAGGCATTAGTGTGATAGTTATTTTTCTTATTTTCTCATCAGTGCGAAGATTTTCATAATTAAAATATTTTTAAAAGATTTATGTGCATGAGTGTTTTTCTGTGTGTATGTATGTTTACCATGTGCTTGCCTGGTGCACACAGCGGGCATCAGAGGGCATCAGGTCCCCTAGATGCTGACAATCAAATGTATGTGCTCTGCAAGGGCGACAAGTGCTCTTAACTGCTGAGCCATCTCTCTAGGCCCCCAAAATTTACTTCTAAAAGTTCATTTGCAAAATATCTTTCGGGAGATGATTCAGCTATGTGGCCGCTGTCAGGAGTACGAGGTCTGCATACATCCTGGAAACACTTTGTTTTGACAAACTCCAAGTTCGACAGTACAGAGTAAATGACGGGAGGGGAACAGACCATTGGGGCACTTGGGTAACAGAGGATCCCTTGTCCCCAATCCTATGCCTTAAACATTTGGCTAAACGCTAAAAATGACCTAACCACCATACTTCTACAAAAGCTGCCACGAAGTTTCTCTGAGAGAAGCCAAATCTTAAAGAAATGACCCCAAATAGAAGCAGAAGGAGCACTTACAGCAAAGAGGCCAATGATGAGCAGCAAGCACAACAGGACGTGCCGGGTCAGCTGTGGGTCTCCACTCTGCAGGTACTGTTCTTCTTCCTGGGCGAGAATGCAGCTCTGGGAGTCACAACGGCTCACACAGTGGTCAGCTACGAAACAGTGAGCACAGCTGTAATGATTTCAAACCCAAGATGACTGCCCCACTCGGCTAAGAATCAGGTCCTAGCTGTCAGTGACCCTGGGGAATGCCACCATGGTATGTTGGAGAGTCTCTCATACACAAGCAGAATGTGGTAGTTCCAACCACATATTTAACAAAGGTCTTTGTCTACAAAATTTATGTTATACAATTATGATACATAATTTGGAACACTATATATAGTCTATATATAATTTATATAGTTTTTTTATTTATTTTGTTTATATTATTTATTCACTCTACATCTGAGCACAGCTCTCCTCCCATCCCTTCCCTCATCACTCCTTTCTCTGCCACTCAAAGAAGGTTGATCCCATGGGTACCAACCTGCCCTGGCTCATTAAGTCTCAACAGGGCTAAGCACATCCTCTCCCACTGAGGCCAGACAAGCAGCCCAGTGAGGGCAAGAGAATATACAGTCAAGCAACACAGTCAGAGGTAGTCCCTACTCCAATTATTAGGGGACCCACATGAAGACCAAGCTGCATATCTGCTACATATTTGTAGGGGACCTAGGTCCAATCCACATGGTCTTTGGTTGGTGATTCAGTCTCTGTGAGCACCCATGGGCCCAGGTTAGTTGACTCTGTAGGCCTTCTCATGGTGTCTTTGACCCCTCCAGCTCCCTTAATCCTTCCCCCAACTCTTTCACAAGACTTCCCACGCTCCACCTATTGTCTGGCTGTGGGTCTCTGCATCTGTTTCCATCAGCTGCTAGATAAAGCCTCTCAGAAAACAGTTATGCTAGGCTCCTGTCTGCAAGCATAGCAGAGTATCGTTAATAGTGTCTCAGTAGGGTCTCAAGTTGGGGCAGCCATTGGTTGGCTGGCCCCTCAATCTCTGCTCCATCTTTATCCCTGCAGATCTTGTAGGCAGGGCGAATTTTGGGTCAAAAGCTCTGTGGGTAGATTGGTGTCCCCTTCCCTCCACTGCAAGTCATGCCTGGCTACAGGAGTTGGCCAGTTAAGGCTCTATAGTCCTTGCTGCAACGAGTCTCAGCTAGGGTCACTCCCACAGCCTCCAAGGAGCCTCTCCCATCCCAGGTCTCTCTGGCTTGTCCCAGAGATACCCCCAAACACACACCAATTTCTGTTCTCTCTCCTAGTCCACACAACCCCCACACTCTCTTTACACCTGAACCCCATAAAACTGGATACACTGAATCTAATAGAAAAGAAAGTGGGGATTAGTCATGAACACATTGGTACAAGAGACATCTTCCTGAACAGAATACCAACAGCTCAGGCACTAATATCAACAATTAATAAATGGGACCTCATGAAACTGAAAAGCTTCTGTAAGGCAAAAAAGATACCAGCAATAGGATAAAATAGCTGCCTATATATTGGGAAAAGATCTTTACCAATTCTACATGCAACAGATGGCTAATATCCAAAATATATAAAGAACTCAAGAAATTAGACACCAACAAACCAAATAATCTAACTTTAAAAATGAGGTACAGAGCTAAACAGAGAATTCTCAGCAGAGGAATCTCTTAATGGCTGAGAAACACCTGAAGGAATGTTCAAAGTCCTTCGTCATGAAAGAAATGCAAATCAAAACGACTCTGAGATTCCATCTTAACAGCCTTCCCCCTTCAGAATGGCTACGATCAAAAATTCAAGTGACAGCACATGCTAGCAAGGATGTGGAACAAGGGGAACACTCCTTCATTGCTGGTAGGAGTGTAAACTTGTACAACCACTTTGGAAATCAATCTGGCAATTTCTCAGAAAATTGGGAAAAATTCTACCTCAAGACCCAGCTATACCACTCCTGGGCATATACCATACCACAAGGACACTTGCTCAACTATATTCATAGCAGTTTTATTTGTAATAGAAGCTGGAAACAATCCAATGTCCCTCAGCTAAAGAATAGATAAAGAAAATGTGGCTCATTTACACAATGGAATATTACTCAGCAATTAAAAACAAGGACATCATGAAATTTTCAGGCAAATGGATGGAACTAGAAAATATCCTGAGTCAGGTGGCTCAGACCCACAAGGTCATGCATGGTATGGACACACTTATAAGTGGACATTAGCCATAAAGTATAGGATAACCATGCTACGACCCACAGACCCAAAGAAGCTAATAACAAGGAGGCCACAGGGAAGATGCTTGACTCTAACTCAGAAAGGGAAACAAAATGGACATCAGATGTGGATGGAGACGGGGGACTTGGGTCGGGGAGTCTACATATAAGTTTAAAGGTTAAATTAATAAAGTTTTATCTGTGATAAGTCCACATGAGCCCCCACATACCCTATTATGTCCCATTTTAACATGAAACAAACGGACTATCATTACCTCTTGAATTTTATGAAAGATCTGAGCTAATTAATTACTCCTGGTTCTAGAGAATAAAACTAACAGGCAGTTCAATAGGTTTTGGGAAAACTTCCTGGATTTATCACTTCAATTAACCTTTGTTTTTGTTTTGAAGGTCCGGGGGCTTGAACCTAGGGTTTCATGTTTGTTGGGCCAAGTACTTAACACCGAGCTATACCTTCAGGTATGTGAGTTAAATTATTTGGAAGTGTTATGCATCTATTACAATACTAAGTTTAAGAATTTTATTTTTATATAAGTGTTCTCTCTCTATGACTATGATCTTCTTAAAACTCCCCCCCCCCATCTCACTGGAAACCTGTTCTCAAGCCATGTGCAACAGTGTACAGCTTCAGTAGAAAGCCCTCAGAGTGTCCTTTCTTCCCACACTTAAGAGCTTCCTCATAGTCCCTGGGCACTTACTTTTCTCAAAGGAAGAAGGCATAGGCCCACTAGCACTTGAGTTCGTTACTGGCTCTATTGATGGACAGCGTAATTCACCATTTCCCAAGGAACAAGAACAGCAACCTAGAAAGATGAAATAGAATGTGAATGGAGAGTGCACCCACAACAGAGGCGCACAAGTTCAACGGTGCCAATCCATGGGCAAGCCACTCCTGCTGTCTCTGTGGAAACATTTTCTGTGTGGGAACTCATCCCGGAGTGCAGTGAGCAATTCAGCAGAGTCAGGCAAATGCTCAGCTCCCTTACGTTGTCCGCTCGCTGTATGAGACGGGAAGAACGTTTTTTTGGTTTTTTGTTTTTTTTGTTTTTTTTAATCAACCCTGCTTCCTCTCCACTGCACTTTGGAAACCGAGAATTCAAAACCATTTCCTAAAACACAAGACTCTCATTCATCGCTTTCATAAACACAACAGCTCTGCTGATTACCGTGGAAAAGTCAAACCAACGCTGGCCTAAATGAAAGCCACCTGTGAGTCGGACTCTCCGTCTGCCCGCCCCAGCTGTTGTACGAAAGGCATCCCCCACTTTCTGGACAGTCCTTTCAGTCCTCCGGAAGCTGCATCTGGACCGGGTCGATGAAATCCTCTTCTGGGTCCACCTCAGCAGGCACTTCCCTCAGGCGCCCGTCCTCAGGAGTCTGGCAGATGTGATCCTAACAGTTCTCTGCTTTTTCCAAGCACACAGGGCCGGAGCTCTGGCAGGTTGTTCTCCATAAGTCACCGTGAGACGTGCGCTGTGTGGCTCTAGTTTTTCTGTTTATTATACTTATATGTTTATAGATTTATTTTATACATTTATTTCCTTAGATAACTGCACAAAAATTTTTAGCTGCACAAAAAATTTTTAAAAAGTTTTTACAGTTATATAGCCATAGTGTTTCCTGACATAGATTGCAATATTAATAGAGTAATAATTTTGGTGATTAAACTTTTTAAATGTACATGTTAGAAAAATGAATTATACTTAGGCTTAACCTCTTATTGATAATGTACTTAAGTTCGTCTGTGATATTCTTTTTTTAAAATATTTTTATTACCTATTTTCCTCAATTACATTTCCAATGCTATCCCAAAAGTCCCCCATACCCTCCCCCCCACTTCCCTACCCACCCATTCCTATTTTTTGGCCCTGGAGTTCCCCTGTACTGGGGCATATAACGTTTGCATGTCTACTGGGCCTCTCTTTCCAGTGATGGCCAACTAGGCCATCTTTTGATACATATGCAGCTAGAGTCAAGAGCTCCGGGGTACTGGTTAGTTCATAATGTTGTTCCACCTATAGGGGTGCAGCCCCCTTTAACTCCTTGGGTACTTTCTCTAGCTCCTCCATTGGGAGCCCTGTGATCCATCCACTAGCTGACTGTGAGCATCCACTTCTGTGTTTGCTAGGCCCCAGCCTAGTCTCACAAGGGACAGCTATATCTGGGTCCTTTCAGCAAAATCTTGCTAGTGTATGCAATGGTGTCAGCGTTTGGAAGCTGATTATGGGATGGATCCCTGGATATGGCAGTCTCTAGATGGTCCATCCTTTCGTCACAGCTCCAAACTTTGTCTCTGTAACTCCTTCCATGGGTGTTTTGTTCCCAATTCTAAGGAGGGGCGTCTGTGATATTCTTAAAGACAAAAGTATTTCAAAGTATAAAACTTATTATGTGTAGGCCATTACAAATGTCTTTTTACTTAAGATGATAATGCCACCTCAAGGTTAGAAAGAGAACCACAGAATAACAGAAGAGAAAATAAATTATCTAGCCTAGCTCTTCAGAAACATGAAGGTTTAAATAGTAAAATTACATAAAAAGATGTAAAAATTAAGAAAACACATGAGGCCATTACAATGGCTTATCTATAGAAAATGAGCACACATACACACACAAATAAGCAATATGGCCTCTGTAAAACAAAACAAAACAAAACAAAACTGTTTTACAGTTTTTTTAGTGTGATGGTTTGTGGATGCTCAGCCCAGAGAGTGGCACTATGAGGAGGTGTGGCCCTGTTGGAGTAGGTGTGTCACTGTGGGTGTGGGCTCTAAGACACTCATCCTAGCTACCTGGAAGTCAGTGTTCTGCTAGCAGCCTTCAGATGAAGAAGTAGAACTCTCAGCTCCTCCTGCACCATGCCTGCTTGGATGCTGCCATGTTCCCACTTTGACGATAATGGACTGAACCTCTGAACCTGTAAGCCAGCCCCAATTAAAAGTTGTCCTTTGTAAGACTTGCCTTGGTCATGGTGTCTGTCCACAGCAGTAAAACCCAACTAAGACAATCAATTTTAAAAGGAACATCATCAAGAGGCTTGGAAGAATAACATTCTGATGACATCACCACAGATTATCAGTGAGCCTGGGTTTAAGGGCAATGCAGTAAAGGCAGGAAGGAGAGAGAGGACACAAGGGCCAGTCTGGGGAAAAGCACGAAGAAGTTGGTAGTGTTCACAGGGAGAGAAGGAAGAACCAGACTGAGCCGGAATTATCAGGTACTGGAGGGACTTGAGGGTCTCAACCTGATCCACAGCAGGAGTCTGATGTGGAAGATGCTCGTGAGGAAGGTTGGTTTGGCCATTTCACATCAGCTAGACTGGACCCAGAATGATGGGAGGTGGGGGAAAGGGTCCAGTTAGAAAGGAATTATAAGAATCCAGCAGACATTGGAAATAGAGGCCAGGGTAGACACCGGACCCCATGAAGGAAGAACTACTTGCTCTGAATGACTCTTTCACTTGAGAAGGAAATCAGTGAGGTTTGCTTAGAAATCCTGAGAAACTGAGACAGGAACAGTATGTCTGAAAATTAAAAAATGCTGCCTCTATATTCAAAAGGAGATTCCAGCAATAAACTTAAAAGCCAAGAAGATCTGGAACCAGACCCACATAAGTGGGTTTGCATGAGCGGTTATATTTCCAGTGACTCACAAATACTATCTTAAGAACAGTCTTGATGTGTCTTCAAGCATATATGAATACAGATGTTCACTGCTGCACTACTTCTAACAGAGATGTGTTTCAAGGCAAATTAAATGTCTCTCAGTAAAGAAACAGATTGCTAGCTATCTACCCACGGTGGGTAGGGCTACCCCTGGGCAGGGAGTCCTGGGTGCTGTGAAAAAGCAGGCTGAACAAACCATGAGGAGCAAGCCAGTAAGCAGCGTTCTTCATGGCCTCTGCATCAGCTCCTGCCCTCACTTCCCTGGATAATGAACTATAAACTAGAAGATGAAACACATTCTTTCCTCTCCAGGTTATTTTTGGTCATAATGTTTCCTCACAGCAATGATAACCCTAATTAAGACAAAAATTGGGACCAGGTTCATGGGGTATTGCTGCGACAGACCCTGACATGTTTTGGGGAGGATTGTGAAAGAGTTTTGGAATTTGGGGATGGAAAAGCCTTTCAGTGCTCAGAGATCAGTAGGCTGTTCTGTGGGAACTTAGAAAACAGTTCTGAGAGCAAATGGTTGCTGAGGCCTCCAGATAATGGAGGTCTGGTGTGAGGTACTGATGAAAAGTTTCAGACTAATGGGGCCATTTAATATTTTGAATTAAGAATCTGTAGTTCTGGGCAGCTGGGGCTGAAGAATCAGCTGTGATTAACAAGAGACCAGAACCACTGAGTGAAACCTTTGCTTTCCTGGGACAACTGATGTTGGCCCACTGGGTCTGAGAAATGATCTGCGGTTAAGAAGAGGCCAGAACCACTGAAGTTAAGTCTTCAGGTAAGTGTTTCCTCAGGACCAGCACACAGAAGCTGTGGCCCAGAGGTCATCAAGTCTGGACTTGGCATTCATTCACCAGTGAATGAATGAACATAGTGATGTGTAAGAGTCGTCCAGGTGCTGGTTTTAAAGGCATGAAGGGGTTATGGGGAGCAGCTGAGGTGGCGCTGTGAGAGGCCAGTGAGACCTTTGGTGAATGTGTGGCCTCAGCTGAAGCGGAAGCTCCAAGACTGAAGGGGTCATAGAGAGAAGTTGAGGCTTGGTACTGTATCACTCTTCAGGGTCAGAGTCCATAAAGAGGGCTTGGGAGAGGCTATTGGTAAAAGTGAAACCCCGGTACAGTAGAGACCCTATCATTTTAGAGATGCCAGTACCATGGGATGGCCACTGAGGACAGCAGCTGTGGAATGGAGCTGGCCTGGACCTAGGAGATAAGCTGGGTGTGCTGTGGCAAGCCCTTTGGAGTCCAGAGCGTGAGGCCTGAATGCTTGACATAGCTGGACTTTGGTTTTTCTTTGGTCTAAATGTGACTGTGCCCTGGTTCTCTCCGAGTAACAAAGTATTCAATTTACTTTTAATTTTACAGAAGCTCACACTTAGGAAACTTTGTTATTTTAGAGAGACAATTTTAAAAACATTGATTTTTTTTTTTTTTTTTGAGACAGGGTCTCTCTGTGTAGCCCTGGCTGTCCTGGAACTCACTCTGTAGACCAGGCTGGCCTCGAACTCAGAAATCTGCCTGCCTCTGCCTCCAAGACTGAACTTTTAAAGTATTTTAATTATTAAAGACTGTGGGGGCTTTTATTTGGAATGTTTTATATTGTGGTATTAATACAAATATAAGATCTTGGAAATGGATAATAAAGGAAGAGGCTTTTGCTTTAACAGTGATGTGGTTGTGTGTCAAGGTGACAAGGAGTCAGCCATGCCAGCCAGTTTTGTGTTAACTTGACACCAGCTAGAGATAAGAGAACTTCAGTTGAGAAAATGTTCCCACCAGACTGGCCCATGGGCAAGCCTGTGGATCATTCTTTAGATTGATGATTAAATGTGGGAAGGCCTAGCTCACTGTTGGTGGTGCCATCCCTGGGCTGGTGGCCCCCGGTGCTGTAAAAGCGTAAGTTGAGCAAACCATGAGGAGCAAGCCAGAGAGCAGCACTCTTCCAGCTCCCTGACATCAGCTTCTGCCTTAGGTTCTTGCTGACAGACTATAGCTGTAAAATGAAATACCCAAGCATGTTTTCATTTCAGTAGGGACCCCATTCGGGCTCTGCAGCAATGATTCACCTCTGCCACTCTGGCATGAACACAGCTACAGACAACACATAAGTGAATCGGTGTGACTATGTTCCACAACATTTTAGACAGGAAATTCAAGTTTCATAGAACTTTTAAGAGTCATAAAAAAAAATCTCTTATGTTGATATCAATCTTTTAAAAAAATGTACAAAAACAAAAGAACAAACAAAACAACAACAAAACATTCTTAACTGAGAAATTACACAAAATCGGTTGGTAAGTCTGATTTGGCTTCTGGGCTATAGTCTGTAGATGGACAATTTATATGATTAGTCTTAAGTTTAGGTAAGCCTCTCCTTAAAAATCATTTTATTGATGACACCTGCCTGATAAAATATTGTTAAAGTAGGAAATGAATGTGTTTAGTTTCATAGCAAGGATGTTCCTTCCCTTTTACTTCTAAAATTCTCAGGTCAAAGCTGGAGATATGGCTTCAAGGTAGAATATTTCCTGAGTGTGTGTGAAGTTCGGGGTTCAATCCCCAGCACTGAAAACTAGCATGGAGGCTCATGTCTGTAATCCCAGCACTCAGGAAGCTTAAGCAGGATAACCAACAGTTTGAGGCCAGCCTGGGTTTCATAATAAGACCCTGCTTCAACCAGGCAGCCAGCCAGCCAGCCAGCCTCTCTTGGAAGTCTTAGAATTCAACAAACCATTAATCTCAGCTTAATGAATGAAGTGCTAGAAAAATGAAGCTCTAATAGAAGAATTATTCAAGTTGTTCCCTTGACAAATACCTATACTATTTCGAGCAGTGTAATGACTTTCCATTGAACAAAAACATCTAAGATACATGTGACAGTTTCTGTAAGTTTTAAAATACACGTAAGGGCTCATACTTGTTTCTGGGATAGAACTTGGGAAGAGTTCCGGTCCATTTGTTGGTGCTGGGTTCTCCTCAAACGCAGTGCTTCCAGGCTCTACTGGTTTGTGGTTCTGGGACTGGCCAAAACCTTCGTAGTGACCAGCTTGGGTGGTGCGGTTCATGCACATGAGTGACACCCCAGCTATGAGAATGCTGCAGAACAGGGTGACTGCCGTGGTGATCATCTGTCAGCATCAAAACAAGATGTTAGGCCAGTTTTTAAAAATCTCATTTTAATAATCTTAGTACAGTTTAAGAACACTTTGAGTGGAGAGGCTGGAAAAATGGCTCAGTGGTTAAGAGCACTGGCTATTCTTCCAGAAGACCTGGGTTCAATTCCCAGCACCCACATGTAGCGCATACCTGCTTATAACTCCAGTTCCAGGGGATCTGACACCTTCACACAGATATACATACAGGCAAAACACCAAGTCACATAAAATAAAAATAAATAAGTCATTCAAAGAATTTTAAAATTTTTCGATAGAAAATATTTCTGTATAGGTTTTTTTCTTTTGTTTTGGGTTTTTTGTTGTTGTTGTTTTTTCCAGACAGGGTTTCTCTGTGTAGCCCTGGCTGTCCTGGAACTCACTCTGTAGACCAGGCTGGTCTCGAACTCAGAAATCCGCCTGCCTCTGCCTCCCGAGTGCTGGGATTAAAGGCATGTGCCACCACTGCCCGGCTCATCTGTATAGCTTTAAATACTATAGAACAATGTTTCTTCTAAATGGGTAGTAGTACAGAGGAATGGAGGAACGTGACTTACTTATAAAGAAGTTACAGTTTGCCTTTAATCATACAAGTTTCTTAGATGTCTCATTGTATCGAAAGTAGTTAACAATAAAGTCATTGGTTTCCTTTAAGTCACCAAATGTTTCTTACAGACCCTTTCTTACTTCTAAATGTTGTGTGTAGTTCAACCATACTTCATAAAAATAAATCATTTCAAAAGAGAGTAACATATTTCTCATTTGTTATTACTGCTAAGTTGTTGACTTTTTCCCCTTCAGCAGAGGAAACATGGTTCATAAATGTATCTTAATAAAAATTTGAGGAGCACTTTCCGCTCTTACAGAGGACCCGGAGGAACTGGGCTCCCAGAACCCAAATGACAGCTCAGAACAGCCAGGTTTCAGGGGACTCAACTCCCTCTGCTGGCTTCTACATCTCCAGCACACAAACCATGCACACACATATATTTAGGCAAAACATGAGTACACAAAATAAAACTAAATAAAGCTTAATAAAATAAAATAACCAAGTTGCAAGCATTTAGAAATCTTCAGGTTATAAAATGTTTAGGTCTTGAGGTTACCAAGAGTGATATAAAATCACCAATGTCCTATATATAATTTTTAAATATATTTTCGCTTCGATTTTAATATCAAGGCACACACGCTAAGATGTGACATTCCCAAGAAGAAACTGCCACTGAACGCTTCCCACCTGCTCTTTTCCATAAAAGAAGGCGGAGTCAATGCTGTCTCCGTTGTGTTTTCCAGTTATCAGAAGCACACCCACGAGGAGAGCAGGGATCCTGTAAGCAGGGCCATAGGAAAGAAAGAGTGAGCCAACAGAAGCTGCCTATGGACACCAGGAAGCGGACACCGGGAAGCGGACACCGGGAAGCAGACACCGGAAGCCGCCACTTACCCCCAGCCAGAGATGATGATGATTCCCACCGGAAGCTGAACGCTCTCGCGCTTCTTTAAAAGAAACAAAGAAACTGCTAGAAGGCCTAGAAACAAGAAAACAAGATTATACAAGATGATTACTCTTCCTCTTGGCATGGAAGCTGCAGCACTTTACTCTGTGAGGGACCCTGCATGTCTGGATAACCTGGTGGTGCAGTTCTCATTTGCTTTGGTGACTTTATCGGGCTGGTTTTTTGAGAAGCCTGGCTGACCTGATGCTCTCACTCTACTTCCCAAGTCCTCGAGTTACAAGCGTTCACCACCATGCTTTTAAATTTTCCTCCTTACAAATCAATGTTGTTTGAAGCATTTTTTTTTCCTATTAAAAATCTTTGGTGTTTTCTTTCCTAGAATCGTTTCTTTACTCGAATCTTCGTTTTACTGAAGGATTTCTTTTTAAAAGCCGTAGCGACTTGTGGTTGTCGCTTGTTTCTTGCCACTTGGGTGATTAGAACCCAAGTAGCATTCCAAGTTCAGCTATACAGACATTTCTCAGAGTGATTCCATTTTGTTGGTGCTAAGAATTGTAAATATTTCTTACCCCAGATTGTGTTTTGGAAAATGCCTCAAATGTAGGGCTGATGCTTCATAAAAATATGATACACACTTAATACAACGGTGGCACAAACCTAATACAGACATAAATATTTCAAGTTTGTTTATTGGTTTTGTTTTTGAGATGGGCGTCCTATGTAGCCAAGCTGTCCTTAAACTCTTGATCCTCCTGCCTCAGCCTTCTGGGTGCTGAAGTGACAGTCACGCTCCACCACACCCAGCTTGTTTCAAGTTCTCATATATACGTGTGGCACTTAGTAAGTTCCATAAGGCTACAGAATCTGAGGGCTTCAGGAAGAAGCAACATCTATTTCAAATTAACACTTTAATTTCGTAGGTAAGGAGGGGACAAGGGCTTGACTGAGTTGCACAGCAGGGGGCAGAGTGGTGTAGAGAGCCCACCTTTTGAGAAACATGAGGTAAAGTTCTGAAACTGTCCTGGGTTCATATGACGTACTTTTCAGGATCTGGTAATAATACGTCTATAAGAAAATTTCAGTCTTCAGTGATAGTCACCTCTGTGTCCACCATATAGTTAAGTAGTCCTGTTCTTCAGAACTTAGATTTCGACTTCTAGATTAAGTTTGAGCCAAGTGAAGGCCAACTGATGTTACGGCTTACAGTCCAAAGAAGGCTCTCTAGCTGTCTGAAGAAAGGTAGTGAGGTAACCAGCTCATAACCCTGTATGTGGAAGTAACGGGCACTAACCTTAAACAAACAAACAAACAAAGCAAAGGAAGAGAAAACCAGCCTGGGGAGTTCTGATGTACATTTCACACCTGTGAGCTCCCTTAGGAAATTAAGATCCTTTCTTGTACATAACACTTTCAGTTAGAATTAACATAAATGGGCACTGATCACTAACGTTTTAAACGAGGATTAACATAAGCAGATGCCTAGGTCCTTGTGCAGGGTTTGCGTCTCTGATAGCGATTCTTCCTACTCTGTGAAGAACTGCAGCTGTCAGACGACAGCCTGGCATCCCTCGCTGGGGTTACTGAGAAGATCGGCTTGAGTCCATTCGGCTCTTTGGGCTTGCTTTCGTAATTTACAACATGAAATATTCAAACTGCACCAGCACGAAGGTGGAGAAGATGACCATTCATACATTTAATGTATATTTGAAATTGTTTAATTAGTGCATAAAGTTTGGGGTTCACTGATGTAGGACTTAGCTGAAGTGTTAAAAAAGCAATAGGTTTAAAGGAAGAACAAAGCAGGCAGCTATGCAGGAGGCAGAAATGGTAAAGATAATTTATAAACCAATCTGAAAATGACTGGACATTAGATTTTCAAATACACTGAATGGCTCTATAATTTTGTCTTTTTTTTTTTTTTTTTTTTGGTTGTGAGCCTGGCCTTGAACAAGTGAGCTATAAAACTGTGCTGTATTTATAATAATCTGATGATCACAGGTCACCTTCACTGCACCAGTAAATTCCTAAGTTCTTTAGATAGATCTCAGCATGTATGTTTGAAGGTCTGGGAGGTAGCTGGGGTTTTGTGACAGATGAATCTATTTGTTCTTCTATTACTCTCATTATATATTCCATCTGAATAAATGTAAGTAGACATCAGTTCGGGCCGCCTATATTTGGGATTTACAGTCTCTAGGATCTTTTAACTTGACATCTCATGCCAAGCCTCACGCTATAACAGGAATACTTGCTCAAAGAAGCACAAGCCGTCTTCTGTTGGCTGAGAACCTGTCATGTGGTGATCCCTCCCCACAGCACTGCTTCACATCAAAAGGCTCAGACAGGACACGCTTTTGATCCTTAGGGCATGAAATCAAAGGTCTTCCCCCTGACAGTCACTTCCTGGCCCTTGCTTATTAACCACTGTACAATGTCCCTTCTGGTAGCATTTTACAATTTCAAGTTTGTGGTATGAACACAACATGCAGACAGTGCATTTCACAGACATGCACAGATTGTCTGCTTCTAAATGAAAATCCAGTTTCAAAATCATGTTAACTATTTTGTCATCCTTTCTGGAGCCAATTGAAGAGAGTATTCTTTCTCACTGGGGCCTCTATTTTTACATTAAAACTTTATTTGACTTTATAGGAGTTTGCTTGCATGCATATCTGTGCACCTCATGCATGACTGGTGCCCATGGAGACCAGTAAAGGCCTTTGGATCCCCGGGAACTGGGGTAACAGATGGTGGGAGCCTCCACATGGGTGCTGGGAATCAAACCTAGGTCCTCAGGAGCACTCAGTGCTCTTAACCACTGAGTCATTTCCCCAGCTCTCCACATCCTTTTTCTAACTTACTTTTCTTGTTCTTATATGGCCTCTTTCCCTCTCTTGAACAACTAATAGATTTCCATTCACTGAGTGTCTGCTATATACCAATCGTAAATATCCATACTTCATATCATCCTCAGAATATCTCTGTAATGTGCTGCAAGCCAGTTTTAGAAGAAATGAAACAGGTGACCCAAAGGTAGTTAATTTGTATGAGGCAAAACCATAGTTTGCCATTCCATAGGACCCCAGCAGTGAGCTCTGAGACACATCTCTTCTCTGCCCTTTTCCACCTGGTGTCTTCAAGGGGAAACTAGGCTGACATGGGCCTAAAGCTAATGAGCTGGGCAGAAATAGTGTACTCAGCAGGCAATTCAGCTCTGCAGATATATTGTGTGTGTGTGTGTGTGTGTCTGTGTGTGTCTGTGCTAACAGACTCCAAACTGATCAGTAGATGCTGAGGTCTTTTAGAGGGGGGATGGGACAGACTTTAACAGTCTTTTTATGAGCCAACTTACCTGTCCACAGATAGGTGCTGTACAGGGAGCTGTACAATAAAACAAACACCAAAATTTGTCCAACAAAATTTTTTTCTTTAACAAAATTCCATATCATCATTCCAGCACAAACAATAGTCTAAAGAAAAAAATTATTGAAAGATTTTTATAAGTAGCTAAAAGTAAATCATATGACTTAATACCATAACAGACTATTGATCTAATCAAACCCATTCAAGTTTTATTCACAGAAAATAATCATTCTTTTAAAACTATTGCTGATTATCAACTATTTATTGGTTTCACTAACATTTCAAGCTTTATGACTAAAAACCCATTTTCCATAGAGCCTTTAATGATGTACATATTAAATGAAAATAAAGACTATAAATTTTAGCCTTAGATTTAATAGGCAATGTTAAACTTCTTTCCATTATGACCACATGCTGGAGAGTAAGTTCTGAGTTCTCTTTGTGTTATTGTTTCAGTCGTCGAGACAGTCTTACTCAGACTGATGTCACTTGGCCACACTTCTGCTTCTGCCTCCTACGTGTTCAGAATTATAAGTGGGAGTCACCACAGTCAGGTAAGAGTTCAATTTTTAATGATTCACTTGTTTGTATTTTTAAAATACAAAGTTGACATTGATTGCCATTATTAATCTCAAATTTTAAGACATGCTATAATATTTAACATATAAGCACTAATGAATTCTAATTAAATTATATTTGATCATATCTGCTAATAATTTTGACTTTGTAACTGAAAAAAAAAATCCAACAAAGCAATCAATTGTTTCTCACGCAGTGCAACAACCTCAGGGGAAGGCGTTGCTGTAGCTTTCCTGGGCATACTAACCTGAGCGATGAGTAAATTCGCTGTGAGCATATGTGGGAGCTGCTTATATTTCTTACTCAAGAGAAGAATAGACAGGGACCAGATCTTGAAGATAAAAGATTCAAGTTATCTTTCTCAATCTTTATAGTTACTTATTAAACAGAACATCAAAAACCTTGTTATTGTGGTACGGGATTGAACTCAGGGCCTTGTATTCGACAGACAAGCACTCAGCCTCTGGCTACATCCTAGCCCTTGGCACTCTTGGGACAGGACCTTGCTGTATGACTCAGATTTGCACTGAACTCCAGATCCTCCTGTCTCAGCCTCCCAGTGCTTAAGCTAACAAGTGTGTGCCACGATGCCTGGGCCCATGGTTAAGATGTTTAGAGAATCCTCTTCATCCTTGTCCCAGGAGTGGTTTTAAGGTTTCATTGAAACTGAAGATTGTTAATATAAATTATTGTATCCACGGTGATATAAAAGGCATGGGGGAGATCCCATGGTTAACAAATTAGTTCCTTAAGAACTAATGGCTTGACTAGGGCCATATTCTAAGTATGTCTACCTACAGTGTGGCTGGGACAGGACACTATGTCACAACCAATTATTTAGGAAAGAACGTTTTAATTTTTTTTTCCTTTCTGAATTCTATGGTACTAGTTCCTGAGTACTCTAAATTCCAGGTGGTCTTATTTCAAACAACACATACCTCCCACACCAAGATTAATCTTGTATTCCTAGTGTTTAAAAGGATTGGGTTCCTCCCCTCCCCCTCCCCCTTCTCTTTTCTTTTCTGGCTAGTACCCAGAACCTAGGGCCTCATGCATGGTGAGCACATGCTCTACAGCTAAGTGATGCCCCAGAACAAGAACTGCGTTTCCACTCTGCCTTTAGAGTGCCCAGGAAAGTATGCTGGCTAATTTTGTTCCTTTTCTTAATTGCCAATAGAAGGTGACGAATTCTCTCTCCCCAAACTACCTTCTTATCAAGGAACATAGGTTTTTCAGAAACTCAGATAGATATGAGTTTTTCTAAAAACTCATTAATCCTGCATTTATTTATTGCTAAATGTATCCATTCCTTAAAACACTGTCTTTTTCTAATCTAGAATTCTGACGGAATTCAGCAGGCAACCTGATCGATGTGGATACTCTAGTTGTTAAAAGCAGATACATTTGAGGTCGCAGGATCAAGTTTGAAAAGGTATCTAAAGTTTCACTTAAATAAATAGTTGAGCTTGATCCCAAAGACCTTTGTTGATCCTATGATGCTAGACTAGCTAGTTATTTGTACGGTGATTATTATTCATAGCATGCTTATCTCATTGCCTCAAACCTTAAAACAAGCCCTAGAAATGGGTGAAATGGTTATCTTGGTAGCTAAGAAAACTAAGCTTAAGAGAGATTGAGTAACTCCAAAGAGATATCTAGATAAACTGCAATAGGACAAGGAATCAAATCCAAGTTTGCCTGAGCCTCACACCATGCCGACCGACTACACAGCTCAAAACTCCTGCCTGGGAAGACATACTTAGTTAATTACAAAGTTGAGATTACATTTTTTTTTCAGATAGGTTTTACTGCTCTGTTTTGTTAAATAAATTGTTTGTTTGTTTGTTTTTTAACTGCTATTAGTAGTTACTTTCAAACTTATTTTGTGGTTTCCATTCAATTTGACATTACAGCATACTTACCAAGGAGACCAGGCTGATAATACTTATATCAAAGCTAACATTCTGAATGGCATACGCCAGTGGCTTGGCATCCATGGTAGGAAAGGTTAATAACCAGGCAGAAACATACATGATTGGAGCAGACACAAACGTACTTATTACCATGCCTGAGGTGATCTGCAAAAGGGAGATCAAATTAAGGAGTCATAATCTTACTTAAACAATTGCTTAAACACTTACATACCCATAATACACTAATGCATTTTAAACTGAAAATGAAAGCCAGTGAAGACACTATGGAATCCGGCACATTATCCAATGCCGTAGTTCTCCATTATAAGAGAATGCTCTGTTGGCCCCTCTTCCTAATCTAGGTTCAAATGATGTTTATATACAAAAATATTACTATAAGTTCTGTTGTTGATGACTTAGGTTCTAGGAAAAGAACTCCTCCAATGATCTAACTAAATCTATGAGCAGTTTTCTTCCATACTACTTCACAAACTATGGGGGGGGGTGTCAATTAACAGAAAATAATTACCAAACATGATACAGATCGGTTAATGAAACTGTCCCTCACCTTATTTTCAGAACCCCTTAACACAGTGCATGCCATGCACAATATACATAGGTACCAGTTATGCACCAATTTTCTCACTTTATTGTGGAATGAAGTAGATTTTTTTTCCCTCAAAATTTCAAAAGTGACACCTCTGTATATAACTTTAAAGCTTAAGTATAAGTACTTGAAACAAAACAAAATAATGGCTAATAAAAAAAAAGCACAGGTTTAAAAAAAAACATGTAAAAGAAAACATGTAACTAAGGTCCCCATATTAAATAACTGTGGCCATGTTACAATGTTACAGAGCACCTCCTTATTTACAGTGAGGCAGCTTAGGGATCTCAAATTCTCACTAAAAGAACGTTGCTTTCTGGGGTTTGCAACGTCAGCCTTCTCCTCAGCACAGAAACCACCCAGCGTAGAGAACACCAGTGCATACATACAATCTCTACTTCCATGTTGAACTGTGTTGCAAAGATAGCCACTCCTGGAGCCACAGGGAAGACACCATATAGAAATGCATAGTTGGACAGGCTTGTATGGTTCACTACGCTGTCCCCCTTGTCCAGGAGTTCCACCATTTCTCTGCACAGGAGGGGCAGCACCAGGCTGGAGACAGAAAAGATGCAGGATGTACTTTAACACCAATGCCCGTCTGTCCCTGCTTGCAACAGCACGGGGGAATCTGGAATTATGTTACTATTGCTCTCCTGCCCAGAAGGCATATGCATGTCCCTGTGTATATTTTATTGCTGCTGGACATTTTGTTGGAAGTCAAGAATTCAGCTAGGAGCCACTTCAAGAACTACACCCTGGAATATTTTCAAACATTAGGGAACATAAAGAGGAAAAGAGATTTTTACAAAATTTTCTTGCACAAAAAGAAAAAGAAAGGTAAGCATTACAATCATAGCTGCTTCCTTGCTTCCTCTATTGGTTAACTGAAAATGTTAGATGAAAAAAAAAAGTTGAAAAATCTTAGTAATTTCATTCAAGAATCTTTCAAAACTTTTTGGAAAAAAAAAACCAGCTGAAATTTGTGATTAAGGGTTGAAATGGTTAATAATTAATGATAACAATGCAGCACAATGAGACTGTAAAAAGCACAGGAAACTAGGCATCTTAATAATTAGATCTCCCTATGTGTAAATAAAGATGAAGCAAAGGGAACTGAAACAACTGCGGGGAGCAGAAAACAAAGGGAAGCCAGACCTGCTGAGCAGTCTATTATTAGAGTCTCCACTGTTCTGTAGAAAGAACATAGCACTGTCACTAAGCTAACAGGCTCACCGATCCACTGTCACAGCAGTGCCTAGAGAGATACATTGGGACTGTGAATGTGTGTGCCACGTGCACAGGTGTGCCTGTGGAGGTCGAAGGCTGACATGAGATGTCTTCCTCAGCTGCTCTCCACTTTGTTTTTTTGAGACAAGATCCCTCACTGAACCAGTAATTCACCACTTCAGCTAGGCTGGCTGGCCAGGAAGCCCTAGGGAATCTCCATCCTCCCAGGGCTGGAATTACAGGCACGTGCCATGATGCCTGGCTTTTTACATGACTGCTACGGAACCAAACTCAAGTCCTCACGCTTGTGCAATAAGCACTTTACAGACTGAACCACGCCGCTAGTCCCTAATTACCCTTAGACGTCTGTTGTAATAGATAGTTCATGAAGCTGAGGCACCGTAATTCCTTTTCATACATTTATATATTGTATGTATGTCTTTTATGTGTTTGGCTGTATTGCCCTGCTTGTATTTCTGTGTATCATGTGCATGTAGTGCCCACAAAGGCCAGAAGACAGAGGTGGATCCACCCTGAAACTGGAATTAGCTGCCATCTGGGTCCTGGAACTCAAACCCTGGTTGTCTAAAGAAGAGTCAATGCTGAGCCATCTCTCCAGCCCCCCACCCCTTTAATTTAAATAAAAAGAATCAAATATCTAAAAAGAATAAAAGACTTTTAAATTTTTTAATTAGCATTGAAAGCGCAACATTATCATTATTGAAATAACATTACAGTGGGAATACTAACTCATACATTATGAAGAACATATTACCACCAGAATTATTTTTTGGAGCTACTCATTCTTAATTATTTTGGAAATATAAATGTCCTGGTCCCACATTTAAGCATGCCCTAAGCACTTTGAGTAATAATGCAGTAAAATTATGTCAACTCCATGGCTGATGAGCCAATAAGCTTAAGAACTATTAAATAAAAAATATTTCCACTATAATGTTATTCCAATAATGATACTATACCTAAAAATGTTCATATTAGCTTACCTATATTTAGAACATTCAACCAAACTCATGGTCATTAAACAATTCCCAAATTCTTAAAAAAATACTGTATATTAAAAGTTATTATGCTTAAACAATAAGATGCAATTACCTTATGATTTTTAATGGACTTGGAAATTTTGCAAAATTTATTTTAAAAATCTGATCTAGGGTTGTATGATAGTTCAGTAGTAGAACAGTTACCCAGCTTCTAGAAGGCCCTGGGGTGGATGCCCAGAGCATAAAAATTAACTAAGTATGATTTTACTGAGATCTTGAAAATAGTAGGTAAACTTTACACAAAAGCTGAATGGGAAAAAAAGCATGAAGAAAAACTGATAATCTTTATCTTCTGACAGTAAGGTAGAAAATTAACCTACATGCCATAGTAAGAAAATAATTTTTAATAATACCCAAATAGTCCATTTTCCTTTAAATTGCAACAACTATATAAGCAAGGATCAATATTTAAAAGAAAAATATGTGCAATACAACACAATGGATTGGTTAAACAGGCTTTTTGTTCTCACACTAAGATTCCCGAATTAAATAAGCGAAACTTACAGTTTGGCTGTGATGAGAAGAGTAAGAACCACAAACGCCGACTTCTTCAGCCGCCTGATTTTTCCTACCATGGTCAGACCAAGATAAAACAGGGCTGATCCAGAGAAGGAGTTTGCAAGCCCATCCAGAAAGTTTTCCATATAGACTGGGATCTTTTTATCAAGAATAAAATTGAAGGCAATGCCAACAAAGACCATAAATACTATCGGGTTCTGTAACACGCGTAGAAATCCAAGTCCCACAATTTTTGCTTTATTTTGAGAACCATTTTGAGTGTCTTTTGACTTCTGGATCTCACAGAAGATAAACCCTATGGGGTTTAGCATCATAAGAGATATTGGTGCCACCAAATAAATGTACTGCAGATACTCTGGATATGTAGATTGGTACAGAGCTTCAACTGAAAAACAAGAATATTGATTTTTAAACATTACCACAGAATTATAAGAATATGTAATTAACATTTTCTTGTTAGCATCAATGAAAATTAATCTAAATAGCGACAAGTAACCCATTCAGTTATTTTTAGAAAGGCAAATTTTAGTAATAAAACTGACAAGGAAGAAATACTAGATTAAGTACCATCCGGTTTATAAAAATAACATTCAACTTTAAATTATTTTTATTAAAATCGTAACTATGTTTCCAGACAGGAGCTTAAAGATGAACCTCAAAGAAAAGGAGAGAGCTGTAAAATGTTTAAAAGAGCAAATCAAAGTAGAAATCTATATGCGTAGTGATGGCAACAAGATATCGGCTTGGTCTCAGGAGAGAGCAGGCTTCACTGGGTGGTAAGGCGGGGGTCAGATGGCAGCGGATCCAGGAGAGTGGAGTCAGGAACTAAAGCAGCAAGACAGGGATGGAGGTAGTCTACACTCTACGTGCAAAGATACAGAGATACAGAATAGCTGATGGGAGCTGGGTCAGGGCCATATGAATTAGGTCCAGGAGTTTCTAGTCAGATTGTGAGCTATCAAGTTTCTCTTTTCCAGATGTAACCTAGGATATGGCCATGTGCACCTGGCATGGAGGAAGTGCTGGGACCACAGGTCTAGCATTTTTAGAAGGTGAAGACACTGGCCTGTGGTGGACCAAGGCGAGGTAAAGCTGCCAAGTACACAACTTTGTCTTCAACCTCGATTTGGACACAGAGCTTGAGCCTCTCCAGCTGGAAGTATACAAAGCTCATTCATAATAGATGTGAGGTTGAGACAGAAAGATAAAATGAACTGCTGCGATTATTCCAAGGGTGGGGGCAATCATGTGAAAACAGGGCAGATCAAGTTTCTTAATTTACATTAAGTGACACAAGTCAGGAAATATTTGTTTACCTACTCGGGATTCAGTTAATGTCAGACACATGTCCCGTTAAAGTTATGTAATAAATTATATAACCTCAGACCTTCACCCTGATCTCATTAGCCACTCTTATTTTCTATAAGATTCAAATCATCTTGTTTTCTCTCTCAGCTAAGCACACACATAAATCTGTAATATTTCCAAGACAGAGCAGAAGTTTAACTCATAGGATTGCATAAAACTTCATCAGTTCTCTTCACTGGCTTTAAGTTAGATGTGTTGGCTTTATGACTCGGTGGCTGTACTTCATGGTTTCTGGTGCCTTGCTTGCTTAAGTAAAAAGCCATCTTAGTGATCATTCTTAGGTAGCTACACATCTCCTTTGATATTCTATCTCTAGGAAAAGGGGGTCTGTATCTGCCCACCACTTAAGTTTTCTAAGTGGAGTATCCACTTGGGGAATGCCTTGTGGTTTTAGTCTAGTTTGAAGAATTTTTTCTAAGTGGTCACAATGCAATGCAAAGGTATTTTTCTGGGGCAACCTCCATCTCCAACTCCACACTTTCCTCAAAGCCCTGATAGAGATTGATCATTTGTGTCCAGAAATTTGACAACTACTACATAATGAGCACTTGTGCGCTCTCTCATTCTCTCTCTCTCTCTGCTATTGTTGGACAGCCATCAAATCCCTCCCCTGCTTTGCCTTCCTACTTGCCCAGTTATCCAGTCGCAGCAAGAACAGTAAGGAGCATGCAGTGTGGCAGCTTGATAGAAAAGGACAGAGACTGTAACCCACATCGTTCTTTACAGTGTATTACTGTTCTGTCTTACTAGTCATTGTGAAGCTCTTGATGTACCTAATTTATATATTAGACTTGATTATAGGTATGTATACAATAAACTGTATTATATATAATACATATTTACATATAATTGGCAACCTTGAATGCTGACACAAGAGTGGTTGCTGGGAGTTCTAGGCCTACTATATATATCCTCAGAAGGAGGACCTTGAGCATGCTCCTGTCAGATATGGAAGACTGCTGTCCTTCTTTTACAGAGTCATTTGTATTTCCTCCTCTTGTCTCTTACAGATTAAAGTCTGAAAATCAGGTCCCTCAGTGTATCTACTCACCAACGTTCTTTTGTGTTTCCTCAGCCACTCTTTGCAATCTTATTATTAACTCCAAAGAGTACCATCTACATCACAACTACTCAAAGTCAAAACTTTAAAAAATTAATAGTTTTCTATCGTTTCCTCCATCACTGGAACAGCCCTTGTGGCTTTCTTTTAATGAGCACAGCCAGTCCCCATTAATTATCCTCTTATTTATCCGACACATCTTTTACTGCCCCATAAAGCAAAGATTCCATCTGCTAGATCCATATCACAGGCACAGCAGACGAACACTAGCTTCATAATCATGAGCTCCACTTGCCGATCAGACCTTCACTCTCTGACTCCTTAACCTTATTTGTTCCTTACTGAAACTTGCCTACTACTTGAGGCTGGTCTCTTGTAGACTCCTTCTACCAAGTCTTCAACCTACATCATTAAATCTTGCCCTCTCTGGAAATCTGATACTCTGTTCAGTACCCATGCCACCTCGAGAACCTGAAGGCATCATTTTATAATCCACAGACTTGATTCACCACAGTGATGCACAAATCTGATAGATGGGGTTAACTGGTGAATGCTAAGGGCTTCAGATATAGTACAAATGTATTTTGCATCTTACAATCACTTATATCTCTAATTGGCTAACCTCTTTTGGGATCCATATTTTATTTTAAAAATGATCACCTTATTTGGCCTTTGTTGATGCATGTGTGTGTACATCTTCATGTATCTTTGTGCATGTGTGTGGAGGTCAGAGGTGATGCTGAGTGTCCTTCTCAATCACTCCCCACTGTGCCCTTTTAAACAAGGTCTCTCTCTCTCTCTCTCTCTCTCTCTCTGAAACTGGTGCTCCCTGATTCAGCTGCACTGCCTAACCAGCAACCTCCAGGGATCCTTGTCTCCACCTCCCCAGCACTCAGATGTTACATTCACACTGGGCTTGAGCTTACAAAGCAAGCACTTCACCAACCGAGCTGTCACCTCAGCTCCTTATTTTGTTGTTTGATACAGAATCTCACACCACAGCTGATGCTGGCTTTGAACTCCCAACAGTCCTCTTGCTTCAGCCTTCTGAATGATGGGATTACCAATTCGTTTTAAATTGGCAGATAAAAACGATGTGTGTTACATAATACATGTCATTCTGAAATGTATCCATTTTGGAATGGTTAAATTAAGCTCACCAGCATACGTATTTTCTTATATAACTCTTTATGGTGTGAATACTTACATTGTTATTAACTGCATTCCACTATTTGTACAATAGTTCTCTGGAACTCATTCCTCCTATCTAACTGAAATTTCATTTTTTTTTCCTTTTTACACATTGTGAATATTTATAACGCAGGTTACAATTAGAGCCTTTTAACTCAGCTGAATGAATGCATAAGGGCAAAAGAAGTAATGTCTACTGGGAGAGCAAATAATTGTGATTAAATAAATACTTATTAAATTCCTAGAGAAAAGGGGTTCAACATGGGAATTTTAGTCTCTTTTGCCTCTCATTTCCATAATTACTTAACATTCCATCTTTATAAACTGGCAGTGATTTCCTTTGTTAGCAACCTGAAGACAATCTTTCCAGTCGGAAAGGAAAATACCCATGAATACAGTGACCTATAGCAACTAAAATTAGATTTATAATCACGACATCAACTATTAGGTCCTAATTAATTAATGATTATAAATAAGGCTCTTAGAGGGAGGGGGAATCCCATCATGAGGAGTTATTATATAGCTTGGAAGAACTAAGATAAAATTAGCCACCCGCTGTGTCTCCCATTTTGATTTCTGCAGGGTTTCAATCTCTAGCAAATAACACAAAGGCCCTGACAAGATCATTCCATTATTTAGTGGCATATAGTTAAAGGCTTCATCTCCTTTCTGTTTACAGCTTGAGCACTAGAGCATAATTATGATTAGTCAGGGTACTTATGCTATCAGCATTGTTTGAAGAATAAATTATAGGACTTAACTATGCCCTATTAGTATATTTTAATGACAGAGGCAGGGAGCCCATTCGGATCTGCTGACGTCGGCAGTTTATCTTAATAGACTCTAGGTTTCTCCTCATACCTGGATTTTTAAAAGTACCTTTGGAAAGAACTGTCCTAAAAGACAGTATACTCTTTATAGTCTGTCTGTAGTTCACTTGACTTTGATGTAAAAACTACACAGTAAATGTAGCACTGTTTATTTTCTATATACCATAGTCACAGTATACAGAAAAAGATATATAGCCATCTTTTTTTCTTTATTCTCTAACTTATCTGTTTTCTCTCCGTGACAGCGTTTCCCAAGTCACCTGCGAACTGGGAAGCTGAGGAGCCAATGCAGCCTTAAGAAGGATGTTCCTTCCAACTCATTATCAGTACTCTTCTATGGACACGACAGTGGGAATTCCTAGGAGAGGTTGTAAAGCAAAGCAAAAGAAAGGTCTCTCTTCTCTATTCACATGAACAGAGGGGAAGACAGATGGACACAGACGCTATTAACAAATGCCCCATTAGGGAGCAGACATTTAGAATAATGCTCTGTAGCACATCTTCCATTTTACAGGCAGATGAGAAAGCTGTCTATATGACTGGCTTTTCATAAAGCGATGATACGCCACAGCCTGGTGTTACAAGAGTCTTATCTGTGAGTGCCACCAACAGCAAAACTTATCACCCCAAATTGACCAACACACTCATCAAGGCAATTTGGGTTGCTATGCTGCTAGGAACCTGATCATTACCAGTTTACTGACAGAACGTAGACTGTAAGAAAAGCTGGGATAAAAATAGCTTGGCATATATACTTGATTTGAAAAGTGTCTTAATAGAGAAAGTAATTTATCCAGTAGTTTTTTTCCACTTCTGTTCTTTTTCCCCCTTTGTGGATGCACTCATCTGTGGGTGCATCCAGAGGCTAGAGGAGGATGTGTGAGTCCACAAAGAGACAGGTCTCTCACTGAACCTGAAGCCTGTGTCAGTTAGGCTGACTGGCCAGTGAGCTCCGGGGCCTTCCTCTCCCCAACCCCCCAGCACTAGGGTTCTAGGTAGGAAAGGCCTGCCTGACTTTTTTTTTTCCTCAAGCTGGTAAAGAAAGGCTTTTATTATGGGCAAAGCAACACGCACATAAAGCAAGCACACAGAGTACAAGGCCTTTCACACAGCAGAGGAGGGCTTCAGGAAGCTAACGCCCTCGTGCCTGGCCTGTATGTGGGTGCTGGAGGTTCAAATCGAGGTCCTCTTGCTTTTGCAGCAATCATTCTCACTAAGCTACCACCCTATCCCCTCCTGGACATGGCTTTAAGGACAAAAGCATCGGATTCCATCTGAAACTGCTAAATTTACAAAGGTTGGTTGGGTCTTCTAAGATAGGCTTACCCTGTTATGTAACTGTGTGGCATGAAAGAACATCTGGGATACAGGACCAGAAAGCAGAGAGCTGGGTCTCGGGCACATGTCAGCTGCGTGACCCTAAGACAACCCTGTAACCCTGCCTCCTCATTTGAAAGTGGTAATATGTGCCCTATTCAAATAATAAAGCCCCCTGTAAACTATAAAGTTACCAATGTTAGTTCTCTTTCTGAGAGCACTAGTTTATAAAGGCATGAAACTATATACGCCTAGCTCAAGTCTAAAATAAGAACAATATTTACTAAATGCTTAATCAACACTGTGGCCATGAGCCACTTCTACAAATCCTTCACCAGACTACATTCTTGGTTCTCTTAAGGAGATAGGCAAACATTAATCTCTGCTGTGCAGTTTCAATGTAAGGGTTAGTAAAGGAATACCTACAGAGCTCCTAGTTACAGACTAATTTCCTGAGAGCCTTGTAGCCCTCCCTCCCTCTCTGTCTCTTGCTTTACTCAGTGTTATCTGATCTCCTTGGTAATTTTTCCATGGTTAAGATGGGAAAAGGTGAAAAGGCAAAGTTCTCTTCAATCTTTTTTGGCGGGTGGTGAACTGACTTGTTGGAGGACGATGGGATAGGCCGAGGGTGCCTTCGAGTTCAGCGTAGGTTTCAACTGTACAGGTTATCATCCCACTGAATCTCTGCTCAGGCTACTCAACATCAGAGAAGCCTGAAGCCAGCTCTCGGCCAAGCACCTTCTCCTCGTGCCTGCCCCTTACCTACTCCTTTGGCCCCTGCTGACACTGAGTAGGTTCTTAGTTCAATCTTATAACTTGATTTTTTTCACTGAACTATAAATGCAGTATGTTTGAGAACTTTGTTCTCGGGTCTGTGCCCAGCAGCTGGCTCAGTCCTGGCAAGTAGCACTCTCCCATAAGCAATCCAATGGAGAGGCAGGCCCAATAGGCCCCATGCTGTGCTGCATGGTTAAAATACATACAACTTGCATTTTTAAATATGAAAAGTGGTTTCTAGGAATGGCAGTATATTCCCGAAAAGCAGAATATATGTCCTCTCAAGAATCCTCAGCCTCCCAAATTAGTGTGTTTACTGTTTTAGCAGAAAACGTAAAACTCGGCTGCGGACACACTGCAGGTGTCGCAATGTCCTTGACAGCTCTGACCTTAAACAAGAATTTAACTTCACTATAACATGCTAAAAACTTCAACAGTGAACTCATAAACTAATTTTAATGTCGAAATAATCTATGTGTTCTAGAACACAAGACCAAGAACGGTGTGGAGAAAGCCACTTGTAAATTCCCACTGGGGACATGTGGTGGTGGCACTTTTTAGAGACATAAGATTTTATTTTTAAACATAATTTAAATCAGGGTGTGATCCCTTCTAGGAATGAGATGTCTTTACATGAGATAATTGAGAAGAGATAGACTACTATTAGAAAGGTTACCCCCTAAGGTCTTAGGATACAGCCATTTATTTTAGGTAGATAATTAAATGGTCCTTAAACTCTGAAATTAAAAAAGAAAGTACGTTCTAATTTAAGACAGCTTTAAGAAAAAAAAATGATGGGTGAGGGGGAGGGTCTGGGAGGAGTTGGGGGGGATTGTAATCCAAATATATTATGTAAAAATATACTAATATAGTTATAAATAACTAATATAAAACTCTAACAGATGCTTAGATAAATCAAAAACATATGTTACCACATAAAATGCTTGAATATTTCTTTTTAATTGAAGAAGAGAAATAACTCACCTATAGGGTATCCCAAAAGTGAAGAAGAGAAATAACTCACCTATAGGGTATCCCAAAAATGAAGAAGAGAAATAACTCACCTATAGGGTATCCCAAAGCAAAGTCATTACTCTGTGTAGCAAAAATAGGGAATAGTCCAGCTTTGCTAAACCGGCTCTCAGGACTGGCCACCAATAAGGTTAATACACACACAATGAAAAACACCGAGGCTTTGCCAATTAAGACGCTGTAGAGAAAAGCCCAGTCCACATTGGAAAAATTAAGCACAACCATGTTTTTGAATAATAAGGCTGGAAGGGCAAATCTGGAGACGAAATTCCCCAGTCCTTTGGCCTGTGTTGAGGTTATGATATTGGCCCTTCCCGCTATGTAGCCACAAAGGACTATGCCAAAGCACTCCAGTAAGGCCGGGAAGAGCCGGGTTATTGACATCGAAGGTGGGTCGCCAGTGGCATTAAATCCATGAGAGGCAGGCCAAGTCTCATTCATATCACCAGCAAGCGTTGAGTTCTTCGCTGAGAAATAAGAATCCATTTTCTCTCTCCCTCCACTTCCAAACTGGCCTCTGCAAAAAGAGGAAAAGAAAACAATTCAGTGTTAAGACCAACCAGAGTTCAGACTGAAACAGACTGTGGCAAACCTGAACTTACTCACGTATTAAATGGCCAAACAAGTGCCCGTCCTCTCTTCAATCTCCACCAGGGGGAAAGACGATGGGAAAGGGGAGAGGAAGGTACCGCACTCTCAAAGGTAGGTCAGCTCAAAATATTTATGTTACCACTCTATTTTTAGAGTCAGACGTGCATAAAATAAGATCCACAAACAATACAGCTGCAGTGATGCCCTCTGGTTCTTTCTCTCCAGGGATCCACAGCCCACTTCCATCTAACAGACAAAAGGAGGAGGCTCACAGGGTGCCAAGGACCCACTTGTACCCAGATTCTCTGACAGAAGTTCTCAGGGATAGTTTGAGGGGTCACACTGGAACCAAATGGTCCCTTCCAGCCAGTGGCCATGCTTGAGCACAAGGGAGAATCACAGTAGGGTAGGACTTACCAACTTGGAACCCCAAACTTAAGTTTTTGTGCTTCACTATATCATCTGTGAGGTGCCAATATCAATGTCTACTTCAAGAAGAGTCCTTACAGTCTAATCACAGCCGGCACATAGTAATCACTTATCCAAGCTGAATATAACTTTTGGTGGAGTATGAGGAAGCCCTGTGAAAGAAAAAATGATAGAAAAATGTCAGTCTACCAGCCTTCTCTTAGTTCCTTTTATGTAAACACAAACAGTAGCCTACAGTCCCTTGATGCTACAGGGGACTCTGCATGGAGTTCCCTCTAAAAGGCTCTCTACCATTTGTACTGCCCACGTAATTAGCACCTACCCATTCCCCAAACTCAACCATATGGTTTAGGAGCCATTTCATCAAGTGAGGTTTCTTTAATCACACAGTTAGACATGATTTGTTCACAAATAAAATCATGATCCTTCTCTTTAGTCTGTTTTTCTCAGTTTGCTTATCCCAAGGTCTTCAAACGATTGACTTATGTCTGTTTCCTTTACCAGACTTTAAATGTCACAGCAGCAACATCTTTACATACTCATGTCCCTAATATCTAGCACAATACCTGGTACATAGGAGGCATGGGGGGGGGGGCTTGATTCATTAAAAGTCTTCATTAAATTCATTAAATAACAACCTGTTCTTAAACAGCCTCTTCTCCCCCATCGGTTCCCCCTTAGGTATTATCTAGTTCATGAGTGGATTATCTTTCTTTTCTAGGTGATAAATGTTTTTCACAGCAGGAACAGCCCCCAAAATACAAACTGGATTCTAACATTCTAAAGCTGTTCATGAGATTTTGAAGAGCAAGTTCTGTGTGCTAATGTGGCAACTGTCACACTGCCCCGCCCCCCCTGCCAAAGACACAATGAACACAAACTTTAGATAATCCTGAGGTGAATTGGCTTTGATTAGTAATTTGAAATTAATATGACAGTAATTGCCAATTTCTAAGTTCTTGTTCTAGGTTTACCATCTAAAGTATCCTTATATAAGATGAAAAAAACCTGGTGTCATTTACAACGCTTGGGCTAAGTTCTCAAACACCCACACCACATTCAAAAGACGTGGGTGGCAGACCAAAGAGCAACTAATTCACAGGGTTCTGTAAGAGAATATTCCCTGTGTTGCTTTCTAGAAACCAAACCCTTTTAAAACCTTATATTTAATTGGGATTAAGACAAGTATTTCCTTTTTTCTACCAGGATTAGGCAGGAGTGGTCAAGAGAAACAAATCCTACAATATTCACATACTTGATCTTTCCAAATAAGCACCGAGTTATACTGATACACACAGGCAGGTTCTGGTTGGCACACATAGCCAGGTTTTGGTTGGGACACACAGTCATCCTTGAAGTTGCTGGTCAACAATCAGACTTGAGTATGAAAACATTGGCGCCCCTAAGAAACGTGTCCTTAGAAAGGGAGTAGGGAAGGGGGTAAGAAACTGGTCCAGCCTTTTCCAACGTTCCCTAGATTTCTTTGCTTGAATAACTCACAATCCCTATTTTTCTTTGCTTAGCTATCTCACAATCCCATATTTGGACAACATAAGAACAACAATGTAACCATGTGTGTGTGTGTGTGAGAGTGAGAGAGAGAGCGAGAGAGCGAGCGAGCGAGAGAGAGAGAGAGAGAGAGAGAGAGAGAGAGAGCGAGCACACATGCCTAAACAGCAATCTTAATTAACAATAGTTAAGGAAAACTGTTGTGGACTTTGAACCTTAGCATTTATCAACTCTTTGGGTCAATTACTTTGCCTCCCTGAGTCAGTTTCCTTAACTGTGAAATGAGTGGGAAAACTCCTTAGCGAAACACTGTAGGGAAAGGATGTTCTGTGCACAGCTCATCACAGAGGAGGTCTTCATGAAATGGGAGCAACAGTTCTAGTGCTAAGTGTGGTGCCCCATGCTAGGAACCCAGTCCTGAGAGACAGAAATAGGAGCAACACAAGTTCAAAGGCAACCGGGGCTGCATTGAGACGCTGTCTCAAAAAACAAACAGTGTACACAGAATAAACCAAAGAGGGTAAGAGAGGCGGGCAGAGAGACTGCAGACCTAATGATAATGATTAAAACGGTAACAGGGTAAACAGCATTCATTGTCACAAGTAGCTATACAAACATGCTTAATATTACAGATCCTCAATAATAGACATACTAGATAGTCCACAAAGTTACCAGTTTAGAATGTGTTATGAAGTTACCAGCCTCTGTTTCATACCCAGCAATTAAGAAGAGTTGAATTGAGTTTGATCTTAAGTGGCTATTGACAGTGAAGGTGATGGCCAAGAGGTTTAACAACTTCCAGGTTCAACTTCCAATTAACTGAAAATTATATGAAACCTTTAAAAAGTAATCTGTCCTTTTCCCCCTTTTAATTTTTCCAGTGTTATAAACAGTTCCCGAGGCAAATGAAAATTAAAATGACTTCTAGTCTGACATAATGTCACACACCTGTAACCACAGCACTAGTGAGGCAGAGGCAGGAAGACCATGGGTTCAAGCCCAGCTGCAAAGAAAAGCCAGCCAGGACTTAAATTAACAGCTGTCTCAAAATAAGGAAGGGAGGAAAAAAAAAACTAAAAATAACTCTGAAGTTTTATCTCATACCATTTTAAACATGAAAAAAAAAACCACTTTCTATGCACATTTTAAGATTAACAAGAACCACAACAAAGGAAGTTATAAAAATGTCATCCAGTCCTTTAAACTACAAAAACAAGACTTGTTGCAGAACAAACAAGTTGTCCTATCACTGGAAAAGCCAGTTCACTGGGCCAGACACCTGAAAACGAAGTATACAAACCATCTAGTCGCATTATATCTGACTTAGATAACATGACCAAAGCACTGAAATTGTAGGTTAGATGCTATTAAGTTCAAATGTGGTGCAGTACTGACTTGAAAGAAAAGGCTTTAAACTGAGGCTGTTCTCTTCTCAAACACTCCTATCCTTTCCACAGGAGAAAAGCCTAATGCCTTGCGGCACTATAAAAGCACTCTTCAACATCAACAGGCACTCCAGTCACTGCCTTTTCCCTTGTCAATCTGCAGGGACAGACTTTGGCCCGCCAAGATAAGGAGTGCAGAGTCCCTGACCAAATAGATGATACCAAGAGCAGCTGACACCCGTGGAAGTGGAAAGCCAGGGCATGGGAGTCACAACGTCAGGTGCTCCGTAAAGAAGTAAGGGAGAAAAATTGGCGCAAAGCACCAGAGGTGCTCAGGAGGGGCAAACACGAAGGCCACCTTGGGGTAAAGTAAAAAGTCCGAGATGACAATGTGAGCACACGTGCAACGGGCAACGGGTGCTCCGCACCCTGGGGACCGCAGCTCTGGCACCAGAGGGGACAAGTCGTCCCTTGTGAGCAGACCATCTCCAGTGTTCCCGCAGGTTTCAGGCGCAGGCTCTGTGGAGCAAAGGCGGACAGGCGCAGCAGCTAGCCGAGGCTCCAGGGCAGCCTGGCGCTGCCCACTGGTCCGGACCCCAAGGGCAGGGGCCATTGCAAACGCAACCGGGGCTCATCTCACCTGCTAGGTCTGCAGCTCCAGCTGCAAGGAGAAGGAAGCCGATGCTCGCAGAGGGCCAAGCAGCGAGCACACCGCCGTCATCTCCCGCCCCGAGCCCTCTTGTAGCGGCGTGTGCCAGCGGCAGATGCCCAACCACGTTCCGAGAAAGGGAGGGGTGAGCCGCTGCGGTCCTGTCAGCTACCTTAGGCGTCTGCAGCCCGGTGCCTCCTCCCCGCCTCCGCCCCGCCTTCAGGCTCCGCCCCTGGCCTGGAGGTCAGAGAAGCCGGTCTCCATTCTGCCGCGAGGCCCCGCCCCCAAACTCGGGACATGGCCCCGCCCCGCCCAAGGCCACGCCTCCAGCATGGAGGTCCGCGTTTCAAATCTCCACCCCGCCGTCAGGCCACACCCCTAAGCTCCAGTGATACACCGCACTCCGCCCTAGGGCTCCACCCTAAGACCCCGCCCCTAGCCAGAAGGCCCGAATGCCGGTCTCCACCTCGCCTTTAGGCCCCGCCCCCAAGGACAAGCGACACCGCCCCACCTCCGGTGCCCGAGGCCCGCCCACACAGCCCTGTCCCTGCCCTTATGCTTCGCCTCTGCCAAAGCCACTTGGCCGCCGGTCTCCCGTAGCTGTACTTCCGGCTTTTCTCTTCCCACAAGATGGCTGCCGGGTGGGGATTGGCAGTATTGGTTTCCTCCGCCTCTGCTCAGACTCAGGAGGACTGTCATCCTTTCGGTTACCCTCAGCTTCCAGTAATCCTGTCAATTCTTCTCCTGGTTAGCCTCGTCATTGCATAGTATAGAGTTATAAATGCAAGGATGTGAGTTCAAACCCTGCCTTCTACCTTTCCCAAACTAGCATGATCTTGACCTTCCTAAATCAAAAGAGATTAAAATATAAGCTTTAGTTGTGTGCTTGATTTAGAATACATTGCCAGCAGCGACTGCTTCTATTTCTGTTGTGGAGGAACTCTGGCTGTATGCTCTTAGCTTACAGACAGGAATCTCCTAGTATTCTCGGAAATCTCCTGGGGCTTCTCGAAGTCAACGTGTGAAAATGAAGAAATTTTCTGAAACAAAAATTATTTCTAATTTAAAGCCCGATCTCAGTGATTTTGTAAGTATTTCTTAAAAAGAAATCTTGCTTTGCAAATTTTACTGTTTTGTCTGGCCACTACTATGTCGTATTAATCTGTGCAGTTTTAGTACAAAGTACAGTACTATTTGCACCTTTAAATTACTATATGGTTTACTAAGAAAATAAAAGCCGGAAGGGAGATGGGATGGGGGAAGGGGGTTCCAAGGGAAAATGAGGAAAGGGGATAAAATTTGAAATGTAAATAAAGAAAATATGTAATAAAAAATGGGGAAAAAAAAGAAAAGAAAAGCCAAGAGCTGGCTTAAGGATATGAAGCCTAAGGAAAGGTGAGCAGAACTCACCTTTTGGTTCTTTAGCCTACTCCCTTTTGGTTCATTTTTTGTCTTTCTCACTTTTAACTATTAACCTAACTGCAAAAAAAAAAAAAAAAAAAAAAGAAAGAAAGAAAAAAAAAGACAATACATCTGTTATCTTCAGGCTAAATGGATTCCTGCCTTGAAACTATGAACATTAGTCAATCTAAATATTTAGTGAACTTTGACTTTTAAAAGATTATTGAAAGACAGGCCTAGAAAGGAAAGTTAAGGCCAACCTGTAGGAGTTCCTTGTGTTAGCTTAGCTTAGTTTATCCTCTGACAGCACAGTAAGATTGGTACAATTTCCCCACACTGGAACATGTCAGTGGATTTTGTGCCATATGATCTGGAAGCCTTCCCAGGATAAGTTGAAAGAGAGATGAAAGGCAGAAAGGACAGTATGGTGACTTTGGGACTAGCCAAAACAAGGAAATAACCTACTCTGGGCTAATGGCAGTACAAATGGAGTAAGTTTGAGGGGTGTTACAGAAGAACGGTAGAGCCAGACAGCTGAGAGAGGTGAAGAAGAGGAGGTGGGGAACATTAAGTTTGTTCTCATCCACTAAAATAAGGAGAAAGAAGCCAGATAGAGTGCTTCTAATAGATTTCCCAGCTGTGAAATTCTGCTGTCTGGAAATGAAGAACTATTTCAATGCACTTACAAAGGAGGAAGGGTGAATTTGCTTCTAGACCTAAAATTGGAAACCCTGAGGCATTATCTATAACAATCTCTTGGGCTTATCCTTCCTTCCGTCAGAGGCCCTGGGAGTTTAGACATTTGATTAAAACCCCCTGGGTCAGATCCCACTCCTGGAGGGAAGAATGAGGCACTTCAGTGTTCTGTGAGCTGACAGTTCTTAAGAAGGCATCAACACACGGACATGTGAGTGTACAAGGTTAGGTCAGCAATCCATTGCTATTCACTTGATATGTCGGTGTCTGCTTATAGTTAGCTCTCTCACCTTTCTGCTTGTTCATTCAATCTGAATTATGATTAGACTTTGAAAAACAAAAACCAAAGTCTACAATAAATCATAAGGTACTTTCTTTGGTTATAAGGAGATGGTGAACAATACTTAATAATTACTCTTTTATTCAACTTCTATTTGTTAAAACAGATAAGCATGAAAACCCACCATAAACTGAAATAATTTAGGAACACTGACACGGTGTGGTATATAAACTTAGAAAAAGCAAAGGCCTGCACTTGTAATCTTTTTATCCTTAGAGCTTAGATGAGTACTTTCTTTGACATATGATAGGCATTCTATAAATGGCTTTTGAATGGCTGAATAAATTATAATTGCCTTCCTTGCCTACCAGCTAACCAGGAGGTTGCAGTGTTCTATTCAGTGTGGGTTCCTTGCTATAAAGAACTGTCATGTAGCTATTTCACTCAGTAACTGATTTCTCCTTTTACTCAGCTTTCCACTTGGCTTAATTTTGTAGCCTAATTTTAATATGCATCTAAGTGGTTTACTTCTTTGTCGTAAATACTCTAACTTAACTTAATTTCAGGTCGTTTTAAGGCCATGAAAATTACCTCTGCCTATGCTTATAGGTATGCATGCTTTCACGAGCACCTAAGATGTCATTGTTTCTCCTCTCCCTTTCAAGGGATACTGAAATACCCACACAAAGGCAATGAGAGGAGGTGGGGCCTGACCATCTCACCTGGCTATTGATTTTATTACTAACCTCCAGTAAGGCTCAAATCTGAATAAAGAAGGGGGGCTATTGTTTGCCCCAGCATTTAGAAAGTCAAGCAGAAAAACCATGAAAACAGAATTAGGTTGTGAAACTTCAAGTAAAATCAGTGAATTAGATTAAGACAGGATGCAGAAACCATAAAGTAGAATCGTGGTGAGTTTGGGGGCACAGCCAGTCTGTTTCAAGACTTAGTTTCTCCATACTTGTGGTTTTCTTTTGACCACTTTATTTTGAAAGAACGCAGAAAAGAAAGAGATGTGCTTGCCTCCTCTTTGAGCCTGCAAGGGAGCTCACTTTAACAGGCAGTTTTGAAAGACAGAATCTGCACAAAGCATTTTTAAATTCAGGTGGTGTCTGAGATGAGACACTAAAACTAACCACTTTTGTATACCATAGAGTGAAGAACTTCGGATTTTTACCTTTACTTTGGAGTAATAAGGTTTGGTTTTTTTAAGCTTTTATTTGACAGCTTCTAGGTAGAACATTGGGGTAAACTGCAGAAGGAAGGAGAAAGAGATCCGGGAAAGGGAGATTTTATATACTCAGCTCAATTTACTTAGACCCCCTGAAGTATTCAGCTAATCAATAATATCAAGAATATACTTTAGGAGGCCCAGTCTCCTCTGCTAGGAGGGGCAGGTCCTTCCCCTCTCTTGGATGGATGTCCACATTGTTCTCACCATAATTTTGTGTACCACTGTATGCCATGACTTGCCATACAATAAGCACTTGATAAATACTTTCGAGCAGGCTGACTCTTTGGGTACAACCTAGCAAACCTGTGAATGCTATTATTTAGAGAGTCATTTAAAAAATGCAAATACCTGCTCTTTCATGGGCTGCCTCTTTCACTGGAAATGAAAGTAGCAGGTGGCATTGGAGTTACAGAACTTAACTCAACTCTCTGTTTGGTATAAGAGTAACCAGATTTTTTTTTTTTTTTTTGGAACTGAGAGTTGCTGGGATAATAAATGAGAACTCACCCTTGGCTGTGACACAGAATAAATATGTCGACCAAATCTGTTGTGCAACTCTGTTCTCTGCATATGACACTGCCTGCCACAAAAACAGAGAAGATATGATTGCCCATATCTTCACCATATTGAGCTCTTAACTTTCTCTGGCAGAAGGAGTGGGAGGAAGGGTCACTGGCCCTCACCTGAGATCGTAGCCATGCCCCTGGTCCTGGATCTCTCCCACACCCAGCTGTGTATAATCTTACCCAACTGCACAGTCTGAAAAGGGTGCTAGAGAATAGAGGTGAATGGCTATATGAAGACGGCATTCCATCAATGTAGCTTTAGGAGTTCGTCACTTGTACTATGTGAGAATTTGAGATGCTATTTATCTTCAAACCACACACAGAGAGAACCACGGATTTGGCCTGGCCTTGATGTCTTGAGGTCATAGGTTTTTCAGGGTAGAATCTGTGACTCCTGGGACACTATAGGCCTTTTAGTTTTTTGAGAAACTCCCTCAGGCAGTGAAGTGTTCATGCCAGGTTTTTTTTTTTTTTCTTTTCCTGTATGTTCTTTTACTAGTCAAGGAAGTATGGAAGCTTGTTGGGACAATTGCTCTCAGACATTAATCTTGTGCATCCTGTGCACATCATTGTATCCTGGTAGCTACAACTGTATTGATCCTGCTAATCACCACGGCACCCTGTTTCTGTTAAAGGTATAGAAAGTCTGATGACTCTTAATAAATTTGCCTCAGCTTAAGTTTGCTGTGGATCCTCCAGTTGCCTGATTTAATTTGTTGCAACCGTATCAGATGGCCTTGGGCAGGACATAAGCATGGACGCTGACAAGCACAGATTTCAATGAAATGGAGACCTCTTTACTTCTCCCTTCACCTATTCAGCATGAGTGCTTTGAGTATAGAGAGAACCACCACTTTCCTACTCTGTCTAAAGTTCTTTTGCTCCTGTGGGAAGAGCAAGGCCAGGAAGGCAGTGTACCTATCACACAGAGCCTAACCTGTGAGGAGACTGGAGAAGAGAATGTTTTCATGGAAACAGATAGATACCCCAAGTGGTAGGGCACATCATTGAAAATCATTCCAAAACAACTCACGAGAAGTCTCTCCTCTGCTCTTGGAAAGCTTAGAAACAGTCTCAGTGAGCTAAACTACCCATAGGAAGCTGCTGGAAGAGGCAGCTTGGGCGGAACTTACACCAAGGTTGTAGGGGCTGACTGCTTTGTCAAACAGCATTTCTGTAGTCTCCTCCTAATGCCTCAGTCTTAATGTGCTTTTGGTATTTCCTTTCTTTCTCCCTGCCCCCCACCCCTCGTGTGTGTGTGTGTGTGTGTGTGTGTGTGTGTTGGTTTTTTAAGGTAGAGTTTCTTTGTGTAGCCTTGGCCATCCTGGAATTTACTCTGTAGACGAGGCTGGCATTGAGCTCAAAGATCCACCTGCCTCTGCTTCCCTAGTGCTGAGATTAAAGGTGTGTGTAATCACTGCCTGATGCTTTCAGTATTTCTACCATCGTTTCTCTTTCTCAAGCATTTTTTTCATATGTCTCAGTGCTGTGGCCCATAAGGCTTGGGTCTGGACCCCTGACTAGGGGTACTGAGGGAGTGAAGAAATTATAGAGACGCAGGTACACACACAGAAAAACTGGGGTCAGGTTGGGTACATGTGCTCTGATGGAGAAAACGTACTTCAGCCAGCAACCTGGAACCTTGGGGTGTTTACTACATATGGCATAGAGGGTGGAGTTGGCCAGTCTCCATAGGAGATGTCTGTAGACAAGCAGTCTCAGGCTGTAAACACCTGGCAGGAGGAAGCTGCAGTTCCTAGTCTTTGTATAAATTGGTTCATTGTTTATAAACATTCATACTTGGTCTAGGAAAAGAAGGCTTTGCCCCCTTTGAGCTTGACCCACGTGGGGAAAGGCTCTGCCAGTTTCCCAGGGGTCCAAGGCCTTGGTCCTCATCATGGCTGTTCCCATGTCTACAGTTCATTCCCTCGGGGCCTCCTCTGCTCCCCAAATCTCAGTTTTCTCATCTCTTTGTTGTTATATGCAGGTAGCAATTGGTGCAAACAGGTTACTCATTCTCCAGATGACTGATTTAAAACAGTTCTATTTATGAAGTCCTAGAAGAATCAAATGAATGAAGAGAAAGAAGAATGCCGTAGTGATAAGCAGCCATAAGGATTACCAGTACTCTTATTTAATCACAGCCAAAAATCCAAAACTCTGTCCTGCTAGTTCCCAGCCAGGCCTTCAGTTGTGAAGAACATAATTCCCCCAAATACAGATGCCAGGGGCCCCGGCAGAGTTTCTAAATCAACATCCTTGCCATCATGCCCAGAATGTGTTGTCTGTGTACATGCATACACATGACTGTGTATATATTTATACACAGTGCATTTCAGCTTCTACAGATACTCTAATGCAAATTCTACAAATCACAAATATGCCCCCAGAACAGGCATGGATATATGTATAAGAAGAAGACAGAAGTATTGTTCTAGAGTATCAGGACCCTCTTGGGGAGAAACATTCTCACGATAGGAAAAAGACACATGGAACCTGGCATCACCCTGCAGAGCTCTGCAGCACTGGCAGCTGCTAGTGCTTTTTGGTTTGTGTGGAAAAGCAAAGCAAGACAACCGCTGTCCCCACTGCTGTCCATCTTCACGCCCGTGGTCACTGCAGTGCTGTTTCTAAACCCCACTCAGAAACCCCATGACATAGGTACAACTGGGTGAAGTAATTTTCTGATCCGTAGGCTGTACTGTGGGTTATGCAGCAAGTCTCCAGTGTGGTCATTTCGCCATCTCTTAAAATTTTAGCTTTTGAGAAACGTTATAATTCCTCTTATTTTTTCCCCCCAGAGATGTTATTTTCTAAAATATGGCTCTTGCCTAATCCCCTTTGCGACTTGTGTGTTTGGTGTTTCATGTAAGAAATCCCTCTGTGCCGAGTGAATGACAACCATCTTGCATTTTTTTTCCCCTTTGAAAGCTGTGCCTTTTAAAAATTGTTCGGCTTGGTACCATTATTTAAATGCCCATCTGTCACTGGAGCCCCATTCTAGACCCAAAGCTTAGAAAACTCCTTCACAACCAGAGAACACCTCAGGAACTTCTCATACAATCAACATCAGAAGTCTCCCAACAGAAAATCAAATAAAATAGAAGAAATGTACAAAGAGATTTTAAAATCTACAAAAGGTGTTCAAGGAAGATAACAGACTAGTATCGGCTACTAGAAATACAAGTTATCTCCAAGTCAATGTATTTTTTTCTTCCACACTGAAGATATAAAACTGATAGCAAGTGTGGCCCAAAGGCTAATAATCACTCCCTCCACGGGTAGGTGATTGTATGTTTGTCAAATGTCTAGCACAATTCTCAACCTATCTAATGTCTGCCAGGGCCTTGGAGGTGCCCTTGTACAAGTCACTCTACAGTTCCATGTTAGGTCTAATGAAAAGCCAACCATCTCACAGAAAGAAAGCTTCAGACGAAATTCCTGGAGGGTGTTCCCACAGCTGCGCCCTGTTCTGGCCTCTCACATCCACTGGCTCTCCCCAGTTCTTGGCTCAAATTTGGAGTTAGTCAAATCCCTTGTGATCATTCATCCCTGCTATCGTCTCCCTGCCCTCAGGATTGCTTCAGAGTCCCCATTGCCATCAACTCGGTGCATTTATGCACTGTGCTCTAGCCCGTCAGAAGCAGGGGGCCTCAGTGTCAGCTCCTCAGACCCCTCTCCACCTTCTGGAGACTGTCACTTAAACCAGTGCAGCCAGGCTTACAATCCTCCCCAGTTGTTCCAACAGTCGATAGTCATCCTAGCAAAAGAGCCATCTTGGAAATGAAGTTACCTGTGCTCAGAACCAAGCCCTATGGGGCTTGTTTTCTTCTTTCCAGATGACTGGTAGTTAGGTGGGCCCAAGTGATGACTCTTCTCCCCAGAGTCCGCCTTCCCATTTGTCACCACACCCCTCCCAGAGGAAGGGCTAGGGGAGTAAGGTGAGATGTAAAGAGCTACTTAGGCTGCTGGCAGATGGCAGGCGGTCCTTTCCTACCTCACTAACCTGTGCCCTTTTCTTCCAAGTCAGCTTCCTCAGTATAACAGCACACACTGATACATATTCCTGCCATTTGGAATATATCGTCCCTGGAATAACCCAGAAGTCCACTGCCCTGAGATCTTGGATTCCAAATCTCAGACTCTCCTCTGTGCCATGCTGTGAATCCCTTTGCAGTGTTCTACATAAAGGCAAGGTTTATGATCTACAACATCTCAGGCCACAGAGATCCCACCTGTCACAGAGTCCTGGCCACCCCACAGAAGTGCCCAAAACAGCATCAGGAATTGAGAGGCAGAGGCAGGGGATGTAGCTCCTTTGGTAGAGTGTTTGCCTCATATGCGTGGTACACTGGGTTCCATCCTTAGGACCGCATAAATTGGCTGGAGTGGTATACACCTACATCGTCAACAATTAGGGAGTAGAGGCAGGAAGATCAGAAGTTCAAAGGTCATTTTTGGCTATAGAGCAACTATAAGACCTTGTCTTTTAGAAGGGAAGGAAGGAAAGAATAGATGGAGGGAGGAAGGAAGCAGGAAAGGACAGACAGGAAGGAAGTGGGGGTGGGGGAGAGGAAGGAGGAGAGGGAAGGAGGAAGGAAGGATTGATTGATTGTGTCTGAAGCTTTATTCTACTTTCTTACAGCCACATGTAGAGTACTCAATGTTCCCTCTTTTCACATAAACCTCAACCCAGCCAGCCCAAGTTACAGTTTTTCTTCAAGCCTTGTGAGTCACTGCAGTTACAGTTTGCACTTCTGTCCTGGGCATAAGCACTGCATTACTTAGGAGTGACAAACTCAGGCTTCTGCAGTAGATTTATTTATGCATCGGTCGCCAGGAGCCAGCATGTGCCTTGACCCAGGTGAATGGACTTTCTGCCTATCCAGACAACTTGCTGACTCTAGTCGAGTAGCCACTGGGGATTCCTAGATGATGCGTCTCCTGAGGAGAACCCGGCTCTGGCAGCCCTTCCTCACTCTTCAGAACTGTTGGGCTCATTGGTAGGCTCTGGAGTGTCTAGAAAATCTTAAAGCATATTGTGTTTGTTTAATTTCTACTGTTCACATAATGAATTACAAAGGCTGCAGTGACTTGAAACCTTGTGAACTCACTGTTTTACAACTCTGGGAGTCAGTGGCCCCACACCTGGGTTAGAGTCAAAGCCTCCATAGGGCTGCTCTCTTCCAAAGGTTTTAGGGAAGCATTGCAGCCCAGGTTCTAGAAGCCACCCACGTTCCTTGGCCTTTGACCCTCTTCCTCAATTTTCAAAACCAACAGTGTTGCAAAGCCCTGGCCTTTCTTCCATGGCATCATGTTCCTGTGACGGCAGCTCATGCACACAGTCTCTCCTTTGAATGTTTATGCTGGGTTCACCTGGGTAATCCCGGAAGCTCTCTCCATCTCAAGGCCCCTGGCTAATCACTCATTGGCTTTGAGTGCTTCCTTGAGTCCCTCTGTCGTGTAAGTTCACAGGCTCTGCATACTCCGTCATCCAAATGCAGTGGTTTCTGTCTGTCCTTGTAAGTTGTTTTCTGTCTCCACCTATCTGTCTCTTCAATTTCAGGGGCAACATTTTATCCCAAGACTCTGCTTCTCTGATAGATCTAGTGAAGTTGTTGGGTTTTAGGATTATTTATTATTATTATTATTATTCATTAGAATGGGACTTCCCATCTCCTTCCTTATTTGTTGGAATCACAACCAGACCTCTCCAGCTGCCCTCTTTTTAATGTCACTCCTCTCATTGCTGTATGTTCAGAAGCTCAAAGCAGGAAGTTGTGTCAGACTCTCTGCCAGGCACATTTGTTCTTCATAACGTTTGAAAATTTCTTCTTGTAATCTTTTTCTCTCCAGCTTTTCATTCTGACATTTGAGATACTCTAAACTTCATGTTGCCTCCCGCTTCTTAACTTGAAAATAACAATAATGCCCTATTGCGTAACTGAGATCATTTAATTTGTCTAGTTGGGTATAGAATGGAGATGGGTGTGCAGAAGAGAAGGTCCCCTCCACCGTCTTGCACCCACTGAACCCTGAATTCCTGAGAAATGGCTTTCCTCTGCATTTGAATCGTCCTTGCCTCTTTTGGAAACCCTCTCTGGCTTTCCTCTCACAATCCCAGACTTCATCTTCCTCTCACAACCCCAGTTGCCCCTCCTCCTTTGAATCTCTCTCTCTTTCCATTTTCACTCCTCTTTCCAATAGTCTTCTTCTCCTTTTTTAAAAAAAGATTTATTTATTTATTTATTATATGTAAGTACACTGTAGCTGTCTTCAGACACACCAGAAGAGGGCGTCAGATATCATTATGGGTGGTTGTGAGCCACCATGTGGTTGCTGGGATTTGAACTCTGGACCTTCGGAAGAGCAGTCAGGTGCTCTTACCCACTGAGCCATCTCACCAGCCCCAATAGTCTTCTTCTTACCGGTGAAATTTGAAGAACATCAATGAGGCTCGCCTTTCTTCCCAGCAGTTCCCATCTGTGTCACCTGCCCACTCACTCCCTGGGACTCCCAGAAGCTTCATGTCATTGGATTGGCCCAATCAGTCCTACCTCGGCCTCTAAAAAAGAGCTTTGCCATCTATCATCTGGGTAACCTTCCTCTCCCTTTTTGTTCTCCATCCAGTACCTCCTCCATGCCAAGCTACAAGCCACAACTTCTTCCTAGTCATCCAGTTCTTACAGGTATTTATTTTTTTCCGTCTTCAGTATTCTTCCAGTTTTACATGGCATTTTATAGACCTGGTTATAGAATTTTGTGGTGAGTTAGTTCACTTCTTTCCTTACAAGGGTGAGATCATCTATTGGACTAGGATTACATAAGCCTTCAAGTAAATGTCTGTTTTGTCTTTAACATTCTGGTTTGACATCTTACATGGATTTTCCTGTGGGTGGTTGCAACTTCCCCATGCGTTGTTCCTTTGTTTCACTTTCAGTGTGGAAATACTGGCCAGACTGGTATAGAGTAGCCTCCCATATAGATTCTCCTTCCTGATGACCTAGGTTGTCTAACTCTCTTCCTTTTCTTACTGTCATTTTTATCATGTCAGACCTAGTCTTCACCAACTCCCTTGTCTGCTCATTCCATGTTATTTTGCAGGGACAATGGAATATCCAATTTTGAAGTAATAGAAAACTCAATTCAGATGAACATCTGCAAGAAAAGTGTCTATATACTAACAGAACTGAAAGTCCAAGATAGATAGATGTTAGGGTTATGCTTGTGTGGTTTTTCTTTCCATTTGTGTGTATATACATGTGCATTTGTGAACATGTGTGTCTGTGAACATGTGCAGACCAAGTTGATGTTAGGAACCACCCTCAATTGCTATTCTATCTCATTCATTAAAGTCAAGTCCCTCAGTCAAACCCAGGGAGAGCCAAGTCTTGCTAGCCAGTGTATTCTAGGGATCCCCTGTCTCTGCCTTCAGAGGCTAGAGTTATAGTGAGGCCATCCCAGCCACCCAGCACTCATGTGGTGATTGGTGATCCAAACTCTAGTCTTCATGTTTGTGTGCCAATCAGTGTAACCGTCGAGGCAGCTTAGCCCTGGGATTGCGATTTAGTCTTGCTACAATGAAATACTCTGATAAAGACAATGCTAAGAGAGAAAGGTAAGAATTTATTTACAATCCCAGGTTCTAGTCCACAACTGAGGGGCAAATCAAGGCAGGCGCTTGAAACAGCTAGACACATCCAACGACCAAGAGCAGAGAGAGAGAATGAATGCATACATGCCTACTACTCAGCTCACTTTCACCGCTCAGTGTTTCAGGGCTCACATCTAGGGAATGATGATGCCCATGGTGGACTGGGCTTTCTCATGTCAATTAACAAAATCAAGATAAGCTTCCACAGACACCTTCAGAACCCAGCCTGATCTAGGCAACCCCTCATTAAGATCCTCTTCTCAGGTGAGTCTAGATTTTGTCAGGTTGACAGTTAAAACTAAATGGCTTAGGGTTAGAGAGATGGCTCCCAGGCACTTGTTGCTCTTACTTGAGCTGCCATGTGCCCACTGACCAGGCTGCTCAGCACCCGCACGGCAGCTCACAACCAGCTCTCACCCCAGTTTCAGAGGTTCTGTTGCTTTCTACTCACTTCTGTGCACACCATGCACACATGTGGTGCACGTGGATACAGGAAAAACATTCATGCACATAAAGTAAAATAGATCTAAGTAAATGAAGGGGCAGCTGCATATTGGTTTGCTTCAACAGCTCAAGCATGTCATGAAAAACCTGCTAGTTTTGCTATTTTCTGCTCTGCCTTTGTTCTAAACATGGCTTCTCTAGTAACAGCAAAAATGAATCCAGAAACCCAAGCCATGTGCCCGTATGCCATTTCTCAAAGGCAAGAGAGTATCCCATTTGGTGGCTCGAAAAAGTGCGATAAACCTCTTTCTCAGACACACCAGGTGATCTTAGGACCTGAATCAGGCCACATACCTTCCCTGAATCAAGGTGTGCGCCTGGGAAATACCATGTAGCAGCTGGCTGAGACTGGGTTGAATAGCAGGCGCCGAGCAGAGAGTATGAAAAGCTGAAGGCTCAGTCCGAGATGACTCCAGGATCTGGCAACGCATCTCCTCCCTGCCCATATGAGAGAAGTAGGTATCAGATTGAAAGGCTGGAAGGAGGCAGGGAACTCGGAGACCCATAAATCATGCTGCCTGTCCACGGCTACATCACAAACCCTAACAACACATGTTTACTGCGTTACCTCACTTGTGTAGCCTGAGGTCCAATACTAGCCTGCCCCTGTTCTTGTAAAGTTTAAGTGAAACAACCAGGCTCATTCATAAGAGTCTCCTCTCTGCCTGCTTTCATGGTACAATGAAAGACTTGAAAAGGGACGTGGTCTGTAAAATATTTTACAGCTGGTGTGGTAGTACCTACCTATAATCCTACTACTCCACTGAGGCAGAAGAATTGCCAGAGCTGAGAGCTAGCCTAGGCTATATAGGGACTTCTAGGGCTAGGACTAGAGTGAAACCCTATCTCAAAAGAGCAGAACAAATCAAAACCCTTCAACTTTCTGACCCTTTCAGAAAAATGGCTGCTGGACCGTGGTTCATGCCTTTAATCCCAGCACTCAGGAAGCCGGGGTGGGCGGATTCCTGTAAGTTCAAGGCCACACAGTTCCACAGTAAGACTCTGTCTCAATAAACAAACAAACCAACAAACAAACTTGGATTTTGAAGCCCTCTGTCATCTATCTTCACTTTGCTGACCTCCATTTATTGACTTTTTACCGCTTTATAGTCATGTTATAAGCCATTCAGATGAGTTTATTCATCTAAATATCACACATTTCCTGTCTACTTTTCTCTTTAGCTAGTCTGGAGTGCAACTCTTCAAGCCTATGTATCTTCAAAGGCCTGTCTCACAGAGCCTTCCCTGTGTTCACCCTACTGGGTCTTTCTTTCCTGCATTTATCCACTGCCACATTAGGAGGTCTCGTGAGTCTGTGCTAGAAGCACAGCTTCCCCATCTAATGCAACACTCCTGGGCCTAAGTATCTTTATCTAAAAGGGGGCAAGTGTAATTGTGTGTATTGCTTTAATAAAAATTTGAGCAACGACAAACCAAGAGACAGCACAAAACTACCACTTACTAGTTCTATCAAACTCTGCCTCACTTATGGCCAAAACTACCCACTTCTCCACAGTCCCACAGAAACACATCTCATCTCCACTTTCTGTCATCTGGTATAGGGACCTTTCTTCTCACTGTCCCCTTTTGCTACCTGATGGCATGTTTAAACCACAGTAACTGTCTGGGTTCCTACTTATCATCCTCCACTTGCATATAATGACCTGTCTCTCCTTAAAGCTCAGCTTGGCTCCTTCCTGAAATCCTCACTCTGGTGTTTCAGCTATCTGAGACGTTCTTCCCCGGGTTCTGTCTCCTCCTGATTCAGAGCTCATCTCTTTGTTTTACCTCTCAATCCAAACAGACTTCCCCATACTCCATTACTCTCTAGATCACACCATCCTCTATTGTGTTTTCAAAGACCTGATTTCAACCTCCATATCTCTCACTTGCCTCTTCTATAAGAGCATTGGCTCGGTTAAATGTGCTCACCACCATGTCTCTCATTCCAAAGTGCCAAGAGGCACTCAATAGCCTTTGTGGAAGAAATGAACTAAATGATCTGTATGGAGGGATCAGTATTGGCTCAGGACACGCAAGTTCTTAACATAAAGGAGACTTATTTACCTCAAAGAGAAAAGGAGCAGGGAATAAGCAACAGGAGATAGAGGACGAGGGAGAAGGGGAAGGAACAAGGGAGAGAGAAGAGGTAGGTATTCATCCCTGAGGGACAAAGGATAACCTCTGGGACAGAGAAGAGACAGACAGGGCCTATAGGGAAATGGCAAGTTTATAAAGGTATAAGGGGAAACCCTGTGTTAGGATGAGGTGTTTGATTTTAATTGGGCATGTTAATTAGGTGAGCCAAAGGGGGCTTTTGATTGCTGGACTTTAATATTTTAAAATTTAATATTTTGATAGCTGGACCTTGGTAGCCAGCCTCAGGAAGAAGAATTGGTCAAATAAGGGAATGGCCCTTGGGGCTAGGTTTAGGAATGTAATCTAATGGTTTTTAACATGGCAGAGGGAATGGGGGAAGGGAGGAGGCCTGCCAGAGCCGTGTGCCAGGTCCAGGCTGGCTAGAGTCCCTTCACCACAGACTTGTTTTCTTTTGAAATAGAACTCTGCGCCTGCCACCCCATTTTCATAACCGTGCACTGTAGTGTGATCGTTTGGATGTGACTGTGTATTGAAGGTACGGTCCTCAGTGTGATGGCAGTGCTAGGTGGAGGAGTCTTCAGAAAGTGGGCCCAGTGGAGGCTAATCAAATCTTGAAGGCTGTGTCCTCAGGGATGGATTAATGCCATCTTGCAGGAGTGGGACAGGGCCCACGTGACTGGATAGCTTTCTGCAAACCATGCTGCTACAATGTGAGGCTGGCCACTCGATGGCTATTTCCCTTTGGCCTTATATCACCCGTAATACAGTCCAAGAGTGGGAAGGAGCTGTGGTTGACAGACTCCATCACTACTGTGCGGACCTCCCTGCTGCTAGAATCATGAGTCAAATAAACCTCTCTAATGACTCACATGATTCAGGTATGTGTTTATAGTAACATAAAATGTACTAAGAACGGCCCCCCACCCCACCCCCACCCCCACCCCGCAAACAAACACCTATTCCCATGGTGTTTCCTTTACATAAGGAAACCTCTTAAAGCTGTAATAACTCCCAAGAAAGACAATAGCAAAGAGCCGTAGACTGAGTAGCTTAAAACAAAAGGTACATATTCTTGTGCAGCTCAAGAGGCCAGAAGGCTAAAACCAAAGTGTGGGCGGCATTCTTTGCTTTAGAGACTCTGAGGGAAATAGCCACTCTAATTCCTCATAGCTTCTAGGAGCTGCCAGCCATCCTTGGTATTCCTTAGCTTAAGGATAGCTTGCTCCCGTGTCTGCTCTCATGCTCTCATGCAGGCCTTTCCTCTGAGTGTCTCTGTGTGTCCTGTTGGGTTTTACTAGGAACTCACTGGATTTATGGTTTCCTGACTTGATACAGTAGGAGCTCAATGTAAACCTTGACTAATTACATTTGTGGCAACTCTTTCCAAAGAAAGCTACAATGAAGCATCGAGTCTTTTCCGTGTGTGTGTGTGGGGGGGGGTGGATGGGACGACTACTCAATCATTCCAGCTGTGTAGTGTGACAGATGCATGCAACCCCCCACCCCCATGGTGTGCTGATGCCCTTTCAAGAGATGCCTTTGATTCCAGACTGAGTTCCCCATATTTGGGGGACAGTAAATCTGTGAATAAATGGAACACACTGGGGTGATTTCACATTTAGTTAAGAAGAGTCAAGTTTCCCTGACTCAGCATACAAATGAGGCAGCTCCAGGTCAGGGCGAATTGATCTTTCTTAGACTATTTCGGATGAACCTGGATGGCCACACCCTTCATCTTGAGAAGAGGTACACAAGGTTGGGGACATGGAGCAACAGTGCCCAGACAAGTTGCTATTGCTGCTTGGAATCCAGGAGTGTCCAGACTTGGCACCAGGCTCCCATCTATTCAGTGACTTCTTGATGATCGAATCATGAAAGTCCCTTGTGCTTAAGTTATCCAGAACCCGTTCCTATCACTGTATCCAAAGAGTCGGATTTACTCGAATCTAGGATGTTTCCCAGTCTTGCCGCTGTTTTGCATATTTAGCTCTGAGTTATGACACCTTGAGTTTACTATTGCATGAGATATTACTTTCAGGATGTCAATGTCATCCTAAACCTACAAATTAATGCAATTACAAGACATCATATTAGCACGATTATTATTTATAATCCATCTTGTTCCCAAAGAATTTCATTGTGTTGAATTATCCTAGAAAGCTAAAGCAATGAAAAGTACATTTAAAATAAGGGATAACAGAGAGAGAGAGAGAGAGAGAGAGAGAGAGAGAGAGAGGGAGAAGGAGAAGGAGAAGGAGAAGGAGAAGGAGAAGGAGAAGGAGAAGGAGAAGGAGAAGGAGAAGGAGAAGGAGAAGGAGAAGGAGAAGGAGAAGGAGAAGGAGAAGGAGAAGGAGAAGGAGAAGGAGAAGGAGAAGGAGAAGGAGAGAAAGTGAGAAAGAGCCACTGGAGACCCTAACACATAAGACTCTTCCTATGCTAGCTCCACAACAGGTACAGGTAAGATGCTCCATTGGGGCTGCAGGCTACACTTGTTACCATGGTACCCGGCAACATTTTTTTATATACTTTAAATAGGAACTGTTTCAACTGGCATTTGTGCTAAAAGCTTACAATCTCTGTACATTAAAGTGGGACCAGGAGATCATTAAGCAAGTGGCCTAGTGAACTGACTACTGAACTACACAAAAGAATATATGTGCCTCAAGTCTTTGTTAGTGCTGTAAAGATGGTGAAACTCTAGAAACATCTGCTGTTTCCGTTCCGTTCCGTTTCCTCCCCTCCCCCCCTTTTTTGTTAATAGAACACAGAAATCCTTTAAGCTGTAATGCTTTCTTTTAAATTAAGGATGACTTATTTTGCTCTCTACAGTGGATGGACATTGGAAACCTATTTTGCAACTCATTATTACAAATTGAAATATTGCAAATGGAAGAGGGCAGTCATTAAGAACACAAGCCTGTAGTGAACCTCAGTATAAATCAAACATTATTTTTCATTTTATTATTTTACTGATGAAGGGTTTCCATATATTAGAGACGTTAGTTCCCTCTTGCAGTTCTCATAAAGCGAAACCCAGATTTTAAATGCAAACACTGCATAAAGATATCGCTCATACATAGTAACACAGTAAACACAATCATAAGATACTGATCTTCATTATTGTAATGATGATTTTCCCATTTTAATATTTATTGCTTCCCCCCCCCCTCCAACCTTATCCAAAAAGGAGCTAAGGCAACTATTGAACACATCACAAGTGCCATCTAGTGCTTTCTTTGAAAATAACATTTTCCCACTTCAAAAAGGAGAACACTCAAGATGCTGAACGCCCCTAGTCCAGAGAGGGGTGGAACAGTTATTTCCTAAAAGTGGGTCTGTTTGTTTTGGGTCACAAAAGCTTTTGGGCAGAATGTAGAAATAGGAGTCGAGGAAGTAGAGTCAGCCCATTCGGCTCTCCGGGTACTGCTGGGGTGTCCACAGGTGTAAACAGCTACATAGAGGATGTCGAAGGAAGAACATGCAAGGCTTTTGATGAAGAACTCGGCACTGCTTTCAGAATTTCTTCCAGCTCACGACTTCCATCACTATTCTGTGTTGTCCCACCCCCCACCCCCCACCCCTGACCCCGCTCTTCATCTTTACTGTACTGAGACATCTCACCAGCACCACGAGGTGCCTACTGCAGAGCCAGTGCTTCTGTAGAGGAAACCCACATGAGCCTTAGTCTCTGCTATCGAGGGAACCAGGTAAGTCTTCACCCCAAACCTCAGACACATCCCCACCCTTCTGCAGGCGCCTCTGGGGTTGTTTTCTCCCGTCTGCTGTGGGTTCATTTTCCTCCTCACCCTGGAGAATACCACAGCCTCACCCTTCTCACCTCTCATCAGGCTTACTGAAAAGCTGCCTTCAGCTCTCCTTCCTTTTCCTAAAGAGTTCTCAGGGCTCATCAGACTGTGGTTAGGGATCTGAGCCTGGCTCCCAGGACCTTCCAACAATCACTCAAACTGTTCAGATCCCCCACCCAAGTCTCTCACCGCCCCTACCCCTTCCAAGACCAAACCTCAAACCTCATACTAGAGACAAGGGCAAGCCATCGTTCCTATCTTAAATTGCAGGATTGCCTTCGGGTGGCTTTTAAATGTTGTTTGGGGTGGCACTTTGCTTTTGTTTTTCCGGGGTTTGTTGTGTCTTTTGACCATTTTCCTTTATAACATGTCTACCGTTTCCCAGGTGTCTCTTCGCATCTGGTCACTCTGTCGCTAGTTCCTCTCCTCCAGGAGTCCGTTCTCACTTCAGGCTCGCTGTTGCCACACTGAGTTAGACTGAAACTCTTTGCTCTGTGGTTTGCTTAGCTGTCTCCTGGCTCTTGGCTCCTCCTTTCTAGGCCTTTTGTTTTGCTACACAACACTTTCAAACGACTTCCCCAAACACGCATGTGTCTGAAGCCCCTTTCCGATGACTTTCTGGCTTCCAAGCAGGCTACACAAGAGGTGGGGCCTTGTGACCTTCCCACAAGGTAGAAGTCCTGTAGCCATTAGACTGGTGTTTTTGGAAGCAGGGTGACTATTTCTATTTTACCCAATCAAATACAAACTATAGGCTTGGATTTTTCTCTAAACCTACTTTATTTAGGGTTCTTGAACTCTTCAACGCTTCCTTCTAGCCCACCAACTAGGGTTGGGGAGAAAGAAGGTTAGTAGGAAGGGGGTTGTGGACATGTTTAGAAGTAGTTCCTTGGGGGGATTCCACCCTTCACTGTCAGGATATCAGCAATTCAGTCCAATAGCAAATATCAAACACGAACTGCACCTCGATCCAGCAGAAACTGCAAGGCTCCGCTGAATTGGCATGAGTCAGCAGAGGCAGCCAGAAGCAGCTGGAATACCACAAGAAGTTCTTTGACGAGTTTCTCTCTACGCAGTGGAGATCAGCGAAGTGTCACATGGCACCACAGTGTAAGAACAACCTCTCACTGTCTGTGGGGTTCCATTTATACTCTTCCCACACATCACACACCCTCTCAAGCATCCGCTCCAGGAAAACATCACATGCCCTCTCACGTGTCTGCTTCAGCAAAACATCCCCTCACAAGACAGCTTCCAGACACACACACACACACACACACACACACACACACACACGACATAGTTGAGTTTCCAAAGAAACTAGAAATTTCCACTTCACCAAACACTCCGTTTTCTGTTTCTAAAATTAAGCCCCACCCCTTGGCATTCTATCTTTGATGTTAATGAATGACATTTCAGAACCTGGCTCTGAAAATACAGAATCTCATTATTTTATTAAAGTCTAATGAAGAGGTGGAGGAGGGGGAGTTTCCTCTTCACAGACTGTGCAAAGGGAGAGAGTTTCTTCTGTTTCATCTTCAAACTTGGTAAAGTCAGGTGTGAAGGTTTGTGATGAGGTCTGGTCAGTTGCTGTGTACGGCAATGCTAAATTCGGCACCTGCCGATGTAGGCCTATGGGTGACTTCTCATGGTTACCAACATTTTTGTGTGTGCAAAAACTGTTGAGGCTTAGTCTGTTGCTATGTGTTGTGATGCTAAATACTGGCTCTGGTTTCCTCTGGGATGCAGAGGTCTTCACTTACACCAGGCTATCCCTGATTGGTCAATAAAGATGCCTACAGCTTAAAGCTGGGCAGAAGAGAGGTAGGTAACATTTTTTTTTCTGTTTAGGGGGCTTGGGGTCTGAGGTAGGACTATGAGAAGAGAGACAGGGTGGCGAGAGAATCAAATGCCATGGTGTAGTTGAGTCATGAAAACATGGCCATAACGGCTGGCCAGTTGGAGTAAGAGCAGCCCAGGCAGAACATGACACGTTATAACTCGGGGTTATTGATGGGAAAGTAGATACTAATAGCTTAGAGGGTAATATCTGCCCATCTCTAGTGAGGTTAAGGCTTATTCTAAATGTAAAGGTGTGTGTCTTTTCTCTGGGAACTAAATGATCCAAGGTGGTGTAGAAACTCCCAATTAATATTGAATACTTACAACAGTTGGCCATCTCCCCACCACCACCTCTTCTGGCCTTATCTCCCCAGTGCTGGGGATTCTCCTGGAAACATTCCCAGCTGCTCCCAGCTCCTTCTAGTCTCTCTGTGTGTCCAGCACTGGGATGGCTATTCCAACAAAGGAGGCAATCAGACCATGACGGTCTTAGAAACTGTTATGGTGGTGTGTGAGCCCAACCCTTGGTGACACCTGGAATTGTGACTTCAGGTTGCTGATTGGTTGCCCTGGTGGTAAGGTTAGAGCTGCCACTTGGGTTCCCAAGCGTCATAGACAGGGCAGCGTTGTGCATTCACATCAGAACAGGACCTTGGTTCTCTCTCCTTTCCACTCACATAATGGACAAACAAAAGTCTGAGTCCTTGGCACAACAAAGGCCTTCAGAGTCCTGGGCTATTTATGTTTCCACGTAGGTATATGGTTGCCTCAGCAACATGGACCACAGCAATAACCTCGGTTGTGACAGAACTTTTCCTAGGGAGAAGCTACACACACATCTATCACCCCAGTTAGGGAAGCCATGACAGATCCAAGTACAGATATCACCAAAGTGCAACTTGGTGAACCATGAGTTTTACTGGAGTCCAGCAATCAAAAGCCCGCTCTGGCTCACCTGATTAACATGCCCAGTTAAAATTAAACACCGTATCCTAACACGGGGTTTCCCTTTTACCTTTATAAACTGCCATTTGTCTATGGGCCACGTCTTCTCTTGATTCAGAGGCAGTCCTTTCTACCCCTCCAGGACAAGGATCCTTGTTAGGAAAAGTAGCAGCTCAGAGAGTTTCATTTAAAGCCCTTCTAGATTATTCCACCGTCAGTATGTCTGTGCATCCCTTTCTTGAGCTGCTCCAGGGTACATGTTTGAGCATCTGGGTTAATTCTCCAACCTGCTTAAGGTTTGTCCTATACTTCCGTTTGCTTTCCCTTTCTTAGAAACATTGGAAGTTGCTCACCTTTATTTTTCAGATCACCAGTGGAGCTTTTAGTTGTATAAGCTCCAGTCATTATTCATTTATTTAACAATGAGTTCATGATGTATGACAGACCAGACACAATTTTAAGTATAGTTATTTGGCAGTAAACAAAGTTTTTTTTTTAATTGGGGGTTTCATTTTCTTTTTCTCTTTTTTGTTTCTTTTTTTTTTTTTTTTCCCCGAGACAGGGTTTCTCTGTGTAGCCCTGGCTGTCCTGGAACTCACTCTGACGACCAGGCTGGCCTCAAACTCAGAAATCTGCCTGCCTCTGCCTCACAAGTGCTGGGATCAAAGGTGTGCACCACCACGCCCGGCTGGGGGTTTCATTTTCTAAAAATCGTCCCTCCTTCCCTCACTACTCCCTCCCTCTCCTCTTTGTCCCCACGGCCTCACTGGTTAGGCCACTGCTCTCCCATTGAGCTACAGTCTCAGTCCCTAAGAACTTTTTCATGACCTAAGTATTCTTGTATGTGGGCAAACTATGCTTAAGTGTCCTGGAGTGTGCCTGAGTTCTTTGTTGGTATTATGAGAAGGTTTTATTTGTATTTCTTTTTTTCTCCCAAGGCAGGACAGTCTGTCCCAAAATGTTCACAAAACTGTGTTTGCTTCGTGTTTTGTGTTTGTGTTTGTTTTGTTTTTCATAATATCTGGTAATCCTGACTACATATGAAGAGCTGGATTTACAAATAAAGACCAGGCCCATGATGAGAGATCAGTGTCCCAGATTTTTTTTTAAAGATTTATTTATTTATTTATTTATTATATGTAAGTACACTGCAGCTGTCTTCAGACACTCCAGAAGAGGGAGTCAGATCTCGTTATGGATGGTTGTGAGCCACCATGTGGTTGCTGGGATTTAAAGATTTATTTATTTATTTATTTATTTATTTATTTATTTATTTATTATATGTAAGTACACTGCAGCTGTCTTCAGACACTCCAGAAGAGGGAGTCAGATCTCGTTATGGATGGTTGTGAGCCACCATGTGGTTGCTGGGATTTACTCCAGACCTTCGGAAGAGCAGTCGGGTGTTCTTACCCACTGAGCCATCTCACCAGCCCAGCGTCCCAGATTTTTAATCTCTTGTATAGATGTACACCTGATAGGCTTTCTCACATCTACAAGTAAGTTTCTCCTAGAGGGTGGATGGACATGTTCACAGGAAGCGTTTACTTACAGATGAGTAAGGGTGGGATAAACAAACGACTAGTCAGAATTCTTGGACCGGGAGGCAAAACACAGGAAGGGGTGTTAGGAAAAGCAGTCTGCAAGGAAGGGTGAACGCAGTGGGCTTCTTCAGTTGATTCCTGTGGGCTGGGTTTTTTGGTTTGTTTTGTTTTTTGTTTGTGTTGCTATTGTTTCTCTCTGTAGCTTTGGCTGTCCTTGAACTCACTCTGTAGAAGAGGCTGACCTTGAACTCAGAGATCCACCTTTCTACTCCTCCTGAGTGCTTGGATCAAAGGTGTGCATCACCACCTTCCTGCTGATTCCTGTTAGTGTATGCGGACGAGTTAGTGACAGGCTTTTGGTTGCTCACAAAATTGACCAGAAGGTTAACAATCAGACTTGGAACCAGAAGACCCACAGTCCAGGATGCTGTACAGAAACAGCTGTCAAGATGCGGGGGTATCTGTCGGGCAAGTGCAGTTGCCTAAGCTGGGCAAGACAATGCCCCGAGGCCCATAAGCCTGTAGTCACATTCCGTACTTGGCAAAAGGGAGTTTGAAGATATGACTGTTGAAGCATTTGAGACAAAGAGAGTATCACTGATTATGCTAGGACAGAGGATCTTCCCCAGCTGAACAGGGAGGGGTGTGGCTACAGAAAAGCACCAGAGAGCCACTCTGCCCCTGGGTTTGGAGATGGAAGAGGAGGAGCAAGGGGTGTGGGTGGGCACCAGGTAGATGGGAGTGCCTCCTTCAAACTTCAGAGAGGATGCACTTCGGATGATTCTAATATCTCAGGCTTGTGTTATACTTCTGACTGTAGGACTCTAAGGAAATAAATGTGTGTTATTGAAAGCCACGACACTCTCCGTCTGTGTCAGCAGCAATAGAAAAAATGAATGTTGGCACATCTGCCGGCTTCCTCCGTTGGGATGCTGAAGAAGCCCACTGCGTTCGCCCTTCCTTGTAGACTGCTTTTCTTAACACCCCTTCCTGTGTTTTGCCTCCTTGGCCTCTCTCCTACCCAGACTTCCTTATAGCTAGGTTAGAAGGTCATGGCTGTACATAAACTCCTCACACTAAAACTCTACCGGCTGATCCAGACCCTTCTGCAGTATCACCAAGTGCCTTCCTGAGTTTGGATCCTCTCTGGATTGGCTCTTGTTTCCCCATCTGCTTAATCCTTTAGTTTTCTCTCTTACTTTAATTTACTTTTAAAGACGGGGTCTCACTATGTAGCTCAGGATGGCTTCAAGCTCAGAATCTTCCTTCCATGGCCTCCCGTGTGCTGGGGTGATAGCCATATGCCATCACAGCAAGCTGCTCTAATAATCATTCGATGCATGCACTTTCTTCTGTTGAGTCTAGGATGTAGGTTTCTCCCCCACCCCCACTCTTATTGATATTGAGTTCATTTAACTTCTCTCCACCAGATATTTCAAAATTCCCTGGTAGTGACACCCGTTCCACTTCTGGGCTTTAAAAAATCTCTTTCCCCTATATTATTATTATTATAAAATTGAGGGTGAGTGGGGACACAATTTTGGTTCACCATCTCAAAGCAATTATTTGTCATTCATTCAAACTGGTTGTTCTCCTATGATGAAAAGGAATGCACAGTTCTCGTCAGCCTCAGCTACAGGAAATGGGCTAACTCTAGGGCAATCCAAGGGGGTGGAGGTTGGCGAAGATCTGAGTTGTCCTTTGGGAATCCTTTCTGTGTATGTGTGCGTGTTGGATGCATGTGTACATGTTGATATCTGTCAACATGTGCTCATGCGCAAGTGTGTGTGGTGGCCAGAGGTGGAGATTCAGTGTCTCAAAGTTGTTCCATCTCCATGTTTGAGGCAAAGACTCTCACTGAAACAGGAGTTCATTGCTCAGCGAGCCTGGCTGGCCGGCACACCCACGAATCCTCCTGTCTCCACATCTCCAGTGTTGGGATTACAGGCACATGCCGCCCTACTTGACTCTTGCATGGCTTTGGGCTCTCTGAGCTGGGGGCCTCACACGTTCGTGACAAACATTTTGCCAACCGAGCACCCCTCGAGCACCAGGGAAGCCTTTCGATAGGAAAAGACAAGCTGGATCTGGGTTCAAATCCCGATTTTGCCCATTTGCCAACTATGCACATCTGGTCTCCGGGCTCCACCTCTGGGACAGGGATGACAGCGTCTATCAGGTCACCTGCAAGGATGGCAGAGGTAACGCCAGCAAGTGCTACACCAGATGGGCATACGTGGCTTCGGGGTATTTCCTCAGTACACCTACATGGATTTGCCTTGCTGAATCCTCATCATTAATGCAATTACAGATTAGGAAGCTGAGGAACGGAGAGTGGAGGAAATTGGTTTAAGGTTATGATTGTAACGACAAGGCAGGAACTTGAACCTCAGGAGCCTGGGTCTGTCATCTCTTTAACCCCATGCTCACTCCCCTCCCTATGAAGAAGTCCTTTCCTGCTAGGGGCTCTCCTCCAGCCTAATGGGATTCATTAGCTAGATTCATTTTCAGAGTTATAATGGAATTGAGTCAGCAGAGTGAGGTAAGTGGCCCCAATAATAGGCGAGCTGGAGCCAGCAGGTCTATTGCTGTTTAGAATCAGTATTTGTTTATTGGCTTGCTTTCTTTTACGATGTTGCTTTAGTGAAGGTAACATTTCCATGACACTAAGGCATATGGATCACAAGTGGTGGAGCTCAGTGGATTCTTACACATGGCTCCTGTGGGATTGGCACCTGGTCCCTATAATAAGCTCCCCCCACCCCGTTTTTCTTTTCTTTTTTTAAAATTTTATTTTTAATATATTTTTTACACTCCATATTCCATTCCCTGCTCCCCCATCGACCCTCTGTCTGCTCCACATCCCACACCTCCTCCCCACACCACCCCAGCTCCTCGTGGATGCCCACCTGGCCTCTATAAACTCTCTGGGGCCTCCAGTCTCTTGAGGGTTAGTTAGGTGTATCATCTCTGAATGAACATGGACCTGGAAGTCCTCTACTGTATCTCTCCTGGTTTTTCAACAGGGTTTCTCTGTGTAACCTTGGCTGTTCTGGAACTCACCCCTGGAGCTCACTTTGTAGACCAGCTTGTCCTGGAACTCCCACAGATCTGCCTGCCTCTGCCTCCTGAGTGCTGGGATTAAAGGCATACATCACTACCACCCAGCTACTTTTATCCTTTTATATGATTTATTTTTCCTCAATTTGAATTGGTATTTTTCCTGCGTGGGCATCTGTGTGAGGGTATCAGACCCTTCATTGTGAGTTACTATGTGGGTGCTGGGAATTGAACCTTGGTCCCTCTGGATGAGCAGCCAGTGCAGCACTCTTAACTGCTGAGCCAGCTCTCTGGCCACACTTCAAAGAGGAAACTCTTTGAAGAGGCTTCAGGCATCCTCCCTTCTTAACTAAAAAGATTTTTTTTTCACTGCACATCTTTTCTTTTAAAGCTCAGTCAGGAAGTTAGCATGGCGGCTGTACCTGTGATCCCGGAATTTGGAAGGTTGTGATTGCAAGACTGAAGTAACAAGACTGATCAAAGGACTGGAGAGATGGCTCAGTGGTTAAGAGGACCTAAGTTCAATTCCCAGCAGCCACATGGTGGCTCACAACCGTCTGTGGATCTGATGTCCTCTTCTGGTGTCTGAAGGCAGCTACAGTGTACTCATATACATAAAATAAATACATCTTAAAAACAAACAAACAAACAAAAACGACTGACTCAAAAACACCAAAACCAAACTACAACCCAGGAAGTCCCTGAGTTGGACCGCACTAGCTCGGATGTGTAGTTAACTTGGTAGCAACTGTTTGATTTCTCAGTTGCAGGCTGAATATGCTGCCCAAGTTGGCTGTGCACCCTTCAGCTCAAGCCGTTCTCCTTCTTCAGTCATGACTACAGGCCCGCACATCTGTGCTCTGCACTTAGGGTGAGACTGTCTTAGACATTTTGAAAGCAGTTTAGAGAATCAGGCCTTGGGTGGTTCAAACTGGTTGAAACCACTGTTTTCAGAAACGTCTATAGAAAGTGTTCTGTGGGCGACATTTTGATGTCAGAGGGGCAAGCATATGCTGGTCGAGTTGAATCAATGCTCCTGTTTTCTCAAAGTGAAGAGCCACATTGTTTATACCTGACAGACCACCGTTATGTCATCTTCCCTCTAATTACCTTTTCTCTCACCTCAGACCACTTTGTTTATTCCACACTACAGACATCTCTAGGCCCTGTAGGAAGGGAATCAGGTCTTGGACTTCTAGCTCTTTATGCTTGGTTAACTCCTGAATTTAAAAATGTTCCCCTTGCCACCCCTAGCCCCGAAATGGGACAAGTCCAGGATGAGATTTGCCCAGGTAATGACCTAAGGATACCTGGTTTGGTAACATAGTCATCTTTCTCTCAAGCTCCCCTGTGCCCACTCCCAGTCAATGCCTGGCCAAAGATAACTTTTCTATTAAGCTTGATTTTCATAGGTGAATTTAGTTTGTTTTCTTCTTAAGATGTATTCATTTTATTTTGTATGTGTTTTGACTGCATGAAGAAGGCATTGAATCCCCTGGAATTTCCATTACAGGTGGTTGTGAGCCATCATGTGGCAGCTGGGAACTGAACCCAGGTCCTCTACGAGAGCAATAAGTTCTCTTAACCGCTGAACCATCTCTCCACCTGTGAATTTAGTTTGTCTTCAAACTTTATGTAAGTGGCACAGCGTTTATGTTACTTCGTGTTTGGTTTCTTTCACTCATCCAGTTTGTTTTGTTTTCTTATCAAACAAGAGGTCCAACAAGCCAGCAATGTGTTAACAGATGATCAAACCCTGTGGACAGATAACTAAGATTTCCTGGCATTGATGCCAAAGGCACTGAACCAAGTGCCTCTTGGCAGTTATGAGAGAGAGAGAGAGAGAGAGAGAGAGAGAGAGAGAGAGAGAGAGAGAGAGAGAGAGAGAGAGAAATGGAGACTGGAAGAAAAACCAGACTGGGCAGGTCTGTCATTTGCTTGATGTCCCCCGGAAGTTCTGGGCACTCCTGAGCCCTGGGCTGGGGAAAACAGTCTTGGAACATCACAGGTGAGCAGGGATGGACACACCTTTTGTCTTGCTATAGTTAGCATGAGTCAGATGGTAAGCTGCAATGACCACTGGGGTTGAGTTCAAAGTAGCTCATTCCTCGCCCTTTTGCAGCTGTGTTGCAGGGAACACTCCAGAGTTGCCGTACACACTACGTGCAGGAAGACCGTGCCTTTCTCACCACTTGGGGATGCCATTTCTGGGGTGTGTCTGTTTCTTGTTCCCCACTGGAAGCAATGTAGTGAGTTCCATGTCTCTCCGCCCCCCTCCCCTTCTTAGGAACATCCTTTTGAATATTCAAGAACTCTTAAAATTCCTAGCTTTTCCAAGATGGCTCTTGGTGCACAGACACTTGTGAAGCGGACACTTAGGCACATCAGGGAGAATTAAGGCAGGCTTCTTCTTTCTAGTAAGAAAAAGAAGAGGAAACAACTTTTTCCTTCTATCGGTAAGTTTCCCATAGAATAAAAACTGGGACACTAGTTACGGTGCCACTCACACACACTGGACCCTGCAGCTCACTCTATGACATCACCTTGGAGAGACTACAAAGAATGGAAGAATCACTTCTCAAGCCAGTTCGGCCCATATGTGTTACCAACCTTAAGGGATGTTGTGACTAGTAAATGAAGGTAGCTATTTGTCAAGCTTAGAGTCCTAACTAGTGTGTCTCCTGACTTTAATTCCCCTGCACTGGAGGAATCACCTGCTTCTGTAGGCCAACAAACACCTGGCCTGGATGGGGCTCTGGGAAGAGAGACGTGACTGATTCTGCCAGGTGCGACTCCTGTGGAGTTTGAAATTTGCTAACTGTCTCTGTGATGCTATTTAATAAGTTCCCTTATTTCCTGTGCTGCCTCTAAACTGGCTTTTAAAAGATCTAGACGTTTCATCTGATTTGGGGTATGTGTGTCTAAGGGGGTTTGGCAAGAGTACCTCACGGGTGACATGTTGGGCTTTTGAATGAAGGCATGTGACTTGTGCACTCTTCTGTTTCTTGATGTTTGCAGCAGCTAATGAGCCTTGTACAGTCTTTCTTTACTGATGACGACCCTCAGTCTGGTCCTTCTCAGTCTCACACCCCTTTTTCATGTGTTGTTGCAACAGGGGAAAATGGTTCCTTGGTCATAAGCTCATTTTTCCAGGTGAGACGTCATTGGAAAACAACCAAAAGGCTCTTTTAACTTTTAGTTCATTTAAGTCCATTTTTTAAAGTTCCCACTCCTGTCAGATGTTATTGGTTGTGTTTATTTAACTGCCACCTCCTCCCCACCCTAATGGAAATCTCATTTCCTGCTATGGCCCTACCACCTACTCAGTCTTTGAAGCTCAGATGGTTTCCAGGAAGCCCCCTCTGTTCTTACCAGGGATACTTACATCTTGTCCATGTAGCATGGAGAATATTTGGAACTGCAGCAGCCTTTTTTTTTTTTTCCTGAGACAGAGTTTCTCTGTGTAGTCCTGGCTGTCCTGGAACTCACTCTGTAGACCAGGCTGGCGCCTCAAACTCAGAAATTCAACTGTCTTTGCCTCTCAAGTGCTGGGATTAAAGGCCTGGGTTCAAATATATCTCTTTAGTGTTGATGTGTGCTATTTAAAACCTGGGTACTCGGAGAGGACGTCTATGAATCTTTCTTTTGAGTTTTAAGCACCCGAGTGGGAGAGAATTTGCCTAGCATACCCAGAGCCATGGGTCCAGGCACCAGCTCTGCAGAAAGAAACAAGAAGTGGGGGAGATGACTCAGTGGTTAAAGTGCTGAACACGCAAGAAAACTGTAGTTTAGAACCCACATAAATGCTGGGTGGGTGTGGTACCCACCTATAATTCCAGTCTTGGAAGGTGGAGGCCATATCCTCACAGCAAGCTGGCTAGTGAGACTAGTCCTATTGGTGAGCTCTAGGTTTGATTGAAAGACTGTGCCTCAAATAATAAGGTGGAAGACTTACTCAGGAAGGGTCTCCATATCACCTGTGTGCACACTGAACACACAGACTGAAAGAACACACAGAGTGCACACATTAGTGCAGGCCACTCATGCACACATACTGGAAAAAGAAGAATAAAGCTTCCTACTCTAGTAGAATCTAAAGCACCGAATTAGCAAAATTAACCGGTGGTGTTGCTATATTAATAAAACTAGCTTTGAGTGGAATACAGATTTCAAAAGACATAGAACTTAAGTAGAGACGGCAGTTTCGTGTCCTTTATCTATGTTGGCAATAAGTACTGAAACTAAAATATTTTTCAAGGACTATTCTCCAAGTACATAATAGAAGTGACGTGGAGTGGTGGTGAGGAAGGAAAGACTTAATGCATTTGGCTGGACAAAATATTCTCATTAAGTGGACGAATTTGACTTTCTGAATTGCATCCTTTGTAATGAAACAGCTGAGTTTAAAACAGAATGTTCAGGATTAACAGGCAGAGAGGTAAAGATTTAATTACAAGGAACATAGTGTGGACTGGGGCTGCAGCTTAGTGGTAGAGCACTTGGATATACGAAGCCCTGGTTTGAACCTCAGCACCGCACATATATGCATATATGGTATATATGTGATATACATACATGTATATGTATATATATATATATATATATATATATATAGTGTGTGTGTGTGTGTGTGCGTGTGTGTGTGTGTGTGTGTAGTATGATGTCTTAAGTCAAAAAGCAGCCATAGAGTCAACAACGTCTAGGACAGATGACAGATGATGATCTGTCTGTCCCCACTCTAGTTTCTAATCTTGCCATCCTAGAGTGAGCTGTCTGGAAGCAAAGCTTTATTGTGCCGTGGTCAGTAGATTGCACCTTTGTCCCTGCAGATAGCAAGGTGATGACAGTGCCGGTTCCAGGAAAGCCCTGCCAACAAACCCTCTTTGTGTTAGGTGAGGAAACACTGGCTCCTAAGTGGATGACATCAGCAAGGCTCACCACCCACCCCGTGGCTCTCTCACAGAGATTCATTGTTCGTGACTTTCACTCTGAACAGCTACTGGCTCTTGCTGGCTTCATCCACTGTGAAGATGGTGATCATAAACCCAGCTATCAAACGATCTGCCCTTTTGTCAAACTGTGGGTCAGGCCATCTGCCCTGGAGTCTCATTAGGAAAGTCTGATCACTCTGGTAATAGCACTAAGACTCCCAACTCTTCTACTCCCTTAGAGGGCTCCTCCGCACAACATTTTGAACATCTCTGTAGGAGGCTTCCTGTCTCCTGAGTCCTACAGGCAAAGTTCCCCATGCATCTTCAGGAGAAAGACTGGCTCGTCAGGGATCCTGCTGAGAAGGAATTTCAACTTAGTCAATATTAAATATTGAAATTAGACAAAGTAAGCTGGGAGGCAAACTCCTTGTGAAAAGGCACCTGATCAGAATTCTGAGAGAATAAAATGTCCAGGACCCCAATGAAGTTTAAAGCCGTTACACATGCACAGAGTGATGGACTCAAGCAATTGCATTGAACTTGCCATGGGAAAGTCACCAACGAGAAGGTAGCTTAGTTTCAGGCTAGGAGGGCAGAGAGGTGTAGAGAGTAACTTCTAAGCCCACCTCAGTTACTGTAGCTCTGATGCCAAAGACAGAGACTGTTCAGAATCACTGGTATTTTCTAAGATGGTACTGAGTGCAGGTACACAGGGCATCCATGGGTGCTCAGGAAATTCTTGCCAGCCTGTTTTGGTCACTTGCTGCCATCTCTGTAGCATAGAGCCAAGCAGACCCTCAATGCAATGAGGAGAGTTTGTATTTGAGGATAACTTTCATGAGGACAGGGGTTTTTGGCTTTTTTACTTTCCTGCTTGTTTTCCTTTCTAAGGGATTTCATGTAGGAACGATGGGAAATATAGAATTTAGGAGTCGACCGACAGACCTTGGACAGGAGATGGACAATAACTTGGGACAGCTGAATAAATACCATGTATTTATCTGGCTCTCTGGGCCTTACCCAAGCCTTTTTACAGCTACCCCTGGTAATAGGATACTTTCTCTTTTTTTTTTTTTAGATGAAGCAATCAAACTATAAAGAGAATGAATCTGGACTGATAATGTCTTTAAAAAAAAAAAAGGAAAGAAAGAAAGAAAATGGAAGAAAAGTATACCCCATCATTTTCCAACTGAAATGCCTGCTGTTTTCAGACTCACAGGGTTGTGGATGCAAAGACTTCTTTGGGACTGTGGACTGTCTGTCACCAATAGTGAGTTCTGTTTAGAACTGTCCAATACGTGTAACCACAATGCTCAGATTTAAAACTGCTATGCTCACTGCACCCCAGACTCAAGTCCAGTGACCCTTCTACAGTGTTTGGTATACAGAATAGGGGACTTTCCAGAATGCTTGCTGGGTAAATAAAACATCCTGCTTAGCTAGCATTAGCAGTACTTATAATGTCTACCTTCTCCTCCGTGTTTGTAAGTTCCTTGTGTCGAGGGCTACCTCTCACACACTCGAGTACTTCTTACCACACCAACATACATCCCCTTAACCGAGTGGCTGAGTCTGGTGTGGAGGAAGGCCATGGCTCTGCATGCTGGTGCAGTGTTTGTGTCCTATCACCAGCCTTGTCCAGTCATTAACAGAAAGAGTCCTGCCTTCCTTCCAGGTCTTACACACTCCTGAACAGAGTTGAGAATGGACCCGAGGGATTATTTAGGCTAAATGCCTTATGTCATAAGTGACTAGATGAGGGACTGACAAAATGGAGAGACTTACCTGCCTCTGGCACAGCTGAGATAAAAACTAACATCTCGTTGAAAGTAATTTTTCTCTTTGAAATATTTCAAATTTTATCTAAAATGTCCTCATTCCGTTGCTATATATGTCCTCAAATAGTTGTTATAATCAGTTCGCAAGAAAACTCTTAAAAGCTTTTTAGCTATTTTCCATATGACACATTTCAGAATATTAACTAAGAAGTTCTCACCAAGTTACCAAGGTGGAACATACGTGACAAGTCAGAGAAAGGCATCAAAAGAAAAAAAAAAGGTATAAAAAGGAAGAAAAAAAACATGACTCAAATTTTTCATGCCTACTTCCCACCTGTTTCTCCTTCTTGTTCTCCTTCCTCCTCACAACAGGGTCTCATATAACCCAGGCTGGCCTTACTATGTAGCCCAGGCTGGCCTTACTATGTAGCCCAGGCTGGCCTTGAGCTTCTGATTCTCCTTCTTCCACTTCCCAAGTGCTCTGGTTTTGACTGCATGGCACCATGCCTGGCTTCCCTGCCTACTTATAAGGCGAGAAGATGCTGGACCTCTGCGGAGATTTCTCTTCCCGTTCCAGGTTTTATACAGGTTGGAAAGGGAGGAGCGGGCTCAGTGGTTAGGAGCACTGGCTGCTCTTCCAGAGGACGGGGGGTTCAATTCCCAGCCCCCACATGGCAGCTCACAACTGTCTGTAACTACAGTTCCAGGAGAGCCCTGGCACCCACACACAGACATACACACAGGCGAAACACTGATGTCCATAAATAAACAGATAAATAGATACATGAATGAATAAACAAATAAAATTTGAAAAGAAAATGAAAAATAGATGGTAAGGAAAAATAAATATTACCTTTATTAATGAGAGAGGCAAGGTGGAGGCCAGGCTTGGTATGCCAACCAAGAGGACTGTTGGCCATCCTTGAGCTGTAGACTAGCCAACCTTCTAGCAGACTGGAACTTTTCGACTGAGACGGGCCGGGAGGAGGAAGCCAAGGGCTGGACCTTGTGCTCTCTGAGTGGTGTTGGTGTGCTTACTAAGTACTGTTGGTAAGTTACGGCTTACTGCGTGGAGTTAGTGAGTACATTAGACTTGGAGAGAGTGGTGTTGGCTAGGTGACTTGTAGTTCAAGTACAGGGCTCTTCACACAACTTCCTACAACCAAAACTCAGCCAAGTGAGGATTTGGAAGGATGGCAGGCCAAGAAGAGACAGGCTGACAGTTCAGTACCACTGCAAGCCAGCCTTCCCTGGAAGAGACAGTGAAGCAATGCTGGAGACTAGTGTACGGTTTGTTTTTTTGTTTGTTTGTTTTGTTTTTGTTTGGAAGTTCCTTCCTCATCCCTCACTCCCTACCCCCTATTCTCCACCCCCTGCCCCCTCCCACCATCCCACCTCCCATCTGCCCACCCAAGAAAATTCTCACTTTACAGCAAAAGGCTGGTTGCAGGACTGGCTGGGACCAGGGTTGGGCGGAATGGGTCAAAGGAGACGTTAACTTCTGTCCAACAGGGCCACCTAGAGGGGCTGCAAGGCTCCAACATGGGGAAGCTAAAGTTTGACTGCAGAGCTGAGGGAGTTTGGCTGGTCAAGGGGTGTTGGGGGCCAAGTCATGCCGCTGAGTAACAGCAGTGTCTATGAAGAACCAGCAAGGTGATCCCTGCAAGTAGGGGCAGCTTTACTATGTCACAGTGTAGCTCAGGAGGAGAGAAGCTGCTGCATGAGATGGCCAGTTAGTTTCAATCTTCCTGCTCGAGCCCCAAATTAACCACTGTCCATGAAGTGGGGGCACAGAGCTGGAGGGAGAGAGGAGCGGGTCTGCCTCACTGCCTGACTTTCCTGCTGCAGGAAGGCCTGCTCGAAGCAGATGGAGGAGTTCCAGCTGAGATGGCGAAGACAGAAAGTAACTATAGACTTCTTTTTCTTACTTAACATGGTGAAGTCATAGGATGTTGGAGGGGTTCATTAAGGAGAAAGGAGAGCACTGTTCCCCTGCTAAGGACTATGAAAAGAGGCGGTTATGGGCCGCCGTGTTTGAATGGATGGCTTTCTTCTGAGCTGAAAAGCCTATTCACTTCACTTTGTGAACCTTCATTCCTCTAAGTAGTCAACACTTTAGTACCACAGAACTTAGAAGGTATGAAGCCCGAGCCAGCATTTGGGACACTATGTACCGGAGAACTGAGAGACCAGGCAGGGGCTGCTACTTTCTCCTGGAGTGGCTTGGTGTGTTCACAGCAGTGCCGGGGCTGGTCCTTGATTTAGTTACGAACGCAAGGTGTTTAAATGTTAGATGCAGAGTATGTAGTTATCCATGGTTTCATAATTACACCAAGGAGATCTCTTTCTCTTATCAGGCAGCACTGATTTTGGTGTGAAATACCTTAAAAGCTCTGCCCAGTCCAGCCTGGAGCTGGCAGAGGTGGCTGGCTACCTCAAGCTCTTGTCCGTACATCCCTGCATCCTTTGTTGTTGGTTGGAATAGTTTCTGTCTATAGGACATTAATGATCCCAAGGCTGCTTTAAGAAGTTTCTCTATTTTACGGGAAGTGATTGAGGACTGCCAATCACGAAGCTGCCAGTCCCTGCTCATGAGCCTAAAGACTGTTCTGATTACGATAATTACATTTTTATGAATATCCTACCTAGAGAGCAACAATTTTACCATGTCAGGCTACACCACACAAAGATGCATCAATTTCATCTGCAATGAAAAATAGAGCCTAATAGCTCAGTTATATTTATGATAGTCAACATCAAGATGCAGTATAAGCACCTCGAGGGAAAGAATTCTGATCATTAGTTAACCCTGAGATGATTAAGGGTGAAGGCTTGTCAGCCTTTCTCGTGATTTTTTTGCTGTTTTGATTTGATTTTTTAAAAATCCATAATTAACATCTATTAGCATCTCGGATCCCACTACAAATGCCAGGCTATGTGGCGTAAAGGGAAAACAACAACGAAGTGAGGCTAGCAAGACAAGGAACTAGGACTCATGGTCAGAGAGGATGGCATAATTATGAGGCATAATTATGTTCTGAGCACACCACCACCATGCTGACGGCTTTACTCCTTTAATCAGCTTAGTCAGTGGAAATTGTGGACAATAGTTGAATGCAAATAAAACTATTTAATTATTATAGATGTGAGTGCTAGTTAGACAGGGGCCATCAAAGGCCCAGTAGTCAAGTCAGAACCGGTGGCTTCAGGCAGCATCCCAAAGCCTGTTGGACATACAGACTCTCAGGCTCTGCCCAGAGACTCTTGACTCAGAATTTCTAGCAGAGGGTCCAGGATCACAGGACTCTGTCCTAATACATTCTCAGGGGGAATCTCTCATGAGAACCAGTGCCCTGCATCGCTTAAGGGTTTCTCCCACTACTGGAGACACTTGGTGAGTGTGGAGGGGAACTATGAAGTGGGAATTCCCTGCTAATGGTGGGAGCATCATCCCCGGGAGGAGGCCATTCTAACAGGCTGCTCTGAGAGTCTCAAGGCTAGATTTCTCTCCAGTAGCTTCCTCTGTTTACACACCTAAGGTCCCAGGGCCTGACTTACCATGGTTTCTCTCCAATGTCCTTCATACTGGTGAGTCCACCATTGCTGGGGAGGAATGCTTATGATGGCCAAAGACTTCCTCCACCCCAATCCCTGGTGATCATCTCCCTTTGGTACCTACCATTCCTTAAAATCATCTTTTTTTCCTCTCTCTCTCTCTCTCTTTCTACAAGATCTCCTCACTGTGTAGCCCAGAGTGGCCCAAAACTCATCATTCCCCTGTCTCTGCTAAAGTAGCAAAAATTACAATGGTAAACCATGCCAGTTCTGACAGAAAATTTTAAAATTTTGTCATTCTTGTGTGTACATGATGCGCGTGTGTGAGTGTGGGCATGCACATGCCATGGAGTATGTGTGTAGAGGTCAGACAACAGCTGTCGGGAGTCAGCTCCCTTACTCCACGTTCTGGGTGTCTCCTTGGATGCCAGGCTTTCTAGGTAAGCTGGTTTTATCCTCTGTGGTGTTTGAAATAGCATGCTCCCCATAGACTCATCTATTTAAATACTTAGTCCCTGGTTGGTTTACCTGTTTGGGAAGGATTAGGTGTGGCTTTGTTAGAGGAGGTGTGTTACTGTGGGTGGGCTCTGAGGTTTCAAAAACCCGTGTCATTCCCAGTTAGCGCTCTCTCTTTGTGACTCACAGATGATGTCTCAACATATAAGCTCTCAGCTACTGTTCCAGCGCCATGCCTGCCTGCCTGCTGCCATGCTGCCTACCATGATGGTCATGGACTCACCCTCTGAAACTGTAAGCAAATCCCCAATTAACTGTTTCCTTTTATAAGTTGTCTTGGTCACAGTGTCTCTTCACAGCAATAGAACGGGAACTAAGACATGCTCTCTACCATCTTGGCACCCCCGACAGTTGTTAAGGTGGTTCCTTTAGAGACAGTGCCATCCTAATGGGTCAGCACATGCAGGCAGTGTGCCATGGAAGCAACGGGCCTGACAGAAAGCGAGGCCTTCGTAGTGCTTTGCTTCATATATCTCCATATGGGAATGTTATTCTAAAGGTTCAAGGCAAGGGCAAAGCCCAAAGGACGATAAGTCTGAAACGTGAATGTGCAAAGCCCTGGAAGCTCTTTGAGTTCTGGGGAGTTTTATTTTTGTGAGTCCTGGTGTCTGCACTTGACAAGCTCTCCGGTGGTCCTGGAGGCAGGAGTTCTCAACTAGTGCTGTGAAAACCTGCGAGTCCAAGCCAGGGAGACGAGGCACCGATGCGTGTGTGAATCAACACAGCACAACCCAGTTCCCAGGGCTCAGTCTTTCTTTGAGTTCTCGGGAGGAGATATTATTTCAGAGCAGTGGCGTGCCCTGCCTAGCTCTGGGGTTATAGGCTAGCCCTGTAAACTCTCTCAAAACATCATTATTATGTATTGCAGATCCTCATTTCTTCAGCTGACCTGACCCTTTGTGTTCTTATTATTGAGACAATACTCAGTAATATGTGTCAAATAAGTTAGTTCAATTATGATAAAACTGCCATGGAACAGTGTGAATGAAGTGGTCATAGTGATGTGATAGCACCCCTCTGTAATACTGGGGACTGAACTTAGAGTTCAGTATAGGCTAGGCAAACCCTCTACTGCTGAACCACATCTCAAGCCTTTTGTGAATTTTTAAAAATTTGCACAGGGTCTTGCTAAGTTACCCAGGGAGGCCTTGCCTCAGCTTGCAACACAGTTGGGCTCACAGGTCTGCCTGCATGCTTGCCACAATGCCTGACCCGACCCCCTATTTACCCGACACAAATGCTGTGGGATCTTGTCAGAACAGGACTGTAAACCCAGCACTCGATAGGTTTGATCATGAGTTGTAGGTCAGTGTGGGCTACTTAGCTAGTTCCTATCTCAACAGTACCAACCAACCAACCAACCAAGTCCACGAGACCTTGACTGGCTTGTCACTTCTCAGTGCTGCTAGCTCTGCATATGCAAAATGGGGACAAGTTCCTTCCTTCTGCTGCGGGTTCAGTGAGGTAAAGCACAGGGGAAGCCTTCGATACTGATGGCACTGTCTCAATCTTGTCAGACACGAGCCTGTCTTTTTGCTGTAACCTTACCTCCCCTCTGAATATGTGCAGGGCTGGGTGACTGAAGCGCAGAGAGACGGCTTCCAACTTTGATAAAAAGCAACTCCTATCATTTGGCATTTCATCGGGGCCACGTCGTGTTTTCCAACTCCAAGGAGAATCAAAGATAAATTCAGTACCACAGATTTACAATATGAACCCTACGAGCGCCCCACAAATATTGGATAGTCCAAACGAAGCGAGGTACACAGGAGAGAACATTAACTCTCTACATCACAGCTCAGCCCATCCACAGAGAGTCCCAGAAATCTGAAACTGTTCCGTGAAGTGTCGGCTGCTCCTCTGAGGTCATTTTAAAATGGCGTGGGTCTCTGACAGATGCAAGTGGAAGAGCACAGGCATAAACGTCTCTTTTAAAGCCTCAAGGCAAACATTAAGCTATCTGTGAGGGAAGGAAGAGAGAAGAGAAGGAAGTTAGATCACATACATGGAATAGTATGCAGGTAAGCAGGCTAGCCCTGCCTGTAATCCCAGAACCTAGGGCAACCTAGGCTGCATAGAAAGACCTGGAGGGGAAGAAGGAGGCGGAGAAAGAGGATAAGGGTGATGGTGATGGTGATGATGATGATAATGATGATGATGGAGGGAGCTATCAATGTATCCCAGATTGTAAATGCTGGTGTAGGGCTAGAGTCAGTCCAACCATGGTCCAGTGAGCAAAATAAGGACAATGTAAAGTTTCCCATTAAGCTATGCTGTTTAGCTGCACTTCCTGTCTTTATGGAATAGCAGTATTTTTGAGTTTGAATCCCAGATCCACTGGGAGCAATTGTCTTGAGGCAAATTTAGGCCTTGATTTCTCATTCCTTTTTTTTTCCTTTGTTTCATTTCTTCTCTTTCTTTTTTTAAAGACATTTTTGTTGATTTTGTGTGTGTGTGTGTGTGTGTGTGTGTGTGTGTGTTAGTGGTGGGCACATGTGCCAAAAAACATCTGTGGAGGGCTGTGTTGGTTAATTCTTGTCAACTTAACACAAACTAGATCACCTGGGAAGAAGGAACCGCCGTTGAGGCATTGCCTCCATTGGCATGGTCTACGGGGATGTCTCTGGGAACTTTTCTTGATTGCTGATCGATGTGGAGGACCCAGCCTTATGGGCAGTCTAACCCCAGACAGTCATTCCTAGGCTGCATAAGAAAGGCAGCTGAGCAAGCCATGGGGAGCAAGGCCTCCTCCAAGGCCTCTCTCTCCTTTAGTCTCTGCTCCTGGGTTGAGCTCCTGCCTTGGCTTCCCTCAGTGAAGGACTGTGATTGGGGTAAGCAAACCAACCCTTTTCTCTCCAAGTTGTTTTTGGTTATGGGTTTATCACAGCAACAGAAAACCAAAAAAACAAACTAGATCATGGGTAGAGGACAACTTCTTCCCACCATGTGCTTTCCATGAACCTTGTTCATTAAATATGTGTGTGTGTGTGTGTGTGTGTGTGTGTGTGTGTGTGTGTGTGTTCAGATGGGCCATTTGAATGTGCTCAGAGTAGGAGATCAGGTGTCTTCCTTTACTGCTGTCTCTGTTGTTGCTTTGAGACAGGGTCTCTCACTGAACTAGAAGCTCACTAGTTTGGTTAGGCTGGCTGGCCACAGGCTCTCAGTATCCATCTGTCTCTGCCTCTCAATACTGGGGTTATAGGCATGCAAAACCACACACAGCTTTTTATGTGGATGGTGGGGATTTGAACTCATATCCTCACGCTTGCACAGCAAGGGCTCTTAACCACTTAGCCACCTCTCCAGGCCTTGATTTTTCTATGTGTAAAGATACAAAGATTAGCAGTAATACATGTGGTAATAATTTGTAGAGACACTAGTTTAAGTTTACAGTACATCACAGATGATAAATAGTGGTTATTGCAGGAAAAATAACACACTACTGTTACTTAGATAAATAAATTAGGCAGAATTTTGATACCATAATATTACTATACCATCACTACAGTGTTCAGTATTCCCTGGCCCTATGGCCTCATTTGGGGACTTCTCAGGCCTTTGTCCCAAGAGCAAACCATTAGGGAACAAGCATAAGAGAAATTTCCCCTTTCATGTATACAGTCAACCCAACAGCCCCTATGTTGATGGTGAAGAATATTCCAGAACCAAGGAGTAGCAAGGTTGTGCCTACTTGTTGAAATTTTCTTACATGTATTTTCAACATACACTCTTGATACTTAAACTAACACTTACAAAATTATATATAGATGGCTTTTTCCTCTTGAGGCTTCACGAATACCATTCTTTCCTAGTGTTGGATGGCGTGAATGGGCGAGTAAGCATAGAAGAGCTTCCTGCTGCTCTTGGGTATTCTCATGTGGCCTGTTGCTGCTTTGTTCTGGGACTGGACTATCAGAAGCAAACAACATCTTGACGAATGACGTTTACCTTACGTAAGACGGTAAACAGGAGGGGGGCAGGGAGCTCCCGGCTGAAGCCCTGACATCCACGATGTGTATGCCAGGTGTTCAGCAGGCTTCTTATGCTGAAAATTTAAGCTAAGAACACCAGGCTTGTTTCCTCCAGGGGCCTCAAAGGTCAAATGTGTTTCCCTAGAGAGGTCACGTTGTGGTGGTGCTCAGATTCCAAAACAGTGTGGGCAGTTCAGTCGGCAAATTACCTTAGAGTGTTTCTGGTCATGCTGGGGGGTGAGCACCTGGCTGTCTCCCATCTGCCAGCATCCCCACCACTCCTGGGAAACCAGTAACTTAGAAAAGCTTTTAAAATGTCCTCTAAAGCTTAGTTTTGCACCTGAAGCTAACAAGAATGATAACTGAATGGCAGACTTGGGTGTCATGAGGCTCAAAGCTATGGCAGTTTAAGGAAAGCAATAAAGTGCTGTATAAAAATAGCTATCTCCAGGCAGTGGTGGTGCACGCCTTTAATCCCAGCACTTGGGAGGCAGAGGCAGGTGGATTTCTGAGTTCGAGGCTAGCCTGGTCTACAAAGTGAGTTCCAGGACAGCCAGGGCTATACTGAGAAACCCTGTCTCAAAAACAAAAACAAAAACAAAAACAACCCCCCCAAACAACAACAACAACAACAACAACAACTAGCTATCAAAGTCCTAGCCAGGTCTGGTAGGGGGTGCTCACTTCCCAGCACTTGGGAGACAGGAGCAGACAGATCTCTGTGAGTTTGAGGCCAGCCTGGTCTACATAGTGAGATCCCTCAGAAGAAAACCAATAAGGCCAACCCAAATCATAAAAACCTCCTTAATGAATGGATCCCTCTTGCAGTGTGTGTGTGTGTGTCCTTAAAGCCTGAGTTTAAGAAAAATGTACCTGGGCACTAACAGAAGCAAGGTTCTAAGACACAGGGATCTGTGTGATAATGTTGATGGGTGGGATCTGAATCCTGGCCAGCAAGAGAAGCGCAGCCATATGTTAAATGTAAGTCCCTGACTAGACACGGAGCAGCAGGTCTTCCAAGTGGGGCAGAGCAAGGCTCAAGAATGACAAGAGAGACAGGAACACCGGTGACGTTAAAAATCTAGGGAGCCTCTGGTTAGTTGGACTATTTAGAGAACTGGGAACCCTTAAGTTTACTTTTCAAATGAATCAAAACAACACCCCCCCCCCCCCCCCCGCACACCACCAACTGGCCACCAAAAACCTTTCTAAATAGTCTAGGCTTTTTTCCCCTCCCAAATTTACCATAAGAGTAAAAAATTGATATAATTTATCCACTGAGATGACAAAAACAAAGGAATCAAATACATTACTCAATTGGGCGGGGAGATGGGCACTGGAATGTTTATTACTATAGAGAGCCCCCTGCTGGCTGAGTGCAGTCACTCCATACCTGATGGCCTCTGCCGGACACAGGGGAGGTCACCTCACTGACATGGTGGTCTGCTCTTTTGTTGCCAGGAAGCTGACACACACCCAGTGTTCACTAGAATCTTACTGAATACATAAACAAACAAATGAACAGTTCCAGTTTGAACAAGTGAGGCCAGTTCTGAAATGTATTTTTAATTCTAACCATTCTGTGATTAGATCTCACCAGCCTCCTCGGTGCAGAGAATTCTTCCCTCACTGCAGCCTGTGTATGCTGTGGGAATAGCAGAATGATATACAGCCAACTGTTACTGAGCACCAGGTATGCGCTGTTTTCTCTGATGTTTGTATATGGATTGTTGTAAGCACTGTACACTGGATGAAGGCAGTGCAGAGGGCTTCAATAACCCATCCATGGCCTCACAGAGGAAGCGCCCAAGTCAGTATCCAAACCTATGTGTGTGTGTGTGTGTATGGTGTGTATGTACATGTGTGTGAGTGTGCATGTATGTGTGTGTGCATGTATGTTTGTATATGGTATGTATGTATGGTGTGTGTGCATGTGTGTGTACATGTACACATTTGTATATGGTGTATGTGTACATGTGTATATGTAGTGTTTGTGTATGGTGTGTATGTACATGTGTGTATGTGCATGTATGGTTGTATATGGTATGTGTGTACAGTATGTGTGTGTGTAGTGTGTGCATGTGTGTGTGTAGTGTGTGCATGTGTGTGTAGTGTGTGCATGTGTGTGTGCATAGTGTGTGCATGTGTGTGCACGCACGTACACATTTGTATATGGTGTGTGTACATGTGTATATGTAGTGTGTGTGTGGAGTGTGTGTATGTATGTGTGTGCACGTGCATTTGTATATGGTATCTGTGTACATGTATATGCGTAATTGTGTATGGAGTATGTGCATGTGTGTTTGTGTATACACAGAGCATCCTGACTCTGTGGACTCTCGATTGGCTGGCTTTCCTTTGCAACAGGAACAGGGACAGGGACAGGGCAGGGAGGACTTTCACCACTGCACTGTGTGTCTGCATGTTTGTAGCATGCCATTTGATGGATGTTAAATTGCCCCTCTGAGAGATGACAGTGACAGGACTGAATGACTTCTAAGAGGGGAGGACACATGGCCTAGTTTGCTGGGGTAGCCTCAGTGGCTACCTGCTGTGCCATGGAAGCTTACCATCACTTTCCACCCTGAAGTATCCCACTGCAGATGTGAGTTTTAGGGCTGCCCGATCTAGAAGGTTCTTTTCAGCTCTTAATTTCTGTGAGTTCAGATTGGACATAATTGACTGGTAACATGAGAGTGAGGACTAAACGTGTCTACAGGACCTGGATTGCCTAGAGACAAACCTTAGGGCATGGCTGTCAAGTTTCTAGATAGTTTTGATTAAGGTGGGAAGATCTACCCTACCATCCCAAGGTCTGGGCTTTCCAGACTGAATAGGAAGGAGAAAGCAAGCTGAGAACCAGTATTGGTTCTCTCTGCTTCCAGACTGCAGATACAATGTGACCAGCCTGCAGTGCTTCCTGTGCCACAACGGACCAACCACATCCTCCAACCGCGGGTCTAGAGCCTGCAGTGATGACGGAGGACGACGATGGAGTTGGTTCCCTGCTGGTGCTTGCTTCCTATAAAAGCCAATCCTTTACGAGCTGATTGTCTTCCAATAAATTTGGGGTCGCTGCATTCGTGCTTGCCTCCTGCTGCACACAGCTTCCTTGCTCTGGAAAGTCAGCCGAGTGCTTCACCCTGTCTAACACATGTTGATGCTGTTAGACAATTCCTCACTCTGTACACACACAGCACAGGGTTAGAGAAATGACTTTGAACAAAGAGATGAGGCCAGGTCTATGTGCTCATCTGCTGTGCTTTGCGGAGGCGTGTGCATGCAAGGCACACGTGCACCACAGATGACTGAGGAAGCTCTAAGCATTCCTGAGCTCCCAGAGGCTCTCCCAGATCTGTGTCTCCCTCTTCCATTGCTTCCAGGATCCATTTTACTAAGATGCAGTCTCAGTTAAAGACAAGCATCTTAGTAGGGATCCTGAGGTGTGGTGAATAACGAATATTTATGTCCTTAAAAGGGTTTCGTTGTTGTTGTTTTTTACTTTGTCTTTACTACCACAGTATAAAACATGAGGCAGACATTAACTTTTTTGTTTATATGTACACAGACAAGAAAGCCACAAGTCGACACTGTATCGTTCTGCTTTTTATTTATTGTCTGGATAATTTACAAACATGCAGGTGTCTATGGTAGATTCTACCCTACCATTTAACTACCCTGATGACACAGATGTCTGTGTCTGTTTACACAGTGCAGTGGTATGAAAAAATTCCTCTACAGCTCCTGCCTATAAACAGGGAAAGTTAAATTTCATACCAAAAGTTTGAGGAGACTTCAATAACCACCCTGTTTCTGGTACTAAAATAACAAAATCGATATTACAAGTTAAAATATAAAGGCCTAACAGTTTTTACAAATATGCAACAAATCCACTACTTAGACATAACAAGTCAATTCTTTTCAGATCACCAGTAAGGCACCATTGGGTTAAATATTTCTCAGCTTTCAGTAAATAAAATGCATAGTGAAATAGACACAGAACACTGAATTTTAATACTGCAATATATTTCCATATAAAATGAGTTGCAAATGTTAAAATACTGCATTGCCTCTTAAATACACATAACTGGAAATATTATGGAAAAACATACATGTAAGGTTTGATTTCAGGGAAGAAAATAGTCTTTTTTTTTTTTTTTTTTAAATGATCTACCATAGGTTAAGCTAAACCCAGAACTTCTCAAGAGTTTTAAATGCAATTGGGTCACTGACTTCCAAAGATAGGATGTAGGTGTATTAATGAAACATTCTTTGCAAAATGCATCCTAAACCTTCTTTATTATGAATGGCAACTTTGAGCTGTGACCCCACTCCTGACTTAGAAATGACCTGAAAAACTGGGATTTATTTACCAGAACGTGTCCAATTTTCACTATCCCTTAAAAACCTGAGACCCACAATTTTTGAGTCCAACCTTTCTCTTCCATACACAGCACAAGGAAGGACCAATTCTACTTTCAGTAAAGTAGGTCATTGAGCATCTATCAAAAGGATGTTTATCCTAGTGAATATCAGATCAAAGAATTCGAAATACATTTAAAAATGTTAGGAATAAAAAAATTGTCAAGCTTGTTAAACCTTTTATTTCTTTGTTCTCATGGAAGACCGACAAATGGCGGAGGAGAAGGGAGGAAAGCTACTCTTTAAAGAACTAGGTCTGGGCTTTGGCAAGGAAAGTTATAAAAATACAATATATTCAAATCAATCACTTTATAATTTATTAGACTTTTCATCTATTAGAACTCCTAAGTTATGCCTTTATATAAATGAAACAATCATTCTATAAATAGGAATGTCTTTCCATTTTTCTTTGGATTGTTTTTTTTTTATTAGTTTCTCTCAGCAACATGTGACAGCAACATGTGAGCAATACGCTGGACCCAAAATACAAAGTTCAGGTAGATACACATATGTGGCCATGTGCTTTAATAGACAATGGTAACATTAAACATGACAATATAAAACATCAAAATGGAAATCTTTTTCCAACTCTACAGCTAGGTTTGAAAGTCCCAGTAAAATGTTGTAAACAAAGTCATATATATATATAAAAGGCAAGCCTGGCCCTTTTTGTGGTCTGTCCTTTAGTGGAACTTACTTGCACAGATCCAAGACAATGATTCTCCCAAGAAATTCAACACCAATGCTTTCTAGGTTCCACTGGTAAGCTCCTTAATCTACTTGACCCCAGTCGGTTGTGTAGAGCTCTGCCCATCATCAACGCTATCCTCTTCTCCCATAGTTCTGATACATTCTCTGACTTTCTTCTCCTATCTTGCCCTACTAGCCTTTCCTGACCTGAGGAAGGAGTTTTCTCTGGGGTGGAGGACTGAAGAGCCACAGAAGATGCGCAAGGCCAGTGACCAGCGAGTGCACAAGCCAGCTGGTTCTGAGCCAGGGAGTGCCCACACAGTTTTGTTTTCTTGCAGTGGAGTTTGCAATCCACGGGACTGTAAACTCTACTAGATACATTTCTCACTAAGATACTTTGAAGAAACACCTGGACATACATATTAAGGACAAAGGCAGAATAAGGGTCAAAAATCTAAGGTCTCACTGCCTGCCAAACATTGTATCAAGTTCTCACTGCCTGCCAAACATTGTATCGAGTTCTGACTCTGTCTTGGGACATCTCCTGAATTGCTAAAACTCAATTTGCCTTTTTAGGCACAAGCTTTCTGTCCTAACTCCTGTCTTCCAGACCGTCTGACAGTGTGGTGCTGAGGCCCGTGTGGACACTTGAAATCTGGCAGTGTGCTTGTTCCAAGTACAGAATGGTAACTCGAGTGTGAGGACTTAGTACCAAAAATGTAAATAGCTCATTAATAATACAAGTCGAAGTGATATTTCAGATGCACAGTGCTGAGTAAAATGCAATTCTTTTCATCTGTTTCCTTCTACCTTTATAAAACATAGCTGCTGGTCATTTTCAGACGGGGGAATGGGGCTCACATTATGTTTCTGTTAAGACAGCTCTGTCCTGGAGCCTTCCTCAGACAGCCAAAGATCGGACATTCTGTAACCACAGGGCTTGCTCAGCAACTCGCTTGGGCGGACTGTGGTTCATGGAAACAGGCCAGAGGCCATGTGAGCAAGAAAGGCATAGAGAAAACCAGCTCTCAGGGAATTTAACAACTACAGTCTGTAGCAAAAAAGCAGTGAATGTCTGACCTTGTGTGGCTGAAAGCTGGGATACAATTCTTCTTTGCCTACTTAAAACAAAAGCTTATCGATCCCAGCGGCCATCCCTGGCAGGCTGCAGCTGATACAAGCAATAGCTCAGGAATATATACAACATAAACAGCTAGGCGCTTCTTTCCCCAATCCCCACCCCCCCACACAGGGATCCCCTCCTCAGCTTCCGTTCCTCCATCCTACTCTCTCTGAGGGTGGGGGCAAATCAAGAGGAGGGGTGAGCAGTTTTCAAACAGCAACAACAGAAGCAGCTTTGGAGCTTGGGTAGAAAGGAGCAGGCAGAGATCACCTCGGGATGGGAGGAAGGGGTGGGGCGCCCCTTTCTCTTCTGTTGGATCCACCTTGATGAAGAAAGCAGATAAAATATAATTTTGGTTAGATGCTTGTACTGGCTGGTTTTGTGTGTCAATTTGACACAGGCTGGAGTTACCACAGAGAAAGAGTTTCAGTTGAGGAAATGCCTCCATGAGATCCAGCTGTGGGGCATTTTCTCAATTAGTGATCAAGTCGGGAGAGCCCCTTGTGGGTGGTGCCATCTCTGGGCTGGTAGTCTTGGGTTCTATAAGAAAACAAGCTGAGCAAGCCAGGGGAAGCAAGCCAGTAAGGAACATCCCTCCATGGCCTCTGCATCAGCTCCTGCTTCCTGACCCGCTTGAGTTCCAGTCCTGACTTCCTTTGGTGATGAACAGCAGTATGGAAATGTAATCTGAATAAACCCTTTCCTCCCCAATTTGCTTCTTGGTCATGATGTTTGTGTTTCTAAGCAGCCTTGACTTCAGCTGGTATTCAGCTGCTCAAAGACTGGGCACCCACTGACCAACGGTTACTCAAGAGCTGTGTGCTGAGAGGGACTCAGCAGGCCCAGAGCTTCTCTGAGGTACTGTGCTACGGGTGCTATCTGACTTGAGGGATTAATTTCGAGGCTTAGGTCTCTTCGAGTCTGAGTCTTGTTGGAGCCTGATGCCCATCAGTAGCTCTTTCCATATTCCATGTTAATTTTCTCTCAGTCCTGTGCATACTTTGGTGTGAAATTCCATGCCATTCTTTTTCTTAGTCCTGTGCATATTTTGCTGTGAAATTCCAATGTTTCTATTCTACCTTTTGGTTCACATTTCTTCTCCAGCAGGGAGAAGATGATGGAGGCAGCATGCACGTTAGCAAGCAAGGGGAGACAATCCAAATGTGCAATGCTGGCAAGTTTTTGTATGGAGACTTAATGGACTCCCGTGGAATAAAAACCATGTGATAAAACAGGGGCGTGTTTACTAAGCAATGCTATGTAAAAACCTACCACCAGATATGGTCTACTGTCGTTACCACTGTGTAAAAAGTCAGAATTAGATGGAAAACAAGAGGAAGAGGATCTGGTGGAATGAAAATGTCTGTTCTGTGAGAATATACACACACACACACACACACACACACACACACACACGTATGTATATATGAACCTACACTGAATATATATGTATAAATGTTGAATACATATACAAATCTGTGGTCATAATGCATTTAAAAGATCAAGGCAGTATTTTGTTTTAATTTATATGACATTTTGCCAGTCTCAAACTAGTAGGAATAGAAGATGGACTGACCTTTCATCTCCTAGGAAGGTCAAAATGAAGCAGATGACCCAAAGAAGCAAAATAATATAATACTGGCCCACCAGATGTATTCTGAGATGGCAATGTCACCTTCAGAGAGCTACTGCTCATTCTGGGTGTGCCTGAGAGGCTACCAGAGTGCACACAGCTCTCAATGGAGCTTCCTGTTCAACCCCAGGCAAGTGGGCTGGCGTCCCCATACCCTGCCTCTGGAACCCAGGCTCTCACCGGGTGAGCCTGCACAGCGCTCAGCTCAGACAGCGACACTTACTTCGGCTTTCGTTTCTGGCCACTTTGCTGGGATACGTCTTGGTTGTTGGTACGTATGGCTCGGGAGGCGGCAAGTCAGAAATCGGATGGAAGTAGAATCTGCTTTCCCACTCATCTGTGGGAGAAACAAACAGAACCTCAGCACAGGGAATCTGCTGGGAGGATGTGGAGGAGAGACAGACAGACAGACAGACAGAGGGAAAGACAGTGGTGCACAGAAACCAGTTCCAGTTTTGTGGCTGGAAGTGCACAGAGAAGCCACAGGGAGATCCATGTGCCCGGCTGCCTCAGTGACCTCGATCCTCAGGTCTCGCTGGGGGCTAAGATACAGGGCACTTTAACTCCACCATTTATTTTTTTCATTTTATTTTAATTTTATGTGTATGGGTATTTGGGCTGCATGGATGCCTGTCCATCAAAAGGTTTTGGAAATCAAACTCAGGTCCTCTGGAAGAACAGGTAGGTGAGTCTAACTGGGACCTTTCTTGTTTTTTGTTTTGTTTTGTTTTGCTGTTTTTTTTTTTTTTTTTTTTTTTTTTTTTTTTTTTTTTGTTGTTGTTGTTGTTTTTCAAGACAGGGTTTCTCTGTGTAGCCCTGGCTGCCCTGGAACTCACTGTGTAGACCAGGCTGGCCTCGAACTCAGAAACCCGCCTTTCTGATAACATGACAGATGGAAGCAACTGGGCCTTACTGACAGATGTTCAGAAATGTAGATCATAAGATGGTTAATTTGCAGACACCAAAAAAAATTACAAAATCTCTGATGAATTCAGTTAACCACCCTGAAACTCAAACAAGGAACTAACTAGGAAAAAGAAAAAAATGAGCTGCCCTTTTGGAAAGTGGGAGGAAGAGGCAATCTTGCTAGGGCATCATGGCGAGCCCTAAAATGGAGTGTTCCGTGCAGGGTGGATAACAATGATGGAACGAGAGACATCACTTGAAATAAACGAATGTCACTTGCCTTCACACGATGAGTCTTGGAAGCCATTGCGAACTGATGTGGAGGGTGGGGGTGGGGGCGGCACCCCAGCACCAGGCCTGTCAGGAGGAAGAGGAGGCCTAGGCCCACTTCTGGGACTGTCCATTCCACTCCTGGATGGCAACTGAGGGGTGGCAGGCAAGGCCCGAGCTGTGCTTCCATTTCTGTTTATTGGAGGTGGTGGTGGGAGGGGGCCTGGAGCAAAAGACAAGACATCTGGTGAAGCATTGGTCATCATCACTGTGCAAGGTGGAGCTCCTGCTGAATATACACACCCTTGAGCTAGGGAAAAGGAGAAAAGGTGGACACGGATAGAAACCTGAAGGGGACATCCGCCCTGTGGATGTGTAAAGTCAGTGCATGCTGTCTGGCTTCAAGTAACCACTGAGGCTGGGGACTAAACAGTGAAATTAGAAACAGATAACTATATTGATAACCATGTCATTGAAAAAGCATTTTACCCTGTTAAAGACTTACTGAACTAATTATTGCGATACCACAAAAGAATTGTTTAAAAGGAGTGAGATGCTTATAAAGTTAGTTTAGGCCCTTAGAAAAATTAAGATTTCTAGATTTAAAAAAATTTAAAGCCAGGCAGTGGTGGTGCATGCCTTTAATTCCAGCACTTGGGAGGCAGAGGCAGGCAGATTTCTGAGTTTGAGGCCAGCCTGGTCTACAGAGTTCCAGAACAGCCAGGGCTACACAGAGAAACCCTGTCTCAAAACCAATATATATTATTGGTAAATTATTTGTGCGTATATGTGTGCACACACTATGTCACACTATGTCACACATACGGAGTTCAGAGAGCAGCTTTGGAAAGTTTACTTTTGTCTTCCACCTTCACCTGGATTCCAGGGGTCAAACTCAGGTCGTCAGGCGTGGGCCACAAATATCCTTACTGGCTGAGCCCATTGCCTTGCTGGCTCTAGTACTAAGTTTTTACATGTACAGTATTTTCCTCTGTGTGTGTGTGTGGTTGTATGTATGTGTGAGTGTTGCATGTGTTGTGTAGTGCATGTGTGGTTGTGTGTTGTGTGTGTAGTATGTGTGTGTGCTGTGTGTGTAGTGTGTGTGTGTGTAGTATGTGTGTGTGTGGTTGTGTTTATGTGTGTGTGTTGTGTGTGTGTGTGGTTGTATGTATGTGTGAGTGTTGCATGTGTTGTGTAGTGCGTGTGTGGTTGTGTGTGTTGTGTGTGTAGTGTGTGTGTGTGTCTGTATGTCTGTGGGGTGTGTGTGTTGTGTGTGTGTGTGTAGTGTGGTGGGTGTGTGGTATGTGTGTGTGTGTGTGTGTGTGGTGGGTGGGTAGAGAGGCACAGGAAATGAGAAACCGCTGATCTTATTCTCCCATTACAGACAGTAGGTGGTGGGTCCGGCTCCCAGGTATGCTCTTGGCAGTGGAGCGTGGGTCCCTGTCTACCAAGAATAAGGTAGTTGTCACCTTTGTCACAACAGTGCCAGGAGCAATAACTGAAAAGGCGAACTAAAAGTATTACATATAATCCAGCACTCCTAGGGCAGAGAGAGGTGGATCTCTATGAATTTAAGGCTAGCCTGGTCTACAAATCGTGTTCCAGGCTAGCCAGGGCTACATAGTGAGGGCCTGTCTCAAAATTACTTAGATATAAAATAAAGATATACATATATATATATATATATATATACATATATGTGTGTGTGTGTGTGTGTGTGTGTGTGTGTGTATTACCAACACATTTGAATAATGTTACATCTAAATAAGATGTAACATGTGAGGTGCGTTTCCTCCTGAGCCTGGGGCTCCCGCCACTCTCTGAGCTGAGCTACAGGCTTTTGTCCGGGTATTTGTTTCCACTGCTAGAAGTGCTCCTGACCTCTCTCTGAACATGCCACCTCTCCGGCTCGCCTGCACTGTGGGCAGAGATGTAGACTCAGCCTGGCGTAGGGAGAGGAAGAGAGTTAATTCTGGTTGTGATGTAACTGTTTTGTCTTTGGCATTATGGGCACTCTCATGGGGACTTTCTTCCAACCAAGACAACCCAGCTTCCCATTAGGGAGCAGGGCCGGGTGGAAGATGAAAGTCTGCTCGCCTCTTAGACACAAACTATCTGGCCCCTTTCTTGAGATGTCACGGCTCCACCGTGACATTAGACCATCGGTATGGGGCAGCATACCTGGCTTTACTCGGTTTTGTTTGAGACATTTGGGAGAGCAAGAGCAGGGTTTTAGGGAGGTGACATCCCCGGTCTTGCCATACCTGATCTGCCTGGTGGATCCCTTACAGGAGGAGGGGGCCTCTCGCTGGGTGGGGGAGGGAGAGGCCCCGAGCGTCCAGGTGAAGGCAATGGAGGTGCAGAGGACGTGAGGGACACGTTCCGCTGTGGCAGCCTGGGGATCTCATCGTTGGAAGCTGGAGGCAGAGGAGGGGGCCCTGGCCGGCTGGGCGGTGGCGGAGGAGGTGGTGCCTGCGAACCCAACCCAGGCCGCGGGGTGGAAGGCACTGGAGGTTTGCTGGTCTGTGAGGGGGGAGGGGGCACCGCTTCTCTGTGCATGGAGGGCCTGTTGCCCACGGGAGGAGGTGGTGGAGGGGGCTTGTCATCCAAGGCTCGGCTTGGGGTGGGGGGCAAAGGGGGCCTAGGAAACGGAGAGGAGGAGCCTGAGGGGTTCTGGCGCACAGAGCCTGCTCCAAAAGCAGCACCTCGGTTTCCGGGAAAGGGGGGCCTGGGGGCTCCCAGCCCTGCTGGGGATCCCCGGTTGTGCAGACTCGACGGAACAGGTCTTGGCGTATTTGGTACCGGAGGGGGAAGGCTATCTGGTTTTGAACCCACGTCAGGCCTCGAAGGAGGCATTCTGTTCCTGGGTGGCTCTGGGGGCCCACTCCTGTGGCCTGGGGAGGGTGCGGGAAACCTCCCCGGGCCACTCGGGGGTGAAAAGGGCTTGGCAGATGTGGCTCTTCCTCCCGGTGGCAAAATCGGTGGTCGGCTTCCTCCAGAATCTAAAGAACAAGAAAACGGATACCGGATTGAAAAGTGAGGAGCGCGCCCCCCCCCCCCAATCCAGAGGGCAAGGGTGCGTGCTGGCCCTTTCCCACTGAGCACTGATTACCAGTAACTAGTAGCTTTATAAACTTAAATTGTTTGATATGTTGGTGTGCGTCTTCTGGAGGCGGAGATATATCAGGCACTGGTTTTACAGCCAGAGTTTCAAAAGCATGCAATACTTCATCACCTGCTATAGTTCTGGAAATGTCTCTGTGACTAGAAGACAGAACAAGGCAGCATGGAGAGCCTGGATAGACTTCTGCTAATGGCTGTCATGGATCTCCCTGAGCCCACTGCTCAGATTTGGGGGAGGGGGGGGGAGATTTCAGTCAGACATTTTAGGTGTGTGAATGGAGTTACTCCAAAGAAAGTCTCTCTGTGTGTGAGGGTTTATCTAGTCCCTTTGAGGGAAAAAAAAAAAAAAAAGTTCAATAAATGTGGGTGGGGTGGAGTGGGAAGGATTTAGTGAAGAATTATGACTACATTAAAAATAATTAGGAAGGAAAACTTTGTATGAGTAAGAACTTCATTGCAAAGTAGGCAAGCTGCTTCTCAGGACTAGGCCCACCCTCAGTATTGGGAAGATGTAAGAATTCTGTAACACTTGCTGAAACAAGTGCAGTGGAATTTGGTCTCACTAAACTATGGTTTAAGGAGGAACGAAGTGGGGGAGAGAGGAGGGGGCTCTCAACAGCCTCTCCCCAAATTGGAAACCCAAGTTAATTTTTTTTAACATTCATTTATTTTTATTTTATGATTATGGGTGTTTTGCCTTCATGCACCAGATGTTTTACAGTGCCCTTGCAGGCCAGAAGAGGGTGTTGGATCCTCTGGGGTTAGAGTTACAGAGAGCTGTCAGTTGCTATGTGGGTGCTGGGACTCAAGGCCAGGTCCTCTGAGAGAACAGCCGCTGCTCTCAACCCCTGAGCTGCCTCTCCAGTCCCACAGGGTCATTCTTGAAAAAAGGTTACCATTGAAACATCTTCCACTTTAACCAGGAATTAAGTAACACACAAATATTTACCGCACACCCATTTTCCTAGATGTTAGAAACAGCTGGATGAGCAAAATAAAAAAAAAAGTTCTCTTTCTTGTCTTTTCTGTTCTTATGGGAAACAAATGATATGCAAGTGAAGAAGCATTTTCTAATAGTTATTAGCACAGAAAGGAAGCTGAGTGATCAAGAGTGCTCAGAGAGGCCAGGCCTGGTGGGGGAGCTGCAGACAGTGCCCCTGAGGAGAGGTTGTGAGTGGAGGCCTAACAAGTAGCCAGCATTGGGAAGATGAGGCAGTGCACACTTCAGGTAGAGAGAGTAGGTGGTATAATCCTGCCCACTGGCTTACTCTATGACTTCCAAGTTCACATAGAAGCTGAAGTTACCATCCACCTTAAAACAGCACAGGCCCCGAGCACTGACTTCAAAGCCTTCTTCATTTTCCTTTTGTTTAATTTTTCCATCTTTGTTAAAAGCACCGAGTGCATGCATCTGTCAGCTGCTTAGCATCCTTTTGTGTGTTTCAGGGGAATAATTTTATATTTGAACACAAGACTGGCAAGTTAGGACCTACAGCCAGCCAGCCACCTGAGGACCAGTGACTTCCCCTTTGGACGAGAGTGAGACTTTCATCCCAATACGGGAGATTACCTTCAAGCTGAGCATAACAGGCCTACTGGAAACCTACGTGAACTCTGTGTTTAGGCATGGATGCCATCCTCAGGAAAGCTCATCATGGTCGCGCAATAGCCGAGACTGAAAATACAACCTTCAAGGATCTCAGATAAGGGCTGCTCTATCTCTACTCAGAACACTGGCTTCTAATACCAAATGTCTGCCATGCAAAACACCTGTTGCTCTTTTAGTGAGGTCTGGAGCTGTGTCTTCTAGGACATGTTCCACAGTGTACTTGAAAATGCCTTCTGCGTGTTGCTATATATGGGTTGTCTGACAAAGAAAGCTGCACCCCTAGGTTACTGAGTAGAGTCTGGGGTGGGGGAGGCAGGTCCGATCCCTTCCTTCCTCTTTTCCACTCCCCATCCTTCCAGATCCAGTTCACCCTTTAGAAAAGCACTGGAGGATGGGTTACCACGAGGATACTGTCCAAATATTACATAGCTCTGCAGGACTGCCTGGTCCTCACTGATAAGAAGCCCCACCTGATCCCTCATAAAACAGGGTGACATCTTCAACAGTGTAACTGTTTTAAAGGGCAGAGCCCTTGTTTAGAACATCAGAGAAAGAGTTCTACTTACCATTATCCCTGTTGGCAGTGGACCTCAGCTTTGGCATTCCAGCCTGGAATAGTCCTCCCAATCCTGGAGGACCACCCCCTCCAAAATTTCCACCGCTGCCTCCTCCTCCTCCACCACCACCTCCACCGCCTCCACCATAGCCACCACCACCACTGGCACCGGCTCCCTTTGGTTCTGCAGATGGAAGGGAAGACCCTTGAGAACATGCAGGAGTATTTACCAGTCCTAACTCCAGGAAGCTGTAGCACAGGAATGAAACAGGATGGGCTGACCCTGGGCACTTAAAATAAAGGGACAAAAAATTTCCTCTTACATTTTATACTTATTATTGGCACCAAGAAATTTCATTTGATTTAGCCACTTTGCTGTATATTTTCAGTTAAAAATTACAAAAAGAGGATGACCTTTCATTTTCTAATAGGCACACAGTTTCAAATAATAAATGTTCCCCCTTTCTAAGAACTGTGCCCCTTCTTTCTGTTTTATATAAATAATTACTTTGATGGCTGAACCTCCTTAACAATGTGGATTATCAATGTTGCTATGGTAACAGTGTTCTGATTTTAATGAGACCGCTTCTGTTCTGAAGCTAAATATTAACTATTAGGTTACCATAGTTTTTTTTTTTTTTTAATATTTACTGTAGAGGAAGATTCTTCTATTTTAGGCTTAAATATAATATGGAACCTTATCAAATACCTACTTAGCATTTACTTAGCTGATTATATAATTTTTATTGTTTGATATTTAGTATAGATTTTAAGTATAGTATTAAAAATGGGATTATTTTTGGTCTTGGTCAGTTACTCTTACTACCTTTTTTGCTTAGGGTTTTCTTATCATTAATGCTATATGTCATTTTCTTTCTTATTTTTAAAGATATATTTATTTATTTAATTTATATGAGTACACTGTAGCTGTCTTCAGACACATCAGAAGAGGTCAACAGGTCCCATTACAAATGTTTGTGAGCCACCATGTGATTTCTGGGAGTTGAATTCAGGACCTCTGGAAGAAAAACAGCCTGTGCTCTCAACCACTGAGCCATCTCTCCAGCCCATATGTCATTTTCTTATTTCTGGAACTCCTTGCTGACTGTTTGGGTGGCTGTCCTGTCCTTGATAGAATGTTTACAGTGTCTCTGACCCTGCCCACTAGAAGCCTCCCATCTCTACCCAGGTAGAGAGGGCTAAGAGTGTCATCCAGGCTTGGCAGGTAGCTCAGCAGCAGAGCGCTTGCCTAACACGCTCTTGGCTATGGCTTTCATTCCCACGACAAAATGAAAACAAGAAAGAAGAAACAAAACGCTCAGAAGAACATCTGGAGACGTCACCACAGGTCCTCTGGGAAGCAGGATCGTTCCCAGGTAGAAAGTACTGGTCTGTATCTCACTGGTGTGTGCACTGCCTGGGCTACATTCTGGTATTAGGACGGTGGCAGTTTCATGACACCTACGAAAAAGCTTTCTGTGGCTTCCAGCTTGGGAAAGATTCATACAGCATTTGAATTAGCTGTTTATTGAGGACGGAAACACAGAACTTACCAATAAAAACCTTTTAAATGTGAAGTTTTTCAGAGAGAAACTAATCTTAGAACGTTTCTGTCTTTTTCCTTGTTTATACAGGCTTCCAGAGTAAAGTCTGACAAATTAATGATTTCCTAGGAAATTAACTTCAAGATTTTAAAATGAGCCAAGCATCGTGAAACACACCTGTAATCTCATCCCTCACAGGAGGAACCATCCGAAGCTGGCTCCGCACGGGGCTTCATTACTCTATCCCCGACTGTAGAAAATCCATCTCAAATCTCTTTATCGACTTGGGAGACTTCATTTTATTCATTAATGTGTTTTTCTAAATTAGCCATTCGTTCTCCATCTTCCTTACATGTACAGCTCTCTGCTGAAGACGTGGCTTGGTGAAGGATGAGTAAGGATTATTTTACCTAACACGCTAAACCCAATCACAGCAACAATTTCAGGAGTGTTTGTGACGCTGCTTTACTATGAGGTTTAAAATTTCACTAACTTTTAACTACCAATAGTATAACAATTGTCCTCACCATTCAAGTATTAGTCATTGCTGAATAAGACAGAACACCAAGCCGGGCGTGGTGGCGCACGCCTTTAATCCCAGCACTTGGGAGGCAGAGGCAGGCGGATTTCTGAGTTCGAGGCCAGCCTGGTCTACAAAGTGAGTTCCAGGACAGCCAGAGCTACACAGAGAAACCCTGTCTCGAAAAACCACAAAAAAAAAAAAAAAAAAAAGACAGAACACCACACACACACACACACACACACACACACACACACACACACACGACAGTGCTGTACTATCAGACACATCCATCAGCATTGTCTCCCTGGAGCGCCACCCATTGTTCATATAGGGAAGTGCTATATGGTTTAAATGTAGCCTTCAAGGCTCACATGTGAGAAACCTGGTCCTCAGTGTGTCCATGAGAGAGGGTGTGTAACCTTTAGGAAACAGGAACTGGTGGGAAATAATGAGGGCATTGAAGGGGTTGGCTACTACCCTCAGAAGGAGCTACTACGGTTTCACAGGACTCTAGTTAGTTCTGAAAAGGGTTATCAAAAATCAGCAAGACTGTCTGCTCGCCAATCAGGGTTTCTGTCTTGCTTTATGATCTGCCTTATGCCTTGACTTCTGCCATTGTTGTGACACCATACCCATGAGATCCTGATCAGAGCCAGGCCAATTCCAATGGCATACTCTCAAACCTCTAAACTATATATTAAATAAGTTTCCTTTCTTCATCAAATACTTGCTGTCAGGTATTTTGTTATAATAATAGAAAATGGGGGCTAGAGAGATGACTCAGAGGTTAAGAGCACTGACCGCTCTTCCAGAGGTCCTGAATTCAATTCCCAGCAACCACATGGTGGCTCACAACCATCTATAATGGGATCTGATGCCCTCTTTTGGTGTGTCTGAAGACAGTGACAGTGTACTCATCTGCATAAAAAATAAATCTTAAAAAAAATTAAAACAAAAAAAGAAAAGAAAATGGACTAGTAGAAAACAACTGAAATTGGGGATAGCTGACTGGCTTTAGGTCATTTGGTATATCCAGCAGGACAGGGCTAAGTTATAAAGCTATCGTTCATAAGCCTTTGATATGGCACCTAGGGAGGTTTTGCCTGCCATCAAATTCAAAACAGGGTGAATTCTGTTATTTGCAGGAGCTTGGACAGCAGTATAGGTGTCCAGTTCAGCACAGGACAACAAGCATACAGTGGATTATAGCTTGCTTCTGACAGATACTCACTCCTCAGCACCACTGAGCTGCTGGAGAGGAAAGGCTAGCATTATTTCCACACAATGGATGATGGGCCTGGAAGACTCTGAGGAGTTTCCACTAGAGAGTCAGGAAGCCCAGACTGTCCAGTTTCCTTCAAAGTTGGCAAGGATCTTGCACTCACTCCGCCAGGGCCCCAGATTCTTATAGTAAAGAGAGCAGGCATCCTCTCTCTGAGACTTGGTAGCTTCGCTAGTCAACAGCAGAGATCACAGGTCAGATATGGTTGTTGAACCAAAGCTTCCCAGACAGAACCCAGACAGAAACACTGTTCTGATCTAGAGATCAGACTGTTAGTCACGTACTGAGAACCCACAGTTCCTCTCCGAGTGCTGTGCATTCATTCCCATATGCACCTGACGAAAGAACCCTGGTCAAAGCCTTTGTTTTCCATTTCTCTTCCAACTCTGACTCCCCCAGCCCCTGCCACTTCTTCCTTCTCTACCTGTTAGCAGCATTCCCCCAGTGATCTCCTACCTACCTCGAAGCCTTCTAAATCCTGAATGTTTATTCACCTGCCTGCGAAGCTGTGTTTGGTGACTGTCATGTCATTCCATTTCCTGAGTCTAAATGAGAGCTGAGGCTATGATAAATCTGGTGAGACAGAAAGGACGGTGTCAAGACGTGGATCCAATCAGGGACGTTTTTTCAATTCATAAATGCCGACGAGGAAGCTTACATTGTGCCTACTTGCTTGTTTATAGAGATCCTGTGTTACTGCAGGAGGCTTCTCAGACTCAGATGTAGAGATAAGCAAACTTGTGATCTCATTTCCTGTCTTCAGGCTCCCGGGAATCACATCTTTCTCTAGAACTGCTCTTAGCAGACAAGAGAGCGTTGTACACGCATCATCTCGTGTGGCCAGCAGAGCGGTACCCGTCTCCACTTTACAAATTAAGACATTAAGGCTTGAAGTTGTGTCCTGGTGAAGTTGTGTGCCGGGCCCTGACTCCTGATTCCAAGGCCGGGACACTTCCCACGTTTCATGCTGCCTCATGGTCTCGGTCTCGGACGCCAGGAGCAATGGGTTAATCTCCAGAAGGCGCTGTGAATAATTCAGAGAATTGCTGCTGTGTGTTTCTTGGACAAAGAATTATTATGCTGGCTTCCTGTGGCATTAGAGGGGGCTCAAGCTAAAGCAGCGGCTACAATGACTAACTCAGTTCTGCCTTTCGCTAGCTCTGCAGCTGGTGTGTGTGTGTGTGTGTGTGTGTGTGTGTGTGTGTGTGAGAGAGAGAGAGAGAGAGAGAGAGAGAGAGAGAGAGAGAGAGAGAGATCTGGTCCAAGGCATAGGTTGACAATTAAGCTATAAACCATTTAGACTATGGAAAAGGGGTTTTTACTTACTGTCCAATATTGGGGCACTTCTGTCATTGGTGACCGTCTTCTTTAGCTTCTTCCCTTTGCTGATGTCAGAGAGAAGAGCATTCCTCCCAGCCTGTTCTGTCTTGTTCAAGGTGGGTTTCTCAGTGTTAGCCTGAAAGGCAACCACATGGACTCATCTGCTGTTCTTGGGGATATGACCATGCACTGGGGTGCTCAGTCAGACAGGGGGCTTGGTTTTGAGATTCTAGGCAATAAACTCTACAGGAGTTTTGGATTTCGTAGTCTCTTTAAGACCCAGATTCCTGGGAACAGATAACACCAACAAAACACAAAAATACGAAGTCTGTGAGAAAATCTGAACGTTCAGACCATAATCTGCCCATAAGAAGCCAGGGTGGGCTGGTCCTTTCACGTGACAGTAAGCCTGCTGCTGCTACTGGTCCTCGTCTGAGCTGTGTCCGGAAGAGCAGAGGGCCTCTCCCATCATTTAGCACTCACCTGCTGCAAGAAAATGCTGGACTTTGTCCGACCAGAGGGGGGTTTTCAACTCACTAAACCTCTAGAAAACAATTTCCTCCAAATATATTGACGAAAGTGTGTTTCTCTTTTAATTTGTCAGATTTATTATGGCATAATTTACATATATTGAATCCCTCCTGTCAGCTCACATTACTATTAGTTTTGACAAACGTATAGTCAAAATATGGAATAGAATATTTTTTCGTACCCCCACAATTCCCTCACGTTCATTTGACCATACCATGGTATTTAATTCCTTTGAAAACTTAGTCTAGAGCAAATACACAGCTACTTAAAGATGTTTGGGCATTTATTCTACAATCATAAAGTTTCTGGCTGTGAAACTGACATCCTGATTCTTTAGGGTTGTTTTAGGAATGTGGACACTCAAGTCTAACCCATAGGCTTGAACGTAAGCGCCTCTCCTGTGTGGATCCCACCCAGGGTGAATGTGGCTGCCTCAAAACTGGCATGAGAGTCTCCTGGGCTGGCCCCGCCCTTGAGAAAGGGGTGAGATCCCAGATAAGCCAGAAGTAAAGGTGAGAAGCACGTGGTTTGATGCCTCCCTCCACCTTTTATTGCCAAAGTGAGAGGTGGGAGGGCAGCTCAGCTGCACGGAGTTACTGTACACGGAAATGCAGACATGGTGAAGCAGCGAGAGATCCTTTAGCTGTGATGCTAACAGTTAAGCACCTTCTGCGTGTTGTATTTAATTTTAATTTAGTCTTTATTGACCCTGTGTGTTATTTCTGCTTTGCAGACACAGGCCCACAAACCCAAAACAAAAACACCAATGTAAACCTATAGTGTAGAAAGTTAAATCATTTGGTCCAGTGGCAAGGGTGTCAAGGCTGGAAGAGGAGCTGAGGTCTGAACACTGACAGTCTGAAGCCAGGACTGTCCCCTCTCGAGAGAAGGGTGAATGTGGGCTCCCAAATGTTTCTTCCCTGTTAGTCCTCAAAAGCCCCCGGAAGCAGCCTGTAGGGAGCTTCCCTGATCTCCTTTCATACACAGTCTTCACACGGCTAACGTGGTTTTGTTCTCTATTATACCTAAAACACCATGGAGAGACCCTTAAAAGCCACCTGGTCCCTTCACTTTAAGAATGAAAATCAACTCGGAATAACTGGTGACTACTGGACATCCAGCCTTCCACAGTGGCTCCCCATGGCTTGGAGATTTATTTTGTCACCTGACTTCCTTATGCTAACCTCCCTCAAGTGGCAGACCAGGACCCTTAACTGTATTGCTCAACTAGGTCAGTGTCATCTGGTGACCACCAATCATCTCCCCCTTTTCTCCCGGCCGGCCTTGCTTTGAGTTCTGTATTTATATCCCTGGCTGACCTCAAGTCTCCTGCCTCAACCTCCAGAGTTTAGATTACAGGTGAGCCCCCACGTCTGGCTTCAAATCTTAATCCTTTAGGTTCAACATTCATGATTTATAAAATCTTCTCTGTGCTAACTGTGTTATTATTTAATATTTTCATTAAATTCATTTACTATATTATCTTCTGTACTCTCTTTTAATGAATACTCTCTTTAAAATTATATCACTGGCTTTTAAATCAGCCACTGGCTTTGATATGCCAATCATTAATTTTTAGAACACATATTAAAATAAGTATGTCAGCATTAAGATTCTAAAATGTAACCCATGTGCCAATTAGTAGTGATAGGCAACTCAGATTTTGGGAGACATACAGATAAACCACTCTTGCCACATCAGCCAGATAAATAACCACGTTTTCCAATTAATCCACACAATTTCATAGACTGACTCTTATAAAATGATAACTAAATATGATAAAAAATGAGTTTGTTAAAGAGATACACAAACCCTATCTGAGAAGAAACCGAACTCCCATAGAATTGCTATAAATATTTCTAAGTGCTTAAACACAATTTCTGTCCTCGTGCCCTTAGGGATGCTCACAGGAGGCTGGGGACCAATTGTTAGTAGGCCAGAGTCTCAGAAGAGTTATATAAAAGTGTGCCATGGGAACCTGGAGCAGGAGACTTTTTCTTCCCCAGCCTCAGTTTCCCAGTACAAGAAATGAAAGTGTCAGTCATCAGGGTGCAGCTCCTAAGCAGCAAAGGCTCACGTGGTGGGTGAGTTGTGGAGCCTTCCTGCAGGTGAATGTACTAAAATTCCCGGACAGGCTCATCTAAGGACCAGGAGGAGTCCAGTGATGAAAGCCTTTGTGACATGATCATCTAGGACAGGTTTAGAGGGGTGTGAGAGTGTGGGGGGGGGGGAGCCGGGGGGCAGGGGAGGAATATTTGTTGAGAACAGAGTGTAAAGGGGTGGGGCAGAGAAGAAAGAGGTGAGGCTGGAGAATGGAGAATGCCGGATGCCTTGCAGAGAGCCCTCACTTTCAGGCATTAGTTCATCTGAATGGGGAGACAGTGCATCCTGCTTCCGAGCTCCAGAACTGTCCCGCCAAGCCTTATTTTAAGCTACCATCACATTTGCCTTGATAGATCTGGTAGGTGAAGACTAGTAATCCACACTCCAGGCCTGTAAGCTTGGATCCCAGGAGACCCTGGACCAAACGCATTCTTTCTGTTATCTGAATTTGACAGGTCTCAACTAGGTGCTAACCTCAGAAAAGACTGGGCCCTGGCAAAGCAGACCTCTGCGGGAGTGCCAATGCCCTTACGACACAACCACCTGCCAGCACTTGACTTTGTCCGGTGGTCTTCATGCACAGGATGAAGGGAGAAATCTATTGTATGGTCATGCTCAGAAATAATGCCAGCCTTTGGGAGGTGAAGGCACAAGTTGCAGACCAGCTTGGACTATGCAGCAAGAAGCTTTCTAAAAAGCTGTCTTGTATGTCTTTTTTTTTTTTTTAAGAAAACCTGAATAGAGAAAATATACTCACGAGTGCAAACGTTGGTGGCGGTGGGGGTGCTGGTGGGGGAGGGACAGGCATCTTGGGTAGTTAAAATTTCAGCAGTCTTGAGGGTAAATCTGTAAAAACAGAACACATTGGTACATTAGAGGCTTGATAACAGTCTGTCTGTCATAACCTCCCCACTTCTCTTCCACAGTGACATAGGACACCTTTTAGAGGGGATGGGATGCACTACACTTCCCTCAGTTACCCTGGCAGGACTGTTCAGGAGGGACCCTAGTGAGAGTAGACATTTGAGTTGGAGATACGGGGTGACTGTCAACACCAGGACTGACACTGCTCAATTCTGTCCCTGCATGGCGCTGTAAGCGTGGGTCAGCAGATGTTAGCCTGTGCCTGCAGAAGCAGGCAGGATTTCTGGAAGCTACTAGAAATGCATCCCTGTCTGGCCAAACACATTTCGAGCAGTACCTACTCTTCCTCACTCATTTGCATAAAATCCTTTCTGCTCTCCTGCCTCTTATACCCCCCCCCCACAGGTCCAACATTTTAATGAGATCTCTAAATGTTCTAAAAGTGCTGAAATTTTAGAATCTCTGTTAGAGAGTTTGAGCCTTATTCCGGTGAGCAACCTGGGACACTGACCACTCTGAGGTCTATGCAACACTATGCCCAAATTCCAAACACAGGAATTATTTTCCTTTATTCTTAATAGTCTCGTCCAGCTGCAGAAAACAATTTCTTAGCACTTAAATATTAATTTGGCTCAACCACTAAAAAGTTAATGTGGAAAATTTATACTTTAAGACAAACCATTCATTGAAGTATGACAGGACAGCCTGCTCCCTGTGAGCGACACTGATAGGTGCAGAGGCAGAGGCAGAGGCAGAGGCAGAGGCAGAGGCAGAGGCAGAGGCAGAGGCAGAGGCAGAGGCAGAGGCAGAGGCAGAGGCAGAGGCAGAGGCAGAGGCAGAGGCAGAGGCAGAGGCAGAGGCAGAGGCAGAGGCAGAGGCAGAGGCAGAGGCAGAGGCAGAGGCAGAGGCAGAGGCAGAGGCAGAGGCAGAGGCAGAGGCGGCGGCGGCGGCGGCGGCAGCGGCAGAGAGGCAGAGAGGCAGAGAGGCAGAGAGGCAGAGAGGCAGAGAGGCAGAGAGGCAGAGAGGCAGAGAGGCAGAGAGGCAGAGGCAGAGAGGCAGAGGCAGAGGCAGAGGCAGAGGCAGAGGCAGAGGCAGAGGCAGAGGCAGAGGCAGAGGCAGAGGCAGAGGCAGAGGCAGAGGCAGAGGCAGAGGCAGGAAAACATGGCAAGTCTGAGGCCTAAACAGTGAGTCTGGTCGATGTTGCAAGCCCAGGTTAGCCAGAGCCACAGAGAGATCCTGAGAGGGAACATATTTTCCAAGTTTTTTTTTTTTTCCATTCCTGTCTAATCCTGGGGTAGAGGGGTTCTATGAGAGACTGCTGGAAGCGGTTTTATCCAGTTGTGGTTTATTACTGCAGTGGGCTGTTTGAAAACTCAGAGCATCTTGCTCTGTAAATATTGCCGGAAGTTGCTGTGCTACATAAGATGGAAGGGTTGAATCAATAGTTGGGTGTTTTATCTGCTCTGTGTGTGGAAGGATGGGGGTGGGTATCAAAGGAACAACTCAAGACACAGAAGGCCCCACTGCTCGCCCGCCCTTGCTACGGCTTTTACATTCTAACAGTTTCCATTTAAGTCCAATGACAGTTTATGAATAACATCCTTAATATATTTTCATGATGTTTTTTGTGTGCACTCGGCTCCTTTCCAACTTAGTTTTGTTATTTTCTCCCCTGATTCTGAGGAGAGCACTGTGGAGAATCGCAGTCGGCAGGAAAATACAGCCAAAGTTCTACTTGTCCTCAGAAAAAAAGAATTCGGTAATAATTAACTTTTAGGTTAAAAGGGACCTTGGGTAAATAACAGCCAGAAATAGTTCTTATTTTGATGTACATTCGGCTAGCTTATAAATGCGTAAGCATGCATGCCTAGGCACCCATTCCCCACCCTCAGGCTGGGCAAATGTGTCCTGTCCCTCTCTCTGTCTCCCTCTCTCTCCTTCCTCTCCCTCTCCCCCCTCACTCCCCCCCCCCCCAAATTTGGCCAAGAAAGATCAATTAAGAAATTTTAGAATACACATAACTCAGTAGTGTCTAAATGCGTCAAAGGTCTTAAATTCACACTGTTATTACAACCATAAAAATAAATATACAGATCATCCAGAAGCTGTAGATCCACTCAAAGGCACATAGAACTATTTAGTAATACGAAATTGCTGCTAAAATCGTGAATTTTTTAAAAGCCCAGAGTTTTGAGAGTCCTACTGGAAAAATTCTTCTTGATTTTTGTTCTTTAGAGATTCCACTGTGCAAACCAAGTGTTGGATGTCTTTAAAACTTGAAAACCATTAAAACTCATTAAGGTGAACTTAGCTTTGTTCTTCAACTTCCTGTAAAAGGACTCAACGGGAAAACTGATGCTCACAGTAAACCACAGTCATCCTGTTTCTTTCACACAATCTTTTCACAGGTGCAGTTGCCTGTAGTTTCTATTTTATGACACCAGTTGCTAGGCACCCCCACCCCACCCCCAAGACCTCTCTGGCCATTTTAGAGACTTTTAATACCCTGGCAGAAAGGCTTGCTGGTCTTTTTTTTTTTTTTTTTTTTTTTTTTTTTTTTTTTTTTGGTTTTTCGAGACAGGGTTTCTCTTTATAGCTCTGGCTGTCCTGGAGCTCACTTTGTAGACCAGGCTGGCCTCGAACTCAGAAATCCGCCTGCCTCTGCCTCCCGAGTGCTGGGATTAAAGGCGTGCGCCACCACGCCCGGCTCAGGCTTGCTGGTCTTATTGCTAATTACTTCACCTCTCCTGAGCTGAAGGTCCCTGCTCCAGCAAAGAGGCAATCCAAACAAGACAGACAGGAGGATACAGAAGGCAAGGCAAGCACAGCTCGCAGAGTCCCCAGGAGTGATGGTTTGCCCCCACTCATGTTCAGTGGAACCCACACTGGCTGCACTTCCCACAATGCACTTGCTCTTTGCCTATTTGAAACAACAGCTCAGTGACTACTTGGGTTGTTCTCGCGGCAGCAGGTGAGGGAAGGGCACGCGGAGGGCCCACGGCTAACTCAGACACGCTGCATTCAGAGTTCTGGATAAGAAGGGAGTTTAGGGCTGAGATATAGCTCGGTGGCAGAGCATGTGTCAGCCTGCAGCCCTAAAAGTGTTCTCCAGAGCAATACTGAATGTGGAGAACCTGGGAGGCAGACTCACACTTACACTCCTGCTGGAGAAGCAGAGGTTACCATGGAGAGTGTATTCTAACCTACTATCTTACATATTTAATTTAAAAATTAACAGAAACTGTAGACATTTGAGACCCCTCTAAAAGTAAGAGCGTGAAGTTTGGCTGGTGACTCAGCTACCTGTGGATTAGCTTAAGAGATAAGGACCAGGAATCCTATACTTTTTTTTTTTAAAGATTTATTTATTTATTATATGTAAGTACACTGTAGCTGTCTTCAGACATTCCAGAAGAGGGCGCCAGATATCGTTGCAGATGGTTGTGAGCCACCATGTGGTTGCTGGGATTTGAACTCTGGACCTTCGGAAGAGCAGTCGGGTGCTCTTACCCACTGAGCCATCTCACCAGCCCAGGAATCCTATACTTTATCCATGTAAGTGAAACCGATTTTCTTCCCCCATCTTCCCTCCTTTCCAAGTACCTTCTTTAAGGGGCTCAAACCTCAAAGCTGAAGTTTCCCTAAATCCTCAGCACCACATTTAGTATTCCCAAGAGGATTAATCTCTGCCTCCAATCTGCAGGATACACACACACACACACACACACACACACACACACGCACACACACACGCACACACACACAGCACTCAAATCAACATACTGAATATGTTTATTTTATCATCTCAAGTATAGCCTTGTGATATGTGCTGAAATGTCACCAGATTTATTTCTAAAAAGGTCAAAACACTTAGAAAGGAAAATATTTAACCTGTGAATAATCCTTTTAAGCATATATTAAATGCTGCTGTGATCATTAAAACAAAACACTCTGTAATCCCTGATTCTCAGGTCTAGAAAAGGACCTGGAAACCAACTGTACAACCTATCATGTGGTCCCCAGCTATGCAGGTGGGAAAAGTTCTTGGAATCCAGAATATTTCCTCTACACGCAATAGTTAGGTAGCCTTGGGCAAATGACTTAGCCTGCCTAAGCCCCGTTTCCACTGTGGATGGATATAAGGCTATCTACTCAGTAGGGCTACCCAAGAGTTCAACGAAGCAGGGCTTATTAAGAATTAGCCATTTGTTAAAAGTTTAAAAAAAAAAAAAAAAACACCAACAAGCACATGGAAAGGATGTCAAGTGACAAGTGCCGCCATCTTTCCCAGGTTCTAACCACAAGAAAGGGAAACCTTAGCCCCAGTGTACACACACAAGCTGCACAGAATCACAAAGGAGTAAGGGAGTGTGCTTAAAGCCAGTCTGAGATGCAGCAGTGGTTAAGATCTCTTACTGCTCTTCCAGAGGACCTAAGTTCAGTTCCCAGCACCCATATCACAGCTGCTGGTAACTCTAATTCCAGAGGATTCTCTACACTCTTGTCTCAGCAGGCAAGATTATGTGCACATGATATACATAAACTCACAAAGGCAGCCACACACACACACACACACACACACACACACACAAACCAACCAACCAAACAAACAAACAAACAAACAAAAATAAAGCACGTCTTACAGTTCCCAGAAAAGTATCCTAGTTTAAGGCATTTCTTACTCTTGTTTTTTGTTTGTTTTACTTTTTAGAACTTAAAGGTCACAATATACAGAAGTATATTCATGGTAGTCCAAAGTAAATGGGTTTTTTCCCAATACATGGCACACATGACAAATTGATAAGGAAACAAACAAACAAAAAAAAGGCCAAACCTTAAGGCACAAATGTATCAGAATTTAAAGAAAAGCTTCACACTTCTAAACAGAAGTTTAAAGAAGCTGGCAACACAAATAACATCTTCATTAAAATGTCACAAGATCTCTAGGGTCTGGGACTCAGTAGCTCACCTCCTCTAACACGGTTACAGGGCAGAGCTAGAATCTGCGTCCTCAACATAGGGACTCTGCTGCTGGCACCAGGGAATTCTCTCCAGCACAGTCCTTCCAGGCTGAGTCCCCTCCACAGTTTAAATGGAGGTATTGACGAGCTGTGCATAAGCACCCACTGATACACTTTGCAATGAGCATCAGAGAAGCCGAATGTGGTTTTAGGCAAATCACTTAGTCTCTTTAGACCGATAAAAAAGAGTTTTGAGTAGATCAGAATCTACAAAGTGCTGGGAGGCTAACACAAAACCCTGAGGAGGGAAACGGTCTTAAGGCGCACCATCTAGGTGAATCCACAGCCAGAGCCTTCCCTCGCTCCTCCCCTTCCTCTCTCTCCTCTTAGTCTAGTCAAGTCTACGAGTAACCCTCTACTATCTGAACTCTCTGTAGCCTTCCTTTACACTGGTGTTTCTACTCTACATAAGAGCTGCACCATCAAGTTAGTGACGACTGCTTGTGCCTGTTGACTAAAGCTGTACACGCCCTCCTGGGTGAGAAAAGTGCCCCTCTGTATTTCTGCAAGGGGAAAGAGGAACATGAAATGCTTTTTCAAACACAGCCTAGAGAATTTTGTTTGTTTGTTTGCTTGTTTTTACATAAAACATTTCCTTACCCCTGGTCTCTGTGTGCACAGCTTTAAAGTTACATTTTATTTTATAGTTGATGTCATTTAATATTAATCATATTAGAGTTCATTATGACAAATGGCACTGAATCTGATTAACATCAGTAGTTTCCTAGGCACTGTTCTGATGTGGATAGAATTACTCTAAAATACAAAGTAACATCTTCCCAATAGACTGCCTGAGCCAGGACCACACCACGTGTGTGTGTGTGTGTGTGTGTGTGTGTGTGTGTGTGTGTGTGTGTGTGGCTGGACAGCTGCAGCCTCGGGCAAGCAAGGGGTCCGGTGGTGCTGGCTTTGAAACTGACAGTGACTACTTAGACTTTAAAAATCCTTTGGCAGATCAGGCTGAAGACTCAGAGGCAGCTCTATGGATCTGAGTTGACTTTACAGAGCAGAGGCATGTTAACTGACACAAGGCTCCATCCATCTTATGGAAAAATGGGAAAGAAATTAATATGGATCCAAATCTGTCCAACGGTCAGGAAAAATGCTACAGAAAAAGCTCAGTTACATATTGGCTCAGAGCAAGTTCTGAAGCACTCACAATCATCATAGCAGGCAGCAGGAATAAATCACACGCCGTTCTACAGAACAATTAAACATCTTTATCTCGACACACTATGGCCCATTAAACATCATTTAGTTCTTCCCTTTTGCTGATAAAGGGAATAAATTTAGTTTGAATACAGTTTTTCTTACCGTTAAAAAAGGAAGGCATGATCAGAGACTGAGGCAGAGAGAGAGAGAGACCAGACAAGACAAGCGCCAGAAGAGAGAACTGTCTCTCAGAAAGGCATTATCTTCTTAACACAGGCGAGGGGTTGTTTCTGGGCAGCCATGTTGGACAAGCTCTGGCCTCTTGTTCAGTGTGACACACCAAGTCAGAGGCAAGCATCCTTCTGTGGTATTCACTTCCTGCCTGATTAATTTCTCGTTTGTTCCTTCCTCCTTTGCTATAGAAAAAGAAACTAGATTGGTTTTACTTAAGAAGCAATGAGAAAAAAAAAAAAACCACCCAAGTTAAAAAGTTTCTCCTTCCTTCAGGATAGAATATACACTTGATGCAGAGGTGAGTGGATCTCTGTGCCTCTCTCCTGTTAACAGTTCCCACCCCCCAACACCTCTACAAAAATAATTACTCCTGGAACTTGAGATTTTTTTCAAAAGAATTCAATTAGAGAGCACAACCCTCAATTCTGACTATTTCATTTAGCAATATTGAGAAGAGTCACTGAAGAAATAAAAGAAGCCCTTAAGTACGATGAGAATTAACCTAAGTGAGCCTTTCTCATTTGCAGAAAGTTCAAGTGTGTGGGGAGAGAGTCAGGATGCAGGTGAGGTGTGCAGTTGAGTGCATCACAGCAAGCGAGCTTGAGAATGCCAGCAGGGCTTAAACCAAGATAAAGGGTGCACAGACAAGCTGCAGACCCGCAGCTTTCTAGACCTGAATGTTTTGTTCCCTCTCTCCATACTTACAGGGTGACAATCAACTCTGCTAGAAGATATTTGACAAAGGCAGACAGAGACTGAAGGCAGAAGAGGGAGGCAAGTTCTTATTTCTGAGGTAGATGGCAAGGGAGGGAATATAGGATTTCACAGCCTTGGGTCTGGCATAGAGTAGCATAAAATAGCCATACATTTCTCTTGATGCGTCTCAGAAATTCACATTCATTTTTGCAACACATACCATGTAACTTGGCAAATGGCTTCAGGTGAAAGAATGAAAACCGAGATATATTTCAGAACACTTCATTATGAACCGTGCATGTGAGATCCTGACTCTGGCGTACAAGGCCCAGTTACCCTACACTTCGTGACTTACGTGAGCCGGTGGGGCGGGGCGGGGCGGGGCCAGTGGACAGTCATTGGAGGAGATGTTTGCAGGGTGCAGTGGGACCAGAAGTATTACATTTCCTCTGGTGCTTATGATAGCTCCACCCCAATACCAGAAATAGTATTGAGGAGTGCTGGACAGGTGGGTTTTGAGTTCAAAACGTAGTAACCCCAAATCCCCTGAGATCTGAGTTGACGCGAATGAACTGCGTCGCCGCCATGTTAGGCCATGGGCCCAGTTCCTAGAAGTGGATATCCAAGGGTCAAATGACCGAGGTGCTTTTACTTTTCTTGGAGCTGCCTGAAGGAACTCAGGACCTCGTGCCTAAAGCAGGGCCTAGCGCGGGTGCTGTTCAAACAGGACTTACTAGGCAAGAGGCCAGGCAGAGGCAGAGGCTAGCAGCCAGTATCCACGCCTTCTGAAAACCCTTGGGGCCACAGAAAAGATTATCAACTCTAACTTAAATGCTTGGGTGAATCTTTGAGGAAGTCTAACTATAGCTGGCTCTAAAACGAGAACATGGGGCAATGGGGGTGAATTGTCTACGTACTTACAGAGTTATTTTGAAGTTCACTCTGTTAGGCACCCCAGATTCACACATACAGAGAGAGGAAGAGAGGGAGGAGAGAGAGCATGAGACAGAGACACAGGCACAGAGAGAGAGACAAAGAGACCATTCTGTGTGCACGTTTTTCCAAGGCTATTCCGTCTATTAGTGAAGCTCGGTAAGAAGGCAGAAAGTCACTTAGCAGGCAGAAGCTCTCAAGAACTCCAGAGAGTAGGCATACAGGATCTGGGTCATTTCATCTTTAATGAGATTTGCAGACGCCGTCTACACAGGCTATACTTGAGGAGTGTACTATGTAAGATAGAATGCGAACCCAATAATGATCCTCTTTTTTAACCCCCTCCAATAGCTTCTAGTTCACTTATAAACTCCAACACCTTGCCTACACCACAGAGTTCCATAAGATCTCTTTTCCTAGCCCTCTGTCATCCTGGCTGGCGTTGAATTTGCTGTAATCCTGCCTCTGCACTCGGCCCACACAGGGCTGGATTTCAGCTGTGCAACACTACAGCTTGGCTCAAACTGATGCTGATTACCCGCAGCCCTTTCCGTTCCTTAACTGTACCGAGTTCATTTGCATCTTGGGGCTTTGTAGTTATACATCCTCTCACCTGGGCCCTCCTGTCCTGCGTCCTCTCTTTGTTCAGCTGTTGGTAAAAATGCCCTCCAGGTCCACCTCTGCTTTCTCTTTGCAGAATGTGTGCCCTCACTTGATAGTGGACCTGTCTGTGTGCACTCCTCACCACGATTGCAGCTCCATAAGAGCTGAGACCCTGTTTGTCGTGTTCTCTGTTGTCTCCTCAGCATCTAACTCCTATGCCTGGTAGGTGGTCAGCATAGTGGCTTTGAATTTCTTGGAACACAACATTCCTTCCCAAGCTTCCCATAGTGAGCGTCCATTGTCAATTTGACAGACACTAAGAGGCTGGGAAGAGAGGAGCTCAGCTGAAGAATTACCCTGATGAGAATGGCCCGTGGCCATGTCTGTTATGGGATGGTCAGCAGTATTTCATAACTGCTAAGTGAGCTAGCCTGGAACCCTCACATAAACTAGTCTAGCCCCGAAATAGCAGCGATTTTCATGCTGGGCCTTAGCAGTCTGGGCATTGCAGGTCCACCTGAATCCTTGTGCTTCTTCTTCCTCCCTCCCGCTCAGACCCAGAGATGTTCTCAGTGCACTATATCCACAGCCACAGCATCAGCAGTACAGCGGTTCACAGCTGCCCATACTCTTGTGTGCACTTAGATCTCCAGTCCTCTTTTTGCTGATGGCCCACTATGTAATCAGAACCAAGAACCAAGGCCTGGGAAGAGACTGGATGTGACCTGTGAGGATACAGGGGTTGGACCTGCCACACTCATCCTTTGGCCATCCTGGGTATGAAACTAAACATAAGCAGGAATTGGGGTGAAGACAAAGCAAGCACCCAAGCCCTGAGCTGAGGGCTGAGCTTTGCCTGCACGCAACCTTAATCACAGATGTGTTTGCATTTTGGCTAGTACAGACATTGCAAGTGACATAGTAACTGTTACTGGTACTTGAATGTGACCAAGTAACATAGTAACTGGTACTGGAGCTGGAGGCGAGTTTTGAAAGTGACCCTTATATCTGCAATTGGCTGGATTAATGTTGGGGAGAGGCTAGTATGGGTTCTTCAAGGCTAGAAGTTGGTATCCTTACAATGTATGCTAGTTATGATGGGACTTATTAATCTGTGACCGAGACAAGGAGCCTGTTGGTGGCTCACGACTGACAGAAAATACTTCGGATGTTGGGCTATTCTGTTTGGTGCTTCCTGCTAGGTTCACTCCCGACAAAGCAGGGACAGAAGGCAAAACTATACCAGGAACCAAGTCTGGAAGACACTGGAAGTTGATTCGTTGCTGTGTCTGCACAGCCGTTCTGTTACTTGTCTGAAAAAAAGGGGATGGCTGCTTCCACCTGTTGGGCTGCACCTTACCAGCGAGAAGCAGGTTATCCTGGGAGCAGTCTGGATTTGGCAGATTAGATGCCTTTTCCGAGAGTTGGGGGTCCTTTTTGAAACTGTGTCTGGGGTAAACAGTCTACTTGTTAGTCTGGAGTTGTTCAGTGTCCTCCCTCCCATCCCTAGAGTAAGGAGCTCAGAACTGTGAAGAGATTGTTGCTATTGTAGCAACTGGGCTAACTCTACTCTGACTCCAGGAACAGCAAGTAACCAGCAGGCTTCAGGAGTGCTTCCGGGTTCCCTGGCTGCAGTGACAGGTTCGGAGATGAACATGTGACTTCTTCCGAATCAAGGAGAGTCAATGAGAGACATGGGGCCAGTGCTGGCTGTATTGCAGTACATTAGGAACACGGGGAAGGGGTGACTGAGAAGGAAGCTAATTCAGAAAGAGCTAGAAGGAAGCCTGAGACTTAGAGGACACAGGAATCACATGCAATGTGTAGGCTCCCAATTCAAAAAACAAAAACCAAACCAAACCAAACCAACAGCAAGAAAAAAAACTAAACAAAACCACAAAGCGGCTAGAATTTAAATGCTGATTGTCTATTTAATGACATGAAGATAGCCCTGATTTTAGATTCGATGTTATTGTAACTGTTATATTTTACAAAGAATCCTGAGGTTTTAGAGATTTGTACTACAATATTTGTGAATGAAATGGTTTGTCTGGATTAGGGTTAAAGTAATAGAGAATGAAGGCAGGTGGGTCAGGGGCAGGAGAGACCAGGCGGTTCCGAGGCTGGGTTTAAAGGTGAGCCAGGACCGTATGTTAGGGTTGTACCCCACCACACTTGCTTTTCCAAGAAAAACAAGCAAGCGAGAAGCAACAAGGCCTATGGCTCATTGCCGTCTTCACCCACCAGAGGCTGTAGGAGGGGTTTGCTTGATTCACTACCAACCTGCTAGGATGTGGAGTTAGGAAAAGTTAGTTTGTTCATCTCAAAATAATGTCTTGGCTTTTGGATAAAATGGAACACTGAAGTCTTTTCTGTAATAGTCGAGGATGTAGGTAATCCTTTCCAGGAAAGGATTAAAATTACTGAAAGGGATACTAGTGACTGAAATCAGAGACCTTAGTAACTGTGGCAATAGAATAAATAAATAAACAAACAAACAGGCAGACAAATAAATAAATTCCCAACCAGTGAGCTAAGAAACAAGAGCCAAAAAATACTCCAAGAAGCAAAAAGAAACAGGTGAGAAGGTAATGAGACGCCTTACTTACTAACACAGACGGCTCAGGCCTGGTGGGTGGGGCCTGCCTTCTGCATTGTCTACTTCTCTGCTAGGATGACCCTTAACATACACGCTCAATCTACGTCACTCCTGGGACCGTCTTAACTCACCCAGATCCAACTCTGGGCTAGAACTATAAACTCCCAAGAAGACGTCATCATGTTTGAAGCTATTTCTGAAATGCGGGCATTGACTAGGCATTTTTGGGCACGTGGCCAGTGACATCAAGTCTTCTCCTTCCTGGAGTCATAATATTAATAACCTGGAGTCCTGGAGGTGACTCCGCAGCTGGGAGATGCTATGGTAGACAGTTTCGGTTTAGACACTCAAAAGAAATCCATGGGCTCAAAACCTCGGTGGCTTCTCAATGATAGCAAGTGAAGTCTAAGTTCCTCCATGCTGAGCGAGGCTGTGGGGGCCGACCCTCCCCTGCCAGCGTCACCAGGACTTGCTTCTCCTGCCCTTCCTGCCTTCTCTGTGTTCTCCCTCTTCTGAGCCTGCTGAGTTCTCCCCTAAGAGTGCTCCTTTCTTGGCTGTCCACCTCACTCACGGCAGGCATTATTGACACAGTCTGCTTCCCCCGATACAGTGGCCACTATGGCTGAGGGCAGGAACTTTATCTTGTCTATCACTGTCTTCTCAGCTGTTCGGAATAGTAACTGACACATCACAGAGCACCGGGGGACCTCCCAGCTCCAGGTTAGAACATCACTCATCTTATTTCTTTGTAGGAAAAAAAAAATGTTTGTTTTGTTTTGTTTTGTTTTGTAAATGGAAAGCCCATGCCTGTGCCCTTTGAGAGCACCCTCTTGTTTTCAGTAATGTCATTAAACTGTGAAAATTTTCCAGTTGATCACCAACTTCCAGCACAAGTGTCTCCAGGGGAAACCCATACAAAACAGAGAATGGTTTCTTACAGCCCAAGGAGCAAACTACTGGAAAGTCCCCCTCCGCATCCTGCCATGTCTAGTCTCTGCACATATACCAGGAGTTGCTACTGACATGTGGCTAAACACACATTCCTTTTGGTTGCCTATTGATGGTTTGAAGACCGAATAAGGCCCTTATAGCTATTTCTAGGATGAGGATAATGGGCCTCTAGGTTCTTGCCAGCCTTCTCTGTAGCCCAGAGTTACTCCACGCCTTCTCTTGGAGGACAGAGCCATAAAGGCACAGAAAGCCTTCCCTGGAATCCCAGGGCCTAGGGCCTGACATCATGTCTCTAAACGCTGCAGGAGAAGCGCACTGACCCAAGATGCCCCTTGGAGTTCTCTGGTTGCTCGTGAGCCAGGCTTGGCTGGTAATGTCTCCTGAGAGAGGCTGACCCAGCTGCTCTGTGAAGACAGGAAACGGGGGAACATCTGCAGGTCCAATGATGAGTGGCTTTCCTGGGACAGTTTGCATTGTATCATATGAAAGACTATCCCATGCAGCACAGAACTGCCCCCTTCACAAGTTCTACTAGATACTTATGTAGGTGGGAAAAATGCATATAGAGATCTTATACCGGACCTTAACTCCAGTGTATATGTAAATATAAAGTAATTACATATGTTCCTTGACTTACAAGGTTGCAGTTAGATAGACACAACAATGGCGTGACTGCAAATAACAGACACATATTGTGTACCTCAAGAAGTTATAGGAAGGATTTGGGAGTTTTCATCATAAACAAATGATGTTTGAGGAGAGACATGTCTAAATGATTTAAACATTACAGATATCCAGACATCGTTCCATTAATATGTATCTGTTAGAATGTTTTATGTATCAGTTCAAAAATATACTTTAAAGAAGAGTTGTAAATTTACATTTAGTAGATTACATGCAATCAACTAAACATCCCAGCTTAGAAACTAAATCTGCGGTGGCTCGTCGCTTGCTTCCCCTCCCCTTCAGAGGCTATCAGCGGATTCACTGCCCCTGTCCAGCACCGTACCCAGGAGATCGGCAGTCAGAGCATGGTCGATGCTAATGCATGATGCTCTTGCAGCCGAGAAGTTGAAAACCCGGAAGCTGAACTGCCTTAATTCTGGAAACAATGGTTGCACTTCATTGCCTGACTTTCCAGAAATATAAATATTCCATCAGTGAAAAGGGTTGCTTTGTTCAGGTTGTGAGGGAAATGAGAAAGTTGTCAGAATAAAAAAAAAAAGAATCAACGCTAACAACAAGGGTGGGGGAGGGATGCTGGAGAGATGGCTCAGAGGTTAAGAGCCCTGACTGGTCTCCCAGAGGTTCTAAGTTCAATTCCCAGCAACCACATAGTGGCTCACAACCATCTCTAATGGGATCTGATGCCCTCTTCTGATGTGTCTGAAGACAGGGACAGTGTACTCATATACATAAAATAAATTTAGGGGCTGGAGAGATGGCTTAGTGCTTATGAGCACTGACTGCTCTTCCAAAGGTCCTGAGTTCAAATCCCAGCAACCACATGGTGGCTTATAACCATCTGTAATGGGGGTCTGATGCCCTCTCCTGGTGTGTCTGAAGTGTACTTCCATATAATAAATAAATAAATCTTTTTTAAAAAAAATCTTCATAAAATAAATTTTAAAAATAATAAAGCTGGCTGGGCATGGTGGCACACACCTTTAATCCCAGCACTTGGGAGGCAGAGACAGGCCGACCTCTGAGTTCGAGGCCAGCCTGGTCTACAGAGTGAGTTCCAGGACAGCCAGGGCTACACAGAGAAATCCTGTCTCAAAAAAACAAAAAACAAACAAATAATAATAATAATAAAGCTGAGATGTTATAAAGTGATAGTACGAAACCATGTCGCCTGACAGCAACCATTACACGTGGGTTGACCAGAACCACAGCATGCACAGGGGTCACAGCAACCCTGCAGAAAAAGGTCTTCTCCAAGGGCATCTGCCCAGTAACTTTCAGCCTCAACTGAAGCTACTCTTGCTATCAACCACAGTGGCCAGAATATTGTTTCAAAATATCTGATATTGATCCTCACTTTTGGCTTTGAAGGCTCTGCCTTCAAAACCCTTTGACCACACCCACAGTTCACTATCACAACCTCCCCCTTCAGTGGTCTGTTATTCCCAAATAAATAGCAGTTATTGTTCTGAGACTCTGTCCTTGTTAAAAAAAAAAAAGTTTGGTGAGATTTTTATCAAAAGCTTGTCACCACTTTTAGCAAACAGTGTGCCCAAGGCCGCTGATGACCAGTCTCTAAAGTCTCTAGCTAGAGTTCATTACAGCGGTCGCTGTAATCCACAGAGAATCCACACACAGATGCAGAGGCCTGACCACTGGCTCTGTGTGTTGTGCCTCCTCCCCCACCCAAGATGATGTACTTGATCACGTCCAAACTCAAGTTAGCCAGGTAGTAGTGGAGCAGGCCTTTAATCCTAGCACTCGGGAGGCAGCGGGCAGGTCTCTGAGGTCAAGGCAAGTCTGGTCTACAGAGTGAGTTCCAGGAACAAAGGGGTTGCCACCCACAAGTTGAGAAACATACCTTAGATGTTCCTTCCTCTTTAAGCACTGTTTAATTTATCTGTTTGTTTGTTTGTTTGTTTGTTTGTTTGTTTGTTTGTTTGTTTGGGGTGTGTGTGTGTGTGTGTGTGTAGGTCAGACAACAACTTGCAGAAATTGTTCTTTGCTTCCACCATGTGGTCCCAGGGATCAAACTCAGGTTATCAATTTGATGGCAAGTGCCTTTACTGGCTAAGCCATCTAGCCAACACCCTCACACACAAATAAAAAGCAGTGGGACTTGGGAGATGGCTCCGAGGTTAAGGACACGTGCTCTTGCAGAGGACCAGAGTTTGGTAACATTGTGCTCATGTGCATGAGCGGGGGTTGGGGGACGTACACGCGAGTGCGCGCGCGCGCACACACACACACACACACACACACACACACGGGGCAGTGACAATATCATGTCACAGGACATTCAGTACTTCTGTTCCTACAAACCAAGAGCATCATGTGTTTAGCTAGAAGAGAAAGCAGAAGGACTCCAAGTCCAAGCAGGGTCAGGGCAAAAGGAAAAGACAAGGAGAGCCAGGGCCTCAAACTTAGAGAGGCTTATCTAGAAGGGGAAGCTTTGGTGACCAAGAGACGCATGGGACTGGGTCAAGTTGTGGGCAGAGGTGGAAGTGATGTTGGCATAGTCTGTCACACCGGCTTTGACAACCATCTGTGCGCTGTCAGGATATAAGTGCCACACAGAAGCCAAGAGTAGGGCCCAGGTGGAGTTCTGTCAGTTGTTTCATTTTATTTTGGTTTGTCTGTCTGTCTGGTTTTTTATTGTGTTGTGGTGGGAATAAGACAGGAAGAGAGTGTTTAAATTGTTTTTTTTTTCCTTCTCTTCTGCATGCTGCCATATCTTCCTGGAGGTAGCCTAGGGAATACGATCCATGTGGTTTTTATACTGCTTGGTATTTTGTTATCCTCAAAGCTGTCAATATTTAATTGTAGCCATGGAGCTCCTTTGTACACAAGCCACCAAATGGTCACCCTGTTGGAATGGACCTGAGACACAGAAAATGGTCCAAGACTTGGGCTGGACAGCTTCTGGGGTGCAGAGGAAAGAGTCATTTGGTCAATAACAGGGTGGGTGACCCTGCCAAAAATGGTAGAGTTGATCACCTTGGTTGCATCTTTTCTGATCTTTGCACACACATTAGGAAGCAGGAAGCATCTTCTAGTGTCTCTTTGGTAGCCTGACAGGATACTGACTCCACTGCAGACAAGCTGGGAGGGAGGGTTTTTTTTTTGTTTTTTTTTTTTTTTTCAAGTTTCCCCAGTCAGTCATTTGGAGAACTCAGAGCAGCCGGAGGGGAAGGGAGGTTCTTGGAGGGAATCTGGGGTCATCTGGGTAGAACAAACTCTCATTTGGCAGGCCACAGAGAAAAGCAAAATGTGCTAAGAAGCAGGAGAAGAGAGACTCAGGGACCCTGTGCAGGGGAGCAGAGTGTGAACTCTCTCTCCCCTAGGCGGTGACAGTGACGGTGCTGAGGAGTGATGTTGCCAGCTGCTTCCCTTCCGTAGCAGCAAGAGTTGCTCACCACTGGAAGCAGAGGCTCTCCTGCTCACCTCACCCAGTGCCCACCGTCAACAAGTGCCCTCACCATCTTCAGAGAAGATTTCCCTAAGTGAACGGACTAGCCTGGCCTCAGACATCACTTCCAGTTTTCAAGAAAAGTCAGGGTAATCTTAGTTAAAAGGGGAAATAAAAGCAAAGGGGATCTTCCTTTCTTTCTATCTCTCTTACTCTCTCTCTCTCTCTCTCTTTTTTTTTTTTTGTTTTTGTTTTTGAGACAGGATTTTCCTGTAAAGCCCTGGCTGTTGAACAGTCCTTTCACAAATCAGATATTTACATCAAGATTCACAAGAGTAGCAAAATTACAGTTATGAAAGAGCAATTAAAAAAAAAAACCCTTTAAGGTTGAGGGTTGCTACAACATGAGGAACTGTATCAGAGGGTGGAAGCATCAGGAAGGCTGAGAAGCACACAGCTAGGGAGGTAGTAGCTCAGTCAGTTAAGAGCTTACCTTCCAATTATGAGGACCAGTGCTCTATTTCCAGACCCACGTTAAAAAAAAAGAAAAAAAGAAAAAACCTAAAAAAACAAAAACAAAAACCCCTGGCCACCATGGTGACGCATGCAACCGCAGCATAAGGATGTGAGGATTTAAAGAAAGATGATTGCGGCTGGCTTGCTGGGGTTCACCTATTGGTCGGCCTAGGCTACTTGTTGAGCTCTGCCAGTGACAGCTGCTGACAGAATGTGGACAGTTCCAGAGGATACCTTTATATAGTATAAGAACTAAAATAGAAAATACTAATAGTCTGTGTTTCTTTTAAGGGTTTTGATACCTCAGACTTTTAGCTGACATCCCTGTGACCATTACGTTTGTTTTCAATATCTTATTTATATTAATCTTTGTCAATTTATTAGGTAAAAACTGCACACATGGGCACCATTAATTTTAATTCTGATTATCAGTGAGACTGACGATGTCTGGCATTTGTCCACTTCTCATTACATCTTTTTTAATTATTATTATTAAATGTTATTTGATTTTTTTTTAATTCCAGAGTCAACCTTTTATTTACCCAAAGCGTCATGCGTTATATTTTTCCCTCAGTGGTGGGGATCAATTCCAGGGCCTCGCGTGTACCAGACAAGCACTCTCATACTAAGCTTCATGATTTTTTTTTTTTTTCAAAAACAAAATGGAACATTTACCCACTGGGCCTGGTGGGCAGTGGCTATTCTCGGGAGCTTATAAATTAGACCACCTTGATTTTGCAAGTGTGGTTAAATTTTACTGTGACAACTGTGGGAATGGTCTCTGTGCCAGGCTGGAAGGAGGACACAAGGTGTCTAAGCACATGGCCCCACAGCAATGCAGGAACACCTGGAAACTTGTGTTATATCCCTAAAACAATGAGGAATAATCGGTCTAAGCTTCCTTTATCTTCACTGGCTTCGTCTGCCATTATGAAACGATTTAGGAAAAAGGAAAATCAATTTTGATTTTTTTTTTTTTTTGCAGGACTTCAGAGCTGTCAAACAAAGTCTGTTTGAGTACAGGTTGTCCAAAGCAACTCTAATGATCTGTGACAGTGACCTCTTACAGCTTCCTCTTTATCTAGTTCTGACCAAGTCACAACCTGAGATGAGGGTGGGTGGTCTTTGCTTTTCACAGTCCACCCTACTGGACTGAAATGTTTGATATGTCTAAATCAGACCCGCAGATTCCCCGGTGCAGCATGCACGGCACACATTACACATCAGCATTAGGCTCCAGTAGTTATCACATCGTTAGTGGCCTGAGCTTCCCGGGTAGTGCTGCTTGGTGAGGAAGAAACCTGAGTAGGCGGGGGCAGAGAGTGAGGCTGCGAGATGAGGAGGGTAAAAGGGCATCAGAGGGATGCAAGGCAATGGAGAATTTGATTTGTGTGGTACTTGAAAAGCACTAAGTACTGGTCACCTCAGTCAATTCATACCCAGTTCCCAAATACCCCTTAGCCCCACTTCAGATATCTTCCATCCATCCATCCAATCTGTGCCAGCCCAAATTCCCATCCACTAGCACAGAGGTGTGCTCAACAAACCTAGACAGACGCTTCCTACAGGTTGAGCCAAATTAGACACATGCTCACCGCCTTGTATGCCACCTGAAGAGAGTTGCTGCCAACCAATAGGAAAGTTACAGTCCAGGAGAAAAAAGGGGGCCACCTGTCCCAGAATCCTACATTACAATGGCCATGGCCTTTCTTGGACTTGCTAAGATGACCAATGGCTCTTCACGGTGGTCTCGTCCCACCTGTATAGTCCAGAGCAGTGGTTCTCAACCTGTGGGTTATGACCACACTGAGGGAAGAACAACCCTTCACCTAAGACCATCCTGCTTACCAGGTGTTTACATTATGAATCATAACTACCAAAATTACAGTTATGATGCAGCAACAAAAATAATTTTATGGTTGGAAGTCACCATAACACAAGGAGCTGTATTAAAGGGTTGCAGCATTAGGAAGGTGGAGCCACTGGCCTAGAGGCAAAAAGGTAAACAAAGGAACAATAATTGTGGATGTTTCCAGCGGTAACAAATAACAAACAGAACATAGGCCTAAGCAAGGGCCTGGTCTCTCTGAGCTAGTGGGAAGCGAAGCCACCAGCCTAGCAATCTGCCCAAATTCAGCCATTGCCAGGTGATGGCACCCTGACTGGGGAGACACCAGTGACAGGAGCTGAATAAAGCTGTGGTAAAATGTGACGCCCCTCGCTGGCAGGGTGCTCGTGGAGAGCCGTGTGGAGATCAGGGTGAAATCCTACTCTGTTCACAGGACCTCCTCCATATCCACACTTACTCTTCCCTGAGGCCTCATACCTTGAGGAGCCTCCCTTGTTTTCCTCATCCTTGACACAGGCTCTCTCTATTAGCCCATGGTGATCTTCCTCACCCCTTTGATTACAAGGTCTTACTATTAGCCATGAGAGCGCTCCTCCCCTCCTTGATATAAAGTCTTGCTTTGGACCCGTGCTAATAAGATGAGTAACAGCCCTTGTACTCCTGGCAATCCTCTGGCCTCAGCTTCACAGGGGTTGGGATCACATGATGGACTTCCATAGTCTGCCCTCTATTTTCCAGTACTGGGTATCAAACTCATCCTCCGTGGTCTAGGTAAGCACTCTGTCCTAGACGTGGAGGCTCAGTTCCGAAACTCCTCCTCTACTGTGGGCACAAAGGCTGAGGGCAAGCTCCCTCCCACTGCTTCCTCTATCCCACTATTTTGAAAACGTAGATGACGATTTCTCAGAGATGCTGAGAGATAAACAAGGCTGCAGCATGAACAACGACTCAGGCAACGGAGACCAGTGGCTCTCTCAGGCCCGGAGCTACTCCGGCCACTACCTGCACCATGTCTGAAAACAGCCTTAGACAATGTTAACATCATAACACTCCATTCAAACATGCTCCAAGACGATTTTTAAAAAGAGCGCACAGTTATTTGTTGAGAAGCAAATGATATCTGGTATCACTTTGCTGGAACCAAGTGTTTGTAAACAAAGGACACTCTAAAAAAAAAAAGCCCATGGAAAACCCTACTCAGCACCAATTTTCTAGTAAGGCCAATTTCTCTGCCTCTTTTGGTTTTTTTAAAGATTTATTTATTATTATAAATAAGTACACTGTTGCTGTCTTCAGACCCACCAGAAGAGGGCGCCAGATCTCATTACCGATGGTTGTGAGCCACCGTGTGGTTGCTGGGATTTGAACTCAGGGCCTTTGGAAGAGCAGTCGGTGCTCTTACTGGCTGAGCCATCTCGCCAGCCCCCTCCTCTGCCTCTTATATAGAAGAAGCTTTTGAAAAGAATCAATTTTAGCACGTGAATCCGATACGATTACCATCACTACAGAAGTTCGGGCTGATACATTTTAAGCTTCTAGCTCTGTTTTCCTTTGTAAAAAGCATAAATACATTTGAAGTTTAGAATTTACTCATACGATATTTTATAGCGTTACTCTCTTCACGGCAAAAGCAGTTAACAAACTTATGGGAAAGAATGTGTAGTTGGCATACTAACATTTAAAAGTATTATGGTCTTTAACTGTTCAAAAATATTTTAAAGAATAATAAAAGGAAAGCTAAGGATGGCCTTACTCAAACTTCTGTCTCTCTCTGTCTCTCTTTGTCTCTCTCTCTCTCTGTCTCTCTCTCTCTCTCTCTCTCTCTCTGTGTGTGTGTGTGTGTGTGTGTGTCTCACTCTGCAACCCATGATCCCATGATGTCCTCAAACTCAGTCATCCTCCTGCCTCTGCCTCCCCCATGCAAGGAGTTACCATGCCTACTTTCAATTTCTACAGTATATCAGGACCAGAGAATCTGGGAGCATCATATTCTAAAGCGCGGTGTGAATTTCTCAGATCAGGCAGATGTCAAGCAGAACACGACCCCATCTAAACCTCTGCATGTCATCATCAGGGCCGACGCCTCAGTAGCAACATGAAGCATTTCCTGGAGACCCCAGCCATATTACTGCCAAAAATCATTTTCATGAACTCACCCTCAAACATGAAACACAGGGTAGGGCTGCTCTGCTGTCCCTCGGTGACCACTGTACCGAGCTGGCAGGAATCTCTCCCTGTACAAAACTCTTTCCAAGCAATGACTTGGGAGGAAGTGGTATACTGATACCATGGTAGGGGGAAAAGTCCTCAAATACAAAGATAGCTCAAAAGTCTCTGTGGATGGCTTAATGGAAATAAACAACTCAGTTAGTTCCAGTTCAAAATAAACCCAAGAGTCCAGTTTACTTTGGCCATAGCTGCATACGTGTAGAAAGCTGAAGGTCCCACTTATGCAGTAATTTTGTTGTGTGCTAAAGGAATGAATAGCCAAGGCTGTCCACCCTGAGGTCAGGATGCAATAAAAGCTACATCTGCCCAGTGTGGCTGCAGAAACAGAATCACACGAGTCTGAGAGGGTTTCCCATCTTAAGAGAGAGGTGGGCTCCCGGCCATTTTGCTCTCCAGGAGCTAGAGCAAGTTTGACACATTTTCCTCGGGCTGCTCCTCACTGGTAGCCCATTCTGAGTCCACAACAGTCTCCTGCTGCTGAGACCCGCCCATGGAGACTTCTTGCAAGGGTACTTTCCCTGCAGAACTAAGAGAGGAGAGGGAACCCTGAGAAGCCATGGTCTAACCGCCGTTTTGAAAATTGCCAGTACTGAATTTTCATTTTTGCTCATTTAAAAACAGTCTGTAGCTGGACCTTGTGGTACCTGCCTTTAATTCCTGGGGGGCAAAGCAGGCAGGGCTCTTGAGTTTGGGGGCTGCCTGCTTTATACAGTCAGTACCAGGCCAGCCAGGGCTATGTACTGTGACCCTGACAACAATGACAACAACAGTAATAGAGACTAGTGTTTTACTTGGTTTTGGGAAGCAGCGTTTTTCTGTTAGAGCAGTTGTTTTTTCTAAGCAGAGGGGTGTCACCCAGCAAAATTTCAAAAAGCATTTGATGTTTATTTCACATAAACTTTTACTTGGGATGGACCTCGTCAGCCACTTTTTAAATCTTGCTTTTAATCTCGGTTTTATGCTGTTTTTTTGAAGTATTTAACCAGATAGGATTAAGGGTACACAAATAATTCCTCATTTTTGGTCATACAAGAAAACTGACCTCATGCCTGAAGGAGCATTCTTTTCCCTTTGTCCCTTGGGGATGGGAGGGGAAAACAGAAAGAGTGACTAAGTTTAATATTTTGTGTCATCAACTTCTAGCAGGTTGGTGAGGTTCACTCAGGGCCCAGATCATATGTTAGAGCAATTGGACAGTTAAACAGCAGTTTGCCTCTTCAGGGATCGGCTATGACACTGAAGCTGGGCTACCTGCTCATGGTGGACTCGGGAGGCCTGTTAAAAGCCTTACACCTTCTGCCATTTGTCTTTCTAGGTGGCTCGCCACTCGGCCAGCCTCTGCAGCCGATCAAACCCAGCAGAACCTTCTAGAGTGCCCTGGAAAGAACACTTAAGGGCTAGAGCGAACCTGTGTTCAGTGTTTCCATGCTAGTCTCTGGCCAGGGGAAACACCGAATCAGAGGCATCTGGGAAAGACAGATGGCCCAGAGGAACAAAGACCTCTCCAAGCCAGAAAGCACCAGCCCGCCTACGTGCCCACCTGCCTGTCCTCAGCTGCATGCAGACACCGAGCCAGTGGCACCAGGGGCATGGTAGCTTAGGTCAGACACAGCCTGCAGACCAGTGTGGTCTAACTCCCCAAAGAATAGATTCTTATCACGTCGGAGCACAGAGTAGTGGAAATGCGTGGTTCTTTAGCAATGCCAGAAAACAGAGACATGTGGTCTGTGGGGAGCTCTACATGCAGTGTTACCATCCTTCCACAGAGCTTTCACACAGGTCTCTCTCAGTTCCAGAAGGGCATGAGAACGCTCACATCTCTCCGTGTGGTGTGCACACCATGTTTTTCTTGGCTGGTCTGTGAACAGGCCTAAGAGAGGGGTGGGGCTGCAAGGTGAACAGTTCAGAGGTAGAAAGGGTATGGCCTATAAAGGCCAAGTTCAGCCAACGTCTTTGAGGTTTTCTTTCATTTCCACAGTTCTGAGTCACATAGCTTCCTCTTTGGACTTTAACAATAATTAACGAGTCTTAGAAAATGAATCAGTATTCATTGGAAAATGCTAAATGTCATCTTGTTCCTTATCCATGGTTTTATGTCCCTTAGAAATGTTTTTCATGGTCTCCAAGACTATTCAGAATTGAAGTTCTGTATTCGTAAGTGCCTCTGTGCGGTGTCTCCATTTCCCTGTGAGAGCAACGCCAGCCCTAGCCCACTGGAAAAGAGCTGACCCCTGGACCAGGGAGATGTACACGCAGGATGCAGCTCACACTGTGAACTGCTCTGGCCTGGAAGGATGGAAGAAGGAAGCCCTAGACACCGCCAGTCCGTCCTAGTCTCAGAAGAAGGAACTGGGAAGCATGGAGTCCAGGCACAGACAGAGGAGAGGCCAGCATCTGTTTTATAGGGATGTAGGCATCTGAGCCTTCAACAATCCTTATGATATGAATACCAAGAACGATAACTAACAGTTACTGAACTCTTGCTACGTGATAAGGAGTGTTCTAGGTGCTTTTAAGTGTCATCAACTCCTATCTCACCACATGCTGGTGGTGTTTATGATGATGACTGTGGTAGTGTTGCTGGTGGTGATGGTGCCGGTGGTGATGGTGATGATGATGGTGGTGGAGGTGCTGTGATATGATGATGGGGGATGATGATGATAATAATGATGGAGTAGTAGCACAGACAAGGCAAACAACATAGCAAGAATCTGATCTTACATGATCTGTCTCAGGAGCCCATGCTTCAACATGGTAAGCACCTCCCTTGGTACTGGTCCTGGATTCCCTGCCTCCTTTATTGCCTATCCTTACAAGGAAATCCCTCAATAAAAAAGTCTGACTTAGGAAATGGTGCAGGCTCTGTTGGAGGCCTTCCTTCCTGGGATGCGGGGTTCGTGTGAGCTTAAGGGGTGGCCCAGTGTCCTACTAAAGCTGGCTGGATTTGTCCTGAAAGAGGGCACTGCTGAAGATGGTCCCATGGGCATTTATGGGTCCTGGCAAGGTGTCACCTGAGGTGAGGCACACAGACGCCTCTTTCTTCACTAGCCTATTGTGCTCGATCCTAGATTCCCACTGCCCCCAAACAGTCACTGCCAGGTGTCTGTGGCCCTTACAAGTCAGTGTTACCAGACACCAGGCACCAGGTCCTCCATCTTTCTACATCTACAGCACTCAAAATAGTGCCTTTGACAAGCATTTCGTGTGTGCCTTTTTTCTTTCTTAAAATATGAGAATAGCATCCATCAACTCTGGAAATCGGTGACACAATTAATTTTTTAAAGATTTTACAGTAGTGATAGGAAGCAATGAACATTGATAACCTTTTTTTTTTTTTTTTTTTTGAGACAGGGTCTCACGAAGCTGTCTAGCCCAGGCAGGCCTTAAACTCCTGCTTCTACCTCCCCAGTGCTGTGATTATTGGCATTAGCCATTACACCCACTCACCCACCGACAACTATGGAAAGCATTTTCCTCTAGTTTTACATATGCCTCAAATATTTTAAAGTTAGAATTATTCATGTATGTGGTTTGGAATTATCTCTTAACACAAAACCTTCCTAGGTTTTATTTTTTAAAAAATATTTAGTTTTATTTTGTGTGTGTGTGTGTATGGGCTTTTTGCCTTGAATGTTATATATGTACACCACACGCATACAGTACTCACAGAGGCCAGAAGGGGGAGTTAGTGCACTTGTGGGCAGTTGTGAGCTGTCAAGTAGGTTCTAGGAATCCAAGCTGGGGTCTCTGCAAGAGCAGCCCGTGCTCTTAACTGTGGAGCCATCTCTCCAGCCCAACTTTTCTTACTCTTTCATACTACTTAGATGCTCTTTGAAACTGTGAGTTTTAAAATAACAGGAGCGTTTTTACTTAACATCCTCCTGCCATTAATCGCTTAGTTCTACTTTGCTTTTATAACTATGCTGGCACTAATATGCTTATAGAGTCTGCGTATGGAGACACACTTTTAAGCCCAGCACTCAGGAGGCAGAGGCAGGAGGACTGCTGTGAGTTTGAAGCTAGCCTGATCTACAGAACAAGTTCCAGGTGTAAAAAAATAATGCCTATATCCAAACTTGTGCCCAGCTAGTATTTTGCTATAGAATCAATGGTAGACACGGAGGCGCCAGATCAGAGGTTGAACAGTTTAAACTTGCTTGAGTGCAGACTACCCACTGGGAGTGCTTACACTCCCTCCCTCCCTCCCTCCGGCCGAATAACATGAATGCTCCACTTGCCACTATATCATGGTTAAAACAAAAGACTACATTTTTGGGAAATATTTACCCTAATTGATTTCCTCAAAGGGTCAGAATAGTGACCCACACATTTTAATTCCATGTACATATATAATATGCCAGAAGGAGGGTTTACCCATTATTAAGAACAAACCCATTATAACTGGAAATTTCCAACTTCAGGACCCCACAAGCCCAACACGCTATGGCATTTCAGAATGGAAACTGCATTAGAAGCCATCGAGCCAATCAACTATCTTATGTATGAACAGAGTAAACAAACTCAGAGAGATTCAGTGGCCCGGCCAATGTACCAAAACTGGAGCAGGAGTGTAGGTTCAGGCACCAAGAGTCCAGGTTGGCACTTCAACCTAATGGAAGGAGCAGCTCAGTGTTAGCGAGATAAGAAGAAAGACGATACAGATGTATTTGCAAAACAAGTTATGCTCTAAATTCTATTTTGTCTTCAAGTATGAAATCAGAAAGAATTCTTTTATAGGAAAAAGCAAATGTTAACATCTTAAATTATACTCTATTGAATTTACAAGTTTCTTTTCTTTGCACCATTGACATAGTCAGCATGTATCCACTGGACTCTCATCCAACCTGCAGTTAACTAACTGTCTACAACGGCAAGTTCCTGTGCAAGTACTGAGGTAGAAGGAGAGGAGAGTACCACAGTGAGGAGTGAGGTACTCCCTCTGGAGAGAGGTGGGGAGGAAGGCGCATGAGCCATAATCATAACATGTCTGACTGGGTTATGATGGTCATGCAGAGTATACCATAGATGCTACCGAGCAACTGAGAGGGGCAGCTTCCTGGAGGAACTGTGCCTACACTTAGAGGAAGCCGGGGTAGAAGGAGAAGGGCATTGATGAAGTGCTGTCAGATATGGCTAGCAACAGCCCTGGGGAGAAACCTATGTGCAAGGTGAAGCTGGAGAGGTGTCCGGGGCCAGGCAGTGCTCAGGAATCCGTACCTTTGTGTAGCCTGTTGAGGAATCCGTGGAAACTACTGAAGCCTCTCACCAGCTCCTCAATGGACCATTTCATAGTATTCAGACATGTATAGTCTCTGGATAATTTCCCAGCTTCAGACACTTACAATTAACTACACAGTTCTGAGACACTTCCACACTACCAAAATAACAGAGCTGTGAGTTACACAATGACATTGCAGTCAGGGATGAGACCTCAGAGATGATGATGGTCCTGTTGGATCCTGCTTAGCGCAGTTGCCTTTTGTATAAGTGCACTCTGTGATGTCAGCACAATGATGACATCACCCACAATGCATTTCCAAGACCATGTCATCCTCTATAAGAAGTTATATATACAGGCTGGAGAGATGGCTCAGCGGTATGAGCACTGGCTGCTCTTCCAGAGGTCCTGAGTTCAATTCCCAGCAACCCCATGGTGGCTCATAGACATCTGTAATGGGATCCAGTTTTTTTATCTTTTTATTTTTCATCTAATCTAAAGAAATCTTAGTACATATTTGGGCGCTATCCTAATAAAATGTAAAACTACATCCATGATTTTGTTTGTTTTGTTTGAGACAGGGTCTTGCATAGAAAAGTTCGATCCTCCTGTCCCCACCTCCTGGGCTACAGGGGATGACATGTTTGCATGGGCCACCACTCCCAGCCTTGAATTTCATATGGTACAATGTTTTTCTCCCTAAGGAATATTTTAATTAATAATTGTTTAAATAAAGAATTGCTTATCCATAGTTCTCAAAACCATCTTCTAAACCACCAACAGGAAAATGGAGGCACGCAGCGCTGGGGAGGGAAGTGCGGACGCCATCTTTACAGTAGGAGAGTCCGGAGGGGAGGGGCACATGCCCTCCCCCATGCCTCTACCCTCCCACGTCAAGCCGTGACACTGTTACCCATTGCTTGTTATTCAGACTGGTCAGCACTCGCTCCCAGCAGCTGTTAGACAGCTCAGCTGTGAGCTCTACCTGCAAGGGTGCAACCACCTTCCTATTCATCTTCCAGAGTTTTCGGAGCTGATTAAGTTTGGAGATTCGGCTTCTATCTATAACTCCCATATGGCAGAAACAGCTGTAATATCTGCCAATGCCCTCCTAATACTTCTTGTTAGCTTAGTTATTTTTCTTCTGTTAAAGATTAATGTACTTATTTTATGTATATGAGTACACTGTTATTGTCTTTAGACACACCAGAAGAGGGCACCAGATCCCATTAGAGATGGTTGTGAGCCACCATGTGGTTGCTAGGAATCGGATTTCTGGAAGAGCAGTCAGTGCTCCTAACCACTGAGTCATTTCTCCAGCCCTAGCTGGATTTTTAAAAAATTTGGTTTATCCATAAGCCCTGAAGACCTTAATAACTGAGAAATTTCAATGAGGGAGTTTCATGGTATCAAACCGGCTTAAAACAAATTAGTTATACATTAGAGTATGTGTTTCCTTGTGTGTTGAATAGCAAGATCTAGTGGATAGGCCATTATGTTCTTCAAAGTGGAAATGGGCATAAACAATATATAGAGATGTCTGCAATTTTAATATGCACCAATTAATCTACTGTTGTGTAATCAATTACCCCAGAATCTCACAAGCACTTAAACCAAGGCTATTACATTATATCACAGAACCCATGGGGCAGAGATCTTCTCACACAGCCTAGCTATATTGCCTCTGACTGTCTATCACAGGACTGCAGCCAAGGTTTCAGTCAGGGCTGTAATCTCACTAGAAGGCTTGACTAAGGGAGAAACTGCTTCAGAGCTTACTCATGCTTCAGTCTCCACCCTCCCCAGCCCAACCCCCTCTTCCCCACCTTCCCCCAGCTGTTGGCAAAATGCCTCCCTTGGCTCCGTAGCATTTAGTTCTCTATAGGATAGTTGCTCATGACACTGTGGTTGGCTTTCTTCAGAGAACAAGACAGTGAAGATGGAAGCGGAAGTCTCTGCAACCTGATCTCAGAAGGGCATCCCTTCCTCTCTGTATACTTCCTTCACCAAAGTGAATCATTAAATCTGCTCCACAGGCAGGGCAGCTCACCAACAAACGCTTGTCATATCGCTGACTGTGGGTCTGAAGGAAGGGTTGTATAGAAGAACTTGAATTTCAAGGGACCTGGATCACTGGACACTGTCTTGTAAGTCACCTGCTACCTGGTGACATACAGCATCTACAATTTTCTGCACAAGATGTCACAAGGGTCCCTAATTCTACCTCACTTTGCTGGCTACATTCACAATGCAAGGAAATGCAAAACTCCTAGGGGCTAGTAAAGACAGAGAAGGGAAGCTTCCTCCTTAGTTACCTGCATTTCTATTTTATGTGTATGAGTGTGGTGCCTGCATGTATGTTTGTGCATCACATGCATGCCTGGTGTTCATGGACGAAGGCACGGAATCCCCTGAAACTGGAGTTACAGACAATTGAGAGCCACATGGGTGCCGGGAATCAAACCCAGGTCCTCCGCAAGTTAAGTGCCCTTAGCCACTGAGCCATCTCACCAGCCCCAGAAGCACCATTTCTCTCTCCAGTTTATAGACTTCAGGTAGAATGCCTCTTCGTATGAAGTAAACAGTCTATCTTACACCATCTAAAAGCCAGTTGGGTGCTTTGGGGGATGGGCACAAAGATTCTCTTTTAAAGCGTGGGTTTGTGGTCCACTCAGAAATATATCCAACTCTGAAGACCTCCCTTGCCAAAGGCAAATGTTTGGCCTCGGTGAGTAACTCCGGGAGTTCAGTTTTAGGGACTCTTTACCTACTCTGGACTTCAGCAATCTGCGTTAGCAAACAAGCCCTGGTTTGAAGCAATAGCCACCTTCCTAATGCAAAGTAGAAAACAAGAACAGGGGAAGAGCTGGGTGGTGGTGGCACATGCCTTTAATCCCAGCACTTGGGAGGCAGAGGCAGGCAGATTTTTAAGTTCGAGGCCAGCCTGGTCTACAGAGTGAGTTCCAGGACAGCCAGGGCTACACAGAGAAACCCTGTCTCAAAAAAACAAAACAAAACAAACAAACAAACAAAAAAGGAACAGGGGGAGATAAATGTTTTCCTGCAGGATTCTTCTCTTTTAAAAGCTGGGGCCACTGAAAACAGGACCAAAATCCTCCCTGGAGGAGGGTGGCGCTTTACCTCTGTTTCTTTCATAGTCACGACCCCTGTAGCCACACTGCCAGCAAGTATGGAATAGCCTGGGCTACTGTGGAAGAGGCTGAGCCACAGAACCAGTCAACTCCCCAACACACGCTTGCAGGTTTCAATTCTGCCATCCCGGACCTCAGTGGAAATCTCTTGTCACTTGCTCACAGGAATGCTTTGTTCTCATTTTCTCAGGGTAGGACAGAGGCCACATATAACATGTTTCATAACTGGACTCTGTCAAGTGCTAGAACTCGGTCCCAGAGCAGTGCCTGGCACTGTCTTTTCAGCTGTGGAATTACAGAAGTCTTGGGGACTCTGTTGTTCGCTGAGGCAACAGAAGCTGCAAACAATTCACTAACTGGTTTTTGAAGCATCCCGATTGTTTGATAACCAGCATTTCTGCGTCGGGACAAACAAATACCAACTATGGAGAGTACTGCTTGGAAACGTCCCCTTGGGAGGATGTTGCTTATTGGAGCTGACCTCCATCCCTGCAGCACTCTGGCCTGCGTGGAGAGGACAGAACCCAGCTTTCTTCCCAGTTCCTGTGCTGCGGCCACAGCCTCTGGGTCCTGGATTACTTCTAAGGCCTGCAGAACATTTCACTCATATCTCCCTGGGGCATCTGCCTGACAGTATCCCCGAGTCCAGTTATATCTGGGCATACAGACTGGGACACTGCTGCTGGCTAACGGCTTTTGTGTGGGAGAGTTCAAGTGTTCTGTGGGTCTGCCTGATCAGCATGATTTTAACTCACAGGTAACATCGCTCCCAAGGTGCCCATCACTGTATGGGGCAGAGGCCGAGGAAACATGTTATTCATGGATCTGTGGATTGTCCCACCTAAGAGCAACTACTTGAAATGGGTGGGTTCCATTATGTTAGGTTTACTGTGAAAACCATTCTGCAGTGCTGCTGGCTGCTCGTGCTTTTTGAACTACTAAAATGCTCCAGTTTGTTTTACTTCATGCTTCTGGGAAGTGGATGCAGGGAGCTCTGAACACACACAGACCTGTGGAATTCAGTCAAGTCACTTCCTCCCTGAGGAATTCTCATCAGAGTAAACAAGACTCATGCGGCACCTGCCTCTGATGCAGGTTGAAGATCCAATGGAGATAATTTACAGACAGACGTGACAAATGGGCTCTTGGTATCTGAGAGCAGCAGTAGAACTTAATCTGTTTCCGTGAAGAAGAAATGCCAGCCAGTATCATAATGCAATATTTACATAAACATAAAGGTTGAGGCTGTCTGACCTGTCTTGCTAACGTTTCCATGTCAGCAAAGGCAGGCTGGACTTGATCAGCCATTGATTTTGCCAATGTTGTTAAGACACAGACTTTTGATCCTTAAAACAAATATTATAGAATCCATTGGTGATTAAGGAGTTAAAGGCAAGGCTTGAGACAAGAAACATGCCTTTTCCCCACTTACCCCCAAGAGCTCCGTCTCTCTGAGCAGACATCAGAAATCACAGGCTCCACAAGACGCAACACCAGCCCTGCCCCACCTCCTCTACAAGTGCTTCATGGGTCACAGGGTAATTTGGGAGTGACACTGGACCGCTGAGACCACTGAGAAAGAGCAGTCTGTGTCTTCTAGAACCCTCTTTTAGGTATACACATATATACCCCACTCTCCTCATGGACCTCAAACTGGTATCTCGAACATGATAAACCATGAACTCTAGATGTCTCCTGCTGTATAGCCACCCTGCCCACTGCCTACATTCCTTTTTTGACAACATTTCCATTTTTTCATGTGCTTTGGCCAAAATTCTAGGAATTCCATGACTCCTCTCTCCTCCAAACGCTATTCAACCCAATAATTAATCTTACTGAATTTTGCTCTTTAGATTTTATTTTTGATTATGTGTATGTGCGGGTTTGTGCATGTGAGTGCACTGCCCTAGGAGACCAGTAGGGGGCCTTGGGTAGCTGTGAGCCACACCGCATCGGTGGTGGGAGCGAAACTCAGGCTCTCTTAATGGAGCTATTTCTCTAGCTGCTCTGATTGTTTCTACCTTCAAAATGTCTAGGCTGTGCACCTCCTCAGGTCTGTCAGCCTGGCCTGTGGCACCTGCCTCCCTCTCTCTCTGGTGCAGCACCCAGGATTCTTAACCATTTCTTTCTTCCTTTCTCCCACTCCCACAGTCTACAGTACAGTCAGGCCACAGCGCTTCCTTCCATCGCCTGGATTTTTCTAAAGTTATTTCTCACTTTGAGTGAGGGACAGAGTGCCCGCTGGCCCACTGGACTCCAGCACTCTGCTTCCAGCATCTGCTTTCTCCCTTCCCTGCCCGAGTTCCAGTGGCTCCTGGTTACTCCGTGGGCATGCCAGCTTTCTCCCATCTACCTGGGTGGCATCTTCTCTTACTCCTTCCAGGTCTGTACTGTCTTCTCACAGGCATCACCCCATCAACCATTTAAATTCACACCCACCACTGCCCCGTTTCTTTCCCTTTCCTGTTTACTCGGTGACCGTGACTCTCTAACCTTCTAAAAGTGTATGTTATAAAAGCTCGGTATGGTGGTGCATGCCTGTAATCCCCACACAAGGGAAGCCAAGGCAGGAAGACAATGAATGTGAGACCAGTCCGAGCTACAGAGTGACATTGTTTCAAAAACAATGAAAAATCATGTAGTGTTTCTTATGTATATTGCTCAGGGTTCACAGCCTCCAACTGGACAAGAAGCTCTACATGGAAGGTGATCAATAAATATTTCTGAATTAAGAGGAAATGTCAAGAAAGGAAGAGGGGAAACGGAAATGGAAAGAGAGGGGGAAAAAAGCAAGCAGAAAACAAACCTGACTATGTAATAAAGCCCAGCATCCTAAAGGGCCTTGTGAGTTCTACTGCAGAGCCTGTATGTGTGCTGTCTTCTCTCCTTGTAGCACTTGTAGGAGAGATGGCCCAGTTGATACAGTGCTTGCTCTACAACCCTGAGAACCTTAGTTCAAGTGTCCAGAACTCACTTTTAAAACCCTGCTGTGGTGGTTCCTGCTGGTAACCTCAATGCTGCAGAGGCTGAGTCAGGAGGATCCTTGGGGCTTACTAGCCAGCCAGTAACCGAGTCAGTGCTGGAGAACAACTGGGAAACCTTCAACACTGACCCCGGGTGCCCCACCCTGCTTGTAGTATTTCATTCATTTCATGTGCATAGGTTTTGTTTTGTCTGCATGTATGTATGCACCAGGTGAATAGCTGTTGCACACAGAGGTTAGTGGAAGGCATTGGATCTCCCAGGACTGGAGTTACAGACAGTTCTGAGCTGTGTGGGCGCTGGTATTGAATCTGGGTCCTCTGGAAAAGCAGCCACTACTCTCATCCACTGGGCCATCTCTCCAGCCGGCATGGGATATTTTAGAGAAGAACAGAGGATAAAAAAATGACACCGAGAAGAGGCTGCTGTCTGCCCAGGAAAGACCCTAAAGAGTGGCTGTGCTGTTAAAAGGCACAACCTGTAGTTTTCATTTGCAGTTCCTGACCAAGGCAGGCCCTAAGAAGCTAGGACTTCCCCAGGCGGATCATGAAACATCTAATCTTCTCTAGCCTTTTACTCTTGGAAGAGGTCACAAAGGAATTCTCCAACTTGCCTCTGCCCTACGGTAGTCAGACGACCCTCCATTCCAGAGGGGTTCCCTGCCCCACACCCTGGGTGGCAGAACTGCTGCCTGGAAAGGCCAAGAACGCTGAACACACAGGTTTCCCTGGTCAGTCTCCATCCAGCATTATCTCTGCAATGAAGCTTCTATCAACCCAGTAGGATAGGGCTAGAGAGTTTCCAGAGAGCTGGGGGGGGGGGGCAGACAGTGGAGATTTCTGCTGAAGGGGGGCACACCAAGTCCCTTCTCCCACATTTCAGCCTGTGTCCTTTGTGATACACTTCATAGTCAATGGGTACACACAACTGTCACCCTCTGTTCTACAAGCTTCTCTAGCAAATTAGTCAAACCTGAGGAGGAGTTGTGGAAATACCAATTGGCAGCCCATTAGTTAGAATCACAGGCAGTGCAGCTTGCAACTCACACCTAAAGTGGGGAGGTGGGGAGGTGGGGAGGTGGGGAGGTGGGGAAGTGGGGAGGTGGGGAGGTAGGGAGGTGGGGAGGTGGGGTGCCGTCTTGAGCCCTCCACCTGTCAGACGCTATCCCGGGGTGGACCGTGGCAAAACTGAGCTGGCTCAGAGGACATCAGCAGGTGTCTACAGCACAAGTGCCTGCTCGCTCATGAGTGTAAATTCTCTCGTGCTTTCCAGGGTCAGAGATGTGATCTGTGTTATGAATGTGTGCAAGGAGAAGCTTGAGTTCAGCTGGGAGCTAGCCTAGACGCAGGTTAGCAACTTCAAAGCCAGCCCCCACGGAAGAGGTCCTCTGTCTTAGGCTCAGGATGGCTGACCCTCATTAAAATTCACAAAGAGCTGCTGGGCATATGAGAATATACAGACAATGTCATTCTTTCCACTGAGCATGCCTACCGTCCGGACGATCCCCTCCGGAGACAATGGAGTCTGCTGTGGGTTTCAGAAGGTGGACCAGCAGTCATGTCATCAGTGCTAAGGGTGACTGGCTCTCTCAAGGACTCTTCACCCAGCTGACACGTATCCATACTTTACAACAGATTTCAGCCATAGTTTTGATCCACATCTGCGTCTACAAGAGTCAGTCTATTTTCCTGTCCTAGTCCATTACTAGCCATTCCTCTTCCTTACTTCTCAAGGACCAGGTCCTTACACACAGGCTTCATCTGGGTAAGATGGATTAGGTTTCTGCCTCCAAGGTTATAGTTACATTGTTGTCTGTCAGGGGGATGCAAAAGGAAGTAGCAGCAAGCAGAGGTGACTTTGTCAAACCTGCAACCTCTTGGTCTGCCCCACATTAAGCATGAGTCGGCAGAGGTGCCACCGAGGCTCTGTACTCAGGCTCCAGCGCTGGGATCAGTTCTAGGCTGGAGTGCCACTCATATAAGCTGTTCTAACCTCCGTCAGGCCACTTGACATTTCTGGGTCTGTTTCCAAATTTTAAAATGAGGGAGTCCTAAAGTCTCTTCTCTTTCTTAAAAAAATAAAACAAAATAAAATCTATTTTCTATTTGCCTCCTAGAATTCTAAATGATGACCAGAGCATCTGCAAGCCTCTTTCCTAAACTCTTCCCAAAGCCAGATGTTCCTGGCACCAAGGAAGGGAAAAACAGTTCTTCAATAACCTGACATTTGAGTCTTTTACCTCTGGCTTTTCCAGATCTTCTCTTACCACTATTTCCCTTATAAATCCTTAAAAGGAAAAAAAAAAATCGTAAACCATTTGTCCTTCCTGATTCCTCAGGATCTATCTTATACTAATGACTCTTTCCCAACTATTTCCCTTGGGCACACCTCTCGGGCATTTACCTCTGGGAAGCGGCTCAGCACCCTCACTCCGATCCCTTTTTACAGGGAGCCCTGTTTAACGCACTGAGTGAGTGGCTGCACAAGGAACTATATCATCTACACATAAAAATTCTGGCTTCAGAAAGTGACAGTCACGCAGTGGCAGGAGACATCTGGGAGAAGAAATGGAGAGGAAGACATGGCACTCTGTGGGAGAGGTTCTGGGAGAAACGCTGGTAGCGGTTCAAGTGTGCTCATGTCAGTGAGTTGTAGAGTTGTATTACTTTCCCAAGAAGGCCCAGTGCAGGGAGAAGCTGAGCTGAAGCACCATTGCTTTTCCTGTAAGAGTTTCCTCTGGACAACTTTCTGCAGAGCAAGTCGGTGAGGTACCGGGCAACCCCTCCTCTGGACCTATACCCAGTCCTCTGAAGTCAGAAACTTCCTACAGATTTCTAAGGCCTTTAAGGAAGACCAGGTCTTCCCACTGGTGACCCAGAGATCAAAGGAGACACTTTAAGTACCACCACACAGAGAATAGCAGTGCCCACTGGCAACCTCTTCAAATGAGTCCACACATACATGGGTAACATCTTAGTCTAAACATGATTCAAATAATTGTAGACTCCAATATACCATCTCATCATGCTTCAGACAGAGTCTCACCATGTAGCCCAGGCTGGCCTCAAACTCAAAAATTCACCTGCCTCTGCCTCTCAAGTGCAGAGGATTAAAGGCATGCACCACCATGCCCAGCTCATGGAACAAGTTTTAGCTGAGAAAATAAGATCCCTAAAGGATTCTTCCACATATACCACAGATGCACAGACACACACACACACCTTATTACAACTCAACAACTTCCTTTTATGCCACACTATGATTTCCAGCTGTTATAGCTTTGACCTGAGGAGTTCTTCCTACAGCTCGAGCTTTAGAAGCCGAGCTCCCACTGAAGCAGTGCTCAGAGCTAGGACTGTTAAGATGTGACTGGATCCTGAGGGCTCTGACTTCATCAATGGATTCATTCCACAATGGACTCATAAATGGATGCATTATTGGAAGGCGTGGACAGTACTGGTGACACCTACTTATAGGTGGCAGGACACTGAGGTTGTATGCTAGAAAGATAGACTTTATCCCCTGTCTCTTCCTGTCTCTTTCTTTGCTTCCCTGCTACCGATAGGTGGATTTCCCACTGCCATTCTCTTACTCCACAACGGTCCTGTCATGCTACAAGTACAGGAACCAGACAACCATAGGCTGAAACCTTCACAACTGTGAGCCAAAACCATTTATTCCTCCATAACATAGCACATACCAGAAATGTTATCACACTGAATGAAAAGTCTTATTAAACCACACAAACTGATGTTAATGTAAAATCCATACTGAAACGCAGGATGAACACAAGTGCAAAGGAGCCAAGGTCACTACACACAACACCAAAACAGATATCCTGCTAAGTGTCTAGTTAGTTGGTCTCAAAGCAATAACTTTTCATTAGGACAAAGAAATCACAAAACTGGCAGGTAAAGGAATATCCACTCAAACAGCTGTGGGTTTTGATTCCCAGCGCTGTGCTCACCTCACATGGAATTCTGGGAAAAAGATGCAGTATGTGTCAGGTCTGGGAAAGGAAGGTTGAGGGCCCCACTCCTAGTTTTTCTTTAGAGAATCCGTAATACGTCCATACTGTCTCTCACAAAGCTGGCCATTCTTCTCTCCAGCTTTAAGATGACAACTCATCTCTTCTCACCTTCAAGCTGAACTCTGTTTAGCTTGGCAGTAACGCCTAACACTAAAACTCTCTAGTGCTTTCCCAGTCAGCATGACCTACCATCTGCCACCCTGGACCCACCTCTCTTTCAGACCCCTTCCAGCCTGGAGGTTAGGATGTTGTATAAGGAGAACCCTTCATAAACTTTTTTGTAGCATCTCTAACACAGTGGAGGCAGAAAGCTGGTTTAAAAAAAAAAAAAAGGCCAAGAAATGCCTACGGGAGAGCAGAAGAAATGGAAACAGCTTTTGGATCAATACATATGCAAAAAAAAAAAAAAAAAAAAGACATCAGGTCCATCTGGAAAGCATTTTAACAAAACAAAAAGGCCCTTTCTAGTATGAACAGCAGATTAGCATAATTCAAAACTCCCTAAACAGCAAAGCTCTCTGACAAACTTTACAAAGGGAAAGAGGACCAAAAGAAGTGCTCCTTCTAGGGACGCCCAGCCATGGCTGAGCCGAAAGTCGCCTCTCCCCTGCTCTAGGGTAGCACCAGGAAGCAACAGGAAGGAGGTCATCCTACTGCAGACCCTGCTTCAGGGTCTCAGGCATTTGTAGTAGAGGCTCCGACCGACCTGCTCTGGTCCACCGGCTGCAATCCTGAGCTGCCCCTGTCAGCACTAGGGAATGGTTTTTGGGAAAACAGTGAGGCTCGGATCTCAGCTTAGAGAGCCTCCCTTCAGCATCAGCTTCCTCTCCACTTTCTTGCACAACGTGATAGTAAAAAATGAAAATAGGCTGCAATCCGAGTACATACCAATACCGAGTCTTTACTTTCATCACTGCCCTGGTTATTTTGCACTACTGGAATGTAAACATTCCACCAAACCTTTCACCCCTTGTTGTTTTTCAATCCAGACACGTTGGAAAACTAAAGCCAGACCCAAGACAGAAAGGAAACCGGAAACTGATCCTAGTCCCATCTCTCGGTCGCTATTTGTTTAGGCATTTGGTTTTAGACAAGGCCTCTTGTAGCTCAGACTGACTTTGAACTCATTCTGTAACTGAAGAAGACCTTAAAGACCTGATCGTCAAGTCTCCACCTCCCGAATGCTGAAATGACGACCACACCCAGTTTCCGTGGTGCTGCAGTTAAGAGCGTCAAACCCAGGCTTTGTGCACCCGAGACAAGTGCTCTACCTACTGAGCCCCAGCCCCAGCCAAAGCAAAACAACCCCGCTGGCTAACTCGGCTGTTCTAATGCTTTACGTGACCTCCTTCCTCCTCTTGACTCAGACTTGAGACATTGCCCTTGCGCTTCACAGGTCTGGAAGCAGCCGGTTACTTTGTGAGAATTTCTGTTGACTTTGCTCTTCGTGCGGAAGTGTTCCCTCGGTGGTCATCAGATTATCAGTTCCGGGCTGGTTAGACACTCCGGAGAATTGCTCCCGCAACCCTTCGCCCACCTTTCTGACACTGTGTTAGACTCACCCAATCTTCTTTACCATGTGTGGACAGGAGGAGGCTCTAGTCAACGACAAGCCTCGAGGCTTCTCCGAACCCAATCAGCTTTAGTCCAGGTTGTGTTGCCTCTTAAACCGAGGACTTCCCCATCTACACTCAAGCTGCCCTACCCCCCTCTTCTCTCCCCACAGCTCATGTAAGGAAGGAAAGGAAGGAAGGGGGTGGGGCAGAAAAATGTATGGGCCTGAAAAGTTATTCTGTCATGAAATGCAAGCCAAAAAAACTCATAGGTTTTATGAGATGAAAATTCCATAAAACAAGCTTTTGCACATAGCCGTAAAGCACGTTTTTTTAGCCACAGTATTTCTTCTCCAACACCGCACAGACGCCCCACACATGTCTGCAAGCACAAATTGACCAGTCCTGTTTCAGATTTGTGCTAGTAAGTAAAGATGAGAAGAGGCTAAGCTGCATTCCACGAAATAACGTATTTAACGAACATCTGAAGTTTATTCTTTTTAAAGGCATAGAAGTTCTAAACAAGGAAGCCAGAGATTCTGAGAATTTCATTTCCACCACAGTGGCTCAATGTTTGTTCCTCTAACAACGTGTGGTTACCAGCTTTGCACAGACTCTTACATTCAAAGCCAGGGCAGTTTTTTTTTTCTTTCTCTCTCTCTCTCTCTCATTAGAAACACACATAAAGTCAGCTCAAGGAAAGGTAGTCAAACAGGTGGGTATTTTAGAGCCACCATGGAGGGTTTTCAGACAGAAAAAGGCACTAACCTGTGTTGCTTTAATCCGCTGAGAAAAGCGACTGAGCGCAGCAGCATCGGTCCTCAGCTATATTCTGGCCAGCTTCCTGTGAGGCTGCATGTGACATTGCACTTCCTCACAGCACCTTCTCCTGCCTGCCTCCCTAACTGCTCAGAGGCATGTGACACAATCGGCCATCTGCTATTTACACACATCTTTTCTATAGGCCCCACACCTATAGAAAAGACCATCTCCTTGCAGGGATTCCCTGGCCTCTTTCAGATGTTCATAGGGCACAAGTAAAGAGGAGATAAGACTGGAGAGAAACCCCCACATTATGGGACAGAGGAAAGCAGGGAAAGAGACTCCATTTTCCTAGGCTCTCCAGTGTAGAGTTGGGGTTCCATAACCTGCAAGGGCGGACGGGTATGAGAGCCTGGGGTTTGGATACTCTCCTGCAGATGGGTCTCTGATACTGATGCCCAGGAGACATCTAAGGACCCTTCATAGTGCTGTTACCAAGATACCCCCCCACTCTCCTCTAAGAGATGCCTTATCGCCGACGGAACAGAACCGACACTTGGCTCCCGTTTCTGGGCCCCGCTGCAACCATGGCCACTCACCCTGAACTTCCTGAGAGAGTCTCGAGTTCACGCAGCCTGTTTAGTAATGCTGTCAGACACTGTGCCCTAATTCTTGGGTTAGAAAACAGAGCCACTGTGTTGTTAGCCTTCCTGGACTAAGTTAACTTTGATGCATGAAAAGAAGAAGGGGTGTCTGGCTATGTCCCTCTTTGTCCCAGATGGGGAAGAAGGCCATTTCTAGCTTTCCTGTCTGGCCATCCTCTTTCCTCTGGTAGTCACCCCAGCTCTCAAGAGGATCCAAACACACAGAAACCTGTGGATGTAGGAAGTGGTATGTGGGATTAAAACTATGTCTTAGACCAGCAGGAATCGTCTCCAATTTGTTCAACTTGACTCTTGCAAAAAGCCCCAAAATGGTTTCTTTCTGGCCACCCCAGCACAATTCTTTTCTCAAAAATTGCTTTTAAAGGGATTTTTGGTTTTGGATTTCAGCAAGGTAACTCTAGACAAGTGTCAAGGGTCGGAACTATTTCCCATGTAACTCTTGAGTGTGGTTTCCATGTGAGCCCCAGAGTAAGGAAATTAGTCCTGAATGAGCGCTGTAGACAACGGTCAGACTCTAGAGTCTCACCACATGATTACAGCTCTGGCTTTAGGAACACCAGTAACTGTCTTCCCACTTTGACAGCTGTCAGCTGGTTTGGGGGTTGGACTGTACATCTGGATTTGCCAGCCGAGCCAAGATGGCTGTCTATATTACAGAAACGGCATTAGCTTTACAATAATGGTAACTCTTCGCCATCTTGGAATCAGACATCGCAAATAACTTTGTGGAGAAAAACAGTAAGGCTCTATGTGAGCATGTGACAGCATTAGATGTCTCACAGTCTGAGTCAGTTTCTAGTTCTGTTTTCTACTAAGTGGGTCTGTGTGTTCTCGTGTGCTGTGGTGTGTAAGGTCAGTAAACATCTTCAGGCACCTAACCAGGCTTCTCCATGTATTTCTCTGTTTTTTAAATTTTAAATTAAAAATGTTTAAGATGTGATTTAAAATTTTTAAGACTTAAAAATTTAGCGGCAGGCACTGCAGACTAGCACAGCCCCATTCCTTTCTCCAGATCCTCCACTCCTTCTGTTTTAGGGGCACCCTGCTTTTCCTTTAAGGAATGGAGAGTAACCCAACCATTCGCCACTGCCACATCTCTCAAATGAACACAGACAAAATGCCCAACCTTGTCATGCAGGTGAGCAAACCCGGGCATCATAACAGTTCTTTGTCAGATTCCTACATGAAAGGTGCTGAAGTATTGACGGTGCCCTAACCATTTCACCACATAGCACCCAGAATAGGCTGGAAGACATGTTGCTACACTGACTGATGTCTCCATCAGTCATTTATCGGATCATTGCCACATGTAGACGCCCAGCTAAGTGCTTTACATATAGATGTTAATTCTCCTTGCAGTGCTGTGAGTTAGATATGGTCATCTCTACTTTACATATAAGAAACCAAACTTAGAATCACTAAACTGTCCAAAGTCCCCTGGTGAGTTTAAAGCCAACTTGCACGCTCAGTTCTGTCTGATTACTAGGGAAATGTAAATCAAAACCATAATGTGATATCATCTAATTATAGTTAGAATGACTATTCTCTCTCTCTCTCTCTCTCTCTCTCTCTCTCTCTCTCTCTCACACACACACACACACACACACACACACCACCACCACCACCACCACCACCAACAACAACAACAACAACAACAACAACAACAACAAAGAAATAAGTGCTGACTGAGGATGCAAAGGGTAACTTTCATATATGGTTAGTGGGCGTGTAAATTAGTGCACCCATTATGCAGAAAGAGTATGGAGTTTCCTCCAAAAACTAAAGTAAAACTCCAACAAAATCCAACACTGTCATTACCTTGGAAAGGGAGATGTTGTTGAGATGCCTGGCCTGTGCCCATACTCACCACAGTTCACCACAGCTCATCCCACAATAGTTAACTAGGCTGTCCACCCACAGAAGGCAATGTGGAATACACCCATACACAGCATTGCTCAGCCCCAGAAAAGGATGAAATCTTGACACTTCTTGCAATGTACAGGGAACCAGAAAGCATGATGTGAACTAAAATGCAGCCACTGGAGGGCGAATACCACACGTTCTCACATGTAATGCAGAAGATGGACGGGTGCTTGCAGGGGCTGGAAAGCGTGACAGAAGATGGAGAAAGATGTCCAATAGATACAAGGGTGCCTCTAGATGGGGAGAACAAGTTCAAAGTCATCAAGCACAGCCAGTAACTGTGGCTAACAACAATTAATTGTGTGTTCCTAAAGCAGAAAGCAATAGAAAGAATTTTCCTTGTTCAAAACACAAAGGAGAAATGTATGATAGATGTGCCAGCTACCCTGACCCCAGCATTTCAATTATGTACACATGGTAAACTATTAGACTGTAGTTATAGATATGTTGTATTTCATGTGTTATAAGCAAAAATGTTTTAAATTTTCATACACACACAAAAAATACCAACAAAGTTTCAACACTTTTCTGTTTCTACATGTGGATAACTCATGTCTAATTCTCTCTCTCTCTCTCTTTTTGGTCAGCTGAACAAAAGTTTTTAAAATTGTATTTAATCATTTCCTACAAATACCTTGTATCTCTTTAGCTAAATCAAAAGTAATCCTGATGTCACTCAAACACTCTCTTGTATACCTTTTCTTCATCAATCTAATTCTGAAAAGATTTAGTTAAATTCTCCTAATATGATTATGAGAAAGCGTATTTGTATTTTTACGTTTCAGTTATATCTCATGTGTTTCACTACTTTAGTTGCACTAACAGATTTTGCTTCATTTAATTAAGTGATAAGACAGTCATACTCATGTTCACTGTGGGTAAGTTTTCTTCTTGGATTTACACTCTTGTGTTTCTATAGCTTTGCTTAAGGTTTTTATATTTAATAGTAAAGTTTCCATTCCTCCATTTGTTTTGTTAGTTGGCATTTTACCAGCTGCTGCCGAATTGCTGTGCAATGTTAACTGACACACAATCCTGAAGATAGCAAACAGCCAGCAAGTGTTTTGCTCTTCCCATGCTGGGAGTTGAACACAGGGCTCAGTCATGGTAGACAAGTGCTTTACCACTGAACTACATCCCCATCATCTGTTTAATGTCTCTGAGACCCAATGGTTTTATTAGAACTTAATCTACTCACATTTGTTTCCATTTTTAGTATACGTATTATTATATTTCTTTTTAGTTTCCCCCTTTTCTTAATTTTTTGCTGACTGAACATGCTTTTTATTATTATAATATCCTCTAACCTTGACTGTGAATACGTGCATTCAATTTTAATGGTTTAGAAATCCTACCTATACATTTCTCTAGATATTAAATACAAGTGACCTTTCTGAGTCAGTGATAGAGCACTGTCAGCAGGACCCTGGTAATGGTAAAGTCACCGTTTACAGGAAATATAACTTCATGTTATTAACAATAATGGCAGAAGGGTGACATTACAGAGCACTTGAAACTGTTCTCTTTGGAGGTATATGAGGAATGGGATAGAGTCTTGCTATGAAGCCCAGACTGGGCTCAAATTTGCAATCCTCCGGTCTCAGCTTTCTGAAGACTGGGATTACAGGTGTGCCACTACATCAGGCTCTAGAAATTGCTATCAGAGGGCAGACTGCAAGCTCCCCACTGACTTCCTCCCTTCCTGTATGGAGGGTAAACTATAGTTCTAACCAATAGTGTGGAGTAGAGGCATCCAGGAAACCAAAGCTGGGACACAGCCAAGACCATCCTGGGGGGGAAAAATCTTGTCAAACTTTAGGCTCTGAGGCCCACAGACACTAGGACAACCTGCAGATGTATCTACAGGAGAGAAGTTGCCCAAGGTGTTTCTGACTACCTCACGCCTCATTACTAGAGTCAACAGCTAAGGTATCTGCTCTAGAATGAGGCAGGATCACAGGAATGCTAACACATCCTCTAAAGAGCTAAGGAATTCAACTGAGAAAAGCAGCCAGAAGTCTGACTTTCCTAATGGACAGCTAAGAAGTCAGAGGATTTGGACCCTGTAAACTTCTCATTTCTGGAAATGAGGTAGTTGTCAATCATTTAAACATTGGTATGACTAGGGGTGGGAGGAAGGAATTCTGGCCACAAAATGCATGTGTTGGTTGTACAGCAGTGTGTGTGTGTGTGTGTGTGTGTGTGTGTGCACGCCCGCGCGCATTGTACATTTACAATGTATGCATTTGAGTAACAGCTAACATTTAAATTCCATACTTAATTTTTCACAGACTGGAGCGACAGTAAAGAAGGGAGAGGGGCCGGGCAGTGGTGGCGCACACCTTTAATCCCAGCACTCGGGAGGCAGAGGCAGGAGGATTTCTGAGTTTGAGGCCAGCCTGGTCTACAAAGTGAGTTCCAGGACAGCCGGGGCTATACAGAGAAACCCTGTCTCGAAAAACCAAAAAAAAAAAAAAAAAAGAAGGGAGAGGGATAGAGGTCTAGGAACAATCGAAATAACTTCCAGGAACTCCGATTTACTGCTCAGAAACTGGTTAGGTAGGACTGCCAAGAATCGATAGACTGCTAGATAACAGTGCTTTTGTTTAAGCATAATTAGATCAGTTTTAATTATTCAGGTTTATCGTCCCAAATGGAGAGAGCCACCTTTCAAGAATTAAAGGGATTTCCCCCAAACCAGTAAATAAGTGGTGGACCTTGGATTTGATACCAAAGCTTCTGACAGCATCCAGTGTCACTTCCTGTGCACGTGCAAACAGTCGTCTTGCTGTTCAGGCTCCGAGAGAGGAGAGCCAGAGTCCGTCCATGCGCATTGCCCTGGGTCGTCCAGGAAGAGGCTTCCCACTGAAGTCAGCTTGTCCAGACAGACAGAGAGCAACTGCTTCCCTCAGAAACTGTGGGGGGATTTTTGGGGCATTACATCATGCAAAGGCTTTCCCCTTCCCACTCATTCGAAAAGACTACATGCACGGAATCTGTGAGCCCTTGGAACAGTTAAAGGGAAGTTGAAAGGTTGACAAAGTTCTCCTGATGGTGCCCCACACAGTGGAATGTTGTTTGTGTGGTTGCAATGTAATGGAAGCTGGAATTATCAGGCTTTGGACCATCTGCTTCCAAAGCCAGAGCCCCCCCTCCCTCCCTAGCCGGCTCACTATCTGGCATGCCACAGGGCCTGACGCCATACACCAAGTTGGCTTCTTTCAATCTTACGGAACTGGATTGCAAATAACCAAGCTGTTTGTTCATCTTTATGGCTAATCAAGACAGAAGGGAAATGAGGAGTTTCTTTGTTCATAAAAAGACTGGCTAGGGACACAGAAAAGCCATGCTGCTACACAGGTCTCCTCTAGGGGGGGCCCTAGAGCTGAGAGGATGAAGGACACATGCCCCATCCCTAACCCAGACACTAGCTCCAACTCATAATGACTAGCAAATTGAAAATTAGAATTTAGTGTTCTCCAAAGGAGTCTCACTGGGGACACAAACTGTTCCTCAGGGTAGGGCATGCCCGGCACTAAATGCCAACAGAAAGCAAGCTCAAGGGAGTCTTTGTTGGGTTACTGCCTCACAATGTTGGGTCAGGCTTTTTTCCTTGACTTTTTCTTTTTGGTTTTTGTTCTTTTTTTTCATATATATATGTATTTTTTATTCACTCTTTTTTACCTTACAGGTCTTTTGCATACATAGCATCACAGTATTATGGAATTCCCGAGAATGAGAATGTGTGTGTCTCTTGTGTCTTCCTTGGGCTTTTTTTTTTTTTCTATTTTGTTCTATCCCAATGTGTAGATTTTTTTATTCCTATTTTATCATTATCCCTTAGAAGCCTGCTTATTTGCTAATGAGAGACAGAAAGGGGGTGGATCCTGATGGGAGGGAGGTGGGGAGGAGCTAGGAGGAGCAGAGGAAGGGAGAACCATAATCAGGAGATATTATATATATATATATATATACATATATATATACACAAGTGAAAAAAAACCAAAACTATTTCAGTAAAAGGAAAAAACCTGAAAGATAAAATAATATTTAGAAAGCCCCTATTTTAAAAGTGAATTATGAAAACACGAGTGTTCTCAAAATGATAATTATGTAATTATTAGGAATAAAAATAATTGTTAGTCATAAAAAAAAAATTCCTGTTGTCACCCAGGATGAGGTTAAGAATCACAGTAAGCCGGGCAGTGGTGGCGCACGCCTTTAATCCCAGCACTCGGGAGGCAGAGGCAGGCAGATTTCTGAGTTCCAGGCCAGCCTGGTCTACAGAGTGAGTTCCAGGACAGCCAGGGCTACACAGAGAAATCCTGTCTCGAAAAATCCAAAAACAAAACAACAACAACAACAAAAAAGAATCACAGTAAATACAGGATTCCAGAAGCAGGCAGGGCAGTTCTAAGAACCATGATGCCTGTGTTCATACGCTACTCAGCGCGCGCGCTCGTGTGTGTGTGTGTGTGTGTGTGTGTGTGTGTGTGTGTGTGTATGTGTGTGTATGTATTGTGTATCTGTGTGTATATGTGAATGCATGCACATGTGTGTGTATATGTATTGTGTATTTGTGTGTATGTGTATATATGTGTGTATATGCATGTGTATATATGTGTATATGTTTATATTATGTGTGTGTGTAAGCTGGAAATTAACATCAGCTCTCTTCTTCAATTTCTCCCTCTCCCCCCACCTGAAGTGGGGTTTCTCACTGACCAGAACTCACAGGTTCTGCTGAACTGGTTGCCCAGCAAGCCTCAGGAAAGCCCCTCCGATCTCCACTTGGATTACATCCATCTCTCAGGGCTTGGATTATAAGCACATCACTTTAGACCACTTTTTATGTGGGCCTTGGAGGTCAAACTCAGATCCTCACACTTGGATGGCAAGAACTCCTACCACTTTGCCCCTGTCCTTTCTTGTAGAAGGCGTGTCATTGTTGATAAGTAGAGAATTTTAGGCTCAGGAAATTCTAGATTAGCAAAACAACTGGTCAGGCAAGGGACTTCACTTCTGAGGTGCTCCGCATGCAGACAACAAAGGCTATTTGGGAATCAGGAGGAATGAAGTTTAGATCATTCTAGGAAGCCTCAATCAGAGCGCCACAAAACAGCTATGAGCCTGCAGGTGGTACTGCAGCACTTACTACAACATTGCCACGATAAATAGACAGGAAAAGCACCATTGGTAATGGGAAGCAATGTGGTTGGGAGAATTTAAACCAGACTTAGAATCAGCCATGGGCTCTGAGGGAAGAACAGGTACCCTCAATGAACTTCGGGGAAGTGTGTGTATTATAAACACTTACTCAGTGCCTTTTGGAGAAACCTGGATTAAAGAGATGTGTTCTTTAAGGCTCCTGGTATTAAAGTGGGTGTTCTCTGACGGAGACTCCAGGGAGAATCTGGTCGTGGGAAGCCCCAGATTTATGCAGGGTATAATTACAGTGGGGGTCATATCCAGCTGAGTAACAGCAAACCCAACCTGGTGTGTTTATCCTCTTTTTTTTCCTGGACTCTGATTTTTAAGGGGCCGCAGAGAGCCTAAATTACACACTCTGCAAAGGAAGTAAATTTACAGAACGCAAACGTTTGCGTTTACAGAACGCAAGAGTTTATCAATTAGTAATAGTCATAGTGAACGAGGAACACCATATTTTGTATATCAACATCTATTATTTTCTTTGCCTTCAATCAGCTCTTGGAAATAAAGTTGGTACTCTGGGCCATGCCTAAAATTTACTAAATTACTGTTGTATATACCTCAATGACATACTTAGGTACTAAACACAACATAATGCCTGACAATTAACTTCCAAGGACAAATTTATATACAGAAATAATCAACCACCTTTGTTTAATAACGTGAAGTGTGTTTATTGAGACATGTCTCCTGAACATTTTGGATAGGCTGCACTTTCACCAGGATACCATGGAGCATCAATCACAATGGCAAGAGACAGCCAAAGAGACTCTGTGGCATGTTACATCACGCTGATTGCAAGTTTCAGTTTTATGGATTTTTAAAAACATACTTGTTAGTGTGTGTGCGTGTGCGTGTGCGTGTGTGTGTGTGTGTGTGTGTGTGTGTGTGTGTGTGTGTGTGCGCAAGTCAGGCGACAACTCTGTGGAGTCAGGCTATCTCCTCCCATCTGTATGTGGATTCCATGCAAATGCATTTACCAGCTAAGCTGTCTTCCTCTCTGGCCCCAGTTTTTAATAAACTCTACTTCCCTCATTATTGGAAAATCACTACTATAAACTATAAAATTTATCAAAGCTTGATCATATTTCAAGTAAGTAGATTTTATAGGTGGGAAGCTCTCCTAGCAAGAAGAAATTTGCGTGAGAGAGGATATACATTATTTTCAGGCACAGTGTGCTACAGAATACACAAGATGCTCAAATAAAGGTTTAAAAAATAACTAGCCTGATTAAAAGTACAAACTGAATGTTACAAAGCAAACATTACCACTACCCTGGATTGTCATGATGATGGACTGCAAAAAAAAAAAAAAGAAAGAAGCCAACCAACCAAAGGGGGACCTGAAAACCCATCTGTGGACTGAGACTAGAGGATTACTTGTGCAGTGTACAGGGCAACGTGTGGGGTTGGGGATTTAGCTCAGTGGTAGAGCGCTTGCCTAGCAAGCGCAAGGCCCTGGGTTCGGTCCTCAGCTCTGGAAAAAAAAAAAAAAAGACAAAATAACAGGGCAACGTGTTTATTGCCTACACACAACTCTTCTGGCCAGAAAGAGAAAGAAAACACTGAAATAGTCGTGGCCACTCCATTCCCCTCTCATACCACGGTGACACACTTAGAGTGACCAGAAATGAGCCAGGAATCTGCAGCCTTCTTGGGATGTGTCAGCGTCCTGCCATACCTGATGTGATTTCAGTTTTCAAAAATACCCAGTTTTCATATTCCAGAGTCCATACCCGATAACCATTTAAGTCCATCTGTGTACTGCGTATACATATACACAAACACAAAGGCATGTTTAAGAAGTTTTAACTCTTTTTTTTTTTTTTTTTTTTTTTTTGGTTTTTCGAGACAGGGTTTCTCTGTATAGCCCTGGCTGTCCTGGAACTCACTCTGTAGACCAGGCTGGCCTCGAACTCAGAAATCCACCTGCCTCTGCCTCCCGAGTGCTGGGATTAAAGGCGTGCGCCACCACGCCCGGCTAGAAGTTTTAACTCTTAAAGGCAGCAAAAGCTTTCTAGCTGAGAAAGACCCTGTCCTTGGGCTATGCAATTCTTAAGGTGGCAAGGGTTCAGCCAAGAATAGGCCCCTGGCAAGCAAACTCACCAATGCAGAGCCAGACTTCCTCTACCAGACACCCAGGAGGCCTTTAGCATTCCAGAGCTAAGTACCAGGCAAATAGGGACCTCCTCCACAGCCTGCAGTCCTCTAAAATAATTCAGACTAGCCGGCCTCAAAGGTCTACCCTATCCTGACTTGCCTCTTCTGCAGAATCTCTGATACAGTATCTGGCCTGAATATTTTTCTCCAGGAGAGTAGTTATGCCTCCCAGCCCAGTCTGCTTCAGTTTACAGATAATGCTCCGTGGCATGACACGCCTCCTTTCTTACAAGCATAGTCGATTTTGTTGTTTCCGCTTGGGGCCACAACTGACTTACCATTGCATAAAGGATGTTAAAACATCTGGACATCAGGCAGGAAAGAGAACTCAAAACTAACTAAACAGATGTGTTTCTACCTCAGCAGGGCCCGTGAACTTTAACCCCACTGAACGGTGTGGAACCAGAAGCCCGTCTCCGCGTGGCTCTTCCTGTTCTGGCGACAGCTGAGAAAAAGCCCCACTGCGGTGACTTTACAGCTCCGTGATGAGCACCCTTCCTATGACAGCTTCTCCAAAATCAGTTCCCTTCAGTAAGGTGAATGAGAAGATTGTCAGCCCTTCTGGGCCTTGGCTCAGGGGTCAGTTTCTTCCTCCTGGACCCGCCCACATAGGATCATAGCCCTGGATTCTGATGGCACCAGCGCAGGCCACAGCCCATCCTCCCACCCAGATAAACTTCCTCCCTCAAGGGAAAGAGTTGGCTGACATCTTTTAATGAAGATTACTCTCTTCCAGCAGTAGAGAACAGAGGTGCCCTCATTCCCAAAAGCCACACTCTAACTCAGTCTGTCAATGGTCTATGCTGTGCACACAACATGCTGCAAAATAAAAGGTGCTGACCCAGCGTGTAAGTCAGCCTTTCTAATCATTTGCAACACCCTCATCTTCCTAGCGTCTCAGTGTATGAAAGCATTTTCTAGACCTGTGAGAACAGCCAGCCAGACCTTTTCAGGAATGACCAAGCCACTTCAGCCGTTCAGATCCCTCCTCTTTACTGTTAAGCAGTGCTTCCTGACAACGTTTTTATTAAGAAGAGGGATATTCCAAAAGAAAGCACCGACCCTATACTCACTCAGGACTGTGCTTTGAGTACTTTTGAGACAGGGTTTCTCTGTGTAGCCCTGGCTATCCTAGAACTCACTCTGTAGACCAGGTTGGCCTCAAACTCAGAAATCTGCCTGCCTCTGCCTCCCGAGTGCTGGGATTAAAAGTGTGCGCCACCACTGCCCAGTTGTGCTTTGAGTACTTGTGGGCTCTCCTCAGAGGGATACACAGTAAGTAATGGCAAGATGGTCACACTAGGAGGACCTGGGTAATTGTCACATAGCCTGGATGGAACCATCTGAAGCCTACAGAGACTGCCCCAGTGAGCAACATTGGATGCGCCATGGAGTTGCTATGCCAGACAAAGCCCATGCTGCTTATCAGGCTAAAAACACAGTGAACAGAGCGAGGTCTGACTGGTCTTTCCTACTTTGTGGGTTCTTCTTTTTCCCACACTTTATCCCCTGCCCCCGTTTCACCCCTTATCACCAAATAGGAGAGAGACCAACAACCACTGACCCCGCCTACTGGGGCTCTAGCGTTTATATACCCTCTGAAAAGTTCCCAGAATTCCAAATGTCACGAAATCGCAGAAACTATCTGCAGCTGGCCTAACCATGCCTCTGCTAGAGCACAAGGCAAATCATAGTCAGCTGATGCAAAGCAGCATCCATAGCCTCACATCTGGGATGAAAATGAAAACATATTCTTATAATATTCCTGTGGTTTTTCTAAAGAAACTGAAATTCCACAATTCTCATTACACAGAAGCAATAAAAATCTTTTAGGTCACTGGGCATTGTGGGATCCAATCATGTACCCTGTGATCAGCCACATCCTATCTTTCAAACTTCAGCTCAAGTACCCGTTCATAAACAATGATAAACAAAGTGGTAACTCATCTAGTTCCATAAGGAAGGACTGACATGTCACGTCAGTCCAAGGGCCTCTGCAACACCAGCTACTTCAGGTCCCAAGAGCCTCGTCTGCCCTACGGGCTCAGATTACTTTACAATGAACACAGTCTCACAAATTATCAGTGTTAACCATTTGTGATGGTTTGTATATGCTTAGCCCAGGGAGTGACACTCTTTGGAGGTATGGCATTGATGGAATAGGTGTGACTTTGTTGGAGTAGGTGTGTCACTGAGGCAGGGAGTTTAATACTCTCATCTTAGCTGCCTGGATGCCAGCTTCTCCTATTTGCCTTTGGAACAAGATGTAGAACTCCCAGATCCTCCTACACCATGCTTGCCTGGATGCTGCCATGCTCCTGCCTTGAGGATAATGGACTGAACCTCTGAATCTGTAAGCCAGCCCCAATTAAATGTTGTCCTTATAAGAGTTGCCTCGGTCATGGTGTCTATTCAAGGCAGGAAAACCCTAACTAAGACACCATTAACCATAAATAATTATTACATTAAATGCTTATGGATATGAACAATATTATCACTCAAAAAACCTAAAGTGCCTTTTTGTGCATTTGTCAAATTTATTACCACTGGTAAGGAAGCAATGGCCTTCAGTTATCAATAAATGAAGATATCAATAGCACACACTTCCAAGCAAGCTGTAAAACTGCAGGAGAACCTGGATTGTCACCTTTCAAATGTGTCCCAGCTCCAAACTCTCTGTTAACTCATCAACTAGATGTGTCAGTTAGCTTTGCATTGTTATAACAGACATCTAAGATAACAGACATCTCTTAAGGTTTATTTGGGCTCACAGATCTGAGGGTTTCAATGCATGACCTATAAGTTGAGCCTGTGGCAACATCACATCATGGTAGGAGCACACAGTAGGTCTACAGAGCTCACCTGCATGCAGTGGGTCTACAGAACTCACCTTGAGACCAGGAGGCAAAAGATAATAAGGAAGAGCTGGATCCCATAATTCCCAATGGCCTAAGGGCTTCCCATAGGCTCCACATTTCAAAAGTTCCAGCATTTCTCAAGGGCACACCATTGGGGGCCAAGCCCTCTAGGGACATTATAGAACCAAAATACATGAATGAATAAATGAATGAGTGAATGGATGAATGGTTAATATCTCCCTGATTATCTTTCGTGAGAAAAAAACTAGCAGTTGTATAGCACAGTTTGATGGGACCGGCAATCTTCGATCATGACCTTGCAAATACAACGTGTTATATGGTGACTACTAAGCCATGTATAAAATCAGGCAAGATTGCTGGTTGGCTATTCCAGGCATCTATTAGCATGTACTAAATGGCCCTAAAGCTAGCTGTATAAAGCCATTACCATTTCCCTGCCCCTTTAGGTCACGCATGTCCTCAGGAATTCAGAAACAGTACAGTGGAGGCAGCTTTGTAACATCTGTGGTCTCCACTGGGTTCACCAGCTGCACTGGAAGCTTAGAGCACTGGGGCTGGAGAAGCCATTTTCAAGATGGCCTCTTCATTTGCATACACATGTCTGGCATGAGCCTAGGGCAGCTAGGTTGAGCTCTACTGAGATGGTCAAGCAGATATATGCACTGGGTCTTTTTAAATTTCAGCTATACTTCTCCTACTTAACTTCTCTGTTTTTCAGGTTATGAGTGTGCTAAGAAAATATTCTATACCAAGCTATTGCATATACCTTCTGTCCTTAGATGGATTTCTTTCTTTCTTTCTTTCTTTCTTTCTTTCTTTCTTTCTTTCTTTCTTTCTTTCTTTCTTTCTTTCTTTCTTTCTTTCCTTTCTCTCTTTCTTTCTTCCTTCCTTCTTTTCTTTTTTTTTTTTTTTCTCTTCTTTTCTCTTTTGAGACAGGGTCAAAAAACTGACTACGTAGCCCAGGCTGGCCTAGAATTGTGGCAATCCTCTTGCCTCAACTTCCTTTGTGTGTACACCACCATGCCTAGGTGTACTTTTTTCATGTTTGTTCAAGGAAAGCTCTAAGTGACATTATTCGTGCGGAACAAGCAGAGTACAGTCTTTTATGAAATAGCCTTGGAAGTCGCATGGGGTTGCTGCTGCCATGCGACACCAGTGAAGAAGTCACAAACGTCCCTAGCACCAGGTCAAAGAGAGAGCGACACAGGCCATCTCTTACCTGCAAGAGTGATTATTTAATGGCACCTTTTAAAACACTTTGAACTTGGACTTTTGTTGATAAACATGGTTATTTATAGAAACCAGCCATGAATATCTATAATTATATTTGTAACTAGCTAGTTTCTACATTAGAAGGGGTCATAGTCCCAAAGCAATGAAAGCTCTGCATTGGTGTTGGGTAAATATTAATTTAGAATAACAACAAAGGAGACAGCTGATAAAAATGTTGTCACCTTTGAACCGTTAATTTTATTAAAATGTATCAGTTGGGCAAAGAACTCAGAGCTCTGTAGGTGCTAGGCAAGTGTTCCTCCATTTTGCTGTGCCCCAGCCCTGCTTTTCATCCCTCTCTGGGACTCTAGCATTCACTGTCTAATTCTGTAGTTAATAATAACACTCGCTGAGAATCTCATCTTGCCCGGGTTCTGAGTCCATGCTCCACGGTCTTCTGGCGTGGATATCTCTAGGCTTCTTTTACAAACAAGGAAACTGAGTTTATGGCAAATTAAATTAACAGGTAAAGGAGCCAAAACTGATGCGCGGCAGAGATGGAGTTTACCCGTAGCTATGTTTGATTCTGATATCGCGTGCTGTTTAACCTGATGCTTCTGATAAAAGCGACTCCTCTCAGGTGAGGCCGGTCAAAAAAAGCATGCCTTGCTGGGACTTCTCCGAACACCAACAGTGGTGTGCCTGCGGCAGGCAGTACACAGCCGACAGCCTCTTATCTAGGAATCCTAGCATGTTAAGACTGTGTAAGAAACTGTTCTGCTGACCCCTGACACTTGCCCTAGATACCTGGGAAGGGACCTTGAGCCTTCTGGAGGATGGGCAGTGCTTGCACAACTAGTCATGTGACGGAGGATCCTTCCCCAGAGAGATGCTTCTCACACACTTACAACAAAAGCATAAGGACACCGGGCTCCAAGCCCGACCACCTTTCCTGGCAGACCCCATGAGACTCACTCATCAATGAATCTTCGTAGAGAAAACTCCCTTTAAAATCTTGCTGTTTCCTGGAAGAGAAAACTCAGAGTTCTCATACATCACATGTATGACAGACAATTTTTAATCGCTTAAATAATTTATTCTTCATTGTTTAATGCTTTATACCATTCCTTCATGCATAATTTATTATGCCATTTATGTTTATTAAAAATTGATCATGGGGACGTGTTCCCTCTCTGTTCTCCGAGGCCACTGATATTTCTCTGTCAGACCACTTGGGAGGCGACAACAAGGCATTCCACTCCATTTCTTAATTCGTGTTAACCGTCTGCACGCCCTTTCTTCTCCTACAGATTCTCTTCATCACAGAAGGTCAAGGGGCTTGGATAATAACTACTGAGATAATATTATCTTGGGTAATAAGTACCCACCTCTTCTTTTTGTATAGCAGGGACCTTATCTAAAAGCCTATTCCCTATCCCACTGAGGGCCTCAGGGGGGAAAAAAAAAAAAGCCTATTTTACTTTTCTAATGTTTAGAGGTTAAAAGGAGGCATAAAGAAACAAGATTCCAGAGTCTTCCATGGCGAAGCCAGAGCTTCCGGAAGCAGCTCTTTCTTTTCTCTCACACGATGCGTTTTTCTTTCCTTTATCATGTCTTCAGTCATGGGGTCACTTTGGACTTTTCTTTTTCTCTATTTTCAATTTCTCCCTAAGTCATCTCACCTTTGAATGTCTCTACCCTCTGACCTGAGCATGCCTCTGGAGTCCCATGACCCTTCATCCCCAGTGCCTCCACGAGCCATCCTGGGACGCTCCTGGCTCAGACCTGACCATTCCCTGTTTCTCTGAGGGAAGGAAGGCAGAAGGGATTCACGGTGTGAGAGCTGAGCAGAGGTTAGGAAGCACCAGAGGGGCCCACAATATAAAGAAAGGTCTCCATGGCATTCATCTCATGTGTCAAAGGTCCCCTTGGTACCTTTTGTACAACCCTCCCACCCCCACGGGTCCGACCTGCCTCACTCCAGTGTCTCCCACTGCAGTGGACGAGACTGTCACTGACTATTCAAGTCAACAGCATGACGGTCAGCCTTGCCTCTACACATGACCTCCATAACCAGTGTAACCAACATGTCCAGTCCACTCCCTCTGACCTATGACACGTGTTCCCTAAACTTGACGCCATGGTAACACTCTCCTCCCTTTGCCTGACCCTCTGCAACTCTTTTTGGGTGTCTCCAGGCCCACCATCCCTCCATAGTCAGTGTAATCTCTCCAAAAGGCATGTCTGGCTTTGTGACTGAGTTGTGCTCACCGAGGACCACGCTCACGGGCAGAACTGTGCTTCACTTATTCGCTGCATGCTCAGTGCCTGGCATTGCTTGTATTCAATGGTATCCACTGATTGTGACCTAGATCAATCACTATGGCTTTGCTTGGCTGTGTTCTGGTTTGGCTTGTACTAGCTTGTGTCCTTTCACAGTTTTATACATGGATATAACACATTCTGATCACTCTCTCGTACCTTGCCATATCCTCTTCTTCCATACAGATCTCTTTCTCATATTCATGATTTTTGTGTCCCACTGAGTTTGACACATACTGTCTGTGTCCATGGGTTTGAAATAATCCGCTGGAGCCTGGTAGCTATGCAGTAGGTATGTACCTGAGTACTCTGCCCTCCTCTCTCCAAGACTCCGTTCCTTGTCAACAGTAACCAGGAGGGCTCTCTTCCTTCCACGATCCATAGCTGACTTTGGGTTAGCCAGATTTGTGCAGGCCCAGTGCCAGTAACCACAGCTGCTGTGCGTTCATGACTGATATGCCTACGTCATGCATACCATTTTGCTCTTTTTGACACGGGGTCTTAGTGTGTAGCCAAGCCTGGTTTTAATTCAAAATCCTCTTGCTTCCTGTCCCAGAATTCTCCACAGTGTCAACCTCATGATGACTGAGTTGTTCTCACCTCGGACCACGCTCACGGGCAGAACTGTGCTTCACTTGTTCGCTGCATGCTCGGTGCCTGACATTGCATGTACTCAATGCTATCCACTGATGGAAAACGACAGTGTGGTGACAGAATCCTTTGGTGGCCTCCAATAAGCCATGCCTGCTGGTAATCACATTGTGAATAGTCTTCTACCTTGAATTTGCCCTATAGCTGTGCTTTGCTACATGGAAAAAGAAAGCGTCTAAACCCGCTTCCCAGTACACTCCTGCCCAGCTAGGGTATGAGAGGAAAACCACCAGCCAAACCCTAGACAAGCATAGCAGGAGAGCTGCCCAGCTGTGACATCAGCCCAGACTGCAGGATTGTGGGCAAGTACAATGACTAATGTTTTAAACACTATGTCCTAAGGTGACTTGTTACACAGCAATATTTAAAACCTATTGTGACATCTGAATGAAAACCGTCCCCCATCAGCTTGTACACTTGAATGCATGATCCCCGACTGCTGATGCTGTCTGAGAGAGCTGGAGAACTTTTAGATGGTGGAGCCTTGCTGGAGGAAGGATGTCACTGGGGGGCAGGATTTGAGTTTTATAGCCTCTCTCTCACCCTGCTACCTGCTCCTCTTTCTGCTCCCTATGTTCAGAGAAGATGTGATCTCACAGCTTCCTGCCACCATGCCTGCCACGCCGCCCTTACGATGACAGACCCTCCCTTTAGAACTGTAAGCCTGGTAAGCTCTTTCTTCCTTACAGTAGTCTTTGGTCACTGTGTTTTATCAAAAGAAAACTGTGCCGGGCGTGGTGGCGCACGCCTTTAATCCCAGCACTCGGGAGGCAGAGGCAGGTGGATTTCTGAGTTCGAGGCCAGCCTGGTCTACAGTGTGAGTTCCAGGACAGCCAGGGATACACAGAGAAACCCTGTCTCGAAAAACCAAAAAAAAAGAAAAGAAAAGAAAAGAAAACTAGTACACATATATCATACAAATACATGTAAGACACTGGCTCCATAAATAAAAGGAAATCAGTCGCTACACATGATGAATTTATGTGACAACAAGCCATTGTTTTAAGTAACATTTACATGAAATAGCAGACCGAAAAGAAAACAGCAAGCTGGCAAGATGGCTCCGGGGTACAGCAGGTCATCAAGCCTGACAACCTGAGTCCCATCCCTGGAGTCAGCAAGCGAGTGGTGAAAGGATGAAGCCAACTCCCTGCCTCCCAGGAGTGTCCTCTGTCCTCCACTCACTATGGCATCTCTGTGTCTCTGCATCTCTGCGTCTCTCTCTCTCTCTCTCTCTCTCTGTGTTTCTCTCTCTCTCTGTTTCTCTCTCTCCCCCTCCCTCTCCCACTCTCTCTGACTGTCTCTCTCTCTCTCTCTCTCTCTCTCTCTCTCTCTCTCTCTCTCTCTGAATAAATGTATTTTTAATAAAGAAAACAGCAATGCAATGGCAAGGACACACATGGAGGGACGCGTCCCGCCAGCCTCTACAGTTCCCTCTCTCTGCTGTCCGCTTTGGTTTTAAGACATTTTCCAATGGAAAGATTTTCCTCCCTCTCCCCTCTTTTTTAAAGACAGATTCCAGGCCTGACATTAACATTAAGGAGTTCGACCAAGAATGTAAGAGAACACTAACAAACACACAGAAGCTGCTTAAACTCCCAGGGCTGAGCCATCCCTGCTGGGGTGATGGTAGTGGGGGGGTGGGGGAAGCAGGGGAAAATGCCCAGTTCTTACACACACAGCCTTGTGACGCGTCCATGGACTAGGGGGGTGGAAAAGCAGTTACCCAATGTTTTAACCCAGATAGCCAAACAGTTGCACACGTGCAAAAAAATCAACTGAGACTCCACAGAGACAATTAATGCACACCATGACAGGATCCACGGTGTGCAGGTCCTTTCAAAAACCCGGATCAGGCACATCCATTAGCATGGCCGTCTGCAGAATGAGGAGGAAGATGCCCACATTTACCCTGCCTTAGTGGAACTTGGGGTTACTCCTCCTCATCCGTCATAGGTGTTCCTTCAGAAAGAGAAAGAACTGTTGTGTAAGAATGTGGCCTGGGTAAAGGACCTGTCTCTTGGTTTTATTTTTTTTGTTTTTGGGGTTTTTTTGGTTTTTGGATTTTGGTTTTTGGAGACAGGGTTTCTCTGTATAACCCTGGCTGTCCTGGAACTCACTCGGTAGACCAGGCTGGCCTCAAACTCAGAAATCCATCTGCCTCTGCCTCCCGAGTGCTGGGATTAAAGGCGTGCTCCACCATGCCCGGCTGTTATTTTTTTAAACAATCAAAACCAAAACGCCAAAAGCTACTTTAATATTTTCTATTGAATTAAAGGCATGAATTTTTAAAAATAAACTCGGGGGCTGGAGAGATGGCTCAGAGGTTAAGATCACTGACTGCTCTTCTGAAGGTCCTGAGTTCAAATCCCAGCAACCACATGGTGGCTCACAACCATCCGTAATGAGATCTGACACCCTTTTCTGGTGTGTCTGAAGACAGCTACAGTATACTTACATAATAAATAAATCTTTAAAAAAAAATAAACTCATGTAGGTAAAACTATCATGTATTTTAGAATTTATCATGTTTCCTTTGAAAGTATCTCAAATTAATCTATTTCATATGTTGGAGACTTTGAATGTAGAGGTGGATTTAGGAAAGATCTGACAGCCCAAACACTGCATGTGCAGAGAGAGAAAGATACATTCCGGGTGTCTGCAGAGCTCCAGATGCCGTGAAAGGAAAGAAACCTGAAGCATAAATACCTATGTCTGCCTACTGCCAAGACTGGGCATGTGTACCTACCACACGTGACCAAGAGCAAATACTGCTAGTGTCAAAAATTGTAAGTATACTCTGGGCTGTGGTGGCGCACACTTGGGAGGCTGAGGCAGACAGAATTTCTGAGTTCAAGGCCAGCCTGGTCTACAGATTGAGCTACAGAACAGACAGGGCTACACAGAGAAACCCTGTGTCAAAAAACAAAACAAACCGACAAGAAAGCCCAGAGGGTAGGGAGACGGCACGCCAGGCAAGCCTGAGGACCTGAGTTCAGATCCCTCACTCTTAGAAAACTGTGCGAGTGGGTAGTTAAGATAGGCAGATATCTAGGTTAACCAGTTAGCCTCACAGAGCTGAATGACAGGTTCAGACACACTATCTCAAAAAATACAATGCAGAGGGCTGGAGAGATGGCACAGCAGTGAAGAGCACTGACTGCTCTTCCAGAAGTCCTGAGTTCAATTCCCAGCAACCACATGGTGGCTCACAACCATCTATAATGGGGATCCAATGTCCTCTTCTTGTGTGTCTGAAGACAGAGACAGTGTACTTACATACATGAAATAAATAAATAAATAAATCTTTAAAAGTGATAGAGGAAGAATTGTCCCATATTTCTAGCCTACACACACACACACACACACACACACACACACACACACACGCACACACCCCTTCCTTTCTTCTCCTGGATAATGACTCTCTTTGAATAGATGCTATCTCAGTTGCTGACCCAGGGACACAGAGAATGAAGTCGTAGTCTGTAACTTTCTTTAGAGTAACTTCTGGTAAAGGCTCCAGGTAGAGGGCAGAGCAGGGGACAGAGGAAAGGGACCAAGTACCAGTCGCCACCTTCTAGGAAGTGGGGACTTGCAATAGAAAAAACATTGTTCTCCTGACCTGATGACCTCCAGGTTGCATCTTCTCACATGATTTTATGGAGTAGGTATTTAGTGTGTGTTGGGTGGGTGGATGAACTATGGAGATTGGCAGGCAGATCTGAGGACAATCTGACACAGCAGGTTTGTATCACAGTGTATGGCTATCATCAGAACAAGGCAGAGATGGGCCTGAAGCATGAGTGAGTGACTAAACCATAAACCAGACTCCACTACCGCACTGACTGCTCCATCTGGAGTTCTGGCCTCAGGTCTGCCATGCCCACATTTCTGACGTGGCCCTGAACCTCTCTCCCACAAGCCCACCCTCACCTTTCCTTAACCGGGATGTGTGCAGCTTTTTCTCACCTCAGGACTGTTGCTTGCCTCTGCCTGACATATTTTCCCCGGATATCATGTGCCTGGTCCCTGGTTACTCCGATGTCAAGTTTCCTGGACAGCTGTATCACAGGCAATAACTCCGCTGTTCTTTAGCCCCGTGGTTCTCAGCCTTCCTGATCCTTTGACCCTTTAATATAATTCCTCAGGCTCTGGTGACTCCCAATCATACTTTTGCTACTTTATAACTGTAATTTTGTTACTATGATGAATCGTAATGTACCTATGGTTTTCGATAATCTTACAGTTGGTCCGCCCCTAAAGGGGTCATGACCCACAGGTTGAGAAACAAAGCTCTAAGCAGTCATCTGGTGAGCTTATCACTATCTTAATTGACTTAAGTTACGTGTCTTCCTGCTCACACTTCTCTCTCCCTCACAGAAGACAAACTCTGTGGACACAGGGACCTTGTCTTAAACCTCCATAGTAAGTACTCAACAAACGACCACTGAACAAATATAGAACACAAACAGGCTGTAGACAGGTGAGGGGATGTAAGAAGGCTGCCTGGAGTGCTGGGCTCAACTCTACGGGTCAGTGGGTATGTGTGCTGTCTGGGAGGCACACTGGGGAGATGTGTCACCTGACCTCACCCCAGGTAACCGTCCACATCAGTGGCAGAAAGGGAGGCCTCCTTCGGCTCTGTCTCCTGGAGGGTAATTCAGCTGGAAGCCTCAAGAAGACCGGAAGCCGGAACTGAGCCATCTCTGCTCAGCACCGCAGAGAATCTAACAGCTCTACCGATGTGGACCGCTCAAGGCCTTCTCATCTGGTTTCTGTAGAGTGAGGGAATCCATACATATCAAACCTCAGCTAATTCTGAGCATCCTAAGGTGAGGGCCAGCCATAGAAGGCTCTGATGCCCTGTATGAAGAATCCCCAGCCCTCCCGGGTAGCAACCCAGACTCGGCAAGCTCACTGCAAACATGTACTCCGTCTGACGGGAACAGGAGGGTGCTTGGGCCAGAGGGTTCTGCACCGCAGACCCGGAAACAAAACAAAGAAAGAATGTGGTCCCTGCTAAGAAGCCTTTGGCATCCATCGGCCTACTGAATTTGGAAGATTTTTTCCAGAAAGGATTGGAAAGAAATATTTGAGATTTTTTTTTGAGGACATTAATTCAATACCTTCATTGAGTGTTGGTAAACGTGTATTTCTCCTTAACTACTCAGAACTCATCTCTAGGAAGAATGTCTCTGCTCAAGAAAATGAACCCTAACCTTGGTATCAGTGGGGTGTGGGGCAGTAGAAGAGTCAGGAGCAGGCTGAAGGGGAACGTGAGCCACTTCTGGGTAAGCTTGTCCTCTGGTAATCTCTGGAATTGGGGTCTGAAGCAGGGAGGTGGTAAGCAAAGCCTTCAGGGGCATTTCTGGGGAGCAGGGCAACAGATAAGGCTTGGTGAGCTAAACAACACTCTAGAGACAGTCCCTCTCCTGGCCTGGGGTTAGGAGCCAAGTGTACAGGTCTATGTGGCAATCACTGCCAGCCCCTAGTAGAGGAGTCGCTTGACAGAAGAGAAATCAAATAATAAAACAATTGCCCCTCCCGAGCTTTAGATGATGTTTCTGACGTCACAGAGAGCAATGACCTTCACTTTTAACCGATAGAAAGATTATAGTGAATGGTGGGGAGAGAACTCAAGAATTCAGAGTCCCCTTAGCCCCAGGCTCAGTGCTCCAGGGACAAGCGGCAAGCTACGCATTGGTTTTGTTTTTTAACGTTTTATATTGAAATACACCAAGCCTTGCCTTGCCCTGCCCTGCCCCGCCCTGCCCTGCCCTGCCCGGGCACTGAAAAGCAGATCTTAGGAGTGATTCCATACAGCAAAGCCGCCGTGGTAGGAAACGCCGGGGAAACTCAGGCCACGTCTTTCTCTTTTTCCAGCGGCCACCACCCAGCTCCTCTGCTCCGGGTGAGCTCGGCAGCGTTAGGGCCTTGGCTAATCTAGAAATTGCTTCCATATGCAGGCACAGGAAAGAATGTCCTCACTGGCTGCCTGGAAAGGAAACGCTGGCAGCCACTCCTTCCTGCCAGAAAACACTCCTCAGGCCAGAGAGAGCTACAGGCGCTCAGGCTGATATCACACACATCTGCAACCTCCCCAGTTTATGGATGAAGAAACTGAGGCAAGGTCACACGGATGGTGGCAGAGCTGGAGGAAGAACTTGAAAATGCCCCCTCCCCCCTCTCCCTCCCCCTCTGCCCCCTCTCTGTCCATCCCTCCCTCCCCCCTCTCCCTCCCCCTCTGCCCCCTCTCTGTCCATCCCTCCCTCCCCACACCCCTCTCTATGAAAGAAGTATGTAGCTAATGCAGTGTTGCAACAGAGGGTCTAGCCGGAGTCTGAAGCACCAGGTCTCAGGCTACAGGAAACACTTCAGTACCATCAGCTGAGCAGAACTCATTTAAGGACCAGTGCTGTGGGGGCGGGGTGCAAAGGACTGCACTCAACTCTGTGTGGGGTTACACTAGGGTCTCCACTGATCTTGACTCCTCAGCCTTGAAACGTGTTAGTGCTAGAGCGATCCTAGATGCAGTGAGAAGATCCCAGGAAAATCAGGACCCTCTTTCCCACAGAAACCTACCACGTATAAACCAGGCTGACTGAAGCCTGTGTCAGGTCATCCGGAATATTGACCTTGGAAGGAAAGCTCAGCCCCTCTCAAAAGAGCAGCTTTGGACAGTCAGGATATGATGACCAATACACACACATTCATTTGCTTCACATTTGTACACACACACACACAAAACACACACCTTCAGTCCAAATGCATTTGGGTAGTTCTGGTATATGACCCTAACTTTTCTGTCCCTTTCTCTGCTACATTGATCAAGTGTGTCAAACTGTCCTTCAAATAAACACTTCATTAGCAACACTGATCTCTGTAATTAGATGTTCTTGTATCTATATTATATATAGATAGTATTATATAGAGAGATATAATTAAAAATATCATGATTCTAGTTGAAAGTATTAAACAACTCGCTTCCTTTTTCTTTTCTTTCCTCTGTGTTGGATGTATGTGGTGCTGGTGTTGAACCCAGGGCCTCAGACTTTCAGGGCAGGCAGGTACTTGAGACATAGCCCTTGCTCAACAGAACCATGCAACAACACTTATTGAATACCTACATAAGAGACACGAAATTAGAGACATAACACTGCCTACATCCTGTAACATGGCTCCTGCTCAGGGACTCTGAATAAAGCATCATTTATGTCTCTATGTCACTATAAAGTCATACTGTCTTCAGACATAATACCATGGCAATTATCACACACACATTAGACCAGAGGCAACCGTAAACTATGAATAGGGTCCATGTCTTTTTTGGCATCAGGAATACAAAGCAAACGTTTCCTGTCTAACAGCATGGAGGTTCAGCATGTCCTTTCTTCATTAGCCATTACTTCCACTCCCTCTCTTGATGCTCCCTTGGTGCTCCCTTGGTGCTCCACCACCTCCTCACCAACCTTTAGTGACTACAAGAGACAATCTTCACCTCGTACCACCTAGCCTCTGTCACTGGATCCTGCAGATATCTGCCAAAACATCCACAAGACTGGTTTATACCTGCCTGATAAATGCTTATTCAAATTGGCATTTTTCACAAAGCAAGTTCCTGCCCATTCCCTGGCAAGTTCCAATCAGCTTTTCCTCTTTTTCCCATTACTGGGTCAGAGGCTAACTCTATAACATTGGCTCTCTCCTTCCACCGTCTTGTGTGTTCCCAGGGTTGAACTCAGGTCACCAGGCTTGAATGCCAAGCGCTGTTACCCAAAAATCATCTTCCTGGCCTTGGCCTTTTTCATTTTAAGGAACAGGCTAGAAGTTAAAGGTCCCTACCTGCTTCCAAGCCTCATGACCTGAGTCAAGTCAGTAAAATAATAAAGAAATGAAACAGTCTAGAATAGACAATTAGTATATTTGGTAAACATGGGAATTTTTTAATAAAACTTTTTTCTGTCCATCCATCCACCCATCTGCTATCTAGACATCCATCCATCCATCCATCAATCCATCTGCCCATCCATCAATCTATCTGCCCATCCATCCATCCATCCATCCATCTGCCCATCCATCCATCCATCCATCCATCCATCTGCCCATCCATCCATCCATCCATCCATCCATCCATCCATCCATCTGCCCATCCATCCATCCATCTGCCCATCCATCCATCCATCTGCCCATCCATCCATCCATCCATTCATCTGCCCATCCATCCATCCATCTGCCCATCCATCCATCCATCTGCCCATCCATCCATCCATCCATCCATCCATCTGCCCATCCATCCATCCATCTGCCCATCCATCCATCCATCTGCCCATCCATCCATCCATCCATTCATCTGCCCATCCATCCATCCATCATCTACCCAACTTCAATGGAAAACATATCTTTTACTGGACCACAGTGAGAGCAGGTCTCAGAGCACTGCTTTAGACCCTGTTTCTTTTCACGCTGGACTATGCTCACCGGACCCTTTCTTTCAGATGTTGCCACACTGTCTCTTCATGTCTACCAGTTATTCTAGTGTAGGCGAGGGCCCCAGCTCTGAGCATGCTCCATACACTCCCTTTTCAATTTACAGATTCCTTTTTGAGGGAGAGAGTGGTTTAGGGTAGTGTTTTGTTTTATTTGAGACAGGGTCTTACTATGAATCCCTGGCTGTCCTGGAACTCACTATATAGACCAGGCTAGCCCGGAACTCACAGAGAACAACCTGCCTCTGCTTCCAGAGTGTTGGGATAAAAGGCATGTGCCACCACTCCTGGCTGCTCTTACAGCTTCTTACATTTGCATGCTCTCTAAAAAGATTTTAATCCTGGCAAACTTTGAAGTAACCCCCCACATCTGCTTCCCTTGCCCCTAGAAGATATACAGTGCAAGCACCCTTGCTCAAAGAACTCAAATTAGAACTGAGTGTATCCTCAAAGCTGTTCTCCTGTGGGCCCTTTTGATTTACTTCATGGGGAGAAAAAATAAAAAAGGAGGAAGTCCCTGAACCATCTTATGCAACAAGGTCAGCTACAGCACACTCGGCTCTCAAGTTCCTGTAAGCAAGCCACTACTGGTTTCAGGGGAGTTCACTGATTTATGTTGGGGCTAAAACAGGAGAAGATGGGGGGGGGTCACTAAGTGCAGGTCCCTCCCTGCAGGCTTCCTCCTGGCTGTTTAGAAAAAGGCTAAAGCCTCTCTCTACCCTACAACTTCCAGTTCTAAGGCAGCAGTCTGCACATGCCCAGAGTCCTAACTTCACAGGAGGCCTGCTGACATGACAGAGTAACACACTCCACAGCAGGGCCTAGAGTGTCACTCTAGTCAAAGACAAGGTGGGTACAAAACCCTGGACATCAGGAACGTCTAAATCAGAAGCCTCGCTCCACCTCTAATTCCTTAATTTTAGAACGGTCTGAGTCACACCAGACTGTGGGAGACAGCTCAGTCCACACAGTGCTTGGTACACTCACGTGAGGACCCAAGTTACACCCCCAGAGCCCACATACAAGGCCAAATATGAAGCAGGGTTTGTAATGTCAGTGCTACAGAGGGAGACCAGAGACTCGCTGAGGCTCACACCTGGTCAGCCTGGTCTAATCGGGAAGCCCAAGGTCCTACTGAGAGACTCAGTCTTAAAAAGCAAGGTGGATAGATGCCTATCTTGAGAAACAGCTTTCAAAGCTGACTGCCGGCCTCCAGAAACATACACTTGTGCACACCACTTACATACAAAGGGAGGGAGGGAGGGAGGGAGGGAGTGGGGGAGGGAGGGAGGGAAGGAGGGAGGGAGGGAGGGAGTGGGGGAGGGAGGGAGGACAATGGATTTGAACCTGGACTCCACATCAGATAAGGCGAAGAGTGGGCATGACTTCAGATCTTGGGAGTGGTGTTTGTTAGTTTGTTTCATCTTTTTCTGGGATTGAAAGGGTGACCAGGAAGCCTTCCAGCAGAGGACTCACATGGGAGCTGACAGTGCCACAGCCCTGATGGGAGGACGGTGGGAAAGAGTGGACCACTTCCCATCCAGCCTACAAAGTACGGTGATCTGCAGTTGCCATGAAGAGTTTCACATCCTTGCTCTCTGGCCTTGCCCTTTCAGTTCCCCCAAATGCTCTTCCTGTGGAGAGAACTGTGCAGAACCAGGGCTGAAATAAGCTCCAGGCCAAGGATGCTTTATTGCTAGCATTTCTTCTAGGTTCCACCCAACAGTTACCTAACAACAGCCAAGTAGGAGCCTGGCTTGCTATAAAAGGACAATGTTTAGCCCTCCCCACACCCATCTCCTCTTTCTCTCTCCCAGTCCTCTCCGCACCCCCACCCCACATACACACATGTTCCCAGACAGCCTCTTCCCTTTTTTCTCTCTCCTCTCTCTTTCTGTCCCTCTCTGTCTCGTTTCTTTCCCACACCCCCCTTCTCATGCCCCAAATAAACTTCATTTTATACTAGACCCATCATATGGTTGGTATTTTGTGTGTGGGGGGGGGGGATGCTTCAGTAAGGGCTGGCTAAGGCATCCCATCCTGCCGCATCCTGCTGCCACATTATAGAACATATCAACGGTGTCATACCCCCTTCATGGCCCCTCCACCTCATGGACCACATCCAGACACACACCGTCTGTCACTGAGGTCATTTTCGGGTCATCAGATCGCTAGATCTCTCCATCCAAACATCGGTGACATTGGTAAGCTACTCCACTGGTTAGCATGAACATCGAAACTCCCAGGCACAGGCTTCATGCTACAGCTGGCCAGTCTCACTGACACCACCCCCCTCCAAACCCCCACCTTAGAACCTCTTCCCTTGGGTGAGATCTTCTCTGACCTGTATGGCAGCAGAGGCTGCCTACAGTGGTAGGGAGAGATCTTCTCACGTGCACAAAATGTCCTGCCCACCAGGCAAAACATTTCTATTTGTCTCCTTATAGGACTATTCGTTTCTTTGCTGATACATAGCCACACTTCTGTAAATAGAAGCCATTCCATTCTAAGACGCAACATAGGACTTTCCACCACCTTTGCTAAGGGTGGAGGAAGAGAGGCGGAGTTACAGTTTCAGTGCCATCTTAGCTAAGGGCAGTCACATGACTAGCTATAGCTTCAGCCACATGAAAAGATGTCCACCATCTTTGTTGTGGAAAGTCCCTGCCTCACCACCATCTTGCTTGAGAATAACCTGACTTTAAAAAAAAAACCTGCAGCTGGGCGGTGGTGGCGCACGCCTTTAATCCCAGCACTTGGGAGGCAGAGGCAGGCGGATTTCTGAGTTCGAGGCCAGCCTGGTCTACAAAAGTGAGTTCCAGGACAGCCAGGGCTATACAGAGAAACCCTGTCTCAAAAAACCAAAAAAAAAAAAAAAAAAAAAAAACCTGCAAAAACACTCTGCAATTGAGATAAGATTTTCATAAGGCTTCTATCCTGCCTCGATAAATAGTAATTTTAATATTACTTTGAAGACTTATAACATTAAAAGGCTAAAGATCACTGTCTTAAAAATGTTTAGCCTTGTTTTGCTACTGTCATTAAGTTACAATATAATCTTTTTGTTTGCTAGATACAATCTAGAGCAAATAATTAAAAACAGATATACAATGTATAACTCAGATATGCTTACTAGATATTAGCTCTCAATCTTGTCAGAAGTCTGCTAAATATAACATTAAATGTTTAAGCTCACTGTGACAGACTGAAGACTCCCAAATCCTAACAGTGACCCCCCCCCCCAGGTCTCCAAGAAGAGATGGCAAAGGACTCTACCTCAACCCTTCAAGCCCTCTCAACCCCATCCTGCTGCCTGGGACTTCGTTCCTCTGGCTCAGAGCTGCTCCTATCTTATCTGATAGAGTACAGAACTTCCTCCAATCTCTGAGGATCCCCAGGTCATTGTTCTACAGGTGTAAGGATGGCGACAGGAGCCATCTTGGTCCTGACACAGTGCTGGGTGGGGAATAACACCTGTGGGGAAGCTTTCAAAGGTTGCCCGAACCTCCTCTAGGAAAGGCTTCAAGCTCCATCCTGGAACCTGGCTAGAACCCACAACTTACTGTCCTCTCCAGACCTAAGGCCAGCAGGGCCACAGCTCCCTGAGCCCAGGCCCTTAGCAGCTGGGTTTAAGATCCAGTTTAGAAGGAAGTGGCCATTTCTCTCTCTCTCTCTCTCTCTCTCTCTCTCTCTCTCTCTCTCTCTCTCTCTCCCTCTCCCTCTCCCTCTCCCTCTGTCTCTGTCTCTGTCTCTGTCTCTGTCTCTGTCTCTGTCTCTGTCTCTGTCTCTGTCTCTTACTCTCTCTGTCTCTCTCTGTGTCTCTCTCCCTCCCTCTCTCCCCCTCCCTCCCAATCCCTGAACTCTGCTATGGATCAAGCCAAATGAGCTCCATCATCTCCTATTGGAGAAAGGCATTCACAACCTGAGTTCAATTCTCAGGACTCATATAGGAGATGGGAGAGACTCCCAAAAGATGTCCTTTGACCTCCATCTGCACAATATGCCATGCACGTGCCCACATCCATACACACAAAATGAAAATTAAATAAATGTAAAAAAAATATTGTTCCTGGATTATCATTATTCCTCTAAACATGGTTGTTCGCTGATTTCTGGGACCTTGGCAAAGTACAAGTGAGAGGCATCCAGGTCAAGAAGGAACTAGGGGACAGCCAACTCTTTGTTATTGATGAAATAGGTAAAATCTTGTCATTCTAAGTTTAGAACTGCACTGATAGCCAATATAACTGAGGGGGGCTTGGTCCCATGACCTACTTAATGGGTATCAACAGTAGCTAAGATTTCAATGTCCCAAGTTCCCATTAATAACGCTGTTTAAAAGCAGGTCAAAATCTAGAGCGACTGCTCTAGAACACACAATTTCATCCAGTAGTGCTTTGAGCACTTACTGTGTGTGGCACTGAGGAAAAGAAGGGTGAAAAGTCGAGCTTCCGAACCATCAAGCACTTCAGCACCCAACAGGAAGACAGGCACTCAAAGACCATGGAAGAGACTAAGTATATGCTACGCTGTAAGGAAGGCAATGGGGATTTTAGGAGGGAGGACATGCAAGCTAAAACATTAAGACGACAGGGAGTGTGCAAGGCAAGGAAAAGGAAGGAGCCTCCTTCACAAAGGCTGAGTTATCATGAGATGGGTATCCTCCAATGAGTGTTGCCTTCAAATCCACAGTTTGGTCCAGGTCACCAGCTAACTCCAAGCTAGTACCCCACAAGCTAGTTACAAGGGGCTCCCCATCCCAGCTGAGGAAGACGGGTTGCTGCTCTTCTCTCCCAGTTCTCCTGCTGGGCCTCTCCTTGAAGCTCAGAAGCACCTGACTCCTACCCTTCTTTCATTGACAGACTGTACCTTCCCCCAGGAACCACCTGGGTTTTCCTCTCCATCTCAGCATTACCAGGACCAGGGATGACAAGAAGATGAAGCTACTAGGACTCTACTCCACTCTCTCGGGTATCTGAGTTTATAGGGAAACCACACGTAAGCGTGCAGAAATGGAACCTTCCCATGCACAACTTGGAAGCCCTGGCTGGCCAGCACCAATCGGGACATTTCAAGAGTAGTGCTCAGCTCTTACTGGCTGGTTGCCATCCAGGATAGTCCGAGCTGAGTCAAAACAGTAATGTGTTGTCCCTCAGTAAAATTTACAAGCAACGGCCACAGTCATCCACCAGCAGCAGGTCAGACTTCTCAATGGTGCTGCCCCACGTGGGTATTCTTATCCACTCTCAGGAAGCACCAGTATCATGGCAAATGTGGCACACACAGTCACGTGGGCTTTGAACTGGGATGGTCCAGAGGCCTCATTAGGAAGCAGTGATGTTTGAACTATCTATGAAATACACATACACAGAGCAATGCAGCAAAACGCAGACTTGTCCAAGGTGCAACCTAGTTAGAGCTGAAGTACATCTGTGTGTGAGGGTGCACACACATGGTGTGGAAGAGGGTGTCAGGTTGTATGTTTGTATGCAAAACAAAGGTAGATAATAAAGGGTGTGTATGCATAGTGAGTGTGATTTTGATTTTTACTATATAAACACAAAATCTGCCACTAGCAATATTATTAAAAAGTAATAGTATGAGCCAGGCATAGTGACACATACCTTTCATTCCAGTATTTAGGAGATAGAGGCAGGAGAATCTCTGTAAGGTTCAAAGCCAAGTCTGGTCTACATAGCAAGTTCCAGGTCAGCCAGGGCTATCTATTGAGACCCCGTCTCAAATGAAAGTAATATTATTATAGCGTGCAATATATAACAACATAATACAATTATTAAACATTAGAAAAGCAATATTACTTTAAAACCCTCCTTGTTTTTAAATGATCATTGTTGCATCATTGTTCCAGCTAATGTATTCACTTCAGCAAGTGCATACTAAGAATAAATGCAGCTTTCTAGTTGCTGGCTAAAGTCTATCTTGATCTTTACATGTTACACATATGCTGTCTTAGCTCAGTGAGAAATGCAGGAGCATTGCCCTTCCCTTATTCATCACTTAGCAAAACCCCTCTGTGCTCATCAGATCTCTGACTGACAGCTTCTAGTAGCGACAGCATTGTTAAAGGTGCTCGTTCAGAGCAGTCCCTGGGTGGTCTGTCCTACCAGAGACCTGAACTTCATTCTCCCTCCAGATCCATGACCTTCCACATAGTACGGTAACATGGTCAAGTTCATCTGACTCTTATACAACAAAAACTGAGAGCATGTGTGTTCCTCAACGGCCCTGTTCCCTTCAATGCAAGGTAGCATAGGGATTGCGTCATCGAGCCAGGTGATAGTCGAGTCTTAATCTGAGATCAACACACATTCCTAGAGTCTGCACTGTCTCTGAAGACTGGTTGGAGTAAAAGACCAGATGGGTACATGGCCCTGCAGGGGCAGCATCCTTCCCAGCTACAGCACAGGCAGAGATCCTGAGTGCAGAGATTTCCCACCAGCAATCTCTGGTCCTTCAGTACTGCAGTCTCCATTATAACTGACTACCTGGAGCTATAGGGATAGGGCCACATTCTGTGCCCTCACCCAGCTGCTGTGGGCCTTTGAGGCTCTGGGCAAGGACATATGGATCACAGGAACTCTCTTCACCACAACAGGACTTTAGCTTCAGGGTTCCTAGGAAAAGATGCCTCATGCCTGATGTGGTCCAGATCTCTGCAGGCAGACATGTCAGTTTGCCTGATCTACCGTGTTGTCCTAGCCTGAAGCCCAGGACTTGCCTCAGTCCTTGAAGTCTGGCAAAATGGACAGACTTCTCTTGGGGGACACTGATGAGGACAATACAACCTTACTCCAGAGACACAACCCTTAGAGAAGAGTCTTTATTTTAAACAGGATGTCCCTTTATGAATCTTCCTAGCCTTTTAAGCGGTAATTAACATCAAAGACAGTACCACTTCACTATGGTGGCTATCAAGAACCCACAGTGTTTCCTAATTTTTAATTCCAACTTCTGTGGCTCCAGTGATTTTTTAACCCCATCTGTGTAAGGTTAGTTATAAAATGCTGTTATTCTGGGCTACACAATGTTGGCCTGACCTACTCAAAGACAAAAAAAAAAAAAAAATCTTGCTGATTGATTTTGTTGTTCTGTTCTTATAAATGACTGCAGTTGTGCAGCTGTTTCTGATTAGCCAGAACTCTGTACTGCTGGGGTTATACACAAATAATTTTATAATGAACTCAGCGAGCACAAGGGCAGGGGATATGGAATGTGGTCTCACCTCCCAGGGAAATCAGCAGGAGTAAGGAGGGTGGGGCTTTCAATGCTCTCCAGGTCTCAATCCCTATGTGGTAGGATTCCCTTTTTCCTCTGTGTGTAATTTCAGCAGAGCCTGCAATGAACGTCTTCAAAGAACCTTCAGTGTTTTTGGATTCAAGGGAAACCTGATTAGCTCTGTAGGCTTAAGACTCTGTAAGTATCCCCAACTTTGTATTTGGTACATTTCTGTTCTTTCCATTATTAAAACACTTATATTTTCTGAGACAACGTCTTAAATAATACACCTTTAGAAGGAAAAACAAAATCAGGATTGAAAGGTCTCTACTGACTTTATTATAAATAGAAGGTGTTTTGTTTTAGTTTAGCACAGAACAATTAATCTCTGTGAGATTAGGCATAAATTTTTCTTTTCTGATTCTAGAAGACAAACATATACACATATAAAAACTTAAGAAAAAGATCGGGTATGAATAATTTTAATGTGTGCTTTTTTTTTCTCTCCTTAAGGCAAAGATATTGTTAAGGATTCCGTAAAGGAATCATTTGAAATAAATGAAGAAATGGAGAACAGAAAGTTTGTACCCAAAAATGAACTGTGTGGCAGGGTTGTAGGGAAACACTTTCAAATCGTGTTAGCGAGTCTGTGAATTGCTACAGCTTTTGGAAAGTAATACCACCTCGGGGACCGACACACAGAAACAAAGCTTCTGTGTGCTAGCATGTTCAAACACATGTGCAGAGCATGTGTTAGCATGTTCAAACACATGTGCAGAGCATGATCTCAGAAGAGCTACTGTTGCAGAAGAAACCTTGAAACAGTATGGATGTGGAAATAAGTGACAGAATATTAAACATTCATGCTGCAATTGAGGGTTTTTTTTTTAACCTGTAGAGAATGCCTATAATGCTTTATTATATTTTTTTTAAAAAAAAAATTGTAGCCTGGAGCTGTTTAAGGTCCTGGGTTTAATTCTGAGTGCTGTGAAAGAAAAAATATATATATACACTAGTATGTGGAAGTCCATTCTTATTACTAGAAACTATTTGTGGAAATGTGGTTATTGATAGTTATGTAAGCAAAGAGAAAGCATGAGCCAGCGTGACTCATATTGACTATCTTAGGAGTAAGAACTTGAGAGACAGAGAAGGGAGAAAAAATATCAACTTTTTTATACATATTTCTTTTTGTCTTTTTAAAATATATGTATATATGAAGCACATAGGTGTGTCTGTGTGCACACGTGTGTATTCAGGTGTGCAGGCTTGGAGGCATGGAGACACCAGAGGAGGACATCAGGCACCACCCTCTAGTCTCAGTTTTATTTGGGAGGGGGTTTCTCATTGGACCTGAAGCTCCTGTTGAGTTCAAATCCCAGCAACCATATGGTGGCTCACAACCATTTGTAATAGGATCTTCTGGTATGCATGAAGACAGAGCACTCATATACACAACATAAGTAAATAGATATTTAGAAAAAGAAAAAAGAAAAATTATTTCCACTCACAAAGGAATGTTATAGTTAAAATAAGGCCATAATATTATACTCAGAGTTCTTTAATCATGAGAAACACTGTTTGTTTTGTTTTGTTTTGTTTTTTCTGATTCTAGCTCCTCTTCAAAAACAGATTAAAGGGGACAGGGAATTATACTGTCTAGAAATGACCTTCAAGCTCTCAACCCTACACTAACAGAAACTCCATAACCCTGTTATACAACCTAATTTTTTGATTTGTCTCAGAAAAAAATGTGAATTTCTGAAAGTAAGGAGTGTTAACACTAGGAGAAAGAACAACGTGTGATTTTACTATAAAACACCAGTATTCTTTAAAACTTCCATTCTGGGTTTCCTCTTTAGTAATGTGTGATCAGATTACAGCTGTAATGGATACACACAGGCCCTGATTAAACTAAACGACCTTACTAATATAAAGTCTTTTAAAGGGTTTTAACTATTTTGCCTTTTCTAGGTTCTCAAAAATATAATCAGGAATTTTTGGCCCATCTGAGAACTTGTCTTAATGTTCCTCCCCTTGCTGTCTGAGATGCAGGGTCGAGAACTGGTTAATTATTTCTTTCTTTTCCATTACTGTAGTCCTTCCTGGAAGCCACACCCCCTGCCTAACTAATGGCATACACATACGAGGGGGTGTGGGTTGCTGATGGGATGTGGCCTGTTTAAGAGCCGGCCGCTTCCTTTCTCCCTACCGCAGCCTGATCTGACTGTCTCCATTATTTAACTACCCATCTCCACAACACACGACTACTGTGGTGAAGACACTGCTCTCTCTGTTTACATTCCCAGAGAGTAAATAGCTAGGATACATGTTTTCTCAAGGTTCTGTGGGATGCAAATCTACTGTGCTGGGGGAGGGGAGACCCAAGGTTGCCTGGGCTTTATTTGATAGCTAATGTAACACTTCAATACTGTATCTCTCAGAGACCAGTCAGTCCTTTTCTTTGACCTTTGCAGGTCTGTCTAATTTTCTTGTTCAACATACTCAATTTCTTGCACATACCAATGAGAAAATGTTTGTGATGCTTAAGAAATGAGCTGAGGTCATCGGAATCAGAAATACAAGTGGCCAACACCCCCCTCCCCCCCAAAAAAAAGTCCAACCAGCAGCCCATTGGGTCTGTGCAGGGAACAGTAAATGATTACATATATTCTGCCACAGAGACAACTAACAGGTAAGCTGACAGTCGCTGACTAACAATGAACTCTAATGAGTGATTGTGACCAACCAATAGGGGACTAATTAAATACATCCCAACTTCAGAATGCTACACAGCGGCTAGAGACAGCATGGCGGATGGCGGGGGGAGGGGTGCTGGTCTATAGCCCAGTGGCATAGAACTTCATGTGCGTAGCGTGCAGACAGTCCTGGGTTGGACTCTCAGCTCAGTATAAAAATGGCCATGCATAGGAGGAAGAGGTTTCTACAGCTGCGTGTCCGAGAAACACTAAACGCTTCGCTGCTTGGTGATAATTTTTTTTTAATTTTACCACAAGAATAATTAAAAATAAAATAAGAGAGAAGTGTGTAACACATCCCCAAACCCTGTGGGGATGGTGAAAGTTTGAGGAGAAAAGGCATGACGGGAATATGGGAATGAGCTGAGGGAGAAGACAGCTGGATTGCCCATATTTAAAGGTACAAGCTTTGCTTACTGGAGACTATCTAAACATCTTAACACATAGACATGTTTTAAAGGAACACGCATTGTCTGTGTAAGAAAAATTTTAAAATAGGTAAAAATCAACTTTGGCTTAAAGTTATAATCGACTCCGCTAGCCCAGAAAACTGGATCCAAGTCCCCATGTCATGCACCAATTCCTGCTGCAGGCACCAGACAGAACTGGCCCAAGGTCAGCGGAGTCAGTGGCAGGGGAGGCCGGTGGCCTTCACTCTCCCCTGTGCGTCTCCTCTCACCCTCAGGTGACAGGGTCAGAGGCAGACCCAGGCCCTGCTGCAGAGGGCCTGGGTCATCCTTGCCTCTGGAGCATGAGAATGAGGCCCACGGATCAGAGCGAGTGAATGGAGAAATTCAGTGAGGGGAAGAAAAAGCTCTCAGCAAAGGAGAGGAGACTTGGAAACGGAGTGCCAAGAAGACTACCTGGGGTTTTTCTACATTGAGAAAAAGCAAACAAACAAACAAGCAAACAAAAGTCACTTTGATTTATCTAAAGGACCACTCACTAGGCTGGACGGAGCTCTCGATTGGGTCTGGGGACTGTCCCCCACCTCTCTCCCCTTTCAGGAATCACTATGAATGGGAGGAAGTAGGTTGGCCTTGCTTCCTAAAATAACTTGTATTTCTGGGCTTTTCTTATCCCAGGCTGGTTGTGGGGTCCCCAGGCCTGGGTCTTAACTACTGGATGCTCCCTCAGGATGTTCCTGGCTGTTGGCCTGTGTCACCTCAAGGCTGTACCCCATGATTAGTCAGGAGCCTTTTGTCCCACTTGCCTCATTATCGGGGTCTACCTACCTCTGTCTCTGGCCGTATTAGAGCAGAGAATATCACCTCTTAGGAGCTCCAGTAATGGTCAATAAGAACACAAATCCTATGAGTTATCAGAACTATATCCTATTTTGGATATAAAGATACTGTACAGTTAAATTAACCATGGCAATGAATGCCACTTTACACAGATCACCCTGAGTAAAAAGTCCAGTTTTAGGTTAAAACGTGTTTCCCGACATCTTAGAGTTTTCTGCAAAACAAGGGTCTGTTTTAACTTCCGAGTCCTTCACCTCAACTCTGACTGACAGGGCGAGGAAGCTGTCATCGCTTAATGATGAATAAAAAACGAACTGCATTTGAGGGGAGTAAGCGTAAAAATGGATGTTTTTAAAAAGTGACTGCTTTGAAGAGTCTGCTGTCTAACAGGGGTTAGAAAAGACCGGGATACAGGACAGAACAGAAATCATGGGCAGGTGAAGACTAAGCTAACAGGGACAGGTGACTGAAACGGACAGGTGACGTCTGAGAGAAATGAGCCAAGGGAGCAGGGAGTGTTTCAGTGTGTAGGAATGAGTTCTCACACAGTGTGAGCCATGCTTACCACCGTTAGCACAGAGGTGTGTGGCTAACGGTGCCTCCCACTTGCTTTCCTATGTCCTTGTACAGAGTAGTAACAAAGCCTATTGTTTCTGTCTTCCTAAGGATGTGTGACCAATCTGAAAAGTCTGTAGAACTCACCTACAGATGTATGTAGAGCGGGCAGAGGAAGGGATGTTGCCAGAAAGGCACTTAGATGGGAATGGGAACCACAGGTTAGCAAAAGCCAGGAATGGGAGGGTCATGTCCAACAAAGGTGGGGACAGGGCTGAGTTAAAGGTGCAAGGTTTGGAATAAGACTGCTCAGGTCTGAACTAACCCTGTCACTAACTAAGAAACTCAGTCTCACGCACCAAATAAACAGAAATCTCACAGGGTTGCACAAATATTCAATGAATCAACTAAAGGGCATGTGACTGGTAACATTATAGGAAGGAAGAGGGAAGGGAGAGGAGCCATAGAAGGAAGGAAGGAAGAAAAGAGAGGGAGAGAGGAGTGGGGAGGGAGGAGCTGGGAGATGCTCAGCCCCCACTCCATGGCTCACGCCATCTTTATCTCCGGTTCCACGGGATCCAATATGCTCTTCTGGTCTCCATGGACACCTGCATTCATGCGGCGCACAGGCACTCATCTCTCAAGCCTCTAGATTGTTTGATTTTGTTGTTGTTTTGTTTTGTTTTTAAAAACAGGGCTTCTCTGTGTAGCTCTGGCTGTTCTGGAACTGACACTGTAGATCAGGCTGGCCTTGAACTCACAGAGTTCCACTTGCCTGTACCTCCTGAGTGCTGGGATTAAAGGTACACCATCACCACCCAGCTTAAATGACAGCAGACTTTGTCCTAACACATTTTCTGTTCTAGAATAGCCCATGTTTTTTGTTGTTTTGTTGTTGTTTGGTTTTTCAAGACAGAGATTCTTTGTAGTCCTGGCTATCCTTGAGCTTGGAGATCTGCCTGGCTCTGCCTCCCAAGTGCTGGGATTAAAGGTGTGTGCCACCAAAATCACTGAAGGCTTTGAAGAATTTCATTCACTTAATTTAATTGGGCTGGGTGGTGGTGCATGCCTTTAGTCCCAGAACTCAGGCAGCAGAGGCAGGTTGACCTCTGAGTTCAAGGCCTATCCCGAAAAACAAAAACAAAAATAATTTTTAAAAAAATTTAAATTAATATAATTGGGCTCAGTGATAGCATCTTGCTAAGCATGTCTGAAGCACTGGGTTCAAACCTCAGCCCTGCCAAAAAGAAAAGCAAAATGCGCACTGGTATAACTGAGAGATAGGGCGAAACCAAAAGAAAACATGAATTATACTAAAGAAATGGCTTGCTCAAAGAGAAAAATTCATTCATCGTAAACATTAAAATGTAACAGAGACATTTTTATGTGAGTCATAGCAATCAAGACTACAATACAAAAGCTGTAGGTAATTACATCTCGTTACCCTCACCTGTGTTCTTTCACTGAGGAGCAGTTTATTGCTTTTGCTTTCTCAATCCGTATCTGTGACTAACGGCAGGCTGTAATGCTGTCCGGCCACAAGAAGAAATGGTGTTCTAGCTACTGGGCTTTGGGCTACACACCTGAGATCAAAGCTGCTTGGACTGAGAGAAGCAGCTAATATACTTGTTAAACTCCACTCCCATGGATGGAGGGTCATGATAACCAATACTTCCTGGTGCCAAGGGGCTAAGAAAGTGATGCATGCTGTCTCTGCATTCCCTGTCCTTAATCTGCCCCTAAAAACCTCAGCAGTGTAGGCTCTTCTGGGTGGACAGAAACTGCAGAACCCAGACATCAAGACTCTTCTCCTTGGGGCTACATGGTAAATGTCAAACATGTGATAGATCATGGGCATCCCAGAGACTATATGTTAATTTATACTAAAAGCGGCTCCTATATGTAGGCTATTTTGTTGTGTCCACACTGATTATAATAATGTTAACGATAATGGCCCACAAACACCAACAGCACCATTATATACAACCTGCTAAGTATACTGTGTACATGACCACATACGACCCTCATAGCAATCCTCTTGGAGAGATTGTTGATCTCACTTTAGGGGTAAAGGAAAAAAGACCTTGTAAAACCAGACACAAGATCAAGGAGACTTCGTGGTCCATGCAGTAACCACATGGAAACTAACTATATTCAGCACACTGGCATCACCTGTGGGCTCTCAAATGTGAATTCTCTAGAGCCAGAGGCCCATGCATGTAATCCCAGGACCTGAGTGGCAGAAGGAGGAGGACTGCTCCAAGTTCAAGGCCAGTCTGGTCTATATGGCAGGTTTCAGGCTAGCCAAGGTTACCTATTATAAACAAGCCAAACCAAGACTCACACCCCTCACTCCACACTCGCAGAATTGAGCCTTTGGAAGCCTCTAGTCACACATGGCTAACCACAACCCAGCCTACTCCACACTGATCCACACGTTAGCAGATAACACTACTCAACTAACTGATCCTCAGAGGTTTCTTTGTCCAAATGTATCCATGAGTCAGTTAGTGATCTCAACCTGACTGTAATACCCACGGGGGGAGCAGCAGCTGCATTTGTTAGGGTTGAGCAGTATAAGGGAGGCTCCGTGAGGAAGTCCTTTGTCCCGGGGAAGTGAAACCAGGAGTGGTTCTCAACTGAAGCTGGACAGTGGGACAGAATGTGAAGGCGCCTGCGAATCTCTCCATGGCAAGCACATACACAGTGATAAGTAATTGCTAACGGGAGGAGCCAATGAAAGGCAGACTCCCAGCAGCTGGAAGGAATCCCACTCCTTGAAACCCCTTGTTCTCCTCCACCTTACCACATTTGCCTTCCAGCCCTGCTGTTCCAAACAAAGTTGTCTACAGTGATGGTAAACATCCAGGACAAGCCCCTTCTGAGCTAACTCTACCCAGCGGAGAGCATGACTGCATCTTCCAGTAAAGACCCTCAATGCTCAAAGAGCGGTGAGCTTGATTCCAACTGCAGCCTAATTGGCGTGTGTGGGGCTGGTGGCCTGGCTACGTGGGTTGCTGGAAGCCAGCTCAGAGGGGCCTAGGTACGGAAATCATCAGAAATCTAGTAGACTCCATTGGAGGACAGGCCCCAGGAAGGCCAGAGCTCTGGGACCTAGATTCCTAGGTTCTTAGAAATGAACGGGTTGCAGCAAGAGATAAAAATGTCCCCGTGTACTTTAGAATAAAAGTATAAAAAGAATAAAAGAATATTTGGCATCACAGTGGAAAGTGCTCGACTTTAAAACTACAGCTATAGTTAGGAACACATTCAGTTATCCAAGACTGTGAGAAAAAACAGAGTATCATGAACATTCATGAAACCTGGCTCCTGGCGGCCAAAGCACCTTGGCACGGTCAATTTAAAAGACACAGGCATTCTGCTCTTTGCTACCTACCAACTCTCTGGCAGTTCTTTTTTGCTCTTGCGTCTTGGTGTTACACGGTGCCCGGTGGCTGGTTACTTTGTATCAAATTGCTTCTTGCTGTCTCATAACCTGTTATCCTGTTCTAGCCTCACACCCAGCGGTGGAAAGACTGTCAACCGAGTCACACAGTAGGTCTAAGGGCATCCGGCAGTAGCCAAACACACAGTAGAAAATGTGTGAAATGGACAACGGAAGGAAGATGCGGATCCCTCCATCTGGAAATCAGTTCATTCTCCCTTACTGTCCCAGAGTTTGATCATTCCCGGCTTTCAAATCTCTTTGCTTTCATTCCCGTAATCTAAGAGCGCTCATGTGATTCCCAAGAGAAAAGCTACTCAGGGAAGACGGTGATGCTGCTGAGCGGATTCAGAACACTTGCAAAACCCAGTCTGCAGCTTCTCTTCAGCCGGCAACCGGCACTCACGACCTGTACACATACGTGTACACCACCCCATGCCTCTGAGAGGATCGACCTGGTGAACCGCAACTGGCAGGTAATCAGGGTAGAAGGCAGTGCCCTGAGCACTGCAAGAAGCAGAGAGCCCATAGTTTATGCAAGACTTTCTCTCTTTAAGAAGTCAAAAACATGATCTACAAACTTTTAAGTTATTTATCAATTATTGAAATAAGCATTTTTAGGAGGCAAAAAAATATCTATCAAATGAAAATACAGTATTCAAGTTATATGGAAGCTGTTAAAAGAAAACCTACCCAGGCTGCACACGTGTCCGCTGTCCCTGAGGGTCTACCTGCAGGCCCGCTCAGGAACCAGAGAGATGAAGGGCAAGGAAGATCCAAGACAGACTAGCAATTTTCAGAGAAAGAGACCAAATCTGCTCACTGTAGAAACCCTGAGGGGTTAGGAGCGTATAGCCCGGGGATATTCCTTGGAGATTAAGCAAGACCCAGTCAAACCAGGTTCCACACAGACACACCTTTTGTTAATCTGAGTTCAAAGTCTAGCCACAAACCGAGGATCTGGGTCATCCCTATTGGATTTCTCTTGCACTAGTTAAGTTTAACAGTTCTTTCTTTGAAAAGAAAAGCATGCTAAAGTAGCGGGAGATGAAGGCTGAAGGGAAGCGGTCCACGATTTAGGGAGAGGCCCCGGGCGCAAAGCCCTGACCCGAGCTGGCCGCCCTTCCAGGAGCAGACATAGGCACCTAGAGCGCGCACATACCCGGGATCAGGCTGCCCGGGAGCACTGGAGCCAAGTTCTGGGATCCGTAAGCTCCAAAGTCACCCGCCCTCGGTGGAGATGGAGTTGCAGATGCGGCTCCCGGGCATCCCAGGGAGACCGCGGTTAGATCCATCGGGACTACGGGCGGTCCTGGGTCCGTGCAGCCCCACAGCGCTCAGCGGGGATCGCGGCATCTCGAGCCCCGGCAGCCGCCGCCCCTTCCTCCCGCGCGGGCTGGACCGCGGGCCTGAGCGGGGATCGCTCCCCTGGGCGCCGAGGACGCGGCCCCGACATCCCGCCCGTCTGCACCCCAACTCCGTGCACCCCGGACGCACCCTGCATGGTGGCGCGCGGCTCCCTTACCGTGCAGCGGTTCCGGGTGGCTCCTCGGCCCCGCGGCGCGCGGGGCATTTTTTTCTGGGAAACTTCTCTCTGGGTCCGCAGGGCTGAGCCGGGGCGGGCAGGAAAAGCGCTCCGCGCCGGGAGGCTGCGACCATCCGGGAACTTCGCCGAGATGTGAGCCCTCCCCCTCGGCCCGCGTCCTCCCCCTACGGCCCCCGCCACACGCGGACGCTGGGGCAGCCGCTGGCCCTTCGCCCTTCGCCCTCGCCGCGCCCTGACTTCCGAGGCCGGCGGGACCGGAGCCTGGGCTGGGCTCTCCCCGGGGCGGAGGCCGAGGGGTCCGGACCCGCGTGCGCCCAGGAGCCGGACCTGGAAGGGATACCCAACCCAAGACGCTGCCCCTAGAGACTACCCGGGCCTCCGGGTGGGGTGCTCTCCCCCCAACACAGGGAAAGCCTTTTCCGGTCATCTCCACTCCGCTCCCGAATCAGAGGGCGCCCCCCGCTTTGAGAAACTTAAAAGTTTCCATTCACTGTAAAAACTGGCTTCTAAGATGGAGTGGCCCCACTGAAGCCCAAGGGCCACGCGCGTCCCCAATCCCCGCCCACTGGGAGCGCACAGCTCTTCCCAGGGTAAGGTGCCAATCGGTTGGGATTCTTGGAATCTTTTTTTTCCACCGACTTCTGCAAACATAAAAAGATCAAGAGCCGAGAGAGTGTAAGGAGAAACACGAGGCCCTTCCACATGGCTCTTGCCAGGTCTCAAAACCACCACTCTCAGGCCTTAAAGGCAAGTTAACACTGGGATGACACATTAGAATATATACATTTGAAAAACAAAGACAGTTAGAGTCAGTATAACTACTGGACCGTATAGTAAAGCTACCGAGACGAAGTAGCTCTCTGGGTAAAGGCAGGGAAGCTTTGAGAGATGCACCTCATAATGTGGCATCTAGAATGCCTCGGCTTCAGGCTTTCTGTGCTGAGTTGTCCCTATGTGTGCAGTCTCTGTGACATGCTTCTGGCGGATACGATAATCCTGGAAAGAGCGACAGGGCCACCTCTCCTAAACTCTTATTAGCGTTTTTTTGGTAGGAGTCCCTAAATGCACTCTTTCCTTTTTGTTTTGTTTTTGTTATTTTTAGGTCTCACCATGAATTCCAGGATGGTTACAAACTCCCACTGTTAACTGTATTCGTCTAAGGTCTATGCTATATTTGTCTTTTATGTATGTATGTATGTATTTAGTGTGTACAAGTGGTTTGTCTGCAAATATATCTATCTGTATCATGTGCTTGCCTGGTGCCACAGAGGCCGTGTGGGATGCCCTGAGAATGGAATTACAGACAGTTGGGAGCTACCACATAGATGCTGGGAATCTAAGTGTCCTCTGTTAAGAGCAGCAAGTGCTCTTAGCCGCTGAACCATTTTCTCCAGTTCTGGCACATTGAGTTTGGATCTTTTCCTGGGTTAGCAGTGTGTGGTAAATATTCCCTCTTGTTGCTTGACAACACGGGGAATCCATGAGGAGGGTAAACAATCCATACTCTGCCGCTTTGTGCCGCCGGGTTGCTAAGCAGTGGGAGCAGCCAGGGACATTAAGTACACGTTCAGCTCGAGATGGTTTCTGCTGACATTTGGTCTTTCTATTGTAGACAGAGGCGCTCTGAACCTATTCTGCTTCTTGTTTCATGACTCCCATCTTGGGAGCCACTCTAACTCCTAATCCAGTGCCTTTGGACCTCCCACCCCCTTATAACCAGGACTTTATTTTGGTTACCTTCTCCTGAATAGATGGCAGTCTCAAACACCAGATAAAGGAGCTTTCCTGCCTCATTGAGTTCTCACAGGAACCTCTGTGAAACAGGCACCTGTCTCTATTGTACACATTGAACAGTGCCCCCCAAAGCCTGGCTGACCTGCTCAACATCTCTTAGCATATGAATTTCTAAATCCAGATCATTATAGTGTTAATACCTCGATCCAGCCACCAAGCCATAAGTCTCTTGACTTGATTTCCTATTTGTTCCACCTCTGAGCTGCTACTTGCGGGAGTGACCTGAATTAAGATCCCTGAATGCTAAGCCAGGAAAGAAAGACAAAGTGTTACAAGCTTTAGTAAAGAAGTGTTGGTGTCCGAGCAGATCTGGTTAAAGGCTCTGTGCTACGTTAGGTTCTGCTGGGTTCATGCAGGAAGGATGTGGAGTGCCAGATGAATGGAGCTCTGAGCTTGGCCAAGGGAAGCTGCAGAGGACCAGGATGTGCTGGGGAGGGCGGTGTCTGAGCCACACGAGTGCTTAGCATATTTAATAGATATATCCAAAACGGAAAGGACAGTGCTCCTGAGAGCTGATTATTTTACTTACTGACACTGCACTTTATTCCAAAAAGAATTTTTAAAAAGCCTTGAGGCAGAACTGAATATGGTAATATTTAGACCTCTGGGATAACAAATTCACCAAGTATTTTTGCTCCATTTTTTTCTTTCCCAAAAATATATACTTATTCTAAACAATTCACCTAGTTGATAGGTATTACAACAGAAAGTGAAAGCGACCTACAATCCCATCTAGAAGCAGCCACTTGTGATTTTCCATGCTTTTTCTGTGATATTTTGTTACACAACAAATAGGCATGATGGGGTAAGTCAGTGGTTAGAGTGTTTGGCTAAGATGCACAAGGTCCTGGGCTTGATTCCCCACCTACACACAGACACACACAATCACACACACACTCACACACACACACACACACACACGCTCACTCAACAAATGTTTATTGAAAGAGCTGAATAGGATCACATTTCCTGATAAAATAATCTATTGCATTGGTTATCTGCTGCTATATGAAATTATCATAAATTTACCAGCTCAAAACCACATTCATTTATTATTTCAGGGCTCTCTGTAAGTGAGCGCCATATGACTCAGTCCTCTGATGAAAGGCTGGGCTCTTGACTAGAGGCGCTGGAGGGAAGATCCACTCCAGGCTCATTCTGGTCACCCACTGGCAGAACTAAGCTCCTGACTGAGATGGGGCTGAGGCACCCCTTGCCTTCCTAGCTGCCAGCTTCACGGTTGCTCTTTGCACTCGGAAGCCAGCACAGGCTTCACATCCAGGAACAAAGACTCTCCGCGTGCAGACTTCTTGCATTCATATACGGATGCCAGGATAGGACACCCATTTAATCCCACTGAAGGTGACCCCCTCGCTTAAACTCGGGCTTAATTACATCTGTGACATCCCTTCACTGCAGCATCTAGATTAGGGAAAGTTTGAATAACTGGTGGAAACTCTAGGGATAGAATTCTCATGAGCATGAAAGTTTATCTTTCCATTCCTCTTAAGACTTAACAAATCTAATTTGTTCTTTTTAAAAAACTACATATTTTTAACTGTATTATGTGCCACAATCCAGCCAAATTCTCTAACAGTGGACATTTATATTGCTTTCAGTTGTTTTCCTGCTTTGTACACAATAACCATTGATAACCTTAAGCGCTTATGTGCCGTGGAATTCTCTAACTAGTAATCTAATGTATAGAGAGTAATGCCATAACTTATAAAAACAACATCTATGAGACAAGTGGGATTGAAAAGTGGGAAAGATCTGCACCTTCTCCTTTTTTTCCAAAGATATTTAGCACATTTTATTTACTGCTTTATGAGCATGAGAGGAAGTGTGTGCATCCCACGGCCTGCGTGTGGAAGTCAGCCTGCAGCGGCAGGTGCTCTCCTTCCCTGATGTGCATCCTGGGGGCTGCGGGTTGCACTCAGGTTGTCAAGCTTGGTGGCGAGCATCTTTACCTGCTAAGCTGGTAAAGATTTGTTCCTTTTGATTGACACTGACAATTTCTCCCCAAACTGTTGGTAGCAATGAATATTTACAACAGTATCTAAGAATTTAGATCTTTTAAATAATAATAACATATTTTATAAACAAATTCCATCCATCCATTGTTTCATGCAAGGCCTTACATAATGATAGTTGAATGTGTTAATACTAGGTCTGGCTCCTTATCTCCAACCTTGGAGCTCTAATTTCCTGTGTGACCTGGAACAGCTGGACAAGCTTTAGCTCCTGTCTGTATCTCTAATGGTGAGCTCAACGGCATTAACTAATTAGCCATTGCTGGGTAACAAAATACTGTAAAAAGTTGTGACTCAAAAAGCATTTATTGTATCATAGTTTTTATGGATTAGGACTGTGGGTATAGTTCAACTGGTAGTGTTAGCTGATAACCTCTGACAGGATTGAAGTCAAAAAAGCTGACCAGGGCTGCTGCGGTCATCTGGAGGCGTGTCTGGAGAAGGGCTCATTTTCAAGATGTCCTGCACCGCTGTTTACAAGATTCTGGTCTTCACTGGCTATTGGCTGAAGACATCATTCTTGATAGTCAATTTGTTGACATTGAGAAGTGTGTAAGTGACTAGTCGGGCACACTTCTAGGTGTGTCTATGAGGACAGTTTCGAAGAGAATTAACCTACAGGGACAGACCTGCCTGAATGAGGGCGGCACCATCCCCTAGGCTGGCAGGGCAGCACCATCCCCTAGGCTGGCAGCTAGGTAAATAAAAGGCGAAAGTGAAAGCAAACCAGCCAGCTCCCATGGCATTCTTTCTGTAACCCCTGGCAACTGTGATGCGAGCTCTTCTGTTCCTATCCACTCGGCACCATGCTAGACTAAAACGTTTTAAGCAAGCGTCCAAACACAGCTTTTTCTCCTTTTAAATTGTTCAAACAGATATTTTGCCAAAATGATGAAAAATCTGACTACCAAAAGATTAAATGTTGGGGCCTTTAATCCTGACTGTGCATGGTTAGGCCTTTGTGAGAAGTATTCACAGAAATTTCAGGAAGCAGTCTAAAGAAAGAGTGTTGTAAGCCTAGTGGGCAGACCAAACTGTGGAAATGAAGATGGATAGAAAAGACTACAGATGAGTTTCAGATACAAATAAGGACTCTGTTGTGAATTAGACTGGAGGCCACACATATGACATTCTGATATGTAACTTGTCTATGTTTTGTCCCTGTTCTGAGACTTTGATTGGCATTGAGTTTAAAGATGACAGACCGTTATGGCAGAGGAAATTTCAAGGCAGCTCAGCAGTCAGGCTGCAGTGTGGGTTCTGCTATCTTCTTTTAATCAAGCTTATAGTGGGATTTGGGATCGCCCAGGTTAACTTTAACTGACCCCTTGACACACACTAGAGTCAGCTGAAATTACAACCGAAGGATTGTCGTGATTGTTAGTTGATGTAGGCGGGCTCAGCCCATTAGTTCATCACCATTCCTTGAGCACAAAAGTAGCTGAGCACGGGTGAGCCAGCCTGCCAGCCAGCATCATTTCTCCATGACGTCCGCTTCAGGTTCCTGTGAGTGACTTATTCTGGCTTCCCTCAATGGACCTGTAATCTGGAATAAGCTCTGTTCTCTCCTAATTGCTTTTGGTCCAGACTGTTCTATCACAGCAACAAAGGTGAAACTAAAACAGAAAATGATGAAATAAAATGAAAAGGCTTGTAGCTTGCTCAGAAAGGGAGCACCGTTAAAGTCATGGATAGGCAGGGCGTGGCTCTCAAAGAGATTCGAACAGCTTAAAGGAAGCCATGGACCTCAGACCAGGGGGAAAAGGGTGTTGTGTCCTGCACAGCGTGCACCAGGAAAGCTGACTGGGGTAGCAAGAGACTGAAGGGGGAACAGACATTCAGATGCACACAGAAAAGCTGGGGTTGGGTGGGCTGTACACACTCCACAACAATCCTGAGCCCCAACAAGTTTATTATATGCAACGTGGAAGGAGGAGTTAGCTAGTCTGGGCATAGGAGTTCTCTATAGGGGAGCAGTCTCGGGGTGTAGCCATTTGGGAGGAGGGAGCTGCAGTTGCTGGCTTTTGCATACTCTGGTGTGTTTCCAAAATTTACACTCAGATGAGAGATGGTTTTGCCACTCCCATGGACCTGAGGCATCCGAGTCCTTGACACGACCATGCCCATATCAAGCAACACACGTTCACTCATGACTTCATCTGCTCTTTATACATTGACTCAAGGCTCCTCAGCTCCCCACAAGAAAGAGATTCTTTAAGAGTATCTCAGAAATTGGCCAAAACCATTCAGCCATTCATTACAGGGTCACGCACATAAGAGTGAAACCATTTGGAAGTCTCTCTCTCTCTCTCTCTCTCTCTCTCTCTCTCTCTCTCTCTCTCTCTCTCTCTCTCTCTCCCTCCCTCTCTCCCTCCCTCCCTCCCTCCCTCCCTCCCTCCCTCCCTCCGTCCCTCCCTCCCTTGTTTATGAGAACAGAGCTTCTGAATCTTTGCACTCTCTCAGAGCTGCCTAGGAAATTGTTACCCTAGAGTAAGTTTGCTCGGCCACCCAGGTACTCGGTATGGTCTACAGGAGCCCCGGCTACCTTGCTGACAGGCAGGAGACCTTGGCATTGTCCAGGTGACCATGGTTTGTGGGTTTACAGAAGGCAAGAGTAATGGGATCATGGAGACTTTCACCCAGATTTCAGAGGAAGAACTGGGAGACCAGACAGTGTGTAGCAGGGTCAGGAAGCAGTCAGGCCGCCCCTCAGAAGGTAATGCATAAAGCTAAAGTTGCAGTGGAAACTCCAGGAAGGGAGACTCTTGCACGCATCCGACTCGACCAGCAAGAACAACGCTGCAACAGGATCCTTCTGCACACGTTTATTGGGAGAGCTTGATTGTAGAGGCGAATAGACCCCGAGCCCAGCCCTGGTGCTGCTTTATATAGGCCTAGGAGAGGCGTGTCTCACACCCGGATTGGTTGTGCTTGGTTGATGCTTACCACCTCATTTGCATGCCTACATCTGATTGGTTAATTTCTCTCTCATCTGATTGGTTAACTTCTCTCTCATCTGATTGGTTAACTTCTCTCTTCTGATTGGTTAACTTCTCTCTCATCTGATTGGTTAATTTTGGTTAATTCTCAAAACCTCATCTTGGCAAAAAACTTTCCTGCCTATGTATGCGTGGTGGCCAGCAGAAGCCTGTGCCACTCTGCAACGGCACATGTGGCTTCCCACAGGAGACATGCCAAGACCATGGAACATCTGGTGGAGAACCGCTGCTAGCCCAGAGCAGAACCAGCTTCAAAAAGGCCAGCCTCATGGGCTGCAAATGACAAAGCCAAAGAGTGAGGTTGTCCAATCCTGTGGTGCGGGGGACACAGGGCTAATGTTTGCCCTGCTGAGTTTGGTCCGGTGCTTCCTCTCTGTTCCTCAGTCTCTCCCTTTGGGAATGGGAATGTGTCGTCCTCTGTGCCTCAGTGTGACAGGGGCATATCACTTGTCTTTCCTTTTTCTCACAGCTTTGAATCTCACAGAAGACTTTGAGGTTGAACTTTAAGCAGTCTTGGAAATCTTAAGACTTTGGGGACCGTTGGCGTTTAGTTAGCATCATGATCTGAACAGAAGCCTTTGGGGGGCCGAAGGCAGAATGACATGGCTTGGATGTGCAATGCCCTCTACACTAGCAGAGGCTGGCTGGCTGCTTCGCAGCGCTTGGCTTTTAGGGAAGTGTTATAGCTGCAGTGTTATGTCTGCAGGGTTATAGCTAATCAAATGGATTACTCCCCAGTTAGTCTCATACTGCGATGACATTGTTAGCAAGTCATTTTAAAAAATGGGAATCAGGCCACCATCATGGACAGAAGTCACTTGCAGCCCATCAAACTGGCTAGGGTAACCAAAGTGCTGGACAGGACTGGTTCACAGGGACAGAGCACACGGCTGATGTGGAATTTATGAATGGCACCAGGTGCTCTAGCATCTGAAACATCAAAGACCCTGCTCAAGAGGGTGCCGTGCTCACTCAACTGGAGTCAGAAAGAGAGGCTCAGAGGTTGACCAACCTCGCTGCTGGGTCCTGGATATTCATCACATAGCCCATGGAATGACGTTTTGTGTGTGTGTGTGTGTGTAAATGGGAATCAGGACCTACTTGGAGAAAACAGGTCACTGGTGTGTGTGCTCCATGGTTGCATCTTACCCTATCCCCCTCTGTTCCCTTTCTCTGTCTACCATGAAGCAAAGAACGTCTTTTCCCACAATCTTCCACCACTCTGGTGTTCTATCCAAGTACACAGGGCCAAACAAATATGGAGGGAAACCTCTGAAGCCATGAGCCAAAACCTTATTCCTCTAAAGTTGTTTGTAGGAGGTAGTGAGTGTGTCATGGCGATGAGAAGTCCCACTAACACGCTGGCTATGTGCATTTCCCTGGTCTAACACAAATCACAGTGACTTTTCTCCCTGGAACTGAGCCGGGTACCTAAAGATGGACGCCATGGTCCTTTTGTAACCCATTCTTTGGTGGCCCATCACGTTGCCATGCTCTGCTTGTTAAACATCCCTAAGCTAGGCATAATGACACATGCTGATCATACCAGCTTCTTGGGGTGCTGAGGCAGTAAGATCATGAGTTCAAGGCTAGTCCAGGCAATATAGTGAGAACTTCTGTCTCAAAATTAAAAAGAAGAGGTCACTAAATCCAGATCACACTTACGGTGAATCAAAGAGACACAGGGATGTAGGGATCTGCCATCATTTTGGAAGCGTCCTGCCAGCTTCCTCAAGAAGGTGAGTTGAGACTTGAAATTTATATATATATATATATAAATATATATATATATGGTGACTTTTTGTAGTAGGCATTCAAAGTTTATTATTGTTGTTGGTATTGTTTCTATTATTAACATTATTATATATTGATTATACCCACTTTCATGCTTGACTTAGTTTAATTAAGAACAAAAGAATAACATCTAAAATAAAGCTATTATTTGTATTGTGAGCTAGCAATTTCTAGCAAGAAATAGAAATCTGCCTAAATGAGGTAACATAGGAAGGCATTAAGTAGGGATTAATGACTAAGATGCTTAGGAAGGGAACTAGGGAGGGATGACGCATACCCCAGAATGAGGACAGCGGGTCTCACTGTGATTCCTCGGCCTGAAAGGGGGGCTGTCAGGCAGAATGGGAGACAGATCTTTTTTTTTTTTTTTTTTTTTTTTTTTTTTTGGCTTTTTGAGACAGGGTTTCTCTGTATAGCTCTGGCTGTCCTGGAACTCACTTTGTAGACCAGGCTGGCCTCGAACTCAGAAATCCGCCTGCCTCTGCCTCCCGAGTGCTGGGATTAAAGGCGTGCGCCACCACACCTGGCTTGGGAGACAGATCTTAAGGAGAGGCTGCTGGCATGTGACATTCAGCTGTGGCCCAGCAGGGTGGGGGCTAAAGGAATAGATACCTTGACTTATTCCTTTCTTGCAAGGGTCACTTGTCTCCTGAGCCTGGTTGGGAGCCTTGAGTGTCCATGTGGCTCAAGTTTCCTTTCTAGAGCAAGGTGAAAAGTGGCCACCACTGTGAGTGACCACTGTGAAGGGTGGATGGAAGATGTGCAACCCGACAAATATTTAGAACATTTCCTGGGGACGTGGGGACTTTTACTGCATGTAAAAGGGGGAACTAAAGCCTTTGTGTTTCCAGGGCAGTGGTCATAAAAGGTGGCATCAAGAGAATGGCACAAGGCATTGATGTTATCATTGGCTTACGTGTCTCCTGCATGCAAGACCTTACCTATGGGTCAATGGGGATTTAAAATGACCTGAGGATGTAGCTCAGTGTTCAGTACCCGCCTGGCACACGTAATCCCAGCACTGCCGAAAACATCAAATAAACAAAAGCAGCACAGACTCAGGGCTGGCACAGTCCTCGACAATCCCACGTGGGCTCTGGCTTATTTTAACTGATGTGATGATGTGGAAGGCATTTGTGTTGCTCACACCTTTTGATTGCACAGCTGGCCGCTGACTGGTGGTGACGCCTCGGCTCATTTGTGCGGAACCTGTGCAGGTACCTGCTGAAGGCGGGGCAGACACTCAAAGGCACAGAGCTTTCCCGAAACCATTCTCCAGATGCAGCAGCCTTGTGAGAGGAGATGGCAAGGAAACACAGCACCCGCTGGAGGCTCAGAGAGAAGTACGAACAATACAATGACAGAGAAAAGGGGTGCTCACATGGAGTGGGCAAGCGGGGTACCCTTCCAGGTCTTGGCATTCATGAGGCTCTCTTGTGGAAATACCAAATGTTTTTGTTTTAAATCCATTTCCTATTTGGTGTGTGTGTGTGTGTGTGTGTGTGTGTGTGTGTGATATGCACCCCTACTAGGGTCTTGCCCACTCTCACTCCTAGAGAGATCTTCTTTCTTTCTTTCTTCTTCATAACACTTGTCTCTCTTAACATGTCTCTTTTCTTTCCATATTCTTTTCTGTGACCCTCTGTATTTAATTACAGTCGCTTGCATGAACTTTGGGGAGGCGTTGTTTAGTGGCAGATAGGCAGCTAGCCAGGGCTGTACCACCAAAGAAAGGGACTCCCTCACCTCAGGGCATTGGAATAGTTTGTTCCATGCTTTAAGGTTGCAGAACTAAAAGACACTGCAAGGTCCTAGAGGACTGAATTTATTTAAATTACTTATTTGTTATGGCAATTGACATTTATTTTTATTTTCAATGACATTAGTTTTTATTTTATCTGTATGAGTATTTTGCCCCGTGGATGTATGTGCATCACATGTGTGCCTGGTGCTTGCAGAGGCCAGAAGATTTTACATCCCCTGGGACTAGACCTCAAGAGGATGGTGAGCTGCCATATGGGTGCCATATGGTCTTGAACTTAGGCCCTCTGGAAGAGTAGCCAGTGCTATTAATCACTGAGCTATTGCTCCAGTACGATGTTTATTTATTTATTTATTTTTAATGTGAAGATGCTGTTAAAATATGAGTGTTCTAGATGATGAGAGGGCTGGAGAGATGGCTCAGTAGTTAAGAGCACTGGCTGCTCTTCCTGAGGTCCCAGGTTTGATTCCCTGCAACCACATGGCAGCTTGCAGCCATCTGTAACTCCAGTCCTAGAGGATACAGCGCCCTCTTCTGGCATCTGTGGGCACTGCATACATGTGGTAAACACATAAAAATAATAAATTGTTTACAGTTTTAAGATAAACATTTTAAAAAGGAGATGGGGGCATTTATTAAAGTATCCCCAGATAATTTAGGAGTTATGGATGATAGGACATCAGAGGAATATGAGGATAAAAGAGATATCAAAGGAAGACTAGCAATTAATACTTAAATGAACTCATTCCCAGGAAGGCCTGTGACATAATTGTTAATAGATTCCTTGCTAGGGACATATAAAGGGTAACAAAATTTTAGCCCATAACTGAAGAAACATCGGAAAAATGCTATTTAAAATGTGCGGATTCTGACGTTAAATGTGTGCAGGAGACTGGCACACACGGGAACAGACACGTTTCTCTGCTTTGTTGTCCGCCACTTACAGTCCACCGACAGGATGGCCTTCCTCCTATGTCTTCCTTACTTCATTTTCTTTTCTCATTTTTAGGGCTTGTTAGCATCTCCATCACTGCAGGGAAAGCTCTAGAAGATTGTTCCACATTGTTTTATGTTACGATCAGTCATGTGTGGCCTGTGGAGAAACAGGAGAGGCTCTGGGGAAGAATTTCACACTCACAGTTCCCAGAAATGAGAGAAAGCACCTGCCATGCCGGCATAAGTGGAAAGACGTGAAAAGGCGTGGCCAGGAGGCAGCGCCGTGGGGGTGCGGGGGGGGGCGAGCAGGGTCGGGAGAACCTTGGTCAGCGCTTTTATTGAGGTTTTTACAGGGTGATTGAGCAGTTTAGAAGCTGCAATCTGAATTGTTCTGGATGACTTTAAGCCATAGGAGTGTTCTCTGGCTGCCTGGAACCTGGTCCTCCGGCGGTGAGGGTGAAAGAATTTTGCCTCTGGGTTGTAGGGCAGATAGAAGTCTGGCTCCAGGCTGGTCGGTTTGCAGTTCACAAGGCTGCTCTTGTCGGGAGCCCTTGTAATCTCTAGGAATTGGAGCTTGCCCAATAAGGGAGGTCTTTCCAAGCCACAAAATGCCAAAGGTAATAAACAATTATTGTACGCAAACCAGTTGGCGCCAGAGCGAAGCGTAAGCTGGAACTGCTCTCAGGAAGGAGCCAAGAAAAGGAAGAAGCTTGGGCCTCGAACACACTCTGGAATCATAATGAGGGTGTGGAGGAAATACTTGGGTACCATGTGATCTATTCCTCTTGTGTTCTAAATGAAGAAATTGAGGCCCATGAACACGGCAGTGTGTGCCTGCTGACCTGGACACGTGGAAGGCTGAGATGGGGGATTTTGAGAGCCCCCCCCCCTGTAGTAGTGTAAGGGCAGCCTTCACAACTCAATGTAAATATGCAAACCTACCTGAAAAGAAAAAGGGATGGGGAGTGGAGGGAAGCAGGAGGAGGAGGAGGAGGAAGAGGAACCCATATAAAATAATGCTTATTGTGGCAGAGGCTTGTAATCACAGCACTGCAAAGCCAGAGACAGGCAGATCCCCGGGTGTCCCTGCCCACCCAGCCTTGCCTACTTAGCAAACTCCTGGCCACCTAGAGACTGTCTCAAAACCCAGGGTAGGTGGTTCATCAGGAACAACACCTGAACTGTGCTCCCTGGCCTCCACACAACCATATACACAGAGACACATGCACAAAAAATTTACAGATTTTAAATGTTAGACTATCCAAATATGAATAAGTTAATACAAATAGTTTGCAAATATTTTCACTGTCTGTTTAAATACTAAACCTAAATTTTTTATGAACTGAAAATGTATTGATGATTTTTTTCTTTAACTTTTCCTTTCTTTCTTTGGACATTATGGACAAAATACAACATGGCTATAGGAACAGCAAACTGCAAAGACAGTGGAGAAGAGAACACCTGGTTTCACTTATAATTAACAGGAAGGCCAGTCACTAAATTAATAACAAATGGGTAGGCTTCAAGGGAAGGCCCTTTCCTAATGACCACACTTGTGGAATCCCCACTCTGTTGTGCCATGGACATACCTGCTGTGTTCTGAGCCAGCAAGAGATTCAGCAAAAATGAGAAGCACAGTTGCATACAACAGCCCATCCTTGGAAGCAGCCAAAACTGGGTTGGCTTGACATTCTATGCAGTGGTCCACAATGTGGTTCCAGCAGATGGCGCAGATGTCATCACCACAATCTCCCAGGCCACAAGGCTACTGCCTTCCACCTTTTCACTTAAGAATGCTTCCCCCAGCCGAACAGTGGTGGCCCACGCCTTTAATCCCAGCACTTGAGAGGCAGAGGCAGGCAGATTTCTGAGTTTGAGGCCAGCCTGGTTTACAGAGTGAGTTCCAGGACAGCTGGGGCTACACAGAGAAACCCTGTCTCAAAAAACCAAAAAGAAAAGAAAGAAAGCAAGCAAGCAAGCAAGCAAACTTCCCCCACCCCACCCCCGCTGTTGGCATCACTGCGGATACCCACGCCCATTTTGCCACCATTTTGGAAACATACTGATGATGCTTCCTTTTCAAGATGACAGTTGTTCTTGTCTTTTCTTTTATTTGATTTGTTTATTTTGTGCTGTATACACACGTGTGCATGCCATGGCACATGGGTGTGTGTGTGTGTGTGTGTGTGTGTGTGTGTGTGTAGTCAGAGGACAACTTGAGGAAGTGGTTCTCTCCTTCATTTTGTGGGTCCTGGGAATCAAACTTGGGTCTTCAAGCTTGGTGGCGGGCACCTTTGTTGGCTGAGCAATCGCAGTAACCCTGGCCCTGCCCTTCTGTCGATGCTAAGCAGCTGTCACCGGTCAGCCACCTGGTGCTACCTGAAATATTCAATAGTTTAGAAAAGGAAAAGTTCCCTCTATCTGTCCCCCTAATGTAAAGTGACATTTTAACAACAACAACAACAACAACAAATGGCATTTGAAAACAAATCTGAAGTATAGAGAGAATATTTTTTTAACAGGGGCTTGAGAATATCCAGTCTATGGTCCTGATAAAAGAAAAGTTTGCTATCTATAAAAAACCCTTACACCTGTATACTTTCAAACCTCAGAGGAGGGCCTGGAGAGATGGCTCAGTAGTTAAAAGCACCTGCTCCTCTTCCACCGGACCCCAGTTCAGTTCTCAGCATCCACGTGATGGTTCAGAACCATCTACGACTACAGTCCTAAGGGATCTGACACTCTCTGACCTCCAGTGGCACTGAACACACATGTACACATACATATATACAAGCAAAACACTCAGAAACATAATACAGAGTGTTAAAAAAAATACCCAAGAATAGATCTGTTTGTCTTCCAAAATAGAAGACAAAGCTGTCTGAACCCTCTGTTAAAGAAAGATGCAATTAAGGAGTAAGTACTTATTCCCTAGTATACATGAAGCCTGGGTTTGACCCCATATACATAGATACATGTATTGTTAATAACTCAGGTTCTAGTAAGCTTATAAGAGCAATGATGGGCTTCACTGAAGAGAAATATTTACCTGCCAAATTTCAATAAAGTCCCTGTGGATCCCTGTGGATGGGACTGAAAATGTAATTTCCCAAGGCTTGTGAGTGCTCAGGACCTTTAGCGCTAGGTCCCTTCTGCTGGGCCGGCAGCAGGGTCCAAAAGCAAGCAGTAAACTCAGAGGCAGACTTTTTAAATCACTTTACCACATAGTGGGACAGTAAAAAGGTGGGTGGTTCCCGGGGTGGTGGGGATGCTTGGGATGGGGGGCGTGTTCTGTAAGATAATAGGATGGGTTAATCCATGGTACTGTGCACTCATGGAGACCCACAGGATGTGTATCACCAAGAGTGGAACCTGAGTGAACTGCAGAAGTTAACAATAATGTATCAGCATTGGCAACAATAATGTTAACACTAAAGTTAGCAACAATGTATCAGTATGACAACTGATGGATCTCACTAGGAGAAGATTCTGCCCATAGGAGAAGGCGATAGATTCTGTTTTCAGGTTGATGTTTCTGTAACCCAAAAACTGCCTCCCAAAATAATGTCTATGGCTTTTAATAGAAGCAAGTCAGCCATGATCTTCTGGTTTACTAACGTGAGAACCCTCACTCAGACTATTAACAAAACAGTTGAAAACATTGTTTTCATTTGTATTTTCTTGTATGCCTGATAATGTATAACGTGGGTTATTAGCTCAGCTTTGATATAATTTAGAAGTGAGCCTATATCACTCGGTGGAGATGCAGCCTTGACATTTGTACACTGTGCATTCTCAGTATGTGGCACTTTCTGGATAACAGCTTTCCTACTAACGGAGATGACTTTAGAAAACTCCATGACTCCCCCCCGGGGAAGCAGCAGGGGCAGGTACTGCCCAGAGGATGAGCAGTTACTCAGGCCGTGTTCCTATGGTGCTGGACCTAGGGCAGCACCAGCAGGACATCGTCTAGAAAAAGGAGTCCAGCGGAGCAGCAGTCGTTCAGGGCCTGAGGAACTTGACTTCTGTGGAGGATCTGAAAGACCGAAGTTCATGACCTGATCGAGTGCAGACAGCCTGAGAAACGGTGTGGGTCCCCAAAGCAGGCCAGGGTCACCTGTCGCCATCCAGCCCCAGGGAGATAGAGGCAGGAGGAGTGCTACAAGTTTGAAGGCAGCCTGGGGTACATTATGAGAAACAAGCTAGCCCGGGGTTGTCTAAGAAAAGGGAAGAGTGAGGAGGGGGATCAGGAGATGGAGGGGGAGAGCAGTAAGAGAGGGAGGGGGAGAGGTTAAGAGAGAGGGAAAGAAACAATAATAGTAATTACTAAACGAGGGGCAGAATGGTGGGCTAATTGGCAAGGCCCACAAAGCTTTAGAACGGGCGGGTTTCCTCACTGAAGTTAGTTTGGTGGCACAGGGGGACCGGCAAGCCTTCGTAATCTCCACCACTGGATTCAGGCAGCAACTTGACGAGCATGGGGAGACTCAGGAGTGGAGAGGGAAGGGCTGCTCCTGCCCTTCATCACAGAGGAGGACTGGGAAACCAAAGGGCCACAGCGGGTCCTGTGGAGAAAGCGCTCTCCAGGGTATCCACCTGTGCTGGGCAAACCTCTAACACTGGGCTCCCAAATGCTCGCATACTGAGATTGTGTCCTGTTAGACATGGCAGGGTGGCACACACGGTGCAGGGAGCAAAGAGGCAGGGTGGGGCTGCCTGAGGGGGACCCTGAGGGAGGGTGGTATGGGACTCAGGTGGACGGCCTGCTGAGCCTTCCGAAATGGAGCCACAGGCATGCTTTGAAAAACACTGCCTGGAGAGCCAAGTCTAAGCCACAATGAGAAAGTGCAGACCTTCCTCGACATCGGTCCTAGTTTTCCTGTTGTTATCCTTGGACAACCCTGGCTTTGCATCCTGTGCTCCAGAGTATAGATGTGCTTGTGCCTCTGTTCTCAGCTGGAGCCATCTCTTCTACTTAGGATGCCCTTTGCATTGCTATCTCTGGTCTAGCCTTCAGAAGTGACTGTGACATCATCTCCGACGACTCCTCTGGGCTCCTTGGCACCCTTGATATGCCAGCTTCTGAGGAGAGACTCTCTGCTAGAACTCTTTCTAGATCTGTACCCCAACCCCCCTGACCCCCTGAGTTCCTCAAGTGTAAGGATTTGTTGTTGTTGTTGTTGTCTTGTTTTTCTGAGTCCTTCATTTGCATATTTGCTACTTCTTGAGGCCTTGTACAAAGAACCTATCTCAGGGCTTTACTGCTGTGAACAAACACCATGACCAAGGCGACTCTTAAAAGGACAACATTTAATTAGGACCGGCTTACAGGTTCAGAGGTTCAGTCCATTATCATCAAGGTGGGAGCATGGCAGCATCCAGGCAGGCATGGCAGGCAGAGCTGAGAATTCTACATCTTCATCTGAAGGCTGCTAGGAGAATACTGATCTCCAGGCAGCTAGGATGAGGGTCTTAAAGCCCACAATGACACACCTACTCCAACAAGGCCACACCTTCTAATAGTGCCACTCCCTGGGCCGAGCATATGCAAACCATCACAGAATCCCTTCTGGAAAGCAAGCTTGAAAAACAGAGAGAAGAATGCAGACACCATAAAGATAGGAGGACATGCGCATAGTGACGCACCAAGGAGGTTGAGGCCAGACAATCAAAAGTTTGAGACCAGTCTGAGCTAGTTTCAGTGGAAGATGAGGAGATGGTGGTCATAGCATCAGGATGGAAGAGCTGAGAAATAGGAGGCTGGGGACAGCAGATGTTGACATAGTTCAACAGTGTCACAGTTCAACGGAGGGCTCACGTTGGGTTGTGGACTTGTCCCTGGTGTGCCCTATGACTGGGAGATGCACCCTGGCTGCAGTAACTTCAGGCCTTATGGAAGGCATAAGGCTGCTTCCAGGTTGGAAGCATGGAACAGACTCTGGGGAAGGAGATGGCTATACCAGGCAGGTCAGCCTCTGCAGTGATAGCAGATTGGTTACGGACTCCCTCTGATCCGACTGGCACTTGGGAAACAGTTTCTTATGGGATTCATTTCCCTGTGGTTAATGGGGAAAGAGATGAAATAGGTTTTGACTGATGAGAGACAGATCCAAGCCTTTTGTTAGGGGTTGGATGTCAACTGTGCCCCACAGGCTTCTGTTCTGAGTGGTTATTCTCAAACTGGTGGCACTGCTTTTGGGGCCGTGGATCCTTGAAGGGGTGGGGCTTGATGGGTGGTAGTGACTCAGTGGGGGTGGGCCTTTGAAGGTTATTAGCCAGGTCCCTAGCCCCTGCTGCTGCCTGTTTCCTGGTGGGCGGGCATGCAACTGAATCTGCCTCATGGTCTGTCGTGCCCATCCCCCAACTAGTCACATGAACACCATCTGGGCAGCTTGTTAAGACTGCAGTTGTGGGCCCTGCCTATACTCACTGGGCCTGCGCCTGTACCTTAAAAGATTTCTAAGTAAATTCAGGTTGAAGAATTATGGAGAGGGTCTGGAGATCACCACTCATCACTAATGACAGCATATTGTATTAGAGAAGTGTTAACAGGGATTAAGGGTTCTCAGCATACACACACACTAATAAGTATATCAGACATGCACACGTTAAATAAGTTGGCAATTCATATATTGTACATCAGAAATATGTATAATTTTTACTTGTCAATTAAAAGTGATTTTTTAAAAATGCTAGAACTAGAGAGGTGGTCAGCAGTCAAGAGCTCTTGCAGAGGACTTGCGTTCAGTTCCTAGTACCCACAGGACAGCTCACAGCCGTGAGGGACGCCAGTCCCAGGGTGTCTGATACTCTCTTCCAGCCTCCATACAGGACACAGATGTACACACAGGCAAACACACATAGGCATAAAATAAAAGGGAGAAAAACGATGATAAAGAAGCCAGAGACCTCTCCTCTTCTCCTCTGGCTCTTACTCCCTTACCCTCTTCCTCCCTTTTCCCCATTTCCCGCCCCCCCCACCCTGCCATGTGCTCATGGCTGACCTCCTCCACTCCTCCTCCTCTCTCTGTCTCTTTGTCTGTCTCCCTCTCTGTCTTTCTCTGTCTCTAGTACCCTCTCAAATCGCCCCTGCATGTCCTAAGTCAACTCTGTTCCATATTAGAGGAAGAAGGGAAAAGAGGAGGAAGAGGAGGAAGAGGAGGAGGAGGAGGAGGAAAAGGAGGGGGAGGAGGAGGAGGAGGAGAAGGAGAAGGAGAAGGAGAAGGAGGAGGAGGAAGAGGAGGAGGAGGAAGAAGAGGAGGAGGAGGAAGAAGAGGAGGAGGAGGAAGAGGAGGGGGGGGGAGGAGGAGGAAAAGGAGAAGGAGGGGAGCCGGGCATGGTGGCGCACGCCTTTAATCCCAGCAGTCGGGAGGCAGAGGCAGGCGGATTTCTGAGTTCGAGGCCAGCCTGGTCTACAAAGTGAGTGCCAGGACAGCCAGGGCTACACAGAGAAACCCTGTCTCGAAAAAAAAAAAAAAAAAACCAAAAAAAAAAGGAGAAGGAGGAGGAGGAGGAGGAGGAGGAGAAGCCTGAGATGTTTGCCAGTAACTGATTTTGTCACTTTGGACAAGTCACTTATGACCCTGTGTTTATGCTGTGGTCCATAAAACCCTTCCTTCACAGGATGACAGGATTGCAGTGCCTAAATGATAACAATGTATCATGCCCTGGGGCCCTGGCTCAGCACCTGCGGTAAGGAGCAATATGCAACCCGGATGGCCTCCTCATTGCTCAGAGCATCAGTTTCCTCCCAGTTAAAATCGGAGCAATGGGTATCCTAGCCCACAGGGATGTTGAGGGAGGATGTGTACACCAGGGTCCAGCCAAGCCTGGTGTTGAAAGCTCACTTTAGCCTTATTGGTGGGCATGTGGTGACCTGAGACCATGGTGTGAACTCTGATTTGTCTCTGTGCTGCAAGGAACACCTGCTTCTTACCGCTTGTCCAACAAGAACGTGGCTTCTGGGAGCTGAACCATGCGTGCTAAAGGGGAGGGGACCCAAACCTTTATAGGCCAAGGAGAAAGGGAGGGGGAACCAGGTCTGGGAGGTCAGACATCTACCCTGTTTGTCTACCTGGATGTCCCACTAGACTTTAAGGACAGGTAGGTTTTCTTTCTCACCGTGAAGCTTGTGTGACCCTAGAGCAGTGGGTCTCAGCCTTCCTATTTCTGTGACCCTTTAATACAGTTCCTCCGGTTGTGTGACCTTCAGCCAAAAAATTATTGTATTGCTACTTCATCACTGTGAATTGCTACTGTTATGACTCTTGATGAAAATATCTGTGGTTTCCAGTAGTCTTACGCAATCCCTGTGAAAGAATTGTTCCATGACAGGGGTCATGAACCACAGGGTTGAGAACCACTGGTCTAGAATTTTGTTCGGTAGATAATAGGCATATATTCAAGGTGTACTGTATGAACAAATACAGAATAAATGTTATGGTCATATACAGGGCTCCTAAGAGGAAGAGCCTTCCCCATCCGCTGCCTTTCAGGGCTGTTTTGTTTTGGTGATTGTGGGGATCAAACTCAGGGCCTTAGATGTGTTATAGCTCCCACTGAGCTATAGCCCAGTACTTCCCTGGGCTTTCTGCATGTGTACTGCATTGTCAGGGGCTTAAGGGAAGGCACCTATCGATGTGGCCACTCACAGCCTGTTCTCACAGTGCCTTCTGGTGAGCCTGGGATTACCAGAACCTTCCCACAAAAAACAGCAGTCTGTCTGTATGCCTCCTGGAGAACCTCCCCTTTCAGCTAATGGTGGGGGACACCATGAGCTCAGCATTGACTCTAAATCTGAAAGAGACCATTTCTAGTGAGGGGGGTAAGCCACTGGAGCAGGTGAGGTGCCCGGTCCACCACCGCCCACTTTAAAGTGTCACCAAGGTTTGACTTTGGGGTTGGGTAGACATGTTCCTCTGTCTTGGCATTGCCCTTTCTTGCTTCCTGTGTGGCGTTAGGTTAATTGTTTCTCTCTCATGAAAACTGATTTCCTTGTTTACAAAATGTGGATATTAGAAACTTCCTCATGTAATACTGTTATGGGGGAAGAAAACAGAACATGTCTTGGAGCATCCAAGTAAGGCACTTGAGAGTTCATGGGGCACCAAGAAGCTACACTAGGGCGGTGGTGTGAGCATGACCAGCAAGCCCTCTGGGAGGGATCTTTACATGTGGCAATTTAGAGCTTGCATGTGGGAAGTGCTTATGTTTTTCAAGTCCTTTGTCTCCTCTCACCAGGCCTCAGACACTCTAGGGTCCTGACACTCTTGTAAACAACACCCATCTTGTTCTCTCTCATGGTTTTCCTGGAGTGGGAGGAGGGGGCTCAAAGCTCAGCAGGATGCAGAAACCACATGGCCAGGTACAACAGCTGGTTTGGAAGCCTTTGAAAAGGTGAAGCAAGAGAAGGAGGTGAGGAGGCTTTCAGGAGACCCTGGGGCCCTTTCTGCTTCCTCCTTCTAAAACTTACAAAGCCACTGCCACATACTCCCCAACTGCCACTCAGACACACCACACAACTGCATCCAGACACTGGAGAAAGTGAAGGAAGGGCATTCGGGAGGGCACAGCCCCACTTCCCCTCTACCAGACAGGAACACTTCTTTTTACCTGACACTTCCCTTACTCATGCTGGGCACTTCTGGTTTCTGCTATGTCAGGGAGTCTAATTTCTTAATGGTTCTTATATCCTCCTAGGCAACAGAGAGATGACTTGCTCAACAGCATGCTCATGTGTAGGGGAGGACCCTTCTTTGTTGTGGGGCTGTTCTGGATGTTACAGGTTTTTTGTGGCATGCCCAGCCGTGGTCCTGTAGGTGTAAGCTGGACCCACAAACATAGAAGCTGAGAGTCTAAATCATGGTCTGATCCAGATCATAGATGATTCAGTGGAGTTCAGTGATGTCTCTAAATGGTTCCAACAGCTCATGGATAAACCACTTCATGTCCTGCTGTTTTACTGATCCCTGTTATCAAAGCCAGTCTCTGTCAGCTTTGCAGAGGCAGGACCTAAACTGAGTTCTCCTGGAAGAGGCTTTAAAGAGAGCAGAGAGCAGGTAACGGCAGCTACTGTTCATGCCTAAGGGCAGGGATGTTCCCCAACCAGACCTTCAGGGAGATCTTCTGGTCTCATCAGACTTGACCAGGGCCAAGGGCAGGGGAGAGGGAAGGAGCACCGTGTGCCTGTGTGGTTCTGCCAGCTCTACTCCAGTAGCTAATCCTCTAGACGGATTCTGGTCCAGACACTTCTCTACAAAGATCGTAGCTTCCCTGATTCACACATTTTAGCCCAAGTCTCTCGGTTGTAAAATGTCAGGTCCGAACTGGAAAAAGTGAATTCTATGTGTGCTCTGGGCCAGCCAGTGGGTTACTTTACCAATAGATGGTAAAGAACTAGAGATACAGTCCTAAATGGAATGCATATGGAGTGCCCCCCACTTCTACTCCTAAGGATCAGAGATCGTAGGTGTGTGGGGGAAAGAGTGTAGGGGCAATAGGTGGCAAATGACTGCAGGGAAATTGTCTACTGAACACAGCAGGGCAGCTGCACGTGTGAACTCACAGTGGCTAATGACAGCGTGCACAATAACCTGTGCAAGCCCAAGCCACTAAATCCCAACATGGAGTGGGGAGCTGGGTGTGAGGCCTCATCCCAGCTGAAGATCTGCTGCCAACTGTCAGCTACTGAGAGCAAGAATCAGTTTTCTCTAGGCATGTGGCCTCAGGTGAGCGGAGAAGGCCACACTTCCAAGAATATGTCAACAACACAATTGGGCTTGTTGACAAAGGAGGAGGAGGGGGAGGAGAAAGAGAAGATGAGGACATGAAGCTAAGTAATTGAGAAGGGAGGAGTTGGGGGAGGGGTGAATATGGTCAAGACAGATATGAAATCCTTGTTTCCATAAA